>NC_060130.1:982984577-984234577 GCF_021461395.2 Schistocerca americana | reverse complement strand
AGAAATTATGGATAAATTTAAGTTTACACCTGATGAAAAATTTTAAACATAGGCATATGACACTGACTCCACAAAAGGAACAATTTGAAAAATTTTCATCATTCTTATAATTAATTGATTTATAGATCCACTTGCAAATAAATATCATTAATGATGACGTATGTTCATTTAACAAATCATCCACTCGTAGAATCTTCTTCATCCTCTCATGAACATTTATGGAAATATATTTCAACAATTATGTCCATAATATGAAACACACAAACTGCTATTCTTAAAATGTTAGTTAAAATTCTTAAATTAATTCTCCTGGTAAAGAAGGCATAATTAAAAAATCTAAAAATTATAATAATTTTCTCTCGCGCAACCAGAGAGTTTCTTCAATTGTTTGCAACAGTGACATTATCGACTGTTGCTTCATTTCACAGTTCATTTGTTTTCTTGCGCGAACAGCGCACATCATACACACAGCGTATTTACCTACATATCCCACACTGTTCAAGTTTCACACGCAATTCTCACATAAGTGCCGTGTCTTGAGGAAATGTAGATGCACTTTCATTGTATATCACTGTGGCTTCTGCTCATAGTCCACACTTACAAACACTAGTAATTAACAAATTCTTCTACCTATCTTAAAAATTTTGTGCTAATCTATCACAGGAGTAATCTCACTGTCTCTTAACCTATCACAAGAGTAATCTCACTGTCTCTTAACCTATCACAGGAGTAATCTCACTGTCTCTTAACCTATCACAGGAGTAATCTCACTGTCTCTTAACCTATCACAGGAGTAATATCACTGTCTCTTACCCTCTAGACAACGTAAACATCTTGATATTTATATACACATTCGACTCATAGTCAAATTCCACTCTAAGTTCTTCTCCATATTTGGCATCACAGATCTACGGTCCTTCAAAAAATTTCTTAATATCATTATGCGGGAATAATCCCTTTATTCTTTTCGATTCGGGATATGCCAACAAGTATGATCCAGGATTTGGTATATTTCCAATAACATATCGTCCGGTATAATTAAGATTCCATTTCTTTATGTTCTTCATCAGTTTCGAGGAAAGGACGTGTCGCCTCAATAAAACCTTTTCTCCAAGATGAAACGTCTGAATCCGGTGAATCCGTTTATCATATGTCAATTTCCGTTGTATTGCCTTTTTAGTTAAATTGACAAGTGCGAGTCGAATCTTTTCCTCCAATTTTAAATTCTGGTCTTCATATTACAGGTACTATTATTTTATTATCTCTCTCGCATCCAGAACTAATCTTACGTTGCCTCCAGGTTTTGGAACGACTAAGAGCAGAGAACAATATGGACTAGTTGATGGCTCAATCAAGTTCCATTCTAACATTCTATTTATCTCCCTTTGAACAGATTGTTTTAAACGCCAGGGGATCGGATAGTGCGTGTAACAGTAAGTCTGATGTGGCTTCACTTGTAGGTGACAAATATACCCTTTAATAATTCCTGGTTTCTCATCAAAAATCTCTTCATATGCCTCTAACAAACAATGAAGCTGCTGCCTTTGTTCTCCGGGAAGCTGATTTGATTCACTAGCTTTTATCATTGTTGTTTGGTTAAAGTCCTCCTGTTGCATCAAATCCTTTGAAAGCTCCTTCCAACGACCGTTTGTAGTGTCAATTAATTGAATTATGGCACTGCGACAATATTTCTCATGCACCGTTTCCTTTCTATTTAAATCCAGTGCTATCTCTTCTCCATTTAATCTAAATTTAACTATTCCTTCCAAGAAATCAATCTGACAATCGTACTCCTGCATACTCTCAATACCAAGAATACAGTCCACTAATAACTTCTCCACTACAAGGAACGTGCATTTTATTGCTGCATTTCCCATTTTCATCTCTAATTGTGTTTGTATTTTGACATTGGGAGAGCGTGCTCCAACAACTCCGATGATTTTACAGTTCTGTACTGGCAAAATTGGTACCTTCTTCTTCCTAATAATTCTCCGAAAAAGAGCGCCTGAGATGACATTGGCGAAAGCGGCGGTGTCTAATATCACATTCGTTGGAACTTCCTCTATTTCAACAAATATTTCCGATACCGGAACACTCGATCTGTCATTATGACACGTTATTAAATCCTTTGTTAATTGTTCAGTCAACAGCTCACCATCATTATATCTTAACAATTGTAATTTTACTGTTTCGCCCCTAACAGATCCCCTGACCGCTCCTCCGGGGCTCGATGCGGTCATGTTTAGTTTGACTGATTATTGGTCCGATTGGTATTTATCTCTTCAGCTACTTCAGTGATTCTTGGTTGTTGTGGTGCATTCGGTCTACATTGTCTTGCTTGGTTTGTGTAATTATTGTTGTTGTTCTGCTGGTGTTGGTAGAACTGTCCTGTGTTGCCATACATTGGATCATATCGATTAAAATTCCTACTGTTCCTAAAATAGCCCCTCGCTGCACCATTACTAAAGTTTTCATTATGGTAATAATTATTGTTTGCATTTTGTCCATTTCTAAGTCTCCTCGGAGAGTGTAGTTGGTTATGATTATTGTTACTGCTACCATTACTGCCATTCCCACTCGAGTTGCAGCTCGGATTCGCATCTATTGCTCTTCTTTGATATGACATTTCTCTTGCCCTTTTATTGTCCTCCTCAATTATATCAATACGATCAAGCGTAGTCATAAATGAGTCTATATCCTTATCATTTGTATACAACAGCTGATTCCTTATACTGGTGGGTAGTCTGGACTTGAGTAGTCTAAGTATATCCGGCAAAGGAATGGGTACATCCCAATACAAAGATTTATTAATGTATTTCTCAAAATATCTCTTTAGAGATCCTCTAGAAAACGAGAAAGGCTCAGGATATAATACTTCCTGCCTAAGTCTTTCTTGTATTCCAGCAGACCAATATTTTGCTAGAAAAGCCTGGTCAAATTCTTTGTAACATTTACAAGAAGATGTTTGTTCGGATGCCCACAGTGCTCCTGATCCTTGTATATATCCAGATACAAAACTAATCTTTTGCCATTCTGTCCAAGATCGTGGAAATAGACCTCTGAAACCTCGAATAAAGACTACAGGATGAACATTCTTTTTGTCAGGGTTAAAGATTTGAAATTGTCTCTGTTTAATCATCTTTTCCTCAACGGTACTACGATTCCAAAAATCATCCTGTTCGTACTTTTCCCTGTGGCTATCCGTTATATCGAATCTAACTTGTGACGTTCCAGTTCTGTGTACATCGGATCTTGACGTGGACGGAATTTCACGCGCAAATTGAGAGTTTTGTTTCCTACTTCTCGCTGTTTCTAAATCCTGCTGCGAGAGATTTTGTGATCTTTCGATATTTTCTTTCCAACGCGAGAATTCTTCGCCAAGTTGTTCACGAACTTCCTTTAACCCTTTGTTGAAAAAATTCTCCTCGGAACTCTCCGAAATTGACTGTAAAGCTACTTTCACAGTTTCTTCTATCGTTTCCGAAGGAAAATTTTGCCGCTCTAATGTCATTTCTGAAAACTTTCCCGCAAGTACATTCATTCTATGTTCCACTGTCGTCTGTTTTTCCTTCACTTCGTCAAATTCCTTCTTAAGATTATCTTGGGGATTCTATAATTTCTGGTATCATAGCTACGGAACACTGTATGTCCTCTTGAGCTTGTATTACTTGAGGAAACAGTTCTACTTGTTTTTGTATCGTGTCAATTTTGACGGATACATATTCGGTTAGATCCGCTTTTAATTTACTATTGTTTTCTTGGCATTGTCGGCGGACCTGCTCAATTTGAGCAATAAGATTCTGTTCGGTCCTTTCTGCCTGTTCTTTTATTTCCTGTGTCTGGGTATTTAATCTCTGATCTAATTCGGTAAAGGTTGCTCTTAACTGATTTTGTAATTCTGTTTGATTTTCGGCTAATTGACTTTTGAATTCATTTCGTATAACGGTTAAGTCTCGTTTTACCTCCGCTTGGCCTTCGGCTAATAGAGACAACTGTTGCATAATAACAACTAATGTGTCAACAACAGTCTGATCAGCTGTTGTATGAATGTTTTCTGAACCAGCGGGATTATTTATATTGCTACCGCTAGCCACAACAGTCTCAGAATTGCTATCCGTGGCCTCTGCTTCTGTGCAAACAGCTGAAGGCTGTTGCACGTCTCGTTGCTGATTCAATGACATTTTAAATGCCGCTCTAGTCAATAATATTAAATAACTGTCAATATCAGGTTCAAATCACTAAATAGAGTTGCAAATTTACTGTCGTAGACACACTTAACTTTCAAATTACTTCACAGATGGTATAAAGTTCGATGTCCAGATACGAAAATCACACAATATACAGTTCTACAATCTAACTACTATCTGGAAAAAAGTTCTTTCTAAATTGATTTCAAACTATTTTAACTACAGGATGAAAAAAAATTAGATTTCTCTGGCCTTGTTCTGTAGTCTCGGTGTTGTCCAATAGTTGAAATCGTTTCTTGGTATCAGCAATCTTTTACTATGGGCACCGAATCTCTCTTCAGATTAGTTACCTCTCGTTCTCGTTGGTTTTCATGAAACAAAAAATACATATATTATATAACAATCCAAGAGAGTCCTGTCACACTGGCGCCACTGTAATTTTTTTTCCTATCCTTCTATCTTTTCTACGTAATTCTGTAGCTCTCAAGTCGTTCGAGCAATCAATCATTCATGATAGGAAACACAGTCATAGCTCAGTCACTCAAAATGACTCTGAAATTTTACTTGTTAGAATGAAATCAGGCGATGATTCTACTTCTCTGCAGGCTCGTGCTTTGCGGCAGTCTGCTAATCTGTACAAATAAAATGCCTCGTAATTTTGGGAGCGTTGTATAATCAGTCGGGAAACCTCAAATCAAGCGGATATTTGGCTTTGATGAAGTTTAACCTTCCGAAGAAGTAATGGAGCTCTTGGATTATTAAATGCAGGTTCGTATCCAGTCTTTCGGAAGTTCCCTTCTGATTAACAACTACGCAATATATCGATAATAACATTAATTCTAAAATTTCAAATACACACCTATTATTTGAAGGAGCAATCTATATATATTTCCCTTTTAATCATACAGTTTCGTCTCAGTTATCTTCTGACATAAATCTCAATAATCAGATTACAATTCTTCCAACCAAGCTCAGGCTAATCGGCACGAAGACAATCTCGGAAGCCCCCGTTCTTTTTTTTTTTTTTTTTTTTTTCTAACAACTACCAGAGAGAGTACTACAAAGAATAATTATGCGCTCATGGCATAGCTATTGTATGAACTACTTTTCGCATGGATTCTGCGAGTATGAAGATAGAAAATTTGTAAACGTCATTCAAGGGTAGAATTGTATCAGAATAATTCATCGAATATAAAGAGATATTACATGATGATAGGATGAGAATATCGAAAGAACTTCTCCCTACCCATGGTAGTCGTTCTGCACCAAGCGAAAAGTTTTTTTCAGTTTTGAGGTTCTTGCCCTTCTCTGTACAGGGTAAAAATGAATGTCTTCTCTTTATTATTTGATCTTGTTATATACATTTTGTAGCATCTGCTTCGACTAATCCTAGCCCCGTTCATTCGATGATGGAGGGGGAGTCGTTATGTCCTACCTTATCATGTCATTTTTATAGAAGGACGAAATTGCAAGATCACTCTCAAAGTAATTTTGCAGATTCCGCAGTGTTGGCTGTATTCAATCTCATAACAACTTTTTCACATCAACGAAGCCCTCTTCCCGGCGTGGGACTCGTTTGCTTCCTACATTTGTACTAGAAAACGTTTAGCGTCTGGGCTATTGCAATGAATGTAACTCAGAAAGATAATGGAAGATACACTTGGTAATGAAGTGTTTCCCCGTGACCCTGTGAATCAAATGCTAGACAGTCTCAAAACAGTGCTATTTATACTATTTACGATGTTAATGGCTATGTTCATGTTCACTCTCCGATACTTAGTACTCCTTACTAATGGCATAATTTCTCTTGGTTTCCTTTAGATCAGAATATTATGATTATTTCAGTTGTTACCTTCATATAATAAGAAATATCGTCTAATGTTTATGTTTCCTTCTACGAGGGTTGGAACTTTAATAGTGGCAACTATTAATTTACAACTCGTACAAAATAGATACATGTTTTAAAGTTCTCCTGTCCTTCAAAGTAGTCACCAGCATTGCGTATAACCTGTTGCCAGCGATGTGGAAGTCGTAGGATACTGTTAGCAGTGCCAGTTGTGTTGACAGTTCGAGCGGTGCGGTGTATTGCCCGACGAATTAGTAGCAGCTCTGAAGCGAATGCCGTGAAGTGTTTCCTTCAGTTTAGAAATCGAGTTGAACTCAGGATGGCTTAAGTCAGGGGAGTCCTGTAGGTCGTATAGCAGTTAGCAGCCCCATCAGTCAAACAAATCAGTAACAGCTTGCACTGTACGTGCTTGAGCATTGTCCTGCAAAACTATGGTCAAGTCCTGCAGAAGGTGTCATCACTTCTGCCTCTAAGCTGGTTGTAGGTTGTGTTTCAAAACTGAACAGCATAGAGATAGAAGTGATGACACTTTCTGCAGGACGTGACCATCATTTTGCAGGACAATGCGCAAGCACGTACATAGCAAGCAGTTGCTGATTTGTTTGAGTGATGGGGCTGCTAAGTGCTATACCACCTACTGCACTCCCCTGAATTAAGCCCTCGTGAGTTCAGCTCGATTTCTAAACTGAAGGAAACACTTCACGGCATTCGCTTCAGAACTGCTACAAATTCGTCGGAATATAGACCACGCCGCTCGAACTGTCAACGCAACTGGCACTGTTAAGAACATCCTACGACGTCCAACTCGCTGACAACGGGTTATACACAATCTGGTGACTACTTTGAAGGTCAGTAAAATTTTGAAACACGTATCTATCTTGTACGAGCTGTAATTAAATAGGTGCCACTATTAAAGTTCCAACCCTCGTTTGAAAGAAACATATCTTACCACCGACGACGTGCCCGTGATACACAAATTATTTATTGATCGTTCTGTGTCGAACTGTTGGTATGTCTGTCTGAATTAACTCTATGTCGCCGTGCCTTTCACACAGACATGTGTGTGTTACACTTAGAGGGAAGGAAATTTATCTTCCCTAAAAAAAGCAACCATATTTTTTGTCTGCGCCCATCTCCTGCACCCCCAACTGTCTGCTGCCGTCTTCAAGTTACCATTCCTCCACCGTATTGCTTTTCTTTTTCTTTAATAAGCCATTTGTTATCTCCGTGGTCCCTGTTCTATCCCACCCTCTGTAAAAATCCATCATGCGTTTCCCCTTGTCATTTCCCCCCACAGCTACGCACCCTTGCAGCTTCCGTATTCTCTTTCACAGCATAAAAAAGAAAAATATTAAATCATCCTTTGAATCACTCCCTTCCGCCTTCATCCTTCAATTTATCTTCACGGCCTCGTTCTTATCTTTGCGCTCGTTTCCCTTCAGGAGCCTCAGAGTGGCTCTCTCCACATATTCAACACCATTTCTCCTACATCGTAATTATTTTCTTACTCTATATTAACAGTCCTTAGCGTAAAGATTTTAGTGCATTACCTCTTAAGTATCAATCCAGTAACACTGTAACGATATTTCATGAAAATGAATAGCCTAAGCTTATTCGTTTCAGTTTAAACAGCCCCCTTGTTATTTTATTGAATAGAAGGTACTTTTTTTAATGAGACAATGAGATCCGAAAAACCTTCATTCAAAAGATTAAAACATATTCTGAGTTAAAAAATTAGTTACAGATACCTAGCAGATTTTTTGCACACTGACCAGCATTCAATGTCTGAACGTATATAGGTTGTTTCCGTCAATTTTAATACTCTCACCTGACAGTTTCTAACGTTAGACCGAGACAAAATTTCCGTGTGAATCTTTCTCCTATAGTGCATTTACAGAGCTTTCGAAGCATCGCAAAAATATTGAGACCAGATATATCGGCCGTAAACTGTAGTTCATTCACAAGATTCCATTGGACGAGAAGGCATCATTGCTATATGTCATTCAAACATTGACGAGTGGTAGCCGCTAAAGATTAACACTGATTGGGACCGCATGTACGGTGTAGAATTATTCACGATCATCTGATAGCCCGATGCAGGCTTCTGAACTTAGTAATTGACTTTACTGTGGACACACGGTTTGCATTACGAGAAAGCGCACTGATAGGGCACTGAACTATTGTCCAGGAGGCCGTCGGTTCATATCACTGTCCGACAATACAGATTTCGTTTTCCAGTCGTCTCACTAACGAACTAATCATACTCTGTGATGGTTCGTTCTAAATTGAGGAAGCCAGTTTCCATCCCAGTCATTCTCCAGTCCCTACTTACACTCGTTCGTTGTGACATTAAGTTACAATACTGGCCATTAAAATTGCTACACCAAGAAGAAATGCAGGTGATAAAAGAGTATTCATTGGACAAATGTATTATACTAGAACTGACATGTGGTTACATTTTCACGCAAGTTGGGAGCATGGATCCTGAGAAATCAGAACCCAGAACAACCACCTCTGGCCGTAATAACGGCCTTGATACGCCTGGCCATTGAGTCAAACAGAGCTTGGATGGCGTGTAGAGGTACAGCTGCCCATGCAGCTTCAATACGATACCACAGTCCATCAAGAGTACTGACTGGCGTATTGTGACGAGCCAGTTGCTCGACCACCATTGACCAGACGTTTTCAGTTGGTGACAGATCTGGAGAATGTGCTGGCCAGGCCAACAGTCGAACATTTTCTGTATGCGGAAAGGCCCGTACAGTACCTGCAACACGCGGTAGTGCATTATCTTGCTGAAATGTAGGGTTTCGCTGGGATCGAATGAAGGATAGAGCCACGGGTCGTAACACATCTGAAACGTAACGTACACTGTTCAAAGTGCCGTCAATGCGAACAAGAGGTGACCGAGAGGTGTAACCAATGGCACCCCATACCACCACGCTGGGTGATAGGCCAGTATGACGATGACGAATACACGCTTCCAATATGCGTTCACCGCGATGTCACCAAACACGGACGAGACCATCATGATGCTGTAAACGGAACCTGGATTCATCTGAAAAAATGACGATTTGCCATTCGTGCACCCAGGTTCGTCGTTGAGTACACCGTCGCAGGCGCTCCTGTCTGTGATGCAGCGCCAAGGGTAACCGCAGCCATGGTCTCCGAGTTGATAGTCCATGCTCCTGCAAACGTCGTCGAACTGTTCGTGCAGATGGATTTTGTCTAGCAAACGTCCCCATCTGTTGACTCAGGTATCGAAACGTGGCTGCACGATCCGCTACAGCCATGCGGATAAGATGCCTGTCATCCCGACTGGTAGTGATACGAGGCCTTTGGGATCCAGCACGGCGTTCCGTATTACCCTCCTGAACCCACCGATTCCATATTCTGCTAACAGTCATTGGATCTCGACCAACGCGAGCAGTAATGTCGCGATACCATAAACCGCAATCGCGATAGGCAACAATCCGACCTTCATCAAAGTCGGAAAAGTGATGGTACGCATTTCTCCTCCTTACACGAGGCATCACAACAACGTTTCACCAGGCAACGCCGGTCAACTGCTGTTTGTGTATGAGAAATCGGATGGAAACTTTTCTCATGTCAGCACGTGGTAGGTGTCGCCACCGGCGCCAGCCTTGTGTGAATGCTCAGAAAAGCTAATCAGTTGCATATCACAGCATCTTCTTCCTGTCGGTCAAATTTCGCGTCTGTAGCACGTCATCTTCGTGGTGTCGCAATTTTAATGGCCAGTAGTGTATAAACTTCACAACTTTTTTTACGTTAATGTGAAGATTGATATCCAATAACTGCCCCCGACACACTATAGTATGGATGTTCGCCAGTCATTCGACTGTACTTTCGCAAGACAGCAGATAGGGCCTCAGAAAAAAACGGTTTGACATAGTTATTGTCGTACGCTTAAGCCGTTACAGTGTGGGCTGTAAAAACTGTGTAAAATATGGTTTACACTATTCGTGTTAATGATACAAGCAACTCAGAAGAACGTACTTAGAACATGTGCGCACCTGTTAAATAAGATCAAGGTATCACTGAGAGCTTCAGCAGTCCATGCTGAGTAGTAACAATGTATGTACGGCGGGGACTTTCGGCATATCGTACAACATAGATCATTGTATCATGCAGCTCACATGGCAACCTTCAGACCAAATTTTAATGAGTCATAGGTGTGTTGTTGGGGGACCTGCCCAGAGTACCTGGTTAACGGCTTTTCATGCGACAGCTCATGGTTCTCGAGAAAATTGATGTTGAAATTTTTATACGTAAAGCTTATACCCTAACTTTAGTCATGTTTCGACCAAGTGAGCCTAGCGCAGCGCTTAAAGTGCACAGCCATCATGCTGGCACTACGGTTTGAAATCTCAGACATGTATTTTCTTTCAGTTTCGTCATACAGAATATCTTTACGTATTAGGTTTGTGAATAAGTTCATAGTGTCTTTGTCTTGCATGTTGGTATTTCGGTTTCTATGCGTTTAGCTATCGATAGCCATTGCTTTTTTGTAGTTCATTGTTGCTATTTGAGTTTACATATTGTCGTTTTGTGATTTGGAAATAGTGAGTGGAGCTGTGGACGCTACGAAATGGAGTGCCAAGTGGAGAAATCTGAACATTTCCGACAAATTCTGCTGTTTGAGTTCAACAGAGGTATGATATCAGAGGAAGCAGCCAGAAACAGTTTCCCCGTGTTTGAGGATAGTGCCACTGGGCAGAGCATGGCAAGAAAACGGTTTCCTCGCTTTAGGGTCTATCGTTTTGACATTAATGAGTCTACATGTTCAGGGATTGATGAACATCGTTTAAACGCATTAATCAACAATGATCTACATCATAGTACTCGATACCTAGCATATGTGATGAGCTGTGATCGTTCCACCATCGTACGACATTCACGCGCAAATAGGAAGGCTCAAAAATCGGGTGTATGGGTACCACATGCTCTAAGCCTAAACCACAAAATCAGCGGTTGGCCATGTGTGTATCTCTGCTTGTTCGTCATCAATTGGCTCGTCAGCAACACCGCCTAATTCTATCTTGTATCGTTACTGGTGCCGAGGTATGGTATCTTTGTGTTAACGTAAGGAAATGGAAGGAATGGCTAAGCACAATAAATGCGGTAACGCCCTCTATAAAGACCTGCACATATTCACTAAAGATAATTTTATGCACCTGACATAACAGCGACGTTTTGGTGTGTTACGAATTACTTCCCCGAGGTGTAATCATCGGTTCTGACATACACTGAACAACGATCAGGAACACTGAGTGATGTGATGCTACATCACGGCAACGCCCACCCGCATTCTGCTAGACTGTCAAAAAACACAATACAGGAGTTGGGTTGGGAAGTCATTCCACACCCACCTTATTTACCTGATCTTACGCCTTCAGATTTTCACCTTTTCCGCTGTGTCTCTGAGAAACTTCAAGGAACTTCCTTTCCGGAAGAAAATTCGCTCCGAATATGTCTCGAGAAGTTCTTCGCCTCAATAGCACGTGAATTCTACAGTTGCGAAATCGAAAAGTTACCGCAGCGTTGGCAGACAGTTGCAAATGGTCAAAGAGAATATCTTATTGATGACTAAAGTCTCTGTTATGCGTATCTGTTATGTTTATAAACTTAAGGAAAAACACTAAGAACTTATCTACTAACGTTATGGTATGTGTCACACAAAGTTATTCAAACACTGTCATTTTCGATGTAGTAATCTCATTAATAAATCAATCATTTCAGCTTTCTTCAGATATGTATTCCATTTGTTATAGAGAAGATTACAGATTCGTTCTTCTCGCTATCGCTTCCTATACTAGAACAGAATTCCAGATGATATTTGTCGTAGAAGCAACAGAAACAAAAATTCGTCGAGCACCACGCCCAGTTAATAGGAGCGCCTGTCTTGCAGGCACACGAATTTTTGATAAGGGATACAGGAAAAACACAGTTCGCTTACATTCGCAAAACTAGATTGTTCTTTCTTCGATCAACTTCAACACGAACCACTCATCTTTGAACGTTAATGTAAATGCATATGCACTAAATTGATCCCTAGTTCTTGGAAGCGATTCCTCTATCAGTCTTTAGCAAGTAGAGAGCATTTTGAACTTTTTTGTGGACATTTTAACCCCCCTGTAAAAATAAACATGGCAGGTATGGCAAACTGGTGGATTAACTTTTACGGCACCGTTGCAAGATTTGATCGTAATGTGTCTGATGAGTCTGACCCACCCCGAATCAATAAGGAAAAGAAATTTTTCTTCTCCAAGTACGGATGAGTGACAGATTTTAAAAACTCTTTCGTGCAGCTCTTTCACGAAATTTGCTGATTTCTTCCAGGTCAGAATTACATTTTTTTTTAAATTTTGTAATTAACTAGTCAGCTCTTTAGTGAACAAGCCCACTAAATTTCCCGGATGGTTCTTGCATAATAAAACATAATGGAATATCCTTCCTGACGCAGTTACAGTACACTGTGCTGTGAGGGAATGACCAATCTTGTTCAAATCGATTTTCGCTTCTTGTTCTGCATGGGATCAGTTATACGTTGACTGGTAATGGCAACTGTTTCCGTCGGTATTAATTATAAAATGAGGATCAAAATTAGGGAAGAGTACTTTACCCGTTTCTTGAATCTTATCCACAGATGCTAATACTTCGTGCATTGTTGCAAACTCTTAGGAACTGTCCAAAGTATTGGTAACTCAACTACGAACTACAACCAGAATACACATTTGAAGAAATTGTGGTGTAATGATCCAATTATTAATGAACTTACTACGGTGAAAATGACTATTTGTGAGTCATTTTGCATGACAGATACTATTTAATGACATTCGGTACGATGACATTGAGGAAAAGGAATAAATTTTTGAATCCACATGACCAACCTAGTGGCAGTGAACGTCAGCCCCCCCGCTACGCTCGCTTGGTCTGTACCTGATTAACGTTACGTATGTACAAAGTACGCATAAAATTTCAACATCAATGTTTCGGAAACTGGGGACCATCACATTTAAATCAGCTAGACAGGTACTGAGGACAGGTTCATCTGCGACATACCAAACATTCAAAAATATCCGTGATTAACAGGCTTGAAAGTCCCCTTGTCAGTATAAATTCGTCGCATTGTTAGGCGTGTGTTCGTGACAACAATTTGTTAACTGATGGTGTAAAGACATCACCTCATAACTATTTAATGATGGTTTTATTTTTCCAAATCGATTTCAGGCGTACTTCCCATCTTTGGTTGCTTATAAGATTTATATCAAAATTGTGTAGCATTGAAAATTGCTTCATCAGTTCGAGTGCATTTGTAATGCTTAGCGTACACCGCAGTGAGGAGTTCTCTTCAAACATGTGCCATAATGCCGTACGCCTTACCATGCAGACATAGCTTTCGTAAGCTGCCGCACCTTACAACGTCGTTACGAATGCTAAATAAGCAATATAAGCCACTGAAGGTGGACGGCACGCTCCATATCTTTTTGGCAGAATGAGATCTGGTTCTAGCCTTGACTGCATTGCTAATTCCAGCAATAGTCTCGCAATTCTGTTAATATTTAGTGAATAAAATAACAACTCGTCCTGTTTCGATTCTAGGATTCACAACCCAACGTTAGATAAATGTTCAGAAACATGTAGGAATTCCGTATATCTATTCTTCTTCACAATAAGTCATCACCCGACCTACCCGCACTAACCCGATGTAGCTAGACAGGCTGAAGCTCAGTCAGGCAGGATGTTTAAGATCATCGCCTCTGGCGTCAAGAGTTGCAAGAGCTAAATGACTTTCATTCAGTGTAGGACAATGGAATCACCTCTCCGACTGGATGGCAGGAAATATATGTTCTATCAATCACAATGGAATAACATCAGAAGTCAAAGCATTCAATTTCATGCAGATCTTAATGCTCATCAAGTACTGCTTACTTGTTTTGGATTAACTAGCCTTTTCAAACCTAGAGGAGTATAACTTGCAAACTCTCCTCGCGGATCCAACCGCCATGCAGATTTCTCACTTCAGTCGAGATTCCTTAGAAAGTGTTATAGTTGACGTACAGTATATTGGTGAAGCCTTCCCACTGGAGACAGCGCTAGTTCAGATGATACTTTGGTTCCTCCTACCAGTACTCTGTGAAGCTCTCGTAGAAGATGTGCCCAAAAGCAAATATGCCAGGTCACTGGATTCCTCAGAAGATACAGGCTGGTGGCCTGCGATTTGAGGTGCTGGTGCATGTAGCTAGTTTCTACGAAATAAGTTTGGGGATACCATAACGACGCTTTCATTTGCAAATAACATAAAATAGTAACTGATAAGAGATTTCAGCTGCGCACCAAACTCGCTAAGCGGCGATACAAATATCTGAGCCTGTTCATATCTGAGAGTCGGCTATTGAACGTGTTCAGATACTGTTCGTTTGTAATATTACAAATGACCAGTATCTGAATACATTCTATAGTCGACTCTCAGATATTAACAGGCTCAGATATGTCCTGTCGCTGACTAGCGAGTTTGATGCGCAGCTGAAATCTCTTCCTCACATCGTAACACTTCGTAGCCATTCGTACAACTCCAGTAAATTAACTGTATTCATTTGCTTATTGAATATACTAGTTAACTGTACAGCGTTATTATTTTGGTGAAGCCTTGATAGCCCCTCGGCGCCTAATAATACCAGTTTATCAAAAGATGCATTTAATCAATATATATTATAAAAGTAAGCGAACATCGTACGTGCCGCTAAAACTCAGAAATGATTCCCGGTACGATCATGAGAGTATATGGTGTGGTAGCCCTCTATCCCCCATCCATGAAGAAGGTTCCAGTTTTTACCTGAAGGGCGTGCTTTTAAAGGTATTAGGACTGCGAAGTTTCACCCTCTAGAAATTTCTACAACAAGTCTGAGTATTCGGGAAAATTTTAGAACATTCGAGAGTATTCGAGAGCATTCAACAACAGTACAGAATGTTCCGGAATGCTCCACAATGATCATGGATGTTCTGGAATGTCCCAGAATAGTCTGGAACATTCGGAAAAATTGCAGAAACTTTGGGAACATCCCGGAACATCCCAGACCATTGTGAAACATTTCAGAACACTCTACAAATGTTATGGAATGTTCTAGAATGTTGTGGACCATTCGAAGCCTCTTTAATGCATTCTGGAATTCTTCATTGGTGGAGCTATCCATTGATAGGAGTATATAAAGCAACACCCGTCGTCGGTTTGAACGTCAGTTTCTTATCGGTGATGAAGGGGGCAACCGAAAAAGTAGTGCAGTTAGACAGTGAAGTGTGAGTAGTCAAAGCGGTATAGTGAGTGAATATAAATAAAAAATAAAGTGTGAAAAAGGTTTAAGGTTTACTTAGTGTATTTGTTAATAAAAAGTTGATTTGATTTGTATTTTACACAATGCCCACACGTGAAAGATGAGAAGATCTTGCCAGTTCTGAGCCAAAATGGAGAAAACAAAAATGAACAGCGAAAAAATGAAACAGACGAAGAGCGTGAAGCACGTTTAAGTTCCCAACGAACAAGAATGAGCACCGCGAGAATCAGAGAAACCAAAGAACAGCAAAACGAACGGACTGAATAATCAAGAATTGCGTCCCAATCTTATAACAAAAGACTGGGAAATAAATCAGGCATGAAAATATCACCCTTAGAGAAGAGCGGACGAGGACAAGTAAACACTACAATCTACCAAATGAAGCATTCCATCGCGACGCGACGAAAGAATACAACAATCGGAAAAATGGGTAACATCTAACAATTTTGCAACGCGAAAAACGTTAGTGGTGATACAACGGGATTCTGGTGCACGAATCGCCGGCCGCGGTGGCCGAGCGGTTCTGGGCGCTTCAGTCTGGAAACGAGTGACTGCTATGGAGGCAGGTTCGAATCCTGCCTCGGGCATGGATGTGTGTTAGATTTAAGTAGTTCTAAGTTCTAGGGGACTGATGACCTCAGATGTTAAGTCCCACAGTGCTCAGAGCCATTTGAACCATTTTGTTGCACGAATCGAAAAATTCGATTACCACCACTGGAAGTACCATCCTGAACTGACATCGAATTCAGCGACGATATCTGCAATCAGGCACTGGTTCGTCTAGAAGATGAAAGTTTGTTGTCAAACAACCAGACCTTAGTACAATGTGGAATGCAAGAGCCACGAAAAAATGTTATCAGTGTGCTATACTTTGAAATTACTAAGGAGAAAAGCTGCAACGTCAACGAACTGCTTCAATACCTTGCTCACAAAAAACCACTCGACGACGACAATCGAAAGGAAATTTATAACGTTATCATGGACCGGATCGATAACAACACTAGCGAAATTATTTACTTGGTCATATCGGGCGGCATTGGGAAAAATCTAATATATCTATTGCAGGCCGAAATACGTGCTAAACAACATATCGCACTTGCACTGGCTTCATCCGGCATTGGACCTTCACTTGTGGAAGGAGGACGAACTACCCATTCCACCCTACAACTGCCGTTGAATATAGCCGAAGAACAATTTCCGGTATGTAAAACTCTGAATAGCGTATGTGCGGGGTGAACTAAAGTAAGCTAAAATTATCTGCAGGGTCGAATGCACAATAGCGCATAAAAAAACACTCGGCTCCATGGACAGATCATTACGAGACTTGCGAGGAAACTCTATACTGATGGGAGGAGCTTTATTCATACTCTCAGGAGATTTTCGGCAAACACTTACAGTTACCACCAAGTCAGACGAGGTCCCCAGCAGACGAGATCAATGCATGCTTAAAGAAATCACGTCTCTGGCCACACACATAAATATTGTGACTAATAAAAATTATCGGAGTTTAACTGTCGGAAGATGAAACAACAGCACATTTTGCTCAACAACTCTTAAAAATACGTGAAGACACAGAACCTACTCACCAGACGACTGGTCCCTTTAAACTCAACAGTGATTTCTCTTTGCGGGTACCGGAAATGCCGATACACTTCCTTCGACATAAAATTGTCTCTCTGATCATACTACACAAAAATCTCAACTCACCAAAACCGTGTAATGGAAAGAGGATGATCGACAAAAAGCTATCGAATATCATCATTGAAGCCGAACTTATAACTGCAAAGTACAAAGTACACACATTTATGTCTACTGAACTGCCATTCCAATTTAAAAGACTTCAAATTCCAATGAAATTAGGCTACGGTTTTACAATTAAAAGAGCGCAAGAACGAACTTTAAAATATTGCGGCATCAGCCACAAAGATTCCTGCTTCTCTCACGGACAACTATACTTAGACTGCTCTGGAGTAAGAAATTCGAAAAATTCCTGCATATATGCCCCGTATAATAAAATGATAAATGTTGTTTATAAACAACTATCGTAAGTAGTTAGAATATGTTTACAATAAGAAATTTTTACCTCTTATACTTTAACAAGTATTGTAAATTGTTTGAACATATTTTCAATAACTTTTTTACATCATATACTTTAAACGCCATCCTTTTTTTCCAACTACCACGCGGTCTCATATCAGCTACCTAAGAGAAGCCGGGTACCCCAGCCAGTCATTAATATTTCATTAAATAACATCGGCATTTTGTGCCAGAAAACTAGTGGTTTCCCAATATCTTTACTGTCCAGTAACATCCGTTCTCAACGCTCACGTTCCCCTCTCCATTCTCATGAGTCATCATCGGGCCACGTGATTCAGTTGTATCTCTGCTTCCATGGGAACCGGCTGCCTGCTCCTTGCCGGCTTACTCTGAAACACTGTTTGCAGTAAACTGACTTTGGCTATGTGCCGAGTTTCAATAAACGTAAAATTTGGAAAAATAAGTATCCCACAAAAAAGAGACAGCTCAAAGATCCAATTCGATGTTTTTTTTCCAAATTAGGTTTTTTTGTAACAAAATTCCAATTTTGTTGTTGTTGTTGTGGTCTTCAGTCCTGAGACTGGTTTGATGCAGCTCTCCATGCTACTCTATCCTGTGCAAGCTTCTTCATCTCCCAGTACCTACTGCAACCTACATCCTTCTGAATCTGCTTAGTGTATTGATCTCTTGGTCTCCCTCTACGATTTTTACCCTCCACGCTGCCCTCCAATGCTAAATTTGTGATCCCTTGATGCCTCAAAACATGTCCTACCAACCGATCCCTTCTTCTAGTCAAGTTGTGCCACAAACTTCTCTTCTTCCCAATCCTATTCAATACCTCCTCATTAGTTACGTGACCTACCCACCTTATCTTCAGCATTCTTCTGTAGCACCACATTTCGAAAGCTTCTATTCTCTTCTTGTCCAAACTGGTTATCGTCCTTGTTTCACTTCCATACATGGCTACACTCCATACAAATACTTTCAGAAACGACTTCCTGACACTTAAATCTATACTCGATGTTAACAAATTTCTCTTCTTCAGAAACGATTTCCTTGCCATTGCCAGTCTACATTTTATATCCTCTCTACTTCGACCATCATCAGTTATTGTACTCCCTAAATAGCTAAACTCCTTTACTACTTTAAGTGTCTCATTTCCTAATCTAATCCCCTCAGCATCACCCGATTTAATTTGATTACATTCCCTTATCCTTGTTTTGCTTTTGTTGATGTTCATCTTATATCCTCCTTTCAAGACACTGTCCATTCCGTTCAACTGCTCTTCCAAGTCCTTTGCTGTCTCTGACAGAATTACAATGTCATCGGCGACCCACAAAGTTTTTATTTCTCCTCCATGGATTTTAATACCTACTCCGAATTTTTCTTTTGTTTCCTTTACTGCTTGCTCAATATACAGATTGAATAACATCGGGGAGAGGCTACAACCCTGTCTCACTCCTTTCCCAACCACTGCTTCCCTTTCATGCCCCTCGACTCTTATAACTGCCATCTGGTTTCTGTACAAATTGTAAATAGCCTTTCACTCCCTGTATTTTACCCCTGCCACCTTCAGATTTTGAAAGAGAGTATTCCACTTAACGTTGTCAAAAGATTTCTCTAGGTCTACAAATGCTAGAAACGTAGGTTTGCCTTTTCTTAATCTTTCTTCTAAGATAAGTCGTAAGGTTAGTATTGCCTCATGTGTTCCAACATTTCTACGGAATCCAAACTGATCTTCCCCGAGGTCGGCTTCTACCAGTTTTTCCATTCGTCTGTAAAGAATTCGCGTTAGTACTTTGCAGCTGTGACTTATTAAACTGATAGTTCGGTAATTTTCACGTCTGTCAACACCTGCTTTCTTTGGGATTGGAATTATTATATTCTTCTTGAAGTCTGTGGGTATTTCGCCTGTCTCATACATCTTGCTCACCAGATGGTAGAGTTTTGTCATAACTGGCTCTCCCAAGGCCGTCAGTAGTTCCGATGGAATGTTGTCTACTCCGGGGGCCTTGTTTCGACTCAGGTCTTTCAGTGCTCTGTCAAACTCTTCACGCAGTATCTTATCTCCCATTTAATCTTCATCTACATCCTCTTCCATTTCCATAATATTGTCCTCAAGTACATCACCCTTGTATAAACCCTCTATATACTCCTTCCACCTTTCTGCCTTCCCTTCTTTGCTTAGAACTGGGTTGCCATCTGAGCTCTTGATATTCATACAAGTGGTTCTCTTATCTCCAAAGGTCTCTTTAATTTTCCTGTAGGCAGTATCTATCTTACCCCTAGTGAGACAAGCCTCTACATCCTTACATTTGTCCTCTAGCCATCCCTGCTTAGTCAATTTGCACTTCCTGTCGATCTCATTTTTGAGACGTTCCTATTCCTTTTTGCCTGCTTCACTTACTGCATTTTTATATTTTCTCCTTTCATCTATTAAATTCAATATTTCTTCTGTTACCCAAAGATTTCTATTAGCCCTCGTCTTTTTACCTACTTGATCCTCTGCTGCCTTCACTACTTCATCCCTCAGAGCTACCCATTCTTCTTCTACTGTATTTCTTTCCCCCATTCCTGTCAATTGTTCCCTTATGCTCTCCCTGAAACTTTGTACAACCTCTGGTTCTTTCAGTTTATCCAGGTCCCATCTCCTTAAATTCCCGCCTTTTTGCAGTTTCTTCAGTTTCAATCTGCAGTTCATAACCAATAGATTGTGGTCAGAATCCACATCTGCCCCTGGAAATATCTTACAATTTAAAACCTGGTTCCTAAATCTCTGTCTTACCATTATGTAATCTATCTGATACCTTTTAGTATCTCCAGGATTCTTCCAGGTATACAACCTTCTTTCATGATTCTTGAACCAAGTGTTAGCTATGATTAACTTATGCTCTGTGCAAAATTCTACAAGGCGGCTTCCTCTTTCATTTCTTCCCCCCAATCCATATTCACCTACTATGTTTCCTTCTCTCCCTTTTCCTACTGACGATTTCGAGTCACCCATGACTATTAAATTTTCGTCTCCCTTCACTACCTGAATAATTTCTTTTATCTCGTCATACATTTCATCAATTTCTTCATCATCTGCAGAGCTAGTAGGCATATAAACTTGTACTACTGTAGTAGGCACGGGCTTTGTGTCTATCTTGGCCACAATAATGCGTTCACTATGCTGTTTGTAGTAGCTAACCCGCACTCCTATTTTTTTTATTCATTATTAAACCTACTCCTGCATTACCCCTATTTGATTTTGTATTTATAACCCTGTAATCACCTGACCAAAATTCTTGTTCCTCCTGCCACCGAACTTCACTAATTCCCACTATATCTAACTTTAACCTATCCATTTCCCTTTTTAAATTTTCTAACCTACCTGCCCGATTAAGGGATCTGACATTCCACGCTCCGATCCGTAGAACGCCAGTTTTCTTTCTCCTGATAACGACGTCCTCTTGAGTAGTCCCCGCCCGAAGATCCGAATGGGGGACTATTTTACCTCCGGAATATTTTACCCAAGAGGACGCCATCATCATTTAATCATACAGTAAAGCTGCATGTCCTCGGGAAAAATTACGGCTGTAGTTTCCCCTTGCTTTCAGCCGTTCGCAGTACCAGCACAGCAAGGCCGTTTTGGTTAATGTTACAAGGCCAGATCAGTCAATCATCCAGACTGTTGCCCCTGCAACTATTGAAAAGGCTGCTGCCCCTCTTCAGGAACCACATGTTTGTCTGGCCTCTCAACAGATACCCCTCCGTTGTGGTTGCACCTACGGTACGGCCATCTGTATCACTGAGGCACGCAAGCCTCCCCACCAACGGCAAGGTCCATGGTTCATGGGTGGTTTCCTAAATTCCAATTGAGGAAATAATAAAGTCACGATAAGTGACTTGTATGAGTAGCCTGTACTTTCTGGTGTTTATTTCTTTCCTGTGCAGTAAAATTAATTTTCTTTTTTAAAATTTCAAAACAGATATTCTAAACAGAAATATTTTCTTCTTTCCTTTCACGACCTTCTTGAAAATACACTCAAATCAAATGAATTTACAATTTTACACAAATATCTAAAGCACATTATTTTCAATTTCTTAAGCTCTACACAATATTCTCATTTCATTTCCCATGATGTAATGTATATACCCATTATTTTTTAAAACACGGTTAAACAATTTCTACAAAGTAATATAGGTAATCTACATATGTTAAATTCAGCTCCCCCAACAAGAAATACGAGATTCGGAAACGTTATCTTTAAATAGATTTCTTTGATGATCATCATCAGTAAGATGGCCTTTCACTACTTTAATTTATTTCAATTAAACTTTTCTCACATTTTTTGTGGTTTGGTTACCATCAAATCAAAATCCATAGGAGCAATTTTAAACATTTCATCACAATATAAACAGAAACTCAAAAACACATGCCTTCAAAATACTCAACACACTACACACGGTATATTTATTCTCTTTCTACTTTATAACTTCACTTCTCCATCCACCATCTTACTTTTAACGATCATTTACGATTCTTTCATGGCACAAAACACTCAATAATTAGTTTCTCTTTACACCACGTTACACTAGCTGATCTAATTTACTGATCTTTGTGTGGTGTTAGAGTTGTGTATCTTTATTGGCTGCCATCTTTACATAGTTTCTGACTGCACCTGTTTCATTATTGACAGGGGCTGCTTCCAGCTCTAGTCATTTCGTTGCTATGGATTCGTATTTACCGTGTTTCAAGATATCAAACAATATATGACATGTATATGTAACAAAGAGACATTTTTAGATACTATATAATGGAAGAAATTTCTTGTTTTCCCATTCCCAAAATCGCACTAAAATCTTTTTTCAGTCTTCCAAATAGTTACTTAATGAGTCTCTTCCTTTATTTGTGAGAAATTTCTAGTACATACACACAATTTTTCATGATAGTTAACTCTTTTAATTAACCTCAATTTGCTTACAAAAGAGATTTTTATTCCCATATATGCTATACGTAGCAGTCACAGACAAACAGCTTTCCGTAGTTACTGTGGTTCATTTGCAAATATCAGGTGTGGTATTTATGCCTTTTACTGAATGGGCTTGAGAAAGTGATACCTCTACTACATTTGGATTGAGTACTCTGCTTAATACAATGGACCTTCACAAATTTCGTAAAAGCCTTTATCTCAGCATCAATTTTCAATGATTTCCCATGGTGCTTGATTAGCACCATGTCCCCCACTACAAATCCCTTTGGCACAACTTTCTTGTCATGTCTAGCCTTTCGATAGTTCCGCTGCTCTATCAGTGCCTCTAGAGAAAACTTCCTGTTCTCCTCCAAATTCATATTTTTCTCTTGGCAATCACTGGCAGTGACCATGGTCTGATGCACGTAAAAAGTATTGTTAGCCAATAGCCCTTTCCATAGTATCGAACACAGCACTCACATGAATGCCACCATATATACATTTAGCCTAAATGGCAATACGTTGAATTGGTATTGTCTGTCTCTGTACACAAAGGCCATGTATAGTCTGCACTTATCTGACATTTGAATCAGCCAGTAGCCAGCCGTCAAATCAAAACTGGTCAGTTTGCTAGCTCGTTCAGATTTCCATAATTGTTCTTCGAATATTTCCGGCCTGACACACCGACGTTCAGTTACTTTATTTAATACCTGTGTGTCTATTGTCACTCTTACTTAGTTATCCTTTTTCGTCACATACACTACAGGGTTACAGTATTGATTCCTTGACCTCTCTATAATCTGTGAATTCATCATTCTTTGGATTTATTTCTCTATAGCATCGCTTTTTTGTAATAGTAGTATCATGTTGGGTCTCAACTCATAAGATTCTCCTCTCATTAATGCTGTTTTGCTGGAAAAAAACTCTTTCAGCAGATCTTCCCAGTCTCTTTTCCTGTCTTGGACTAGTGCAGTAATTTTACCTATCTTTGGCCTTATCTCATTGTCTGTCATTTCTTCACCTACCTTGCTTTGCTCGTTCCTTACGCTCTGTACAGTAATTTCATTATGATCCACAGCCCACTGAAAACACTCACAGGTCATCTTCTGTTACCATGTCTTTAGTGCATTTTCAGTAGGACCAACACAATTACCAAATGTAAACTCACTTTCAGTGTCATTTACGGGCATGGTCATGTTGCCTTTTCCGAAATCTACAACAACTGCATATTCTACAAACAGATAAGTTCCTATTATGAGGCCAATGCAATGATCTGGTACCATAGTGGCATTAACCTCCAACATTATTCCCTGAACTCTCACTTCTAATAGCATTTGATCCTATACCACTTTCCTCTTTCCGCCAACAGGACCTATGACCCTAACTCTCTGTACGTGTAATACTGGTACCGTACTTTGGCTTAACATTTTCACGTAAAGTTCCTCTGCAATGGCACACACTTCGCTACCCATGTCAATGACCACAAGTGCCTGATACCGCTGATCACAACATCTACTGTAGTTTAACATTTCTCTTTATTACTCATCTTGTTGGTATTGGTCCACCTACTACTTAATAACATGTTTGGGCACCTTAAGTAATCCTCTGAAGTTTTCCCTCTCAATTATGTATTAACATTATATTCTGAACATCTCTAACCTGGAATTTTATTTAAAATGGATGACCTGCAGCCACACCACACAGAATCCCCGACGTTGTCACAATCATGAGGGCTGAGGTGAGTGCCACACTACAGTCATAAGACGTACTCGGGCACCTTGTACAGAGCATTACTGATGTTATCACTAGAGAAGTGATGATCACTAGAGGAGATTATGGAGACGAATGCGAGTGAGGTCTGCGCTTGGAACAAATAATTAAAAGAAACTGGGGATATTGCGTGATCGCTGGAACAGAATGCTGACTGAGAAATTTGAAGAAAATATCGGAGACACTATAATCTTAAACGGTCCAGGATTTCTGAGAACAACTGAAAGTATACATACGATTTAGTTATCAGTCTTCCCCGAGAGAGTCTAGGCCTAAGGGTGACACTGAATGACATAGACAGATGTCATAGGGTGAGGTAAAAGAACGCGAGATTTTCAAAACCTAGACCTGTAACACTGAAGTTTGTGTGATACAGAAGAAGATCTTAACTTTTCAATGTGAAAAATAGACTCGCTAAGTCAGGTCTGACAATATGCGTGGACCCCACCTATGGAAGTCTAAAGATTTTGAAATACGTGATCTCGAGATTTGGGCTAAAACACCTGAGGACGAACGACGACACAATAATGGTGAAAACCTAAACTGGGAAAATGTCAGTCTGCAATACAGATTAACTCGAATGCCTGGGCTTTAGTAGCTAGAAACAGGTCGGTTGTTGCTGCTTCTAGTTCGTGTGTTTATTTTTGTATCTTTCTTTTGTAATGAAACAATTTAGTTCATAGTACTTTCCTTGAGACAGTTTCCTGTTATTGCTATTTATTTCATACTTTCAATACCAATAACAGTTTGTTATTTCACTGGTTCTAACTGTTCTCTTATTCAGAATGTTTTAATTCCAGTTTTATTTAGCAATTTACTACAATATCACTGTTGTTACACATCATTAAAACCACCTATAGTACATTTTTGTATTTATCTATTCATCCTACTTTCAACACTGTTGTGCGCAGATTACTCTAGCTCTGTTTAGCGAGTTTCTAACTCTGATACCAGTCGGCTGTTTAATGACTATTGTCGGAGCCTGCTGGTCTCGGCCTTAAAATCTCCCTTTTTCGTGAGGATACCTGACACACTTCCAAGAACCTGCACACCTTCAAACACAGAGGGATTCGCTATACACTCTTCCCATAATATCCAGCAGTACAATCCTTAAAAGCTTTGCACCCGAGTGAACTAAGCTTGATACTGCACATGTAAATGTCCAGTCTCTGCCAGCTCATCTCGGACAAGTTCTATCATATATTTCAAAACATAGATATACATGTAATACTTCTTTCAGAGACCAGGCACAAATCGAGTAACTGAGCGGGATGGAGCCGTGGTTAGCACACTGGACTCGCATTCGGGAGGACGACGGTTGAAATCGTCTCCGGCCATCCTGATGTAGGTTTTCTGTGATATCCCTAAATCGTTTCAGGCAAATGCCGGGATGGTTCCTTTGAAAGGGCACTGCCGATTTCCTTCCCAATCCTTCCCTAATTCGAGCTTGTGCTCCGTCTCTAACGACCTCGTTGTCGACGGGACGTTAAGTACTGATCTCCTCCTCAAATCGATTATTTCCACAAGTTCACTAAATTTCGACTACTACATCTTTCTAAGACACGACGTATGTAACGTACGGCGGGTGGAGTTGGGATATAGATAATGCCCTGATTTAGCACCTGCTGTGCTACACATATCCAACAATAATGAAGAGAAACAAGTGAAATTTACTGTCATAGAAGTCAAGTCCCTTAACATAAAGACCCTGACACGCGTCCACAACAAACCCCCTAAACCAGGTGGGTTTGGCTGCTCCGAAACTGCTCTTTCAAGATTCGAATCGAATTACGAGCATATAGTTATAGCAGATGACACCAACAACTTTTTCAAGCACGTCCCTTCATCAGCTTGATCCTACCCATCATATGAGCAGCAGTCACACTCTCGCTGATATATTTGCAACGAAATAACCAAACGGAGTAATTCGTACCTCTCAAATATCCACACCTGGCGTGTCTGCCCACCACATTACTTTCATTACGTACTCGCTACAATGCGCCAGACAGAAACAGCAACTGACTACAGACAGAGACTTCAAATGCTTTAATTCATCTGAACTTGCAGCTGAAGTACAAGAAACAGCTTCTATTCCCTTCTCGGACACTTCATGTTTCAAATGGCTCTGAGCACTATGGGACTTAACTTCCGAGGTCATCAGTCCCCTAGAACTTAGAATTACTTAAATCTAACTAGCCTAAAGACATCACACACATCCATGCCCGAGGCAGGATTCGAACCTGCGACCGAAGCTGTCGCGCGGTTCCAGACTGTAGCGCCTAGAACCGCTCGGCCACCACGGCCTGCCAAACTTCATGGGTTTGCTGAAAAACCTATTCAGCTATATTGTGGTGTCACGTATCAATCAATACCAACCTACCGGTGTCTCAGAGTTGGCAACAGAATTCCAAGTTGCCGTCAGATGTCGATAGCGGTCTTGTATGAACCGGCGAACTCAATGGAGCATGCCCGCTGAGCCGTGCCTTTCGCAGCTCTGGACTACGAGCGGCCTATGCCGCTATCATATCGGACGGTCGGCGGGAGCCACATGACCCACTCGCACTCGGAGCCACTTCGCTATGTGATGCTATGCAGATGCCGCCTAGTCGCGGCTCGGACTTCATTGTTCGGGCCTCAGAAAGCCTCATCTTTATTGTCACTGAGAGCTGTACTCTATTCCTTGTTGCATTATTTTTAATGATCCTTGGGGAAATACAAGTTAAGTGAATTACTGTGTTAACTTGTTTGCTAATCATTTCTGCTCCTGTGCAGCTTTCCTACAACGACCGTTGCGGCACCCCTCTGTAACCCACTTATTCTTACCACTGTATACTAATTCTAACACATCATGTATGAAACACATGTTCTCCTAAAGACTGGAAAATTAAGAAGGAAACCTGCACCTTGGCTATCTGAAGAACGAAAACAACTCATGAATCATTGAGACTCTATACATTAAACTTATAAACTGCAACGCCTCAGAATCATATCGCTTACAAGCAGAAGTGGTACAGAATCAGTCAAGTCGTAAGGACTGCAAAACTCCGGCATGGCCATACATTAACCGACAGCAGAAGTAGACCAGCAGGCGAAGTATAAGCTACAGTTTATCCCATTGTCCCAGCCGAAGAGCTCAACCACTAGCTCACATTACCTGCAACAGCAGTACTGTACCCCAAACGAAACGAAGACTCATTGATTTTGTCGTGGAGGTAAACGACTAGCCACGAAGAATTCAATTTAATGAATGTTACCTGCAATATCGTCAAGAAAACTATGATGCGTACGCGATTAGCAGCTGCCGGACGTAATGGCATCACAGTGGAGATGATGTAGATTGTTATTGACACATTACTGATCACTATAACAGATATCTTTAACCACTCCTTAATGACAAGTGTTTTTCCTGAAGACTGGAAACAGCGGTTAGTTAAGCCACTACCTCAAAAGGACGTTTCCACAGCACCCTCAAAACACTGACCTGTCTGCATTCTTCCTGCACTGTCCAAGGCCTTAGAATATGTAGTACATCATCAGCTAATAAACTACCTAGCCACAAACTACATTCTAGACGAATACCAATTAGGTTTCCGTTAACAGCGCAGCACAAAATCAGTGTTAAGGAGGTAACAGTTGACCAAAATGTGGCTATGGATGCGCAAGAGACAACTTGTGATTGTTAGACTTCAGCAAAGCCTTTGACACTGTCTATTTTGATATGTTACTTGTCTCACTTGGCAATCTAAATTTCTCAACGTGTGCAGTGCCATAGTTTCGTTCACGCCAGACGTCTTGCCAGCAGTGTGTCATGTCCGACATTATAAAGTCAGACTGGGGGCAGATAATATCATACGCCCTCTAGGATTTGGTACAGGTTCCTATACTCTTTTTATTGTATGTACATGATATGCCATCAGTTTTGTCGTACTGTAAATACCAAATGTTCACTGATGATCTCCAATTTTATCTAAGTGCAAAACCAATAAACCTGAAGACAATTTTCGAGAATCTCGCTGCCGACATGGGTGCACTATCAAAATGGGCCAAGAAGATAGGTTTAAAACACAACCCATCCCAAACCCAAGCGGGGCTGGTTGCTCATTCTAGGCTCATTAGCCTAAAATATGGGGAATCCATACCATATTTAACACTAAATGGGACAAATAACAACTTCTCTTTTTAAGTAAAGAGTCTAGGAGTAATAATAGCTGAAAGTCCTCTCTTGACCTGAGAAAGAAATTTGTACAGACACTTATGATTCCAGTTATTGATTACAACAATGTTATCCTGCAAGGCCTTTCTTAGGAAAGCTCATGACGCCTGGAACTGGTTATGATTTCCTGCGTTCGATACGTCTGTTAAGTGCGACTCCTTGATCATACATCACCATCATATGCACAGCCATCCTGGCTGCGAGCAGAAAAGCGCAAAGATTTCCATATTGTCTACCTTCTCTGTTGTATTATCAACGAACATTGTGCCTTTTATCTTTCACAAACATAAAGCTCTTCTCTAAACAACATGCTAGAAACACTCGGTCCCATCAGAGCAAAATCCTTTCTGTCTCACTCCATCGTTCACCCACTTTTTCGAAATCCTTTTCACTAGCACGAACCTGACTCTGGAATAACCTCCCACGTTATATTAGATATATTAGAGAACTGTATAACATCTCCAGTTTCAGAAGACAGGTAAGCAACAATAAGGATTACCATTGTTCCTGTTGTACATCTTCCATTTCAATCAGATCTTCCTCATTTCCCAGTATTCTTAGCTGGTAAAGTCGCCTTAGACTTCTTTTTCCCAGAACTCACTATATCAAAAAACATCTGTTTTGTACACTTATCATTTTTCTATATCTGCCACTATCATTATTATTGTAAATCTCATTGTTATTATTATATTATTATTATCACTAGTAGTGACAGCAGCTGCAGTAGTACAACTACGGCCATTATTATTTTTATTAGTTCATTGTCAGTACTATTTACTCACGTTGTCACTTGAGACACTCAAGTCATTTTAATACAATCTGTCACATTAAAATAGTTATTTCTTAGGAAACTATTATGTAAAAAAGGTAGCTATAATGTGTGTCAAACCCTGGTCTGAAGTGAGAGGGGGCCTGATGGCCCTAATAAGCTTAAATAAATAGTTATTTCTTAGGAAACTATGGTGTAAAAAACGTAGCTATAATATGTGTCAAACCATGGTCCGATGTAAGAGGGGCCGATGGCCCTAATACGGTTAAATAATTAAATGAATAAAAATGAATAAATAAATAATATCTCTCGTGTCATCTTTATCTATGCTACTCTTATCAGTTCTCAAGTCATGTTCCTCATAACATCTATTTCCATGACCATTCGATCTTCCCCATTTCCAACGTCCTCTTTCTTGCCTGTCATTGTTACATCTTTCGTTCTCTCTCGTCACATTATGATACCCATTCCAATCCCAATCGCTCTCACTTTCTCTGTACCTCCATTTCACACCTCTACAACCATTATTGGTTCTCTCTTCCCCTGATAACGCATAAATTGGTCCAGAGCTTCCTTTTAGCTATTTCACTCACGTTTTCCTGTAAAATTATCGGTAGCTTAATCAGGACCATGACAATAATGTCTTATACTTTTAATGTGATATCGAGATATAAATTCTTTTCACAATACCTTTGGAAACAATCACTGGAATATTAGTGCCCACTACTTGAAAAGTTCGTCACCTGAAACATACTGTTCCGTTCATTTTTTTGTAGTATTTCAGCACTATTTATCGAGAGCCTTCCTAATGAATTCCTTATATGATTGGCAGGATTTTCCTACTACCATTCCCCCAGATAGACCACCCCTTCCGATACTACCGGTGACAGAACCTATCTTCCCCGTGTCATCCCTGTATTCCTGTAATGTACCGTTAAATTGTCTTACAAAAGATTTTGGATGTAATTTCCCATGGCAGCGAATTTATGGGAACTGATACCTTTCAATAGTGGTCTTCATTGACAAAATGTCCAGTAATTTTTTAAAATCTAATTTCATCTCTACTCACTCAGCAAAGAAGTCAGTGGAACTGATAGTAAAATCACAGACGCCCTGCTCAATACGAGATACTTAATCAGACACTTATTCTGTCTTATTAGTTACAAAATTTTGAGCTCAGTCCACTCTGTTAGATAATGTACGTAGATTTTCATCTATCTTAGTATTCAATGCAGAGAATGCTGCATCTTGTGTCCCAATCTCTTTGCCAAAATTACTATCCAAATTTCTGAGTGTGTCAGTGAGACTTTTAATATATTTACAGCTTCCACTACTGTGATATCAGCAGTTATTCTGTGTGATAATTCATTGGTTACTCTCTCCCATTCATCCACGATTTCTTCAACTTTTTCATTTACTTTTTTGAATTTCTTGTTAGTATCTCTAATAAATGTGTGTAACGTATGATTAACCTCTTTACTATTTTCGTAAATGGGTTTCCTTATCTCATCAAATTATTGATTAGTTTCCCTAACGAATTCATTTATTGATTCATTTATTGTGTTGTTAGTGGTATCTATTTTATTTTTAGTCTCCTTAGTACATTCTATCATGTCTTGTCATATACGGCTGATTTTCTTAGTAGATTTGTTAGCTGCTTCAGTGATTTCTTTAATTTTAGCAAATTCATCCCTAAAAGATTTGTTATTTGTTTCATTCATTTCTTACACAAGTATCATAAAATCTTGAACACATGTTCCTTGAAACAGGTTGCCCATTTACTTTTAATAGTTTCTTCCCCTTTACTAAAATTCTGACAACCTGCTTCAGCAGTATTTAGTGTAGTGTGCATATTTTCATTTCTTTCTGCTACATTCTCACTAATAAACACCTGAGTATTGGGCTCCGCAATCTTATCTTCCACGCTCATTGACCGTTGGGCCATTATCTGCTCCTCATTCAGCATTAGATTCAGTTTTCCGTATTTTCACTAGACTCAACGGTGAAATTTAAATCACTAATAAATTCATCAAAATTTTCATTTTCTTGAGCCACAATTAGCTCTCAATGTCTTAGTAGGTTACTAATTCCGATTTCTTGCCTTATTCTACCACTTATAAATATCATACTCTCCAATATTACAAACTTATTCTAGGCATCCTATTATAGCTGATGTGATCTATGACTTACGTTAAGAATAACGTGAGGTCCTGTGACTTCCACATGACGTAGCCCATTGAACAATTTGTTAACGCCATGCCTGGGCATCGAACGTCGGACCACAGCACGTGTTCCTCATCTCTGCGTGCAGCGATGGCTCCTCCAGGTATGTGGCTGGCCTTCCATGTCTGCTGACACTGTCTTATTTCTTTTTTATCATGATGTTCCCATGATGATTATTTATTTCATTTCACTGGCAAAATGTTCGTAATCCATGGACACATATTAACTTTCCATTGTTAGCAGGGGTGGCTGCTGTGTTAGGCAACAAGAGCAAATGAACACACTAACTTTCGACACCTTGCGGATTTATTGGTTATTTTTCTTTGAATGCTGTTAAACATAACGTAAGTGCGGCAATCTGGAAGGTACGGCACTTAAATCTACCACGCTACTGCTCCAGTGGACTCCATGAAGCTTGGCATCAAGGTCGCGATCACACTTCCAGTTGTGTGTACAGCTTACGCGTATAATCAACTCGCGTGATGTAATTGCCTTACGGGCCAAATACATATGGATTTGATAAACAACGTGCACGGTTCGCTATGAGCACAGCTAGCCCTTACCATTCAGCTAGAAGTTTACGTCAGTGCCACCAGCCGGTAGCACACTGCAGCACACTTCTATCCGTTCGCTCTTCATAAATCCTGCTAGATGATAGCACACTCCTCATATACTCTAATTCACTCACTATACACTGCAGTAAAATCAGATCGGACGTCAGTATATGTTAAAGTTGTTTTTACAGTAAACCTATTTTGTGGTTTCCTGAATGAATTGTAGTATATTAAGTTATCAAATTTATCATACAGTAATGCACTTGAGGCACTGAGAATCATAAAGGACTAAAGCACATAAGCGTCGATTGTGAGATTGTAGCGTTTATTCATACTTCTGAAATCTGTTGATTTTATGTGAGTCAGGTTTGTTTGTGCTGTAGGCCCGCATTTTAGATATGAAAATTCACAAAAAGCTGAATCACTGGTTTCTCTGATATTCACTTTAATGAGGGATCGAGGGTGGTGAGCTTAGGCCCTTATGAATCTCAGAGCCTCATTTGTATTCTAGTCAAGTGACCATGTTGGTAGACATTACTACTTGAGTTTAATCATTTCCACAAATGGAGCTTTGTGTTTTGAGTTAGCTTCAGAGGAACTAGGGCCTTCGGGAACAGATCCTTTGATTGAGAGAGTGACGAAATCAAATAAGCGTGACTACAAGCGAATATTTAACAAGGAGGTGTACAGTTAGCACAAGTTAGTGTGTGGGTGCAACGTAAGTATATCTGATTTCAGCCTGGAAGTAAATTCGTTAACAAACACATCTATTAGGTATCTTGTAAGTTTGTCCGAAAAAATGGGAAAGCATGGAAACTCCCACTTAACACCAAAATGCTAGATGGAGATCTGCGAAAGCTTACACATCATTCCGTTATTGCCCTAAACAGTACTTAATTACGTACAAAACAACAAAAATCCACAAAAACAATTCTTTCTTTTGTCAGATAAGTTATGTACCTCATTATTATTATTAACATTATTATTACTACCGTTGTAATTATTGTTGGCAGTGGCTGTAGCTGTACAAACTTGTTGATAAGCACAACTGTTATACAACAGATGCTATTAATTTTACACTCTTGCATTTATCTGAAGCTAAAAATTTGTGATCACCGAGAATGTATACTCACTAGCCGCCACTGATTATTAGGAACTTATGCAGTTTTACGACACACTTATTGCACTCTGCGATTTGCGCTACTTTAGCCCACAAGCTGCAGATGTGAGTCACTTTTCCTTCACAGTTCACTTCCTTCCTTTCCTTTAACGTACTTTATTTCCAATTGCATCCTCTCCCTATCACACAGATTTTTCTACAATGCAGACCATTTGCAACGTATACTATATGCACCGCTATCCACAACAGAATTTTTTTTAATGTAAGGTTAAACCCAACATAGGGGTGCTATGTGCAAACTCCCCTTGCGTATTTGAACCTCCATACGACTTTCTCAACTCAGTTGTGATTCCGTAGAAAGTGGTATAGGTGACATAAAGTATACTGATAGAGCCTTCCTACTGGAGACTGCTCTAGTTAAGATGATCCTTCCTTGGATTACCTCAGCGAATCGGCGAGTGTGTTTACTCCTACCAGTACTCTTTGAAACTCTCGTAGATGATGTTCCCAAAAGCAGATCTGGTAGCGCAGTGGATTCTACAGAATACGCAGGCAGGCGACCTGTGATTACAGCTAGTGATGCAGGTAGCTAGTTTCTATGAAATAAGTTCCGGGATACCATTAAGATGCATTTATTGGCAAACACCATAAAACAGTAACAGTTTAATCTTATAAAACATTTTCTATCACAAAGCTATGAAGTTCCGAAAGCATGGTAAAGCTGAGTATCAATAATGAAGAGTATCTGAATACATTCTATAGCCGTTTCTCACATATGAACAGGCACAGAGTACGTCCCATCACCGTCTAGTACGATTCGTAGCAGAAATCTCTTGCTTACGTCGTAAGGCTTCGTAGCCGTTCGTACATGTTCGGTAAGTTAACAATATTAATTTGTTTGTTAAATATACTAGTTTAGTGCAAAGCGTTATTATTGTGGTGAAGCACTGATAGGCTCCTCCTAGTACCAGTTATGTTAAAAGATGACTTTAATCATCAATGTTTAATAATGTACCCTGCATCTTTACTGTCGAGTAAGGTCCGTTCTCAGGGCTCGCTTTATCCTGTCCAGTCTCGTCAGTCGCCATCGTGTAATACGGTCCTGTTGCTACCTCTGCCTCCGTGGGAACCAACGTTCTGATCACTGCAGGCTTACTCTGCAACACTGCTTCATGGAGCGAGCTGACTTCTGCTACATGTAGAGTTTCAGTACACAAAAAATTTGGAAAAGTAAATCCCTTCGAAACAAGGAACGCCTCACAAACTGCGAAGTACTTCAAAACGCTCCCAACTTTTGTGAACACTAAGTTATTAATGTTTAATTTCAGACGCGCTACCAGTACACTCCCATGTACCCAGTTTTCAATGGAACACTGCTTACTGCGTTTGTTTCATTAGATAATTAAGTTGAACCGCCTGGGATTGAAAATAGGTTAGCACGTGAATTAATTGATCAGGACTATAAACACCAATTTCAATTTTTCTACGTTCCTCATTCGAAGAAATAAGTGAAAGTTACTGAACGTAAGATTTTAACGATCTGGATTAGATTACGCTTTTAATGATTGCGGAACTTTGATCTTAGGATGTTTTTATCTGAGTTTAATTTTAGATCAGTTAGTTTCGGCTTTTTAAGCCATTATGGGGTGTCTGGCTAGATAGAGGTGTCATATATATGAAACGGCAGCTTTTTCACACTTAGATTTACCTTAGAAAATGAACAAAGCAAAGTGGTGCTGGAAATGCCACACATGTGAAAGTCAACAGGCGCCCAACATTAATGATAAAAGTTGACAATAAACGTTACACTAGAAAATTTTGTGCATATGGGCTGATTCGTGGCTTGATTCAAGACAGTTTGTTGGAAAGTCGAAGGTTGAATCTAGATCTCGATGCGGAAGACTCGCAGACAACGAAATACTAGCACTGAGGTGATGCAGTGGCTAAGACACTGGACTCCCATTTCGGAGAAGATATATTCAGTTCTCTGCCACATTTACGCCTTCCCTAGTTTACCTAAGTCGCTAAAAGCGAATGCAGGTATGGTTCCTTTGAAAAATCACACGGCCTTAAAAAATTCGAGCTTGTGCTCTGACCCTAATGGCCTCTTTGTCGGCGGGAAATTAAACCCAATCTTCCTCCTTTTGTTTAACATCGGTTATACGCAAGAAAATGCAGGTATGGTTCTATTGAAAAACCACACGGCCTTAAAAAATTCGAGCTTGTGTTCTGACCCTAATGGCCTCTTTGCCGGCGGGAAATTAAACCCTATCTTCGTCCTTTTGATTAACATCGGTTATATGCAAGGAAAATGTATAATTAGAGACTTAATTTATTTGTGGGGAAAATTAAAACACCTTTAATATGCAATACCTGTCCATCATCCGACCTTACGAGGATTAAGATGTATCACTCCACAACGTAAATGACTGTTTATATCTCTTAACATATCGACTGTCTACTGTGGTCGAAAAACTCTGTATTCACTGTCTTTCTCTTTCGTCCTCTTACAGGTTTCCCCAAACATTTTCTTTGTTTATATGAGCCTTACACATGCTGTATCCCTATTGTACCACTTTTACTTTGTACAATCCCACTTTTACATTTAAATTTGTTGCATCACCGTGATCTTATGTGTGCTTGAAAAATTTCGCTCTTTCTAATTTACGATATCTTATTAAAAGTATCCGGACTCTTATCATTGGATATTTGTTTGGTATACGGATGCCTTAAGTCTTTATAGCGCCTTTAACTCAGTTGTGGACACTTTCAGTTAACGGTCTGTGGAAGAATGGCAAACTATTCCTCCTCGAGAGTCGAAACCAAAGCCGAAGGTTCTAACTCATTCCAAGGGTTTGCGTTGTGCTCAGGTCGGGCTCTGGGCAAACAGAATTATTGTCTACACACCATTGCCTCACAGATGAAGCTTTGTGGCAGGGTGCGTTGTCATGCTATTACAAACAATCATCGTCTCCGACGGCATTAGCCAAACCGAATCCCTTCCATCTGATTGACACAGTTTAAAGTGCGATTCATCACTCCATATCGCTCGTTTCTAGTCATGCACTGCCCAGCGGCGTTGTTGTTTACACTAGCTCAAGCGTCACTTAACAATGACTACAGAAGTGTGTAGCTTATGTGGAGCTGCCTGTCCATTGTACCCATTCCTTTTAACTCCTTTCGCAGAGTCATTGTACTGCCTGGAATGTTGATAGCACTTTGGAAATCACGAGCAAAGCTCGGTGGTTGCTGTCAATCTGTACACGAGGTCTGCGCGGTATTGGTTAATCTGTGGCGGATGGTTCCTTCGCTTTTCCATTTCACGATTGTGGACTTGGGTAGCTTGAGAAGGGTTGAAATGTCCCAGATGGATATGTTACTCAGATGACATCTGATAATGTTGTGGATTGGTAAGAGAGCCAACCCACTATGAGAGGAAGCCGAAAGGCACGCGTGTTAGCTCACGCAGGCTGGCGTGAGGTCTGGAACAGGACAAGGAAGTTAGACTGTAGCAAAAAAGGACGTAGCTGTTGGAATACTTAACTTTAATCCGTAAATGGTGAACATTGCTCTTGACGGTACATGTTTTAGAGCATCAATAGTAACTGGTAATGGCGCTTTGCTAGGTCGTAGCAAATGACGTAGCTGAAGGCTATGCTAACTATCGTCTCTGCAAATGAGAGCGTAATTTGGCAGTGGACCATCGCTAGCAAAGTCGGCTGTACAACTGGAGCGAGTGCTAGGAAGTCTCTCTAGACCTGCCGTGTGGCGGCGCTCGGTCTGCAATCACTGATAGTGGCGACACGCGGGTCCGACGTATACTAACGGACCGCGGCCGATTTAAAGGCAACCACCTAGCAAGTGTGGTGTCTGGCGGTGACACCACAGATAACTTGCCACGTTCGAATCCACTGAGCTCTCGTGCTGTAAAATAACTCAAATGGCTCTGAGCACTATGGGACTTCACTTCTGAGGTCATCAGTCCCATAAAACTTAGAACCACTTAAACCTAACTAGCCTAATTACATCACACACATCCATGCCCGAGGCAGGATTCGAACCTGCGACCGTAGCGGTCGCCCGGTTCCAGACTGTAGCACCTAGAACTGCTCGGCCACACCGGCCGGCTCTCGTACTGTAACTGCTTCTCAACTGACAACGCAATACTACTCGCCTGTTTTTAGACTGGTGGGTGCGCCTCTCGTGATATCTAGTGGTCGAATCGGCTTTACATAGCTATGTTCGGATAGTTTTGATGAGTTAGTGTAGTATCTGTTTCAATTCTAAGTCTTATTGGTTCAAATGGCTCTGAGCACTATGGGACTCAACTGCTGAGGTCATTAGTCCCCTAGAACTTAGAACTAGTTAAACCTAACTAACCTAAGGACATCACAAACATCCATGCCCGAGGCAGGATTCGAACCTGCGACCGTAGCGTTCTTGCGGTTCCAGACTGCAGCGCCTTTAACCGCACGGCCACTTCGGCCGGCTCTAAGTCTTATTGTTCTATGGCTTATAGCGATGTTGAATTGCCCTGTCTACGTTTCTTATCAGTTGGATAAACGCTGTATAAATTTCGTTCATCTCAGAGAATTTTTCTTTCGGATCTCCTATAACGTACTTGCTAGCAAATCCGAAATTACAAACAGAGAATGTTCGCTTAATAATTTGTGTACTCGCTAAAAAAATTATTGAAGTATGGTAATACGGCCTGATGGTGTTTAGGTTTAAACGTTTAAGCAAGATCTACTCTTAACTGAAGTCAACAATAAATTGCAGTACCCTGTATCATCCAAATTCTACACGTCAGTCATTATAGGCATGTAATGATTGCAGTCCTATTTAGTATCTTTCAATTCCAATCAGTAGAAGTTACAGTCAGGAGACCCTGTTTTCGGCCCTGATTGTTTCACAGTTGATGTGTCTTACATGGAATATGGCACAAAACAATTACCCATTTGGTAACCAAATTATTTCAATTTACGCAAATTTCATGTATGATGATACGATTTCTGTGGTATCCAGAAGTTTATCTTGTTTCGAAGAAACAGAAATCTCTAAGTAAAACAATTTCAATTATTTCTCAGCATGCGTTGGACGCCGTCATCCGCAGATCTGTAAGTAACAACAACCCTATCAACGGGGGGTTGGGTTGTTTGGGGGAAGAGATCATACTGCGAGGTCATCGGTCTCATCGGAGTAGGGAAGGACGGGGAAAGAAGTAGGCCGTGGCCTTTCAAAGGAACCATCCCGTCATTTGCCTGGGGAGATTTAGGGAAATCGCGGAAAACCTAAATCAGGATGGCCGGACGCGGGATTGAACCGTCGTCCTCCTGTCAACGGCATATTAACTTTTCACACCCGAATACTTATTGAGTGAACAATACTACTCATGCTGATTGCATATCAAAATATTGGCGTCACAGAATTTACATCAATCTAATTATTGATGAATTTCTTAACTTGGTTGAAGACATTCCTCTGCATTCGAGTCACACTGATTATATCCCCTTAGGCATATGGCGGCTAAGGAGGGGGAGAAATCCAGTGTGCACTCCGTGTGCATTCCGGGTGGAGTCATTCCTGATGTGGAAAGGGTCCTTCCGGATGCCATGAAGAGCAAAGGGTGCAACCAGCTGCAGGTGGTGGCACATGTTGGCACTAATGACGTGTGTCGCTTTGGATCTGAGGAAATTCTCTCTGGATTCCAGCGGCTATCTGATTTGGTGAAGGCTGCCGGTCTTGCTTACGAGATGAAGGCAGAGCTCACCATCTGCAGCATCGCTGACAGAACCGACTGCGGACCTTTGGTGCAGAGCCGGGTGGAGGGTCGGAATCAGAGGCATAGACGGTTTTGCGACCGTGTTGGCTGCAGATTCCTTGGTTCAAATGGTTCAAATGGCTCTGAGCACTATGGGACTCAACTGCTGTGGTCATAAGTCCCCTAGAACTTAGAACTACTTAAACCTAACTAACCTAAGGACAGCACACAACACCCAGCCATCACGAGGCAGAGAAAATCCCTGACCCCGCCGGGAATCGAACCCGGGAACCCGGGCGTGGGAAGCGAGAACGCTACCGCACGACCACGAGATGCGGGCACAGATTCCTTGACTTGCGGCATAGGGTGGTGGGGTTTCGGGTTCCGCTGAATAGGTCAGGAGTTCACTACACTCAGCTGGCTGCTACACGGGTAGCGGAGGCTGTGTGGCGTGGACTGGGCGGTTTTTTAGGTTAGAAGGCCTCGGGAAAGTACGGGGTGGGCTGCAATCTCAAAGGGTGCATGGCAAATACAGGACGTGCTTGGATCCAGGAACAGTCGGGTCAAATGGTTCAAATGGCTCTGAGCACTATGGAACTTAACATCTGTGGTCATCAGTCCCCTAGAACTTAGCACTACTTAAACCTAACTAACCTAAGGACATCACACACATCCATGCCCGAGGCAGGATTCGAACCTGCGACCGTAGCAGTCGCGCGGTTCCGGACTGAGCGCCTAGAACCGCTAGACCACCGCGGCCGGCAGGAACAGTCGGAAATGTAGTTGTAAATTGTTGTAGTTGGGCTGGGAAAGTCCCTGAGCTTCAAGCGCTAATAGAAAGCACAGAAGCTGAAATCGTTATAGGAACAGAAAGCTGGCTAAAGCCTGAAATAAGTTCTGCAGAAATTGTTACGAAGTCTCAGACGGTGTTCAGGAAAGATAGGTTAGGCAGAATTGGTGGTGGAGTGTTTATGTCTGTCGGTAGTGGTTTATCTTGTAGTGAAGTCAAAGTAGATACTCCGTGCGAATTGGTATGGGTGGAGGTTATACTTAACAGCCGAACTAAGTTAATAATTGGCTCCTTCTACCGACCCCCAGACTCCGATGATATAGTTGCTGAACAGTTCAGAGAAAATTTGAGTCTCGTAACAAATAAATACCCCACTCATACGGTTATAGTTGGTGGGGACTTCAACCTTCCCTCGATATGTTGGCAAAAATACTAGTTCAAAACCGGTGGTAGGCAGGAAACATCTTCCGAGATTGTCCTAAATGCTTTCTCCGAAAATTATTTCGAGCAGTTAGTCCACGAACCCACGCGAATTGTAAATGGTTGAGAAAACACAATTGACCTTTTAGCCACAAACAATCCAGAGCTGATAGAGAGCATCATGACTGATACAGGGATTAGTGATCACAAGGTCGTTGTAGCTAGGCTCAATACCGTTTCTTCCAAATCTACCAGAAACAAACGCAAAATAATTTTATTTAAAAAAGTGGATAAAGTATCACTAGAAGCCTCCCTAAGAGACAATCTCCATTCCTTCCGAACTGACTATGCAAATGTAGACGAGTCGTGGCTCAAATTCAAAGATATAGTAGCAACAGCAATTGAGAGATTCATTCCTCATAAATTGGTAAGAGATGGAACTGATCCCCCGTGGTACACAAAACAGGTCCGAACGCTGTTGCAGAGGGATCGGTGAACGCATGCGAAGTTCAGAAGAACGCGAAATCCCGAAGATTGGCTAAAATTAACAGACGCGCGAAATTTGGCACGGACTTCAATGCGAGATGCCTTTAATAGGTTCCACAACGAAACATTGTCTCGAAATTTGGTACAAAATAGCCGAAGAAATTCTGGTCGTATGTAAAGTACACAAGCGGCAAGACGCAGTCAATACCTTCGCTGCGCAGTGACGATGGTACTGTTACCGACCACTGTGCCGCTAAAGCGGAGTTATTGAACGCAGTTTTCCGTAATTCCTTCACCAGGGAAGACGAATGGAATATTTCAGAATTTGAAACTAGGACAGCTGCTGGCATGAATTTCTTAGAAGTAGGTACCTTAGGGGTTGCGAAGCAACTTAAATCGCTTGATACGGGCAAGTCTTCAGGTCCAGATTGTATACCGATTAGATTCCTTTCAGATTACGCTGATACAATAACTGCCTACTTAGCAATTATATACAACCGCTCGCTCACCGATAGATCTGTACCTACAGATTGGAAAATTGCGCAGGTCGCACCAGTGTTTAAGAAGGGTAGTAGGAGTAATCCATCGAACTACAGACCTATATCATTGACGTCGGTTTGCAGTAGGGTTTTGGAGCATATACTGTATTCAAACATTATGAATCACCTCGAAGGGAACGATCTATTGATACGTAATCAGCATGGTTTCAGAAAACATCGTTCTTGTGCAACGCAGCTAGCTCTTTATTCGCACGAAGTAATGGCCGCTATCAACAGGGGATCTCAAGTTGATTCCGTATTTCTAGATTTCCGGAAAGCTTTTGACACCGCTCCTCACAAGCGACTTCTAATCAAGCTGCGGGCCTATGGAGTATCGTCTCAGTTGTGCGACTGGATTCGTGATTTCCTGTCAGGAAGGTCGCAGTTCGTAGTAATAGACGGCAAATCATCGAGTAAAACTGAAGTGAAATCAGGTGTTCCCCAGGGAAGCGTCCTGGGACCTCTGCTGTTCCTGATCTATATAAATGACCTGGATGACAATCTGAGCAGTTCTGTTAGGTTGTTCGCAGATGATGCTGTAATTTACCGTCTAGTAAGGTCATCCGAAGACCAGTATCAGTTGCAAAGCGATTTAGAAAAGATTGCTGTATGGTGCGGCAGGTGACAGTAGACGCTAAATAACGAAAAGTGTGAGGTGATCCCCACGAGTTCCAAAATAAATCCGTTGGAATTCGATTACTCGATAAATAGTACAATTCTCAAGGATGTCAATTCAACTAAGTACCTGGGTGTAAAAATTACGAACAACTTCAGTTGGAAAGACCACATAGATAATATTGTGGGGAAGGCGAGCCAAAGGTTGCGTTTCATTGGCAGGACACTTAGAAGATGCAACAAGTCCACTAAAGAGACAGCTTACACTACACTCGTTCGTCCTGTGTTAGAATATTGCTGCGCGGTGTGGGATCCTATTCAGGTGGGATGACGGAGGACATCGAAAGGGTGCAAAAAAGGGCAGCTCGTTTTGTATTATCACGTAATAGGGGAGAGAGTATGGCAGATATGATACGCGAATTGGGATGGAAGTCATTAAAGCAAAGACGTTTTTCGTCGCGGCTAGATCTATCTACGAAATTTCAGTCACCAACTTTCTCTTCCGAATGCGAAAATATTTTGTTGAGCCCAACCTACATAAGTAGGAATGATCATCAAAATAAAATAAGAGAAATCAGAGCTCGAACAGAAAGGTTTAGGTGTTCGTTTTTCCCGCGCGCTGTTCGGGAGTGGAATGGCAGGGAGATAGTATGATTGTGGTTCGATGAACCTTCTGCCAAGCACTTAAATGTGAATTGCAGAGTAGTCATGTAGATGTAGATGTAGATGTCATGTGAGTCATTACTTTGAGTTGTTCCGTTGTGCGCCTAACTCGTTACCAGAGATATAACACCGACAAATGACTCTCATAGAAACGTATTAATTGGCTCGTGCTTTCTTAACCTGTTTCCGCTAATTAACGAGTAAGGATGTTAAAGAGAGCTAGTACAACGCTTGTGTAGCACATATTCAAATGTGAGATATATTTACGCCCTCACATACGCGACGTAAGGCCGAAAGGCAGCCAACAAAGATGATTTCGAAAACAAAGATTAAGTACGTTAGAATTCTTTTCCAAGTTGCTATCTAAGGATGAAATGCTGCTGCGAAGTTTTCGATAGGTGGGTTATCTATGTGCTGGATGTTTTCGTATCGACGAATTTCACTCATCTATATTCTCACTTCTGAAATATCAGTAATGGAGGTGTAGGCCAAATTCTGCAGGAGGAATTAGGACCAGAATACCAGGTCACAAATTTTTTCAAACCAAGTGCTAGTCTGGATCAGGTGACAGAGGATTTAGGTTCACTCTGTAAAGGATTTACCAGGGAAGACACCGTGGTTATTGTGGGAGGGCCAGGGAACAGCATCGACAGAGATCCTGGGTACAGTATAGAGTGTGACCTGGTAAAGATTGCGTCGGCATCGAGACACACCAATGTTGAATTTGTATCTGTCCTGAGACGCCATGACCGGCCTCATCTGAACTCTTCTGTTGGGAGAGTTAATTTGGAGTTGGAACGGCTGCTTGTGTCGGGTGCGGGGGCTCATATTGGTGTGGTTCCTGTTGATTATCTCAGTAGGTGGGACTATACCAGGCACGGCCTACATCTCAACAGGAAAGGGAAGGGGAAACTGGCTGGGGTAATAGCAGGAAATTTAAGGGGGGGGAGGCACTGCCATGAATGGTAAAATACCAGTGGTTACAGGTGTTGGAGCAGCACCTTTTTTAGGATAGGTAAGACAGAAAGATGTCAAGTTCTACGAGAGGTCAGGGTTGAAACAAATCTTCAGTTTAGGAAAGAAATTCAACAGCACAATTCTAGCACATTGGATCACCAATCACAGCTATCAATTATAAATTTTCAGCAATCACCAGAAATTTTATCTCCACCAAGTTGTATCTCAGTCCTAGGTAATTGCATTGATGAACTAAAGTCACCCAACCCAATTGACATAATCTGCCTCTCTGAACACCATGTGACCACTGGTATAGGAACTAGGCCTAAGCACAATGAGAAACTCAGACAGGAGAGTACTGCAAATGTTAGAACAAGGAAAGGTTCTCATAAAACTATAATTAAAAATAATGTAAGTATATTTCATCAAAATATTGGGAGTTTAAAGAATAAAGTAGATGAGCTTCTGGTTTGTTTGGAAGATTTAGAAGCTGAGAATGAAATAGATATACTATGCCTGTCTGAGCATCACATTGTTACTGATATGGATAAGGTAAATGTAAGTGGTTATAAGCTCTCTGCACATGTAATGAGAGAAAATATGGAGAAAGGAGGAGTTGCCATATATGTCAAAAGTTATCATTGTGCAAAAAGTATAGAAACAAAAAAGTTTTGTGTAGAGAAACATATAGAAGCATGTGCCTGTGAGCTTAAATTAAATAAAGGCACATTTATAATTGTAACTGTATATAGATCCCCATCAGGAAATTTTCATCTATTTCTGAAAAATTTGGACTCCTTGTTGTGCTATCTGTCAGACAGGGGGAAGCAAATTATTATTTGTGGGGACTTCAATGTAGATTCTCTGAAAGAGGGTAATAGGAAAAATGACCTTGAAGTATTACTCGGTTCTTTCAATTTGACACCCGTTATTGATTTTCCTACTCGGGTGGTAAAGGATAGCAGCTCACTGATAGATAACTTCTTTATAGACCAAGATAAGTTTAACCAGATAAATGCTCAGCCTGTTGAGAATGGTCTTTCTGATCATGGTGCACAGTTAGTTACAATATATGACATAGCTCCATTCAGCAATACTAAACAGTCCTTCAAAGTAGTACGTTCAGTCAACAATTTAACAATTGCAAATTTCAGGGAAAGCCTACAGCAGTTAGACTGGGATGAGGTGTACCGTGAACCTGATGCCAATTTAAAATATAATTTATTTCATGACATTTTTGTAAATGCATTTGAAAACTGCTTCCCCAAGAAAATAGTTAAATATACTCGTAAGAAACCTTGTAACAAACCATGGCTTACTAAGGGTATAAAAATATCTTGTAACCGGAAAAGGGAAATGTATCTAACAGCAAGAAAGAGTAGTGACCCAGAAACTATCAAAAATTATAAAAACTACTGTGTTATATTAAGAAAAGTTATTAAAAAATCCAGGAGTATGTGTATCATGTCTGAAATCAGCAACTCTGATAATAAAATTAAAACAATTTGGAATATTATTAAAAGAGAAACAGGTCAACCAAGAGCAGAGGAAGACAGTATTACCATCAAATTGAATGAAAACTTTACGAACAAAAAGTCAGAAGTTGAAAATATTTTTAATAATCATTTTCTAAATGTTGTGGATATAGTAGGATCCAGGTGTTCATTAGAAGATGCTAGGCTGTTAATGGAAGAGGCCATACCTAAGCAATTTGATGCAATTGAAATCTCACCCACTTCTCCCTCTGAAATTAGGAAAATAATAAACTTGCTTAAAAGCAAAAACTCACATGGAATTGATGGCATTTCCAGCAAAATACTAAAAGCTTGTTCTCAACAGATAAGTAAGATTCTCAGCCACCTGTGTAATAGCTCTCTGGAACAGGGCATTTTCCCTGATAGACTGAAATATGCTATTGTTATACCTTTGCATAAAAAGGGGGATAGATCTGATGTCAACAATTACCGTCCAATCTCCCTTCTAACAGCTTTATCCAAAATTTTTGAGAAAGTAATGTATTCAAGAGTAGCTTCACATATCTGTAAAAATGAAGTACTAACAAAATGTCAGTTTGGTTTCCAGAAGGGTTTTTCAACAGAAAATGCCATATATGCTTTCACCAGTCAAATTTTGAATGATCTGAATAACCGAACACCACCCATTGGGATTTTTTGTGATCTCTCAAAGGCTTTTGATTGTGTAAATCATGAAATTCTGCTAGACAAGCTCAAGTATTGTGGCATGAGTGGGACAGTGCACAAATGGTTTAATTCGTACCTAACTGGAAGAGTGCAGAAAGTTGAAATAAGTAGTTCTCGTAACATGCAAAGATCAGCACATTCCTCAAACTGGGGAACTATCAAGAATGGGGTTCCACAAGGGTCAGTCTTGGGTCCTTTGTTGTTCTTATTATATATTAATGACTTGCCATTCTATATTCATGAAGAGGCAAAGTTAGTTCTCTTCGCTGATGATACAAGTATAGTAATCACACCTGAGAAACAAGAATTAACTGATGAAATTGTCAATACTGTCTTTCAGAAAATTACTAAGTGGTTCCTTGTAAACGGACTCTCACCGAATTTTGATAAGACACAGTACATACAGTTCCGTACAGTGAATGGTATGACGCCATTAATAAATATAGACCTTAATCAGAAGCATATAGCTAAGGTAGAATATTCCAAATTTTTAGGTATGTCCATTGATGAGAGATTAAATTGGAAGAAACACATTGATGATCTGCTGAAACGTTTGAGTTCAGCTACTTATGCAATAAGGGTCATTGCAAATTTTGGTGATAAACATCTTAGTAAATTAGCTTACCACGCCTATTTTCACTCATTGCTTTCATATGGCATCATATTTTGGGGTAATTCATCACTGAGGAATAAAGTATTTATTGCACAAAAGCGTGTAATCAGAATAATAGCTGGAGTCCACCCAAGATCATCCTGCAGACATTTATTTAAGGATCTAGGGATATTCACAGTAGCTTCTCAGTATATATACTCTCTTATGAAATTTGTTATTAACAACCAAACCCAATTCAAAAGTAATAGCAGTGTGCATAACTACAATACTAGGAGAAAGGACGACCTTCACTATTCAAGATTAAATCTAACTTTGGCACAGAAAGGGGTGAATTATACTGGCACTAAAGTATTTGGTCACTTACCAAATAGTATCAAAAGTCTGACAGATAACCAGCAAGTATTTAAGAAGAAATTAAAAGAATTTCTGAATGACAACTCCTTCTACTCCATAGAGGAATTTTTAGATATAAATTAAGAAAAAAAAGAAAAAAAAACAAAAATATTAAGAAAAAAAAATAAAATAAAATAAAAATAAAAAATAAAGAAAAACAAAAAACACAAAAAATAAAGTTGTTATATTAAGTTAAGTATGTTGTTAAATTAACCTAATTATGTCATGTATTGGAAAATTCGACTCGTTCCACATCATTACGAAATATCGTATTCATGATCCATGGAACTAGAATTAATCTAATCTAATCTAATCTCTAATCTAATCTAGGTTCGAGAGGCGAAAATAATTCAGAAATAATCGTGCAGAATGCCTCTCGGTCGATTTCCAGGGCAGAGTTCTTATCATTTCCGTCTTTTATTATTTATGATGTTCTTATCTTAAATGAAGCATTAAAAGCAAGTAAATCTTTTAATCCTGTTAACGTAATGCAATAGACGTCATAGCGCATTAGACAGTGGAACGTTTAGCAAAAGAACAGGAGCGACAAGCTCCCGAGGGCTGGGATTTTTCCAGGCGAAGTACAGCAGTGTTAGGAACGTAGAGGCGGAAACGGCGGTTTCCGAGATTGTGTCTCGTAAACTTTGGTGCGAACCGAAAGTTACGGCACCGAAAGCATTCCGCAGGGAATCAGAGTCGCTACCAGAAGCGCACACCGCAAGTTGGGAATCGGGCAGCGTCCAAGTCGGTGGTGTACGCAATGCGGTGCGATAAAGCAGCTCCTACCCGGCTACCTTGTTTCCTGAGAAGTGGGATACTGCAACAACCCCTACAGTCAGTTTAGTGTTACCTTCCCCTTCAAAAGTTATGAATCAGTCAGCTCTCGCACGTATCGTCGGCAGTACATAGTTTCATTTCCAGCACGAATTTTGTCGTCGTCTAACATAACAAACGAAATATTTCATCAGTTAACAGCAATATGAAATGATGCCTGTGTACGTAGATTCCTTACGTGTTAAAAGAGCATACAAAAAATATATGCGGACGATTTTACTGTAATATTGGACAATCTAGTATACTCAGAAATACATCTTATATCTTTGAACAGCTTGACAGCGGAGCGGGTTTAAGAATGTACGCAAGGAAAACGAAACGGGTTATGTTGGTATAAAATACACCAGTATTCTCAGTAACAGATGTAGGTCAAATCGAAAGAAGTAAATAGTTCTATATAGAAACACCAAGTAAGCAGAGAAGATAATTCAAGGAAATTAGTTTCAAAAATATGCCATAGATACATGAAATGAAGAGAGACTACAGAATAAGTGAGTATATGTATAATAAAATGTGGATATTGAGAAATGCAAAAAATACGCAATACAATACGGCATTGAATCCAGAGACCATTGTGCAAGATAGTCCTTAACTATGACGTATACTTCAAACAATTAGACGTAACGGAGAAAATGAGAATGAGGAACATTAAATGTGTATTGTGAAGAAAAGAAGCCTGGAAATTAAGATGTCATGATTAGTAAAGCGGTCATCAGTCAGAAGATTTTTGATTTTAAACACCACAGTGATTTACTAGGCATAGGATTACTGGAGGTGGTAGGCCGTTGCCTTAACCCAATCTAAGCTGACTCACACAGCCGTTTACAGGAGATTTACAGTTTAGCGTGGATCCCGAACCACGCAGCAGTTAGGCATTTTTCAGATTAACAAATGTTGCCAAAGTTGAAAGAAGTGATACGTGCCAGATAAAAGTCATATAGCTGACCGGGGATCGAATCCGAAGCCTTTGGAATTATAGTCTAGCAAATTACCACCAACCCACTTTTTTTTCTTTCACTCAAGGAAAACATGCAACTACCGCATTTCCCTGAACGTTCTCTTCTTCGTCCTCGGAAGACGTGAGGAAACCTCACATTTCTGAATAACGAACGTAAATAAATATAATTCTTATTTATGGGTCTTCTGCTGTTGCAGGAAATTCAGAAATTAGAGTGAGAAATTTCATATAGAGTCTTTGCCAATCATATGCCAATGCTGTTCGCAGGTATGTTTTGGACAGAAACGTTACGCTTCTCATAAAATCGGCCTTTCGCTGTTGCTGATGGAGATAGTTCTAGTAATGCTTTATACAAGGGTGTGTCGTGTGCAGGGGGCAGGAGATGCAATACCCGACCAAACAAAGCTAGCCATGGTGTCTTGCAGTTAAAAATAACTTCCAATCTAGTCATAGTATCAATTTGTTCGTAATACCAGTTTTTTGGGCAAGGAGACGTCCTTGTTATTGTAATCAACTTCGTCCTCGTCCGACTCCAAATGCGTATAGGTTCAGGACAAAGAAAATAGCGGGCAATGTCGACTACCTGGTTTCAGGAACCACAACATGCTCTTGGTAGCAATTTTAGTTTAAATCATCAACTTTGACTCCAAACGGAACCATTGTGCTCAGTAAATTCATAGTAGTATAAGCAAGGATAGGCATACAGAAATCAGACTCTATCCTACTGTTTTTTTTATTATTCTTGCATATCCATAGTTCAGCTATAAGTAGCCAACTTGAGGGCATTTGAGTGAGTTGCAATCCAACAATCTCCCAGCAGTACGTGCTACCATACGACTTCATTGAAGTACAGCCAGAAGGAAATGGAAGTTGTTATTTACAAGTACAACAGCGTTTGTTTGCGTTATGTAGTGGCCATCATTCTGTACGTTATCTGCGCTGTCACGGAGTAAGTATTGCGAAGTAGTATTCTTGGGTACGAAGCCGCCTCTGGACCTGTTCCCGTGCATAAGGCTTTGTTCATCTGACTGTACTGGATTTTACTCCGTAAATCCTCCATCTGATCTGAGTATCGTACCGAGATCTCGAGACTGTTAGGTGTTGCCATAAACATGCGACTTCACATGGCAAAGGTTGAGCCTATAATAAACGACCATTTAACTTCCTTTTTAATATAAGGGGAATGTTTCAGCATCACGTGGAATGCGGAATGATCTTAAAATGCCCACATTTCCGTTGCTAGGAGATGTTCTAGTGAAGAACTGTGTACGTATATCGTGTCAATCCTGCTTTAGGACGCCGGGGTGATGTATGAATTTAATGTATGATGTGTGATGTTTGATGTATGAATTTGTCACAGGGTCAGGGTGGCTATACCATCAAGTACCTTGGAGTCAAAGTTCATTTTTTACGGTATGTAGTTCTTCGTTAAATCTCATATTTGCATCTTGGTGAACTCCGTAAAGAACACAATTGAAATCGATAGCTAGAACAATTTATGTATGAAGATCGTTAAAAAACTCGACTATCAACCAGTATAAAATTCCCTTATTGATAACTGAGCGGTGTTTTCCGGTGGTGCATATATATACTTGTAATCTGTACGTTTTGAAACTGAACCGGTGAGACCAAGAAGGGTATGATTCCACAGCACCATGCTTTTGGAAAATGAAAAAAAAATTATAGCAATCAAACTAAAAGTTGGATGAAGAAACGTACAGTGCATTATAACCACAACAGCAATATTCTTCTTGTGGTTTGTTTTTTGAATCTTTATTTCAACTCAGATAGTTTTCAATGTTTGTGAAATCGTCCACTTCCGGATCTTAACTGGATGAAATGGTAAGCATAATACACAGCCGGCCGGAGTGGCCGTGCGGTTCTAGGCGCCACACTCTGTAGCCGAGCGACCGCTACGGAAGCAGGTTCGAATCCTGCCTCGGGCATGGATGTGTGTGATGTCCTTAGGTTAGTTAGGTTTAATTAGTTCTAAGTTCTGATGACCTCAGAAGTTGAGTCCCATAGTGCTCAGAGCCATTTGAACCATAATACACAAACAATTTTTTCACTGTTAATTACAAGACTTTATTGCCTCAAAACAAAAACAAAAAACGGTTATGTAAGTCACAGAGACATATTTAAATTTAAGAAAAGAAATAAATTCTTCACCTTTTGGTTTTCGTAGATTATCTTACACATTCTCAGTCTCATCATCTTCATTCTGATTAGTGGTAGCCGTAGGCCACGGTGAAATATAGTTGTAAAACTCTTTATGTATATCAGGCACATAATGTATTACTTTTCCAAAATCTTCAAGTTCCTTCTTTTTAATGGGTATCTTTACATTATACACTTCTGCGACAGGTAGTTTTATTTTTACCTCCTTTGTGGAGCTCGAAAACTTAACTGCTTTTACCATCTATAGCCTCTTTACTTAAGGTGCGTGTACACCGGCCATATTTTACAGCAGTGAGTTGGCGCGTCACTCTATTGTTGGCTGCAATGTATGGTAGTATTACGGTGCTGCCGTCAAATACTACTGATGGAACAGGCTGTTGCAGGTAGGTGCCAACGTACTGTCAAGGTTGTATCAGATTTGATTCTGTGAGCGAGTAGTTGTGCCCAGGAACTGTATCTTCTCTCATCAGGCGTAGTCTGGTGGAACACCACTTAATGGGCAGGTGGCCATGAGGAGCTTCCGATTTTAAGAAGCGTTTAAAAACCATCGGGACTCGGCTACAATCAGTCGATCCGAAGAAACGCACAGATCCGACATTAACGACGTAGTTATGATTACATTCCTTCTAAGTCGCGTAAGAGTTCAAAATTTCTGGAGATAAGTATTTTCTAAAATATCACATGACATAGTTGAAAGTTTATTAGTTATAAAGCGAAAACCGTGTAAATTAAGTGTATTTTTATGTGAAACTTATGAGAGAAAATACTATGGTTGGAACTTAAATAGTGGCAACTACTTACTCACAACCGATACAAAAGAGTTACATGTTTGCATCTGTTACTGTCCTTCAAAGTAGTAACCAGCGTTGTGTAGGACCTAGTTGCCAGCGATGTGGATGGCGTAGTATACTCTTAGCAGAGCCTGTTCTGTTGATGGTGCGAATAGAGCGATCTACTGCCTGTCGAATCTCTGGAACAGTTCTGAAGCGAATGCCACGAAATGGTTCCTTCATCTCTGGAATCAAATCAAAGTCGCAAGGACTTAAGTCCGGGGTGTTTGTGTGGATGGTACAGTACTTCCCAGTCCCATCGACCGAACAGAGCAGCCAAGGCTTGCGCTGTATGCGTCCGCGCACTGTCGTGCAAAATGATGGGTGGGTTGGCGCAGAAAGTGTCACCAATTCTTTCGCAAAGCTGGTTGCGGGTGATTCTCCAAAAACGAACAGTAATATTGTGCATTGACGGCCCGCCGTAGAGGAACGTAATGCGTTAGGACAACACCATCAAAAAAATGGTTCAAATGGCTCTAAGCACTATGAGACTTAACATCTGAGGTCATTAGTCCCCTAGACTTAGAACTAATTAAACCTAACTAACCTAAGGGCATCACACACATCCAAGTTCGAGGCAGAAAACGAACCTGTGATCGTAGCAGCAGCGCGGTTCCGGACTGAAGCGCCTAGAACCTCTCGGTCACAAAGCCCAGCTAACAACATCGCACTCGCACACGAGAATCACCATAACTTTAGACCGCTCCATTCGCGCCATCAACAAACAGAACAGGCTCTGCTAACGGCATACTACGCCTTCCACACGGCTGGCAACGATTTCACACAACGCTGCTGACTACTTTGAAGGGCAGTAACATGTGCAAACGTCTAACTCTTTTGTATCGGTTGTGAATAAATAGTTGCCACTATTTAAGTTCCAACCCTCATATTTCTAAGTAGAAAGATTGCCAATCCTATTGACATACCGCTGCTGGAACGGTAACTTTTTTTTTCCTCTATTGATTTTCAATTCACCCCCCACCCCCAGAGGGGGAGGGGTGGGCTGACAACAACTTAATACGCTGCTCTACAGCCGAGAGAAGAGTTAAACAAACAATGGTAAGGTAACAAACAATATAAAAAGGCGACAAAACGGTGACTTTGTTAATAACACTAAAATGGCGGAAAGTTGCGGAATTCAAAATATAAAAACACGGCGTTGACGATGCGGATGAAGACACACACTAAGTAGACAGGCACAATTAAAACACATGGCGACAGTCTGGTGTCTGTTGACACGGGATAAGAAACACAACGAGCGATAGTATGGTGGCTGTTCGCAGCACTGACAGGGGACGCACAACACTGAACATTCACTGGAAACAGCACTATAAGCGACACGGCAGCAGATGGGGTCACGGGGAGGACCTGGACCGATGAGGGGGAAAAGGCGGGGGGAGAAGTGGAGAAGAAAAAAGGGGGCAGCCGAAGGAGGAAGAGGACATAAAAAAAGGGTGGGAGCAGAGCGGACGCGACAAGGAGTGGGGAAGACAGTGGAGGGGAAAACAAAAGGACTCGGGGGAGAGAAGGGAGTCAAAGAGAGGATAGATGGGGAAGAACAGGATGGAATGGGGGGAGAGGGAGCCTAGGAAAAGGACAGAGGGAGGGAGGGGAAGGTGAGGATCAGAGTTGACAGGAGGGATAGATGAAAGGAGAGAGGGCATCATCTGGGAGGGGGAGTTGGTGGAAGCCACCTTGGGAAAGGAGATAAAGGGTGTAAGGGTGGAGGGTAAGGAGGACACAATGGTGAAGGCAGCTGGTGGGGGTGGGAGAGGAGAGGAGCAACCACAGGATGAGGGGGATCAAGGCGGCGGGAGGTGTAGAGAATATGGATACGTTCTAGGAAAAGAAGCAAATGGGGAAAGGAATCAGGTCATAGAGAATCTGCTTGGGGGACGGGAGGCGTATGCAGAATGTGAGATGGAGTGCATGGCGCTCGAGCATCTGGAGGGACTTATAGAGTTTGGAGGGGGTGGATATCCATGCATGACTGCCATAACAGAGGATGGGACAGACTAAGGGTTTGTAGGTATGGAGGATGGTAGAGGGGTTCAATCCCCATATCCAGCCAGAGAGGAGTTTAATGAGTTGGAGGCGGTTCTGGGCTTTGGATTGGATAGAGTGGAGATGAAGGATCCAGGTGAGGTGACGGTCAATGGTAAGGCCAATGTAGGTGACGGTGGGGGAGAGGCGGACAGGATGGTACGGTAACTTACAACGCCACTCTTGTATGTTGCAAATCCTTTACCCGGTCCAAGTATGTGTGGTGTAGTAGCAGTCATAAACCACCGGAGGCGGCGCCTGGCGGTCGTTGGCCACATTTCGCCTGAATTCCGCGGACGGCAATGGTGGTTACACAAGACTAAGCCACGGCCAGTGATGCACGTCCGCCGGGTGTGGTCTCCACCGACTGTCGACAAGAGCGACCCCTGTGGATTTAATGAAGTGCAACCATGCAGCGGCCAACGAACAGTTCAGTTGTTCCTGCGCTACAGGGAAAGAGATGGCATAGCGTCCTGCCAATCAAACTGTGTGTTTCGTGTTGTAGACTTCTGTGAGATTTGGAAATTGATAGGGAATTGTACTACAGGAATGAATCAATGTTAAGTAAAGAGTCAATTACAGCTTACTGATACGATGTTATAGCACCTACTGCGACTAGCCAGTGAGCGTCACCGCTTGTAATACTGAAAAAACCTTCTGCCTGACTCAGATTTTGCGTCATTTACAAGACTACAGTAAACTCTCAGACTGTAGTTCGCCGATGCTTTGCCTGTTGACTTAGTCTCGCAGTCCATTAATGCAGGGTGACAATAATCAATCACGGGTGGTGGTTCACTAGGCTCATCAACAACAGGTGCTTCACTTGCTCCGTCAAGGTTACTGGGGTGTTATTCGAACCAAACAAGTACGACACTGTACGTGGCTGAAAACTGATTGACCTACTGAACGGATGATGTAGCAGTGTCTCGAATTAAAAGTTCCCACCCCCCCACCCCCCGGCCTCTCCACCCCTTCTCCCTTCAATTCTTTAACAGGCCTTAGCATCGGGCACAGGTAGGTGTTGCATTTGGATTTTGCCGGCATTTATTGGAATAACCATTGGCTCATTGTCATTCACGCATTCGCAATTTCCTTTTGTGATTCCTGTTCTTGACTACGAAGCTTCAGACTCGGTCGTCGGTTATTGCCGGGAAAGATTACATGCAGTGACTGTGACAGACAATGGCCCACATTCTGTTGCCACAGATTTTGATTAGTTTCACAAACCCTACGGCATCACGCACACCAGGAGTGCGCCTTTTCACTCACAGTCAAATCAGGATGCGGAACGCTTTTTTCGCAAGTGTAAGCAACAGATGGACAAACTTCGGTCGTCCTGCACGTGGGATCCGGCTCTGTTGCTTTTGTTGTCAACTTACCACTCCCAGCCCCGCAACGGCGTTGCATGGACAGCGCCAACGCACTCTGGGTCAGTTCGTGCATCCTCCACGCGGCTGGTGCCATTTTTACTACGGCATACTAAGCATCAGCCGGCCGAGGTGGCCGAGCGGTTCTAGGCGCTACAGTCTGGAACCGAGCGATCGCTACTACGCATATTCGAATCCTGCCTCGGGGATGGATGCGTGTGATGTCCTTAGGTTAGTTAGGTTTAAATAGTTCTAAGTTCTAGGGGACTGATGACCTCAGAAGTTAAGTTCCATAGTGCTCAGAGCCATTTGAAAGATTTTTTCTAAGCATCGCATCAACCATTTGGTATTCCTCGAGTTGTCTGGCGTCCGCAAGCGATTTCAGTTTTAAGGCAATTCCATGTTTTTCATTTATCCAGGATCCAGGCAGTTTACTGCGGCGACATCAGAATGAAATTATTTTGCTTAAATAGTGTGATCCTGATGCCGACTTCGCTCTTGCACATTCTGTGGTTGCCCAGTTCCCACAGCTGCCACTATCTCCAGCACCATGGGCTCCACTCCGTCTGTGCCGCACCTGGAACCTATGGACGTAGGCATCCCATCACAGACGTCTCAATGCCTACAACTTCTGTCGCTAGGGTATGAGCCCTTCTTCCCAGTGGTCGCCCGGGTGGCGAGGGCAGGGGGGGGTGGAGGAGTGGGAGGCATGGAGTGTGTCGCTGCAGACGCCTCTCCAGTCGTTGAGTCCAACTTCTCATTTGGTTGTACGCCTCAGGATGTGGGCGCACATCCTCCGATCGGGTTTTCTGCTAGTGACTCCAGTCGGTCACAGGTCGTATGCCGGACACAGACAGGAACTCGGCATCAGCCTCAGTTTCGGCTCCCATCTTCTCATTGCCACATGCACCCTACCCTCCCCTCCTCCCTCCTCCCACTCCGTCATGTCAGGTTAGCGCAATCGCCACTACTGCGCCAGGGAGTTTGGGGGAAAGGGGCATGGTGCTGTTGAAATCAGTACCACCGCAGAGGCGGCACTCGGCGATGGTTGGCAACACTTTGCAAGAATTCTGTGGACACCGACAGCGTCGTGAAAGACGACGCCGCGGCCAGTGATGCGCGCCCGCCAGGTCTGGCCTCCATCGGCTGTCGACAGGACCTATCTCTGTGGACTGAATAAAATGCAGCCACGCGGCTGCTAAAGAACAGTTGACTTGGTCGTGGGTTAGAGAGTAAGGACCAACCAGACTGTGTGTTTCTTTCTGTAGTAGATTGCTGTGGGACTTCTACCTGGATACGCAACTGTATTACCGGACTCAATCAAAGTTAAGTAGAAATTCAATTACTGATTGTTGGTGTGCATTAATGATGTTGCTCTTGTCCAGTTCCCTACGGCAACAGTTTGCTACTCTGCTACTCCTGACCATCTGTCTTCCTTAGTCGGTATTACACAGAGGTACACCACAATATGTAACAGCTTTAATAGAAATGTTAGTAAGTTAAATATTGCCCGGCCAGTTGGCCGTGCGGTCTAACGCACGGCTTTCTGGGCGGGACGGAGCGCCTGGTCCCCGGCACGAATCCGCCCGGCGGATTTGTGTCGAGGTCCGGTGAACCGGCCAGTCTGTGGGTGGTTTTTAGGTGGTTTTCCATCTGCCTCGGCGAATGTGGGCTGGTTCCCCTGATTCCGCTTCAGTTACACTATGCCGACGATTGCTGCGCAAACAAATTCTCCACGTACGCGTACACCACCATTACTCTACCACGCAAACATAGCGGTTACTCTCGTCTGGTGTGAGACGTTGCCTGGGGGGGTCCACCGGGAGCCTAACCGCACAATAATCCTGGGTTCGGTGTGGGGCGGCGGAGGGGTGAAGTGCACTGCGGTAGTCGTCGTGGGGTTGTGGACCACTGCGGCTGCGGCGGGGACGGAGCCTCTCCGTCCTTTCTAGGTCCTCGGTTAACATACAATACAATACAAGTTAAATATGTAACAAAATGTTTCGTATTTTTTAAACTATGTTGGAGTCTAAAGTGTGCGGCAATAGCCAATGTCAATGTGTAGTTCACACAACTACTACCATGTATAACTGTAAAACATCAGTCACTATTTCGGTTACCACAAACTTGTTCTTTATACACATTTTTTTGTAAGAAAAGTAAAACAAAATGGTAAAACATACAAATTGTAAAATAAAGTTAGTTAGTCTCAACGAACAACTGATGAAGACGTCGAGCTGTCATGCTGGGAAGACGCGAACCACCGACAGAACAGCCGATCTCAACGAGATGACAAGTTAACACGTGTTGTCCACGCGTCTCACCATTACACATATGAACAGGGGTCCGCAGAAAGGTATGACGTAGGTTTGAAATGAGTAGTCCAGTTGTGTCTGTGTGCATATGTAGATAGTTCTGATGTTTTAACTTACTTTTACTATTATGAATTTTAAAACTGACTCGCATTTAAAGCTTATAAAACTATACATTTAATGAGGCATGCATGCCACTTGATTTTAACTGTCTATTCATACATCTTTCGCATTAAAGATGGCCACACAGTGGCCGAAATTTGGATATGCAATAAACATGATTTGTAACTGGTTGCTGTACCCTTGATTGCTTGGACTGTCATGGAGTTGGTGGTATTGTCCATCAAGGGTGGAGAATATTTCGTACGGCTGTGCCACACCTACCTCAGTCGTTGCCTCTATGTGGATGCCTCCCTCTCACTCTCAGCCTTGTTTACTCTTATTCATGCTGACAGATCTGCAGTGCGAAGTCACGTGGAACGACATCAGTTCGGTTCAGTTCAAAATGTGACGTGCGTACACAGATGCACTAGATAGCTATTCCGTACACGAATCTAAAAGTGATCAAGGGAGACATCCGTGAAATCTGTGAATGTGATACACACATCTACGATTGGATTTTGGAGCACAAAACACAAAATATACAAAGACCGAAATGTGAAGGACTTCCTCGCTGCTACCATACTAGAAGGTTTGCAGTAGCGAACCACAGCTGCATTCCACATTTTAACAACGCTGCTTCTATACTTTACTTTTTGCGTCCCATACCTTTGGTATTGTACTGGAGCTATCAAATTCATAGTTTCTCTCTATACTGTTGAAACTCAATAAATTATTAACAAAACATTTGATAATCACTTCAGACTATTTAAAAGAAGCCTCGAGTACTTCCAAAGCGTTGCAGATGCCTTGTACTAAGAGGAATATAGATGGCAAGTACACTTTATCGAGGTACATCAAGCTTCTGTATGAACCAGCAATAGCAGAAACCTGAAGGGTGATAGCAAGTCTGGTTGAAACTGGGATACCGTCTTCCATACTGGTGTTGTTCTTATCAATTCTCGGAGAAATTAAATTAAAGCAATATATACAAAATCATGTTTCGGAGTTCTGGATTATGTATACAATCTTGTTTCAGTTCACTAGTTTAGTTTTCGGAAGCTGTTCGTTTGTTTAAAGAAAGAACACACCCGTTAAACCCGATTTCTCTTCTTCTTGTTGTTTATTTGGTCATACATTTGAGCGGAGCGAAAACAAAGCAATTACGAAATGGATTTCGGTCTGAATTCTTGTAGCCAAGCTAAGAGTGGGAAATGGAAAAAAATGGGATACCAGATTAAGCAGCATGAGTGACGTTTTGCGCATAATGTTTAATTGACTCAACGTAATATGGGTAATTAATAATAACTTATTTCCTAATTTGAGAGATAATTGTTGTCCGGATTTTCATAGCCAAATGAAGAATGGGAAATGGACAAAAGGAGTATCATTCATTCCGAAAAAAACTTAAAAAAATGGAAAAAATTATAAGTTTGGTATTTTACTTCAAATTCTTCCACCTCGGTAGTTGTGCGGTGAGCGCGATAGATTACTAAGCAAAGGGGCCTGGATTCGATTCCCTACCGGGTCGGAGATTTCCTTCCGCTCTGGTCTGCGTGATGTGTTGTGCTTACGTTCGTATCATTTTAATTGACATTACACTCTTCAGAGGGCTGTATTTCCATGTCCCGTAAGCCCATAAAAAAATAACTCTAAATTCTCAATTCTCATTTACTGTACTTGATTCGGAGCATTATTCAAAGCCACGTCAGACGTTTCTCTGATTTAGTTGTTGCTTTTAGAAAAAATCATTTCACAAAAAGCTGGAATGGTTTTGTTTTACTTGAATTTTAATTTCCTTTTGAAATGCAAATGCTGGAGACACACACTTACTCCCAGGATCTCGCTTTCGTCCATTTCGCTACCATAGTGTGGCGCGTGTCACCACTCTTGGCCCCAAAATGTGTTGGCGCAAATATTACCGGCCCTTATAGCCTGACAACAGTGACTGCCATATTGCTGTACATGTATCGCCAATTCCTGTGGTCGTAGTGATTCCGGACAAAGTTGGCCCGCATCTCGTGGTCGTGCGGTAGCGTTCTTGCTTCCCACGCCCGGGTTCCCGGGTTCGATTCCCGGCGGGGTCAGGGATTTTCTCTGCCTCGTGATGGCTGGGTGTTGTGTGCTGTCCTTAGGTTAGTTAGGTTTAAGTAGTTCTAAGTTCTAGGGGACTTATGACCACAGCAGTTGAGTCCCATAGTGCTCAGAGCCATTTGAACCATTTTTGAACCGGACAAAGTTGGGAATCTGTATGGTCAGAAATATGCAGTTCTATTTCTACATCGATACTGTGCAATCCATCTTACCGCTCATGAAGGAGGGTATCCCGTGCCAATATTAATCGTTTTCTTTCCTGTTCCACTCGCAAATAGAGCGAGGGGAAACCGACTGTATATATGCCTCCGTATGAGCCCTAATTTCTCGTCTTATCTTCGTGGTCCTTACGCGCAGTGTGTGTTGGAGGCAACAGAATTGTTCTGTAGTCAGCTTCATATGCTTAATCTCTAAATTTTATCAATAGTGTCACTCGAAAAGAATTTCACCTTCCCTCCAGGGAATCGGATTTGAGTTCCCGAGGCATCTCCGAAGCACTTAATTGTTGTTCGAACCTACCTAACATATCTAACAGCCTGCCTCTGAAGTAATCCAACCTGTTGCGGATCCCAGACACTCGATTAATACTCAAGAATAGGTTCCAATAGCGTCCTATGTGCTGTCTCCTTTAAAGATGAACCGCACTCTCCTAGAATTCTCCCAATAAACCGAAGTCGACCATTCGCCTTTCCTACCTGCTCGCTTCATTTCACGTCGTGATTGTGTCAAGCAGGACAGCACTAAAGCTGTATCCGAACATTACGGGCTTGCTTGCCCTACTAATCCACATTATCTTACATTTTTCTACATTTAGAGATACCTGTCGTTCATCACACCAAGTAGAAATCTAGTCTTAGTCATCTAGTATCCTGCTACAGTCACTCAACTTTGACATCTTACCGCACACCGCCGCATTATCAACAAAAGACAACCGCAGATTACTCCCCATACTGTCAGCTAAATCATTTATGTATATAGGCCCATGGAAACGTATCTTTAGTTGTGTGCAAATTACAGTCAGCAACTAGTACACGTGCAGTGTCACTAAGCACACGACTCCAGTACTGTTCACTTTCGGCTGCCACTGCTGTGTCATCAGCATGCAGCATCGTGCTGATTTTCTACCAGCAAAAACAAATTTCAGCATGGAAACGTCCTTTACTTCCGTAATCCGCTGCAAGATTCCAAAAATTTAACTTCCCTTTAGTCGCTGAGTGCTGTCAACTTAGATTTCCGTGCCTAGTTTCACTGTGCCGGTGTAGTTAATCTATATTCTTCTTCTTGCTACATGCAAATAGCGTATAGTCCTTAGCACAGGAACAATGTAAACTTTTGGAATATGGGCCATATGAGAAATTCGGCTATCCTGTGCGTTCTCCGGGAGCTGGGCATCAACCAACAACAGACCAGTGTCCGATGCACTTAGCAATCGTGGAGGCCATGGAAGTTCTGAGTGGTTATATCAGCTGTGACAACTTTACCTCATGAGGCAGCGGTGCTTCACATGGCGTACAGAAGCTGATTTTGGAGCGTGAAGAAGAGCAGAACGGCGACAAACAGGCAACACTTGCCCTGGAGAGGTGCAGAAGCCAACAGAGGGAAACAGCAAGCTTTTTGCAGCAGTAGGTACTTGTAGCTTTGCAATCAACGCACCCGTCGGTTGTACACCCATCTGTTAATCAAAACGTCGAGTGCTTTCAGTGTTGCACCACCTCGTGCTACAATCAATAGTGGTCCCTCCAGTCCGTCAGCTTATGCAATGAATAAAAGAAACCGTTGTAGAAATAGTTACATTGGCCCTTTCTGTATATATGTGGAAGGGCATATAAGAAACATTTGTAGGTTGCATCCGTTGGCATTGGGAAAGCTTTTGTTGTAGCCAAACTCACAGTGCAGACAAGACATTACAAATATATTATCACCCAAAGCAGATTACTTACTGGCAAAATCCCCGGTATTATCAGCTTACCAATTAGAGACCTATATAATTACGCGCCAGGTAGTAATTAGAAAATCTGACAGTAGCTTAAATGAAGAAGAACGCCTGCGCGTGATTATTTCGCTATATACCGTTCTGCCTATAAGACGCTTGCCAAAAAAGAGGCTACGGACGAAATTAACGCCATCACACCATTTATTATCTGTGCAGTACAGTCTGACTCACAGGTGCTATCAGAACCTGTAACAATTTATGGGATTCACTGCCGATGAAGTTACATGTTTTAAATGTCTCAGATTTTATCATGCGAGGAGTCAGTGCTGCTCTCCCTAAGATGCGAATGATGCGTTGTGTGATGATAATCACGCTTGCATCGACTGCCTCACAACTCATTCGCGACGAGTACATTGCAGCCAGTCATGCGATGCACTAGACAGACTGCACCTAAATTATGCGAGTCAGAGTCACATTAAGCATGTCGCTACTAGGCAAAGCATCACTTCCAAGGAAGCCAAGACAGCTATAACCCACAGGCCTTATGCTGAAGCAATGCGCTCTTCACCACCCTTAAAGCCGCCCATTCACAGCCCGAATGGTGCGCCGAGTCGCTCGCCGACCCTATGTTTAAGCTTCCGGACGAAGCCAGCATATTCACTGCTGTAATTCTGGCAGCCAAGGATGGACGATTAATTAAAAGGTAAAACAGTTCAACAACATCCTAATTGTCACGGATTTGAGGAGTGCGCTGGAAAGCCTAGATAAAACAGCTGTGAGACTCCAAAGCTAACCACCATGTGCTTCATCTACACGACTACTATACAATTCACCCTTACGTGCCTGGCACTTGACGTATATAAGTTAATCTACCAATGTGAATGCCAACATAAACGGATCCAGCTACAATGTATCAGGGGTCACTCCGTTATCTAATATAATGAGTTCATGGATCAACTTGCGAAACGAATGTTATATATGGCGATATGTAATACACTTACATACCGCATGCAGATTTCGATGCTGGTGTGAAGAAGTAAGTCTTTCACGAGAGGTTACAGTTGTGATAGTTCTCACAGCAGTCGAAAGGAAGACATTATGCAGCAACAGAGTCAAACATTTGCAAAAATTCTCGTTTACACAAATACACTATCTCGATGTCATTATGCAGCAACAGAGTCAAACATTTGCAAAAATTCTCGTTTACACAAATACACTATCTCGATGTCATACCACTACTATTACGCTATTACGTGCATTCATTTAGGTCACGGCTGTTATCTTTCAGACCTTCATAGGATGAAAGTTTATCCACCCCAATACAGCGATGAGCAGGAGGTGTACAGAAACACAACACATTACAATGACTAATACGGTGTAGGAACACCGCTGGCACTCAAAACAGCTTCCAGTCGACTCGGAATCGATAAATACAGGTCCTGTGTGATATTTGAGAGACTCTCTCCGCAGAAATAATGCCAAGTACAGACCACGACTATGAAGATGGACAGTGAACACTCAGTCTTTTCTCCAAAGTGTACAACAAAGGCTCAGTAACACTGAAATGTGGTGAGAGTGGTGGACAGGAGAGATGCGAATGTTCATCCTTGTGCTCACAGAACAATTCATGGACCATGCGAGCTGTGTGAACAAGGATCCTGTCGTCCTGGAAGACAGCATAACCAATGGAGAACAAATTTTCTCCACGAGATGGACCTGATCAACCAAAACGGGAGTAACCATGGCGCCCACTGAATGCAACGATATGGCTGCCCAAGTCACCACCGGACCCCCAGCATGTTTCACTCCTGGACCGTAAACAGGGCCAAAGGTTGGAAATAGCGTGAAACAAGACTCATCCGATCAAATGACTTTGTTCCACCACGTTTTCCTGTTACTGGCATCTCCATTAGTGATGACTTCTTTTGGAATTCCAGCATGGCCTTGAATTACCTGCTTATGGAGCTCCCTTCAGATTGTTTCGGTGTTGACAGTTAAGAATAAACAAGTTTATATTAGAGTGGGATCATGAAAAGAAAACCAGAGAGCATCCCAGAGTGCCCCAAAGAGCATCCCAGAGTGCCCCTGAGAACTAAAACACCAAGAAGAATCGCTTCTCGGCTTTTGACAAGATCGATGTGTAGTATTTTGCCGCCATTGGATAAGGATACTTCGCAACTATAAGTGGAACAATAAAATAGATGGTAATCTAAAACTATAAACAATTAAGAATAAACAAGTTTATATTAGAGTGGGATCATGAAAAGAAAACCAGAGAGCATCTCAGAGTGCCCCAGAGAGCATCCCAGAGAGCCCCTGCAACCCACAGAAGATAAAGATGGTTAATTATGTGAATTATCGCTTTTGTCTTTTAAAAGAAAATCTCACGAGATAGAACTAACTGATCAGAGTTTATTGAAGAAATAATATAGACTAAATGTTAATCAAGAAAAAAAAAAAGTACACTGAATAGACCCAGATAATACAAGAATGCTCAGAGGATAAGAGAGTACGCTGAGAATCCCAGAGAGCATCCCAGAGTGCCCAGGAGAACCCAGAGAGCATCCCAGAGTGACCCAGGGAACTACAACACTAAGAAGAATCCCTTCTCGGCTTTTGGCAAGATCAATGTGTAGTTGTGTTTTAAGAAGTGAAATCATAATCTAAATTATAATCTAAATTATAATTAGATCAACTATAATTAATTTCCTTATTTTATGATTTACAACAAAATACTACACATTGATCTTGTCAAAAGCCGAGAAGCGATTCTTCTTGGTGTTTTAGTTCTCAGGGGCACTCTGGGATGCTCTCTGGGGCACTCTGGGATGCTCTCTGGGGCACTCTGAGATGCTCTCTGGTTTTCTTTTCATGATCCCACTCTAATATAAACTTGTTTATTCTTAATTGTTTATGGTTTTAGATTACCATCTATTTTATTGTTACATTTATAGTTGCGAAGCATCCTTATCTATCCCGAATTTCAGTTCTGCAGTTACTTTAGCAGCCGCCGTCCTCATATTTTTCGTCGCAAAATCCTCTTCAGTGATCATCCCTCAATACACACTTCCGTCCGTGTTGTGACTTACGGGTGATGTTTTCTCTTGCCCTGTATGTGATGTAAATTTTAGATACAGTGCCTCTTGAAACACCAAGAACGTCGGCTACCTGGATTACGGAAACACCCACCATACGACTAATAACATTTTTTACACGTTCTACTGTACAGTGCTCCGACACAATGCAGTCACAACTACGCAGAACGCTGCTCTACTTACAACGTATTGAGGATATTGTACAGCTACACAACAGTGTAGCCAGCAAGCTTGGGTAGCATCTGCATTTACATTGATCCATATGTATTTTTCGCAGTATTTTCATATGGTTATGCACACCCTGAAGCTACACCCAAACAGATCGCACATCTCAGCCATGTGGTACTTGGGGGTCTCCGCTACGACAGATGACGGCGCCAGCTCAGCATGGCGTTGATTAGAGAAAGAATTCCTCAACTTATGTCAATAACAGGCCAGGGCGTGATATCTTGATATCGTTCGATTTTTATGGGAAGCGGATGTACAGCGAAAAATTAGACGTAAAGAATCCAACGTCAGAATATGGGGCACAGGGACTTCCTTGAAGATTCGTTGGTCAGGAAGCACAACACCTGCGAGGCAGTCTTGATGCCGTAGGTGTAACCTTCACGGGAATACATATTTTCAATATAATTAGATGCGATTTATACTAATAACTGTCTATACCTGCAGTGTACTTTTATTCCTCATTGTTATCATCATGTTCTCATCCATGACTAATGTACAAAGTGTATCACAGAGTTTAACCTGTATCAGTGTGATTTAAAATGCCTAAGTTGGTTAAACGATATTGTACGAATAGTATAATTGTATAAGAACTCAGTCAGAACTTACTTCTCTATTTAAATAGCTAACGCGAAAGGCCAATTAATGAAAATAAAAACGTTATTTGCAGCCTCATTGGAATTTCTTTATCACACTGAGTACCGTCACTGAGAGTATTGCGCCGGCCGCTGGTGGCCGAGCGGTTCTAGGCGCTTCAGTCTGGAACCGCGCGACCGCTACGTCGCAGGTTCGAATCCTGCCTCGGGCATGGATGTGTGTGATGTCCTTAGGTTAGTTAGGTTTCAGTAGTTCTAAGTTTTAGGGGACTGATGACCTGAGATGTTAAGTCCCATAGTGCTCAGAGCCATTTGTACCATTTTTTTGAGAGTATTGCGTTCAAGTGCCAAAGAAGCACAATGGTTGAGGGTGACCGTAGAAACCACTGTCGGAGGAGGTACTAGGCCCGGCCATGGTCTTCTGCTCTCTACGCTACGGAACGGAGGAGGGACAACGTCTCCGAAATGGAGGCGACCGGTGGAGGTCGTCATTGTAACATAGTCTTCCTGATGAAAATCCATGCTACGTATGCTGACAGGCACACGGAGGAGTACTAGTACATTCTAAACCTTCGGCTTTATTTTTTTGCAAGAGTAGTTTACGACAGCGATAGGAAGAATGAAATATGTCATCAGACTGAAAGTATTTTTTATACTAAAGATCTACAGTGAATCATTCCGCTAATCGTCCCATTCTCAACAACACTGCTTTATGATGTAATAGCACTGGGAGAATTGTCTGAGGTCTAGAAGACATTCAAAGCTGTCAAAATCAAAAAATTCTTCCAGAATTTAAATCAAATCGAGAGAAATCGAAATAACTTCCGATACTCTGATACATCTCTGCTCGAATTACGGAACGGTGTGTGACAAAAATTCACACGTGTCAGTCCAGTGACATCAGTTACGTAACTCACAGCGTGTTCAGTGGGTCATAGCCGCTTTGATGGGAAACGAGTTACATGATCACAGTACACTTTTCAGTGAAAAAAGGACCACGTGCTGACCATTTTTGTGAGTGTCTTAACCTGCCGCTTTATTTATACTGTGATTATACGTAACTGTATTGAGTCTCTCATATACACTACTGCACATTCAGAAATTTTTGTATGGAGTAAAAGGCGTTGTCACGCAAATATGATTTCAGTTTCTGTAGGAAGTTAATGCATTCATCTATTAAATTTTTTAAAACACAGGGTAAGTGGACAAAGAAATTTATCGTTGAATACCTCCTTCCTTTCTGTACCACACTAAGGCTGTGTTTAGTATACTGTAAGTAATTTCTCCTTCTGCTATATAAATATAAATGTTACTATAAGCTTTTCTCATATCGGCAGCCATATCCACAAATTGACTGAAAGAAAATTCTGTTGGTGATTTTACAATCAGCTGATTTCAGCTCTTTAAAATCATAAAATGAGTATTCCTATCCGAGATATTTTACACCGCACCCCTTGCATGTTTGAACAATTATGAATCTCTCATTAAAATATGTAACGATTCCCGTGGAAAACACAAGCGAGAGAAACGTTCCATATTCGTAATCACTCTAAAATAATATTACTGGAGTATTGGAATAAGCATGTAAAAAAAGTTCGTAGTGTCAGCAGAGGTTATTACGCCACCCAGGTTGAATCGCCACTTGAGTTCTCAGAAAAACAGCTGTTCAAATACTCTGACGGAAAAAAATCGCAACACCAAAAATAATTAATGTTGAGTAATGAAATTTCGGGAATACATTTACCTGGATAACATACACTATGTGATCAAAAGAATCCGGACACCCCCAAAAACATACATTTTTCATATTAGTTGCATTGTGCTGCCACCTACTGCCAGGTACTCCATATCAGCAACCTCAGTAGTCATTAGACATCGTGAGAGAGCAGAATGGGACGCTGCGTGGAACTCACGGACCTCGAGCGTCTCAGGTGATTGGGTGTCACTTGTGTCATACATCTGTACGCCAGATTTCCACATTCCTAAACACCTGAGGGTCCACTGTTTCCGATGTGATGGTTAAGTGGAAACGTGAAGAGACACGTACAGCACAGAAGCATACAGGCCGAACTCGTCTGTTGACTGACAGAGACCGCCGACAAGTGAAGAGGGTCGTAATGTGTAATAGGCAGACATCTACCCAGACCATCACACAGGAATTCCAAACTACATCAGGATCCACTGCAAATATTATGACAGTTAGGTGGGAGGTGAGAAAACTTGGATTTCATGGTCGAGTGGCTGCTCCTAAACGCTGGTAAATGCCAAAGGACGCCTCACATGGTGTAAGAAGCGTAAATATTGGACGAGTGAACTGTGGAGAAACGATGTGTGGAGCGACGGATCATGGTACACAATGTGGCGATCCGATGGCAGGGCGTGGGTATGGCGAATGCCGGTGAATGTCATCTGCCATCGCGTGTAGTGCCGACAGTAAAATTCGGAGGCGATGGTGCTATGGTGTGGTCATGTTATTCATGGAGGGGGCTTGCGCCCCTTGTTGTTTTGCGTGGAACTGTCACAGCACAGGCCTACATTGAAGCTTTAAGCACCTTCTTGCTTCCCACTGTTGAAGGGCAATTCGGGGATGGCGACTGCATCTTTCAGCACGATCGAGCACCTTTTCATAATGCACGGCCTGTGGCGGAGTGGTTACACGACAATAACATCCCTGTAATGGACTGGCCTGCACAGAGTCCTCACCTGAACCCTGTAGAACACCTTTACGGTGCTTTGGAACGCCAACTTCGTGCCGGTGCAGCACTCCGTGAAGAATGGACTACCATTCCCCAAGAAACCTCCCAGCACCTGACTGAATGTATGCCTGCGAGAGGGGAAACTGTCATCAAGGCTAAGGGTGGGCCAACACCATATTGAATTCCAGCATTACCAATGGAGGGCGCCACGAACTTGTAAGTCATTTCCACGCAGGTGTCCGGATACTTTTGATCACACAGTATACCAGTTTCTGACTTGAGTAATCAGTGAGGTGCCTTTTTTGCAAGCTCACTCTTGTTTAAAGAGTTGAAGCATCTCCAGAAATAATACCGTTTATGTCCATTTTTGCTCATTTGGGCAGGAAGTATGCATAAAAATTGTTCGAGTATTATGGGGAATGAGATGTTTCCGAAATTTTAAACCCGCAAACATTTGATACCTTGTATGTATAGCTACTTGTTGCTTTTTTAGGGTAATTTCCGTCATTATCCATATGCGACCATGCGAAGCAAAATTCTTCCCTCTCTTCAAGATTCTGAACATTATTGCACGCCTATTTAGTGGCAATATTTTTTGGAAGAAGGATGAAACTAGATACCCAGTTAAGTGGATGAAAGGCATGTGAGTGAATATCAAAGCGGAGTACACGATTGAGTGGCTTACCAGACCCTTATTCCTGCATGCCGCTCTTTGTGAAAGTTCCGAACCACTCTGCGATTGGCTCGCCCTTCGATATCATGCCATTTCTTCCCCACTCGAAGACTTTGTATAAGACTTCATCCTACGGCTGAAACTTTGTCCTACCTTGCGGAACGAATTTTTTCCGCGATGGATGTGGAGGATGTAACAGGGTACGGTGCCATCGATCGTGTAACAATTTTGCTGGTGATTACCCATCACGTGGCAACGAGCAGAAGGGAGACAGAAAAACTTACAGCTGTCTTTAACTATCAAGGCAGGACTTCATACACTAATTCTCAAACTTTTCTCTTCAAGTACATTATTCAGAATTTACAAAAATATTGTTCAGAATTTACAAAAAATCATTTCTATCTGAGACTTGAGTAACTCCTTGGCCCTCCTCGATGATGTTGACTACTTCAGCTTAGGTCTCGATCTGGGGCAGAGTGCTTCCATGCTCGGCTCTAAATTGACCTCTGTGTGAGGTTGTCCATACCCTGGCAAATACAATGAATGTCGGCGAGCTACTTTGTGAGAACCACATCTCAGTGACCTTGGTGAAATAGAGAGAGGGGTTTCCGCTGTAGGGTTTGAGGAGCTACAACGTACAAATTGTTCTCTGCATGCAACAGAAGAACACCTGAAGGCGCGGGAGGCACGTGACGACGAGAAAAATAGCGTCATGCCACTGGGTGAGGAGTTTAATTTTAACTGTTTGCCACCCATGAAACTGCATCAGAATCAATTGCTTTGGCAACACACTGGAAATGGAGAGGAAAATTTTGAAGACTTTCAAAATCATGACAATCGTGAAAACATGATTCCTCAAATGAATCAAACGCTGTGTCGCTGCTCACTGGCAACCGAGATTACACGTGAGCGATCGAATGTTGGGCAGCGGGCCTAAAGAACAACTCATACTGATGACTGGACAACATCAGAGATCAATGTTGCAAGTTCTGTGCTTCCGATATAGTACAGGCTTTGCTGTACTGAAGAACGCCACCAATGGCCGACGAATGTCAACAAATAGAACTTCCGACCGTACAACTACTTGTGGAATTTTGTAAAACTATATGTAATGTTGAACCATCTTTTTAAAGTTGACTGTAGTTGCGTTGCACTTTGTTAAGAGTTTTCAAGCCGAAAGCAATATATCTGTCAGAAGAACCAATCCTATGTGAGACCATAGCACTGATCCCATAAGATGTACCCACAGCTAACACAACAGGCTTAGCTGTGTCAAAACGAATCAAGCATCAACGACTTAACAATGCACCCTTTGTTTGCTCAAATACATTCTGGCATTCTTTGCACCACACAAAAGAAACATTTTTCCGTCGTAGGCGGTTAAGGGGAGCAGCATTTTGCTCAATGTTCGGAATAAATTTGGTATAATACGTAAACTTCCCCATGACTGATTGGAGCTCCTTAATGTTACTGGGCGCTTGCAGAGCTCTAATAGCTGCCAAGTGCGAAGCAGTTGGATGTATACCCTGCGCATTTATTCAAATGGTTCAAATGGCTCTGAGCACTATGGGACTTAACATCTTAGGTCATCAGTCCCCTAGAACTTAGAACTACTTAAACCTAACTAACCTAAGGACATCACACACATCCATACCCGAGGCAAGATTCGAACCTGCGACCGTAGCGGCCACGCGGTTCCGGACTGTAGCGCCTATAACCGCACGGCCACCGCGGCCGGCCTGCGCATTTATTACGTGACCGGAATAATTCAGCTCTTCCAGAAAGAAGGTGCACTTTTGCTTGTTGCGTTTTAAACTAGCAGCAGAAAGAATTTGAAACAAGCAGTCTACATTTGCTTAATGTTCAATAGGCGTACGACCAACAACGGCAATGTCGTCTAAGCAGTTTGTACAAGAAGGCACTTTTGCTGTTAACTATTCCAGGAAAATCAGAAAAACTGCTGGACCTGAAGCACATCCAAATGGTAGTCTTTGTAACTGGAAAATAACCAAGTGACTGTTTATCAAAAAGTATTGCTTTGACTGTTCATCCAGTGGTAACTGTACATATGTCTCTCACAAATCTGTTTTCGGAAAGTATATGCCCAGTCCCAGTCTGTCCGTCAATTTCTCAGGACGTGGAAGAGGAAAAGAATTCACTGCTGTTTGTGGGTTTAGTGTTGACTTAAAGTTCGCCCACAAACGTAAACTACTTGAAGGTTTCTTTCGAATCACCAAGGGTGATCTCCGTTACCTTGCAGAAGCGCGTTGGATAACCCCACTGTCTTGGCGTCTTCGCAATTCCCGGGTTAGTTGCTCACGTAATGCATCTCGTTGAAATTTCAGCTATATCGCCTTTCGTTCAACCTTATCGCTCTGTCAAAAAATGGTTCAAATGGCTCTGAGCACTATGGGACTCAACTGCTGAGGTCATTAGTCCCCTAGAACTAGTTAAACCAAACTAACCTAAGGACATCACAAACATCCATGCCCGAGGCAGGATTCGAACCTGCGACCGTAGCGGTCTTGCGGTTATAGACTGCAGCGCCTTTAACCGCACGGCCACTTCGGCCGGCCTCGTTCTGTCAATAACCAGAAAACCATACTGCGTATTATTCCAGCGATCCCCGCATGTGGTAATAAAATCAATGAATGGTATGTCGGTTAATACGTGAACTTGGCAAATATGATTTAAACCAATATTTTCTGTTTGAATTCGATAATAAGGTTCGCATTATCCCTGACCATCTGCTTCGGGATCTTAGAGTATATCTGTCTCAAATAAAATATTTCGATTATCAGATGACAGCAAGGCGGAAATATTTCCGGATCTCATTCTGATTTTCCGCTACGAGTTTGTCAGATATGAAACACTGTTTGGCTTTACTGTGTCAAATGCTGGAACATCACTGCTTCCGCTGAATGCATGGCACGTTGCTCTATCGATACCATCCAAAATCTCCTGGAGTAGCTGATATTTTGGCTAAAAAAGGGTTTCTGAAAAAATACATACATGCTCCAAGCAGATCCCCTCAGGATGTGTTGACAGTGTTAGAACAAGATTAGTCATCGCACAGTCTGAAGGCCTAACATTGAAATCCTGTGTGCTTATGTGAATGTAGACACTCCCGACATATACAGTTGATGAAAAGTTCTCGGGTTTCCAGCCCTGTAGCAGTATTACAAAACAGTGATGTTTTGACGACTGATATTCTAACATCTTCTGTCGAAGTGCCGGGATTTTTCGGATGCCGTCCTACTTTTATTTGCGGTGTGCCCCTCCTCATCCTGGCTCTCGGAGGCTAGGTACAGAGCGGCCGGTGGCCGGAATGGGGGATGAAGTTGCTATGGTGGGGGTTGCAGCGCGCCGTTCGCATCTCTGTCAGAGCATTCCGATCCTGTCTCGCGAGGAGAACGGTGGTGTGCACTCTCCCGACGATTTGCCGCTGTAACTGGATTCCATGCTATACTCAGTTGCTATCCTTCTTCTCTGTTAACAAGATTCTCGTGGATCCGAATTTCAATGGACTCTTTTGTGACGGTGTGCCATTAGGCGGTGGCTCGATGGAGCACCTTGGTGTTCTCGATGTCAAGTGTGTGGTTTTTCTTGATGCTGTGTTCTGTTATCGCCGTTTTCTCCTTCTATGCCAGCAGCAAAAGTTTGATATATTCTTCGCAGCGTTTAAAAACACATCGCTGCGTTTGTCCAATGTTCTGTTGACCGAATTCGCTGTCGATGCTGCAAATTCCTGCTACGTTGAATTTAAGTGGATCTTTCTCATCTCCAAGCCACTCTTTCGTCTTCGACGGGTGCAGGATGACTGTTTTTACGTTCGAGTTTTCCAGAAACCTCAGAATTTTGGGCTGACGTCAGTCCCAGTTACGGAAGAAATGCGAATTTCTTATTTTCTTCTCCCTTTTCCCGATTATCTGCTACATGTCTTGTTTTGAACGCCCTCTTAATCGGCACTTTGCTGTACACTTTTTCGCGAAGTGCCTCCCTCAGCTGCTGCACTTCGTCTGGGAGGCTTTCTTTGTCACCCTTGCGCCCTGTGAACCAAGGTGGATAATACTTTTCCCGCTGCACTGGATGAAGGCAACTTGTTGCACGCAAGTACAGGTCTGTGTGAGTTTTCTTCCTATACACTGAAAGGCCTAGTGTGCCATCTGCCGTCTTCCTTGTTACTACATCCTGAAATGGGAGGCAGGGCCGGACAAGAATGCACGTACCCTGCTCGCATGACACCTGCATATGCCAAATACGTTACCAGCACATTCCTGGGACAGGGTGGACTGCAGCTTTACACCGACAGCGAGGTACAGAAACAGCGTGCTGCCGCAAAGCAGCTCGGCAAATTTGACAGGCTGTCGGAAGCGCGGGCGACCAACAAAATGGCGAATAACACCAGAGTCATTGTCAAACTGACGGATAAATTTTTGGATGCCGCGACCACTTCTTCCCTCGCAAACGGATTGAACTTGGTATCTATCCCGAGGACCATAACGAAACGGGCCATTGTTAGCGCATGGAACAAGCAGTTCGGAGCCTGGCTAAGGAAGAAGCAGATGATATCAGGAGGGAAACCTGCAGGGTCACTAACAAGTCCCGATTTCCGAAAGCGAACATGACTGCAGTAGAACGGGAGGCCATCCGTGCACTGAGGGATCACGCTGACCCGATAGTTCTTCCAGCAGACAACGGAAATGCAACGGTGCAGTTACCCACCGGCGACTAACAGCATAATATCAGATCGATACTAAAAGGCCCTGTCCCGAGGGAGAACTCAAGACGGATCCAATTTCGACAATGACCAGAGAAACCGTGGTGCTGGTGAAGAACTCAGCTCTATAGAGGCAGTGAGGAAACGGCTGTATCACTGAGAGCCAACGACACGTCGCCTATTTGGATTGCCCAAGATACACAAAGAAGGGATGCCGCTACAGCCAATATTCGACATCATCAGTTCGCACAACTAAGGACTGGCTAAATATCTGGCGACACTCTTAAAGCCACTTGTGGGACACTGTTGTCATCAAGTGAAGAACTCGGCAGATTTCTAGAGAATACTTATGGACATTCGTTCACAAAAAGATGATGTCTAGTGAGCTTCGACGTTAGTTAGCTCTTCAAGAAAGTACCTCTGGAAGACTCCTTGGCTCCGGTGAATCAACATTTCGAGCCTCAAAGAATAAAACTTTTTGAAAATGCACTGCTGACTGATTTAGGATTTTTATGAACAGCCAGATAGAATGGCCAAGGGCTCCCATCTTGCTCCAGGAATCGCAAATCTATACATGGAACACTTTCAGGGGGTGGCGTTCGAAGCTGCTCGCCAGAAACGTAAGAACTTCTACTGCTATGTTGATGACACTTTTGTGGTTTGGGACTGTGGTAACCACAACCAACAGCGGGAACGCCTTGGGCTGCGGATCGGAGCCGCCAGGCGGGCAAGCCGCCGTCGGTGCAGCAGGCACCACCGGGTAAACACAGGACGAGTCGGACGCCAGATCAACGACAACCGTCAACAACCAACCACGACCGACTATGAGCGACACAACAAGGAAGAGATAAACAACGGAGGCTTGTGGAAACTATAACACCAAACGTAAATCCACTCGGAACCAGAGCCAAGCAAATGTCAACAACGAGCAACGACCAGAACGCAGTACCTCCGAGATAGAAACGAAATCCAGAGCGAGTACCAGACTGGCTGGACTAGGGCAGAGCGGGTCCCTATACACGCAACCGGACGGAGCGGCTATTGGCCGCTGTCTGCACGTGGCTTAGTGGTGGCGCCCTCGCTGCGCGAGAGCCGCTGCGCGGAATAGCCGCCGCGGAGGCGGAGCCCTCTATGGGCTGACCACGTCCATTTGTTCTGCCGCGTGTTCGACTTCCGCGGCGGAAGGTACTAGAGGGACCATGGCGGCCAGGCAGTGTATGAGTTTCTGGACTATCTTAACAGCACCCATGAAAACGTCGCCTTCATTGTGGAAACAGAGGAAAATGGCTGTCTCCCATTTCTAGATATACTAATAACGTAGAAGGCAGGTGGCACACTAGGCCATTCAGTATGTAGAAAGAAGACACACAGGACTGCAACTGCATACAACAAGGTGCCACCGTCCAGCGCAGCGGCGAAAAATACTGCCCACCTTGGTACACAGGAGGCATGTCATCCGTAACGAAGAAAGTCTCTCAGATGAAGTACAGCACCTGGAGGAGATATTTCGCAAAAATGGGTGCTGCAAAGCGTAATTAAAAGAGCGTTCAAGAAGAGACATGTCGTAGAAAATCAGGAAGAGGGAGAAGAAGACAAGAAACTCGCTTTAATTCCTTACCTGAAACCGCTGTCAGTCAAAGTTCGCAGGTGTCTGGAAAACTTCTGACCCCGTCGGAGGTGAAAGAGTGGCTTCGCACGGCGAAAGAGCCACTTAGACTCAACGTGCCTGGAATTTAGAGCAACAACAGCGAATTCGGTCAACAGTACATTGAACAAACGCAGCTATGTATTTTTAAACGATGCTAGGAACATATCAGACTTGTGGAACTAGCACAGACGTAGATATCAGCGATAACACTACATGGCATCAAGGAAGCTACACATTTGGCTTCGAGAACACCAAGTTGCTCTGCCGAGACGCCACCTAATGGGACAGCATCATAAAAGAGTCAATGGGAATTCGCATATCGAGAATCTTGTAAATAGAGACGAAGGATAGCAACTGAGCTCGACATGGAATCCAGCGATAGCGGCAAATCGTCCAGAGCGCGCACACTACTTCGACAGGGTCGAATGCTCTGCCAGAGATATATAAAACGCGCCCCCTACCCTCACCACTGCAGCTTCGACCCCCACCCACATATTTGATCACGAACATAGAGAGATAATAAAAACTGCCATTCATTGCTCAGTTCCGCTATGACGAAGTTCCTGGTCACTACAGTATTATTTTATAGCATTTTTGTTCCCTCATGGATCAGATTACATTTCACAGGGACTGATTAAGGGCTTTAAAAACGGTGTCACCGTTTCTTATCAACTCACAATTCAAATGTAACTTATTGACTGTGATTTAAGAACAGATTTTACATAGGTTAGAGTTAGTACTCCACCATTTCTTGTCTTTGATGCACAGTCTATGAAATCACCATCTAAATAATGCGAAAGTATATCCCTCTTAAGAGTAAAAATCATGCCCATTTTTATTAAATCAGCGTTAGTTTCTCTCTTAACGACCGACTGTTAATTTGCAGAGACGTCATTTGCTTTCTCAACCAGACGTTCTGGTGCTATATATTCAATTAAAATATTGCTTCTATTCGTAAAGGCAGTTCTTGCCATTACCTAACATTATCTGGAAGGTCATCCAAATACACAGAGAGCTATGGCGGTCTCAAAATGCTGTCTTAAAGATGACCTAGATTAATATATTTTGGACCCAATTAATTTTTTACTATAAATTTTACTTTGTTTGAAGATGATAAGCACTGATCTGATACTTCCAATGTGTGTAGGAGAAGATGTAGAAAATTAACCAGCATGACAATTATTTTACGTTTATGAGGTTCTTATCAGGACGATAGTTACATATTTTGTATTTAAAGTTTCATATCGATGAAAAAGGCACTAGTTAAATTCTGGTTTGTGATGACTGTTAATTTCCACCTAACTTGCAGGCAAGGATTTAACACTTCTTGCCTAAGGCTTTGTCATCAGTGAAATGAAACCTTTAGTTGTGACTTTGTTCGAGAAACCAATTTCTTTGTGTCATTTAAGGAATCCACACAGTTCGAGGAAGAAGACGACCATATCTGTGTGCTGAGCCATAAGTAAATAAGTAGCAGCTCTGCTCCCACATTACCAAAGTGTAGTAAAGAAAGATACATTTGTCAGTCTGAAAATGTAGATAAATCACGTAGTGTTGGATCGATATGAGGATCAGGTCCCCGAAGTAACGAGTTTAGGAACTTAGAGTAGCGGCTCCTCTTTAGGGGACAGAATAAGAAAGAGGAGAACTAAATTGTATTTATTCACATTAGCGGTGACAAGTGAAAATTAATCCGCCCGCCTCGCAAACTATTAATTATTTTGGAAACGCTGTGGTCTGCGTTAACTCAGGCTAAAGCAATATCGGGAAGTCAGGGCAGCTGACGCACAAGCTCCGCTCTGGCGGAAAACGTTACACGAGTACACCAGCTGCCCGTGACTCACGTTCCTCTGTGTCTACAAGCTTTAAGGTTAGTAGAACAAGTCAGTGGAAAATAAATGTAGTTTCCATCATCCTGAAGCAACGACTACGTTTAAAGACATTGGGTTTGATCTCTCGGTAGCATATAAATGCGAGATATGACGCAGCCGCGTATAAACATACAGGGTGGCCAAAATAAAAATGACCTTGAAATTTATTGCAGATCTGACAGAAAATAATTTATACTGCAGGAGACACCATTTTCCACATCGAGGATGTATACTGGTACTTCACTTCGCCAAAAATCACAACTGAATATGCTGATTACTTCATGGGAATAAATCACAGTAGCTACGAAAAAATATCCGTCTTCAGCATGTAAACAAGAGTACTGTCATAAAATCCATCATGCGTATCAGAACAGCATCAACTGAACCCGACGACTTCACAATCTAAATGATGAAGATCATCAGTGACACTCTGTTGCCTACAGTAACAGATGTCTTCATTGATTCCGTGTGGCCGGCCGCGGTGGTCTAGCGGTTCAGGCGCTCAGTCCGGAACCGCGCGACTGCTACGGTCGCAGGTTCGAATCCTGCCGCGGGCATGGATGTGTGTGATGTCCTTAGGTTAGTTAGGTTTAAGTAGTTCTAAGTTCTAGGGGACTGATGACCACAGATGTTAAGTCCCATAGTGCTCAGAGCCATTTGAACCATTTTGATTCCGTGTGTGAGTTAACGAGCATTTCGCTCTCATGGAAGTATATGGCCGAAAGAGTCAGCCTTCAGGAATTGTGAAACGAACACTGTCGTCGAGGACCGTGTGCCACAAAGACCGCAGTTTCGTCGCGAGATGAAGTAATTCACAGGCGTCTATTGTGCTGTAGTGTGCGAGTGAGACGGATGAGAACCTACGTCATAGGGAAACCCTGTAGAAGCTGTTTGTGGTCAAATCTGAAATTTTTGATTTATCTTAACGATCGACATTTCATATAGAAGCACATCATTAAAATGACAAAAGTTGTAAATAGCAACTCTGTAACTTCATTTGTTTAAAAGATATAGTAAATTTAAATTATCTGTATTTTCAGTAAATCATCAGATTATCATTTCCTCCACACAAAACACATTGAACGATGACAGCTTGACACCTTATTGAATCATTAGGTAACAGAATATTTGTTGTGAAGTTTAGTACATCATAGTTACCTTTGTTCTCTATTTATTTATCAGAAAGCACATTAGTGCAAGGCTACTGGCTGTGATATTCAAAGTTAAGAAGGAAATTGCATTGGTTTTATGTAAAAGAATTTAACAATAGATATTATTGTTACTTTATTTAGAACAAGAAAGTGGTCAAGCTTTGATTATTTAAATACACTCCTGGAAATGGAAAAAGGAACACATTGACACCGGTGTGTCAGACCCACCATACTTGCTCCGGACACTGCGAGAGGGTTGTACAAGCAATGATCACACGCACGGCACAGCGAACACACCAGGAACCGCGGTGTTGGCCGTCGAATGGCGCTAGCTGCGCAGCATTTGTGCACCGCCGCCGTCAGTGTCAGCCAGTTTGCCGTGGCATACGGAGCTCCATCGCAGTCTTTAACACTGGTAGCATGCCGCGACAGCGTGGACGTGAACCGTATGTGCAGTTGACGGACTTTGAGCGAGGGCGTATAGTGGGCATGCGGGAGGCCGGGTGGACGTACCGCTGAATTGCTCAACACGTGGGGCGTGAGGTCTCCACAGTACATCGATGTTGTCGCCAGTGGTCGGCGGAAGGTGCACGTGCCCGTCGACCTGGGACCGGACCGCAGCGACGCACGGATGCACGCCAAGACCATAGGATCCTACGCAGTGCCGTAGGGAAACGCACCGCCACTTCCCAGCAAGTTAGGGACACTGTTGCTCCTGGGGTATCGGCGAGGACCATTTGCAACCGTCTCCATGAAGCTGGGCTATGGTCCCGCACACCGTTAGGCCGTCTTCCGCTCACGCCCCAACATCGTGCACACCGCCTCCAGTGGTGTCGCGACAGGCGTGAATGGAGGGACGAATGGAGACGTGTCGTCTTCAGCGATGAGAGTCGCTTCTGCCTTGGTGCCAATGATGGCCGTATGCGTGTTTGGCGCCGTGCAGGTGAGCGCCACAATCAGGACTGCATACGACCGAGGCACACAGGGCCAACACCCGGCATCATGGTGTGGGGAGCGATCTCCTACACTGGCCGTACACCACTGGTGATCGTCGAGGGGACACTGAATAGTGCACGGTACATCCAAACCGTCATCGAACCCATCGTTCTACCATTCCTAGACCGGCAAGGGAACTTGCTGTTCCAACAGGACAATGCACGTCCGCATGTATCCCGTGCCACCCAACGTGCTCTAGAAGGTGTAAGTCAACTACCCTGGCCAGCAAGATCTCCGGATCTGTCCCCCATTGAGCATGTTTGGGACTGGATGAAGCGTCGTCTCACGCGGTCTGCACGTCCAGCACGAACGCTGGTCCAACTGAGGCGCCAGTTGGAAATGGCATGGTAAGCCGTTCCACAGGACTACATCCAGCATCTCTACGATCGTCTCCACGGGAGAATAGCAGCCTGCATTGCTGCGAAAGGTGGATATACACTGTACTAGTGCCGACATTGTGCATGCTCTGTTGCCTGTGTCTATGTGCCTGTGGTTCTGTCAGTGTGATCATGTGATGTATCTGACCCCAGGAATGTGTCAATAAAGTTTCCCCTTCCTGGGACAATGAATTCACGGTGTTCTTATTTCAATTTCCAGGAGTGTATATTAAAACGTGAATAATGTAGAATAAGCTGTAACCAATCCGATGGACGGCTTCTTTAAAGGGAACTGCACTAGTCAGTTGAGCGAGTATGTTTGGTGCGCAGGAAGCGGGGCCGGGGACGGGCAGAGGGACAGTGCAGACTCGAAAGCGGACAGTACGGCTGGAGACACCAAACGGTACAGATCGAAAGCGGACAGTCGGTTTTTAGGCAGCTAGGAAGCGAAACGACTTGGAAAATTTCACGTTGTGTGGTATCGCGGGAATTAGTCTCTGAGCGATAAGCAGCCGCGCGCCTGGTATGAACTCTAATTTATCGTGAACATATCGAGGATAGGATTTGTGTTTCTGCGATGAGATTGTAAATGATCGAACTGTGCCAAATGGATATGCGCTCGAGTGTAATGGTAATTCAAAATACGACCACTTTTGCTATTAGTTTTCTTTTTGAATAAACATTATTCTAAGCAAATCGCAATTGTGTGGGCTGCATCATTTATGGCTCGTTAATTTAGTTCCCGATATTATTATTACTGTCATTATATGTTACATTAACTTTGTTTCATACAATTTCGCAAACTTGCCATCAGCCAGACAATCAAACCAAAGGGTCACCGAGCGAGGTGGCGCAGTGGTTAGGCACTGGACTCGCATTCGGGAGGACGACGGTTCAATCCCGCGTCCGGCCATCCTGATTTAGGTTTTCCGTGATTTCCCTAAATCACTCCAGGCAAATGCCGGGATGGTTCCTCTGAAAGGGCACGGCCGACTTCCTTCCCCATCCTTCCCTAATCCGATGAGACCGATGACCACGCTGTCTGGTCTCCTTCCCCAAACCAACCAACCAACCAAAGGGTCACAAGTGTCTAATTTAGGGCGCGTAATGCGACGCATGCGGTTCAGCTCCTAGACGACTTTGAGCCAAGACATTTCGAATAAGAGGAACCGCACGTGAGCCCGAACATCTTTGGGATGTTTGCTCGCACGTGGTCACAGGGGCTTGTCCACACAGAAAATGGTGCCTTGACAAAGCGGCTTCTGATTACCGCCACATTTGTATTCTCCCAACACAGTGCTACGTCTCGGAATAAGACGTCCACGGCCAGCCAAGCAACTGTTAAACTAAAGAAAAAACTACTAGACGAATACCAATCAGGTTTCCGCAAAATCAGAGCACTTCTTTTTATAAATGTAACAGATAATAGGGAAGACAAGTGACGACTATGATATGTTTCTTTGATTTTAGCAAAGCGTTTGACACTGTCAGCTTCGATAATATACACTTGTATGCAAATACAAGGACGAAGGTAACATTATCGTAATGTGTCACAGCCAAGAAACCCTGGCCGATGGAACATGGACCATGCTCAGTAATAACTGCCACAATACAGTACATAGATGCATACGGAATAGGCTCCCAGGTATGCGAGTGGTTTGAAGACTTCTTGAGTAATAGAACCTAGCATGTTGTCCTCGACGGTGAGTGTTCATCAGAGACAAGGGCCCTCTGATTACCCCCATATTTGCACTCTTCCAGAACAGGACTACGTCACGGAATGAAACGTCCACGACCAGCCAAGCAACTACTAAACTAAAAAGAACTCACTCGACGAATATCAATCAAGTTTCCACCAAAATAACAGCGTATCTTTTTATAGATGTAACAGATAATAGGGTAGACAGTTGATGACTATCATGTGTTACTTTGATTTTAGCAAAGAAAGAGTGCCCAGGGAAGTGCGACAGGACCGTTATTTGTGTCGTTGCACAGAAATTGTGCCGCGGACAGAATGAGCAGCAATCTAAGAATTTTTGCCGGTGATGCTGTGATGTACGGCAGGTGTCGTCGTTGTGTAACTGTAAGTGGATGCAAGATGACTCAGACTAAATTGATAGCAGGTGTGATGAGTGGCAGCTAACTCTAAATACAGTGAAACATAAGTTCATGCGAGGAATAGAAAAAACAAACTTGTAATATCCGAATACAGCATTAGTTGTGTGCTGTTTGACCCAGCCACGACGTTTAAATATCTAGGTGCAACGTTGCAAAGCCATATGTATGAAAGTGTTGTAGGAGGAAGACGAGGTCGGTTTATTTAGACAATTTTAGGAATGTGTGGTTCATCTGTAAAGGAGACTGCATATAGGACATTTGTGTGGTCCATTTTTGAGTATTGTTCGATTATTTTGAATATGAACCAGGTCGGATTAAAAGTAGACATCCAATGAATTAAAAAAAATGGCTCTGAGCACTATGCGACTTAACTTCTGAGGTCATCAGTCACCTAGAACTTAGAACTAATTAAACCTAACTAACCTAAGGACATCACACGCATCCGTGCCCGAGGCATGACTGTAGCGCCTAGAACCGCACGGACACTCCGGCCGGTCCCAATCAATTCAGAGGTGGCTTGCTATATTTGTCATCTGTAGGTTCGAACAACACACAAGTATTACGGAGATCTTTCGGGAACTCAAACGGAAGTCCCTGCGGGGAAGGCAACGTTCTTTCCGTGGAAAACTATTGCGATAATTTATAGAACTGCCATTTGAAGTTGACTGCAGAACTGTTCTGCTGCCACCAATGTACATTTTGCCTAAGGACTGTGAAGATAAGATAAGAGCAATTAGGGGTTATACGGAGGGATATGTATATTCGTTTTTCGATCGTTCTATTTGATGGTGGAACAGGGAAAGAAATGAGCAGTAATACGAGTACAGGCCACCCTCCGCCACTCACCATATGTTGGCGTACGTCTTATGTATGTAGATGTAGATGTAAGTATAGAAGCTAACTCAAAGACATACGTAAGTAGTTATCGAGGGCCAGTATGAGCCCAGATAACCATCTTATCTCGAGGTCACTGATCAGGACTTCTGGTGTCCGGCTACACGCTTCGGCAACATATACAGGGTGGTCCATTGATCGTGACCGGGCCAAATATCTCACGAAATAAGCGTCGAACCAAAAAAACTACAGAGAACGAAACTTGTCTAGCTTGAAGGGGGAAACCAGATGGCGCTATGGTTGGCCCGATAGATGGCGCTTCCATAGGCCAAACGGATATCAATTCTTTTTTTTAAATAGGAATCCCTTTTTTATACATATTCGTGTAGTACGTAAAGAAATATGAATGTTTTATTTGGACCATTTTTTTTCACTTTGTGATAGATGGCGCTGTAATAGTCACAAACTTTTGACTCACAATTTTAGATGAACAGTTGGTAACAGGTAGTTTTTAAAATTAAAATACAGAACATAGGTACGTTTGAACATTTTATTTCGGTTGTTCCAATGTTATACATGTACCTTTGTGAACTTATCATTTCCGAGAACGCATGCTGTTACAGCGTGACTACCTGTAAATACCACATTAATGCAATAAATGCTCAAAATGATGTCCTTGAACCTCAATGCATTTGGCAATACGTGTAAAGATATTCCACTCAACAGCGAGTAGTTCGCCTTCTGTAATGTTCGCACATGCATTGACAATGCGCTGACGCAGGTTGTCAGGCATTGTCGGCGGATCACGATACCTAATATCCTTCAACTTTCTCCACAGAAATAAATCCGGGGACGTCAGATTCGGTGAACGTGCGGGTCATGCTTCGACGACCAATCCACGTGTCAAGAAATATGCCGTTCAGTATCGCTTCAACCACACGCGAGCTATGTGCCGGACACCCATCATGTTGGATGTACATCGCCATTCTGTCATGCAGTGAAACCACTTGTAGTAACATCGGTAGAACATTACGTAGGAAATCAGCATACATTGCAGCATTTAGAATGCCATCGATAAAATGGGGGCCAATTATCCTTCCTCCCATAATCCCGCACCATACATTAACCCGCCAAGATCTCTGATGTTCCACTTGTCGCAGTCATCATGGATTTTCCGTTGCCCAATAGCGCATATTATGCCGGTTAACGTTACCGCTGTTAGTGAATGACGCTTAGTCGCTGAATAGAACGCGTGCAAAAAATCTGTCATCTTCCCGTAATTTCTCTTGTGCCCAGTGGCAGAACTGTACACGACGTTCAAAGTTGTCGCCATGCAATTCCTGGTGCATAGAAATATGATGCGGGTGTAATCTATGTTGATGTAGCATTGTCAACACCGACGATTTTGAGATTCCCGATTCTCGCGCAATTTGTATGCTACTGATATGCGGATTAGACGCGACAACAGCTAAAACACCTACTTGGGCATCATCATTTGTTGCAGGTCGTGGTTGACGTTTCACATGTGGCTGAACACTTCCTGTTTCCTTAAGTTACATAACTATCTGGCGAACGGTCCGGACACTTGGATGATGTCCAGGATACCGAGCAGTATACATAGCACACGCCTTTTGGGAATTTTGATCGCAATTGCCACACATCAACACGATATCGACCTTTTCCGCAATTGGTAAACGGTCCATTTTAACACTGGTAATGTATCAAGAAGCATATAATATCCGCGCTGGCGAAATGTTACGTGATACCACGTACTTATACATTTGTGACTATTACAGCGCCATCCATCACAAAGCGAAAAAAGTGGACCAACTGAAACATTCATATTTCTTTACGCACTACACGAACATGTAATAAAAATGGGGGTTCCTATTTTAAAAAACGCAGTTGATATCCATTTGACCTATGGCAGCGCTATCTAGCGGGCCAACCACAGCGCCATCTGGTTTCCTCCTTCAAGCTAGACGAGTTTCGTTCTTCGTAGTTTGTTCGTTTGATGCTTATTTCGTGAGATATTTGGCCCGGTCACTATCAGTGGACCACCCTATATACAAGGTCACTCGCCCCCCCCCCCCCCCTGGGGAACTACCGGCAATTGAACAAGGTAACTCCCACCCTCCCCTCTCCCTCGCCACTCACCACCCACCTACATGGACCAATGACACTCAACCGCCACCTCACCATCTTCATTTTGTATAACTGCTGCTCTTCAGTGGGAGGGTTCATTCTGGAGATGTACACCATGGAGAGAATATCAGTGTGAGGCTATTTGTTAATACCATATTAATATTATTGTAATTACATTAAGTCACATAACTCGAGGTCTAGTGTGTGGATATTCGTTAATAACAAATTGAATTTAATATACAGAGTTAATCACCTAAAACTTGCACCAAACATATTGCGGAAATGGAAAGTGCCATTGATTTGCGCTGTTAATACACATTTTTTAAATGGCACAATGCACACTGACATTATCAAAATTGCAGGATTCTACTGCGAGTCGTTTACGAGCTATCGGATTCTGTAAAGTTCCCATACCGACATTTGTGCAATACTTGTGACAGCACACACTAAAGAACAATATGAGTGCATACGCTATACTGTGTTCATCATAAGAATAAACCTAATGTAAACATTACACAATGTATTTTTCCGCGTTTGCTTGAATCTCATTGGATTTCGGTTCACGTGGATAGGAAGCCAAGCTGTATCCAGTACAGTCCAAATGATATCATTGGCATACGTTTTAAGCTGTGTTACACGCACATGCACTGAGTGATAATGCGGGACAGCAGCTTTACCGGCACATTTAACTTGTACAGCACTGGCCAGCCGGCTGGTCTAAATAACCTGCCACGATGTGAGCAGTTGCAGTTCAGACGTAAAAAGAGACGAACAGAGAATCAATAAAGCTTAGATTGTAATTTAATTGTTAAAGAGAATAACTCCAGCACTACCGCACGCTTCTTAGGTGACCAGACGGAAAGCATAAAATGCTCTCTCTCTCACCTAACGTAGTATTCTAATCACAAACAAGAGTGATGAAAATTCCTAACTTAAACACAGGGTAATTCTTCTGAGCGAGCTATGTGTGATGCGAAAGCATATTGCAGGTATTTCATCGTATTGTTGAATACTGAAGTCACTGAAGGTAATCTACAGTGAGTCGTCTGGTAATCTCTTAGCTCCTTCTTTATCCTAATCCGAGAAATACATTTCTGTTCTGGAACTTTCATCTACTACATTGATAACGAGTCGATGAACAACAGAATCCACGAAGCCACTCTGGCGCCGCATTTTCTTCTCTTCTTTTATGACGTCCCGTTCTATACCCCGCCAGCTTTCGGCAGTGACATGTGAAAAAGCTGCGTGCGTTCGTGTTAGTACGTCTGACGGCGTTAAAGTCTTGTTATTTCTCGTGACATATTCCTTAACTTGGCTAAAGATCAGTTGTGTTGGGTCCATATTGTAGTGGTACGGTGGCAAATGTAAAAATGCAGCATTTGTATGTTGCGCTCGATGCTGTTAAAATGATTGTTTTTTATGTATCTACTCTATTGATCACTCTGGATCGTGTGAGACTACATCTATAGTATAAAACAATGGACGCAGTCCCAATAAAGATTATAATCTTTAATAATATCTGGTTTTTCATTTTTGTCCTAAAAATTAAATTCTTATGTTATTAATTTAATCAACCTTTGTTAACGATTTTTCATAAAATAGTGGTAATTAAGAATTTATATTTGAAATGACAACACGTATTCGTGTGCAATATGTATCTAGAAACAAGGAAAAGAGTATTATTCATAAAAAATTATGGTCAATTTTACAATTACAAAGTGTTGGTCCTTCAAACTGAACGAAAAAAAGGAATGAGCAAAGCGAAACTTGTACCAGCGGTCCATGATCCGCACTAGATAATCAATCAAGTACAGTGCCGATTCCGCTATACATCCGGGGTGTATCTGTATCTCACCTGTATCAAATACAGTGCCTACGAAAACTTGAAAGCCTATTGTTTATTTAAATTTATGAAAAACATTAAAAACAACCTATTTCACTGCACTTTTTAGAAGCGTTCCACACGCGTGTTTCACTACGGAGCAGGAAGCAACCTCAGCCATTTTCATACTATGAATTAACAGCACGACCATCAAAGCACAACAGTACAGAGACTGTGACTGTACACGATTTTTAAATAAAACCTATATACTTAAATCGTGATTAGAAAAAACTTTGATGACTGTTAATACATTATTATTCCTTAAAATTTCATTTAATGTGACTTAGCAATAAGATATGTAATACTTAAGTAGGACTTACTTCCAAGAGTGTAGCAACACCACAGTATGTGTGCTACGGCTTCTGATCAATCATCGCGTTTATGATTGTTTACATCACGTTTATTCTTATGATGAACAGAATATAGTTACGTCGATTTTGGCCAGTAACTACACAACTGAACAATAGAGGTGCTGATCAAAATCAGTACACGATTCCAGCGTGGTATGGAACGACTGCTGCACACGTGCTAACATTTAAACGGAGATATCCGAGCAAGCGGCGGTAATACGTCGATGCATATCGTTGGGCGTACTTTGTATGTCCTTGCTGACAGCGTCTTAGAGCTTTCTTCACAGAAATAATTCTACAGGTGTCAAATCAGGGGAAAGGGCCGGCCAAGGTATAGGTATTCTGCGACAATCTAACAAGTTAGAAACAATTCGTGAAGACATGTTGTCGTACTTCGTGTACTATGGGCTACACAACCATCATGTTGGTACCACAGGCTCCTCCTACTCTGCAGAGCAACATCTACTAGCATCTGTGAAAGATAGCCTTTTAGGAGGCTGCGATACGTATGCACGTTCAGTGTTCCGTGTCTTAAAAACGAGCCTATTGGCTGGTGGTTCACTATCCCGCACCACATGTTTTCACTCCATAGACGCTGACGTTCCACCTGTCGAAGCCAGCGGGGATTGTCAACGGACCAATAGCGCATGTTTCGGCGGTTTACCTGGCCATGATTGGTGAATGTAGCTTCATCACTAAACAAGGGACATGATATATCTGGAGTGTGCTGTCTTAAAGTACATGAACAGACGTTAGCACGACTCTCATAATCGTTTCGTTGCAGCTCTTGATGGAGGGAGATGTGACAGTAATGGAGCCTATGTCGATGGAAAATATGTAGGACACTTGCCTGACACATGCCACTTCCTCGTGCGGTTGCGCGGGAACTGACGTGCAGGTCAACTGCAACAGCAGTGAGAACATTAACTCCCCCCCCCCCCCCCCCCTTTTTTCGTCACTTTTTCCTTCTGTTACGTAGTCAAGGAGTTTCACTACCACTTGCACGTATCTGGTTGAAGAGACTGATAAATATTTACCGAGATGGTTGACGTCTATCGGGATATCTTGCCGCATACACCGTACAACGATAAACTGTATTCTTCCTACACTCTCCATACACCATGAGTGTGTCGGACTTTTCTGTGTTGGTAATTCTCAGGGCTCACTCACGATCTACTGCTGAAATTGCCACGCACTAATTGACTAGCAAGTCGATGTGCACTCGAGGAAGACACAAGCACCGTATCTATCAGCTAAATACATTGAAAGGAACAAACAATTGTCGGTGTGGTAACTTTTCAAAATGCGATATTTTGTAAACGACTAGCACTAGAATCCACGATAATACATCACTGACTTTCTAAATTACTTTTAGTTTGTTAATGTCAATAGGCACTGTTCCATTTTAAAAACTGTATATTTACACAAAGAGTACATTTTCTAAGTATTATTACAATCTGTTTATTGGCTAACAATACGACCCCCTGAATACCAACCCATTCTGTGACAACCACAAATCAATAGCACTTTCCATTTCCGAAATATATGCAGTGCAAGTTTTAGGTGTTTCACCCTGTTTATGTGTATGTGTTGTCTGTTCTTTCGGACATTTTCGAGAGAACAGACACTACATGAGAGTGCGAGCCACTAGTGTGCCTCTGTGCTAAACAGATCATTGGCCGTCCCGCTTCACACACACACACACACACACACACACACACACACACACACACACAAAATGTGAGTATGTGTGTCTAAAGCGAGACGACCAATGATCCCTTCAGGACAGAGGCACACCAGTGTCTCGCATTCTTACGGGAATAACCGAAATTTCGTAAGTAATGAGCTAATGAGCAAGGGGCACTACATTAGTAGTGCGTGGATATGTTGATAATTTGGGTGTGACGGGAGGATTGCTAGGGTAGTCCGTGCAGTTGCAATAACCGCTGTGTCCGCATGACTTGGTGAACGTTGTGTGTAACCGTTAGTAGCGGCGTACTCCGCTCAGTATGTCTGCCGTGGGTTCCAGTTGTGGTCCAAGAAAAGGTGCAGTTAGTTTTATTGTTAATGAATCCCCACGTTCCGTGCAACCCGTATCTTCGGTGACGCATGATTGGCTCGTTGATGCAACTCATGTAGCATGTGATCAGCTTCGTACTGCCTATTTTGATTCTGATAACTATGTCTTTCTCGTAAAGTTTTTTGATCGACTACAAGTAGATTGCTCTTGCGTCATGGTACTGAAGTTACCATTAAACATTGTGATGGTTCCATAAGTATGGTGCTTCTTGCTAACGCTGAACAGGATTATATCAATATCCGAATGTTCAGCCTACCGACGGAAGTTGACGACACTTAATTTAAGGAGGTTTGCTTCCCTTATAGAGATGTGAGGGGTACGTGACGCGAGCGCCGGTCCACTCAACATCGGTTGCAATGTTATAGCGGAATCGGCTATTGAGGTCTCTAGTGTTTCTCTTACAAGGCAACCTCCCCATCGCACCCCCCTCAGATTTAGTTATAAGTTGGCACAGCGGATAGGCCTTGAAAAACTGAACACAGATCACTCGAGAAAACAGGAAGAAGTTGTGTGGAACTATGAAAAAAATAAGCAAAATATACAAACTGAGTAGTCCATGTGCAAGATAAGCGACATCAAGGATAATGTGAGCTCAGGAGCGCCGTGGTACCGTGGTTCGCGTGAGCAGCTGCAGAACGAGAGGTCTTTGGTTCAAGTCTGCCCTAGAGTGAAAAGTTTCATATTTTATTTTCAGACAATTATCAAAGTTCAGGTACTCACACATAATCAACTTCGCTCTCCAAAATTCCAGGACATGTTCAGATTTGCTTCAACATATGCAGGATTTGACGATCTACACACGGAAAAATTTGAAAACATTAAAAAGATATGTTTTGACAGAGCACAGGAAAACTGTGGGACTGTGACACTGTTGCATTCATATGTTGCAGTTTATGTGACAAACTCTTATGCTTTCATCACTTTTTTGGGAGTGATTATCACATCCACAAGAAAACCTAAATCGGGCAAGGTAGAAGAATCCCTTTAACCCATTCGCCAAGTGTACAAGTTAGGTGGGTCTACAACATATTCCTGGCATGTGACGCACATGCCGTCACCAGTGTCGTATAGAATATATCAGATGTGTTTTCCTGTGGAGGAATCGGTTGACCTATGACCTTGCGATCAAATGTTTTCGGTTCCCATTGGAGAGGCACGTCCTTTCGTCTGCTAATCGCACGGTTTTGCGATGCGGTCGCAAAACACAGACACTAAACTTATTACAGTGAACAGAGAAGTCAATGAACGAACGGATAGATCACAACTTTGCGAAAATAAACTTTTCACTCGAGGGAAGACTTGAACCCAGGACTTCTCGGTCCGCAGCTGCTCACGCTAACCACGGGACCACGGTGCTCCTGAGCTCAGACTATCCTTGATGTTGCCTATCTTGCACATGGACTACTCAGTTTGTATATTTTGCTTATTTTTTTCATAGTTCCACACAGCTTCTTCCTGTTTTCTCGATTGATCTGTGTTCAGTTTTTCAAGGCCTATCCACTGTGCCAACTTATAACTAAATCTGAGGGGGGTGCGATGGGGAGGTTCCATTGTTAGTATTTTCCCGCGGTTGAGGTAGCTCCTTCGGAGCCACACATGGGTGGGGAAATCGTTGACCCTTCTGATATCCATTCAGGTGATGTCGGAGCGACCAGCTCCTGTTACTTTAATTTAGGCGACTGGTGGCCATGAAACCCTATCTGTGACGCAGATGTTGTGATGCTTGATCTCTCTCATGTGTGTCGAATTGCATTGGAAGGGTCCCTGGGTGGTGGCTCATAAAAAGAAGAAACATGAGGATTCCAGAGGCGGAGGTATGAGAATGGATCTTTACATTCATTGATGCCATGATTCAGTTGGTCAGTACCTCGAATTTCGTTCCTTGTTGCTAAAGTATGCAGGCTTCGAAATTTCTTTCTTTGAGCGTTAACAGGGTGGAATCGAATCTGTGGCTCGCTTCGTTGAGTCAGTTTACCTATGATTCCCGTGCGTAAGGAGTATTCCTACAAGAAGCACGATTTACTCGTGTATCTCTCCCTGGTTTTTCCACTGTGTTTAATATAGCTCCCGAATGTCAGCCGGGGTTTGCCTTGGTTTTTAGGAAGCACATTCCAATAAAGGGCCTGAAGTTCATGACAACTGTAGAGGAACAGTGTCTACTTTTCTTCACTTGACCTTGGTTCCCTTTATGCACCGTCCGGTACCTTACCCACTTTGGACCGTTCCCGATTTTATAAGGAAGAGGTGGTTTATTTGTTATGGAAAAGCCCGCAGAATATATTGCTAGGTGATGATTTTAAATGTTTTTTATGTCCTGCAGGTCAGTCTCCTTATTTTAATTTCTGTTGGAAATTACAGGATTTAATTTGTTCCTTGAAACTGCAAGACGTTAGTGATCTGCAAACATCTGACTTATGTCAAATAGGCCTATTTTACTGTTACTTAGAGCAGTAGGTTTGACAGATTTGTGATAGGATTTTGGCTGTCAATGTCATCGCGCCCAGTTCCACTGACCACTATGCAGTGACTGTCACTTTAAATCACATGCGACAGTCGGTGAAATTGTTTCGATCGCCTTGGATTTTGAATGTGGTGCCCCTGGAGTATCCCTCTTTCGATGAGGTGCTCCGGAAAGAGCGGGATCTTAGTCTCCATCAACTGCGCGATACGCCTCTGTTTCGGAACGGTGGGTTCGACTGGCAAAGCCGTGGCTCAGACAAAGGTTGAGACAATTCTGTGCTGAAAGAGCGCGAGAATTTTGGAGGATGGAAGAATTCTACTACTCTCTCTTACGTGACCTTTTTGAAACTGTGCATCAGGATTCGTTACGGATTGCAATCCTCAGGCTTGTAAAAACGAAATTGTTAGGTTCGAAGGTGCGTCAAATGGAAAAATTAAGGATGTGATCCAAACCACGTTCTATGGTAGCGGAAGAATTAACCTCTTTATATAATCTAATTCGATATCAAACTGGTTCAAAAAAAATGGATCAAATGGCTCTGAGCACTATGGGACTCAACTGCTGTGGTCATAAGTCCCCTAGAACTTAGAACTACTTAAACCTAACTAACCTAAGGACAGCACACAACACCCAGCCATCACGAGGCAGAGAAAATCCCTGACCCCGCCGGGAATAGAACCCGGGATCAAACTGGTCTTCGACGTGTGTATATCTCTCAAAGCAGAGGATTGCAATATTGTGACGGCACAAAATGACATGTTGCATGCTCAGCATCAGTTCTATGTTGGACTATGTCAGGTGCGTGTTCCTTCAGATACGTCATCCTATTTATTTGTTCAGGATCTGAATCGTAGACTTACACCTGCATACAATGCTGCAGTTTTAGAAGATTTTCAATGCCACGATGTCTATGACCTCACTGTCAGATCGCCTTATCGCATGTCACCTGGGTCGGATGGTCTGCCCGAGGATTTTATGTACATTTTTGGGCTTTTTTGCGTATTACTTATACATTGCTTCTGAATCAAGTGTTGAGAGGCGCGTTTATGCCCGACTCGTTTAAAATTGGCAAAATTGTATTATTTTCTAGAAGTTCCTGTCAGGTAGCAACTGATAAATGTCGTCGAATTGCCTTATTAAACATTGATTATAAGATTGTGGCGAGTGCAGTGAATAGCTGGCTGTATATGTTGCTGAGAAAAGTTGTTGCTAACCATCAAAGTTGTATTTCTGGTCGTAATGTTCTGACGCCGGTAGCTGAATGTCGTAATATCTTATCGGTGACCGCTGTTACTTCTGTTCCTGGTGCTCCGACGTTTTTAGATTTTGACAAGACGGCTGACTGGATCAGTCATGGCTTCCTGTTGCAAATACTGGAAGCCACTGGGTTCACAATTGACGCTCGCAGGGTTTTGTGTAATCTGTTTACGGGTATTCCAGTTTCGGTGGCGGTCAGTGGCCGAAGGACACTCCTATTACCGCCGGCCGGAGTGGCCGTGCGGTTCTAGGCGCTACAGTCTGGAGCCGAGTGACCGCTACGGTCGCAGGTTCGAATCCTGCCTCGGGCATGCATGTGTGTGATGTCCTTAGGTTAGTTAGGTTTGATTAGTTCTAAGTTCTAGGCGACTGATGACCTCAGAAATTAAGTCGCATAGTGCTCAGGGCCATTTGACCTCCTATTACCATTCCCCAGGGAAGCTCGCTTTCTGTGTCATTGTTTGTTTTATCACTTGAGCCTCTTATCCCAAGAACCGTCGCTCACTTACAAGAATAGACAATCTTACACGAGACGGTCACGGTGCGCGCATACGCGGATGATGTGATGGTGTGACTCCGTTCTTTCGCTGAGATTCCACGGCTCAAGCATGCGATGGACGTCTTTTACCTTGTACCTGGTGCCCACATCGACGAAGACAAATGTCGATTAATGAAATGTCGGGGTCCTGCTAATGCTATCGCTTCGTGGGCAACGGTGGACGACAGACACACATATTTGGGAGTCACAATTGACCGTTTTCACTCCAAATGGCTACACGCCGGTTACGGAGAAAATACAAGGAGCAATCCTTGAACATGAACGGCGTTCCCTTAACCTGCTTCAGAAAGTTCGAATTCTGGATACTCTCGTCTTATGCAAGGCGTATTATATAGATAAAATCTTTTCCCTTCACGAAATGATGGCTACAAAACTGAAGCAGCTGTCTAGTCGTTCTTTATGGAAGTATCGTATTTCTCGATTACGATACGAGGTGGTTGCGCGTGCGCGTTCTCTGGGCTGTTTGGAACTTTCCGATATCCAATGGAAAGCGTCGGTGTTATTTGCTCGTCGGCTCGTGCCGACTGTCTCTCGCGCGTTCCACATATTAACGTTCGGCTGTTGTATTGTGTGCAGCGGAGCACTCTTGATCTGCCTGTCGATGCTGATCGAGTAGATTTCCAGTTAAAAATATCCGCGAATTTTTATATTGTTGCCAGTTATTGGGGGGCTGATATTCTACAGGGGCAGTATCTCACTACCAGATTTTTGTCAATACGCAGAAGAGGGGCAGACTGTACGGCGCCGGTTGGACGGCATCACCGCAAACTTCCTGAAAGACGGTGTGGTTTCATCTTCGCCTTCCTATTCTACCGTTGACGGTGTTGTCCCCGTGGTATCACGTGGTACACAATCTGTTGTTCACGAGTGAGTACCTATTTCGTATTGGACTCAGTGTCACCTGCTGGGTCGTCCGAACAAGAAACAGACATGGCAAAAGTACCACAGGCGCAAAGATACGAGCTGGTGCCGGTGCCATAGAGACTCACCAACTGCGCGAGTTCCGCCAACCTCGGCCAATTTCCGACCAAGTAGAATCGGCCAATGACCGGACGACAACGGACAGAGGCCTTCTCGGAAGGCAGAACAACAGCTCTCGCCCATTTGGTCATAGATCATCGTCCAGGGATGACTTAGACAGGGAACGTTGCTTACTGAACTCTTAAAATTGAACAGATAGCTGTTGTAATTGCATTGGCTATCTGCTGTGAAGTTTACCTACGATTATTTGCACTTAGCCGTTGAGGGCCTTTTTTGTGTTACATTACAAGCAGACTTTTAAACCTTATTATTCAACTACTTACAAAGATAAGTAAACCTTTCTAGTTCATTTGTATGACTTTGTTTCTAATTTGTTAGAGTATTGTAGAAAGTTCGTTCTGCTTACCTGTTACCTGACCCTGGGGCATAACTGTGTATTAGTAGCAGGGAGAGATTGTCTTAGCAATGTACTGCACGAGAAGCCGTATCACGAACTCACAAACTCGGCCTCCCGTAACAATAGTCACAAACTCGGCCTCTTCAGCAGCAGCCACGAGGCCTTTACAAAAGTTGCGATGAGGGCTTACAAAACTTTCGCTGGCTTCAAAAACAATTAGCGTTTGACACTCGATCCGCTGAGACTGGCTTTTCGGCTGACATCGTATTGCGTCCAGACTCCTACTTTCCGAGAGCAGAGTCAAATACCATTGCGTAGTTGTTGGCCACAATGTTGAGTACATTGTAGATGGAAGGGGCGATATGACCCGCTCGCCTTCCACCAATCTATGGACTCTGCATATTGGAAATGTTTGAACCTGTCACGGTATCGCCACTTATTCGCCAGTATGCTGAATCTTGTATTTCGTCGTCTAGGTATCGGTTGATTCAGCCAAACCTTGTGGTGTTATCATCATGGCCACTTTTCAGGAGTGATGTTACGCAGTTCATTTCATTTTTGTGTCCCTGCTTGCTTGTTTCCCTTTTTTAACTAATAAAAAGAAATTGCACAAAAACAGTAGCAGGCAACGTCCGGAAATGAATTTATTTTCTTTTTTAAGTGCCAGAAACCATGAAGGATTAATTCCGATTCTGTCTTATTCCTTTTTTGTGTAGGAAGTTCTAAGGATTCAAAAAATAAAAATATAAATTATATAAATAAAAGTAAAAGTTAAAAAATTTAGAAGTGCCAGTACATTGTGAGGGACCTGCACAGTGACAGGCGGGAGGGAGGCGTTGTGGCCAGGGCTTGGGTTTCGACCCCTGCCCACCTAGTCTTCATCCATTTCTTTCCTGCCAGTAAAAGCATCTTCTGTATCATTGAAATAAAAAAAAAGATAGCATTTAAGAAGGGAGTGTGAGAAACTGTGTTTCGTGAGCAGGAGATCCAGGTTCGAATGTCGGTCTGGCACAAATTGTCAACTTTCTGCATTGGTTACAGTAACTGCCGCTCGCCACCAATTTATGTGATTCTTTTATGTCCTAACTAAAATTAATATTCTGTTGTTTTCGTCATGTGAGCAGTCACCTGAGGCCACAGCCATGCAGGTATGTAAGTATTCTCATTTTTCGTATTTTTCCATATATTCCACAATTATACGTACTGAAACGTCCACATAGAAAAATTGTACATGACCGTGCTTAAACTGACACACAATATTTTTAGCGCAACGCAATCTGACTTTCAAAAATCCCTACAAAAGAATGGCCCTGACTAACATTAACCTATACGTTTCACAAATCACATACCTCACAAAAATCTTGGGTACTCGAACTACTGCAATACAGCGAGCGCCACTACTGCCAGCTAAATAAAAGATTCAAACTACGGAAGGCACTAACTACTGATAGGCATAGTTAGCAAATGAAAGATTTTAATAGAGAACAAACAATGTATTTACTTTAATAGTCGTCAAAAGTCATAATATATATAGCAGTTCATGACATCCAGTCTCACAAATTTCAAAACTCTGCCATTTCTCTCCCCACATCCACCACTGCTGGCGGCTCACCTCCAACTGCGCAACGCTACGCGCTGTTAACATCCAGCTGCCCAACCAGACAACAATGCAAACTAGCCACAGACCGCACACAGCACAGCCAGTGATTTTCATACAGAGCGCTACGTGGCGTTAGCAATAAGAAAACCTAGACAGCCTACTTACAGTACTTTTCCACATTTTCTTCAGTAGTTCATATTTCTGGGTATTTTTTCAAGTGCGATGTGGTCATGAGTCCGAACTTCGGTCTCATCCCGATCTCCACGCTGCTCTATCCTATGCAAGCCTCTTCACCTCCGAATAACTAATGCAACCTACATTCTTCTGAATATGTTTAGAGTATTTATCTCTTGATCTTCGTCTATCATTTTAACCCCCCCCCCCCCAAACACTTCCTTCCGTTACTAAATTAGCAATCCTTTGAAGTCTTAAAATGTGTCCCGTCAACAGATCCCATCCTGTAGTCAAGCTGTGCCACAAGTTTATTTTTGCCCAGTTCTGTTCAGTGCATACTCATCAGTTGCGCAATTTACACATCTAACATTCAGCATTCTTCTGTAGCACCACATTTCTAAATCTTCTGTTCTCTTCTTGTCTAAACTGTTTATCATACATCATCCACTTTCATACATGGCTACACTGTACACAGTTACCTTCAGAAACGTCTTCCTAACACTTAAATCTATATTCGATGTTAACAAATTTCTCTTCCTTAGGAACAATGTTCTTGCCATTACCAGACTAAGTCTTATATCTTTTCTACTTCGGCCATAATCATTTTGCTGCCCGAATAGCAAATTTATCTACTATTTTAAGTGTCAAATTTCCTAATCTAATTCATTCAGCATCACTCTATTTAATTCTAATAAATTTTATTATCTTTGTTTTGCTTTTGTTGATAATCATCTTATACTTTTCTTTCAAGATGCTGTCTATTCCGTTCAACTGTTCTTCGAAGTCCTTTGCACTCTCTGACAGAATTACAGTGTCACCGGCAGACCTCAAAGTTTTTATTTCTTCTCCCTGAACTTTAATTCCTAGTCCAAATTTTTCTTTAGTTTCCTTTACTGCTTGCTCAATGCACAGATTGAGTAACATTGAGGATAGGCTACAACACTGTCTCCCTCTCTTTTCAACCACTGCTCCCCATCCCACCGACACTTAAAACTGCTGTTTGGTTCCCATACAAGCTGCAAATAGCTTTTCGGTCCCTTTAATTACCCCTGCTAGCTCCAGAATTTTAAACGTAGTAGTTCAGTCAACACTGTCAGAAGCCTTCCCAAAGTCTACAAATACTACTAACGTAGATTTGCCTTTCCTTAACCCACCCTCTAAGAGAAGTCGTAGGGTCAGTACTGCCCCACGCGTTCCTACATTTCTCCGGAACGTAAACTGGTCTTCCCTGATGTCTGCTCGTTCACGCGTTCTCTTCAAGTGATGCAGTACGGCCTCTTTTAACTGAGGTGTGCGGCGTCTCCTTGGAGCATCACAGTCATGGCTACTGACGATGAAGGTATCTTTCCCGAAGCTGTAGCGTAATTATGGCGAAAAGGTCCTGCGGCGGAGTCGGACGTTGTGGAAAACGATACTGATGAAGGTGACGAGCAGCTCTTGCATTACCGTGAGCTTCGCCATTCAGAAAGATCATGCCAGTGAATTCTGCAAACGTGTAATAGACTATGTTGCTCTAACACTCACAGACACGTGAATGAGCCTCTAACGAGGTCAAAGAGATAGGATAGACTTCAAACGACATCAGCCAATCCGATGTAACTCCCCCACCCCACTCCATGCTGATGCATATCTGCCTAGCAAACATGTTTCAAACGCCTGTACCACAGAAACAGAGAGTTATGATTTTTTTTCTTTTTTTTTTAATGGACACTTCGTGTTATTTCTTATACAATCAGTAATATGAAAAACCACAAAAATGGTGTTGGTTGTATCGCAATATGTCAAATACATCTTGAGAAATTGAAAAGTGATGTTGACGCTTGAAATAAACGAAACGCGCCACTAGTGTAAATCTCCAGTTACGAGGGTGAACCCCAAGATGCTCGTAATAGCGATGTAATTGACGTCTTACGATGCACGAAATCGCTATTTACACTGTTATTAAGTCGACTGGAAAAAATACAGATGTCCAGATGTAACCTCCCTCTTACTAATCGGCCTATCCTGCTTGCAATATAAAATATGACCGTGTATCGCGTGTATGCCTAATGGATTTTTTCTAATTGGATAAGACTATCTTTCCCGAAGAATTGATACCGATAAGTAGGAGGAAAGTGTACAACCGACCTTTCTGATGGAAAGCCTACTAAAAATAAAAGTAATTAAACCGAACAGGGCTATAATTTGGAAACTGAAAGTTTTTTGTGCATTCACTCACAAACAACATTGGACAGAAAAGGGATACCACTGATCATGAATCCTTAAGTTACACTAATGAACGAAAAGGAAATAATTAGCGGTGGCCAGCCTACTAGGGCAATTAACATCCAATATCCTGTACAAGATGATGGGAAAGAAAAACATGTATTATTAAATACTGACGTGGCAACTGAAGTTTGTCACGTTTTTTGACACTAATTTTAAGTGAATATGTAATGATAAAGAAAACTGAGAAGTCACTCTTACGTTGAATTTGGCATTAAATTTTGAAAGAGGTAGTCCAGTAATGATTTGAAATTATGTAATCAAACTGTATGTTAGTATTGAACTTCGTTACGTGAACAATGACTTTCAGAGACCCCAACTTAACGTCATCAAAGAAATTTAGAAAAAAAGCAAGCACATTTTACTTTGCCATTACCTATTTTGCAAAATGGATTTCATATTATTGTCTGAACAACTGAGCCTTTTTTACTGACTTGAACAGAATTGAACACTAGAATACATACCAAACCAAACAGCCATGTGCTCCAAGCTGTATGTAAAGTAAATAAAACTTCCACACTCTTAATAAATGCATTTCTTTAGATTTGGATTTTTTCCAGTGATTGATTCTCAAACCTGAAAAATGATATTGCTTTACTTTAGTCATACACTGAAACCGCTGTTGTACAATAATCAATTGAAAGTAGATTGAGGCTAAAATTCTTAAAAGTAAAATTATTCATTAATAATCTGGCTGTAACTATTCAGTTTGTTTCTTATGACACTCAGTTAATATATAAGGAAAAACAAAAGGAGCAAGGATCCTGCTTGGTAACAATGTCTGGGAGCAATGGGGACACCATCTCCCTGAGTTTAACTGATTATTATTTAAATAAATTTTATCAATCAGATCAAATTCAGTTGTGCTGCTGGGTTAGCCGGTAATACTTTCTACCAATGAACAGCCTTACTTCAGTGCTGTGTATAAGATTAAACTCGGATCCGACGACGAAACTGTGTTGCTGGAACTGCTGCTGTTGTTGAAGACGGTAGCATCTTGTGGAGCCATGGCTAATTACGGTTACGGGCAATTGTAATTAATACAGCCTCTTCCGCCCGTCCACTGTCCGTACTCCTGCTGCTAGACATCTGGCCGGCGAGTGTACATGATGCTGCCGAAAATAGTACTCTCTACTGCGAGAGCGTTGACACCCCACTTCTGAAAACTACAAGTGCTGGAACCTGTCTCTCTCTCTCTCCCTCCCCCCCCCCCCCCTCTCTCTCTCTCTCTCTCTCTCTCTCTCTCTCTCTCTCTCTCTCTCTCCGCGCAACAACTCCCTACCCAAAGATTCTACAACGCACAAGCACTGTTATTATCGCTGCTAGTCGATGCAAATAAGAATTACTTTGTCATTTTCCAAGAGCTTAGATGTTTCACAACGTCAACAGACTTCTACCGAAATTTATACATACAGTGAAGCAATGCCCTTAATTATTAAAAGAATTACAAATATTTACATACAAATTAGAAGAAAATTATATAGCGGTAGCAGGTGCCATGCATTCTGCATTTTCGGTGTTACACAGTCACACACATTTACAAATAAGGAACGGGGTTTCTCGTTCGCGTTTTACTAATCTTTTCTACAGTACTAAAATTGACATAATGGTAACCAAAAACCGAATATCAACCGTCAGAGTAAACATAATTAACGGGTGAGCAGGGATCTAATAGAGAGGTAAATGGTCATTGTACCGAGTTGTACAATTAAAGCAACAAGTCTACAGTACTCCATCCATGGACATACACGACATTCCAGATCTGTGATGTTGGATGCAGGTGGGTTGCCTAGGATCCGGCGAGTGAAGTGTTTGTAAGTGCAAGGTGGTCGCTTTGACCATCTTCTCTAAAATGAACATTGCTCGTACGTGTAGATACCGGCTCTGTGAAGATAAGCCTGGACGTCAAACGTACAGAATGGGATTGTTGTGCATATCATAATGTGCAATCTAGTGTAGCCTACCTTTTGTGCTTTTTCTACCTCACTGGATACAGACGATGTTACTGTCTCCACTATTACTTTATACTGGCTTTATTTGTGTCATGGACGATAGAAAGCAGTTGGTTTCGTCTGTAAGAAGTTCATGTTGTATTTTAATGTTTAAATAAAGGTAACCATAACAGAAGGATGTATAAAGGATACCGCATTGTGGAGGTGCTAATAAGAACCAGGAGGACATTTGACACCAATTACAAAGAACATGTAAGAGCATTGAAGTATAGTACAAATCCTCATTTTACAAGAAAACTACCACATAAAAGTACCATAACAGAAAAGAAACAACTCATAAATGATCAGATCACCTTGGCAAACCACAAATTCTTTAAACTGATTGACCACTTAATATAAGATTACATTCTCTTCCCAGATTCTGTTCTATTATCACCGTCCTGGCCCATACCCGCTCCCCACCCCCCTCCCCAAGGAAAAAATATGGACACACTCCCACTCCTGTCACGTCTCTACCCAACATACAAGACAACTTCACAAATTTTCACTAACAGTCTCTCTCTCTCTCTCTCTCTCTCTCTCTCTCTCTCTCTCTCTCTCTCTCTCTCACACACACACACACACACACACACACACACACACGCGCGCGCGCGCGCAAAGTAGTTCCACAGGTTGGCAACACTCAAAACTGTTACTGTGCGGAATGAGAAACAGTTTACAGAAGTCAAAAGTGGAGTGTAAATAATGCAGTGCAAGAAATACTGCAGAATGGCAAAAACTGCCCAGTGCAAATGTGAATCGACGTCTTTCGACAACAACCGCTGCTAGCGAAGAGGGAAGAAGCAGAACTGTGAAGAAACACTGTAAATAACTTGCACTCCAACTTTATGAACAAAACGCTTTTTTAATCTAAAACAACCAACAATGTAAAATCGTATGTATCCAGTTTGCAGAATAACCACGGAAGATGCTTTGTAAATATAAGTGAAAAGTGTCTGTTGAAATTCTTTTTAATTAAATTGCAGGTAGCTCAAGACGGATAACCAATAGTAACATACAACTATTACTCTCTCTGTAAACGAGGTAAGACTTTTATGAAAAACGATATTCCAATTGCCGTTGACGGCTAAAAGTTAAATGACAATAAATGTGCATCGAAATATAACGGCGTCACGGATGAAAGATAAATGACAATTAAATGTATATCTAAATATAGCAGTAACACAGTAGGAAAAAACTAATTACGTGTATGAGATTCATATACATGGCGTGTTCGTTATAACACGTGTTGCTCCACCAACAAGGAAAGTAACACATGAAGATACAAAATGTATACTATAAACTTTGTTTTACGTGGAGTAACGTGATAGAAGCACATATGAGTCTCTATTCGTCAACAGCACTGCTGACGTATTTTTTTTTTCCTTTCCTTTTTTTCTCTTAAATCATCAATACTTGGAAAGAAAAGTGAAATATATGTATAAGAATTAATGAATGATATGCCCAAATGATTCTGTGTATGCCTGGATAGTGCTTAGAAAATGAAAAATGTTACAATGTATATTTATAAAACTTTTATGACGTGAATGGGTTAGTACAGGCAGTAGTAACAGCAATTCGTTTTGCAATTTACGACGTCCTTGTTGTTAACGAATAGAAACTAATATTTACGTGAGGCGTTCAGTAAGTGCCACATGTTTCTGTTTTCTCAGAGCAAGTAGTTTTTTTCTCAGGATTTCATTATTCCCCACTCTTTTGGCTACAAAACCCTATTTTCCAACATAATCTCCATTCAGTGCGACGGCCTTACGCCACTTTGATGGGAGGGTCTTTAAGCCCACATGGTATCACACTACAGGTCGACGTCAGAGCCAAAGTCTTGCTGCATCAATAAAATCCCCATCATCCACATACTGCTTCCCGCGGATAGCGTCCTCCATTGGCTCAAACACATGGTCTTTCATTTCTCTTTATGGCCTTCTGTTAGACGCTGAGGAACTCAGTGGTCTCGCACTTCTGAGTACCCAACTAATGGACGGTTGTGCCAGCACTATCAACAGTGACATCGACCTCACAACTAGGTGTTTGACTGTGATCCGTCGATCACATGGAGTGACTGTGTCTGCACTCTCCACCATTGCCGGAGTCACAGCAGTGTGCGACCGGCCTGCTCGCCGGTGATCGGACGTGTTTGCGCGCCTTTCTTCGAACGATGACAGACGCCTGCCCAATGACTCATCGCGCTTTTGTTCATGGCGAGGTGACCATAGACACTGTGTAAGTGCCTATGAACATTGCAATTCTCTGGCTTTCCTCCAGAAGAAACTCAGTGACAGCCCTCTGCTATGAATACATCTCTGTTACAAACGCCATTTTTGAAAATTACGTATGGCGTTGCCACCCATCGCACTTCATGAACTTATAGGGGCTGAAGCAGGAATATCCCGCGAAGTCTCTCAACGTGTTGCATTACTTTGTGAACGGCCCTTGTATTTCTCTCATGTTATATCAAATATAACACAGTTTATCGCATACGTTTCGCTACTTCATGTATTATTTTATTTATTGGTGTAGTAACACATGTTACAACTGACATTCTGTGCATATGCATCTCATGTGCTTAAGTAGTTTTTGATTACTGTGTTACTGTTATAATTCGATGCACATTTTATTGCCATTTATCCTTTATCCAACGACGGTATTTGAAATATCTTCCTTCATGAAAGTTCTTACTTCGTTTTCAGAGAAAGTAATACTGATACATTTACTCGTCGATGCGAAATGTCTTTAGCTAATGCTTAGGTCATCTGTCGGTGTTCTTTACTTCTTTGACGGTTTAATGCGCTGCATCCTAGTTTGACACTGGCTTTCATTGAGCTGACAGTTGCACTACCTCATGTAGTCTTCATGAAATCAGAATTGTGTTTGAGCCTGAAACTACATATACATGTAAGTACTGAAATGACTGAGCATACGGTGTTTTTAAAAGATCACGCACTATACGTACTTTTCAGAACTTGTCCCACAGCTTATGTCTGACAATGATTTTTCGAAATTCATAACATTTAATAAAGAATCGTGCAATAAATACTTATCAACAATTGCTATTTGTGTTATTAATTTCTGTTGTGATATGCTTGATTCTGGACAGTTTAATGACATTCCTTAAAATAACGCAATATTGTTTTGTAAAATGCAGGTAACATCGGATACTGATTTGTTCCAGTCTTTAGAGAAGTTTTCTTTTCCTTCTTACAAGATAATTTAATCCCTTTAGTTATCCATGACTTACTCCTTCTCTTAACGGACTTTCTGGAGAACATTTTAGGAAAGCTGCTGTCAAAACTGACACTAATTTACTGTGGAATATATTGAAATTCATAGTGGCATCTCTTTCCCTACATACATCATCCTATACGAAGTCTTTCAACTCATTCTTAAAACATTACATCCTGATATCATTAATTAGCTTCACTACTTAGTATGAACATGCCTTAGGTGCTACACTATTTATTTCCATTAACTGTGCATCATAATCAGATAAACATTAAGAATTATTGTTTTCAAATTAACTGTCTCAGTCTGAACACTGCCTACAAAAATGTCCCGCTGTCTTGCTGCACACCAGTTGGAAAACTCGTTACAGAAATCAAATTGAATAATTCAACTAATGATTCCAGTAACCTCAGTCTACTGCAATCTTAAGAAATATACGCTGAAGTCTCCACAAACAACTAACTGTTTCTTCTTCCATAGCTCAGTAATGAATCTAGATTTATCATAAATAGCTAATAGTTCCATAGAGCGATTTTTAGACTGCTACAATCAATACAAAAATATTCTGCAGTAATAATGGACAAGCATTTCCATCTATGTTCTGATCTATCCAAAAACTGTTTGTTAAGTACTTTTGAAATAATGTTAAACATTTACGTATGTTGCAGCTACTCCTTTGCCGTATCAACTGTACATAAAAATAATGATAGTCTCTAACCCATGGTGCCGGCCGGGGTGGCCGTGCGGTTCTAGGCGCTACAGTCTGGAGCCGCGTGACCGCTACGGTCGCAGGTTCGAATCCTGCCTCGGGCATGGATATGTGTGATGGTCCTTAGGTTAGTTAGATTTAAGTAGTTCTAAGTTCTAGGGGACTGATGACCTGAGAAGTTAAGTCCCATAGCGCTCAGAGCCATTAACTGCCATTAACTCTAACCCATGGTATTTAACTTGTCTGTCCCTGTAGTTTCATGTTATACAGACAGGCACAGAACATGGATCACTTCAGAATTTTCCACATTTTCCAGACAGAAGAATTTCATCTGTCTTCTTTGTAAGCCCTCTAATGTTCTATATCTACATCTAAACCCGTACTCCGTAAGCCACCTTCCGATGTGTGACGGAGTTTCCATTCTTGTAGCACTGTCACTGTCATTTCCCCCTTTCCTGTTCCAGTCGCGAATGGCTCGCATTAGGAACGACTGCCGGCAAGCTCGAATCTCTCTATATCTACCTTCTTTGTTTTCGCGAGATACACTTGGGAGGAAGCGGTACATTTGTTGACTCTTCTACGAACGTACGCTACTGGAGCTGTAACAGTAAACCACACTGTGACACAGACCGCCTCTCTTGCGCCTTCTGCAACTTAAGTTTCGTTTGTCATATCTGCCAAGCATTCGTGTATACTAAACGAACCTGTAAGGCAACGCGCTGCTGTTCTTTGGATCATCTCTATTTTCTCTGCCAATCTTATCTCGTACAGATCCCATATTTATCGGTAATTTTTAAGTATTGATCCAATGAAGATGTTGTAAGTTATCACCTATGTTGACTGACCACATTTCCTGAAGATTTTCCGAATGAACCTCAGTCTAGCATCTGCCATTCCTGCAATTAGTTTTATGTGGTTGTTACACTTTAAATCGCTTCGTACGCATGTTACTAGATATTTTATGGAAGTAACTACTTACAGTGATTATTCTTCAGTCATTTAATCATAAAATAGTTCTTTTTCCATCCATGTCTACGCACTACGCTACATTTCTGTATTTTGAGGGCCAACTGCAACTCCCTGCAAAACGTTTCGATCCTCTGTAAGAATTTCTGCATACCACAGCAATTTTCTAGCGTTGCGACATCTCTGTATACAACAGCCTAGTCCGCAAAAGCCTAAAGAATAGTTCACTTTTGTCTAATATGTCCGTTATATACAGGGTGAGGCACCTAAAATTTGAGCCGCAGATACTGCGGAAATGGAGAGTGCTATTGATGGGCGGTTTTCACAGAATGGACTGGCGCTCAGAAGTTCATATTGTTAGCCAACCAACTAATTCTAAAAATGGTTCAAATGGCTCTGAGCACTATGGGACTTAATATCGATGGTCATCAGTCCTCTAGAACTGAGAACTACCTAGATCTAACTAACCTAAGGACATCACACAACACCCAGTCATCACGAGGCAGAGAAAATCCCTGACCCCGCCGGGAATCGAACCCGGGAACCCAGGCGCGGGAAGCGAGAACCCTACCGCACGACCGCGAGCTGCGGACAAACAAATTCTAATAATACTTAGAAAGTGTATTTTTTAGGTATCATACATGTTTTAAATGGAACAATTCCTATTGACATTAACAAACTAAAAGTAGGGTGAATTAGAACGGAAGCGATGTTTGTTACGTTGTTGTAGGATTCTGGTGCGAGTCGTTTTTTAAAAGTTCCTAGATCGACATTTGTACAAATCCTGTGACAACAGATACTAAAGAACAACACAAGTGCATGGACTAGTTATGTGGACTCTGGCCAGTAATGAGACTGTTAACCATCGCAAGTTGTGTTCAAAATGCCCTCCGTAATTGGAAGTACACGATTCCAGTCTAGTATGGAACGACTACTCTACACGTGCAAGCATTTCAGCGATGGCAGGGCAGGCTGCAGTAATACGTGGCAGCATGTAAACGGGTGTAGTTTGTATGCTCTTGTAGACAGCATCTTCCTGCTTTCTCAACAGAAAAAAGTATACAGGCGTTAAATCCAGGGAAAGGGCCGTCCAAGATACAGGTCTTCTGCATCCAGTCCAACGATTTGCAAACAGTTCGTGATGAAATGCTGTAGTACTTTGTTTCCCGTGGTCTAGACAGCCATAATTTTGGTACTGTAGGTTCCTTCTGGTCTGCAAAGGAACTTCTTCTAGCATTCGTGGAAGATGGTCTGTTACGAGGCTGCGACAATTGTGAGCATTCAGTTTTCGTCTATGAAGAACGGGCCCTCGAGCAAATAGTACACTATTCCACACCACACATTTACGCACCATGGACGATGACGTTCCACCTGATAAAGCCAACGGAGATAGTCGACAGACCAAGACTGCATGTTTCAACGGTTTACCTGGTTATGATTGGTAAATGTGGCTTCATCAATAAAAAAGATACACGGTACGTCTGGAGTATCCTGTCTTAATTCCCTCGTACAGAAGTTAACACGATTTTCATAATCGGTTCCCTACAGCTCTTGATGGAGAGAGAAGTGATAGTGATGGAATCTATATCGATGGAGAATGTGTAGGACACTTGGCTGACTCATGCCACTTCCTCGTGCGATTGCGCGGGAGCTAACGTGCGGATGAACTGCAACAGCAATAAGAGCATTATTTTCCTCGTCTGTCTTTTACGTTGACAAGGTGCTACACTCCGACTTTCACGTAACTGATTGAAGAGGTTGATAAATAACTGCCGATATGCTTGGCGTCTATTGGAATATCTTGCCGCATGCAGTATACAAGAACAAACTGCTTTCTTCCTACACTCTTCATACACCATGAGCCTGTAGGGTTTTTCTGCATTGGTAAAACCCATCGTCCACTCAGGGCCTACTGCGTGGACTATCGCACACTAACTGACTAGCAAGTCGCAGTACCTTCAAGGAACGCACAAGCACATTGTAAACAAACATAACAACATTCTACCTAGCAGCTACGCAGGTTGAATGGCACAAAGAAGTATCGGTGTGAAAATTTACCAAAATACGATACGTCGTAAACGACTCGCACTAGAATCCTGCAACAAACATCACTGACATTCTACTTTTCCGTACTTCTAATCTGTTAATATCTATAGGCATCGTTCCATTTAAGAAAGTGTATTTTGCATAAGAAGTACACTTGTATGAGAACGAAGAATTTCGCGACAGCACTATGTAAAAAATTATCGGTTTCCTTGCCGCGTCAGTTCGGTATAAAATCTCAATCTTTCGCCGATAGCGTCCTCCATCATAGCCAGGAGCAACTGTGTTCACTGCTGCTGTGGTGGTCTAATATAGCCTGTGGACGGCTTCTGATTGGTCGGCTGGTGATTGGTCGGCGATTACGTACTGCTGTCGCAGACGGTGTCAATGTCTCCGCTGGTGGCGACACCACTTCCGTGGGAACGTAAACACCGCAAGGAATGTCTTTGCTGCTTCTCTGCATCGAGCGCTCTTTTCCATGCACCGCTCAGATAATATTCGCTATCACGGTTCAAGTACTTCTCGCTCATTCTTATTTCAACAGTCTCCTCAATAACAGAATCCCAGTATGTGGTGCCATGGGACAAAACTTTTGTTTCATAAAACAGTATTTTACGTTTGTTAGCGAGGCTGTGCTCCACAATTGGCGGTTTCTCTAGCTCTCTACTTTTAATATGCCACTGGTGTTCTGCACATCGGTCGGGAACGGTACGAATGGTCTGATCTATATAACTGCTTCCACACTCTCAGGGGATATTATAAATTCTAGGGAACCCGAGATCGAAACTGTCCTTAAACAGGGTGCACCATCTTCTGTCTACTGAGGGATATTCCTATTTTAGTGGACATAGTGCCACAAAGAGGAAGAGCCGCAATCGGTGGTTCATCCTGTAAGTGTGCAGAACTTTCACGTTACCTTTTCTTGGAGATCGCTGCCTTTACATCGCGTACACCATAGCCATTCTTTTGGAACACGTACTTCAGTTGGTTAATTTCGGGCGTCAAGTGGTCCTCGTCTCGGAGAGTTCTTTCTCTATACGCCAAAGTGTTCAAAACGGCTCTCTTCTGAACAGGATGATAGAAACTCTGTGCATTAAGATATAAATCGGTATGCGTTTGCTTGTGGTATACAGAGTGGCCGAGACGCCCGTCCGCCTGTCGTTGTACTAAAACGTCTTAGAATGGCAACCTTTCTTCCTTCTCCCCCTAGACAGTGAACCGGATGTTCGGATGTATGCTGTTCGTGTGAACCATGAATTGTCCGAGAGCTTCTGCGGTGTGTGGCAAGACAAAAAATGTATCGTCAACATAACGATGAAATAAGAATGGACGGAGGGGAGCCGAATCTAATGAAGGTTCTTCAAAATTCTCCAAGAACGTTAGCCAGTGATGCAGACAACGGCTCAGGTTGTCTGTAGTTCCACCATACCTAGACGGTCAATACCGCGGTTCGATCGCTCCGCATTGTTACTTTGTGCCAGAAAGGGCTCTCAACAAAGGAAGTTGGTTCAAATGGCTCTGAGAACTATGGAATTTTACATCTGAGGTCATCAGTCCCCTAGAACTTATAACTACTTAAACCTAACTAACCTAAGGACATCACACACATCCATGCCCGAGGCTGGATTCGAACCTGCGACCGTTGCGGTCGCGCGGTTCCGGACCGAAGCGCCTAGAACCGCGCTTTGACAGCGGTCGGCGACAAGGGAAGTGCCCAGGCGTCTCGGAGTGAACCAAAGCGATGTTGTTCGGACGTGGAGGAGATACAGAGAGACAGGAATTGTCGATAACATGCCTCCCTCAGGCCGCAGTGGATGACCGCTACCTACCGATTATGGCTCGGAGGAACCCTGCCAGAAACGCCAACATGTTGAATAATGCTTTCCGTGCAGCCACAGGACATCGTGTTACGATGTGCAATAGGCTGCATGATGCGCAAGTTCACTCCGGACGTCCATGGCGAGGTCCATCTTTACAACCACGACACCATGCAGCGCAGTACAGGTATGCCCAACAAGATGCCGAATGAGCGCTCAGGATGGGCATCACGTTCCCTTCACCGATGTGTGTCGCATATACCTTCAACCAGACAATCGTCGGAGACCCATTTCGAGGCAACCCGGTCTGTCTGAACGCCTTAGACATACTGGTCAGCGAGTGCAGCATAGTGGAGGTTTCCTGGTGTTTTGGGGTGGCATTATGTGGGGCCGTCGTACGCCGTTGGTGGTCGCTGAAGGCGCCGTGACGGCTGTACGATACGTAAATGCCATCCTCCGACCGATAGTGCAACCATATCGGCAGCATACTGGCGAGGCATTCGTCTTCATGGACGAAAATTTGGGCCCCCATCATGCACAATTGTGAATGACTTCCTTCAGGATAATGACATCACTCGACGAGAGTGGCCAGCATGATCTCCAGACATGAACCCTATCGAACATGCCTGGGTGGATTGAAAAGGGTGGTTTAGGGACGACGTGATCCTCCAACCACTCTGAGGGATCTACGCCGAATTCCCGTTGAGGAATGGGACAATATGGACCAACGGTGCCTTGATGAACTTGTGGATAGTATGCCACGACAAATACAGGCATGCGTCAATGCAAGAGGACGTGCTACTGGGTATTAGATGTAGCAGTGTGTACAGCGATTTGGATCACCACGTCGGAAGGTCTCGCTGTATGGTGGTACAATATGCAGTGTGTGGTTTTCAGCCAGCCGGTCTCGCAGAGCGGTTCTAGGCGCTTCAGTCTGAAACCGCGTGACCGCTACGGTCGCAGGTTCGAATCCTGCCTAGGGCATGAATGTGTATGATCTCCTTAGGTTAGTTAGGTTTATGTAGTTCTAAGTTCTAGGGGACTGATGACCTGAGATGTTAAGTCTCGTAGTGCACAGAGCCATTTGAACCATTAGTGGTTTTCATGAGCAATATAAAGGGCGGAAATGATGTTTATGTTGACCTCTGTTCCAATTTTTTGTACAGGTTTCGGAGCTCTCGGAACCGAGGTGATGAAAAACTTGTGTGTGTGTGTGTGTGTGTGTGTGTGTGTGTGTGTGTGTGTGTGTGTGTGTGTGTATTAGCTGTAATCATAACAAAATAAACTCACTTAAATTATTTAGACATCCATTCACTCGGCGAGACAAGATTCTGTAATGTCAGAAGTTGCCTGGACCAGACTTGTGAGCCAATAGCAAGTGCATTAGTATGTGATATAATAGAAGGTAGCCGGTGGAAAGGATGACTCGATGCATTTCCACTCCGACACCTATGATATGACTCCACCTGAAATCTTCTCTCTTTTAACAGCGATATTAATTTTATAAACTTGTGTACAACCCAGAATTATTCAATTTTGTTGCCAACTAAATGTATTTACTATCTACAGATAGAAACGTCGTATGTTTCGACATGAAATCACACTTAGTTAAATTAAGTAGTTAGCTAATGTCACAAGCTAGAGAAAACGATTCACTGCAGATTAGATTCGTACTGTAAATAAAGCAGCACGTAAATAACAGGGAATCAGTGTCGGCATTGGCCTACTGACAAACGGCCAAAATGAAAAGCTCTAAAAAATAAAAAGAAATGCTGAAACTATCCACTACTGATGTGTGTCCAGCGCCGCGCACAATTTTTTTGTTAGTCATGCTACCTGAAAAGTGGAAACAATAGCAATTCCATCGCTCTCCTGTGGACCTTCCAGGGAAGATACACGCGTAATAGTTACAGGGAGAGTTATGAGGTGATCAAGGATATCCACAGAACCACGTCATAAGAGCCAGGAATATTACACAGAGTTTAGCAGCAAAATTCGCAAAATTTTCTAATCAGTTGTCTTTCCTTTCTTGTTTTCCTTTACCTCGAGACTTCCTCGACATTCGTGAGATGGCAGTTATTTGATTTTCAAATGCTAATGCCTAGCCAGCGTCACCACACGGGGAGTGAAATGAGCCGCTTTCGGCATGGCGCGGAGCACTTTTTAGGGCCGCGCTTTATAATCGTGCGGGAGTGTTTATAACTTCCGACTGACTGCTCACTCAAAGAATCTTATCGCCCCATTCTAAGCTCCCCTCTCCGGCCACCAACTCTTTAATAAGGAGCGAGGGCAAATGAGGTCATTAAAAAGATTAATTCATACGCGCTCTCCCTGTGTGGAGGCGCCAGAGCATTATGGCGTTTTTAAATCCGTTTGCTCGTTTTAAAAATATTCTGAGTGGGGTCTACTGGGGAAGAGAAGACGTAATACATTTCATTACAGCCCTACCGGGAATAATGGCATCATCGATTCACGTACAGTAAAAGATAAAAACGGTTCAGCTAAAGGAAACAAACGTAAGGAATGACATGCGGAAATTGCGTTGCCACGTATCTGGTAGAGTCATCCATAACACAGTAGCCTGAAGTTAAAATTTATCAAAAGGAAGAACCTAATTCATAAATCAATTGCAAGCAATGTTTTTTTGTCGCAGAAATGTTAATAAGTTGGAAAATACGACCTATGTTGTTCTCCCTTCCTTGTTTTGCAGCGATGTAAGTCCATAGAACAGTTGTTGTTGTTGAGAATTTATCTGTTTCCCGATGACGGAATTGGATTATCTCCTTAAGCCAATTGGATATATATTTAAACTACCAGATGTTTACGTAGTGAGCCTTACAATGTATGCATATATGAATGAAATTGTTCCATCAAAATCGAAAAGTGTGAATGCATTCAAACAGCTGTCGGCGATCCACATCCATTACTCATATTTTCAAACGTATATTAGTAAAATATTTTCTGGGTGTTTTTTTTTTTTTTTTTTTTTTTTTTTTTTGGATTCATGCAGACGCTTTAAGCAAGGAGGGAAGCTTAGAGCTTAACTTCCTGCTGACAGCGCGGTCGTTAGTGAATGACACAAGCTCAGATAACGAGAGGACAAGAAGAAAATCGGCCGTACTCTTCCCAAAGGACCATCGTGACATATGCCCTATGTAACGTATAAGCAACCTGAGCTAGCAGTAGTCGAAATTAACCTGCATAAGACTGTGTATATGTTGTATGAGTGTCAGTTTCACTGTCATTTAAGCCCTCAACAGATAGTTACATGAAAAACTTAAAACTAACATTTGGATAAGCTATGTGTCTGAGTTTTTGAACAAGACTTTTCAAGTGATACGGAATCTGACTTGTGCAAACTATTTAAAACTTCAGAATCATCATGAATACATATTAACAATGACAATGACATATTTGTCAGTACTGGATGAGAGCCAGATTAACAACTTATTTAAGTTTCGAAGTTATATTATAATTTAGTAACCACAGCATATTATTTAGATGTGGAGAATAATTATTATTATTTGGAGGATAAGGACGCTTCTTTAACTGACAAGCAAAACATAGGGTTATTGCAAACTCGGCCTAACAATCACGAGCCTAACCCTGCTATCGCTTTTGCGATATGCTTGCGAATTTTACCTTGAATTCCATCTTCAGGCGTAGTTAAGCCATTCAAATCTCGATTCTGAAGTTTTAAATAGACTTAATTAATGAAATCCCTTCCCAAAATTTATTCTGTAGTTAACAGGTCCCAAGCAAACTCTTTTTATTAAATTCATTTTTAGTAACAATAAGCTTCATCCGCTACTGCTGCATGCTGCTGCGCAATTCTGTAAACCACATGCAAAAAGGCAGTCATCTAAAGAGGTGAGTGGAAAACTTAGTGCCAAAACACAGACACTGTCACGCCACAACATGTCATGTACTCTAGTCCAGTAAATTTCGTTGCACAAGTAGGTTCTGTATCATTTGTAAATTCTTGTTCAAGACCGCAGTCAGATAGCTTATCGTAACGTTAGTGTTAAGTACTTCATGTAACGCTCTGTTGAGGGCTTAAATGACAGTGAAACCGACACTCATACAACACACACACAGTGTTATGCAGATTAGATTCGATTACTGATAGCTCAGGTTGCATATACGTTACACAGAAAGCAGTTTATACATATCGTACGAGGGTTGGAACTTAAATAGTGGCAACTATTTATTCACAACCGACACAAAAGAGTTACATGTTTGCACCTCTTACTGTCCTTGAAAGTAGTCACCAGCGTTGTGTAGATCCCGTTGCCAGCGATGTGGAACGCATTGTATACCGTTAGCAGAGCCTGTTCTGTTGATGGTGGGAATGGAGCGGTCTACTATGCGTCGAATCTCTAGAGCAGTTTTGAAGCGATTGCCACGAAGCCAAAACTGAAACGCCAATCCATCGAATGGTGCCATTATGGGTAGCCGCGAAACTCGAAAGTGCGTCAGAGCCTCAGTATGGTGAAAGTTATGGATTTTCTCGTGTACTACGCCTTCCACAACGCTGGTGACTACTTTGAAGGACAGTAACAGGGGCAAACATGTAACCCTCTTGTATCGGCTGTGAATAAGTAGTTGCCACTATTTAAGTTCCAACCCTCGTAGATAATATAAATCTGGATGCCCGGTTGGGGATCTGACCAGTCGTCCTCCCGAATGCCAGTCTACTTATAAGCGAACGCTGTTGTGCCAGACGATAATAAACTTGGTGCAACTGTGAGTTCTATGATTTGCTCCTCGAGGAGACCGAGTGGACACTGCAACACAGTGGTAGTCAACCTGGGCCCTATCGTCTACTAGTGGGTGTTCCAGCTCTCACAGAGGGCGGTAGGTGCTATGGGTTTTAAAACATTTTAGTTAAGTTTCCATAAATTTTTGACATAATGTGTTTATTAAGTATTGATTATTATACCCTTTAACTAGAAATAACTCTGCTCAATATATTTTAGAAAATAAAGTTACTCACTTACTCTATAAATCACAACTTCTTTGGGTGATTAGATGATACTAATTAACTACTAATAGAAATAAAAGAAACGGGCGGTAGTTAAAAAGGTTGACTTCCCCTGCATAACACATAAAATATTAGTTCACTTTATTAAAACAGAGATATGAGGAATTAATCAACATCGTACCATCAATTTCCACAGGAATATCATGAGTATTAGCAACTACCCGACAACATTAACGCATCATTGCATACAGAAAAGTTGCAAATCTTCCTCTCAGGGCACACTGAACAACAAGTTTCTCTTACAGTTCTGCCTAAGAGACTGCTCCTGTGCTCGGCCGTAAGAACACGAGCAGATGTGGCCGCTTAGTACAACGTTCTGGCCGTTGCTACGCCGGGTATCGCTCATGCGCCTTGCAGCAACTGACGCTTCTTACGGTTACGTTGCGAGGTAGCAGCCTCGTTTTGGAACCTCGCTCTTTGGACGGCACCGCAAAAACAAAACGTAGGTAATGTAAAGATGACTGCATCGCAGTCCATGGACTTGTAGGAGATAAGAAAAAAATACGTTGTGGGGAACTGTAACAGCAGACTTGGAAAGTCTGTCGAAAGATTATGGGCAAAGGTAGAGGGAACTGAAAGTATCGATATACGGAATTCTATTCCCCGCAAGTTTACGGAAAGCTGTTGCGAATACTTAATGGCTACTAGCGAGGGCCGGCCGAAGTGGCCGTGCGGTTAAAGACGCTGCAGTCGGGAACCGCAAGACCGCTACGGTCGCAGGTTCGAATCCTGCCTCGGGCATGGATGTTTGTGATGTCCTTAGGTTAGTTAGGTTTAACTAGTTCTAAGTTCTAGGGGACTAACGACCTCAGCAGTTGAGTCCCATAGTGCTCAGAGCCATTTGAACCATTTTACTAGCAAGGTTTCACAGTGTTGCGAATCGCTTTACGTACAGATATACAGTAAACCTGTCCATTTCACTGTCACCAATACCATAAACCTCTAATTTGGATGTAACCATACTGTTTTCCCTACCCTTTCGGTAACGTACAGTGTATTCATAGTGCTTTTGGGTTCAAATGGTTCAAATGGCTCTGAGCACTATGGGATTTAACATCTTGGGTCATCAGTCCCCTAGAACTTAGAACTACTTAAACCTAACTAACTTAAGGACATCACACACATCCATGCCCGAGGCAGGATTCGAACCTGCGACCGTAGCAGTCGCGCGGTTCCGGACTGCAGCGCCTAGAACCGCACGGCCACCGCGGCCGGCGTGCTTTTAGGTCCAAACCGCTTATTCGCCTACTTTCCCACAGACATTGGTATCCTTCTTCTAAGAACACTGGACTCGTGTTGGGGACAAGACCGATTCGAGGAAAAACACTTGCCACTAGAGACTCAACTAGTTGAAATCCCACAAAGAGCGGGATAACATGGGCAGTTTGACGACTGTAGTCCATAGCTGTCTACACACATACATACATTTACATATTGAGGGTGGAATGGTTAAAACCGTTTTGGGAAATATATGGCGAGCTACAAATCGGATTACCAAAGGACTGTAACAACAGTTTATTCATCTCGATGAGGTACATCCAGTGGCACTACACTTGATCCCCTCCCTCATCCAGGGGTGGGAGGGGAATCAACTTCGGTATCTTCAGCAGGAAGCTCCAACTTTTATTGCGGATTAGAATACTCGGGGAAAAAATTTGTAACTTTTGTATAGAACAATTTTATCGTTGCGTTACAATTGGTGCTGTAATCGAGACAAATCAAAATGGGTTACAATACTTTGAAACATAATAATATTTTAGAAAATTACCCAACAGATTACGATCCCAGGTGGGTACAGGGGCGGTATTCTCACATTCTCTAATGCGAAACCGATGTTTTATAGCAAACCAACGTGATTATCCAGACCATAACACGTTACGGTGTCCACATTATTGGTGCAATTACCTTCACAGATGGCACCGAAGTGGAAAGCTGTTGGAAAAGGCCATTGGTTTGTTTATCCGTGCAGTAACAACTACATTTAAGGTCACCAAGGAACAACGACGTGGACGTACTGGTGTTTGGTTCCATTTGGGGTGCTTTTTTAATGTGAGTCCCGTTGCCTCTCACCACTGGAATGCTTTTTAGGTGAGTCCCCTGGCCTCACTCCATCGAGGTTCTTATTTTAGTTGAGTCCACTTGCCTCTCTCCATCGGGGTTAAAAATGGTTCAAATGGCTCTGAGCACTATGGGACTCAACTTCTGAGGTCATCAGTCCCCTAGAACTTAGAACTACTTAAACCTAACTAACCTAAGGACACCACACACATCCATGCCCGAGGCAGGATTCGAATCTGCGACCGTAGCGGTCCCGCGGTTCCAGACTGCAGCGCCTAGTCCATCGGGGTCCTTCTCTCAGATGCGTCCCCTTGCCTCTCACAAATCTTCATGTTTCACTGAAGCAAATATTCGAAATGGAGTCCGTTTGCTACATTACACACTGGAACTCCATTTACGACAGAAAATCCTACGTCTCTGTGTGTCTCTTGGCCAATGCTTAAACATTCAGTGATAATTCGCTGTCGCATATCTGCAGGCGTTGTTTATATGTCAATATAACTTTTCTCTTTTAGCGTTCCTCACAGGAAAAAATCTGGAGACGTCAAATCTGGTCAGTGCACAGGACACTTATGAGAATCTCCTCGTTCAATATATCGACCGGGATAGTGTCGGCTCGGGCCGGCCGAAGTGGCCGTGCGGTTAAAGGCGCTGCAGTCTGGAACCGCAAGACCGCTACGGTCGCAGGTTCGAATCCTGCCTCGGGCATGGATGTTTGTGATGTCCTTAGGTTAGTTAGGTTTAACTAGTTCTAAGTTCTAGGAGACTAATGACCTCAGCAGTTGAGTCCCATAGTGCTCAGAGCCATTTTGATAGTGTCGGCTCAGAAATACACGAGCTATACGTAAATAATGCACTGGACAGCCCTCGTGTCGAAACCACATAGCCATTCTTCTTTGAAGTGGGACGTCTTCTAGTAGTATTGGCAAAATAGTTACTAAAAAGCCGCCATATATTCGACCATTTACATTACCGGCTGTGAAGTATGGGCCAAATATGTGGGAGCCTAACATACTGTGCCAAACATTGACACACCAGGGGCGTTGAGGCTCGACTTGTCTTAACCTGTAGCGATTCTCATATGCTCAATAAAGCATATTATGCTGGCTCACGTGTACACGATTCGTAAACGTTGCTTCATCAAAGAGGAGTACCTCTGAATGAAAATCTTCGTTGCTCCAAGCTGTTGTACCGTTGTACCCAACTGCATAAGTTCAAGCGGCTTGGAAAATCGCCCCCTTGTATGGCCTGACGCGACGGAAGGTGATATGAATCGTATTTGTGTTCATGCAGTAGACGCAGAAAACTTCGTCGCGGCATTCCTGCACGTCGTGTGATTTACGCCGAACTAATGTGAGCATATACAGCAGTTAAAGCTAAAACATCCACCTTTCGGTTTCGTTCGTCGCATGCCGTGGTCGGATTCTTCGTGTCGGTTGAACACTTCCGGTTGCAGTAAACAGTTTGATAATGCTGCGTAATGTCGTTGCAGAAGGAACATTCCTCTCTGAGAACTGGTTTGCATACGTCGACGAGCTTTCCAACATGTTTATTTGACGCAAAGTACGAAGCAATGATACCTGCGCTCTCAGCAATCGGCGACATCTTTGCACACGTAGGGAGAGATGTTTGTGATTCGAATGTTTGCAGTAAATTGAACCGCGACCACTTCGCACGGCTGTTTCCTTGTCCGTCGTTCTCGGTACGGCCACTATGGCCTTCAACACGATGGGACTACATCCTTGCACCTAGAGGTGTTGCACCTACAGTTAGAGTCTGACCACGGACTCCGACGCGTGTTCGCCGCCCGTATATCACAATGGTTAACACATCGAACATTCACCTATCACTTTTCAATGGTTTGTAACCCATTTTGATTTGTTGTCGATTAGAGTACCATCCATCACGCAACAGTAACATTGTTCCATGCAAAAGTTTAGTATTAATTTTCCAGAGCGTCCGAATTCGCAAAAAAATTGGCGGTTCCTATTAAAAATTTCACAGTTAACCCCCTACCACACCCTAGGAATGAGGCGGGGGGTTCGAGTGTCACTGGATGTCCCCTTTCGAGACGAACAACTTTTATTACAACCTTCCTTTCATCCCGGTTGTAGTCTTCCAGATATTTCCACAAACTGTAGTAACCGACGCACTCTGTATACTCTGCAGGCCACTGTTCGGTGCATAGTGAAAAGTAACACGTAGCACTACAGGTCATATATTTTCCTGTTCCACTCTCAAGTAGAGCGAGGGAAAACGACTGTCTAAAAGCCTCCAGACTCGCCCTACTTATTTGCATCTTACCTTCCTGACCCTTGTGCGAAATCTACGTTGGTGTTCTGTAGTCGGCCTCAAATGTCAGAAATTTCTGCAGTAGTACCTCACGAAAAGACAATCGTCTTCATTCCAGGGATTCTCATCTGAGTTCACGAAGCATGTCCGTAATACTTCCCTGCCGATTGAACCTACCGATAACAATTCTAGCAGTAAGCCTCTCAACTGCTTCGATGTCTTCCTTTAATCCCACCTTCTGAAGATGCCAAACATTAGAATAGTATTCACGAACAGTTTTCAATAGCATTCTATATATCGTCTCCATTACAGATGAGCTATACTTTCCCAAAATTCTCCCAGTACAAAGAGGTCGAGTATTAGCCTTCCCTACTACCAGCCCGACGTGCTCATTTCATTTCATATCGCTTCGCAACGTTACGCCTAGACATTTAATCGATGTGACTGAGTCAAACAAAACCCAGCTAATGCTTTATCGAACGTTACAGGATTGTTTTTCCCACCCACTCTACAAGCGAACAAGAAATTTTGTCTGTCATCCTGTATACTAATACAGCCACTCCAAGACGACACATTCCCGTGCACAGCAGCGTCAGCAGAAAATAGTCGTAAACTGCTGCTCATCCTGTCCATCAGATCGATTATGTATGTATAGAACAAGAGCGATCCTATCGCCCTTTTCTGGGGCTCTATTGACGATACCCTTGTCTCTGATGAACACTCACCGTCGAGGGCAACGTACTTGGTTCTATTTCCAAAAAGACTGCGAGCCACCGACATACCTGGAAACCTAAACCGTATACTATGACTTTCGTCAACAGTCTGCAATGGGGTTCCGTTCAAACGCTTTCCGGAAATGTAGGAATATGGAATTTGCCTGTTGCCCTCTATCAAAGGTTTGTATAAAATCATGTTTGAAAAACGCAAGCTGAGTTTCGCACGAGTGATGCCTTCTAAATCCATGCTGGTTTGCGGACAAAATCTTTTCTGTCCAAAGGACATTTTTTTGTAGTCGAACTCAGAAAGTGCTCAAGAATTCTGCAGCAAACCAACGTTAAGGATATTGGCCTTTTGGTACGGTCCGTTCCTTTACGTGTCTACAGGAATCACCTGCGCCCTTTTTTCTGTCGTTTTGGACTTGGTGATAGGCGAGAGATTCGCGATTAATGCAAGTAAAACTCAACTCGGATTCGATATGGATATGGTGACATATTTTTTTTTTCAGTTCTTTCAGTTGCTTTTCTATGCCACGGATGAGTGTACAGTAGTCAAAAGACGATATGTTTGTACGAGCCTCCTGCGTGAGTGATTTCTTAAACGTGAAATTTAAAACTTCAGCTTTCTTTCTGCTGCCTTCTATTGGCGTCCCAGACTGGCCTACGAGTGACTGGACACAAGCCTTCGATCCGATTACTGATTTTACATATGACCGGAAATGTCTCAGGTTGTTTGCAATATCTTTCACTATGGTATGACTGTGGAAGTTGTCGTATGCCTCACACATTGGTCTCCTTACGGAAGCACATATTTCTACTGACTTTTGCCTGTCGACGTTTGCATGATCTTTTTTGAAACCAGAATGCAACAATCCCTGTCTCCTCAACATTTTCCGAATCTGATTATTAAACAAAGAAGTATCCTTTCCATTCTTAATCCACTTACTTGGCACATTCGTCTCCAGTGAGCAATTTCCAATTAGTTTAAACTTCGCCCATAATTCGTCTACGTCTTTCATACTGTTTCAGTAATCATCGTCGCTATAATGACATTATGGTCACGAATCCTTGTTACTATACTGACACTGTCGATAAGGTCAGGCCTGATCGTAGCTACAAGGTCTAAAATATTTCAATTGCTGCAGGATTGTCCAACTAGTTGTGCAAGTTAGGTTTTGAAGAACGTGTTCCGTTTGTCCGTACTATCCAGAGCTAATCCATAGGCCCGCTATTCGTGTCCAGATAATTTCACAGCCAGACTCAATTTCAGCCTTGACAGACAAAATATGTTGGTCAACAACAATGATCTCTCCTTCCCCCTTTGCATCTAATCAGTCTAACCGATATACAAACACATTTCTTTGGTTTTTACTTCATTTTTGAGCTAGATCTCTGGTCCGAGTATAAATTGGACGCGAAAACTTTCCTCGATAAAAGTAAGTTCACGGACTTTGTTGTAAATACATTGACCGTTTACTGCTAAAATTTTGACAGTCGAAGAGTCTCTAAATTGTACGTAATCTGAGTTCGCTCTCTGCGTGCCACGTGCATTCCACAACTACTCTGTTGCCAGAGTAGATGCTACCTTTGTGCAGTGCACCTGTAAAATATCAGAGTGAGTCCTTCAGCTCTCCACCCCAGAAAATGTTTGTACCCATGGCTATTGAAGAAACAATGTAGCCCCTGGTTGATACCCTCCACTTGGCTCCAAATCAAAGGAGCCTGACTGCCTCTGAGCACGATGGTGCAAGTTGTGAGTTCTGATTGCACTCTACATGCAACGTCAGCAGTCTTCACCATTTTCTCTGTCCGCCCTTGGGAACTGAGGATGGCTCAGAATCTAAGTGACAGGCGTCAATGGCACCGACATGAGTAAAAACTTCCAAACTACTGCATCCTGCAGCCTCAATAGCCGCAGGCAGGGTCTCCTGCCCCTGGCAGACACCCTGAATGCACACTTGATTTCTTCCTGGTCCTGGAGGCTTTATTCCTAGGGGGCTAGTTAATGTTCCTAGCTTTGGAGCTCCTAACAAGACGTGAACCACTCTCCCTGTGTGCCTGCTTGGACTCTGCTGAAGAAGCACACAAACGTCCACTCACAGAATGAATGGGCGAGGCCAGACTGCCAGTCTCCACGTTGAGTATCGGCCTCGAGCGATGCGACCTCGTGACAACCCGCCTCTCATCCTGCAGTGAGAGTGAATCTCTCGCGTTGGGCATGGTGGAAGGTGCCACGACAGCAGAGCCCATGTATGAAGCAAGCAAACCATAGGTGCCCGTATAGCGCGCCAGATGCTGCGTCACTGCTACAGCTGATCGCGAGTTGTGGGCAGCTCCTCCTGAATCGAAACTCAGTCCGCACACACCTCGTCCATCCTACTGCTTCTAACTTAAAAATTAAAGTATGAAAACAAACAGGGGAAGGTAAATACGTGACTTGCTAGTCTCCTGGTAGTTCACCAACGGAGGCTGGCAGCTTACTAAGCTGTCACTGGCCTTCCAAAGTAAACACACAAATGACCACTACGCTACAGACTGTTTGATTGTACACGTTACAGTTATTAGAGCGCGATACTGCACAGCTCCGATACAAAATACGTAGTGAGTATAAGAAAACTTTGCAAACACATATAAACACGTAAAGAAATTCTGAATTAAACTATGAATAACAACAGAAAAGTTAAAAATATGCGAGTTGTTAATTTCCTGTTGCTTCAAGGCAGGTGGCTGACTATCACACACTTGCTGCTTTAGAGAATGCGACGATATCCCAGGTCAGCGACGTCGGATGAGGATTTGAACGTCTCTCCATCAGGGTATGTATCCAGTCTCCTTAGCACAGAGCCATCAAGCTTGGCTGGCAAGCATTTGGGAAGAATTCAAAAGAATCACTCGACTTAATTCGACTACATTCCATTATCCTCGTATTGCTTTTGTTGATGTTCATCTTATATCCTCCTTTCAAGACACTATCCATTCCGTTCAACTGCTCTTCCAAGTCCTTTGGTGTCTCTGACAGAATTACGATGTCATCGGCGAATCTCAAAGTTTTTACTTCTTCTCCATGGATTTTAATACCTACTCCGAATTTTTCTTTTGTTTCCTTCACTGCTTGCTCAATATACAGATTGAATAACATCGGGGAGAGACTACAACCCTGTCTCACTCCCTTCCCAACCACTGCTTCCCTTTCATGTCCCTCGACTCTTATAACTGCCATCTGGTTTCTGTACAAATTGTAAATAGCCTTTCACTCTCTGTATTTTACCCCTTGCACCTTTAGAATTTGAAAGAGAGTATTCCAGTCAACATTGTTAAAAGCTTTCTCTAAGTCTACAAATGTTAGAAACGTGGGTTTGCCCTTCCTTAATCTAGCTTCTAAGATACGTCGTAGGGTCAGTATTGCCTCACGTGTTCCAACATTTCTACGGAATCCAAACTGATCTTCCCCAAGGTCCGCTTCTACCAGTTTTTCCATTCGTCTATAAAGAATTCGCGTTAGTATTTTGCAGCTGTGACTTATTAAACTGATAGTTCGGTAATTTTCACATCTGTCAACACCTGCTTTCTTTGGGATTGGAATTATTATATTCTTCTTGAAGTCTGAGGGTATTTCGCCTGTTTCATACATCTTGCTCACCAGATGGTAGAGTTTTGTCAGGACTAGCTCTCCCAAGGCCGTAAGTAGTTCCAATGGAATGTTGTCTACTCCGGGGGCCTTGTTTTGACTCTGGTCTTTCAGTGCTCTGTCAAACTCTTCACGCAGTATCGTATGTCCCATTTCATCTTCACCTACATCCTCTTCCATTTCCATAATATTGTCCTCTAGTACATCGCCCTTGTATAGAACCTCTATCTACTCCTTCCACCTTTCTGCTTTCCCTTCTTTGCTTAGAACTGGGTTTCCATCTGAGCTCTTGATGTTCATACAAGTGGTTCTCTTATCTCCAAAGGTCTCTTTAATTTTCCTGTAGGCAGTATCTATCTTACCCCTAGTGAGATAAGCCTCTACATACTTACATTTGTCCTCTAGCCATCCCTGCTTAGCTATTTTGCACTTCCTGTCGATCTCATTTTTGAGACATCTGTATTCCTTTTTGCCTGCTTCATTTAGTGCATTTTTATATTTTCTCCTTTCATCAATTAAATTCAATATTTCTTCTGTTACCCAAGGATTTCTACGAGCCCTCGTCTTTTTACCTGCTTGATCCTCTGCTGCCTTCCCTACTTCATCCCTCAAAGCTACCCATTCTTCTTCTACTGTATTTCTTTCCCCGATTCCTGTCTATTGCTCCCTTATGCTCTCCCTGAAACTCTGTACAACCTCTGGTTCTTTTAGTTTATCCAGATCCCATCTTCTTAAATTCCCACCGTTTTGCAGTTTCTTCAGTTTTAATCTGCAGGTCATAACCAATAGATTGTGGTCAGAGTCCACATCTGCCCCTGGAAATGTCTTAAAATTTAAAACCTGGTTCCTAAATCTCTGTCTTACCATTATATAATCTATCTGAAACCTGTCAGTATCTCCAGGCTTCTCCCATGTATACAGCCTTCTTTTATGATTCTTGAACCAAGTGTTAGCTATGATTAAGTTGTGCTCTGTTCAAAATTCTACCAGGCGGTTTCTTCTTTCATTTCTTAGCCCCAGTCCATATTAACCTACTACGTTTCCTTGTCTCCCTTTTCCTACTACCGAATTAGAGTCACCCATGACTATTAAATTTTCGTCACCCTTCACTATCTGAATAATTTCTTTTATTTCATCATACATTTCTTCAATTTCTTCGTCATCTGCAGAGCTAGTTGGCATATAAACTTGTACTACTGTAGTAGGTGTGGGCTTCGTATCTATCTTGGCCGCAATAATGCGTTCACTATGCTGTTTGTAGTAGCTTACCCGCATTCCTATATTCCTATTCATTATGAAACCTACTCCTGCATTACCCGCATTTGATTTTGTGTTTATAACCCTGTAGTCACCTGACCAGAAATCTTGTTCCTCCTGCCACCGAACTTTACTAATTCCCACTATATCTAACTTTAACCTATCCATTTCCCTTTTTAAATTTTCTAACCTACCTGCCCGATTAAGGGATCTGACATTCCACACTCCGATCCGTAGAATGCCAGTTTTCTTTCTCAAGTAATCAGCTATGACATGAAATTTTCGTAGGAAGTTACCGATTTGGAGACGCCGTATGAGATTGCTTTGCCGCGGTTGTGAGGACAGGATTTACTGTCTCACACATACTAAAATACTTCTGCTATTATCTTCTATTTCTTCACGGCTTTTAACTATGAGCGTTTAAATTCACGGAATTTGTTACTTTTCATTGTGTGGCCAGATGGTCGCTTTACATTACTCCGAGTTCTGCAAGGAAGTTCTTGCTCCTTGCATTATACGCTGAAGGGAAAAAATCTCAACTGCAAATAATTATTAATCTGGAGTAATGAGATTTCGGGAATACATATCTATAGGTAACGTATTTAAGTGATCAACATCGCAAGACCACAGGTTAAGGTGGTAAGCCACTGCAAATGTGCACTGCTGGTACATAAGTAACCGGTTTAACCACCAGAATGTAGAATCCAAGCATGCAAATGTGCATGCATTGTGTTGTACAGGTGCCGGATTTCAGTTTTTGGGATGGAGCTCCGTGCTTGTTGCACTTGGTCGGTCAATAAAGTTACAGTTAATGCTGTTTGTGGATGACGCTGGAGTTATCGTCCGATATTGCCCCATATGCGCACGATTGGAGACAGATATGGTAATCGAGTAGGCAAAGGCAGTCAGGATGCGTGTGATGACCATGATAGTGCTCCTGTTGTCACACGAAATCGCACACCAGACCATAACTCATTTGTAGGTCATGTGTGTCTACCACGCAGACAGGTTGGCTTCAGGCCCTCCACTGATCTCCTTCTAACCAACACACGGCCATCACTGGCACCGAGTAAAAATCAGCTTTCATCAGAAAACAAAACAGACCTCCATCCTGTCCTTCTGGGAGCTCTCGTTTTACACCACTCAAGTCGCAAATGGTGGTGGTTTGTGATTAGTGGGATGCACGCTACAGGGCGTCTGCCTCGGAGCGGTCCTGTAAGTAACAGATTTGTAACAGTTCGTTGTATCACTGTGCAGCCAACTGCTGCTCAGATTGCTGCTACAGATGCAGTACGATGCTTCAGAGCCATACGCCGAACACGATAGTCTTCCCTCCCGGTAGTGTCATGTGTTCGTCCGGAGCCCGGTCATCTTGCGACCGTAGTTTGTCGTGATCGCCGCTGCCAACAGTCATGTATATTTGATAGATTCCTGCCGCGTCTTTCTGCAGTATCACAGAACGAAAATCCATCTTTTCATAGCCCTGTTTCACGACCTCGTTCAGACTCAATGAGGTGTTGATAATGGTGTCTCTGTGGCCTTAAAGGCAATCTTGACTACCATCAACTCACCACGTCGAGTCCCGAATGCAACCAACGTTACAGCGTGTATTTAAAGGAAACCAGATTTGCCAAAAAAAAAAAAAAAAAAAAAAAAAAAAAGTCTCTGAACACTATGGGACTCAACTTCTGAGGTCATTAGTCCCCTAGAACTTAGAACTAATTAAACCTAACTAACCTAAGGACATCACACACATCAATGCCCGAGGCAGGATTCGAACCTGCGACCGCAGCGGTCTCGCGGTTCCAGACTGCAGCGCCCAGATTTGCATCCTCATGGTAGTGTTACTAGCGCCACTCTTATGCCACTGGCGTGAAGTTTGAATAGACATAATTTTTCAAGTGTAGAAACGCGATTACCAACTTTGGTCTACGGCACACAACTCCTTCTTGCTTTGAGTTTTTTTTTTTTTTTTTCATTACTGTATGAGTAGTTTTCACTGAGGGGACATATTTTAATGATGTTACATGTGTATCAGAAGCTGTATTCAAAGCATTACCAAATTAAACACTTAACGGTGGCCAGTCTTGTTATAATAGTATAAGTAAGGGGACTTTGTTTGAAGCGAAGCTTCTGTGCAGGATTGGATTGCGCCGTATCGAGTCGAATATGCAGTCGTGGTGAAAATGCAGGACGATGGCAGCTCAGGTAAACGTCAAAAACAAAATATTTGACTAAAACTCATGCGAACACACTCGTAGAGTCGTATTGTGGGGCCCACGACCTCTCACAGCTCATGGCGAGAATGCGCATGGTGTGCAGTGGTGGCTAGCTGAGGGCCAGGAGATCGCTCAGCGCCGTGGGTCTCAGTCACATGTGACGTCGTTGCTCACGGACAGTGTTAGCGGCACGGGAGACTGCCGGAATACCTGCTGGGGATGCGAGCTCTCGGTGGTGGATCTCGCCACAGCAAATTGCGTCTTGTGGTGCCAAGGTGGGGAAACGCTGGCGTAACCACACCTCGTACATCTTCGCTACACCATCGCAATCGATGACCTAGTTACGGCTTAGCAGAATAACACTCGACTCAGTCCGCAGTCACCTATCAAGACGACAGAATTTGCTTAGAAATGATACCAGTGTATTAAATGTCTTAGCCAGAACTTTAACGTGAGTCTTCAAGAGAAGAATCTTGTAAAGTTGTCTAAACGGAGTAATATTTTAATATTCAGAGGCAATTGTAAATACTCAGAATACTACTGTAATGATGATGATGAAGTGCCATACTCCTCGACAGAGCGTAGGGGACGACGTGGGAGACCGGCATTGCTGTACTAGGCAAGTTCCTAACGGAGGTAGTTCGCCACTGCCTTCCTCCGACCGTAATGAGGATGAATGATGATGATGAAGACGACACAACAATACCCAGTCATCTTGAGACAGGTCTGGTACCGGGTGCCGCGAAATTTGAATCCCCGCCAGACGTCATGGACGACGTCGAAGAGCCCTAGAGGTCTCTGCACCATCGCACCGTAAGCTGTGTCGGCGCGCGCCTCCTGGCCTGCATTTAGTGTGAGGGCGCCACAGATGAACATGTGGTTCCAGCGGCCAGCCCCCGATAGAGTACTTAAGCGCCTGCCTCTCACTCAGCCAGGCACATTTCAAGGGATGGATTCCTCACTTCCTCATCGAGGACTTGCACTGCCTGGGCTACTCTCAGGGTGTATCTTCGACATGGAAGAGCCCCACCATTTCCTCGCCGTGTCGTCTGCTCACCGTCACTACTACTCGCCGTCCGTCCCTCCTCCTCGCTCAGTCAGGAACCGCGCGACTGCTACGGTCGCAGGTTCGAATCCTGCCTCGGGCATGGATGTCTGTGATGTCCTTAGGTTAGTTAGGTTTAAGTAGTTCTACGTTCTAGGGGACTGATGACCACAGATGTTAAGTCCCATAGTGCTCAGAGCCATTTGAACCATTTGAACCTCCTCCTCGCCGCCGCCGCCGCCGTTCGGTCGCTGCCTGCAGCCGCCGCCGCCTGGTCGCCCTCCGTCGCCGCCGCCGTCGTCGCCGCCTACCGCCGCCGCCTGGTCGCCGCCGCTCGGTCACCGCTTGCCAGTGCTCACCGCCGTCTGCCGCCGCCACCGCCGCCCTTCTCGCGCCCGCCACCATGTCCCAACCCACCACCACTATCATTTTCACCTCTCCTTCCGCTGCTCATCCTCCACCCCCCTTCCCATCCTTCCTTCTCTCCCTGTCCACCCCACCCCTGCGCCACTTTCGGCTGTAACCACCCCCAACTCCCCCTCCCCTATCACTGTCGACCCATCGACAGCTACTGACTTTCCGCCGCTCCCTGCACCGCCTCCGACGGGCTCCGAGCCGGCATGGATTTCGGCTCGACGTTCCACAGTCTCTGTGACACCCACGCCCCCTCCCTCTGCATCATCCGCTGCTCAGGGTGGTACTGCCCCCCGCCATCTCCCCCTGCAACACATCCCCCAGCCCCCTCTCCAGCCGGTCGTGACCACGAAACCTTCGAAGCGCCCAAATGTTGACCCTTCCCCCGAAATCTCCTCCAAAAAAACCCCCGTGACCCACCCACGCCTGTGGACGTGACCCCGACCCCTGCCCCCACCACGCCAGCCACCTACACTTTTGTCCTCTCCAATCCTGACCCTCAATTCCTCGATGCCCGCTCCCTCACCCTCGCCATCTGGAAATACTACCCTGATGCCCCCATCTCCCTTCTGATTCCTCACAAGGACTCAGTCCTCATTAAATCCCCCAATGCTTCCTTCCACACTGATCTCCTCTCCCGCATCCCCTGTATCCAATTTGGCCGACGTGCAACCCTCACCCCCTACCAAACCCCGTCCTCTCCCTGTCAGCCTCGACCTCCCCGACGTCCACCAACCTTCACCACTGTGATCACAAAGCTTAGCCCCATGATCACGGAGGCTGAGGTGTTGTCGGAACTCGACTCCCGGCCCGACATTGAAATCCGCTCGGCCTGTCGCATCTTCAATGATGCCGGGCCGACTTTTCTCATGTGGATATTCACTGAATCCTCCTCCTCCATTGAACGCCTCCTCACCGAGGGAGCCCTCATCTACAATCGCCATCATAAGGTGGACCCCTTCCGTTCGTCAGTCCAATCCTACCGCTGCCTACGCTGTCTCACATACAACGACCACGTTACCTCTGTCTGCAAGAACCCCCCTACTTGTCCCCACTGCAAAGCTTCACACTTCCTCAAGAATTGCTCCAACCATCCCTCCAGCAACACTAGTAATGAACCACATCCTACCTACTCCTCCAAGTGTAAAGTGAAACCTCCTCCAGTCACCCCTGAGCTCACTGTCCCTGTCTGTCCTGTTGATGACCCCATCCACCCCAAAAACTCGCTCCGCCCCCCACCTACAGCAGAGGATATCATCCATTTCATAACCATTGCGCTCCAAAACATCCACCACTTCCAGTGCTCCCACACCCTTTCCCAAATCGCCCTCACTGCCCGTTCCATCTTCCATCTTACCACCTGTGCCACATACTCCCACAGCCAGGCCCACTTCACCTTCACCCCCCTCACCACCCTCGTCTAACTCTCCCTTCCATGGTACAACAACCCTATCGTATCCTGTACCACAACATTCGCTCCCTGCCCACCCACAAACTCCTCCTCCTCCACACCCTCCGTCAGCACTGTGTGGATGCCTTCGTCTTAAATGAAACCTTCCTTCAACCCCGTATCTTCATCTCCATGGCTCCTTACACCCTTCACTGCACCGGGTACCCTCTGGCGCGTGGCAGAGTTGCTATAGGCCACCTCAAGCACCTCCCTGTCCGGCCCCAAACTCTCCTTCACAATCCTGCCGAGCATCTCACCCTCAGCCTCTTCTTCCCCACCCTTACCGTCACCTGTGTCACCATTTATGTCCGCTCTCGCACCCCCATCCCGTACTATTTCCTGGCCCACATTGACCGCACTTTCTCCACCTACGTGATTGCCGCTGACCTCAATATCCACAGCCGTGATCCTGCCTACCTCCTGCAGTGGCATCAGTTTCTCACCACCCTCCAGAGAGACCTGGTTCCCCTGCCTGATCACACCCGACCCGAATCCAACACCACTCCCAATGTGGTCCTTGCCTCTCCCTTGGGCGCATCACCGCAGATGTCCTTGACCTCACTGGCAGTGACCATGCTCCTGTTCTCCTCACTATCTCTAACGGTCGCCATCCCCACAACGCTCCTCGCCCCGACGCCCCTCCTAAACTTGTCCATGATTACTCCTGTGCCAACTGGGATGCCTACCGGGACTCCATTCACACCCAGGTTGATGGCCATGACCTTACCCTCCACTCTCCTGATGACATCTCTCACACTGCTGCCTTCCTGCACCAGACCTTGTCTGACGCCGTCGCCACACATATCCCCACTAAAGCCATCCTCCCTCACCACCCCACCCTGCCTCCACATGCCGTCCTTCTCATTCGAGAGTCCTGCCGCCTCTACCGCTCTTTTCTCCGCACTCGTGACCTGGATACACTTACCCGCCACCGGCAATTACAACGACACATCCGCAACCTGCTTACTGTGAAGAAACACCGTGCCTGACGCCAAACATGTACACAATTCAACATCACGCTCCCCATAAACTCTTCCAAGTATTGGTCTGCTTTCCACTGCCTTACCGGGAACTGCCCCACCCCCCAGTACCCTCTCCTCCTTAATGACCGTCCCTTTCCTGACAACCTCAGTAAGGCCAACCACTTTGCCTCTCACCTCTCTGATGTTTTTTCCATCCCAGATGATCCCCACTTTGATTATTCCCTCTTCCCTGACGTCATGGACCGTATGAATACCTCTGTTCCTCCCCTTGCTCCTAGCTTCCAGTACTTGGGCCACACACCACCATCTGAACTTAACACTCCCATCACTACACAGGACATCAGCCTCACACTCCGCACTAAACGCTACACTGCTCCCGACCACGACTGCATTACATACCGCCACCTCAAACACTGCCCTCCCTCCTTCCTTTCAGTCCTTGACACCCTCTACAATGTCATCCTTGCCACTGGCTTCTATCCCGACCTGTGGAAAACCTCCTGTATCCTGATGTTCTCCAAACCCAACAAGCCTCCATCTGATGCCTCTTCCTATCGTCCTATCTGTCTCACATCGGTGTTCAGCAAACTCTTGGAATCCATTCTTACCGGGCGCATCCATCACCACCTCTGCCAAAACCACCTCCTCCCCAACACCCAATGTGGCTTTCGACCTTCCTTCTCTGCTGATGACCAACTCCTTCGCCTCACTCATCTCCTCTCCCTCTGGCTTAACTGCCGTCGCTCCGCCATTTTTGTCTCCCTTGACCTCTAAAAGGCCTACGACCATGTCTGGCATCCCAGTCTCCTGTTTAAACTCCAAACCTACGCCCTTCCTATCAACTACATCCTTCTGATGGCCTCCTTTCCCATCGCTCCTCCTACGTTACCATCCATAATGCCAATTCCCACACCTTTTACCCCTCTGCAGGTGTGCCCCTGGGCTCTGTCCTCTCCCATCTCCACTACCTCCTGTACATGGCAGATATGCCCCAACCCCCCCCCCCCCCTCCAGTACACCTCTTGCAATACGCTGATGACACCACATTCCTCGCCCTCACTCCTACCCTTCTAAGGTCCCAACGCCTTCTCCAGAATCACCTTGAACTTTTTGCTGCATGTTGTAACCAGTGGCTCCTGGAAATCAATCCTTCCAAGACCCAGGCAATCATCATGGGTCGTACCACTCGCTCCTTCCGGCTCCTGGATTTCTCCCTTACTGTCTGCATCTGTCCTGTCCGCCTCACCCCCACCCTCACCTACCTTGGCCTCACCATTGACCGTCACCTCACCTGGATCCCTCATCTCCACTCCATCCAATCCAAAGCCCACAACCGCCTCCGACTCCTCAAACTCCTCTCTGGCCGGACATGGGGGTTGCACCCCTCCACCATCCTCCACACCTACAAATCCTTAATCCGTCCCATCCTCTGCTATGCCAGTCCTGCCTGGATATCTGCCCCCCCCCCCCCCAAATTCTATAAGTCCCTCCAGATCCTTGAGCGTCATGCACTCCGCCTCACCTTCCGTATACGCCTCCCGTCCCCCACATGGATCCTCTATGATCTCATTCCTTTCCCCCATCTGCTCGTATTCCTCAAACATATCTACATCCTCTACACCTCCCGCCTCCTTGATCCATCTCCCCCCTGGTTGCTCCTCTCCTCTCCCATCCCCGCCCCCTACCACTACTTCACTGTTGTGTCCCCCCTACCCTCCATCGCTACACCTTTCATCTCCTTTCCGAAGGTGGCTTCTATCAACTCCCCCTCCCAGATGATGCCCTCTCTCCCTCCATATATCCCTCCTCTCAACTCTGATCCTCACTCACCCTCCTTTCCTCTGTCCTTCTCCCGGGCTCCCTCCCCCCTTCCATCCTCTTTTTCCCCACCTCCCCTCTCTCTGCCCCCTTCTCTCCCCGAGTCCTTTTGCATTTCCCTCCTCTGCCTCCTCTCATTCCCTCTCGTGTCGGCCCTGCCCCTCTCCCCCTTTATTAGTCCTCTCCCTCCTTGGTTCCCCCCCTTTTCGTTTTTTTCCTTCCTCCCTCCATGTTCTTCCCCCTCCTCCAGGTCCCCCCCACATCTGCCTTTGGCTCGGGAGTGTCAACTTTGTGCCGCCCTTTTCGTGCAGTGTTTTACAGTGAGTGTTTTACAGTGGATGTTTTACAGTGAGTGTTCCATGTTGTGTTTTTTGGGAAGTGTTGCGAATAGCCATCATACTGTTGCTGGGTGTCCTTTTTATCTCTTGCAAACAGAAACCAGACTGTCGCCGTGTTCTTTTAATTGTGTGTGTACTATGTTACTTGTCTGATTCCTGCGTCTTTTATTAACATTGCCAACCCCTTTTCCTTCTGTTTTAACTTTCCCCATTTTTCCGCCATTTTACACTTTACGTCACCGTTTTATTGCCTGTTTTTCTTGTTTCTCTTCTTCTTCCGTTTTTAAAATAAAAGTCTGTAGGCTGTAGAGCAGCGTACTAAGCTGCTGCCAGTCCGCCCCCTTCGGAGGGAATTGAAAATCAATAAAGGAAAAAAAAAACTCAGCCAGGAAGAATCACCTACTGTGTTTTTTAACTTTCTGGTGACTTTTTTAACTGTCCTCCATGAACGTCTCTGTGTTAGTCTATTTTTTACCTCCATTTTCTCCCATTATTCTGTTTGAAGTTCCCCTTTATCGCCTTATGTATGTAACATTTTATTCTTATTTTAAGTTGTCATGTCATCCGGCTGAAGAGCGGCGGATTGTGTCGCTGACAGCACTCCCCTGCCCATATGGGGCAGGGGAATGACATCACAATAAAAAAAAATCTGCTAGCTAGTCTAATCTTGTATACGTCTCTGGACAAATCGCCTCGTGTGAGACAGCTTACTTACATTCTTGTTCTGTGTACGAGTGGACGTGGTTGTTAGGTTTCCTTGTGACTCCATTGTTTCGATCTTGTTGTTGTTGTTCGTTCTGTCCTTTGTTGGTCGTGTCCGTCCTCTCCCGTTGTGTTGTTCGCGGGCCGCTCCGGGGGCCCGCCGCGTTTCTGTCACTTCAACCCCGTGACCGTTCTGGTCGCAGTTACAACAGCAGGTGGAAATCGCTGACCCCGCCAGGAAACGAGCCCTGGACCTGGCGCTTGGGAAGCGAGAATGCTATCGGGAGACCACGACCTGCGTACTAGAATACCCCTGTGAAAATGGGTTGAATCAATTTAAGTAAATATTCATATCTGTAATGTAATAAAGCGAACTAGTGTTTTAAGTGATATAGTTCCTCTCAGGCTCCTCCCAGAGCAAATCGGAGAATCCAGCATTGTACCAGGGTGTGTGGTTTTGGTCCAGCGCAATAGGCTGTACCCTCCTGGTTTCTATTTGAATCTCAAAGAACGACACATACCTTTAAGGTTTATCAGATTGCATATTCATGTAACTGAGGTCGTAATTATTTTATACAGTATACCGGGGAAGATCCTGCAAGATAATTACTCTCTGAACTTCAGGAATTTGGGAAGGAAGTTGGTGTGTTTTGTTACAGTAACATTCCTATGACCAAATGCAGCTGACTGCTATATTTTTCGGTTACCGTTAGCTAATACAGATGAAAAACCTTGCTGTGATGACTGCCTTCTAACTGGCAAATTACGGTATGCAGCACGCAATTTATACGACCTGAATCATAAACCTCTCAACACAATCCCGCTTTATTTCACAATTCGAGCCACCGGCTGATTTAGGGCTGTGTAACTATGAGTCCTAACTGACAGCTCAGAAGGATGTAATTGGTTTCCTAAGAGAGTCACCAAGAATATTGCACTGTGCTTCTTGAACTCGCTTAGATTCATGATGACACCGCTTCAGGAACTTGCTGGAGCTGTACATCAGTAGGCTATGCATCTCACTCAAGCAGCGCATCCCTATGATGCTATTAAGTTCCAGCTCGTAAAAATGAGAGGGGCCTTCCCATACAAATATCCAGATTCGATGGAGAAACTGAACGAAACAACAATGCCTGATATAAACACCTTCTCCTGTAAAATTACTGGCAGTTTTGTAATGGATGGCGAATATGAGGACGCTGAATGTTTGTTAGGAGCTTAATATCGATATTTTAACGAAGTACGCAAATCTGTAAATGGACACAGATGTACGTTTACTTGCAAACTTTTCAAGCAATCCCGTAGTTTATGCGTGGAAACATACACACTGGTCCTGCATTCTGATACACTATGCCGGTGCTTTCCTCGTACACCATAGCTATAAACACATGTATCGAAATCAAAGTCTCAACCAATGTCAGCATAGTGTTCTTTTCTGAGCTCAGGATTAGCGGACGACTTTGGCAGTTCGTCCTTAGGCACACGATGGGAAATAGCTCATGATTCGTGAATATTTCAATTAAATATATGGTGATTCCTATTACATCATGTGCTTGGATGTGAACAATTTATAGGGACATGCCATGTAACAATCTACCTATTGGTCGGTTTTTATTGCTGTCTAGTGTTCACATCATCATATTACGTAACGTTTCAACTACGTAAGCAGATTATCGTATAGGACATATTTTGAAGGTAGATTTGACCGAAACTAACAGTTTGTATGGCGTACACAGCGATTGGCGACTACATCAAGATCAACGAGTTCCATCAAACCTTACCCACCCCAAGCTGCTGACACCATGAAAGGGAGAACAGTGTACATCATACATTATCAAAACTTTCCAGAAATTTCACAAGTTGGGGCTGCAACTGATTAGAGTCAGCCATCTTATTCAAGCGACACCACTGTTTTTAAAAATATGTTCGTCTGGAAAAGGAGTTCGTAACTTCATTCATAATTCAATTCTACAAATAATCATGTAGAACATTGGAAACTATTATGACATTTATTTATGCAGTTCACGGGAGGGGCATTGTGGAGGAAGACGATAGTCATGCTAAATTTTGAATGGGTCATTGTCCTTACAAAAGTATGCAGATGGCGAAGGTTTTTATAGAGTCCACGAAACCTGTTTATCTAGGTATGTATGCATTGGAACTATTTAAAGTGCACATGAACCAGTTTCATTATAAATTTCCAAAAACTATGTTTTCACCCAAAGTTACATTACATGGACACAATCAGCTTCACTTATTGGGTGATGTGTTGCAGTTCACATGAAGTAATCAGCTGCCATCTAAATACATTAGACATGTCTGTAAATGCAGCTGATGATCTTTGTGACATAAAGTCAGCAAATAATAAAGTTACCGGCTTGGTGAAAGGCGAGGGGAGTGGGTTGCAGATTTTGTGTACAGACAGGTACCATCCGGAGAAAGTTTAGGATATAGGTCTCAATACTGAAAATTACTTGAAATGCCTGTTTACTGTTAGTGGTGCAGATGATACTCTTGCATATGGTAAGCGAAAATTTTCATTCAAGAGGACACATGGATCATAGTGCGCCATAGTAGGAAATCGTTCTGTCATGTCATGATAGCAAGAAAATCATTGGTGAGGGTGGAATCCGACTACTACCGTAGTCACGCTATTCACATGGACGAGAGAGACAGAGAGAGAGTCAGACAGAGAGAAAGTGAGTTGCATATATAGTATGAGGTGCATGTGTGTGTGAGGTACAGTATGTCCATTTATCACAGTGTGTATGTGTATGTATATAGAGTGTAAACGATAACTGTTTACAATATACCATAATGGTACAGAGGAAGTCGAGGCGAACAGTTTGATATGGGACACTTGTCTCATCCGAGACTACTGATATTTTCTTGTCTTTTCGAACAAGTTATTAGTCCTATAAAAATGAATACGGCCTTATTTTCAGGAAATGTAGTAGTTTAATATTGTATCGGTATATGTTTTCTCTAGAGGCATCGATTATCGAGTTATTCAAGAAAAACATACAAAAAGAACCTTCCAACGCAGCCCTACCCACTCGCTTCAGACAGAAATTTTAGTCAGTTGTACATGGCACTCCGTCCTACTGTAGTAAAAATGCTGTACTAATGTATGACTTATTTCTCGTATTTGACCTTCTCTGGTCTCCATTGACTGGGAAATCATGCCACTGGCTTACTTCTGCACTTACAAATTGTAGAATTGAGGTCTTTTTGATTTTTAACATTATAAAATTAACAATTACCTGGTTTCGTCTTCCCTTCTTACAGCAAATCTGCTTGTGCCGCACATACTTGGAGGTAATAACCAACCTAAAAATATACAACTCGTAATAGCTATAAATATTAGTCTGCAACTTAAGTCACTCGGTACATTGTCCTCTCTCAGCAATAGAAATATCTGCAGTTATACCCCTAACACCTCATTTGATTATATTAGTAATTTTAACTTTCGTGTAGTCTTTTGTAAACCTTATTGAAAAACTAATTACGTTTACTGCTTGATCTGAACTTAACCTTTACAAACCGTAAGGTTTTGCTGTAAGAAGGAAAGACCATACGGGTTAATTGTTAATTTTATAATGTTAAAATTCGAAAAGACCTCAACTTTAACAATTCTTAAGTTCACAACTAAGCCAGTGGTATGACTTTCCAGTCAGTGGAGATCTAGAAAGGTCAAATAACAGAAATACGTCATGCAGTAATATAAGTTTTTTACTGCGGTGGGAAGGAATGCCATGTACAACACGCTAAATATCCTGACGGTAACGAGCGGATGGGGTTGCGTTTTAAGATCACTTGTCATCCAGTATCTGGAATCTCTTCCTTCCTCGCTTCCTTTTCCCTTCTACATAACCTTCTAAAACTGTTTTTATCAGTCCGCCATTCTTTCTTAATATATGCCCAATCCAATTTCTCTTTCTTCTCTTTATTACATCTAGTAACTGCCTTTTCTCTCCCACTCTTCTCAGTACCTCTTCATTTTTTACTCTGTCCATCCAACTTATTCTTTCCATCTTCCGCCATGTCCAGATCTCAAAAGCCTCCAGCCTTTCTCTGTCTTTTTTCCTCATAGTCCATGTTTCAGCGCCATATAGAAGAACACTCCATACAAGACATTTTATGACTCTCTTTCTGAGTTCTCTGTCCATACCGCTGCAGAAGATTCTCCTTTTCTTATAAAACGCCTCTTTTGCCATTGCTATCCTTGTTTTAATTTCTGTGGTGCACTTCCAGTCGGTGTCTATCCTGCTTCCAAGATACTTAAAATTTTGCACCTGTTCTAGTGTTTCTCCATTCAGCACAATTTTTATTTCCTTATTTCCTCCTATTGCCAATACTTTTGTTTTATTTGTGTTAATTTTCATTCCATATTTTTTCCGTTAGTTGCAATGGTGTCCACCAAATCCTGTAATTCTTTTTCCCCTGTGGCTAGAAGGACCATGTCATCAGCAAATCTCAAGCACCCTACTCTTCTTCCTCCAATTTCTACTCCTTTGTCATCTAATGAGCATTGGTCAATCATATTTTCCAAGTACAGGTTGAAAAGAGTAGGTGATAAACAGCATCCTTGTCTTACTCCTTTCCCTAGTCTGATCCAGTTTCTACTTTCTCCTCTCACTTTAACTGAAACTTTTTGATTTAGGTACAATGAGTTTATAAGTCTTTTGGTTTTCCAGTCCACTCTCTTTTCCCTCATAATAGTCGCCAGCTTGTCCCAAACCACACTGTCAAATGCCTTTTCTAAATAGATGAAGCACATATATAGGTCTCTTCCTTTTTCAATAAACCTTTCTCCCAAGATTCGTAGGAGCCCTATTGCATCTCTGTTGCCCGTATTCCGTCTAAAGCCAAACTGCTCTTCGCCGAGATTCTACCCTATTACTTTTTCAAGTCTTTTATTAATTATTCTTAACATCACTTTGGCTGGATGTGAAATGAGGCTGATTGTCCTGTGCTCGCTGCATTTCTTGGTTCCTTGTTTTTTCGGTAGTGGAATCATTACTGTTGTCAAAAAGTCCTCAGGCCATTCACCACTGTCATATATTTTATTACATAACCTCAATACTTCTCTTATTCCATTGCTGTTCAAGAATTTTAGTATTTCTCCCGGTATTGTATCTGTACCTACTGCTTTGCCATTTTTCATTGCAGCAATGGCAGACTTTACTTCTTCCATTATGATGGTCGGTCCTTTCTCTTCATCACTTACACGGTTGTGTGATTCAAGTTCCAGAGTTTCTGGTTGCTATTTGTGTCATATAGCTCTTTTATATATTCTTCCCATCTCTGGAGGACATCGTCACGATCTTCATACACTACATCTTCGTCTTTACTCAAAATTTCCATAGTAGCACTTCCTGCTCTGTTTTGTTCCCATGTCATAGTCTTTACTCTGTTGTATAGTAAGTCGTATCTTCCCTTCCTGTCCAGTTCTTCAATTTCATCACATTCCTCTTTTAGCCATTTTCTCCTAGCCTGCTCTGTTTCTCTTCGCAGTTCGTTATTTAACCTTCGGTATATCTTTCTTGCATCTTCAGTGTTCTTGTTTTTCAATTTTCTTCTCTCCTCCATCTTAGAAATCATTTCTTGTGTGACCAATGGTTTTTTTGACCTTTTCGCTTTTACATATCCTATATTTTGCTGTCCTGCTTTAATGATTCCTTCTTTCAGCATATTCCAGTACTCTTTGGCATTATCAGGTGCTTCTTTGTCTCGTAATGTGTTTAGAAAGTCCCGAGACAGCATTTCTGTAATTTGTTCTTTGTTGGACCTTATCTTCTCTAGATCCCATTTCTTCACCATTGTCGCCTTTTTCAGTTTTTTCATTCTTATTTCTATTTCTGCCATAAGTAAGTTGTGGTCACTATTAATATCTGCACCTGGTAATGTGTGCACCTTCTTGATTCCATTCCTGTATCTTTCTTCTACCAGTATAAAATCGATTTGGTTTCTATATTTATCCCCTGGTGATTTCCAAGTGTAGAGCCTCCTCTTATGGTTCTTGAACCATGTGTTTGCCACTATCAGCTGCCTTTCCCTGCAGAAGTCAATTAACCATTCACCTCTGTCATTTCTCTTTCCAAGACCATGACTGCCTACTATGTTTCCCTCTTTCCCTTCTCCCACAATGGCGTTCCAGTCTCCCATTACTATTTTGCAGCATATTTCATTTTCGTCCATTATTCTCTCTATTACATTGTACGTTTCCTCTACAATTTGGTCATCATGTTCTGAAGTTGGCATATACACCTGGACAATCAGTAAATCTTTTTGTGCTCCTTTCAGCCTTACACCAATAACCCGGTCATTTGCATAGTCTACATATTCCACACATTTAGCCAATTCCTTTGTCATAATCATTCCTACTCCATTAATTCCTTTTACTTCTCCTCCTGAGTAGTAGAATACATATTCATCTGACTGCAACTCTCCATGTACATTCCACCTTACCTCAGCAACTCCTACGAGGTCCATATGATTCTTTTCCATCTCTCTTTTAAGGTTTTCTAGTTTTCCTGCTTGTGGCAGAGTTCTGACATTCCAGGTACCAATTCTCGTTTTGATTTTTTGCCTCCTTTCAAGTTGTCCCCCCCGGAGATCCGAATGGGGGACTATTTTACCTCCGGACACTGATTTAACATGAGAAGAAGCCATTTTTTGTGCATAAAATGGAGACTGCATTATGCAGGGAAGATAATCTGCGGTGGTATTCCGTTGCCTTCCGCAGTTCTGGAGGCCGCCCCTAACATGGGATACAGACGCCTTTTGCAGCCGCCCGCTCCGGGTCAGACGCTGCATGAGAAGTATAGGTTGGAAAATGAAAGACCCCTAGCCCTCGAAACCTAATAGCGTCAGGGTCGGAAAAGAACTAGAGCTGGCCGAGGGTGGCCAGATAGGAAAGATAAGAGTGAGGAGCCTGGCATAAGTAAGTGGAAGCAATGCCAGGACTCAGCTCGGGGCCCCGTGGTCGCCAGGCACGTATCACTAGGTGTGACTCCCTGAGGTAAATATTAAACTACATTTCCTAAAAAGAAGGCCCTACCCCTTTTTTCCATTGGACTAATAACCTATGCGAAAAGACAAGAAAATTTCATGAGACAAGTGTCCTATATCAAACTGTTCGCCTCGACTTCCTCTGTACCATTATGGTATGCTGTAAACAGTTATGGTTCACATCCTGTATATGTACATACACACACTGTGATAAATGGGACATACTATTCGTCACACACACATGCACCTTATACTATATATAAAACTCATTTTCTCTCTGTCTCCCCCCCTCTCTCTCTCTTTCTTAATGTTTATTTTCCCCTGTCCAGCAGGTCAGGTATAGACGTGTAGATGCATTGACACAAAACTGTCAGTCTGTACTGACAGGTTTCGTCCACTTTGAGGTGCAATTACGTACATGCAGAAAACATCAAGTAGTTAAAGTGTGTGGTGTATTTCGGGGAAAACTGTTAGACAGAGAGAAAAAGCAACTGACACAGTGAAGGGGGTACATATTAAGTTACCAGTGATCACAATATCTGTACCTATACCCCTAACACATGGTACGTGTGTGTGTGTGTGTGTGTGTGTGTGTGTGTGTGTGTGTGTGTGTGTGTGTGCGCCAGCTTACTGTGTGTTATTTAGTGTCTTTTTCTTCCTTCTGCTGGGTATACAATTCAGGACTGTTTTTTTCGTGTTATATCTCAGATTCCAATACAAACCTATAATACAACAACTTAAATTGTAAAATAGTGATGCTACAGTGTAAAAATTGACTAATTAGTATAATATGGTTGAACTGTTAAACTGTGTTAAGCGTGTGTTCAAATTTCAGCTCGTGCTACAACAGCTTCTGCAAGCTATAGACCAATTATTATTATATTTACACTGAAAAACTGTGTGAATTGTTCCAGTGCGTGAGACAAATATCTTATTATATATTATTATTGTCACTACCCTGTACAACTGTAAGAAGTGATCCAACTTGTTAGATGTTTTGTAAATATTGTTCTCTGCTTTTCCTAGAAAAATTATTACTATCCAAAATGCAATGTGATTTAGCTCTCCAGTGTGAAATCCGGTTTGTAAATATTATTGAAACGATTTGCAACGTTTAAAACCTATTTTGAAATCACAGTTCAACTTTGAATTAAATCTCTTTTGTTAAACATTAGTCGCCCGGTTTCTTTCTACATAAACCCTGTCAAATAACTCGTAGTATGCACACCTATTAAACGAGTATGGGAGTCTTAATAGCAGAATTTGCACTGTACCACACTCTAATAGAGATTGCTTGACTGTACAAAACACGTTTCTGCATTTCATGCATATTTTCCATAAGAACAGCTGCATTTACACTACATTAACAGTAGTGTGATAGCGTTGCTTCGAATCAAGTGAATGTGGATGATGTATTCCTTCAAAGAACAAGTTGATATTGTAGCGGCACCACCGTTTACGATAGGGGAAGTTACTTTCGAGCACGACTTACAGCCAGGTGCGTGCCGGATAGCAGTGGGTTACGCATACCAGCAGCTGCGAAGTCAAATAGAGGCCACAGGGGTGTAGAACTGCTTGAAACGGCACACACAGCAATTTGCATGGCGCAAGTCACAGGTAGAAGTGGACCACTGGCCAGTCTAGCGTGTTATGTGTACGTGACTTGGAGTGGCGCGTTAACAAAACAGAGGCGCACAGCCGAGTATAAATAAGTGTCGTTTTCTAATGAGATTCATTAAAGTGTGGCAGCTCTCCTGGACGGCGGCACGTGTCACACCACCGGGCTACACGCAACAACAGATGGGGCGAAAGCGTCCCAGTCCACGGCGGGTAGTTGGTTCGACCCTCTGAGGCCGATGCGGGGCCTGCAGACAGCTAGTGGCGGGCCACTCTTCGGCTCACTATCACGGGCAGTTGTCTCGGCTCCCGACATACGCTGGAGACTTCCGAGGCGAGGGTCGCAGATGCGGACGTCGGATAGCAGGAAATTGTTGGTCACCGCGATCTCAGCCACGCCGGCGAGAAGGACGCAGCTGGCCGCCTGTAGCTCACACTGAGCGGCGCTGAGTCGGCACGGACGCAGACCCCCGAGTCAACCACGGCATCCTGACGACGACGCACTCCGCTGGTGTACAAGGCCGGCTCGACACAGCATTGCGGTACACGGGCCGCTGAGGTACTTCCTCAGCATTGCGGGGTCGTGTGACGCACACCGAGGTGAAAGGAGCGCTGTAATGGAAACAAATACACTCCTGGAAATTGAAATAAAAACACCGTGAATTCATTGTCCCAGGAAGGGGAAACTTTATTGACACATTCCTGGGGTCAGATACATCACATGATCACACTGACAGAGCCACAGGCACATAGACACAGGCAACAGAGCATGCACAATGTCAGAACTAGTACAGTGTATATCCACCTTTCGCAGCAATGCAGGCTGCTATTCTCCCATGGAGACGATCGTAGAGATGCTGGATGTAGTCCTGTGGAACGGCTTGCCATGCCATTTCCACCTGGCGCCTCAGTTGTACCAGCGTTCTTGCTGGACGTGCAGACCGCGTGAGACGACGCTTCATCCAGTCCCAAACATGCTCAATGGGGGACAGATCCGGAGATCTTGCTGGCCAGGGTAGTTGACTTACACCTTCTAGAGCACGTTGGGTGGCACGGGATACATGCGGACGTGCATTGTCCTGTTGGAACAGCAAGTTCCCTTGCCGGTCTAGGAATGGTAGAACGATGGGTTCGATGACGGTTTGGATGTACCGTGCACTATTCAGTGTCCCCTCGACGATCACCAGTGGTGTACGGCCAGTGTAGGAGATCGCTCCCCACACCATGATGCCGGGTGTTGGCCCTGTGTGCCTCGGTCGTATGCAGTCCTGATTGTGGCGCTCACCTGCACGGCGCCAAACACGCATACGACCATCATTGGCACCAAGGCAGAAGCGACTCTCATCGCTGAAGACGACACGTCTCCATTCGTCCCTCCATTCACGCCTGTCGCGACACCACTGGAGGCGGGCTGCACGATGTTGGGGCGTGAGCGGAAGACGGCCTAACGGTGTGCGGGACCGTAGCCCAGCTTCATGGAGACGGTTGCGAATGATCCCCGCCGATACCCCAGGAGCAACAGTGTCCCTAATTTGCTGGGAAGTGGCGGTGCGGTCCCCTACGGCACTGCGTAGGATCCTACGGTCTTGGCGTGCATCCGTGCGTCGCTGCGGTCCGGTCCCAGGTCGACGGGCACGTGCACCTTCCGCCGACCACTGGCGACAACATCGATGTACTGTGGAGACCTTACGCCCCACGTGTTGAGCAATTCGGCGGTACGTCCACCCGGCCTCCCGCATGCCCACTATACGCCCTCGCTCAAAGTCCGTCAACTGCACATACGGTTCACGTCCACGCTGTCGCGGCATGCTACCAGTGTTAAAGACTGCGATGGAGCTCCGTATGCCACGGCAAACTGGCTGACACTGACGGCGGCGGTGCAAAAATGCTGCGCAGCTAGCGCCATTCGACGGCCAACACCGCGGTTCCTGGTGTGTCCGCTGTGCCGTGCGTGTGATCATTGCTTGTACAGCCCTCTCGCAGTGTTCGGAGCAAGTATGGTGGGTCTGACACACCGGTGTCAATGTGTTCTTTTTTCCATTTCCAGGAGTGTAAATCATCTGGAAAGTTCTCGCCGAGTTTCAATACGGTACCTCCTGGCACCCATCCACTACATTTGGTGTCAATACGCCACATTTGGCGTCTGATACCACAACAATATACTTTTCATTTATGGAGAATGCTAACGAAATTCAGTGAGAGCTAGAGACTTATAAGATATCCTCAACCTACTCACCCTGCACGTCGTACATTTTAATATGTGTATGATAAATTGAGAACAACTGGATCTTTAATGCATCGGAAACATATCTGGCAACGGAAAGTTACTAACGAGGGAACAGAAATTGGTACTCTTGCCACTGTGGTTCGAGATCCTTGTGTTACTTTGCGTCAAATAGCAAGGGAATCTGGCATCACCCAGAGTAGTGTTGTTCATGTTCTACATCGCCATAAATATCATCCTTACCACATCAATCTCCACCAAGACTTGACTTGTACGGATTTTATGAGTCGCATTGAATTCTCACGATGGGCTCAACTTCAAACTGAGAGGAATGACTCATTTATTAATTTGATTTAATTTACTGACGACAGTACATTCACAAACCATGGAAAGGTTAATTTGCATGACATACATAATTGGGCAACTGAAAATACATGTTGGCTGCGGCAAGTTGCACACGAAATACTGTGGTCGGTGAATGTATGGTGTAGGATTCTGGCCCCTATTTCATTGAAGGAAATCTTAATGGTAGGAAGTACACCACATTCCTCCAAGAAACATTAGGTCTGTTATTGGATAAATACCTTTAGGATCAAGGAACAGAATGTGGTATCAACACGATGGGTGTCTGGCACATTTTTCGCTGATGATTAGGAATGAGTTGCAGAGACAATTCCCAAATCGTTGGACTGGACGCGGAGAAGATGTGTCGCGGCCAGCTCGATCTCAAGATTTGACCATTTTTTCTTGTGGGCATTCGTTGAAAAACATTGTTTATAAAGGCATTCCAGCTACACCTGAAGATGTACGAGAGAGAATTTTCAGTGCATGTGCTTCGACAAGTGTCGATGTGACATGGAATACCACTTAATTCATGATAAGAAGATTGAGCACTGCATTGATACCAATGGTCATCACTTCGAACACCTTCTGTAAATGGACGGTCATTCAATTTTTGTGAGCTTCGTTGGCCTTCAAAGAACTTACTGTTACAGATTAGATTAGATTAGATTAGATTAGATTAGATTAGATTAATACTAGTTCCATGGATCATGAATACGATATTTCGTAATGATGTGGAACGAGTCAAATTTTCTAATACATGCCATAATTAAGTTAATTTAACAACATAATTAAGTTAATATAACAAACTTTTTATTTATTTATTTTTTTTAAATTTTTATTGGTTTTTTTTAATTTATATCTAAAAATTCCTCTATGGAGTAGAAGGAGTTGTCATTCAGAAATTCTTTTAATTTCTTCTTAAATACTTGTTGGTTATCTGTCAGACTTTTGATACTATTTGGTAAGTGACCAAAGAGTTTAGTGGCAGTATAATTCACCCCTTTCTGTGCCAAAGTTACATTTAATCTTGAATAGTGAAGATCATCCTTTCTCCTAGTATTGTAGTTATGCACACTGCTATTACTTTTGAATTGGGTTTGGTTGTTAATAACAAATTTCATAAGAGAGTATATATACTGTGAAGCTACTGTGAATATCCCTAGATCCTTAAATAAATGTCTGCAGGATGATCTTGGCTGGAATCCAGCTATTATTCTGATTACACGCTTTTGTGCAGTAAATACTTTATTCCTCAGTGATGAATTACCCCAAAATATGATGCCATATGCAAGGAATGAGTGCAAATATGCGTAGTAAGCTGATTTACTAAGATGTTTATCACCATAATTTGCAATGACCCTTATTGCATAAATAGCTGAACTCAAACGTTTCAGGAGATCATCAATGTGTTTCTTCCAATTTAATCTCTCATCAATGGACACACCTAAAAATGTTGAATATTCTACCTGAGCTATATGCTTCTGATTAAGGTCTATATTTGTTAATGGCGTCATACCATTTACTGTATGGAACTGTATGTACTGTGTCTTATCAAAATTCAGTAAGAGGCCATTTACAAGGAACCACTTAGTAATTTTCTGAAAGATATTATTGACAATTTCATCAGTTAACTCTTGTTTGTCAGGTGTGATTACTATACTTGTATCATCAGCAAAGAGAACTAACTTTGCCTCTTCATGAATATAGAATGGCAAGTCATTAGTATATATTAAGAACAACGAAGGCCCCAAGACTGACCCTTGTGGAACCCCATTCTTGATATTTCTCCAGTTTGAGGAATGTGCTGATCTTTGCATATTATGAGAACTGCTTATTTCCACTTTCTGCACTCTTCCAGTTAGGTACGAATTAAACCATTTGTGCACTGTCCCACTCATACCACAATACTTGAGCTCGTCTAGCAGAATTTCATGAGTTACACAATCAAAAGCCTTTGAGAGATCACAAAAAAATCCCAATGGGTGGTGTTCGGTTATTCAGATCATTCAAAATTTGATTGGTGAAAGCATATATGGCATTTTCTGTTGAAAAACCTTTCTGGAAACCAAACTGACATTTTGTTAGTACTTCATTTTTACAGATACGTGAAGCTACTCTTGAATACATTACTTTCTCAAAAATTTTGGATAAAGCTGTTAGAAGGGAGACTGGACGGTAATTGTTGACATCAGATCTATCCCCTTTTTTATGCAAAGGTATAACAATAGTATATTTCAGTCTATCAGGGAAAATGCCCTGTTCCAGAGAACTATTACACAGGTGGCTGGGTATCTTACTTATCTGCTGAGAACAAGCTTTTAGTATTTTGCTGGAAATGCCATCAATTCCATGTGAGTTTTTGCTTTTAAGCAAGTTTATTATTTTCCTAATTTCAGAGGGAGAAGTGGGTGAGATTTCAATTGTATCAAATTGCATAGGTATGGCCTCTTCCATTAACTGCCCAGCATCTTCTAATGAAACCTGGATCCTACTATATCCACAACTTTTTAGAAAATGATTATTAAAAATATTTTCAACTTCTGACTTTTTGTTCGTAAAGTTTTCATTCAATTTGAATGTAATACTGTCTTCCTGTGCTCTTGGTTGACCTGTTTCTCTTTTAATAATATTCCAAATTGTTTTAATTTTATTATCAGAGTTGCTCATTTTTGACATGATACACATACTTCTTAATTTGTTAATAACTTTTCTTAATATAGCACAGTAATTATTATAATTTTTGATAGTTTCTGGGTCACTACTCTTTCTTGCTGTCAGATACATTTCCCATTTCCGGTTACAAGATATTTTTATACCCTTAGTAAGCCATGGTTTGTTATATGGTTTCTTACGAGTATATTTAACTAATTTCTTGGGGAAGCAGTTTTCAAATGCATTTACAAAAGTGTCATGAAATAAATTATATTTTAAATTGGCATCAGGTTCATGGTACACCTCACCTCAGCCTTAACTGCTGTAGGCTGTCCCTGAAATTTGCAATTCTTAAATCGTTGACTGAACGTACTACTTTGGAGGACTGTTTAGTACTGGTGAATGGAGCTATGTCATATATTGTAACTAGATGTGGACCATGATCAGAAAGACCATTCTCAACAGGCTGAGCATTTATCTGGTTAAACTGATCTTGGTCTATAAAGAAGTTATCTATCAATGAGCTGCTATCCTTTACCACCCGAGTAGGAAAATCAGTAACGGGCGTCAAATTGAAAGAACCGAGTAATACTTCAAGGTCATTTTTCCTATTACCCTCTTTTACAGAATCTACGTTGAAGTCCCCACAAATAATAATTTGCTTCCCCCTGTCTGACAGATAGCACAACAAGGAGTCCAAATTTTTCAGAAATAGATGAAAATTTCCCGATGCGGACCTATATACAGCTACAATTATAAATGTGCCTTTATTTAATTTAAGCTCATAGGCACATGCTTCTATATGCTTTTTTACACAAAACTTTTTTGTTTCTATACTTTTTGCACAATGATTACTTTTGACATATATGGCAACTCCTCCTTTCTCCGTATTTTCTCTAATTACATGTGCACAGAGCTTATATCCACTTACATTTACCTTATCCATATCAGTAACAATGTGATGCTGAGACAGGCATAGTATACCTATTTCATCCTCAGCTTCTAAATCTTTACGCTGTTTTTCTGAAATCTGTATTAAAGCAATGAAGTTATACGCTATTTACTTATTTGTTGCCCGCATCTCGTGGTCGTGCGGTAGCGTTCTCGCTTCCCACGCCCGGGTTCCCGGGTTCGATTCCCGGCGGGGTCAGGGATTTTCTCTGCCTCGTGATGGCTGGGTGTTGTGTGCTGTCCTTAGGTTAGTTAGGTTTAAGTAGTTCTAAGTTCTAGGGGACTGATGACCATAGATGTTCAGTCCCATAGTGCTCAGAGCCATTTGAACCATTTTGAACTTATTTGTTACCGAGAAACTAGTCAAATTGCCGTGAAACAAGAAACAAACACGTTTACAAAATTTAAGCCTAAACGAGACTTCGCGAAGTTAAGATCTTTTCGTGTTTTCTGAAAAAATACGCAAAGAAAAGTGAAACCTTTAACGGCAAGACTAAACGATACACTAATGCACGTATTTAATTTGTTGTCGGTGTTAAACTAAATTATATTCCTGTCTAAATCACTTAACTTTCTGGAAATAGTTTCTGGCGTCACTTACTCGGCGGCCATCTTTACACATTATTGGAATCGTCTCGATAGCCGCTATCAGAAAATTAATACCAAGCTATACCATCTCATTTAAAAAAAAAAAAAAAAAAAAAAACGTTGACTTACAAATCCTTGAAGCGACTCCACCTAGCAACAAAACACCAACATCTAAATAAGGCCATTAGTGTCCCATGCAACTTTTGTCCCACAAACTTTTCAGCTTCTATCATACTTTTGGAGTTATTCTTTGTGGCAATAGTTAGCGACTCACCCTGTATATTAACATATCCTGTCTTATTTTAAAATGTTGTTTCGCTGGCGTTCATAGAAGTACACTGTCGTTGAACCTCTATCGTATCGAGTGGCGGATACATATGGGGGGCACGCAGAGCGCGCACCCTCCCCCCCGCCGACACCCCTTAAGAGGACGATCGCATTGTCCCCCCCGCCGGCCCCGCCAGTCATCCCGAACGCTATTCGTTCGTTTCTTTCGTCAGTCGACTCGACTGAATCGAGTTATCGAGTAGTTTTACTTTCCTATGTAGCATGCGCGTCGGCGTCATCGTATTTTATACGTTTCTGTCTGGCACATAGATAGCTAACACATACCTACGAGAAGAGTCGCAACCATTGCAGTGGTCTCGATACGTTATTGCTGTCTGGTATTTGTTCGAGAAAATTCGCAAGTAGTCTACTGTTTTCTTCTACAGAGAATCTTCGGTACGTTGCGTTATAAATACGAACTATTCGCCTAATAGGAAGCTAGTTTACATTCGGAAGCAGATATATAAAGACTGCGGAATCAATAAGTAAAAACTCCTAGTCATAGCAAGTGCCTGCGTGAAGATTAGCCAAGAGTGGGAGTGGTCAATTGATTGTGAAGTGTTAATAACAGTAATTCATAGTAATTTGTGTGCACAAATTTTGTTACGAGACTCGTAACAATATTTTTACTCATAACATAAAAATAGTTTCCCATACCTAACTCGTAATACGAGTGACATTATGAGTATAACATATCCAGTCAGTAAAATCTTACAATATCCTAGCTTGAACTACGGTTCTTTGACGAAGAACCACAGTTGTAACTTTTTTATATCGTAAGATGGCATTGTCTTGTACATGTGTATAATTAGTTTAAATAAAACTTCCTTAAACTGTGCACATAACTTGATTATTTTTTATTATTGTAAAAGTGAAGGTAGCTCAAGTTATCCTTAGCGCCTCCTCCTTGAGGTTTTCCTGGATCCGCCACTGATCGTATCACTACATGTATATCTCCTTCCACACACAAACGTTGCTGTACTCTGGAGCGCAAGAAGTCTCAGCCCAAATTATATAGTTAGCTCTTCACTTACTCTATCTATTGTCTACTGCCACAATTCAAAGCACCATTTTTGTTACCTACTTTTTCTTTACAATATACAAATTCCCTGGCAGACTTTTTTAGCAATTTTAATCACTAAAATCAGAGCAGTGGCAGTGCTTGTATCTGATTAACGCTTAGCTGCATACGTCAGTGTTCCATAACTTCTCACCCAGTTACAACACCGCCAATCATCTAACTTTAAAATATAATCTCAAATTTATATATGTGTTCACTTTCTCAGTGTATGCTACAGTTTAGCTGTACTTCAGCTGTACTTCAGAAATTCGTTCCTTGAATCCTTGCTGAGAAATTTACTTGACTTATTTCCATATTAAACTTTAGACAACTGGCTTTAGTCACATCGCCAATTTTCCTTAAATTGCCCTCACATCAAGGTGGATTAACAGTGAAAATACGCCCACTTTTCTAAAATCACAAGACAGAAAATACAATGATGAGCCAAAATATTATGACCACCTGCTTAATAGCTTCTTTGCTCATCTTTGGAGCGAAATACACTCCTGGAAATTGAAATAAGAACACCGTGAATTTATTGTCCCAGGAAGGGGACACTTTATTGACACATTCCTGGGGTCAGATACATCACATGATCACACTGACAGAACCACAGGCACATAGACGCAGGCAACAGAGCATGCACAATGTCGGCACTAGTACAGTGTATATCCACCTTTCGCAGCAATGCAGGCTGCTATTCTCCCATGGAGACGATCGTAGAGATGCTGGATGTAGTCCTGTGGAACGGCTTGCCATGCCATTTCCACCTGGCGCCTCAGTTGGACCAGCGTTCGTGCTGGACGTGCAGACCGCGTGAGACGACGCTTCATCCAGTCCCAAACATGCTCAATGGAGGACAGATCCGGAGATCTTGCTGGCCAGGGTAGTTGACTTACACCTTCTAAAGCACGTTGGGTGGCACGGGATACATGCGGACGTGCATTGTCCTGTTGGAACAGCAAGTTCCCTTGCCGGTTTAGGAATGGTAGAACGATGGGTTCGATGACGGTTTGGATGTACCGTGCACTATTCAGTGTCCCCTCGACGATCACCAGTGGTGTACGGCCAGTGTAGGAGATCGCTCCCCACACCATGATGCCGGGTGTTGGCCCTGTGTGCCTCGGTCGTATGCAGTCCTGATTGTGGCGCTCACCTGCACGGCGCCAAACACGCATACGACCATCATTGGCACCAAGGCAGAAGCGACTCTCATCGCTGAAGACGACACGTCTCCATTCGTCCCTCCATTCACGCCTGTCGCGACACCACTGGAGGCGGGCTGCACGATGTTGGGGCGTGAGCGGAAGACGGCCTAACGGTGTGCGGGACCGTAGCCCAGCTTCATGGAGACGGTTGCGAATGATCCCCGCCGATACCCCAGGAGCAACAGTGTCCCTAATTTGCTGGGAAGTGGCGGTGCGGTCCCCTACGGCACTGCGTAGGATCCTACGGTCTTGGCGTGCATCCGTGCGTCGCTGCGGTCCGGTCCCAGGTCGACGGGCACGTGCACCTTCCGCCGACCACTGGCGACAACATCGATGTAATGTGGAGACCTCACGCCCCACGTGTTGAGCAATTCGGCGGTACGTCCACCCGGCCTCCCGCATGCCCACTATACACCCTCGCTCAAAGTCCGTCAACTGCACATACGGTTCACGTCCACGCTGTCGCGGCATGCTACCAGTGTTAAATACTGCGATGGAGCTCCGTATGCCACGGCAAACTGGCTGACACTGACGGCCTGCGGTGCACAAATGCTGCGCAGCTAGCGCCATTCGACGGCCAACACCGCGGTTCCTGGTGTGTCCGCTGTGCCGTGCGTGTGATCATTGCTTGTACAGCCCTCTCGCAGTGTCCGGAGGAAGTATGGTGGGTCTGACACACCGGTGTCAATGTGTTCTTTCTTACATTTCCAGGAGTGTACATCACGGATTCTGTGTATCATTGATCTGGCAGTTTGTTGATAGGTTTGTGGCGGTATGTGGCAGTAGATGTCTACGCACAGGTCACGTAATTCACGTAAATAACGGGCCGCTGATTTGGGTATGGTGTAATGGCACCCGATAGCGACCAAGGTGTATTCCATAGAATTTACATCAGGCGAATTTCGTCGTCAACACTTCAACGTGAGTTGAGTATAATGCTCCTGAAACCACAACAGCATTATTAAGGATTCGAAACGCAGGTAGTTTTACTGTTGAAAGACGACATCGCCGTCGGGGAATACATAAAGCATTAAGGGATGAAGGGGGTTCGCAACTGTCTGCGTGTCTTCGATTACTACTACAGGCCCTATGAAAGCGCAGAACAGTGTATCCCATAGCATTGCTCCAACTAATTTACGTTCGTGGGGCGCAGCACGTTTCGAGCCGCAGTTCACCTCGATGATGGCGTTTGTGGAGACGACCATCGACCTAGTGTAAGAAAAATGTGGTTCCTCCGAAGAGCCGTTACGTTTCCATTGATCGACGGTGGAATCCCGGTGGTCCCGGGCCCACTGCAGTCGCAACTGACGATGTCGTTGGCTCGATATGTGAACATGCCGCAGACAACTATCTATCTCACATTACAGAGCAGACATTCTCCGAGCACCATGTTCTGTGAAAAATCGTGGACGTTTAACTATTTAGCCCGTAGTGGTCGTTCCACTGTCCTGCCTCTTTCTGTGCATGCTCACGACAGTAGTACGTGAAAACTCAACCTGCTTCACCGTTTTCGAGGTGCTCGTTCATAGGCTCTGCGTAATAATAACCTGTACTTTGCCAAAGTCGCTTATTTTAGTGGATTTCTCCCTATGCAGCCTATATCTTCGCAAGGGTGATCTCGAGATCTTGTCTGCTCGGTTTAGATAATTTGTCAGCGAGCCACGTGCCCGCAATGGCACCAGGCGGCATCCAACTTCGCGGTGGGTAGTTGTCATAATATTTTGGGTTATTAGTGTAGATCACAGAAGGGACTAGAACGACAAAAGAAGAGTAGCTGAAGACAGCTGAGGCGTGCACAATCGCAGTGGTGCTAAGTCTCTCAGAGAGTGAGAGGCCTCCTACACTTTCCAGTCATCTTCCCGTGATTAGCATTCGATAAGATAATCCCTAGATACATGTTCTGCTGCTATTTGAACTATCAATTCATATAAATTTATCCTTCATATTTCCGCCCTTCCTTAAAATACATTTTCACAGAAGACAAATCAAAATGTCGCCCACAGCTGTACACACGTAAAAAATCTACGTCAAGTGTCAAGTGCATTGTGAGCTTTGGAATGATTAGGAATGTGTGCTCCACCGTTACATCTACTATCTTCCACAGTAATATCACTTCATGAATAATAGCTTTAGATATTTTCCTGGTAGCACCAAAAATTTTCACATTGGAGACTGACCACACTGCCATATTATTTTTATTTTGCAGAATAGAAATATACTCTTCTGCCAAGACTGATAGCTCAGAACCGATGTCTAGTAATAATTTTCTTTACAAACGACCTATAATTACGGAAATGCAACATCCGCTTTGGGAACTAGCTCATTCTTTTGCTAACAGATCGTCAATAGCGGATCGTCGATCATAATCTATGCCACCTAGCGCTGTTTTTTTGTTTTACTCATCTTACTGGAAAACACTGGTATCCTTTATGCAGCCTGTCGTCAAGGGACAGTTCACAAATAGGCTGGGTCGCAGCCCATTCAGCCTGTGATTCTAAAAGCTCAATTTCCTCAGTATCTAACGTTAAAGGCCATTCGTATTTGAAAATTTCATGGAACTCATACTTAAAGATGATTTCACTTTCTCCTCTTGCCATTCCCAAGGTTTCCATTTTTGCTGATTGTACAAATTAACTCGTTTGTCCTTCCTGAGTGTTTTCGTTTAAGCCATTTTGAATATCTGATTTTGAACACCATAGATTCCGCACTTACTGGGTCTTGGAAACTTTGTTGTTTACTGTTTCCACTGCGATTGGTATTTGCTCTTTAGTCTCACGACTGCTAACACATCCCCATCTGTAGCCTCCGTATTATGTCAGGGTCCTTCTTGGTCACGCCTTCTGCCGCTTCATGCTTTCTCTTCTTTAGTTTCGAGACAACACTCTCGAACGCTACCTCGCCAGTCTTCTCTTCCAAAGTCGCTTGCTCTCTCTGCTAACTGTGCCAACACGCTTGTTTATGGGACTCTCAGGCCGCGGTCTGAGTGGAGAGGGCCGGGCAGCGGTGAACGCTGCTGCCTCCGCAGCGTGGAAGACAGACCTATTTCATGTGACGGATGTGTCCAGGCAGCAAGCGTTTCGGAAGGCGCGAGCAGTTGGGAGGAACAGCAGGCAGCGTGGCGTGCTCGTGCAACCCACACCGGTCTGTTTCTCGAGCGAGCGGCGAGCCATGTCTTTTGAAGAAATTCTCACAGCCGTACAAGAAACGCCAGAAATTTCCCAATGCAGCCATTCTGAGTATAAAAATAGGTTGATTGGAAGGAGGGTATGGAGACAAATAGCAGTGAAGTTTACTACTGATGGAAAGCAAACATTTTTATTAGATCACTCTGTTCCGACAAAATTAAATATGAAACGTATCGCCCTTTTCTTGTCGTTAGTGCTGTTACGTGCAATTGCTTAAAATGGCTCTGAGCACTATGGGACTCAACTGCTGGGGTTATCAGTCCCCTAGAACTTAGAACTACTTAAACCTAACTAACCTAAGGACACCACACACATCCATGCCCGAGGCAGGATTCGAACCTGCGACCGTAGCAGTCGCACGGTTCCGGACTGCGCGCCTAGAACCGCGAGTCCACCGCGGCCGGCGCAATTGCTTAAACTGTGTAATACTGTTTCCGTTTAAAACAAAATTTTTAAAAGCAAAAAACTGCTGAATTTAGTTTTACTTAGATCAAGGTAACTATAAGTTTTTCTTCTCGCGATATAATTGAATGGAAACTGGTGCAGTGTACTCTCAAGCGTAAACTGATCTTTTTCAAAACGTAATCAAGTGTAGACGCTGACATTCTCCTGCATTCACGGAATATATCAGGATATAATCGTTAACTCTCACAAAATGTATTAAACTCTACAAACAACTATCTCTTTATCTTTAGAATACTTCGAACTCTTCTTACAATGAATAAATCGACTTTTAGAAATGCATGCCCTTCTTGTACCAAATTGTTTGCCTGCACGTATAAGACCTACCGCACAACCTTTGTCTTGCTATTTTAATGACACAATTTGGTAAGAAATATTTGTACCCTCACTTTGTCGCTTTATAATCAACTACCGTTCGATTTACACCTTTAATCATTAATTTTCTTGAATGTCTGTTTTCGTTTGGCAAAAGAAACAAAATTTTATTGCGTTATGTAGATGAATATATCACACATATTATTCAACAGTCATCACTGATGATTCATCTGTAGAAAAAAAGTTTAAAAAGTCAGATGAAAGTAAATTGCCAGTTCTTTTACAATTCCAGGGGGATCCCGTGAACTTGTGTATGATTAACAATGAACAGCTGAGACTGAAATTTACCAATGCATTTTAATTCTACACTTCATTTAACTTTGACATACAGGGTGATTATAATTAATTTTAAACTCTCAAACTGCTGTAAAAGTAACACCACTGGCCAGAATGACATCAAATTGAAACGGAATATTATCGGAGAAGGGGGAAAACGTATAGCAGAAGAAAAATAAATAGTTACAAAATGTATCAATGGATGGCGTCGTAAGCATCGTAATTCAATAGTGGTCGACTACAAATGATAAATGAATCACACAACAATGCATAAGGTGTACGTTTAACGTTGAACAAACTGTATTACTCACTGTGCATGGGTGTGATACTGTTAGTTACGTAAGCTCATCCGCCATGGCAAGGTCACGGTTCAAGAGGCTCTGAGCACTATAGGACTTAACTTCTGAGGTCATCAGTCCCCTAGAACTTAGAACTACTTAAACCTAACCAACCTAAGGACATCACACACATCCATGCCCGAGACAGGATTCGAACCTGCGACCATAGCGGTCGCACGGTTCCAGACGGTAGCGCCTAAAACCGCTCGGTCACCTCGGCCGGCGGCAAGGTCATATCACATCGTATGGAAAAATCGGTTTTTAATTGTCCTGACGCCAAACACCACACAAAAAGCATCAATCAAAATCAAATCGGATTATTAATTTCTGTGTGACTGGCGCAAAACATGTTCAGTATGCTGTCCACCGTTTTCTGCATCAAGTTGAAATCGAATGTGTTGCGCAATGTGTGCCTTCAATACAGCTAAGTTTGCAATCGGAACACTGACCACAACATCTCTCAGATAACCCCACAGCCAGAAGTCACACTGATTAAGATCAGGTGATCGGAACGGCCAGGTTGTAGGGAAATGGCGGCTGATAATTCTAGCATTTCCGAAATGGCGCTTCAGCAGCTACTCAACTGGATTTTCAATGTGCGGAGGTGCGCCATCTTGGATAAAAATGATCCCATTCACACAAAAACTGTGTTGGAGAGCTGCAATAACGTGGTTGCGCAAAAGACGCACATAGCGTTTACCAGTGACGGTACGGGTAACAGGGCCAGTAGCACCTGTCTCTTCGAAAAAATATGGCCCTATAATAAATGATGCAGTAAACCCGCACCACACTTTTTCAGGACGACGTGGTATTGGTTGATTTGCGTGTGGATTTTCCCTTGCCTATATTTGACAGTTCTGTGTTTTGACATATCCTGTCAGATGGAAGTGGGCTTCGTCTGTCCACAAAATCTTCTACGGCAAATCATCGTCCACTTCCATTCGAGCAAGAAATTCTAAAGCAAAAGTCTCTCTAGCTGGCAGGTCAACAGGAAGCAACTCGTGCACATGGATAATTTTGAATGGATAGCATAGAAGGATGTTTTGTATGATTTTACGCACCGTGCTCACGGGTACGTCTAATATTCGGGCAGTTCTCCGTGCACTACACGTTTGCCGACCACCACTCGTCTCCTCCTGCATTGCTGTGGCCACTGCTTCCATTGACGTGAATCAATGCGTTTCCTCCCTCTACGAAGTTGCACACTAAAAGAACCCGTCTTTTCGAATTTCCGAATCATTTTCTCCAGACCCATTGTAGTCATCGGACCGACACCTTTTCTCAAACCCTTCAGTGCCGGCCACGGTGGCCGAGCGGTTCTAGGCGCTTCAGGCCGGAACCGCACGACTGCTACGGTCTCATGTTCGAATCCTGCCTCGGGCATGGAGGTGTGTGATGTCTTTAGGTTAGTTAGGTTTAAGTAGTTCTAGGTTCTAGGGGACTCATGACCTCAGATGTTAAGTCCCATAGTGCTCAGAGCCATTTGGACCATTTGAAACCCTTCAGTGTCCGGAACTTCTTCAGAACTACGTGTGCACAGTCATCATTTTTGTATTACGACATTACAAGCAGAGCGCCATTCTGAATTATGACAGTCATGGCGAACGTCGCAGACGCGAAAGGAGGAAAAGCCGTGTATCCGGCGTGTTTTGACCAACTTCAGCGGGTTGTGCGCATGACAGGTGTTTTCATTTACGTATTCTGAAACATAGAGCGCCATACATTAATCGATTCTCACACTATTTTTTTCTTCTACCATACGTTTTCCCCCTTCTCCGATAATTTTTCGTTGCAATTAGACGTCATTCTGACCAGTGGTGTTATTTCTACAGCGTTTTGAGTTTTTAACTTATTACAATCACTAGGTATTTTAAAGTATAACAAATGGTGTACCATCATTCCGTTCCGATCGCTTTACAGAGTGAGACAGGGAGTTTTCTTGCTAGATATATCTTTTAGTTCAGCAGTTATATTGACGCTGACGAAAGCTGGCAAGGTTCTGCAAGTCGTCAAATTATTCACAGCTTCAGCGTTACGATAGAATTTTGTTGGGGCAATTCTGCTGTACGGAAAGAATGCAACATTGTTTTATTAGAAAAATGAAATTTCACGCCTGTTTTTCTGCTGATAGCAATGATACAAAACATGTCAGTCATTAGTTTATAAACTGTTTTATACCACTCATTAAGGTTATAATCGATTATTAATATGTGTAATTATCTTTAACACATTAAAAGATAATTATATATGGCGATGAAGTTCACCACTTCACTCTGAATGTTTATAGGAGCAAAGCTGTCGTACAATTTTAGCTGCAATTTATTTTCGTGTTTTCAGATCAACAACTGGGAGAAAGTCCTTTGGTAACTTTCCATTCCAGTCGTTCACTTTTAAAAATACGCTGGGTTAGAAGATTCTACAAAAACTGCAACAGAACTGGCGATGTATTTTGTCTGAATTGTTAACTATTTCTCATTTGGAGAAACATCTGTTTTATGAGACGTGGTTACATTTCTCTTGTTGATTGGTTTAATTGGGCTTCTTTTGCCAAAACTGTTTAAAATCGCATAGTCACCTTGCAATACCTATTGCGACAGAATCTTCAAACAGTGTCTTATTAAACAAGCGAAACGCGAACAGAGAGGCTAGTAGCTTACAAAAAACCTCAATGTGTCGGTTTGTTGTAACTAAGGAGAAGTCTCAAGTTTATTTTCATACTAGCAAATTCTGTTTTCACCAGCTATCATTGAATTTTTAAGAACTACAGTACTGGACTGAAAGAAATCAAATAAGGACTGTAGCTTCGGCTGTATCGACATAAATAAGAAACTTCTGATTGTTAACCGAATGGCAAAATACTCTCCTATTTGTGTGCTATCATTTGCCAAAAATCTCGTTTCGATATGCAGAACAATTCAGAAAATGTGAGGCATGTTCTGAATATTTCATTCTTACATACTTGCGTTCGCAGGTGAACGTTCTACATAAATCTCATTTTCTCGAGACTGGAAACAGAAGAGACCTCCTACAAAGTCTAAAGGAAAATTCAACATCTTAGTAAAATTTCGTTTGTAGCAACATAAGGCTTTCTTAGTTAAATGAGATTATCAGACTAGGTATTGCCGTTAGCAAGATGATGGGCAAATTGTTCAAATGGCTCTAAGTGCTATGGGACTTAACATCTGAGGTCATCAGTCCCCTAGACTTAAAACTACTTAAACCTAACTAACCTAAGGACATCACAGACATCCATGCCCGAGGCAGGATTCGAACCTGCGACCGTAGCAGCAGCGTGGATCCGGACTGAAGCGCCTATAACAGCCCGGCCACAGCAGCCGGCGATAATGGGCACTTCACCAGAAAGCTGACATATGAAGCTATACACAACGTAAAAATCATTATTTTACCAAATACACTCCTGGAAATGGAAAAAAGAACACATTGACACCGGTGTGTCAGACCCACCATACTTCCTCCGGACACTGCGAGAGGGCTGTACAAGCAATGATCACACGCACGGCACAGCGGACACACCAGGAACCGCGGTGTTGGCCGTCGAATGGCGCTAGCTGCGCAGCATTTGTGCACCGCCGCCGTCAGTGTCAGCCAGTTTGCCGTGGCATACGGAGCTCCATCGCAGTCTTTAACACTGGTAGCATGCCGCGACAGTGTGGACGTGAACCGTATGTGCAGTTGACGGACTTTGAGCGAGGGCGTATACTGGGCATGTGGGAGGCCGGGTGGACGTACCGCCGAGTTGCTCAACACGTGGGGCCTGAGGTCTCCACAGTACATCGATGTTGTCGCCAGTGGTCGGCAGAAGGTGCACGTGCCCGTCGACCTGGGACCGGACCGCAGCGACGCACGGATGCACGCCAAGACCGTAGGATCCTACGCAGTGCCGTAGGGGACCGCACCGCCACTTCCCAGCAAATTAGGGACACTGTTGCTCCTGGGGTATCGGCGAGGACCATTCGCAACCGTCTCCATGAAGCTGGGCTACGGTCCCGCACACCGTTAGGCCGTCTTCCGCTCACGCCCCAACATCGTGCAGCCCGCCTCCAGTGGTGTCGCGACAGGCGTGAATGGAGGGACGAATGGAGACGTGTCGTCTTCAGCGATGAGAGTCGCTTCTGCCTTGGTGCCAATGGTGGTCGTATGCGTGTTTGGCGCCGTGTAGGTGAGCGCCACAATCAGGACTGCATACGACCGAGGCACACAGGGCCAACACCCGGCATCATGGTGTGGGGAGCGATCTCCTACACTGGCCGTACACCACTGGTGATCGTCGAGGGGACACTGAATAGTGCACGGTACATCCAAACCGTCATCGAACCCATCGTTCTACCATTCCTAGACCGGCAAGGGAACTTGCTGTTCCAACAGGACAATGCACGTCCGCATGTATCCCGTGCCATCCAACGTGCTCTAGAAGGTGTAAGTCAACTACCCTGGCCAGCAAGATCTCCGGATCTGTCCCCCATTGAGCATGTTTGGGACTGAATGAAGCGTCGTCTCACGCGGTCTGCACGTCCAGCACGAACGCTGGTCCAACTGAGGCGCCAGGTGGAAATGGCATGGCAAGCCGTTCCACAGGACTACATCCAGCATCTCTACGATCGTCCCCTTCCTGGGACAATGAATTCACGGTGTTCTTATTTCAATTTCCAGGAGTGTAGTTCCTGCAAAATCGTGTGGGAAAGATTCCACAGTTAATAGAGCGCGCTTGACGTTCTACTCGTATTGCCACTGCAGAATGCTGCTACACAGCGGTGATCTGAAGACAAAACAGCGTCGGCTCGCATTCTGACGTCATCGAGGGTTCTACACGTAGGCCGTAGCCGTGCCCCCAGCAACATCTATGCCTCTTTGCCAAGGTCACAAGTGGCCACTGCTGGTTGCCCTGTTTTTACGCGCATTCCGTACCTCTTACACTCCGAATTTTCGATACCTTATCGGATCACAGACGTCTCTGCCTCCGGCCAATGCTGCACTGAGTCACTGTCTATTATAACAGGTAATCAGAATGAGGCTGACCGAGGTACCCCATCTCTTCTCATAGTTGTAAAATATTCTCTATCCCTTCACTTGCGCTGCACGACCGCCACCTAATGCAGCTAAGCTGAATTGGCCTCAGCTCTTTTCACTGAGCCTTCTTGTTTTGCTGACTGCCATCGCTACCATAAAAGCGTTACATCCGTTCCAGGAACTGCACATACTGCTCTTAGTTGCTCTTAGGCGCAGATACCAATCCACGACAGGTACATAACGACAACATTCCTTCCATGCCAGTATCGAACAATTTTATAGACATGCCGGACTCAAGATATTTTGTTTCCAGCAAAATTCTCAAACTTTCCTCATGGTCCTACAGTATGTTTGATATTAGCTACTACTCCACAAATTCACTAGCAATGCTTTTTGAAGGTCTGCAGACCAATTCAGTTAAGACTTCCAGGAAAGCCTTTATGAACGGTTTTGGGTGCTCTTTTTCGTATCGATCGAAGTATTTCCATTTTCTACAACGAACGACCGCTGCTTCCAGTGAAGTACCAGATGAAGCCTGAACACCCCTTCTTAACTCCTCTGAGATTACTCGTTCCTTTGTAATTTGTCGCACATCCACTGTCTGCTTAAGAACCACCCGTCCCCTTCAAACAGTCAACGTGCTGTTCACTCTGTGGTTACAGCGTGATAGCTCTCTGTTACAAACTCCTTAAAACTATTACTCTTTTCCCAAATTGTACTATCGCTTATCCTATTGATATAGCTATTACTTTGGGTGTCATATTCATTTCCTCTGAACGTTGGGGCTGCCGTGAAGGTGTAGTAACCAGTCTCGTTCTCTTCTGATGTTTTAGAGATTTTTGATAGTATTGCTTTGGGACGTTTGTCACAATTATTGTGCACCACAACAAGATCAAAATCTCTCTCGGTAACAATGTTTTTCATTTATGTTTCCAAGTTTAGTTCTAATTGCAACTTATATATTGCAAACTATTCGTTAATGTCATGCTTTATTTCTGTTTTGAATTTCATCGTTCCCACTGACAGATGAGGACTGACGGCAAACACACTGTCAGTCACTTTACAGAATTCGGCTGTTACATCCATCTTGACATCTCCTAATGTGTTAGTTGACATCCGGAAGTCATTTTACATCTGGAGCCAATTGTTTCTTTACCGAATATGTTGTTGTCTGAGTGTCATTCGTTCTGCAGAGACCTGGATCACTTAAATTAATATCCCACTTTGACTCGTTCTAACGCTACATTACTTCAAAATTCTACCCTCTTCTCTGCCAAACAATACCCTTGTGGAATACATACCCGGACTAAAAATCTCGCACTGCTAAATTCTCTCTTAATATTACCCATATTACCTACCTTGTCATCTTCTACATTCATCTCTACTGGGTCTTTAATTTGATCTCGCATTTGGCTTTAAACAGTCACAAATGTACGCAATAGTTGGTAAATAACTTGAGAGCTTAGATTTCTTTGGAACCTTCGGCATGTGCATGGAGTGTCGAGCCCTCTGCTCAGCTGTCCGGACTCCTGCTGCTTTCTTCAGTGTTTAATTCTTGTAATTATCAGCTTGAGCGTTTGCACTTTAATGGCAGCAGACTGCCATATCTCAGTCCAGAGCTCGTGGGCAGCTGGGTGAATCTGCTCTATGGTCATGCGCGATGGCTGCTGTGAGTGCTGCAGTTGATTCTCATCACACTGTCCCTGGTGAAAGCCCTGTCTCACTATGTTGGTCATAGGCATGTCCATTCGTGATTATTTAACCGCTGACACATTTTCTCCTGTCCTATCCTACTACACACAACATAAATATTAAGTGTGACGCCATTTTAAACTGTCATTTGGAACTAACCAGAAGTGGGTTCTTAGCACAAGAGACCCAATGACCATGCAGCGAGCTGTGATGACAGAGGAAAGCCCAGTAGAACAAGCGGCTCTTGTGAACTCTATATTTAGCACAAGTGATCTGGTAACCATGCAGTCTGTCTCAATATCCTCAGGCCCTGATGCAGTTCCACTATCTTTCATTTTTTGAATTTCCCACCTATGTGGTAATTACACATCTTGAAGTTTTGAAATTTCTTCCACGGACAAGTGGCCTATTTCAAATCTAACGTCATAATTGTGAGGAGAGGAATTGGGGGAGGAACCTAGCAACATTGCACGACTGACCAGTACTGTTTTCAACCAAAGTTACGCTGATATAGTTGCAACATAATTATAGGTCGTTCCATATAAGGTTGTCTGATACTGCAGTGTGCGTTGCCAATCTACATTGACCCTAGGCCAGAATCTCTTAAATTTCAGTACTCATCTTAAAATTTCTTTTTAAGACCCCACCCATTACGGCCAGCAGCTTTTGACGTCAGCAAACTTTAAAGTTTGAATTCCCTCTCCTTCTACTATAAAAACCTTTTCTCAGCTACTGCTTGTTTTTCATGTTCTTTGACACTCACAACAGCAGTCTGGTATCTGTACAAACTGTAACTTACCTTTCAGTCCCGCTCCAGGCAAATGCCGGGATGGTTCCTTTGAAAGGGCACGGCCGACTTCCTTCCCCGTCCTTCCCTGACCCGACGAGACGGATGACCTCGCAGTTTGGTCTCTTCCCACAAAACAACCCAACCCCAACAACAACCTTTCAGTCCTTGCATTTGTCGGCCGAAGTGGCCGTGCGGTTAAAGGCGCTGCAGTCTGGAACCGCAAGACCGCTACGGTCGCAGGTTCGAATCCTGCCTCGGGCATGGATGTTTGTGACGTCCTTAGGTTAGTTAGGTTTAACTAGTTCTAAGTTCTAGGGGACTAATGACCTCAGCAGTTGAGTCCCATAGTGCTCAGAGCCATTTGAACCATTTTTGAAGTCCTTGCATTTTATATCCGCTACCTTCAAAATTTCTAAGACATTGGCCCTGTAAACATTGTCAAAACGTTTCTCTTAATCCACAAATTCGGTAGACGGAGGTTTGTCTTTCTTCAGCTTAACCTCAGCACTTTACAAACAAGATTTATTACAGCGATGTTTCGGTAGTATTCAGATCTGTCAGCGCATACCCCTTTGGAATAGGAATTAATAGATTTTTCCTGAAGCCTAAAGATCACTCATTTCTGTGTCGCTCTAAGGCTGAATGAGGGCTGCATATACATCAACAGCTGCATAAATAATCCACAAAACACCATATGGTGTATGACAGACGGTATTTTGTACCTCTGTAAATCATTTTCCTCCCGGTCAATCGCAAGTGGAGCCTGAGAAAAGCAATAGTGTATAAGCTGTCTTGTGGGCCGTAATTTTTCATATCTCGTCTTCGCTGTTCTTACACGAAATGTACGTTGGCAATAGTCGAATGGTTAGCAAGCAGCTGAAAATTCCGGGTCACTAGATTTTCTCAATAGATTTTCGCCTAAAGAACGTGGTCTGCTATCTAGGAATTCCCATTTGTTTCACCACGCCTCTCCGTAACACTGGCGTGTTGATAGAACTTACCGGTAACATATCTAGCAGCACGCCTCTGAACTGCTTCGATATCTTCCGTTAATTAGACCTGGGGATTCGAATTACACACGCAAACCTTAATAGGTGAGCTACCGTTCTTACGCGCTCTTTCCATTTCATTTAGCTTTGAAACGTTACGAGAAAATATATAATCAACATGACTGTGTCAAGCAGCACCCCACTAACACTTTACTCGAATTTAACAACATTCTTTTTCTATTCATCTGTATTAAATTACGTTCCTCTACACTTAGAACAATCTACAATTCATCACACCAAACAGAAATTCTGTCTGTCATCCTATAACCTTCCATAGTCATTCAACTACGATACTTTCCCATGGACTAAAGAATCGTCAGCAAACAGCTTCAAATTGCTACTCAGCGTATCAGACAAATAATTTATGTGTAATGAGAGCGAATCTATCATATTTCCTCAGACTTCTGACACTACCTTTATCTCTGATGAACTTTCGCCGTCGAGAACAATGTACTCAGTTCAGTTACTTGAGAAGTTAAGAAATCGCTAACATCAAAGTTCATGAGGGAGTCAATGTATTGGGAAGGTGTTGCCAGCCTTTTCCAGTGTTTAGAGTGGTTTCTATAAGACACCCCACGCATTACCTTTATTACACGCTTTGCAAAAAAAAACAATGCGACCGCTACGGTCGCAGGTTCGAATCCTGCCTCGGGCATGGATGTGTGTGATGTCCTTAGGTTAGTTAGGTTTAATTAGTTCTAAGTTCTAGGCGACTGATGACCTCAGAAGTTAAGTCGCATCGTGCTCAGAGCCATTTTTTTTGCAAAAAAATAGTTTCTTCCCTAATCACTTATTACCCAGATTATGTCATACGAAGATAGGGAACGAATATAGGAAATGTATGTCAACAGTTTTTCACTTTCATCGCCGAAATATAAACTTATTATTAATGCAAAAATTGCAGGTTTTAGACTATTAAGAATATCTGTAACATGCGAGTGCCAGTTTAGTACGAGGGTTGGAACTTAAACAGTGGCAACTATTTATTCACAACCGATACAAAGGAGTTACATGTTTGCACCTGTTATTGTCCTTCATAGTAGTCACCAGCGTTATGTAGAACCCGTTGCCAGCTATGTGGAAGGCGCAGTATACCGTTAGCAGAGCCTGTTCTATTGATGGTGCGAATGGAGCGGTCTACTGCCTGTCGAATCTTTGGAACAGTTCTGAAGCGAATGCCACGAAGTGTGTCCCTGATCTCCGGAACAGGCCACTACCAACAGAACAGGCTCTGCTAACGGTATACTACGCCTTCCGCATCGCTGGCAACGGGTTCTACACAACGCTGATGACTATTTTGAAGGACAGTAACAGGTGCAAAAATGTAAGTCTTTTGTATCGGTTGCGAATAAATAGTTGCCATTTTTTAAGTCCCAACCCTTGAACCCTTGTATAAACCTCCTAGATCTCCTACTCCTCCCCCCCCCACCCCCCCCTGCCCCCCGCGATATGAATCTACAGATAGTGTCCCCTGTGTAAGTAATACGCAGCCACATCAAAATGGCTATACACTAAAGCGCCAAAGAAACTGGTATAGGCATTCAAATACAGAGAGACGTAAACAGGCAGAATACGCCGCTGCGGTAGGCAACACCTATATAAAACTACAAGTGTCTGGCGCAGTTGTTAGATCAGTTACTGCTGCCACAATGGCAGGTTATCAAGATATAACTGAGTTTGAACGTGGCGTTATGGTCAGCGCACGAACGATTGAGAGAACTCTGGCGGTACGTCGGTACGTCACGAACATTCTGCGTCTTCATGAGTTAACTCAAATGCAACAGTAGCGTGTTGGCGTTTTCCAACAGGACAAATACGTCGACGTATGGAATGTGTCTCAGTAAACTGTCTGCGTGATGTTGAGGTACTCCCATGGCAAGATAGAGCCCACGATCTGACCCAATAGGATATGTGAGGGACCTCCTCGGACATGGAATTCGTCAGTACTGAGGATCTGAAGGACCAGTCACAACAGCTGTGGGCCAGCTTGCTTCAGGAGAGAATACAAAGACTTAATGACATGAAGGACAGAGTGGGTGTAATGTCATACTGGTAATTGTACTCCTACTCAAAATTTTTACAAATTTAGTTCGATATTGTGATCACTAAAGTAACGTCACATATCTTTTCAGACCGTGAAGTTTCATTTCATTTCCTCCTTCCATTCGGCGTGCTCCACTTCTTTTGTCGGATAGTGTATTTTAACTGAGTTCATACTTTATGCATTTTTAAGCTACATATCTGATTAAGCTTTAACTATATTCATATCATTCGATACAGTGAAAATTATAAACATAAAAAGCACTTCTGTAAGAGAAACCTCAAGTGATGTATTGTATTCCGATTTTTATGTTTAAAAATTAATGATCTGTGAGGAGGAAATGACTCGCCGTTTTTAATACGGACGCTATTTCTCTTTAGTTACAGGGAAGTTGAGCTTAATTCACTTCTGCATAATGGTAAGCACTGAATTAGGCCTACTCCCTTCTTAGAGCTTCATCTGTTTAATGTACTTAGAAGTTGCCCCGTCAAACATTAGTAATCCACCTGACGCGGAGTTTAAATGTCAGATTTCCGTAGTGTCTGGCTCCCTGATGGCCCGCGTCCCCCATTCCTGATTTACGTCCTCCTTGGATGACCTCAATCACTCTATGCAAATCTCGCCGCGCTCCGCCTAGGGACAATTCTGGCGATTGTCCTCGGGAATACCTGGAGCTAAATTAAGCCTTACGCAATCCCTTAGTTATCCCCAACCACTAAAATTCAATATGGATCACCGGCGCCTATAACGAGGAGGAATATATAACTGCAACAGCACGTTTAGATTTCACAAATAATGAAATTCTTTCCGGTGTCATCTGTTTGTGGACATTAAGAAGCACGAAATTACAACTCCTTCATTATGGAAGGAGGAGCAACCTTTGACTCACTTCGTAAAATTCTTTAGTGATTTACAAAGATTACTTCATTCGCGCAATCCTGAAAACAATGAATCGCTTCTTATTTTAACTTACCAGTAGTTTATAGAGATTTTTATTGCATCAATAGTGCGATCATTATATTGTAACGTCAAGTTAAATGTAAGAACGATTACTGGCCTACTTTTTCTTCTATTCCTTTGATATATGTTTGTTTAATTTGTTTATGTATTTAATAATGGATGTTAGAGCGTGTTTATGGTCCAGCCATAGGAATATTTATTTAATTTCAAGTTATTTAAATGTAAATTCAATATTTCGTATGTGTTTCAATATGTTTGTGAGTGTGCGTTGGCTTGGAGACATGGCTTAACCGCTCCAGCCAATCACAGTACTCGTTACTACGGTAGGCAACTACCGAAGTATGGATAGGCTGTATGGAAGTAGGGGAGGAGCACTGGGTCGCACAGGACATGGGGAGCACCGAACAGGATAGCGAAAGGGACGGTCGCACAGCACAGGCAGTGCTGGGCGGGGAGCGCGACGGACGGTCGTAAGAAATACTTGGATAGTGTTGGGCACTGTGCGCGTGGTGCCGACTAGTGGGCACTTGTGAGATTTCCGTGGCTTCTGTTGTGAAGACGTAGTATGCGGTTAGAAGTGAATATCTCGTGTGCTATGTTATTGTTCCAAACTATTTACGTGAAGTAGGAACCTATTGTTTCCCTGTTATTCAATTTATATTTTATTTAATTGCTGGACCATCGACACCAATAACTGTTTTGCAGTAATAGACGGCATTTTTAAAGGTACTTCTGCTATCGCATTCATCATTTAAAGTCGTTAAAAATAGTACCTGCAAGTTTTATTTAGTTGCAATCTTTCATTTATAGATATCCATGTTACATGTAAAATTCGAAATTGCCAAGTTATAGGAACATTCGACCATTAGATTCATTTGTATATTCATATTGTATACCGTAGAATCTGCAGTATTTGGCTTGTAATGTGGCAAATACGTATCCCAGCACCTAGACAACTAAACCAACCAAAGCGTTTAACATTTTAACTCTCAGTCTTAGGGTACGTTGTTGAGGGTCACATTTTTTTTTTATTTGAAATCCCGTTCACTGGAGTCGCATTGTGGAGGAGAACGATTCAAACTCGTGTCCGGTCAGCCTGATTTAGATTTTTCGTGAATTCCCTAAAGCGCTTTAGGCAAATGTCGCGGTGGTTTCTTTGAAAAAGCACGGCTGATCACCTTCCCTAATTCCAGCTTGTGCTCCGTCTCTAATGACCTCGTCGTCGACGCGACGTTTAACTCTCATCTCCTCCTCCTTCTCCTCTTCTTCCTCGTTCTTTACCAAACTCCTTTTCGTCCGCGTTTCACTTCCGTATGGTCAGCGATCTAGACAAATATCTTCGGAAAACGTTTCCTAACTATTAAATTTAATTTCGATATTAATAAACCCTTTCCTGGACATTGACAGACTGGGTAGCTTATAATGTCTACTTTGGCCATCATCAGTTATTTTGCTGCCCATATAGTAAAACTCATCGTCTACTTTTAGTGACTCATTGTTTCATGTAGTTCCCTCAACGTCACCTGATTTAATTGGGCTACATTCCGTTATGCTTGTTTTGCTTATGTTGATGTCCATCTTACATACTCCTTTCAAGAGAGAGTCACTTCTGTTCATGTGCTTTTTCAAACCTCAAAGTGTTTATTTCTTCTTCCCGAACTTTAATCCCTTTTTCAAAATTTTCTTTAGCTCCGTTTACTTCTCCCTAAACGTGCAGATTGAATAACGCTGGGGATAGGCTGCAACCCTGAGTCACCCCCATCTTTACCTCCGCTTCCTTTTCACTCACTTACACTTTTAGAACTGCTGTCGGGTTCTTTACAAGTTGTATATAAACCTTCGGTCCCTGTATTTTACCCGTGATACATTCGGAATTTCAAGGATTTTGTTTTAGACTATGTTTTCAAAAGCTTTCTCTAGATATAAAAATGCTACAAGGTTAGGTTTGTCTTTTTTAACCTGTCTTCTGAGAAATTTTGTATGGTCAGTACGGCCTCATGTGTTCCTACATTTCTATGGAATCCTAAATTATGTTCCCTGATGTTCTCTCCTACAGGTTTTTTCTTTCTTCTGTAAGTAATTCGTGTCAATATTATTCAACCATTGTCAATTAAATTGATACTTCGATAATATTCATATGTGTCATCACCTGTTATTTTTAGAATTGAAATTACTACATTCTTCTTGAAGTATAAGGGTATTTTCCTCTGTCTCATGCATCGCACACACCTAGTACAACAATTTTATCGTAACTGGCTCTCCCAATGGTATCAGTAGTTCAAAGGGAACATCGTCTATTAGAGGGCCTTGTTACGATTAAGTCTTTAAATGTTCCGCCAAATTCTTATTGCAGTATCATATCCCCCATCTCTTATTGATCTACTTTGTCTGTTCTTTCTATAACATGCCCTTAAAGTTCATTTTCCTGGCATAGCCACTCCAAATGTATAGTAAAACTTTTAGCTTTCCCTTCTTTGCTTCGTACTGATTTCCGACTTGAGCTCGTGCTATTCATGCAGCTGCTTCTCTTTTGTCCATGGGCGCCATTAATTTTCCTATAGGTAGTGTCTGTATTGACCGTAGAGATACATGCTTGTATTGACTTCCATTTTGCACATTCTATCAGTCACACTTTTTAGTCGTCTGAATTCCCTTCCCCCTGTTACACGTGCTGCATTTTTTACATCTTCTCCCTTTATCAGTTAAATTCAGTATCTCATATGTTGTTCAAAAGTTTCTTCTAAACATTGTTGTCTCATCTGATTGATCATCTGTTGCCTTCAGTGTTCCATATCTGAAAGTTCTCGTCTTCTATTGTATTCCTGTCTTCCTGATTCAGTCAGTCTAATGCAGGGGTCTCCAAACTACGGCCCGCGGGCCGAAATCGGCCGGCAAACCGGCCCGCGTTAGCTGGCCGGACATCCCCGGTATCCGGCCCGCCAGATATTTGAGGTGGTACCTATACTGCCAACAATTGAGTTTCGAGGCCTATCGCGACCTATACACCGCGACATTGGCTATGCTACTCGCTAAAAGACTACATAACTAAACGTATTGTTGCGCCGCTTGAAATAACAATGCGTTGACATACTCTACCTCAGTTACATCTTGCAGTAATAGTGTTGCTAACAATGATTTTGAGATTTCGTTAACTTTGCAGGACGCTTTCGTGAAGAATGTGCAGTGACATACTTCTTTGTCGGTGAAATTCGCCAGAATAAAATACTCCAGAATTTCGGTCAGGTAAGTCCACCAACGAAAATTATGTAATTAAATAAAAATCGTAGTTCGTTTCAGTGCTAGCTATTCCCACAACCTTAGGTTTTTGCGATTTCATCTTTCCTTTAGCCTTACATTACGGTGATCATGGAGTGCTAGGGTGCTTTAATCCCACTAAGTAAATCTTGGCCCTTATGACTTCGTGGAGGAGTCAATGTAGCCCGCAGACTAAAAAGTTTGGAGATCCTTGGTCTAATGCTTCCTTTGAGACTGTCAACAACCTGTGGATCTTTCAACTTATCCAACTTACTTCTTCTTAATTTCCTGCCTTCTTTGAATATCTCCAGTTTTAATATACAAATTATAACCAATAAACTATGGACAGCCGGCCGTGGTGGCCAAGCGGTTAAAGGCGCTACAGTCTGGAACCGGGCGACCGCTACGGTCGCAGGTTGGAATCCTGCCTCGGGCATGGATGTGTGTGATGTCCTTAGGTTAGTTAGGTTTAATTAGTTCTAAGTTCTAGGCGACTGATGATCTTAGAAGTTAAGTCGCATAGTGCTCAGAGCCATTTGAACCAAACTATGGACAGAGCCAACATCTGGCCGTACAAATATCTTATAGTTTCGAATCTCTGGTTTTTGATTATACAATTAATCTGAAACCTTCCAGTTCTCCAAGTCTCTTCTACGTGTACACTGTTCTCTCATGATTCTCAAAACATATGTTAGCGATGGTTAAACTATGCATTGTGCAGAATTCTATTAGGGTGCTTACTTCTTTCCCACAGTGCATATTCTGCTACTATTTTCCCTTTTCTTCCTTTTGTTACTGCGACTGGGAAAAAAACTTTATTTGGGTTATTAAATTTTACAAGACTGATTTAAACCTGTATTCTTTATTAGAGGGTCTAGGAGCAAGTAACACTTCTGACGACGACTTTGAGTCATCGCCTACTACGGTACACCAATAACAAGAAGATGATAATGAGATAGTAAGACTGCTTTGTTGTAACTTAAGGATGCATTAATTATGCTGCATTTCGTAAGTGAACACTGTTGTAAATGACCATAACTGTTAAAGAACATTTTTGTTTAGCATTCGTTGCAGAAACAGAGATTGAGGCGAAGAAAAATTTTCACAAGAGCGCAATTCCTTTTCAATTTTGAAACTAATTTATCAGAGTGATCATGTTAGCACAAACTACCAGCTCGCGAAACGACTTAGTACATAGTCCACATACAGCATATTAGGAAATTTATCACTTAAATAAGTTGAATAATTAACTGAACTCAAAAAATGGCGAGAGAGTTACAAATATTGAACACATTAAGACACAAGCAGATAATTACTGCCAGTAGCTCTTGTGCAGAATAGAAATTTGCCACAAGGAGAGCTTTTAACTTAGATTTAAAGCACTGGGGTCTATGACTAAATTTTTCCAGTCTTGCTGGAAGGCTGTTGGAACCTATTGAGTAGCGCATAACTTTTGTACTATGCTTAGCTTTTGTACTATGCACATGTTTTGGACGTCTAGTGTTCACTAACTGAATACTGCAGATTCATGTTGACTAAAACAAATTTCAGAATGCAGTGTCTGTGCAGAAATGGTAGTTCCAGAATTCCGAAACACCCGAACAGTAACCTACGTACAGTTCGTGGTGTGATACCGCCGTTTTCTGGGCTACAAATAATCTTGATGAGTTTATAAAGCTACCCCACAACTGAAACCTGTAAGACCTATTTTAGTGCAAGTAAGTCAAACGAGATTTCGAGTTTCAGTTTCAGGTACAGAGCAACTTATTCTAATGGTTAAGTTAGTGGCATTCATTTTCTACATGATTTCTTGAACGTGATGCTTCCAAAAGGAATTTAATCTACAAATGATCGACTTTAATGACCGTTTGACATCCTTCGGACAACGGTAGGGTTCAAATGGCTCTGAGGACTATGGGACTTAACATCTGACGTCATCAGTCCCCTAGAACTTAGAACTACTTACACCTAACTAACCTAAGGACATCACACACATCCATGCCCGAGGCTGGATTCGAACCGGCGACCGTTGCGGTCGCGTGGTTCCGGACTGAAGCGCCTAGAACCGCTTGGCCACCGCGGACGGCTTTTCACTTCTGTAACAGGCCAGTGTTTGAAATTCTATCCATACAATTTATTTTTGAAAAGTGTTAATCTGGTATTTGGGAGTAATGTGCCGAAGTTACCGTCTACTGGAGATCAGAAGCGGAGCGAATACGAGTCTAATTTTGCAGATAGCACACTTTACAAATCAAGTCGTTGCTTTTACGTAAGTGTTGCACCGTCTTCTTTCCTTTCTTCCCATTGCAGCGTGCCACTCAATCTGCGTAGTTGCTAGGTACGATGTTGTCACTTTTGCTTACAGTGTGCCTGTGTGTTCCTTGGACGCACTGTGACTTGCGAATCACGTAGTGCGTGGCAGACGAAGCAGTAGGTCGTGAGTGGACGATGTGATTTACGAATGAAGAAGAAGCCGACAGGCTCATGGTGTACGGAGAGTGCAAAGAGAACGCAGTTCGTTCTCGTACGGTGTATGTGACAAGATATGCCTATAGACGTCAACTATCTCATCAATTATCAACGTCTTCGACCAGTTACGTGAAAGTGGTAGTGGAACACCTGGACAGTGTAATAGAAAGAAGAAAGTAACAAGAGAAGAGGGGTAAATTAATGTCCTTGCTGCTGTTGGTCCACACATTATTTTCCACATAATCGCAAGAGGACATGACATGAGTCAGGCAATGTCCTACGCATTCTCCATCGACATAGGTTCCATTACTGTCACATCTCTCTCCATCGAGAGCTGCGTGGAAACGATTATGAGAATTGTGTTAACTCCTGTACATGGGCACTAAGACAGGATACTCCCGAGGTAACATTTATCTTGTCCAGTTTTACCAATCAGGGCCACGCAAACCGCCGAAACAAATAGTATTAGTGTGCTGACAATCCCCATTATCTTCGTCAGCTAGGACCTCAGCGTTCATGGAGTGTAAACGTGTGGTGTGGGATAGTGAACCGTCAGTTCATGGGCCCGTATTTCATAGATGTAACACGTAACGAGTAAAAGTACCGCAGCCTCCTAACAGACCGTCTTCCACGGACGCTAGAAGACGTTCCTCTGCGGACTAGGAGGAACCTGTGGTACTAACGTGATGGGTATCCAGCACATACTGCACCAAGTACTATAGCACGTCTTCGCGAAATGCTTCCTAATCGTTGAAATGGACGCAGAGGACCTGTACCTTGTGCAGGCCCATTCCACGTATTTGACACCTGTAGAAAAAACTGTGGGGAAAGCTGAAAGACGCTGTTTACAAGGATATACCAACTACTCCCGACGATATGCAACGACGTATTACTGCAGCCTGATAGGACATCTCCACTGAAATGCTGGCTGGTGTGCAAGTAGTCATTCCATTGGAGACTGTAATCGTATAATGTCGCTGCTGGTGGTCATTTTGACCACAACCTCTGGTATTCCATTGTATCGCGACTGGTCAGAGTCCGCATAATTGGTGTATGCACTTGTGTTGTTCTTTGGAGAGTGCTAGAACAGGCATTGTACAAGTGTCTGTTTGGGAACTTTTCAACCTACGATATCTCGTAAACGATTCTCACTAGAATCCTGCAACAAAACCCACTGACATTCTAATCTACCCTATTTTTAGTTTGCTCATGTCAATAGGCATGTTAGCATTAAAAAATACATTTTCTAGGTATTACTACAATCTCTTTATTGGCTAACATTACGAGCCCATGGCTACCAATCCACTTTGTGAAAACTGCACATCACTAGCACTTTCCATTTCCACAATATTTGCGGTGCAACTTTTAGGTGGTTCATATACATACATTTGTATAAGAAATATATACAGCTGGATATATATATACAGGGTGATTTTTTCACCGTGTACAAACTTTGAGTTGATCGATGAGAGACGGAACAAAAAGGGTCTAATCAGCTTATGTCTCGAAATACATGGTTTCCATGCTAGATACTCTATATTCAATCGTACATTGCTGCAGAGACTGCGGTCTAATACGCGTTGTACCACACGGCCACAGTTAAAGCATGCTTGAAATTAGGTTCCATGTGCCTCAACGCATGTGCGTACGCGCTGAAGCATGTTCTGTCTCACACGTTCACATCGATCAGGCTGCTTCTGAACAGTGTCAAAGGCAGCATGAATACGCTTCTCCAGTGTCTCCACATCTGGAATGGGCTCTGCATACATGACAATTTTAGATGATGCATACACGATGTCTTCGAGATGGCCCCATACCCAGAAATCCCACGGGTGGAGATCCGGTGAACGAGCAGGCCACGCAACTGAGCCTCCTCGTCCGATCCCTGGACCAGGGAAGACGCGATTGAGATGCGTCCGGACGTTAACGGCGAAGTATGCTGGAGCATAATCATGTAGCAGCCATACAACCTTCGAATCATCAGTGGCACTTCTTCCACTAGGGGTGGCAAGGTCACCCGCAAGAAACGCCGGCCTGTTACGCGATGTGGAAGGAAGACTGCTACCAAAATACGGTCACCAATCATCTCGGCCCACACATTCTGGCTGCACCGATGCTGATGATTCGCTGTCACCTTACCATGGGATTTCTGCATAGTATCGCACAGATGACTGTTACGGAAGATGAAGATACCAATCTGTATAAATGTGGCTTCATCTGTGATTATGATGGATGATACAAATCGCGGAATCGTGGTTGCCTGGTGAAGAAATCAATGACAAAACTGCTCCCGACGTGGAAAGCCTGTTGCTAGTACGGCCTGCACACGCTGTAAGGGATAAGGATAATAACAATTGTAATGGAGAATGTTCCTCACGGTCGCCTGGCTCACGCTGTACTGGCAGGCCGACTCCTGGTACTGACATGGTGACCGCGTTCCACAGTATTAATCGCACTTTCCTCCAAGTCTGGTGTCAAAACATTTTGGGTACGTCCTTCATAATTTGCTTCTTCCTGAAACGACCCTGTATCAGACATACGGCCAAACACTGTTGCAAACATTGTATGCTGTAGTTGCTGTCGGCCGCCTTTTGCCATTTGATTTTCCGTAAGTAAACATAATGTCGGCAAGCTCTCGATTCGAATACGGAACCACTGTGTACAACGCTATATCACATCCACTACAAGGTGAGTCAGCAAGAGAAATGAATCGGACACAAGATTAGCAGTTACTATAGCACAAGAGGACGCATAACGTATGAGGAACACTACCAACTTCTAGGAGGAAACCATGCATACTATAACTGTGGCTCCACGGTACAGCGCGGATTAGACCGCTGTCTCTGTAACACAGTATGATTGAATAAATGGTCTCTAGTATGGAAACCATCATCTCCCGTTCGTATGTCGCTTTACGAGACCGGAGCCGCCACGTCTCCAAAAAACTGCTCCTCAGTTGGCCTCACAAGTGCTGAGTGCACCCCGTTTGCCAACAGCGCTCGGCAGACCGATGGTCACCCATTCAGGAGCTAACCAAGCCAGACAGCGATTCTCTTCGGTCATCTGACGCGAACCGGTGTTACCACTGCAGCAAGGCCGTTAGCTTTTTTCCCTGGACATTCATTCTTACTTTGGTCGAAATGTTCCAACATTTGCAGAAGGGTTTTAAGGGCCATAATATCAAACGCTTTTACTGAATCCAAGAATGAACTGGTTTTTCTGTGGATAATAATTTCTGAAACCAAAGTGTGAGTCTCATGACATTTGGTACTGTCCCGTTTCAGCGCCGTCAGCATTTTTACAAGAATCGCGATGTCATCACAATGCGCTTTTGAGAGATTTCACTTCCTACATATCTCTCCATCCACAACCCCTTCCTTCCACCACCTTTCCCCTATCACTCCATTCCCTCTGAGGTCTCAGCAGGATTAAGCCAAGTGTCCTATGCATAAAATGGCGGGAATTTCTAAAATAGGTGATAAATTCGAAGTAAGCCAATTGCCATAAATGTAAAATGGTTGTAATTCAGAATATCCAAAATGCTGTAACGTAGCACACCCGTATGCTGCCGTAAGTATAAATTTGTAGATAAAGGACCTGAATGCAGTCCTATGATGTCAGAAACCAGGGTAACTAACCTTAGTACAATCTGCATGGTTGTCAGATTTCCTGTGTTTTTCCTAGCCGATTGGCATCACAACCAAAGATAGCCGAACTTAACACAGCTGCTTAGTACGCAAAACCAAGGCGCAGAACTTGTCAGACCCCCATGACATCTGATTCCACCTTAGTACCCTGTCCTATATCTAAATGGAGGGGTATTAAAAAAAACAGTAATCCTAAGACTTAAATGGCATCTAAACAATTTTCTACACCTGCAAGATACTACACGTGTGCTGGTGAATCTACAGCCCGACACAAAGTGCTGGCTGCCATCAGCGGCTTATCATTCCACTGGTACCTGGGCCTCATAATGATTCAAATGGCTCTGAGCACTATGGGACTTAACATCTGTGGTCATCAGTCCCCTAGAACTTAGAACTACTTAAACTAAACTAACCTAAGGACATCACACACATCCATGCCCGAGGCAGGATTCGAACCTGCGACCGTAGCAGTCTCGCGGTTCCGGACTGAGCGCCTAGAACCGCTAGACCACCGCGGCCTGCTGGGCCTTATAACATCAGTGATCTCTCTGGTCAGTGGCAGATCCAAGTCCCAGGTAGATTCCAGCCTGACAAACCACAAGATTCGTCAGTGGCTGCCCCCATCTTACTGGCCTTTGGCACGAACTTCTAATCACTGTCGTGACTGAACCTGCTGAATATTTTTGACAATAAGATTTTCCGTATTCTGTTTAAAGCTAACAAAGGAAACCACTTAATGCCTTTGGTTCAAAATGGTTCAAATGGCTCTGAGCACTATGGGACCTAATTTCTAAGGTCATCAGTCCCCTAGAACTTAGAACTGCTTAAACCTAACTAACCTAAGGACATCACACACATCCATGCCCGAGGCAGGATTCGAACCTGCGACCGTAGCAGCCGTGCGGTTCCAGACTGTAGCGCCTAGAACCTCTCAGCCACACCGGCCGACATAATGCCTTTAATCACGTTCCAGTTCTAAAACTGAGCAACAGCCAACAATTCTGGAGGAATGTGAGGAAAGCTATATCTGTTGACGTTATTGACACTTCAGCATGAGAAAGCAGTTCAATATATTCACAGAAGCGCCGAAGAAACTGTTATAGGCATGCGTATTCAAATACAGAGATATGTAAACAGGTGGAATATGGTGCTGCGTTCGGCATCGCCTACATAAGACAACAAGTGTCCAGCGCAATTGTTAAATCGGTTACTGCTGCTACAACATCAGATTGTCAAGATTTAAATGAGTTTGAAGGTGCTGTTATAGTTGGTCCATGAGCGTTAAGACAGCACCTCCGAGGTAGCGATGAAGTGGGGATTTTCCCGTGTGACAATTTCATGAGTGTACCACGAATATCAGGGATCCGAAAACATAAAATCTCCGACATCGCTGAGGCAGGATTAAATCCTGCAAGAACAGGACCAACGTCACAGAAGTGCAACCCTTCAGCAAATTGCTGCTGATTTCATAGCTGGGCCATAACAAGTGTCAGCTTGCGAACGATTCAACGAAACATCATCGATGTGGACTTTCGGACCCGAAGGCCCACTCGTGTACTCTCGATGACTGCACGACACAAAGCTTTATGCCCCGCCTGGAGCCGTCAACACCGTCATTGGACTATGGACTGGAAATACACTCCTGGAAATTGAAATAAGAACACCGTGAATTCATTGTCCCAGGAAGGGGAAACTTTATTGACACATTCCTGGGGTCAGATACATCACATGATCACACTGACAGAACCACAGGCACATAGACACAGGCAACAGAGCATGCACAATGTCGGCACTAGTACAGTGTATATCCACCTTTCGCAGCAATGCAGGCTGCTATTCTCCCATGGAGACGATCGTAGAGATGCTGGATGTAGTCCTGTGGAACGGCTTGCCATGCCATTTCCACCTGGCGCCTCAGTTGGACCAGCGTTCGTGCTGGACGTACAGACCGCGTGAGACGACGCTTCATCCAGTCCCAAACATGCTCAATGGAGGACAGATCCGGAGATCTTGCTGGCCAGGGTAGTTGACTTACACCTTCTAGAGCACGTTGGGTGGCACGGGATACATGCGGACGTGCATTGTCCTGTTGGAACAGCAAGTTCCCTTGCCGGTCTAGGAATGGTAGAACGATGGGTTCGATGACGGTTTGGATGTACCGTGCACTATTCAGTGTCCCCTCGACGATCGCCAGTGGTGTACGGCCAGTGTAGGAGATCGCTCCCCACACCATGATGCCGGGTGTTGGCCCTGTGTGCCTCGGTCGTATGCAGTCCTGATTGTGGCGCTCACCTGCACGGAGCCAAACACGCATACGACCATCATTGGCACCAAGGCAGAAGCGACTCTCATCGCTGAAGACGACACGTCTCCATTCGTCCCTCCATTCACGCCTGTCGCGACACCACTGGAGGCGGGCTGCACGATGTTGGGGTGTGAGCGGAAGACGGCCTAACGGTGTGCGGGACCGTAGCCCAGCTTCATGGAGACGGTTGCGAATGGTCCTCGCCGATACCCCAGGAGCAACAGTGTCCCTAATTTGCTGGGAAGTGGTGGTGCGGTTCCCTACGGCACTGCGTAGGATCCTACGGTCTTGGCGTGCATCCGTGCGTCGCTGCGGTCCGGTCCCAGGTCGACGGGCACGTGCACCTTCCGCCGACCACTGGCGACAACATCGATGTACTGTGGAGACCTCACGCCCCACGTGTTGAGCAATTCGGCGGTACGTCCACCCGGCCTCCCGCATGCCCACTATACGCCCTCGCTCAAAGTCCGTCAACTGCACATACGGTTCACGTCCACGCTGTCGCGGCATGCTACCAGTGTTAAAGACTGCGATGGAGCTCCGTATGCCACGGCAAACTGGCTGACACTGACGGCGGCGGTGCACAAATGCTGCGCAGCTAGCGCCATTCGACGGCCAACACCGCGGTTCCTGGTGTGTCCGCTGTGCCGTGCGTGTGATCATTGCTTGTACAGCCCTCTCGCAGTGTCCAGAGCAAGTATGGTGGGTCTGACACACCGGTGTCAATGTGTTCTTTTTTCCATTTCCAGGAGTGTATGTTGCCTGGTCGGATGAGTCTCGTTTCAAGTTGTATCGAGCGTATGGACGTGTAGGTGTACGGAGACGACCTCATAAGTCCATGGACCCTGCATATCAGCAGGGCCTGTTGAAGCTGGTGGAGGCCCTGCAGTGGTGTGAGGCGTGTGCATTTGCTACGATATGGGACCCCCGATACGTCTAGATACATCTCAGACAGGTGACAAGTACGCCAGTATCGTGTCTGATGACCTGCATCCATTTGTGCCCATTGTGCATTCCGACGGTTTGGACAATTCCCGAATGACAATACGACACCCCACACGTCCAGAATTGCTACAGAGTGGCTCCAGGAAAACTTTTCGTCATTCAAACACTTCCGCTGGCCACCAAACGCCACAGACATGAACATTATGGAGCATATCTGGGATCCTTGCAACGGACTGTTTAGAAGAGATCTCCACCTCCTCGTACTCTTACGGAATTAGGGACAACCCTGCAGAGTTTATGGTGTGAATTCCCTCCAGCACTATTTCAGACATCAGCAGAATCCATGCCACGTCGTGTTGCGGCTGTTTTTCGTGCTCGCGGGAGCGCTACACGATATTAGGCAGGTGGACCAGTTTCTATGGCTCTTCAGTGTATATTTCTAGGTTTTCACAGCATGGAGGCCAAACAGATTCGAGGGTCACTGTGTGTGTGAGGCGCGATATAATTTTTGGAAGATCTGCCACAATCATGAACTTTCGTGACGTCATGGACATTAGCGGCCCACGGACGTTTGTGGAAGCACCAAGCGGCTACCACCTAAGTCACTGCATTGGTCTGTGCCAATGCCACATGCTATATACCATTCCATACCGGAACTCATGAAACTACATCTAAACATGAACTTCCCTCCGCATTTGAATCGGGATGCTATATGATTGGACAGCGAAGCTATTCCGAGACGTGTAGATGTTTTGCTATCGAAACTGTGTTGATAGGCGACTGTAATCTTAGCACGGTTAGGGAACAAGCATTGTGGTTCATTAAGATGATTCTCAGCGAAAAAACTATCTGGCGACCAGGGCGGACATTGAACCTACATCAACGGCGTCACAGACGCCGACGCCAGCGTCTGTGCGACTGCCGACGCCGACACGCGACCGCTGCCGCGGACGGAGGGGCTCGAGGAGCAACGGATATTAATCGGCCAAAGCTCTCAGGATGTCAGTTCGTCAGCGCACATGGCGATGACGACATGTCTGATCGCCTAAATATGGTGCTCGTTGGACACTATGAACCGGCAGTACACCCTTGGATTGTTCGATCAACAAATACACCGGGAGAGACTGAAGAATCACATGTATTGATAAGGCTTAGAGAATAGTCATTTGCGACAGACTGTGGAAGCGTTTACTGCCCAAACCATAAATCTCACGTAAGAAGAGCAAAGCCAATAGAAATCGGGGACCATAAGGAAGGGTGTAACCGTATCCCTTTGCTCCAGTTCAGAGTAGAATAGGAAAGTGATACGTTGGTAGTAGTGAAACGTACCCTCCACAATGTCCTACATGATGAATTGTATAGTATGTACGTATATATGATTTGAAGTTAGATGTAAACATAAAATAATCAGTAGTGAAGGTTAATGGAGGACTTAGCTTTATGGGAATGGTTCCAGGAAATTTGGTGCATTTGTAAAGAAAAGGTTTACAGAATACCAGTGCCGCCAGTTCTAGAGTACTCATCCACTGTCTTGGTTTCTCTGTCTAGCAGGCATCATAGGAATCATCAAATGATTTTAGAGATGGGCTACTACGATCATAACAGGTCAGTTCAACTATACTAATATGCGATAGAGGTGATCTGGGAACTCAAATGAGACGTTTGGAAGGAAGTGATAGGTATGTAGACCTTTGGAACTGTTATCGGAGCACACAGCTGTATACAGGTGGATGGTATCGTTAGCAACCTGTAGTTCCACTAACACAGATGTACCTTAGACCTCCGTTCATGTCACGTGAACGAGAGAAGTATGTCTGTTGTAAAAGTAAGGCAAGCAACGTGGAATCATTTATAATGAAATTGGAAAGCGCATAATCAGTCAACCTTGGAAAGAATGTGTCAGAAATCGCATCACACATGTTGTCATTGCAAACCTAGAAGCGTAGTAGAGAAAAGGGTTGTGATGTCATCAAGGGGAATGCGGAAAAAGTAATTATGCAGCGAAATAATTGGAAATAATACAATATTTTCAAATGATTAGTGGTACTTAATATCGACGACACTATGTTTATGTATTTAGTTGGTGACGTACTTTTCCAGTTTATGGAAATGTCGAGAATGGTATTTGATTTGAAATACATAGCGTCTACATATCTCAATCCGTTGTTATTAGTTGTACTTACAAAAATAGGCTATTATCAATATGCATCTCGCTGGCCAACAAGATGCAGGCAAGTTCCTTGGAAGAAATAGATGCATTCTGGGCCATAGAGTATAAGGTCTGAAGTCAAGAGCATGCATTCGACGCCATACTACAACGATGGATAAAGACAAAACAGAACAGTTGCTCATCCCAACCCTCTCTTGCAACAATAGCCAATCACGCCCCTCTAAATTTACGTCTGAGGGTGGTTACATCATTTTGTGTTTTACAATGTTCATATGACATCAAATGTTTTCACAGGATTTCTATATCATTTATAGCGGACTGCGCTCCAATCGGAAATGAATAGTTGCTACAGTCTGCTGCAAATGCAGTTATAAAGGGTCTATAGACAACAAATATTTGTGCAGGATAGCTAAATAAATTCTGACGACTGTGGAGGACACATAACACTCTACCACATACATCAATATGTTTCAGTATAAGTGCAGTCTGTTACTGGCACGTTGCAGTGAAACTATCACAATTTATCCAGGCTACACTAAAATTGTAACAAATTTCCAAGTATTACAGCAAAATCGCCAGAAAATGATTCATGTTACAGCCGAATTGAGAGTAGCTGCACATGACACAGCAACGTTAAAAATTTGTGACGAAGTACACCATGTTACAGTAAAGTTATAACAATTTACCCACGTCACACCTGTCACGTGATTACAGCAAATTGGTAACAAATTCCCTTATACATCATCATGCTACAGCAAAAATTGTAACAAATTACAGATTACGCCACTATTTTACTACAAAATTTGCTGAATATCTGCAAGCACCTGACACATGACTGAAGTGTACTTTAACATGTACCCACCATAGCATATTGCAGCATACAGTCTGCGGAAATATACTGCTGTTGAAGGCCTTAAATATACAGACTGTGCTGGTTCTTGAGATGTTGATTTTAGCGTAGCACCCCAAAATCTGTTGACAGTGCATGTAGTTCCACTGCTACAGAAGCTGCTTCTGGAGAACCTATGGCACAGGGGAATAGGTCATAGTCGGCTGTCAAGCCATTCTCATTGCATTTCAGCTTGCTGAAGAGTTCATCCCACTTTGTATCAATGAACCACTCCGCCGTACGCTGCCAGACATGTTTTACTTCTACCATAACTGAGGAGTCTATATCAGGTGCTATAGTGACGTTAATACGTTTCGATCCACTTGTAGTCAATTGATAAGTGATTGTGTACACACATGAGTCAAGACATCAAAGAAGTGGGCTTGGGGGACTGCAGCGCCATGAAAATTGCAACATGTACAAGTGCGTAGTTCCACCATCTTAAATCACTATCTCGGGTTTGATACTAAGCTCAAGTCAGCCGATAAACACATAGGGGAGGGGCAGCCAAAATTTCAGCCGGCGGGTCGTGAACGGGCCAAAGGGCCAAATCGCTCAGTCTCGCTTCGCGTTTCCCCCACTGCCACCCCCAGCTCTCTGAAGGCAAGGAAGGGGAAAAGTGGAAAATTGCAAACTTGTGCATTTAAATGGTTTAGCTGTTGCACTGCATATTATTGGTTTTATATTTCACATTTCTCAATAACAGAGGTCAAAAATAAAACGAATTTTCAGCACTATTTAATTATTTTTGGTGTACTGAAGCCATAATATAATTTTTATCTGCTATAGACTGTCGGCACACAGACAGACACAGACCATTTCACAGAATTTCGCACTCAACTTGCCACGTAATCGTGACATATTTAGTTTCATAACTAAAAAAGCGTCTTTCATACAAATATGTCTCTAGAAATATTGTAGCACTTTTGCGGTATCATTACGGAGACTTGAAAACTCTATCTGAGAAAAGCAATGTAGACGTCCTGGACAGTTTTAACATAAAAATTTGGCATTAAAACTAGGAATACCTTGCATTAAGTCCGTCATATCGGCATATGCGCAGCGGCGCTTTCAACAAAGACTGTAAACGGTGTCAAAAATAGTATGGAAACAGGTGTAAGATTGACACTGTCCTCAAAACCTTTATAAAACTATCTTTGTAATTCTTTCAAGGCCACAATGAAGTGTTCACAGCTCGCGTTTTCTTTAACGGCAGTGAGCTTAGGGAAATGGACTGTCTTTGTCAGACTGTGTCCCTGCTACATTCCGATTTTCTTTCCAAATGCAGTCGCATCAAATCAGAAAGAATTTACCTTGCAATGTTTTACTGTCGACAGTGTGAAGTCAAGTCCACTTAAAATGCGAAGTAGGCAATGTATTCTGGATCTTATAATTTTCGTTCCTGCACTCCTTCTTTCCTCCATAAATTCAACAACGGCAAGCTTGAAATCGAAAAATTGTCATAGACATGTCCCTTCACTTTGCAGAAATATATGAAGTCACCAAACTCTTTGTTCAGTTCCATTGCAACTGGTCACTACTGACAATGGAACAACTGGAGCTGACTATGAATACATTCATTAATGACACTTTTATTTGCTCTCCCAAACAAGAAAACTCTACACTTTTTTTATTTTTTTTACAACTTCCACTGACATAGAAACCATAGAAACCACAAGGCCATTATGGTCACGAATACCTTCTTCTAGATTAACTTCCTCAGAAAGGTCAGGTTCGTTTGTCGGCAAGATATCTAATATGTTCCTCTCTCGGGTTGCTTTTCCAGCTAATTGCTCAAGGTTGTATGTTGAGAGCGCTCCAACAATAACTTCACACGAGTCTTTGCTTCTGCCCCCTGTGATAAACGTGTAATTTTCCCAGTTAATGGACGCCAGATTAATGTCTCCACCTATAAGTAATGGATAATTTGGATATTTATTTCCTATGTACTTAAAACTTTCCCCGAAACGTTCTGTGAGGTTTGTTGCAGATGCTGGTGGTCTATAAAAACATGCCAGTACAATGGTCACTCCTTGTCCGGTTGACAGCTTTATCCAGAGTATTTCACAGTCCGACCCAATATCGATCTCAGCTGCGTTTAAACAGCTTTTAACTGCAATGAACACACCACCTCCCATAGCATCAGTCCTACTAAAGGTTCACTCTTAATGTTCTTTGTGCCTGGTTCAAGAGGTTTCCTGGTTGGCCATTCAGATGGTTGAAATAACTCTGAGCACTATGGGACTTAACATCTGAGGTCATCAGTCCCCTAGAACTTAGAACTACTTAAACTTAACTAACTTAAGGACATCACAAATACCAATGCCAGACGCAGGATTCGAACCTGCGACAGGTAGCGCTTTTCCAGACTAAAGGGCCGAGAACCGCTCGGTCAGGTTGGCCATTCATATTTACTGTAATGAGATGCGTGGGCTCAGCTATCCCATTCACAGAAAAAGCAGCAACATTTAATATACCCTAACTGCATACATAATAGCAGTGCAATCACTTTCAAGTCACCACCAATCTGACATTGAGAGTCATTATACTTGATGGCTTCTAGTGAAATTTTCATTTCTTGGTATGACTTTCATATGCACGCTATTCCCAACTGGAACAGAAGGAAGCTCATGACCAATATGTAAAATCACTGCTTTTAAGCTCAACTTTGACGAGTCAATAGTCTCCACTCATTAGGGTTGTAATTAATTCTCAGAGCCTTCATTAGACCATTTATGTCTACACATGCCACAAGACTATCTTGCATGTTAAAAAAAGGGATTGAATTAGTGCTCTCTTTTGCGGTAGAGCCGCGCGGGATTAGCTGAGCGGTCTAGGGCGCGGCAGTCTGGGACTGTGCGGCTAGTCCCGGCGGAGGTTCGAGTCCTCCCTCGGGCATGGGTGTGTGTGTTTGTCCTTAGGATAATTTAGGTTAAGTAATGTGTAAGCTTAGGGACTGATGACCTTAGCAGTTAAGTCCCATAAGATTTCACACACACATTTGAACATTTTTTTGCGGTAGAATGAAACATTGACATTGCAAAGCATTTTCTCTCGGCCATTTTCGGTTGAGGAAATACGAAATTTGTTGTTGGACATCGTGTAATACTCCCGCTCCACCCCTGTAGTTCATGAAGTTCCGAAAGGTGACAGCGCTGAACTTAGCATTCGGCATCTGTAACGTAGGTGTGTTCCAAACAAAGGGCTGTCATTGAGTTTCTTTCGTTGGAAAACCAGCGCATTGCAGGTATTCACAGGCGCTTGCAGTAGTCGTTGGACGAAACGTCTGTCATTATCGCAAGAAGGTCTCGCAGGCCCGTCCGATCTGCCGCGTGGCAGCCGGCTGCAGTCAGCTGTGGCTCCTGTTATGGTGGAACATGCGGACACACTAATTGGAGGTGGTCAACGGATCACAATGAATCACAATCGCTGCGCAACTGGACGCCTCTGGTGGTGGTGCCGACACACTCGTCCACTAGGTAGGGTACTCAAAGACGTGTGCCGCTGGGTTCCTCGCCGCCTCACAGAACGCCATAAAGTGCAACGCAGGACTATCTGCTTTGCGTTGTTAGGAGTATAGTGAAAATTTTTGTCGGACGTCGTCACAGGCCGTGAAACGTGGCCTCATCACTTCAGACTGGAAACAAAACGGCAATCCATGGAGTGGCACCACACCACCTCTCCGAAGAAACAGATGAATGCCGCACCCTCAGCGGTTAACGTCACAGTCTTCTGGGACTCTGACTCTCTGACTGGGTTATTCTGTTTCATGTCCTCCCTCATGGTGCAACGATACACTAGGAAGTGTATTGGGCTACTCTTAGGAAGTAGAAGAAACAACTTCAGCGTGTTCGTCGCCACTTCTTCTTCTCCATTACAACGCACGGCACCACACAAGTCTGCACCACCGAGAGGTGTTCACAAAACTTCATTGGACTGTTCTTCCTCATCCACTCTACAGCGCGGATCTCGCATCTACCGACTTCCGTCTGTTTGGCCCAATGAAGGATGCACTCCGCGAGAAGCAGCACGTGGTTGATGGGGAGGTTCAGCAAGACGTTGGCTCCGATGTCGACCAGCAGAGTACTACCATGCGGGCACAGAGGCCTTCCCAGTAGGGTGGCGTAAGGCCATCGCATTGCAAGGAGATTATGTTGAAAACTAGGATTTTGTAGCTACAAGAGTGGGAAATAATATAGCTTTGGCCTCCTAAGTAAAACCAACCAGCTTTCACATAAAAAATATGTTTCATTACTTATTGAACGCCCCTCGTAGATATCCGTAACTTGGTCGTGTTAGTTTTAATTTCGTACCGTATATTTATAGCACTCTTCCCTATATCACTCGAGAATTCTGAAATACGCCGGACCCGATATTTCCAGTGAAACTCTCGCAACACTGAATGCATAGTTTCTTGTACGTGTCTGTCCACATGCTCACGCACCACCGACCATATCTTGCAGCGCTTATGGAAACCTAACCCCCGCCATTCGTCAGTTATTTCTGTGACACTGCAATAAATTGTTGATGGGTGAAGAAGCAAGTCTCTTGCAGTAGCAATAGCGTATTGTGCTCCTCTTTTTAGCGATGTCTGTACAAGCTCTTGAAAAATTTTTCCTAGAACTGTGTGTTTAGGTCGCAGATATCTTGCTCACATTCTTACACCATTTTCCAGGACATAGGATTTTGCTGGCATCGGACGGTTGCCTCGCAACATGAAGCTAGTACTAAAATTACGGAAAGATAATGAAATACAACAGGAACTCTAGTTAACAAAACCTACGGATTTATTTTGCATATCTGCTACATTTATATAGTATCCCCATATCATGCTTTCTCCCGACTACTTCATTCGAGCGTACGTTACGTACTCCAGTGTCAGGAAAACTTCTTAGACGTTACGAGGACCAGTGCTGTTCGAAATGTATTTCTCACGTAACAGCGATAATGTACGATAACCCAAAAGCGTTGTCAAGGCAACCAAAACAGTTGCGAGTTCCTTACACTGTGATCGCTTCAGTATCTTGCACTGAACCATCTGCGTAGGGCTGTATTAATTAGCCGCATACGAGCGGATTTTAGCGACGGGCGGGCTGCAAATATCACCGGTGGATTCCGGAACACCTGCAGTCTCCGCATCAGCGTCAATGGGGCCACGACCTTGAGGCCGTTAGCTGTTCTCGAAAATGGCGATCTGGCCAAATTATCTTCTCGCACCAGTGCATATTTATCAACCAATTTCGTAAAGTCTGTGTTTTCTTGTGGTTTTCACGTAACAGCAAATTCTATTTCCTTTCAGTATGGCGAAGGAGTGAACCGTTATCCAGATCGAAAAAACTTATGAAATTATGCCGCGAAAGGCGTAACAAGTTACTTGTCCAGGCCCTGAAGGTCCAAGAGATGTCATACGGACGCGGTATGGAGGGCATGTAGTGATCACACCGCTCTCCCAACCGCTTCTATTAGGTCAGGTAGCTTCTCAATTGACATGACAAGACTCAGTGCACCCAGTCTCGGTACTCCAACCACGAAAAATTCCTTGGATTTTGAGGGAATCGAACCGGGTCCTTCGTATGAGAGCCATCTACGCTGACCACTGATCTATGGAGGCGGACTTGCGAGAGACATTGCTCGTTGAAAATCACAGACGGACATTACACAAAAAATATAAAAAACCAGAGCGTAAAAAGAGATAGCTGAAACATTTTTAGATGACTTCCAACTGTGAACCAAAGTGTAATAAAAACTAAGCTATAAACCTGTGGTTGAGTTCAGAAAAGAGCGCAGAATGGTGGAGGCTTCTTGAAGAAGCGAAGTAAGGAAGAGATAAATTGTGCAAACTACTAAAAATTGCTTGTAATATAAGGTCCAGTCACATTAATATGACCACCACCTACGTTCGACGTCAATGTGTAATAACCACTCACAGACTGCAGGTGGCAGCTCTAGCACGGCAGGGTATACACATCAAGTCGACGGGCGGGGGGATTCGGCAAACGGTGAAGTAGTTGTAACGCGGAAATGGAGCCATTTACCGGACGTCTAGAGAGCCATGACCATTGGCTTTCGGGCCAATGATGGTAGCATTCCCGAAACGGCTAAGTTTCCAAACAGTTAGCATCCCGCCCTAGTTAAAATACTTATATATCATGCACCGTAAATGGTGCTATCCAAAATCTGCGGAAAGACAACTGTGGTGCAGCATGGGCCATAGATGACAGGGGTGACTGACGACTGTGGAGATGTGTACTGGTGATTACAAGTGTAAGCATTGAACAACTGTCCGCTGACGTGTAACAAGAGGCTACAAACAGTGTCCTTCCAACGACCGTTTAGCGAACGTTGCTGCGGATGGACCTCTGTAGCAGGTTCCTGGTTCATACAACCATGCTAATTGTTGTTCATCGGCGCAAAGGGTGGAATTCGCACTCCAGTACCGCAACTGCACGTCCACGAAGAGGCGACAGGTGACCTTTACAGAAGAATCACGTTTCACGCTCCATCAGACAGATGGCCAGGGTGAGACGTCTGAAAGGAAAGGGTCCGGATAGGAGGAGGGAACGTTATGGTTTGAGGAATGTTTTCGTGGCCGTCCCTGGGTGAATCTCGTCTAGAAGGCACAATGGATCAACACAAGTATGTATCTATCCTTGAGGACAACGCCCAGCCCCATATGCAAAAAGGCAATGCTGCGTGTCACACTGCTCGCAGTACATGTGCGTGGTGCGAAGAGCACGAAGATGACTTTACTGGACTCTCATGACGACCACACAATACGCATTTAATCCCAATCGAGCATTTTTGGGGCTACATAGACCGGACTGATCGCGCCACGGATCCTCAGACGAGAAACCTGTTACAGCTGATCACAGCACTAGAGTCGGCATCCGTGTCGGTACCTTGCCGAACATCACTGACTCTCTTCCTGCACGTCTCGCAGTGGTCCGTGCTGCGAAAGATGGTTATTCCATCTATTGGGAGCTGATTACAGTTATGCGACTGGACAGTGCATATTCTGTATTGTATTACTCACTACTGCGTTACACCCATTATTTTACAAGTGTTTCAAGTATTGTTTGCAAAGGATGAAGAACACCATTTCCTACCATATGAAATGTTCACAATTCGCCAAGGAGTGCATACGATTCAGAAAGAAATCCCCTTGTGTTTGGTCAGTTTCTCCCGCATTCGTAGTGCTTTCTGTTCCTCTGTTATATCGAGCCCCATTGACTCTCGGATTCGCCAGGTACCCGAACAAGCCACGACGGCGCATTGCGGCTAGCGCACTTCATTCCCGGAGCACCTGAGCTCGACCACCACTGGTGCGGGCATCAGAACGGAGCGGCCGGCTGCAGGTGGACTCGGGCACGTAAATCTGGCACGGTTCTGTTTCGGACAACTGGATATTTTAATTTCTCTCTCTTTAAACAAAGGACAAGTTTCTATACATAGTAAATGTGTCTTGTGACATCGTAGGGCTGCATTGACAACCGGTATCCTGAATTTCCTACCATGCAGGCTGTGCTAGGGTCAGTTATCTTAGATTGTGACGAAATAGGGTTGTGCTTAAGTCAATTATCTTCGATTTTATACATCAAAAAGTTTGACTAGGTCCAAAATCCTGGTTCAGCGTCCTGGTTTGTGACCTCATAAAACTCATCTAAGGCTCGCCATCATGGATTTTTGGATATTCCCATCATTTTGCACTTACGACAGTAACCCACAATTTAATGTATAGGGCAACAGATTTAGGTCCGTACTGGTGCCAGAGGAAATGGTTGAGGTGGCAGTGAGGGGGATGGGCAGGAAGAGGGGGGGGGGGGGAGGCAGAATCCTAGCAACCATGCACAGTGTCATTGTCAACAACGTCATCGGAGATCTGATAACAGTGCAGACTGTGCTGAAAATGGCATAATCTAATTACTCGTGGTGTATACTGAAATATGCCTCGATGATCTTATACACTGTTTTAGCAAAACGGCTAGAAAATGTCAATAACAAAGACAGTAACCATTAATTCTCTACATTATCTCTTTCGTCTTTTTACAGTGTGCTTCTACTAACTTGTATTAAACCTGTCAGAAACCTGCTGATACGTGAAAGACTCATTGTACAAATCATGGAATACGTAACTAATATATGGTGGAGTTACCTTCATAATCCTACTTGACATTTCATAAAGCTCATGGATGTCTTTTGCCTTGGGTGATTTATGGTTGATTCGAATTCATATTTTCTTCCATCCTGTACATGATACAGTTGTATCAGAACACCAGATTTCATGAGTTTTGCATACATACTTACATAAATAAAATTTTAATTCAATTTTCCGACGTTTGCGAATAAGTGATTATTAAATGATGAGCACAACCGTGGTGGATGACTAACTGTTTCATTCTCACACTGGAGAATTGTAATATCCTGTACAGCCACATTATTCCCTGATACCATTTTCTCAATTGACATTATAGTTTTAATATTTCTATAAGAGCGTTTATGCTATAATACTCTGTTTCAGCATGACTGAAGGTATTCTTTAGTCTTTTGCGGTACTTTATGTAACGAAATTTTCCCAATAGGCTGTACTTTATATTATGATAGAGTTAAAATGTTCTCCTCAGTAATATTCTGTACTCGTCGCTCCTTAGTGCTGCACATCTGTCATCCAATTTTTTTATAGAGAAAATGCTATTAAATATAGTTACAACTCTTTGTAAAAATTTATTTTCTTGGTTATACTGTTTTAAGTGTGGACTTCGTTCAAGGTTTGCTCTTCAAGATTGGCTTAAAACTCCTGCACTGCAAGTTGTTCCACATCTCTCTATCATTTGTTTGCTGGTTTGGGACTTGAAACTGTCTCAGTTTCTTTCAGTACTAATACCTGAGGATCATAATCTGACAGGCCACTAGTAACTTTTCTCATACTGTGCCCACCAACTAGAGAGCAATGTAAGAAGACATGGTCTATGGCAGTGCTGCTGTTTCCCTGAACTCTGTTTGGAAGGTACACTATTTTTAACAATTTTCTTTTCTTTCGGAAGTCAGTCAGAAAGTTCCTATTTAAATACCTATACAAAATTAACTTAATGTTTTTCTTAAGGACCGACCCTAAATTGGTGTCAAGTCTGAAGAGGAAAACAGTGTAGTCTAATTTGGAAAGCTATGGATGTCTAATATTAAATGATTTCTTGGAGAATTCATCCACTTTTGCATATAATTAAAATATTTAGTTGTTACAACATTTTGATACAGGAGCTCATTCAAATGAATCGTTAAATATGGCATAAAAGGCCTCTCTTACCTATTACAAAAAGTCTGTCAACTTTCTTCAAGTGTGCTAGCTATGTTTCAGTTTAATGTACACAATTAAATTAAAATGATTATATAATTTCCCGACCGCTTGAGAGGGCCTTATTTTCCCTTCCAAGTAACCAAATACAAAGTCTGTAAGTGATATTTGTTGACAGGAATCTTGCACAGTATTTGATGAGAGATATGCTTTAATTCTTATCCTGAATTACGAGAATATTTCCAAGAAATACGACATGTTCGAAACGGTGAATATGATACAAAGAAGACGTTAGATAGGTCCAAAAGGGGATCTTAGTTAGCTTCGGTAATGGGAAGCCGAGCAAAATAGCTACCATTTCGCAATATGCAATTCAATAGCGTGACTGAAATGGCTGCTCTGTCGACGACGCTATAAAAACAGATAAAAGTAAAGATAAGGTAATGAGCTGATTCGTAACTTTAAGGAAATCATTACTAGCGTGGTATATCCGCTATTTCATCACAGAAAGGAAGATTATACAGTAAATAACAGGCAAGCCACGGGTAACTACGACACTGAAATGCTTAAAATGACAGTATGGACACGTAACACAAAGAGAATATGGCACAAAAGTGGTTAAACCAGAAAGAGAAATATTTATTGCTTCTTGTGATTGCTCCATATAAACAGGCGTCCCAGATATAATAGGCAATAAGTCTGATACTCTCAGGATGTCTACAAGTTAGGTATTATGCGAAAAATATTTCCTAAAGTAACCTATATGAGCGATTAGAAAACAGCTGGAAGAATAAATGGTCTGGAATAAACGAATGTGATTTAATGAGACATAAAACAAATTATTAGGTCGCGAGAATATCAACAGGGATTCGAGAAGGGCCGACACCGACAGTTAAGCTTGATAAACGCTTGACGCAGTACAACACGCATGCAAAATACTAACGATTTGGTAATGTAGGAGCTACCACTATGCTAATAGTGTTATGATTTCACAAGTTCATTGCAGTAATAGTATTATGTACTTAGCGTTGGAATTTAATATGTTCAAAATGGTTCAAATGGCTCTGAGCACTATGGGACTTAACTTCTAAGGTCACCAGTCCCATGAAACTTAGAACTACTTAAACCTAACTAACCTAAGGACATCACACACATCCATGCCCGAGGCAGGATTCGAACCTGCGACCGTAGCAGTCTCGCGGTTCCGGACTGAAGCACCTAGACCGCACGGCCACCAAGGCCGGCTCAAATCGATCATTTTCGGACGAGGGTCCCTTACCTCAACTTGATACATTTACGTTTCTCCATCATCCCTGAAAGTTCTCAACGACATCAAGCACTCACCCTGCGTACTTTATAATAAAGGATTATTATGCTTACGGAAAGAAAGAGTTCGTAAACGTATAACACAAATGAATAACAGAATATCACTCCCATTCTGCAATATTCTTTCACAGTGTCATAAATGTTATGGAAAGTACTATGTCAAACGTAGATGTTCGACGGTACATTACTCCTTTCATCTTCCTGTCCATCATTTCCGCCCTTTTTACTGACCATGAAAACCACACATTGCATGTTGTACCACCATACAGCGGCATCTTCAGAGGTGGTGGTCCAGATTGCTGTACACATCGGCACCTCTGACACCCAGTAGCACGTCCTCTTGCATTGATGCATGCCTGTATTCGTCGTCACATACTATGTACAAGTTCGTCAAGGCACTGTTGGCCAAGATTGTTCCACTCCTCAAAAGCAGTTCGACGCAGATCCCTCAGTGTGGTTGGCAGGTCACGACGTCCTTAAACAGCCCTTTTCATTCTATCCGAGGCATGGTCGATAGGCTTCATGTCTGGAGAACATGCTGGTCACTCTAGTCGAGAGATGTCCTTGTCTTGAAGGAAGTCATTCACGAGATGTGCACGATGAGTGCACGAATTGTCAACCATTAAGACGAATGCCTCGCCAATATGCTGCTGATATGGTTGCACTATCGGTTGGAGGATGGAATTCCCGTATCGTACAGCCGTTACGCCGCCTTAAAAGACCTCCAGCGGCGTACGTCAGCCCCACATATTGCCATCCCAGGACATCAGGCTACCTCCACCTTGCTGCACTCGTTGGCCAGTGTGACTATGGCGTTCAGGCTGACTGGGTTCCCCCCAGACACGTATCCGACGATTGTCTGGTTGAAGGCATTTGCGACACCCATCGGTGAAGAGAACGTGATGCCAATCCTGAGCGGTCCATTCCGCATGTTGTTGGGCCCATCTGTACCGCGCTGCATGGTGTCGTGGTTGCAAAGATGGACCTCCCCATGAACGACGGGAGTGAAGTTGCGCATCATGCAGCCTATTGAGCACATTTTGAGTCGTAACACTGTGAGTTTGCGAGCATTGCGCTCTCATTTAAATTTATGGCCGAAAGAATCAGCTTACAGGAATTGTGAAACGAACACTGTCATCCACGACCGGATGCCGCAAAAGGCGCAGATTCACCACGAGATGGAGCAACTCACAGGCGTCTATTGTCTATTGAGGCGCTGCAGTCTGGAACCGCGAGACCGCTACAGTCGCAGGTTCGAATCCTGCCTCGGGCGTGGATGTGTGTGGTGTCCTTAGGTTAGTTGGGTTTAACTAGTTCTAAGTTCTAGGGGACTAATGACCACAGATGTTAAGTTCCATAGTGCTCAGAGCCATTTGAACCATTTTTTTGTCTATTGAGGCCTAAGCACTGTAGTGTGCGAGTGAGACAGACGAGAACCTACGTCATAGAGAAACCCAGTAGAAGCCGTATGGCCCAGGAGACATAGCAGTGTTAAATATGGCGGACCTAAGATCGGCCATAAAGGGAAATATTTATGAAAAATATTTAATTCTGTAGTAATGCAGGGAATCAAGCCACACTACCATCCTTCACAAATTTTCATGGTGATCCCAATAAAACTTGAATTTTGATCATATCTATAAAAGTTTAGGATTTACTGTCGCCCGCATCTCGTGGTCGTGCGGTAGCGTTCTCGCTTCCCGCGCCCGGGTTCCAGGGTTCGATTCCCGGCGGGGTTAGGGATTTTCTCTGCCTCGTGATGGCTGGGTGTTCTGTGTTGTCCTTAGGTTAGTTAGGTTTAAGTAGTTCTAAGTTCTAGGGGACTGATGACCATAGATGTTAAGTCCCATAGTGCTCAGAGCCAGCCATTTACTGTCAAAGTGAAATTAATAATTTTTGTAGCAAGGACCTGAATGCTAAAATCCGAATGCTTTGCTCGATCTTAACGATCGACGTTTCATATAGAAGCGCATCATTGAAATGACAAACATTGTAAATATCAACTCTTTAACGTTATTTGCTTAAAGGGTATAGTAAAAAATTTAAATTCTCAGTATTTACAGTTAAGCATCAGATCATCATTTCCTCCATGCAAAACAGATTGAACGATGACAGCATGGTACCTTATTGAATCATTAGGTAATAGAATATTTGTTGTAAAGTTTAGTGCATAATAGCTACTTTTGTTCTTATTTATTTATCAGAAAGCACATTGGTGCAAGACTACTGGCGGCTAGGAGGTGAAACGACTTAGAAAATTTCACGTCGTGTGGTATTGTGGGTCTCTGACCGGTGAGCAGCCACGCGGCTGGTGTGATCTCTAACTTTTCGTGTGCAGATACTGTAATATTTTAAGGGAAGTCATTAAGAAGTCGAGAAGCTTATGTGTTCTGACAGAATTTAATAATGTGGATAGTAGGATCAAAACTATACGGAATATTGTCAAACGGGAGACGGGGCAGCTTGACAGTGCAGAGCATACCATAGCAATAAAGCTAAATGATGATGTAGTTAGTATTTTTAACAATCACTTTCTGAATGTAGCAGCAAAAATAGGGTTAAAGGGTTCAGTTGAAGAACCAAAAAATAAATAGTTAAAAATGTCATTCCCCAGGACTTTAGGGCTTTAGAAATAGCACCAACATTGCCCACTGAAATTAAGGGAACTTTAAATATAAAGAAAAAAACAAGAGTTCGTGTGGTGTTGATGGAGTCTCTAACAGAATTTTGGAGTGTTATTGTAATTTAATAAGTGGAGTCCTTAGTGATGTATGTAATGCTTCTCTGGCACAGGGAATTATTCCAGACAGATTGAAATACGCAATCGTCAAACCTCTTCATAAGAAAGGGGACAAGAGTGACTTAAATAATTATAGACCAATCTCACTGCTGACTTTATTTTCTAAAATATTCGAAAAAGTTATGTATTCAAGAGTAGTCTCACATTTAAGTGAAAATAATTTACTCAGCATGTCACATTTCGGATTCCAGAAGGGTTACTCGACTGAGAATGCTATCTACACATTTACCTATCAAGTAGTACAAGCCCTAAATAACCTAAATAACAAATTATCGCCAGTTGCTATTATCTGTGATCTTTCCAAGGCATTTGACTGTGTGGCTCATGTCACATTCTTAGAAAAATTCAGGTTTTGTGGAATTGAAGGCTATACACACAGCTGGTTTGAACCATACTTAACGAACAGAAAGCTAAATAGTTGTGGTGGAAAAAACAAATAATGTGGGGAGGGTGTTAAATTCTAGTGAATGGGGAGTTATCACAAAGGGAGTCCCACAGGGTTGAATTTTGGGTCCTCTGTTGCTCCTTATTCATGTGAATGATGTAACACTTAACGTTCAGCAAGCAGAACTAGTACTTTGTGCAGATAACTCGAGTGTTACAATAAATCCCATTCTAGAAAAAGCAGCTGAAGATATTGTTAAGGATGTTTTTCAAAGAATTATTAAGTGGTTCTCAGAAAATGGACTCTCTCTTAATTTTGAAATAAACTCACTATATCCAGTTCTGTACACCAAATAGAGTCATACCGACAACTGATATAGCATATGAACAGGGCTCAGTTAACAGGGTAGATTTTGGGTGTTCACACTGATGACAACTTGAACTGCAAGAAGCATACTACTGAGCTTCTCAAACAGTTAAGTTCAGCTTCTTTCGCTCTTCGCATAATCGCTAATCTTGGTAATAAACAGATCAGCCTCCAAACGTACTTTGCATATTTTCACTCAATAATGTCTTATTGAATAGTTTTCTGAGGTAACTCACCACTTAGACATAAAGTATTGATTGCACAAAAAAGAGCAGTGAGAATAATTAGTGGTGTTCACACAAGGGCGTCATGTAGGCACCTATTCAATGAGTTAGGTATTTTAACTGCACCATCAGAGTACATATATTCTCTAATTAAATTCGTTATAAATAATCCATCTCAATTCGCGAAGAACAGTGATGTTCATACGTACAACACTAGAGGGATAAATGGCCTTTCCTATCCCTCATTGAAGCTGTCAGTTGCTCAAAAAGCAGTACATTGTTCAGTAACAAAAATCTTTGATCATTTGTCCAACAACGTAGTGTCTGGCAGGTAGCAGATCAAGTTTTAAATCTAGCTTAAAATCAATTCTTTTGGACTACTCCTATTCCATGGACGAGTTTTGTTTCAGAACTGGTAAAAAAACAAATCTTATCTCTATATGTAGTTGCATGTGTAGAACTAAAATTTTCAGTAATATTAATATTAGTGGTACTCATGTGTGTATATATATCTTGTTATCTGACTTGTTCCACATCATATCTATAAAATAATCGTGAAAATGATCTACGTGACATGACATAACTAACCTAAACTAAACTTACTGCAGCAGCTACTTCAAGTATACTGCCAAGGCATATCCTGCTCAGTTCTTTGATTGAAAAAATAATACCTCACCATGTGTGACACTTGTTCCGCAGTTGCTAGGCACCAGGAAGTAGCCAAGAGAAAAACACACATCAATTTCAGTGTTTTGTTAAATATGACACAAAATCAGACTTGTGTTTCGGGATGAGATTGTGAACGATCAAACTGTGCCAAATGGATATGCGCCGGAGTGCAACAGTAACTCTAAATACGACCACTTTCGCTATTAGTTTGCTTTCTGAACAAACATTATTCTAACCAAATCGCATCTGTGTGTCCTACATCATTTATGGGTCGTTAATTTTGTTCAAATGGTTCCAGAGGCTCTGAGCACTATCAGACTTAACATCTGAAGTCATCAGTCCCCTAGACTTAGATGTACTTAAACCTAACGAACTTAAGGACATCACACACATCCATGCCCGACGCAGGATTCGAATCTGCGACCGTACCAGCAGCGGCGTTCCGGACTGAAGCGCCTAGAACCGCTCGGCCACAGTGGCCGGCGTTAATTTTGTTCCTGATATTACTTTTGACTATTATTATATGTTATATTAACTTACTATTTCACAAACTTGCCATCAGCCAGACAATTTAACCAAAGGGTCGCCAGTGTCTAATTTAGGACGTTTAATGAAACACGTGTTTTTCAACCTCTAGACGAGTTTGAGTCAAGACGTTTGGACGAAGGGGAATCGCATGTGACCCCGAACATCTTTCTGATGATGACTCGTAACACAACGTCCTGTGGCTGCACGAAGAGCATTATTTAACATGGTGGTATTGCTCTCAGGGTTGCTCCTACGAGCTATAATCCGTAGGTAGCGGTCATCCACTGCAGTAGTAGCCCTTGGGCGGACTGAGTGAGCCATGTCATCCACAGTTCCCGTCTCTCTGTATCTCCTCCATGTCCGAACAACATCGCTTTTGTTCGCTGCGAGACGCCTGGACACTTCCCTTGTTGAGAGCCCTTCCTGGCACAAAGCAACTAAGCGAACGCGATCGAACCGCGGTACTGACCGTCTAGCCGTGGTTGAACTACAGACAACACGAGCCGTGTATCTCCTTCCTGGTAGAATGAAGGGAACTGATCGGCTGTCAGAACCCCTCCGTGTAATAGGCGCTGCTAATGCCGGGTCGTTTACATCACTGGGCGGGTTTAGTGACGTCTCTGAACAGTCAAAGGGACTGTCTCTGTGGCACAATATCCACTGTCATTGTCTGTCTTCCTGAGTTCTGGGAATCGGGATGATTCAAAACTTTTTTGATGTGTGTATACCTTCTTTCATAACTTTCACAATGATCTTACGAAATTTAGCATTGCGTCTCCATTCTTACCTACTTCAGGTTTGATAATCTCAACTGGTGATGTCATTATAGGGCCATGTATGAATTTTTGGTGATGGCAGACTTATCCTTTTATGGATCTTAGAATTATATGGTGAAACAAAGTATGGCAACCGAAGATCCCAAACATTGTCATAGGTGTTTACTAAATAGCGTTTTCTCTATTCTGCTATGCACCTTGCGACGGGGCAGTTAATACAAGAAGAAGTGCGGTTTGCAAAGTTCATACAAATATGCATATACAAATGTCGGTTAAAAATGTTATTGCAAATTTTGGCTCTCACGTAAGTCTCAGGGGATGATTTCCATACTTGGTGCATTAGTACACATCCACACCCGCGCATTTGTTATTGTTTTTTAATTAATTATTCACTGCCGCGCGGGATTAGCCGAGCGGTCTAGGGCGCTGCAGTCATGGACTGTGCGGCTGATCACGGCGGAGGTTCGAGTCCTCCCTCGGGCACGGGTGTGTGTGTTTGTCCTTAGGATAATTTAGGTCAAGTAGTGTGTAAGCTTAGGGACTGATGACCTTAGCAGTTAAGTCCCACAAGATTTCACACACACACATAATTATCCACTCAGACATACGTACAGTTTATGCTAGGGAACAAAAATTAGGTAATTACTATAGCAAAAATCAGTTTTTTACGACACAGTTCAATCACTATTTATTGGCGTGGTCCTTTTCTTTCACACAATGAAATTAGCTCTGGTGAGACGGTTTACAGTTTTACTTTAATAATAATTTGACTCTGAACCCCCAATAGCAGTACTTTAGGCTGCTATAATCTATATATATTCAATCAATTCGAACAGATCCACAAGTCCCACTTTCCTCTTTGTTCTAACAGTTTTGGCGTGAAATCACAGATCGCCACTTGTTCACTTACGACGATGTATACCTCGTAAATCGTACTCACACAAATAATCGTAGCACTTCCAGTTCACCAAATAAATGATACACACTTTCACTATTAAGCAATACTCTTTGTCGAAATAAATCGGCGTGACAAAGAATTCTCAAACGATCACACGGGCCACCCTCAAGTGGGGCTTGCTCGCCACCCACCCTCCAAAACAACTGACTGATCCCTGGCCAAGATGGCCGCTCGCTTATATAGGCTCGGACATCAACCCCCTCGTTATGGAAGTAACAATCTCACCAGTTAAGGTTACAAATTTTGATACACGCAGCCCTCGACAGAAATAAGTACACCATCGGAACCGCGCAAAGTGATTGGTTTGTGGAGAGCGATCGCGCTACACGGCGCGAGATTCGCGGAAGCGCGTGCCGCGCCCGCGCGAGATTTCTAACGGTCGGTCTCCGCGGCCGGGCGACAATGTGGCCTGCAGCTTGGGGCATTGTACATCTTATTTACTATGTTACATTAATTTCTAGGATTATTCTATCGCCCGTAAATCAAGTTTTAGTTTTTGCCAAATTTCGCCACTTAGCGCTAATTTGTTTGTTGACATCTGTGCTACAAGGTTTTAACATAGAACTGCATATATAGCACAGTTTTTAAACGTAATCTACAGCGATCTACACATTGCGCTGCTCAAAATCTTCATATCTATAATAATTATTTAATTATGGGCGATAAATTTTAATAATAATTTGCAAACAATGAAAACTATTGCAAGTCAAGTGTATAGTATAATTTATTTAGTTTAAATTACTTGTGATGCCACCCAAAATATTATATAGTGCCGTTCTTTACGTCATGAATTTTCTATCGAATTTTATAAACAGTTTTCGCTCAAACTTTGTTTATTGCTCTTTACAGGCTTAATTATTTATGAATCTTAACATATGACTACGGCACTCGATCCGCTATGATGAAACGTTTTTATTGAGTGCTCGCTCATCCCTGTAAGTCGGTATTTACTATTTTTATTAATCTTTCAGTATTCGTGATATTAACCGATTTTGAGGCGTCTCGTGACTTGAAATAAAGAGCGATCTTTCAGAAGGTGCATACTGCTGACCACAATCCACTGCCGCATCGCTCTTCACCGTAAGTTACATAGTCTTCCGCGAATCGCGCGCCGTGTAGCGCGCTCGCTCTCCACAAAGCAATCATTGCATGCTAGAGACATCCATCCAGTAACGAGGGTTTGTACCGTCACAACCTGTGACATATCTATGAGTCACTTTCCATATCATATCTTTTAATCATACGTTTAATATACTGAACACCCCTAAAGGAATGCCAGTGCCATCTGCACTGAGAAATTCTCATTAAAGGTCGTTTCCCGTGTGAAAGTTTCTTCAGCTATGAATGTTGGAACTGATACACAGGAATCATATATCTGACAACTGACACAACTTCGTGTGTGAGTGGCTTCAGCATCTGTTACACGGCGTTGTAAGAATGCTTTACTGTTGTGTGGGAGTTACCAGATGAAAAAGATAAAGTTTGTCTGGATGTAAATAATAGTTTAAGTATTTCTAACACTTGTAAATGTAAACTGTATCTGTCATTATGCTGCTGTATATACTGTGATCGATTGTTGTAAGCCAGTGTGTTTAAGGAGATAGAGAGGGACAGAGGGATGAGAAAATTCTAAATATTGTTGGTTCAAATGGCTCTGAGCACTATGGGACTCAACTGCTGAGGTCATTAGTCCCCTAGAACTTAGAACTAGTTAAACCTAACTAACCTAAGGACATCACAAACATCCATGCCCGAGGCAGGATTCGAACCTGCGACCGTAGCGGTCTTGCGGTTCCAGACTGCAGCGCCTTTAACCGCACGGCCACTTCGGCCGGCAAATATTGTTGTTTTGCATAAATGTGTTAGTGTCAGACTGACCAATGCGGCTACCCTATAATGAGAATAAGGATTCGGAAGGGACTCACACACGCCTGCGATATTATGGCAAGAGGAATTATTAGAAACTGGTGGATATTTGTGGGTATTGTTTGGAAATTTCATAATGTGGAGCAGATATTTTCGTTGAGAATGTAAATGTATAGACATTCTATAAGAACACAATGAAGCAGTTTCTTTGAAGCCACAGAACTCCTGAAATAGCTTGCAACGAATTCGCCTGTTCGACAGATAAAAATTACAGTTATCTATGTACGTTAAAGTTCCATTGTTAATATGTTAATCACAAAAGGAGAATGCTAGCGCTAACAAAGAGACAAACTGTCATGGAAGGTAAAATCTGAAGTGTCTCTGGCATTAATGATATACAGTTATTTATGTTAAACAACCATTTACTTCAGAACTTGGTTTTTGCTAAGTTGACTGAGTAACAATTTTGGATTATCTTTTAATTGGCTGAATACAGAACACACTGTTATAACTTGTTTTTCTAACTGCAAAACAATTGCTAATTCTAATTGCAGTACAGTCACAGAATGAACATACGAGGTGCTTAAATGAATAATTGAACATTCTCATTAATTAGTCAAGCTGCTTTACTTTCTCACTGTAGTGTTAACTGGCTGTTATATCAAATGACCTCTAAATTACAAAGACTGGAACTAATATTTACAAATGCTGCATGCTACCAATGCTTCTACCAACAAAAGTAGATAATTAATTTCTGTTTTGGACACTGACTTGTGAAATGAACATTTAGGATCATATATTACTGTTGAATGTTTAATTTGGGTTGATGTTTTCTGTTTTTCTGGAAATTAAGTGGATCAACGTAATAGCAACCAAAAAGTCTGATGCGTTATGCTATCAGGCTCACACAGGCCACCTTTTTCTGCACTTTTAATATCATTTCTAATTCGTAAATACCTGTGGTGTGATATCGCACACACTTTGCTTTGAATTATGTAGAAATACAACCATATCAATCGGAGTCTTTTTCATACACAAATAGAGATGATTTTGGATTGTAGTTGTACTACTTGAAAGACTGCGTGAGCCATTACACATTCTATCTGTTCTTCTATTTTCCAGTGAGTATAACGTGCTTGTCCTGAACATATGAGTACATTCTAAATCACATAGCGGTTTCATTAATTCCAACTTAAAATAGATGTCCCAATCTGCATTTCATGTTCCCAGAACACCAAACCTTAATAACAAGTTATTCGCCATTGCCTTCAGTATTGTGTTTGCTTGCTGATTTGGGTTAGCTATCATTTCCTCATAGCGTGAAAAATCGTCTCTTATTATTAGCATGAAACAATTCCCTGCTAGTGTCTTCAAAATCTGATCTAGGATATTCATACCAGTCAATACCAAAGGCGAACTAGGCCCTGCCAACCACTGCAGTGGAATATGGTGATGGTTCAGTTCTGCCCGTTGTGCACATGGTACACAGCATCATACATGTAGCTCCTAATTCTGTCTGTATGTTATAACTCAAATCCCTTACTTAATTGTCTATACAGTACCAAAAATTCGTATGGTTATTATTACGTTGTTCCAACTGTCTCACAGTCTAGACAACGTTGAAATAAATATGTAAGGCAGCTTGGATCATGTCATTTTATAAAATCTGGTATACTGCTGGTATTCTGCGTCATCCCAACACGTTATTTCCATGTTGAATCTCGGCGTCTTCATCAGGAGCTTCCTGAGACCGATCAACAAGCTTGCCGGGTCCCTTTTTTATGCCAGGGCGTTTTCTCGTTTTCCCTTAACTGTTCACGTCAGATGCGGCTCTTTTCCACGTGGTGGCCATCCACTGGCGTTCCGCATTAGATCCGCGCTCACCAGGCTCGTTCCTAGCACTATCGTATTGCTGTAGACGTTCCTTACGCTGTTAGCGACTACTGCGGCTTTCTCTCGTTTCCTGCCCTTCTGAGTTCGGCGTGCACCTCCAAGGTGCGCTTACTGCGGCGTCGGATTGCTGTACGAGTTGCATTTTATGTTCGCGCATGCTGCATCGATCTCTCGTGTCGATGGCGCACATCTGGAGTTCTGGTCTATGTATGCTCTCATGCTGCATAGTGCCTCAGGTTTCAGGTGGGTGATATTGTTCCCTATCTCATCAGTAACTACTGTGTTACTACTACGTGTGAGCACTAAATCAGCAGTAGAAGAACATTGCCTGGATCTTCAACACACCAAGAATTACGACAAAACCAGGATATTTGCTGAAACCTCTAGATTATCGAATAGTGTCATTTCTGAATCTATTGAACTGAAGCTAGCAGAGAAACTGATCATGCGGGAAGCAGGATACCAGCTTAGTATGGCGTGGAATACGGCTTCGGAATTACTACAGAAACAACAGAAGAAAGTTCCCCTCAACTGTGATGAACCTCACATGCCCATGGCCGCAATTGGCAGGATTAAACCTCTTATACGAGACCAGGTGGCAACTATCTCCTCGTGAGACAAATTCAAATGGCTCTGAGCACTATGGGACTCAACAACTTAGGTCATCAGTTCCCTAGAACATAGAACTACTTAAACCTAACTAACCTAAGGACATCACACACATCCATGCCCGAGGCAGGATTCGAACCTGCGACCGTAGCAGTCCCGCGGTACCGGACTGCAGCGCCCTGAACCGCACGGCCACCGCGGCCGGCTCCTCGTGAGACAGCCTCAGCGGTTGCAGATAAGATAGGTAACAACGTCGACCACGCAGCGGTTGTAAATAACATAGGTAACAACATCGCCCAACTGAAACCTGAGGTATAACACAACCTAGGATCAGACACAGACCAGAACTCGAGAACGAGAGATCGCTGCAGCGTGCACGGACGTAACGTGCAACTCCTACAACAGCTGGATGCCGCAATAAACGAACCTTGTAGGCGCATACCGAATTGAGAAGGCATGAAACTGGCACGGCCCCGAAAGAAAGCCACAGTGGTCGCGAGCAGCATAATAAACGTCTAAATCGTTACGATAGTGCTAGGAACGAGCCTAGCGAGCGCGGACCCAGTACGAAACGCCATGGATGGCCACTACCGGGGAAACAGCCGCAACCGGCGCGGACGTAGACAGAATGCCAGCAAACGTATACCACCGCCAGAGACAGCTACAGGGGACGCGGACGGCATAGTGAACACCAGACACTGCCCAGGCATAAAAATTGGACCCGGCCAGCTTGTGGACCAATCTCAGTAAACACCTGACGAAGACTCCGAGTTATGATGTGGAAATACCGTACTTCGAAGACACGGAAAGCCGGCAGTATTCCCGATCCTACAAGATGAGGACGAATAGCCGGTAAATCTAAGAAATTAACTTTCATCATATTTGAAAATAAATAATACTTATCTCGTAAAGCTCGTCTTTGTGTCAGGGCTGCTTCCCGTGTTTCTGTTTAACCTATTGAATAGAATTTGACCTGGATTCGTTTAAATGACAAGTCGCTGGAATATTATGTGGCTTTTATCAGTTTTCTTCTGTCATTTGCATGTTCTTGAAACACAATTTACTCACTCATATTTAACACTTTTCAAAAATATATTCTTTTACTTGCTTGAGTCATACAAAGAACATAGTTGGTTACAGCGCAGCATGTACCAAACGAAACAGATGCTAAACCCACTCTATTCTGTTTCATCCAATTCTAACGCAGTCTGAAGTAAATGACGCACTTGGCGCCAAGATACATTAGGTAATACGAACCCAGTTTACAGTACCTTCTGGAACAGGGAAATGCCGAAATTAGTATTAACAAGACTGTCTTAATTGAAATTGTATTTTAGATTTAATTTATACATTGTTTTACGAAAATAATTATTTAAGAATGTCTTTACAGGCGTTACGATTAATAAAAAAGGTGCAAATTTTGACGATGTGAAATATAGTAGCTTCCCGTTATTTTATAAAATCTATTTCGTTTTCGATAGTAAAATTAGAAAAATTATAAATGAAATCAGATATTTAGTTTACCTGAAAATTGAAACATGACGGTGCTATATTTACTGCAAATTTGTTGTCAGATCACTTACGTTGACAACCGCGATTTCGGATTTTCATGGTACAAGATCGGTATTACGAAACAGATCGATATACTGTACATATAATGAAAGTACATTAAGAGAAAATTTTTGTTTGCAATCAAATGTATTCAGAGGTTCAGAGATATCTTCAGTTGAGAAATATATGATTCAAGCAAGAACATTTAAAAGAGCCAGCCCACACTTTTTACGGAATCGAACATTTCGGTTAACTTGCGGAAGTTACGAGTAGCCAAGGTTCATTACTGTGTACACCACCAGTAATATTCCGATGCAAGCTGCTCCGGTTGTTTTTGGGCCCCCATAAACTATCATGTGCCTGTTTTGACATTTCGTCCTGTAATATGAGAGGAATTTCAATTTGGTCCCCTTACTGAGCTGAAGGAAACGCAAAATGTGGATGGATATGAACACATTTTACAGCACTGTGTACTGCGTACAGCAGAGGAATACTTCGTAGACGGCGATTGTTTGCATCAGCATGACAATGCACTCTGTCATAAGGAACCTCTATGAGGTTTGTTTGTGGACAATAACATTCCTAAAATGTATGAAATTGTAACCAATGCATGTAGGTCGCTAATACCAGTCAACTGAGATTGGCTAAACTTGTTTTTACATGTTTATTATACTGTTTGTTAACCTGAACTTCTTTATTATATGTTTACAACGTGGTAAAGAAGTTCACCTAACATCTGTTGACAGTTATTAGCGACCTATCGCCATTGATTATAATTTTCATATGTTTCAACATGATCGCAAGCTTCATGCATGATTTTCTGTCGTATTTAAAATAATCCTAAAATAATCCTGAAATGGACTAGCGTGGCCGGCCGAAGTGGCCGTGCGGTTAAAGGCGCTGCAGTCTGGAACCGCAAGACCACTACGGTCGCAGGTTCGAATCCTGCCTCGGGCATGGATGTTTGTGATGTCCTTAGGTTAGTTAGGTTTAATTAGTTCTAAGTTCTAGGGGACTAATGACCTCAGAAGTTGAGTCCCATAGTGCTCAGAGCCAAATGGACTAGCGTGCCCCGATTTACAATGAAACAATTGTGGATAACTCAGAACGTTCACTTCGCTCTAGACACCTGTGTCCAAGTGTCCAACAAAGCAGCCTTGTGTGGCTTCAGCTCTTGAGCAATAATGAGCTGCCATTCCTCCACAGACATTCAGAAACCTGACTGGACGTGTTCCCAGAAGTTTTCACGCCCTCATGAAGGCGAAGGATGAAGACATCCTATATTAATGTCCGCTAATAGGTGTCAGAATGCTTTTGATTAGACAGCATAGGCCTGTAATTATGTGCATGTGCCCGACAATCCTTCGTTCGAAGCATGAATGACCTGAGGATCCTTTTTCTCTTTGTTTTATACACTTTGTTGCTCCAGAGATCTACGAATAAACTGCTTTTAGATGGGGAGCAAGTTATTCCCAATGATGTTCAGAGAACTGCACAGGTGCATCTTCTGGTCCAAAAAACTCTTCACTATTGAATGATTTTATTTGATGTTCCATTTCGTAATCAGCTATCTCAATTCTGTCATTTCGGCTGGCTGCGATCTTCTGCAATAAAATATTTTCGGAACAGAATTTGTATTCCAGTCTTCTGTCTGTGAACTATAGTTTTTTTGCCAGATCGTTAATGATTGACAAAATATCGATTGGTCTATTAACTTTACGTGAGATAAAAGCTCCTTTTAGGACTTTAAATCAGATCTTGTAGCAAATCTTTTTTTTCGAATTCGCAGGACCATCACTGCATTGCGTTATTCATGCTCACTTGGACTTCGTTCAGTTTTTTGTTTCTGAACGAAGCTTCAACTTTGCTTTAATCGGAGACGTAGTACCTTTGCTTTCGTGTCACCTTTGTAATACGACTATCGAACTACAGCGAATATTTTTAACACTCGAATCATTGTTTAACACGTTCTGATCGAATGGGTGTTGTTTGATTAAAGAATCGGAATTAGTTAATTGCCCAGAATAATAACAAGCATAATATTAGCCGTAAAGAAATGAAATAAGTTCTCCAACAAAAGAACCATTTGTGATGTGAGGCTAATACACAAACCAGTATAGGAGGACAGAGCGAGCATTTAACAGAATTTTGTGGTTGTAAGCTGGTACATAGTATTTCCTGTCAAAGTATGCCCCTTTCCTTCGGAAACATCCACTATTACCTATCGCCATGCATAGAGTACTACAGACAAATTAAATATTCAGAGTTAGTAAATTTCAGCCGTGAATTCAGTAGCCAGAGGCCGTGAGTCGGGAGTCTGCAACACGGAAACGATTGCCTGTGTGGGGACGGGCTTTGTATGTAGGGGACGGCGGCGGGCTCCAGTTTATGGCTGGCGTGTTTAATAAGGCGCCCAGCCCGGTAATCCCGCCTTACTGCCAGTCAGGGGGCAATATCGCTGCTCCTCATATGTACCCACCAGATACAGCTTTTATATGCCGCCCCCGACCTGCCGCAACATCGCAAACATAATAAGAAATGAAAAAGATATCAAAACTGAGATAACATCCAAACGCAGGAATTACAAGGCCACAGTTCTCAGTCATAAGATACGCAATTCTCTCTCTGTCTCTTACGTCCTCTCCATTTCTGTCTCTCTCTCTCTCTCTCTCTCTTTCTTTCTGTCTCTGTCTGCCATCTCTTTCGTTTTGAGTGCCGCACTTGTTTCCATAATGTTGGATACCCAAGCGTCATTTATATGCTCGTTATCTTTTTTATATTTTCATGTCTTGTAGTTAATCATGTTTCCTAGATGCCACCTTTGGTGTTTCTTCGCCCTGTGTCTCTACAAAGATGATTCTCGGACGCGGTAATGCAAACTATTACAACAAATTTACTCTTTAATGAAGTTTCTAACATTTTGAAAATGTTAAGGAGAGGACGCATGTGTTTACGAATTGGCAAAATACTTTCCTCCTTGTGTACTATCATACGCCAAACTCTCGTTTCGGTGTTTCGAGCGGTTTAAGAGATATGAGAGACGCTGTGAATATTTCATTCTCGCGGGCGTGAGACCGGGAGTGAACGCGCTACATATGAAAAATTTTCTCGAGATCGGAGGCAGATAGACTTCCTCCCAAGTCTAAAGAAAAATTCAACATGTTAGCTATATTTCATAGGCAGCAACATTTGGTATAATACGTACCAAACGCAAATCATAGCGACCCCTATTTTTCTCTGCAAACTTTTCGAATTTTGCGTAGCGTCTTACTAAAATGAGTATATCACAATAAGTATAACCATTAGCGAGATTATGGGCACTGCGCCACGTAGCTGACATGTAACGCTACACGCAAGGTAAAAATGAAATATTTTTAATGAATAGTTCCTGTAAAATCGTTTGAGGAAGATTAAAGTTTGCGCGCGCTTCGTTTCCGTCAGCGCAGAGCGTCGCCAACCGGCACGTGCAAAGTAAATGTACGCGTCTGAGTAAGCGTTGGACCCGTGCGGAACGTGTGCGTTGCGCTGTAGTGTCATGTCACGTCACACGTGCTATACGCGTCTCAGTTTGCGCTTAACCTAACGTAGCAAGTCCTTACCAGATGACATTCAGTACAGTTTAACAAGCAGACGTGTATCACGGAGGCTGCAGGAAGAAGCCTCAGCTATGAATCACGCGCAGCTGACACTTGCGTTCGTGAGAACGATCGCAAGTAACGAATGGTAGGAACGCAAATTCATGCCTCCTACGAATCTAAACAAACTGTAACTATTGTTAACCGCATTTGTTCAAACTTGGTGCACCATCTTTTGGTATTCAGTAAAGGATCTTGTCAAAATTTCAAATTTGTACCTATAATAGTTTCGGAGATTGAGAAAATTACTTAAGTCAGAAAACCAACATTTAGGTCTAAAAAATCAGTTAGGAACAACAACAGTTTGTCTTTTGTTATCATTTAAAGTCATCCGGAGTTGTCAATGTATAAAAATAATTTAACTGGAATTTTTCTTTGCAAAACTTTAATTACTTTGCTTTTTGTAGTGTAAAAAACCATTCAAAGTTATTATTCGTTTATTATGCTGTTGTGTGTGTAAATGGGATTGAGTAACAGGTTATTTTCTGTAAAATATTACGAAACTGGACTGTGGGAAATCTGTATGGTAACCAAAACACTGATGACGTATGTCAATGTGTGCATGCTTTTGTAAGAGAGCAGCCAGAATAGCAGTCTGAAGTGTGATAAGTTTTTAAACTTATTTGAAGATTATTTTTCATTTCGGTCATTTTTATTAAACAATGTATTTGTATTTGCATTTGGAATGACGTAAATGACTTTCTGAGGAGTGATTGGTTAAGGCATGTTTCGCCGCGAGAATGAACCAGAAGGATCTTTCTGTTTGGTCAGTCAGACTTACCAGCCAATTGGAATTAAGATGTTCCCGTGCACCGATAGTGAGATATTCAGAAAGTGGAGTAGCATCGAGAGATTCAATTACCAGCAATCGGACGCGAACGGTCATGGTAAATGTCACCGTGTTCATTAAGTGTAAAATGAAGAAATATTGAGTTCTCGCGTTTAGTCTGAGCCGTGACTACAGCTGTCGCAATTACGAACATTTTGATGAAAGTTTGAAGTTTCTGGATTGTTTTGTTGGGAAGTTTCTAGTGTGAGAACTTTCGACCTTAGTGAAAATTCCACATGGTTTATTCTGTATTCATTTATGGAGTATTTGGCGAGCACGTCTTTTATGTAGGAGCACCGAAGGAGACCGAATGTAGAACTCGCAAATAGTGGTGAATCAGCGACTGTGACATCGCAAGCATGAACGGGTCAGCCTTGTGTAGATTTCTGGCTGCTTTGCGTGTGAAATTTGTTGTTTGACTGGGAACTTAAAATGATAGAATAGTACCTCACTAAATGTGGTCTAGATAGCCATAAACATGTGTTATCAAGCAATAAGCATGATTGGTCTTGAAATTTTAGGACGCGTATTTCAGTAAAAAATACACCATATTACCACCTGAAATCATGATAAATAGAAATTTTCAGGAACTGTTTCCGCCACTAGAGTCACGCGGACTCTACTGGGTAGGTATTAGGCGACGTTTTCTTCAACGCAGCTTTTTCGCTGACTAGTGAGTACCTACGATTACAGAGTGAAAGGACGTCGAGTGGAAGCCGTACTGAGGTTGGTGAACATTTAAGATGGACAGTAATGACTAATGTTCAAGGCATAAAATACACTCCTGGAAATTGAAATAAGAACACCGTGAATTCATTGTCCCAGGAAGGGGAAACTTTATTGACACATTCCTGGGGTCAGATACATCACATGATCACACTGACAGAACCACAGGCACATAGACACAGGCAACAGAGCATGCACAATGTCGGCACTAGTGCAGTGTATATCCACCTTTCGCAGCAATGCAGGCTGCTATTCTCCCATGGAGACGATCGTAGAGATGCTGGATATAGTCCTGTGGAACGGCTTGCCATGCCATTTCCACCTGGCGCCTCAGTTGGACCAGCGTTCGTGCTGGACGTGCAGACCGCGTGAGACGACGCTTCATCCAGTTCCAAACATGCTCAATGGGGGACAGATCCGGAGATCTTGCTGGCCAGGGTAGTTGACTTACACCTTCTAGAGCACGTTGGGTGGCACGGGATACATGCGGACGTGCATTGTCCTGTTGGAACAGCAAGTTCCCTTGCCGGTCTAGGAATGGTAGAACGATGGGTTCGATGACGGTTTGGATGTACCGTGCGCTATTCAGTGTCCCCTCGACGATCACCAGTGGTGTACGGCCAGTGTAGGAGATCGCTCCCCACACCATGATGCCGGGTGTTGGCCCTGTGTGCCTCGGTCGTATGCAGTCCTGATTGTGGCGCTCACCTGCACGGCGCCAAACACGCATACGACCATCATTGGCACCAAGGCAGAAGCGACTCTCATCGCTGAAGACGACACGTCTCCATTCGTCCCTCCATTCACGCCTGTCGCGACACCACTGGAGGCGGGCTGCACGATGTTGGGGCGTGAGCGGAAGACGGCTCAACGGTGTGCGGGACCGTAGCCCAGCTTCATGGAGACGGTTGCGAATGGTCCTCGCCGATACCCCAGGAGCAACAGTGTCCCTAATTTGCTGGGAAGTGGCGGTGCGGTCCCCTACGGCACTGCGTAGGATCCTACGGTCTTGGCGTGCATCCGTGCGTCGCTGCGGTCCGGTCCCAGGTCGACGGGCACGTGCACCTTCCGCCGACCACTGGCGACAACATCGATGTACTGTGGAGACCTCACGCCCCACGTGTTGAGCAATTCGGCGGTACGTCCACTCGGCCTCCCGCATGCCCACTATACGCCCTCGCTCAAAGTCCGTCAACTGCACATACGGTTCACGTCCACGCTGTCGCGGCATGCTACCAGTGTTAAAGACTGCGATGGAGCTCCGTATGCCACGGCAAACTGGCTGACACTGACGGCGGTGGTGCACAAATGCTGCGCAGCTAGCGCCATTCGACGGCCAACACCGCGGTTCCTGGTGTGTCCGCTGTGCCGTGCGTGTGATCATTGCTTGTACAGCCCTCTCGCAGTGTCCGGAGCAAGTATGGTGGGTCTGACACACCGGTGTCAATGTGTTCTTTTTTCCATTTCCAGGAGTGTATTTTAACCCGCCCCGCCGCATGCGCATTGGGATGATATCCGGTGGCGATCTTGGGCCACACTGGGACTGCTATTGTTGATCGCTACCAATATGTGAGTTGCGGGGCACAGGCGGCGCATGGCCCAGATCGCGAGCGAATCCTGTCAAGTAGTGGTCATATAGCATCTTAAATAATCTGCCGGAAAGTTTCCCATGAAGTGCTACGTAATGTACAGACGCAACACACTGGCATACTCTCTACACTGTGGTTTGATGTGCACTCTCCTGCCATCCAGTCCTGATGCCTCTAGTGAAGACATCTCGATCTGGCATGTGCACCGATCCTCTGGTTACTGCAGTGGCCCGCAAGTGTAAACAATCACAGAATGTGTCCAGCAACGTGTGGATGTCATCTGTAGAAGACACCTTCAACACGGGGAACACGCCGGCCGCGGATGTATGTACCGGTGCCGGTAGTTGTCTGGCGTCTGGCATTGTTTCAGTAGCAGCTCGTGGTCGTGCGGTAGCGTTCTCACTTCCCACGCCCGGGTTCCCGGGTTCGATTCCCGGCGGGCTCAGGGATTTTCTCTGCCTCGTGATGACTGGGCGTTGTGTGATGTCCTTAGGTTAGTTAGGTTTAAGTAGTTCTAAGTTCTATGGGACTGATGACCGTAGATGTTAAGTCCCATAGTGCTTAGAGCCATTTGAACCATTTTGTCTCAGTAACCTGAAAGTATTGGCAATTTTTTTTTGTGGTAAGGTCCTATGGGACCAAATTGCTAAGGTCATCTGTCCCTAGGCTTACACATTACTTAATCTAACTTAAACTAATTTACACTAACTACAGCACACACACACCCATGCCCCATTGGCAAGGCTCCTGAGACCACACGGCTACCCCCCGCGCCGTTGACCAATTTCCTCTGAGAGAAATAGGTGGAACCAACCAATGTTTTAAGAAGGAAGAGAAGATAATCTTAGTCGAGACCTTTCACAGTAAAATATAACTCTTAATCAGATCTTCACTGTGGTGAAAACTCACAGTGCCTATATGAGCGTAGCTGCTCTTTGAAAACTACTCCAGAAATGGTAACCGTTCAGTGACACCATCCTTGTATGTCAATGGTTACTGAATGAGGAGTGTCATGTCTCCACTGCTGCCTTTTTCTGGCTAATTCTGCAGTTTTCTTGAGTTACACGTACTCCTCGTGCTCTTGCTTTGATGGAAGCGTCCCGAACTCAGCTTCGCTTCCTTTCTTACTTCACAGATAAGCATGCTCTCTTCTCTGCACGTGTGCAGATTCCTGCCTCTGCCTGCCCAATGCTGACAGTGGTTGCTCAGTGAAATGAGACCGAAAATTTTCATTATTCCGGCGATGATGAAGAACAGAAGAGCAGAGATGTCTGTGAGACGACGTCAGCTAATAGTAGGCTGTGTAGGACGACACAAAGACAGGAGCGGCATCTACATGTAACATGAAGAGAATGTAAGCGCCGCGCTGTCTAGCCGCGGCCGGACTGGACGACGAGCCGTCATACAACGCTACAGCTGTGACTTATCAACTGAATTGTTCGCTTGCGTTGAAATTATATATACTGAAGGACATTGATTATTTGCCTGTCGCCGTTTGCTTCCGACGCACCTTTGTGAATACTTCAAGTTAGGTATTGTCAATTTAACTTACTATAATAAACGCCATTAATACAAGTTGCTTGAATTGTTGTCTAGGTACCCTATATTAGACACGTGGGCAGAATACTACATTGGCGACGAGGATGGGCTACAGCATCTAAATAGTTCACCGTTCCATCCACAGTCAAACGGCGAAGCGGAACGTTTTGTCAGAACCTTCAAGCAGCAGATGGCCCAACTTCGCTCCACACATACCAGGGATCAAGCATTGCAACTGTTTCTCGCCTCCTACCGTTCGCATCCACGAAATGGACCATCGCCGGCGCAACTTCTTCACGGCCACCGGCATCGGACACTGCTCCATCTGCTCCACTCTCCTCAGCATCCGGCGCTGGAGGAAGGCCGGAAGTATCGATCTGTGCCGCATGATATTGTGTTTTACAGGGTTTTTAGCGACAGTAGACGGTGGGTGCGAGGCGAGATCGTCCGTCGGCTTGGCGTTTGCATGTAACTCATTTCAGATCCAGACGGAGTGCAGCGCCGACATCACAATCAACATTGCCACTGTCATGTGCAGAGTGATCCTTCTGCGTCTCTTCCCACAGATTGACAGATCCCGAGGACCCCGCGGCCACAGCAGCCGCCAGAGGGTGTCTTCACGACACCGCGGGGCGGCCCCACGGAGACAGAGCCTTCGCCTCCTCCGCCACCTCTTCCTCCCGATGGAGCTGGACCCGCCCACACCGCAGCAGCCGACGCCTTCTATATCTGGTTATTGGACTCCGGAGGTGGACGCGTACCCTTCTGGTCATTTTCCGGGGGACGTTTTCACCAGAGCGACGGCCGGACGGCGTGTTACGACCTGAAGCTTGACGTCCCCTGCAGCCACAGCTTCCGGTCCAGCGAAGTGTCCACACTCCTGCCTCCCCCGCCACTGTCGCTCTCCCTACACGACAGCGGTCCAGCGTTCTCGGGGGAGGAATGTTCCGGCGGGCGTAACGACAAGCGCCGGCATGACGATGAAGGACGGAAGAGCAGAGAAGGCTGTGAGATGACGTCAGTCAATAGTGCGCTCTCTAGGACGACACCGAAACAGGAGCGGCATCTGCACGAAGAGAATACAAGTACGGCAACGCCTAGGCACGGCTGGAGTGGGCGAAGAGCCGTGATGCAACGCTACAGCAATGACTTACGAACTGAATTGATTGTTTGCATTGAAACTGTATACATCGAAGGACATTGATTATTTGACTGTCCCCATTTGCTTGCGATACACAAGCTGTTTGCTTGCAAACACAAGCTGTAACTGTCATTGTATAATCTGTAATAGCTTTCAAAATTTCATGTGTGCAACATCATTGTACTTTCTAGATCTAAGTTCTCCAACAAAAATGTGGGTCAAAAAATTTTATAATGTATCAAAAAACTTCGCAGTCTGTAATAGCTTTTTAAGTTCCTATAAGTGCAACACCCTTGCACTTCCTGTGGCTAAGTTCTTTGAGCACAGCCCACATGTTTGTATATAAACACAGTGTATTTCACGAGTGCACATCGTAATAGTGAAATATGCAGCTAAACTTTATAAAACTGAAATATGGACTTGAAAATGATAAGTGTGTAACTAAGTGGAAAGAGTGTCACTATAATAATGATGCTTCATCTTTACGTAAGGACAGATAGATCTTTGATAAATGCTGCCTTGCCACTTACAATTGTCCCACTTGTATCTGTTTAGTCACAAGCAAATAATTTTTTTTGTATTTATACAGTGATCTCCAGCAACATAAACATGTACGTGAATGTATAAACACCTGAGGATCGCCACAAGCCAGAAGCCGATCGTGTGACAAATAAAGAATCTTTTATTGTAACTGGCAGCGGAAATTTTCCTACGCACTGTAAAGGAACAGTCACGGAGTTCAACAGCATCCACTATGGATAAAATTTATTCATTAAATCACCTTCAAGCTATTTCTCTACTTCCCACTCTCGAACAGAGCGCGAGAAAAACGAAAAATTTAATCTTTCCTTACGACCTCTTAGTTCTCCTATTTTATTATGATTATCATTTTTCCTTATGTACGTGGGCTCGCACAAAATATTTTCACACTCTGAGGACAAAGTAGGTGACTGACATTTCATGATAATATCCCGCCGCAAAGAAGAGCGTCTTCGTTTTAAACACCCCAAGTTGCTTATCACATCCGTGGAACACTCTTCCCTATTTCAAGATAATACAAAACGAACTGCCCTTCTTTGCACTTTTTCAGTGTGTGTTTTGTCAATCCTATCTGATGCTGGTCCCACACTGCACAGCAGTACTCCAGAAGAGGACGGACAAGCACAACGCCGGCCGCGGTGGTCTAGCGGTTCTAGGCGCGCAGTCCGGAACCGCGCGACTGCTACGGTCGCAGGTTCGAATCCTGCCTCGGGCATGGATGTGTGTGATGTCCTTAGGTTAGTTAGGTTTAAGTAGTTCTAAGTTCTAGGGGACTAATGACCACAATAGTTAAGTCCCATAGTGCTCAGAGCCATTTGAACAAGCGTAACGTAAACAGTATTTTTAGATGAGCTGTTGCATTTTCTAATTGTTCTGCCAAGAAATAACAGTTTTTAGTTTGCTTTCCTCACAGCACAATCTATGCTATCGTTCCGACTTGAGTTATCCGTATTTGTAATTCTTAAGTGTTGGATTTTCAACCTTTACATTCTTGTGATTTATCGTGTAACCGAAATTAGGGGGTTCATTTTAGAAATCATGTGGATTTGCTTATTAAGAGTCAATAACAAAAGTTCACATCATACTGATACTGTGTCTAAATCACTTTTCAATTGGTTTCGATCATCTGATGACTTTACAAGACCTTAAATAACAGCATCACCTGTCAAAAATCAAAGTGGGCTGCTCAGATTATCTCCTTTATCATTCAGACAGAAGTAGCACAGGAAAGGGTCTATAACACTTCCTTAGGGAACGCCAGATATTATTTCTGTTTAAATCGATGCCACTGTGTCATTTGCTACGAACTGTGATCTTTCTCATAGGAATTAACGAATCCAGCCGTTGTTGGTCGTGTGACTAGGGCCTCCCATCGGGTAGAAACTTCGCCGGGTACAAGTCTTCCGATTTGACGCCACTTCGGCGATTTGCGCGTTGATGGGGATAAAATGACCCGACCCAGGCGGGAATTGAACCCGGGCCTTAGGACTGGCGTTCTGGCGCGCTGACCACTCAGCAACCGGGGGCGGACAATCCAGTCGTACAACTCAGGCAATATTCCGTAGGCACGGAATTTGATTAGAAGTCGCTTATGAGGAACGGTGTCAAAGGCGCTCTGGAAATCTAAAATTATGGAGTAAATTTCAAATCCCATGCGATGGCACACATTACTTGGAGAGAATAAAGAGTTACTTGTGTTTCACAAGGACGATACTCTCTGAATTCGTGTTGGCTATCTGTCAATAAAAGGTTTTCTTCGAGGCTGTTGACATGTTCGACAAAGTGTATGTTCGAAAATCCTACTGCAGATCAACGTTAGCGACATGGGTCTGTAATTTGGTGGATTACACATATTTCCTTTCTTGGGTATTGGTGTGAATTGTGCAACTTTCGAGACTATAGGTGCGGATCTTCCAACGAGCGAACGGTTGTATGTGATTGTTAAATATGGAGCTACTCTGTCAGCATACTCTGAGAGCAACGTGATTAGCATACAGTCCGGGCTGGAAGCGATGTCTTTATTAAGTGATCTGAGCTGCTTTGCCACACTGAGCATATCTACTTCTGAGTTGCTCCTGTTGGCAGTTGGTCTTGTTTAGAATTATGGAATATTTACTTCTTCCCCTTTGGTTATGGATTTCGAAAATCCGTATTTAGTAACTCGGCTTTAGTGGCACTGACATCAGTATCGTCGCCATTGCTTCCGTGTAGTGAAGGTATTGATTGCGTCTTGCCACTTGTGTGCTTTACTACGACCTGAATCTCTTTGTGTTTTCGGCCAGATTTCGAGAGTATGTTTCGCTATGGAAACTGTTAAAGGCATCTCGCATTGTGGTATACGTTGAATTTCGAACTTCTGTGAAAGGTTTCCAATCTTGGGGATCTTGTGTTCTTCGTTCTTTAAATCTGGGATGCTTTTTCTCGTTCCTTCTGCAACAGTGTCATGACCTGTTTTGTGTACTGTGGGGAATCAGTACCATCTCTACTGATTTACTTTGCATATATCTCTCCAATGCTGTCTATACTATTTCTTTGAATCCTAGCCGCACCTGGTCTGTTTACACAGTAATATTGGAAGGAGTGGCGACTGTCTCTTGGGAAGGAGTGAAGAGAATTTTTATCTGCTGTTTTAAATACATGTACTTTGCGTTTGTTTTTGGTGGGTTTGGATGTTACAGTATTCAGTCTAGCTACAACAGCCTTGTGGTCAATAATCTCTGTGCTCGTCTTCATGTTACCTATCTGATTAGGGTTATTTGTTGCTAAGAGATCAAGTATGTTTTCGCAACCATTTACACTTCCAGTGGATTCCTGAAGTAACTGTTGAAAATAATTTTCTGAGAAAGCATTCAGAATGATATCGGTTGGTTGGTTTGTGGGGGTTAAAGGGACCAGACTGCGATGGTCATCGGTCCCTTTTTCCTAAAAACTAAAATCACCCACAGAGAATAAAAAGCGAACAACAGAAAAGACGTCAAACGACACAGGACAAGAAAGACTCACACAGAGATCAGACGAAACAAATTTAAATCACACAGAGTGTGTCAGTGGTTGGCTGACCATAGATATAAAAAAGAGAAAAGCCAACCACCGGGAACACATTAAAAACTCAGTTTAAAACCGTAGGCCAAAGGCAAGAATCAACACAAAACAATAAAATAAAACATAAACACTCAGATGAAATGATAAAAACCCCTGCCCGAATAAAACGCAAAACTAAGCCAGCCATAGCAGGGTCATCAGTTAAAAGGGCAGGGAGCGTATCAGACAGCCCAAATATCTGCCTGACCACAGCTAAAAGGGGGCAGGCCAACAAATTGTGGGCCACTGTCAAAGCCGCCCCGCAGCGACATAGAGGAGGGTCCTCCTGGTGCAGTAAATAACCGTGTGTCAGCCGGGAGTGGCCAATGCAGAGCCGGCAAAGGACTACTGAGTCCCTGTGAGTGGCTTGCAGGGATGACCGCCACACACCCGTCGTCGCCTTGATTGGACGGAGTTTGTTTGGCGTGGGCAGATTGCGCCATTCAGTGTCCCAAAGCGAGAGAACTTCGCGGCGTGAGACGTTCCGCAAATCAGTCTCCGGGAGGCCAATCTCCAGAGATGGTTTACTGGTGGCCTCTTTCGCCAGGCGGTCAACAGTTTCATTGACAGGTATCCCAACACGGCCAGGGGCCCACATAAAGGCCACAGATCGGCCGCAACGGGCAAGAGTATGCAGGGACTCCTGGACAGCCATCACCAGACGAGAGCGAGGGAAGCACTGGTCGATAGCTCGTAAACTGCTCAGGGAGTCGCTACAGATAACGAAGGACTCACCTGAGCAGGAGTGGATATACTCCAGGGCTCGAGAAATGGCGACCAGCTCAGCAGTGAAAACGCTGCAGCCAGCCGGCAATGAACGTTGTTCGGAATGTTCCCCTAGAGTTAGAGCAAAACCAACACGACCAGCAACCATCGAACCGTCAGTGTAAACAATGCCAGAGCTCTGATACGTGGCGAGGAGGGAGTAAAAGCGGCGTCGGAAGGCCTCCGGAGGGATTGAGTCCTTCGGGCCCTGTGCCAAGCCGAGCCGAAGGCAAGGGTGGGGCACACACCACGTGGGTGTATGCAGAGGGGCCCGGAAAGGAGGTGGAACTGGGAAAACCCCAAGCCCGGAGAGAAGCTCTCGGACACGGACCGCAATCGTGCAACCTGATCGAGGCCGACATTCTGGGAGATGAATGACTGACTGCGGGAACAGGAGACGATAATTTGGGTGCCCAGCGAAGCTACAAACATGGGCAGCATAAGCGGCCAGTAAATGTTGGCGCTTTAACCGCAGTGGAAGGACACCTGCCTCCACAAGTATGCTGTCCACAGGGCTGGTCCGGAAGGCACCAGTGGCAAGTCGTATTCTGCTGTGTAGGATTGGGTCCAGCACCCGCAAAAACAGATGGGGATGCTGAGCCATAAGTCAGGCTCCCATAATCCAGACGAGACAGGATTAATGCCTGGTAGAGCCGTAACAGGGTAGATCGGTCGGCGCACCAGTTGGTGTGGCTCAAGCATCGCAGAGCATTTAGATACCGCCAACACGTCTGTTTAAGCTGCCGAATATGAGGCAGCCAAGTCAACCAGGCACCAAAAACCACACCCAAATACCTATGTGACTCTACCACAGTAAGAACTTCGTCATCAAGATACAGCCGCGTCTCCGGGTGAACAGTGCGTCGCCGGCAGAATGCATAACGCAGGTCTTGGCTGCCGAAAACTGGAACCCATGAGCTGCAGCCCAAGACTGTGCCTTATGGATAGCGCCCTGTAGCTGACGTTCAGCAGCTGCAATGCCAATAGAGTTATAGTAAAGGCAGAAGTCGTCAGCATACAGGGAAGCGGAGACAGAATTTCCCACCGCTGCAGCGAGCCCGTTTATTGCGATTAAAAACAGACAGACACTGAGGACAGATCCCTGGGGTACCCCGTGCTCCTGGACTCGGGAGGAACTATAGGAGGCCGCGACTTGCACGCGGAAGGTACGATACGACAGAAAATTTCGGATGAAGATCGGCAGAGGGCCCAGAAGACCCCATCCATGAAGCGTAGAAAGGATGTGAAGACGCCATGTCGTATCGTACGCCTTCCACAGTTCGAAAAAGACAGCGACCAGGTGCTGATGGCGGGCAAAGGCAGTACGGATGGCCGACTCCAGACTCACCAGATTCTCGGTTGCGGAGCGGCCTTTACGGAACCCACCCTGAGACGGAGCCAGAAGGCCCCAAGACTCCCGTACCCCATTCAAGCTCCAGCTCACCATCCATTGGAGAAGCTTGCAAAGAACGTTGGTTAGGCTAATGGGGCGGTAGCTGTCCACCTCCAAAGGGCTCTTGCCTGGTTTCAAAATGGGGATGACAATGCTTTCCTGCCATTGCGACGGAAACTCACCCTCGACCCAGAGATGGTTGTAAAGATCGAGGAGGCGTCGCTTGCAGTCCACTGAAAGGTGTTTCAGCATCTGACAGTGGATGCGATCTCGCCCAGGAACGGTATCAGGGCAAGTGGCGAGGGCACTATGAAATTCCCACTCACTGAATGGAGCATTGTAGGATTCAGGATGGTGGGTGCGAAAGGAAAGGCTCCGATGTTCCATCCACTCTTTAATGGAGCGGAAGGCCAGTGGGTAATTCGCAGAAGCGGAATTTAGAGCAAAATGCTCTGCCAAGTGGTTGGCAATTACGTCGAAGTCAGTACAAACCGCTCCATTCAGTGAGAGTGCAGGGACGCTGACAGGGGTCCGAAAGCCATAGAGGCGTCTAATCTGGGCCCAGACCTGCGAAGGAGAGACATGGAGGCCAATGGTGGATACATACCGCTCCCAGCACTTTTGCTTGCATTGGCGGATAGGGTGGCGGGCCCACACACGCAGCCGTTTGAAGGCTATGAGGTGTTCTATGGAGGGATTTCGCTTGTGAGGCTGGAGCGCCCGCCGGCGATCTTTAATCGCTTCAGCGATCTCAGGCGACCACCAAGGCACAGTCCTCCGCCGAGGGGACCCAGAAGAACGGGGAATGGCAGATTCTGCGGCAGTAACGATGCTGGTGGTGACTGAGTGAACCACCGCATCAATGTCGTCATTAGAGAGAGGCTCAATAGCGGCAATGGAGGAGAACAAGTCCCAGTCAGCCTTATTCATAGCCCATCTGCTGGGGCGCCCTGAAGAGTGACGCTGTGGCAGTGACAGAAAGATTGGAAAGTGGTCACTACCACAAAGGTCGTCATGCACACTCCATTGGACAGACAGTAAAAGGCTAGGGATGCAGATCGAAAGGTCAATGGCGGAGTATGTGCCATGTGCCACACTGAAGTGTGTGAAGGCACCATCATTTAAAATCGAAAGATAGAGCTGTGCCAATAAATGCTCAACGGTGGCGCGTCGACCTGTTGCCACTGACCCACCCCACAGAGGGTTATGGGCGTTGAAGTCGCCCAGTAACAAGAAAGGTGGCGGCAGTTGGGCTATCAGCGCAGCCAGGACATGCTGCGCGACATCACCATCCAGTGGAAGGTAAAGACTGCAGACGGTAACAGCCTGTGGCGTCCACACGCGAACAGCAACAGCCTCTAAAGGGGTCTGTAGAGGGACAGACTCGCTGTGAAGAGAGTTAAGGACATAGACACAGACGCCACCAGACACCCTTTCATAAGCAGCCTGGTTCTTATAATAACCCCGATAGCCACAGAGAGCGGGGGTTCGCATCGCTGGAAACCAAGTTTCCTGAAGAGGAATGTAGAGGAAAGGGTGAAGGCTGATAAGTTGTCGGAGCTCAGCTAGATGGTGGAAGAAACCGCTGCAGTTCCACTGGAGGATGGTATTGTCCATGGCTGAGATAGGCATGAAGGGACTGGGCAGGCCGTTTACGCAATGTGTTCACTCGCTGCCACCGTTTCAGTACCCGCGCAAGTGACATCCATGGCGTCTGAGGGACCGACGAGATCGAGGTACTCAGCGGACGCCAGGATCTCGACCTCATCCTCAGATGGAGAGCTCGAAGGGGGCGGTGGGGTCGGTGCCACCACAAGTTCTTTGGCCTTAGAGGTCTTTCGCTTGGACTTCTCTCGCTGAACCTTGGGTTTCACCAGCTGGGAAGGCTTCACCGATTCAGTCTCCGGGACGGAGGAGGATCGCGAAGCCCTACGACCAGCCGCTGGTGGGGACTTATGCCACTGTTGGGCGTCATCCTTCCCGCTGGTGGAAGCCTGGGAAGGGAGGGTCCCAAGGGAACCCTTACGAGCGAGAGTAGCCGAAGAAGTTAGATGCTTCTCCGGCTGAGAAGCGGGGATGGACGTCCCCGATGGTTGGGAGGATGTTGCGCCTGAGGTAGGTGGTGCAGGAGCAACCGGTTTGGTAGAGCCCCCCATGGGCAAGGGGGCAGGGGGAGTTGCACTGCTCATCGAGCTGGCTGGAAGTCTCGAAATTGATGGGGCTAGCACAGTTGTTGTAGCAGCTGCGTAAGAAGATGTCATTCGCACAGAATGTAGTCTGTCATATTTCCTTTTGGCCTCAGTATAGGTCAGCCGGCCCAGGGTCTTATATTCCATGATTTTGCGCTCTTTCTGAAAGACTTTGCAGTCTGGCGAGCAAGGTGAATGATGCTCTCCACAGTTGACAGAGATGGGAGGCGGGGCACATGGAGTATTGGGATGTGATGGGCGTCCGCAATCTCGACATGTGAGGCTGGAAGTGCAGCGGGAAGACATATGGCCCAACTTGCAGCACTTAAGCACTGCATCATGGGAGGGATATAGGGCTTGACATCACAAAGGTAGACGATCACCTTGACCTTCTCCGGTAATGTATCACCCTCGAAGGCCAAGATGAAGGCACCGGTAGCAACCTGATTGTCCCTCGGACTCCGATGAAAGCGCTGGAAGAAATGAACACTTCTACGCTCTAAGTTGGCGCGCAGCTCGTCATCAGACTGCAAAAGTAGCTCCCTATGGAAAATAACACCCTGGACCATATTTAAACTCTTATGTGGTGTGATGGTAACGTTGACATCCCCCAACTTGTCACAAGCAAGTAACCTGCGTGAGTGGGCGGAGGATGCCGTTTGTATCAGTACTGACCCAGAGCGCATTTTGGACAAGCCCTCCACATCCCCAAACTTGTCCTCTAAATGCTCGACGAAGAACTGAGGCTTTGTGGATAGAAAAGACTCCCCATCAGCTCTCGTGCAAACTAAGAATCGGGGCGAATAACTGTTACCTCCATCCTGAGACTTACGCTCCTCCCACGGCGTGACCAGGGAGGGGAACGTTTTCGGATCGTACTTCTGAGCATTAAATAGAGCCCGAGAACGCTTAGAGACTGCTGGCGGCTGGCCGCCAGCGAGAGATGATGTACCACGCTTCATTGTGGGTCATCCGCCCTGATGCCACCTTCTCCGACCAAGGGCCCTCCTCACGGGCGCCACCCAGCCTCAGCAATAGCCACCTGGCAGGATGGCCATTGCCGGGAGTCCTGATGCCCCAGGGAGATGGGCATCTTTTCCTTGGTATACGTGGGGAGTTAACGGTGCAGGCATCAGTAGAGCGATCCCTGTGTTGTCAGGGGGCTACAACCAATAGGGTACATGGCGGCCCTACCACTACAGACTGGCTACCGTGCTGGATGTTAGGTGACATGTGGTCCATGGTCGCCGTCAGTGCAGAAAGTGGCATTGCACAGCGCAAGGTGGAAATTGCACGCAGGAACGTATCCATGCCCAAGAGATGGAGAGCGGGCAGGATTGCAATGCAACGACAAATAAGCTGGCGAAAGGTCTGATCGCAAGATGGACACAATGCACCAAGTATGGCGCCCTTCCGCAATCGGCTCGCTCTTCGGAAAAATTTTGAGAGATGGAGGTCAAACCCAACAGGGGACCATCACGTAAGGCCGAAAAGTTTGAGACTCCTTTTAGTCGCCTCTGACGGCAGGCAGGAATACCGTGGGACTATTCTAACACCCGAACCTGCAGGGGGCAGAATGATATCGGACGACGATTTATGCCTACCATCGACTTTATACATGTATTTTCACAAACATATAGAGGGTTAATTGAACTCACCAAAAACTATAACTCTGTGAGTGGGGTGCCTATTTTAAATGCGGCTCAATTTTTCTTTGAAATGTTCAGCAGCTGCGTCATCTCAGTCAAGTGGTTGGTAAAAGGAACCTGTTAGTAATTTCTTCCGCTTTTCAAATATCACCTCTAACAATACTAACGCACAGAAACTATTTACTTCAATTTCAATACAAGTTAAACCTCTTCTGACAGTAGTAAACGCTCCACCACCAACAGAATTTAGTCTATCCTTTTTGAACGTGGTTAGGCCCTTCATAAAAAGTTCGGCTGAATTTATTTCCGGCTTTAGCGAGCTTCCTGTACCTATAACGATTTGAGCTTCAGTGATTTCTGTTAGCGCTTGCAGCTCTGGTTTCTTCAAAAACAGCTGCAACGATTTACATCTACAATACCGATTGTTGCTAGACCTACCTTCGTCCTGTGTTTGTTCCGCACCCTTTTACACTGACGCCCTTTCTATAGTTTTCCCGAGACCCTGTAACCTAAAATATCGCCCAATCCCCTACACAAAGGCCTGCCACCCGTGTAGCCACGATCCGTGTAGTGAACTCCTGACCTATTAAGTAGAACCCAGTAACCCATCACCGTAAGGTGCAAATCCAGGAATCTGCTTCCTGTGTGGTTGCAGAACCGTCTGAGCCTCTGATTCAGACCCTCCAATCGGCTCTTTACTAAAGGACCACAGACAGTTCTGTCGACAAGGCTACAGATGGTGAGCCTCAACTCTGTCTCACAATCACGTCTGGCATTCCCTACCACTTGAGCTAGCCGCCCGAAACCATAGAAAATCTCCTCCAGTCCAAAGCAAGACACGTTCTTAGTACTGACGTGAGTCACCACCTGCGTTTGGGTTCACTTTATTCTCTTCATCGCACCTGGAAGCACCTCTTCCACATGTGGAATGATACTCCCGATATGCACACAGAGCGCACACGGGATTCCTTGCCCTCCTTGGAAGCCTTGTCCCTAAAGGGCCCCATTAAGAGATTGAAATTGGAGCTTCGAAATACCAGTAATCCCATCGTCTGTGAATGTCCAGACTTCGCAGGCTGAACGGCTTCCTCTGGAAGAGGACAAGTGACTGCATCTGATCAGGGTCTTTGTCAGCCACAAAAAAGAACGAGAAATCTGTTCATTAGACGAACTGCGAAAGCCTTCCGATTGGCCCCTCGAAAAGTCTTTCACTGCCTGCCGCACATTGCAACCACCTACCATTCAACCATGGGTGAGGGGTCAACCTCACTGTGGGGAACACCCAGGCCGGCCACAGTAGTGGATCGACCGTGGGACACGTGTGAAGCGCTGAATGTCACACGAATCACCATATACGGCCCTCCATAGTGATGCCCACTGGCCTCCAACGGTGTGGCCGAAGCAAACACAGCCTAGAACTTTGAGCGAAGAGTCACCAACACAGCTCGCATCCGAACACAGCAGTCACAGTCCCTATCCGTAGTAAAGACGGGGGATATACACTCTAGACAGTTAAAAAAGTGCGGAACTAATAAGTACACAAACAAGCACAAAATGTAGTAGATTAAAGGAAAGAATACAGAAAAAATTTCGAATTAGTCGGTTCTAATGGGAAGCTCTGTCTTCTCACAGGGGGTCACAGTGAGCTTCGGTGCGCTGCTGCAGTAGCAAAACCTGCCACTCAGTTGATGGATTTAACTATTACACGTGGCTCTTCAAACAAAAAACGAATGCCTATCTCGATGCAAACAGCTATGGTGTGCACTACACAGTAAATAAAGCGTGGCACTGTGTCTGATAAATCCTGCCTCGGGCATGGATGTGTGTGACGTCCTTAGGTTAGTTAGGTTTAAGTAGTCCTAAGTTCTAGGGGACTGATGACCTCAGAAGTTAAGTCCCATAGTGCTCAGAGCCATTTTTGTGTCTGATGAATACACAAACACGCACGAAATGTGGGAGATTTAACTAAGGAGCACAGAGGAAATTTAGAATACGGCACTGCTAATGAGAAGCTGTATCAGTTCATAGAACGAAACGGTATACTTCTGTGCGCTACTGCAGTTACGTAAGCTGCCACTCGAACTATCCGAGTTATGCTCGACTCCTGTTTTGAGTCGCCACGCGAGAAGTTTCCTTGCATTATTGGTATAAATAATACTGACAACTGCTGCCTGTAAGGTGTTTTGTGGTGGCAAGAGCTGCAATCATTAATTTACTATGACTGAGTCAAGTCCCTGCTTGAATGCCCTTGCTCAGCGTTCCGAAAGCCAAATGACTGCTGGGTAATCACTTCACACGAGTGGAAGCTAGAAAGTACGTCTTTGCAGCAGGCCTGATAGAATTGAATGTTTGGGGGCTTAGGAGCAGGGGCAAAACATTTAAGACAGCAGTTGTCTCCCGCAGTTCCGGCCCAGTGACCCATCCGACTGATTCCACGGATGAAACTGTACTCGGTGAGACCCAAATAATCTATTGCTTCTTCAGTTGTGTCAGCAGCGCGTCTGGTTTCACCTCTCGGAGGGAAGGAAAGGAGATTAGGGATTAACGTCCTGTCGACAACGAGGTCATTAGAGACGAAGCACAAGCTCGGATTACGGAAGGAAGGGGCAGAGAATCGGCCGTGCCATTTCAAACAAACGATCCCGGTATTTGCCATAGGCTATTTACAGGAACGCAAAGGAAACCCAAATGCCGATAACCCGACTGGAATTTGAACCCTCGCCCTCCCGAATGCCAGTCCAATGTGGTAACCACTGCGCCACTTCGTTTGGTTTCGACATCGTTAACACTGGTGGCTCCTGTCACAGACTACTGCAAGACGCAGAATATGATGAAAATACCAGCTGCAAAATTCCTGCGCATCGCCGTTCTGTAAGTTGTGAAAATAAGTGACATGAACAACAGGACGTACAGAGGTACCTACGCAGTATTTCTTGCGCTGCTTCAACCATCAATGGACCTGGAAAAAATTGTAACTTATGGTAAACAAAAAGTATTCTGTGCAAAAAGAGCAAATTTTTATTATACAGTATTTCTCGCTCTGCTCACGACATTCAACGTTTGCTCAGTAACTTGCCACACAATAACGAGCCGTCAGAGAATCGTACCATCGGTTGTGTGGCATCCATCACAATTTTCCGAGTACTCACAGTGAGTTAACGAGCATTACACTCACATTTAAGTATATGGCCGAAAGAGTCAGCCTTCAGGAATTGTGAAACGAGCTCTGTCGTCCAGGACCGGATGCCACAAAGGGCGCAGATTCACCACGAGATGGGGAACTCTCAGATGTCTATTCTCTACTGAGGCCTAAGCGCTGTATTGTGCGAGTGAAACAGACAAGAACCTACGTCATAGCGTAACCCAGTAGAAGACTTTTGAGGCCAAGGAGACGTAACAGTGTTAAATATGGCGGACCTAAGATCGGCCATTTATGAAAATTATTTAATTCTGTAGTAGTGAAGTGAAAGAAGTCACAGTAATTTCATGGTGATCTCAATAAAACTTGAATACTGATAATATGTATAATAGTTTAGAATTTACTGTGAAAGTGAAATTAACAAGTTTTGTAACAAAGACCTGAATGCTAAAATCTGAAAGCTTTGGTCGATCTTAACGATCGACATTTCATATAGAAGCGCATCATTAAAATGACAGACGTCGTAAATATCAACTCTGTTACTTTATTTGTTTAAAAGATATAGTAAATTTAAATCATCAGTATTTTCAGCTAGCATCAGATCATCATTTCCTCCACACAAAACACGTTGAACAATGACAGCATGACACCTTATTGAATCATTAGGTAATAGAATATTTGTTGTAAAGTTTAGTGTATAATAGTTACTTTTGTTCTTTATTTATTTACAAGAAAGCACATTGTTCAAGACTACTGGCCGTGACATTCAAAGTTAAGAAGGAAATTGTATTGGTCTTATGTAAAAGAATTATCCGTTTATTAGGGAATGGATATTATTAATACTTTGGTTCAAATGGCTCTGAGCACTATGGGACTCAACATCTTAGGTCATAAGTCCCCTAGAACTTAGAACTGCTTAAACCTAACTAACCTAAGGACATCACACACACCCATGCCCGAGGCAGGATTCGAACCTGCGTCCGTAGCAGTCCCGCGGTTCCGGACTGCAGCGCCAGAACCGCTAGACCACCGCGGCCGGCTATTAATACTTTATTTAGAACGTGAAAGTGGTCAAGCTTTGATTATTTGAATATGTTAAAATGTAAAGTAATATAGAACAATCTGTAGCCAATCAGATGGACGGCTTCTGGAAAGGAAACTGCACTAGTTAGATGAGCGAAGATGTTCGGCGAGCAGGAAAAGCGGCCGAAGACGGGCAGATGGACAGTTCGGCTGGAGACACCAAGTGGACAGTTCGGATTGAGACGCGAAAGTGGACAGTTGGTCTTTAGGCAGCTAGGAAGTGAATCGACTTAGAAAATTTCGCGTTGTGTAGTATCGCTGGACTTAGGCTCTGAGGGATGAGCAGCCGCGCACCTGGGGTGAATTCTAACTTTTCGCATAGTTAACGAGGTGGAGTAGTGGACTTGTAATTCGCGGTGCGATTGTGAATGATCGAACTCTGTCAAATTTATATGCGCTCGAGTGTACCAATAACTCTAAATACGACCATCTTCGCTATTAGTCTGTTTTCTGAATGAACATTAATCTAACCAAATCGCAGTTGAGTGACCTACATCATTTATGGGTCGTTAATTTAGTTCCGGGTGTTATTATTACAATTATGATATGTTATATTAACTTTTTATTTCGCAAACTTGCCATCAGGTGGACAATTTAACCAAAGGGTCACAAGTGTCTAATTTAGGGCGTGTAATGCGACACTTGCGGTTCAACCCCTAGATGAGTTTGAGCCGAGACATTTCGACGAAGAGGAACCGAATGTGAGCCCGTACATCTTTGGGATGTTTGCTCGCACCACACTGTTTGACAAAGTGGCCACCTCGTTTAGATTCTTCACTGTGATTAATTGAGTGGAGGGTGGTTCCAGAGTCTTCGAAGTTTACGTAATATGCTAGGCTGCGACTTCTTGGTCTAGCACCGTGTGGTTCGGAGCTAAATGAGTCAGGTGTGCACTACACGTCAGGGTCTGCTACCCGGGCTGCTAACTGTCAGTGGGGTGCAGACAAGGTTTTTTTTAGATTAGGCGACACATCATCCAGTCCAGATAACGATGGTTGTACATGATCCGGAAATGTCAGTATAAGATACAGAGAAATGCATCCAACAGGTGTAACTATTAAAACCATAGTAAGTAACTGCCGAATCATATGCAACAGTATGGCAGAGTTCAGAGCGCTCTTAAAAAGCAGTGGAGCTCACGTAATATTAGGTACAGAGAGCTGATTAATACCCGAAACTGAAAGCAGTGAGATTTCTGGAGAAAACTTCAGCTTTCGTCAGAAGGGTAGGCTAATGGTAAATGGAGGTGGTGTATTTGTTGAGTACACAGAAGACTGAAATCAACGAGGTAGAGACTGAAACTGTATGAGAGGTTGTTTACCCAAGACTCAGTTTTAAAGGTGAGCGTTGGAATATAATCGGATACTTACTTCGATAATCATACTCACCCCTAGACGTAACCGTTATCTTTAAACAAAACTTAAGTTCACTGTCACGTAAGTTCCCTTATCTTACTGTCATCATGAGTGGAGACTGTAAACATCCAACAAATAACTGGGAGACTTACTGTTATGTAAGCTGTGAGATGTTACTAAATCCGATCTCTGAAACCTACGCATAACATGTTGCTCTGAAGCCCACTTATGTCTCAAATATATTGTGTAGTTGTCGGTGTGGATGACTCCTACGGTGGGTCACGACGGCCAGCAGTTACCACCCTAGTCGTGGATGCAGTAGCACGGTGGGTGAATATCAGGCGGTTGTCGGGCGTCTAGTCATACAGACAGCAGTTACATACTTTTTCTGTGACGAAAATACCATAATGCACCTTAGAGCGCGGCACACAAAGGCGTGCTGAGTCGACCTGTTGTCACCAGCATGAACGGCGGAGTCAGCTTCTTGCGGCAGTGAGAGTTCTATCAGAGGCAATAGCGAGCAGCTGCAACGGTTGCCCGTACAGAGCAATGAACAGGCGACGAGGATTTGGTCCGTAGGTGGCCCAGCCACGAACCATATTTTCCGAATTGAGGCATTTGGTAGCAGTTAGAAGATAGCCAGAAGATGAGTCTTCGTCTGGAAGGCGACAAGTTAGCAACATTCAGCCCGGAAGGCATGCCGCGGCTAACGGAGGCAGCATCTGTCGGATGCGACTTGTTGACCCATTTCCTAGCAATGTGTGGCGTAGTCTTCTCCTCGCGACTGGTTCTTGTTAGTGAGTGATGATGTCTGTCTGAAACTGGCCGTAAATGTCCAAACCTGGCCTGCTATTGTTTCTGAAACGGCAGAGCTTTAGTCCTTTAAGTCATGATAGAATTGAGAAACTAGACATGACCGTAGAGCAACCATGACGTCATTGGCCCAGTATTTCCTCTGTATCGGCATCTATGCAGCTCCGGGTTTGCTGTATTGGTGTTGTAACTTCTCCTTTCACAGCCCCTGAGCAGTACTCTTGTAATGTCAGGCATATAGATAGTCGTCTTTCCCTCGTTCTTTTTGCGAGTCGAACACGAAAAGAAATGAGGTAGTGGTTTGGGGTACCCTCCGCACGCGCCGTAAGATGGATTCTGAAGTATCGATGTAGATCTAGATGTAGGTTTCTGTGTAGTAGATTTGTCTACAGTCAGGTCAAATATTATTTCCTGCACCGATCTCACACAGGTCTTCCTGAAATTCGCTATTGTCTTCTTATAGACAACTTCATCACCTGAGAACAACTTACAACTAAAAAGACCCACAACAATCCGCCCTACAGTGGTTGGCGAAGGGTACAATGTACCAGTGTCATCCGTGCGTCTCATACTCAACCAACAATCGAGTAAGAATGATTGCCCATATGCCCCCATAAATTACCTAATCCACTCTCATGTTTCAGGAGATACATATCGTCTTCCCCACAGCTATCTTTCTGTTACATTCTCGAATAGAGAATACTAACTTATACGATTATAGCAGAAGCAAAATGAGGTGATTGCTTAGAAGATCAGTCACGTAAAGTAATTTTATCACTAGTATTAGTGTTCAGAAAATCACCTCCTTCGTGGATGGATTACATTTCTCCCAGCCCAGCATCCACCTCTAACTTTATGTACCTAACCTATGAACTGCTTTTCCTACCACGAAATAACATACATCCTGGAAATTCAGAATAGAAACCCTCCCACCACAACAACTTCCAATATGACGTTCACGAACCAATAGGTTCCAACTTACTAGCACTCTACCACCACTCCACGCAGGTTCGGACTGTTATGATTGCTGAACGGCCACTGGTGATGGGTTATATATAAACACCGCAGTGCAGTCATGTAGTTAGCTGTCAAAGCGATGTTAGGGTTCACCAGCGCATATCATGTGACCACCAATTGGCCTAAGCATATTCATGTTGGGGTACCACTCAACATTGGCTTCGAAGTTATAGTGGAAATTGAAAACGTGTAGCAACGTACGAAAGTGAGACTCGTTCAAACAGAATGGGAGTTGCTTTGCGGTGGACATATATCAACGGTCAGTTCACAACCAGGTACAGACGATTCTGTCTTAGCCTCCACAGCAGCAGCGGTGTCAGTCTACCAGTAGTCAATGTGTTTGGTGGTACTACATTTATATTAACACCACAGGAGTCGCTACAGAGGGTATTTCTAAATCGTCAAAGTATTATGCACATACCTAATTTGCAGGATGTAGTGGATAGACTATATTAGTGGTGAGTACATGCTAAAACGTTTTCTGACGATACTGTAAAGTGTATATTGGACTGTGAAATCCACGAAGGTCATATCTAAATAGGTAGTTGTATAAGCACATGTATCGAAAATTCAGTTCGAGACAACTTACCTACTCCAAGCGGCTTAAATGCAATGCAGGTGGAATTCAAAGCACATACAAACAGCTATTTACGAAATACAGTCGCATGGCGAATGGGACTGATGTAAAAGAAAGACGACTATGTTTTAAATCGCTGTATGTGGACCGTGTTTACACTGTGTCAGAGCACTGTGTGTGTCTATAACGTATGAGGTGAAACTAAATAAACTGTAATAATCTGTTACATGTTGCAATAAGTATTAATTTCCATCACGCATATTATTACTGTTATGCCTCCCTGGTAGATAGATGTGACTTAAAAGATATTAATACTATTTTCTTTATTCATGAAGAGCGATATCGGGGTGTTTTATATATGTAATAGAAGACGACTATCTAACGTAAATCCCTCTCATGTACGAAATATCACGTACAGTGCTATGTCTATTGTTATAAGCCACAGTACCACCAGAACACTAAGGATAAGATGTAGGAAATCTGCTAAAGAGAGCCTGCATACTCTATGGTTGCTATGATACTCGTACTGTCACTTACATCTCCAGTGGTAGCATATGTATTTTTTCTGCTGCTATAAAACAATCATGTTACTGCTGTAGCACAACATACGTGTCTTCATATTCGACATTTATAATACGGATTGGTTTATGTCTGTTCTAAGCACTGACGTTTCCGTAAGACATACAAAATAACAATGCGTTTAACATTGTTCGGTCATACGTATGTGACCTGCAGAAAAACATTTCTTGGTCATAATTCGGTAACATCTACACACGATTTTATCGGGATGAAAACAACATACTTCTCTTTTCTTAATATAACACCATTTACATCGCTAGCATTTAACAGAGTTAGATAGTTCTCCGCAGGGCTAAATTCGAGCTGTCCAAACCATGGTTGTAAATCACAGATTATAGCCACGTTATTTTTAGTGGGAAAATGTATCAGGGTGCACAATAAAATAGTGACTGATACGTTTGCTCACTCCTAGGCCTTTAGTTCGAGGGATAACTTCTGGTATACACTAAAGAGCCAAGGAAGCTGGTACACCGGCCTAATATCATGTAGAGCCCCCGCGAGCCCGCAAAAGTGTCACAACACGACATGACATGGACTCTACTAATGTCTGAAGTAGTGTTGGAGGGAATTGACACCACGAATCCTGCAGAGATGATCATAAAACTGTAAGAGTACGAGGGGGTGGAGATATATTCTGAGCAGCACGTTGCAAGGCATCCCAGATATGCTCAATAATGCTCAGGTCTGGCGAGTTTGGTGGCCACCGGCAGTGTTTAAGCTGGGAAGAGTGTTCCTGGACACACTCCGTAGCAATTCTGGACGTGTGGGGTGTCACATTGGCCTGCTGGAATTGCCAAAGTCCGTCGGAATGGACAATGGACATGAATGGATGCACATATCAGACAGGATGCTTAGGTGCGTATCGCCTGCCAGAGTCGTATCTAGACGTACCAGAGGTCCCATATCACTCCAACTGCACACGTCCCATTACAAAGCCTCCACCAGCTTGAACATTCCCCTGCTGACATGCAGGGTCAATGGTTTCATGACGTTGTCTCCATACCCGTACACGTCCATCCCTCTATACAGTTAGAAACGAGACTCGTCTGACCAGGCAACATGTTTCCAGTCATCAGCTGTGCAATGCCGGTGTTGACGGGCCCAGGCGATGCGTAAAGCCTTGTGTCATGCAGTCATCAAGGGTACACGAGTAGGCCATCGTCCATCCCCCCCCCCCCCCCCCCCCGACCGAGCGGGGTGGCGCAGTGGTTAGACACTGGACTCGCATTCGGGAGGACGACGGTTCAATCCCGGGTCCGGCCATCCTGATTTAGGTTTTCCGTGATTTCCCTAAATCACTCCAGGCAAATGCCGGGATGGTTCCTCTGAAAGGGCACGGCTGACTTCCTTCCCAATCCTTCCCTAATCCGATGAGACCGATGACCTCGCTGTCTGGTCTCCTTCCCCAAACCAACCAACCCCCCCCCCCCCCCATGTCGATGATGTTTCTTTGAATGGTTCCCAAGATGACACATGGCGCAGAATTGAAACCTGTAACAATTTGCGGGAGGGTTGCACGTCTGTGACGTTGAACGATTACCTTCAGTCGTCGTTGGTTTCTTTCTTATAGGGACTTTTTCCGGCCGCAGCGATGTCGGAGATTTGTTGTTTTATCGGATTCCTGATAGTCACGGTACACTCGTGAAATGGTTGTACGGGGGGCCGGTACACTCGTGAAATTGTTGTACGGGAAAATCCCCACTTCATATCTTCAAATTTTGTAGTCCTGCCTTCCTCAGTTGCGTGTAATATTGTAGAATATTGATAATTTTTAGTTTATGGACCGTCTGACGGCAGTTGACTAAAACAGAAATTTAGTGCCATACGCGTTTCGCCTTCATTTTCTGCCAGGCATCATCAGTGGCCTGGAACATCTACATATGTTTGCTATTTAATTTACATTTTGGTCACTGTAACTATAGGTTATAAACAGTTCTGGTGGCTGTTATTTCCTATTAAGTAGTAATAGTTTGAAGTGTACTTACAGGTTGCGTGGACGATTTCTAACATATTACGCTCCTGTTGCATTTATGGTGGTGTTCTTCAGAAATGGTTCAAATGGCTCTGAGCACTATGGGACTTAGCTTCTGAGGTCATCAGTCTCCTAGAACTTAGACCTACTTAAACCTAACTAACCTAAGGACATAACACACATCCATGCCCAAGGCAGGATTCGAACCTGCGACCGTAGCGGTCGCACGGCTCCAGACTGTAGCGCCTACAACCGCTCGGCCACTCTGGCCGGCTGTTGTTCTTCTTCGAAATGTCAGTTTATGGGTTTTTCCCACATATTACAGCAGTATGAACTTGACACTTGTTCGATGTAGTGTTTTGGTTTGTGTTGCCGACTGTCAGACGTTATTGCCAGAGATCGAATGTTATTGCCGAACTTTCGAGTGTAATTATTGAAGTATCAGTGATCTGTTTGTTTATGCATTCGTGTGTGTGTGTGTGTGTGTGTGTGTGTGTGTGTGTGTGTGTGTGTGTGTGTGTGTGAGTGTCCGTGTCCAGAATACGAAGGGGGGAACATTTTTATTTTTCTGATAGTGTGAGAGTGATGATGGTTTTCTGCTTTTTTTTCCTTTTCTGTTTTATCATTTCTTTTATTAAGTATAGTAGGAAGCCTGTGCTGATGCGTGTTTGTTCATTTTTGTTTTCAGCGATAGCTTTCTGAATGTGGAATGTTTCTTGCATTTGTATAAGATACTTGTCATGGTTGCTTATTCTCATTATTTTCATTTCTTCTCCCATGTTTGTGGGGTGGCGGTTATGGTGTTTTAAATGTTCTGAAAGTGTGGAATGGTTTGTTTCGTACTTCCAACAAACAAAAATGTGATAAATGAACAAACACGCATCAGAACAGCGTTCCTACTACACTTAATAAAGGGATTGATAAGATAGGAAAAGAAAAAAAAAACATAAAAACAATCGTCCCTCTCACACAACCAGGAAAAAAATAATCTTCCCTCCTTCGCACTCTGGACACACACGCGCAGAAACATAGCCAACAAAAAAAATTATCACACTAAAATACACACACACACACACACACACACACACACACACACACACACACACACACACACACACGAATGCATACACAAACAGATCACAGATACTACAATAATTTCGGCAATAACATTCGATCTTTGGCAATAACGGCTGACAGTCAGCAACACAAACCGAAACATTACATCGAAACAAGTGTCAAGTTCATAGGGCTATGATATGTGGGAGAAACCCGTAAATTGGCTTTTAGAAGAAGAACAACAACACCAAAAATGCTACAGGAGCACAATATGTTGGAAATCGTCCAAGCAACCAATAAGTACATTTCAAAATATTGCTACTTAATAGGAAATAACAACCACTAGAACTGTTTATAATCTATAGTTACAGTGACCAAAATGTAAACTAAATAGCAAACATATGTAGATGTTCCAGGCCACTGAAGATGCCTTGCAGAAAATAAAGCCGAAACGCGTATTGCACTAAAATTGTGTTTTATTCAGTTGCTGTCAGACGGTCCATAAAGTAAAAATTATCAGTATACCGTAATATCCCCACCTCATAGTTACTTCGGAGACTCTGTATCCCATCGCTGATGCGCCGACTGCAACACCACGTTGAAACTCACTTGTATCTTGGTAATCTGACATTGTAGCAACAGAAACCGATCTAACAGTTGCACCAGATACTTGTCTTATATAGGCGCCGTATTCTGCCAATTTTCGTATCTCTGTATTTGAATACGCATGCTCATAAATGTTTCTTTGGCGCTTCATCACACATATCTTTGGAGCTAGAGCTCGCCCACGTTAAACGACCTTATCGCTGTTCTCAGTGACAGTACTATAACCCTGGTGCTCTTCTTCTTCATGCACGTACATACAGAAGCCCTTGTTAGATGTTAGTCACACATGCCCATGCTGTTTAAAAAACATCGCGTGTTTTCCAAATCTTTAAATTAATAGTAATTAACAAAAAGCCATCGAAATAGTTCCAGGTGACGGCCAGTTTTTACGTCAGTCAGTTCGGCTTTAAATGTATTTCTTATATTTCCGCTGCCTCCACACTAATTTTCATAATATGCCTCTGGATGCCACATCATTTAATAGATTTAGAGACCCCTCTATAAAATGATAGTCCACGTCCATTTTTGAGAGCAGTCTAGATGCCAGTCTCGTCCGGTAGTGCCGCTCTATATTTTATCCACGCATTTGTGTCTGTTAGAAGCTCCGTTATCAGTTCTCGAATAGTCCGTCTAGTCTTATATTCACCGTTCAGTATCGGACAATTTGACCTGACTGGATGGATAACGTTACCTCCAGTGTGGGCCAGAATTATTCTGACAGCATGTACCCTTCCTTAAAGCGACGGCTAGTATTAACCGACGTAATTCCTTGTTCTGTTTTGGGTGTATTTGGGCAAGCGGGAGTGGGAGGAGTTAACAGGACTGTGCCATCTACTTCTGACGCATCCAGATCGATTAAAGTCCTAAAATTTATTTAATACCAGACTCTTACACTTTTCCAGATTAATAACCTAGCCCGATCGGCTGGGTTACATAGGAAAAAGAGCAGCAAGTTTGGTCATTGGCTCTTGTTCCCCTCCACAGTTGGGATAGGCTGCAGATTCTCTCCAGCCCACTCCCACTTTCCCTTATACCTGGTAAGTTCTGTATGGTTTATAGGGTGAACACAAATAAAACCGACAAACTGCAGCTACGAATTCCTGAATGGGGAAAAAAGGCCGTATGAACATGTGTTCAGAAATGTATCGTTGCTACCGTCGGACCACGTGGCGTGTGTTCCTTGTATGTTGCAGACTGTGTGACTGACAAAGTGTACCGTAAACAGTAGAACGGTCCGGTATTCATGTTGGGGACAAGCCGAAATGGTGTTTGATTACGGCCAAGCAGATGGAAACGGTCTAGAGGCAGCACGGCTATACCAAAACAGGTAGACACCAGTCTCATCACATAACATTTGAAGCTCTTTTTTTGTCGTTTGTGCGATCATGGATCCTTCCAGACTGACGAATGTGCAGTGAAGCGGCGGACTGTGCGTACACTAAATTTGGAGAGGACCGGATTCTACAGGATATTGAGAAGAACCCTAGTACAAACTCCAGGCAAATGGCCAGCCACCATGGTGTCAACCAAAGTACGATTATGTGTATCCTGCGTGACAACAGCTACTGTACCCATCACCTGCAATATGATGGAGGTCACTTTAAACATCTGTTGTGACGTGATGCATTGCAGCTCTGTACTGTGTTCCGGGACGATTTGTTATCGTTGCCTGCATACTATCCATTTCAGAACACATGTTCATAGGATCGCTTTTCCTCCATTTCAAGTCAGGAACCGGTCCCTGGAGTTTGTCGGTTTCATTGATGTTCACGTTACATAGATCTGGCTTCTTACATTTCTTATTTGAGCACACACTGCTTTCGATATAGCTAGACCAACAAACGTCTGGCTGAGACCATTGTTTAGAATTCGTCAACTACGAGTTGCCACTAGTAAGAGGAAGAAAGAAAACTAAGCTTTTAACATCCCGCTGATGATGGACTTATTAGAGACAGAGACCATCTTTAACAGAGCAATCGTGGGGAAGGTATGCGGCCCTTATCTGCTTCAAAAGTCCAGTGTGCTCAGCACACCTCACTCTGTAGCTGCCGCTCTTCGCGATGACTGGCTGCCTGAGTCGTACAAGCGTATCAAACTGTAAATTCCCTTTGTAAATAAGATAAAACGTGATCAAATTTGCATGCATGTGAATATAATTATGCAAATAGTACCTCTAAATATTTCTGTAGTAGGTTGAATGTACCTTTTAGGAACGTATTGTGATGAATACAAGGAGGGTCGTGGTAAATTAAAATTTCCCATTTCAAAGTTATGATACTTTCAGACGATCATTAAGAACTTGAAATATACGGCGTTCCGGAAGAGCGTAGCACTACCATTGAAGTGATAGTTAAGAGCATGGGGTCGTATTTAGCTCTTCTTTAAATCTTAAGATAATTACAGCTCAGGAGTGTCTACATCAAGCACGGAGCATTTAAATCCTCGAAAGTAAATCTCTGCTTTCAGCCATGTGTTAGGCGCGATACCAGTGGTTTGTCGGTGCATTCCTTTGCTCAGAGCGCGAGTGGGAGCTGGCAAGATAGGGTTGGCGGTTCGCAGCGTAATCCTGGCTGAATGCAGCGAGCAAGTCGCCTGCAGCCCATTGTGGCAGATGCGGCGGCGGCGCCCCCAGAATTACGCGGCCTTCGTTTCGCTGAACATTATCAAAAGCGCGGGCCCCACGTCCCCCCTGCAGTTGCGGTTAGAGCCTCCCTCGCTCCAACAGCCCTTTGCGTTGCCACCAGTTGAAACACGCGGGGGGGAGGGGCCACTTCATTTTGTGCACGTAAATATACATATTACGGCACGTCGCGCTGGAGTGGATTTGCATTGATCCAGAGAAAAGTAATTGACCTTTGGTTCCACTAACAGTTCCATGATTTTCTGTTTAATACGACTAGAGGGCAAATACAAGGTGATGACGTTGCGGCGGAGCGGGGTCCGTCGTTTGCGTTTTTGTTGACGCTTTGGTTCAGTCCACCTACCCTGATAGGATTCTTGCCGATGTCCCTTCATTCTGTGGTAGCACATACGTGCTAGGCAGTGTTGATGAAACTACCACACAGAGGCCGCGTAACTCTAGTTGAAAGTCCGTTCCTGAAAGTTCATGATTAAAAAATCGGGCGTTCGGGATCTTCAGTCTGCTTGCACAAAAGCGTTTAAAATTAGATTAACTCTGCTTTTTATTCATATTGAAACACATGAAATGGCTATCAAGTCCGTATTTAATATGGTAAGACATCATCAATCAAAGTTCACTGTCTGTATAACAAATATTCAGTCGAAAAGCAGCCAGAATTCAGTAAGTCCGACCTGACTAATTTTCACTTTCTACCAGTCACAGACCCACAACTATTCGCGAGTTAATCATTCGGTCGTTTCAATAGTCTTCTTCGTAAGAGGTACTCGCCAAACTGTTCCGTACAGAGCACGAAACACGCCACTCGGAGTTGTTACTACGACCAGAAAGTTCACACGCTCATATCTCTCGAATTGTTTAATTGAGAAACACCAAACTTTCATTAAAATGTGCGTAACTCCAGTCGCTTAAGTCACGATACGTTCGAACCGAAATTAGCTCACTATTTCCTCATCTTACAGAGTATTTTTAAGGAGCGATCTGACATCGTGTTATCCGTAGGCCGGGTGGCAAGCCACTCCTTTCGAGGTACTCTCCTATATGCCCACTTCTCTGTTCGAGCGGGAACAGCTTAATTCTGATTGGCTGTTAATCTGAACGACCAATCAGAACGTTCCTTCCAGATCATTCTCGCGGCAAATCTTGCCTTATCCAGTCACTAATTTGATAGTAATTCTGTCAGCAAAACTTCAGTTGCTGTATTTTGTTTAATCAAAATAAACGATGTGCGAAATATTCTTCAAATTGATAGAAAACTTATTTCATCTCTAACTTCCATTCAGGCCGCTTTTATACAAATTCAAGCACACACCGACAAACGTCACCTGAATCAGAATTGCAAGATAACTGCCCCAAGGTTTGTACAAGGTTTTACTTAAATGAAATATTAAATTTTAACTTTCGTCCCAATTACACTCTCTCTATCGTTCTCACACACTCACACGGCAAAATACAATCAAATAATAACTTTGACCGACTTTTGTATTACGTAATGCACGGTGAGTCAAGTTTTAAGAAGAAAATTCTAATTAATTGATTTTTATTCACTGATAACTTTGGAATGGCTTCAGATGATAATGAAAGTCAATCCGTTATTGTTCCTAACTTGGTTTTAAAAAACAAGCGTAGGTTTTAGGAGTTTTAGGTAATTTTCCTTATTTGCAGAACTACAATAAATAAAAATCTGAAATGTTGACAGTATCATTCCATTAATGACAAAAGGATGTATACCAAATTTGAACAAAATCAGATAATAACTAATATGAATTATTTAGATTCGTAGAGGGTATGAATCTTCTTATCGACCGAATGATACACTACGCAGTTCTCACGACAGGCAGCGTCAGCTGTGCTGTGAGCAAAGAGAAAAAAAAAAACGTAGCCATCCTGCAGCCACCTTACTAGAAAACTGCGTACCTTACTGGAACGAACGTCGGTCATCTCGTAATAGCTTGCTACGTTGCAACGTAAGGTAGAGACTTAAATTTTCGTAACTGTGTCGATCTAACAAAATAGGTTGATCTTCCAGGCTTTCTCAGCGAAACTGAAAATCTTCATGTTTCTGGGCTAGCAGCCAAGGTAATGTTGTTAATTTACATCCACGGCATCAGGATAAATTTACTACATCCCCACTTGCCTCCATCTCGTAATAATAATAATAAGAAGAAGAAGAAGAAGAAGAAGAATTTTGTGCCGATCTTTCAACTGGACGCCACTTCGATGACTTGCATGTTCCAAATATGCCTCTTTTATCCAACTGGGGAAAAGAGAACTAACGTTTGACATTGAGTGGAAACCACGTGTCTCCTGGCGACCCACCACAATGTTGAGAGGAGAAGACTAGATTAAAGGCAGCGTTCGGGATTCGACCCGGTGACCTCTCTGTTTCTACACACGTTTACTGCTGAACTACCACGCCAGACTCTTCGTGTGGTGTGCAGCACAGATTTCGCTCCTCGCTGTTTTTAAGTTGACCAAACTGTGAAAGGGACACGCAGCGCGTCTCTCTGGCGATTGTCTCCCAGGAATATGTTCTCTCTCTTTCTCACTCTGTCTTTCTCTGTCTCTCTCGGCTTGTACATAAGTATCTGCTAAGGTGTCTGTAGTGAAGGGTGTTGTCTTATGGCGTTTTCCTTCTTGTAAGTTCTTTTACTATTTTACACCGTGTGTTGACTGACCCTAACTCTCTGCGAGAGACTTTAATTTTCTGACGGCGCCGAGTCCCGTTCACATTTTCATTTGGGTGCAGCAGCGAGTAAAGAAAACTGCGCTTCACACCTGACCAAGGTAATTAGTGACCTATTGAGAAAGAACTTTAGCCATAAACTCTGAAATCGTTGATGTAAGGTCTTCGACATCTTTTGCTATGAGAAGCTATCACATCTTCACACACACTAAATGAAGCAGGATTACGGATCATGTAATGTACTTTCGCTCTGGTAATGAATACATATTGAGCAGAATATATTATAGGCAGAGCACCAGTCGTTGCGTTTCTTGTTTAGGTCAGTTAAAGTAAGTAGCTCTGAAGAGAGAGAGAGAGAAAGAAATAAGCAGAAGGGAGAAACTGGCCCCGCGTAGGTTAGGTACGCTGATTATGGGGTGTGTCCAAAACGAAATGTGTACACTCAGTGTATCTCTCTAGTTTAAATTAATATTTCGAGAAATGAGCTTTTAATGTGAAAAAAAGAAACTGATGGTTGTTCGGGGAGAAATGGAGAAATGCATTTTGAGAATTAATAGGAGTGACAGGAAGACTAATAAATCCAGAAGGAACACTTTGGAATGGATGACGTAATAATGACTGTGAATAAAATGAATCTGAAACACGTGGGAAACGCAGTGAGGCGAATGGATAGTAGAGTCCAACAGTGAACGTCTTTGGAGTCTTTTAGTTTTAAGAAAAGAACGATGGAAAATGAAATAATAGGGTTGAGCGTCTGGTCGATGGCGAGATCATCAGAGACGGAACAGAATCTCGGATTTACGCCACTCCGTTGAGAAAGGCGTAAACAGCACATATCTCTAGCCTTGCCATCCTTAGTTTCTGTGGAGATTAGCGATATGTTCCAGGCTGCACGCTGTTGAAATGGCAAAACAAAATCTTTATGCTCTGTGTACTTTCACTCCATAATCTACTGCCAGATAAACGAAGGGGTTACATCACTAAATTTATCTCACACGCTGCAGTTATTCTCTCACTAAAAAATGGTTCAAATGGCTCTGAGCACTATGGGACTCAACGTCTGAGGTCATTAGTCCCCTAGAACTTAGAACTAGTTAAACCTAACTAACCTAAGGAGATCACACACATCCACGCCCGAGGCAGGATTCGAACCTGCGACCGTAGCGGTCGCTCGGTTCCAGACTGCAGCGCCTAGAACCGGACGGCCACTTCGGCCGGCTATTCTCTCACTAAAAATACCATTGTTCATGCATGTATCTCAGTGATTGATTAAGTTTTAAAAACGCGCTGGTGTTTGTTGTGTGAGTCTTTGGTCTTATACGTCTTGACGAAAAGAGATAACAACTGTGTTTAACAAATGGCAAGGTATTTGAAGCCGAAGTTTTTTGTATGTCCCCGTGTGTAGAGCAATCACAATTCGACAGACCGTATTTCCCTCCCGGCAAGGAAGTGAAGGCCTACTTTTTGCTGCCGTCAGACGTTTAAACAAAAGGTGCTCACTCCTTTTTCTGCCATTAACTCAGTGTCACACGGAACAAGTTCTACCGTCTGGCAGGCATCGGGGACGACTGTCGCACGGTGCAAAGTTTACGGCAAGTTCTTTGCTAGAAAAATATCTCTTCAGTTTCCTACGATAGAAGTAATTGGGAGATTTCTGGACATGTAAGAACGAATGACTCTTCTTTACTTGTATCGACGAAAGCAGTAATGGTATTTTTTACGTCACCGTAGTGGAACATGTACCATTCGGGGCCCGGTAGCCGGCTGTCAAGTGTGACGCAGACAGGAGTCACCATTTGCCGGCACGTATAGCAGTCAGATAATCTTATAAGAAGCAGAGCACCACATCCATCACCCGAAAACATCAGATGCTCCATATTAGGCGAGCAGCCTAATACGCAACGAGGTTTTATTGGTTGCCATCAAGTGAAGTTACAACAAATTTTATCCTGCGTGCCATGGGCATCACGGTTCGTCATATGGATGGGCAGGTGGCAATCTATAAGCCACAAGTGCCTCCTTCTTCGTGCGAAATTTTTAGCACGTCATGGAGTTCAGTCAGCTTTCGCTGAGTATGAGTTTGGTGACCCCGGGCTTTTCGATCTGGAGGCAGGTAAGGGCAGGTAGCCCTGTAACAGCAAGCTCTGGGCATCTTACAGCGACCACTGGGCTGCACGACGGTGCAACGCTGTGTGTCAGAGGGAATGTCGGTTTGCTCTTCTCTGGATCTACTCTATCTCGTCCATCAATCCTACCAGGAAAGTTTTAGGCTGCGTCCTCCGTAGATGATTTGTATTCCCGAATGTTTCATAGAATTAATTAGAGTTTGACATATCGGCCTGGTTATCCGCTCACGTTATCTCGGCCGCCTAGGGGGCGTGGAGGTACACTATGTTACCAAAAGTATCCGGACATCCCCAAAAACATACGTTTTTCGTATTACGTGCATTGTGCTGCCACCTACTGCCAGGTACTCCATGTCAGCGACCTCAGTTGTCATTAGATATCGGGAGAGAGCAGAATGGGGCGCTCTGCGGAACTCCCGAACTTCGAACGTGGACAGATGATTGCGTGTCACTTCTGTCATACGTCTGTACGAGACATTTACACACTCCTAAACATCCCTAGGTCCTCTGTTTCCGATGTGATAGTGAAGTGGAAACGTGTAAGGGAACGTACAGCAAAAAAGCGTACAGGCCGAACTCGTCTATTGACTGACAGAGACCGCCGACAGTTTAAGTGAGTCGCAATGAGTAATAGGCAGACATCTGTCCAGGCCATCACACAGGAATTCCAAACTGCATCAGGATCCACTGCATGCACTACGACAGGTAGGCGGGAGGTGAGAAAACTTGTATTTCATGCTCGAACGGCTGCTCATAAGCCACAGATCACGCCGGTAAATGCCAAACGACGCCTCGCTCGGTGTAAGGAGAGTAAACATTGGACGATTGAACCGTGGAAAAACGTTGTGTGAAGAGACGAATCACGGTACACAATGTGGCGAACCGATTGTAGGGTGTGAGTATTTCGAATGTCCAGTGAACGTCATCTTACAGTGTATGTAATGCAAACAGTACAATTTGGAGACGGTAGTGTTATGGTATGGTCGTGTTTCTCATGGAGGCGGCTTGCACTCCTTGTTGCTTTGCGTGGCACTATCCCAGCACAGGCCTACACTGATGTTTTAAGCACTTTCTTGCTTCCCACTGTTGAAGAGCAATTCGGGGATGGCGACTTCATCTTTCAACACGATCGAGTGACTGTTCATAAAGAACGGCCTGTGGCGGAGTGGTTACACGACAATAAGATCCCTGTAATGGACTGGCCTGCACAAAATCCTGACCTGAATCCTATGGAACACCTTTGGTATGTTTTGGAACGCCGACTTCGTGGCAGGCCTCACCGACAGACATCGATACCTCTTCTCAGCGCAGCACTCAGTGAAGAATGGGCTGCCCAAGAAACCTTCCATCACTTGATTGAACGTATTCCTGCGAGAGTATAAGCTGTCTTCAAGGCTAAGTGTAAATTGAATTCCAGCACTGCCGATGGAGGGCGCCACGAACTTGTAAGTCATTTTCAGACAGGTGTCCGGATACTTTTGGTCGCATAGTGTATGTAGGCCTCAGATAAAATCCGCACTGCGGATTAACGACGAATGATCGGTGTGCCAGCTAGCCTGGATGTGGTTTCTAGGCGGTTTCCGACATCCAACTACTTGAATACCGGACTGGTTCCCATATTCCACCTCATATACACGCTATGCACCATTAGCATGTTTTATAACAATTGCAAACAGAATTTACTCCATACGCAGGCAAATTGGGTACACTGTTTCTGTTCTGGAAAGCCGGCCCGGGTGGCCGAGCGGCTCTAGGCGCTACAGTCTGGAACCGCGTGACCGCTACGGTCGCAGGTTCGAATCCTACCTCGGGCATGGATGTGTGTGGTGTCCTTAGGTTTAAGTAGTTCTAAGTTCTAGGGGACTGATGACCTCAGATGTTAAGTCTCATAGTGCTCAGAGCCATTTGAACCATTTGTTCTGGAAAGTGAGTAGGAGACTGATGACCTCATCAGACTGACATCTGCCTTTCTTGCAACTAGTTATATGTAGTTGTTACGCTGTAAATCGTTGCAGACTCTTAGTCCTAGGCATTTAATGATTGTGAAAGATTGCAGTGACTGCTCATCAATCAAGTATTTAAATAATATTCAAAAATTTTGCTTCTTTACTTGCAACGGTAGTTGCGTTGAGTTCGACTATCCATTTCCACTCCAAGATTTGAGGCTCAGCAGGTCTTCCTGCATTTTACAGCGACTGACTTTTATACAACAACATCATCCACACTCGTCGAGCTACGGGCGTAATTTGGCAGGTCATATGTCGTAAACAGTAACAGAACTTTAATATTCGACCAATTTTGCTCATTAAGTATGAGGTGATAGGTGTCAGTGTGAAAGGCTGTTGTCCCTCTTCTCGTGGAGTGTCGTTCTGGTGATAACTTCATATAAATTTTACGTTCTTCCACTCATGTCACGGTCATTACCACTCATTTCCATCTCGTTAAAAAATCTCATAATATACTGTGTGATTCCGTGACAATGTTACAAACTTTCTGGGATGAAGGAGAAGAATAAATGTATTAATTTGATGTAAAGGACCCTAGTCCTTAAAAAATCGAGTCAAAATGTATAATCACAAATCTACTCAAGTGCCGCCTTAGCGTTGTCAGACCAAGGTCCCGGAATTGTGACGTAGAGAATTCCCCCTCTTTTCTCTCTTACACCCACAGACAATTTCTCCCGTAGTTAGAATAGTAACGGTGCTCGTAACTTGATGTCAGAGAGCCCGAAAATCCTAAGCCTACGGTATAGTAAAAGTAAATTGCATTTATCTCAACAAGTTTCACAAGCTGCTCCATATATAACAGTCGTTAAAAAGGTCGACCCCCAGCATCTATGCAGGCATGTTATCGTCTCACAAAGTTATTTTCAGAGCTTTCTAATATCGCCGGTCTCTGTGAACAATGTCGGAGGCACCGAGAGTTCATGCCAGGAGATTCTATTCAGACTCGACAGGCGTCTCGTACACAAGACTTTTCACGCGGCCCCAAAAGAAGATATCAATCGGGGCGTGATCGGGTGAACGTGCTGGCTACGAAAGTAGATCTCCTCTGACTATCCACTTTTCGAGGAATGTCTGAGTCAGGTGTTCAGAACCCTTTGTCCAAAGTGCGGTGGGGCTTAATACATAATTGACTGTGTCTGTCCACACGTTGACTAGTAATCTGTGTTGATTGTTCTTCACATGTGTACCTTGGGTATTGTCATCAGCCCAGTTATGACTTTTCTTTGGTGCCAAATTTTATTTATATAAGAGGTGTCATTGCTGTCAAGTAAGAGGTCCTGGCTAGCAAATTTTGGTTACATTAGAAGTCCCAGGCATATGAGACAAAGAGAGAGACATTATTACGAGTAATATTAAGGCAACGCACAAGCATGGTGTCAGGACGAAATGATACGGGTAGAATATGGCCAGCAGAAAGCAGAGCGAACATAATTCTCAGCACGGAGGCGAGAACGGTACGCCACTGTCACGGCCACTGTCCTAGAAAAACAGGCTGTATGTAACAGCAGCCAGCTGGCCAACGTAAGACTCGCACGTGCTGACAAACTGAGGTGGGGCGTTTCCAGATTGCCCAAGAGGCCTCCGCAAAGATTCCTTTCATTAAAAAGACGTTCATAAGCATCCAGGGATAACAACGCTGGTCAGATGAGTCGTTGGACTCAGTCACTGTAAAGTGACACATCGATGCTGCTGCAGTAACATATAAGAGGAGTCTAATCACATCCGAGGGAATCTAAATGATATTCCAATAAGAATCCTGTAATGAGTATTACCTAGAGTTATCTGCCTGTTAGTAAAGAATAAGCTCTGTAGAGTTTGCCTCTTTCAGTAGCAACGAATAATAGTTATCATTTTCCGTCTGACAGACTATACAGGGAAACAAGTGTTACCTTATACTTGTTCCCTCGTGTGAATAAATTCTAATTAAGTGGGTCGAAACGACTGTTTGTCAGAATATAGGAAGGAACGAGCGCAACCTTGCACGCGTCCCTAATATAGGTTAGAGTATTTGATTGTGCGCTGCCTTAATGAGTTGCAAGCAGAGAACTCTTCTCTGTTAGTGAGAGGTAGAACTCAGGAACTGGGAGAAGCTTGAAAAGGGCTAACATATAAGTAGTGGAGTATAATCGTTGAAGTGTAAAGATAGAAAATCATTGTGAAAGACCTCTCCGAATACCCTTGAACTATTAAGAAATAAAGTGGTGTTAGTTCGTATCTACAGGCGTTTGCATCCTTATACCCTTCCTACGAAGTCTAAAAACTTCTCCTCTCCTTTCCAACATCACCTCTTCTAAGCATCCCAGGAGACACTCTCCCTCTCGTTCCATTGAAAGTACAATAGCAAATCTCAGTCTACAGCGCCGTCATCCACCACACTGTGGCATCCAAGTCATACCTTCGTCCAAAGTTGATGATTGGACCTGGCCTGAGACGCAACTTCCAACATCACCTCTTCTAAGCATCCCAGGAGACACTCTCCCTCTCGTTCCATTGAAAGTACAATAGCATATCTCAGTCTACAGAGTCGTCATCCACCACACTGTGGCATCCAGGTAATACCTTCGTCCAAAGTTGATGATTGGACCTGGCTGAGACGCAACGATCTATTGCGACTGTATAGCATTCCGTATCTGGTAAAACAAGCGTCATCTGTGAAAATTACTTGTGGAGGAAATTGAGGATCGACTGTAAGGTGCTGCAATAACCATTGGCTCAACACGACACGAGGTTAAAAGGTAGAAGGAGTCAAAGAAAGCACTGTCTGTAGACGGAAAGAGTGTACCTGCATTTTCGGTAATACTTGACACACTCTACTCAACGAAACTTTCATTTCGCATGCAACTGATCGATTGCTGCTCGCAAGCGCCGCATCTCCTAGAGAAACTATTGCATCTTCTATGTCGAAAAACCCTGTACTTCTTCGTCCTACTCGGCTAGTGTACTGTGGTATCACTCGCCCTGTTCACTTAATCTTTGGGACAGACTTTTAGGCATGGCGTAATCCGGATGCCTTCTACACAGATATTTGGTCCTGTACAAACTTTCCGCTTCTTTGTTACTTCCATTTGGTTGCCCACACACGAAAACATGTCTACAAGTTACATCACCGGGAAGAACTCCATTTGTTTAGGGCTAATCGACGTTAGCACTTCAACCTGCAAAAATATAGGCTGCAGCCTACTACAGTACTGACGCAGTAAACAGGACTGCTTATATCAGTATACAGTACGCCATCTGCATTGAATTAGTTGCGTTATTGTCACAACAGCTACCCCAAAGTGCTCGTCAGTATACCCTACTCCACAGTCTTAGGAACGACAGTACCGGTACATATAGTCTACACAAGGAGATATCAGACAAAAACTATTTAACCAACAAAAAATGCAAAATTTGGTAATGGACTGATATTCTCTGCACAACACATTCAATAGCCTCATTATTTTGAGATCTGCAATATGAACCATGTCAATTAATAGTAGCGTTAAGTTTTGGGACACGTGGTTGGCCAGCCAACAAAAGTTGGTCTACTATAAAATAATAGCAAATTGCGGTAATGGAGAGAAATTCTGTACACATACAGGTATTATTTAGCCATATAATTACTAGTAGCATTAAGATGCAGGACACACAATGGGCTAGCAGACAGAAGTTAGTCTATCATAAGAAATTGCAAAATATCGGTAAGGGATAGAAGTTCTGTACACTTAAAGGTATTCATTAGCTGCATTATTTTGAGATGTACAATATGAAACACTTGATTTAATAGCAGCATTAAGATTTAGGACACATTGTGGGACAGTGGACAAAAGGCTACCCAAGTAGAGACAAAGACTATTCTGTGAAAACGTATTGAATTATCACGCATGGTTTCATACTCTGACTAGTGGAAAGAAATGTAAGCAATTTAGCTATACGATAGGTCTTAACACTTCAGTAGTTTGAAAATCGGCTCACATGTGGTGGTTGACCTGAAAGACTAAAATGTACCATTCAGAGACGCATCCAAGCTCTAGAAATCATATAAAAACCAAGTAATATAAAAGGGGTTTGCGAATCACTTCCCTACTTACTGCAAACTCAAATAAATGAATTAGACGCAGTCGTGAGTTGAGCTACAAAATACAAATACCTTCGTCTGTACTTTGAGACGACCGCTCACTTCTACCTGACATATACTTACAGAGATGAAGGCGTAAAGTGCCACTGGATGCACCCATGCATACGGTCATTTATCCCTTGGGTTGTGGGTGCAGGTTTCTCTTATAAAGCCGACGTGCCAACAACAATACTGTGACGTATCGACCTAGCCCACTTCTTGACAGTATAGCGACATTTTCTGCTTTCTGTTACTCCCAAATGCAGGGTTCACTCTAGCATTATAGAACAGAGTGCAGAGATTTGCTTTTCTTAAGTTTGTATTATTAGTAGTTCATATCCGTATTCCATATAGTGGTAACGCACTTCATGGAAAATACACACCTCACGGCATATCGTTTACTGCATCGCTAGTGATTCATAGTACGAGCTGCATGGAGGTGAGTATAACTGCGTGGAACACTCAGAAATTGTGTCTTATGACAAAGTAAGGTAGAGACAAAGGAGAATTGCCTGCTCATTCTTAATTTAGCAGACCAACCCACTACAGTAGTGCATGACCACAATCCGACGACTTCCCTTCTCTTCTGCTTCTAGCCTCCAATCCCGCCTTTCCAACCTGTTACACGACCCTCTCCCCAGAACACAATTTACCCATGGAGACGATTTCACTGCTCTTATATGTGATGCAAACATGTAATATTTGTTCATAACCCTCATTATTTAACGATATACAGTACTTTTATACCTTTAGAACATTATTTATAACAATCTGCTATTCTTGCGTCCCGTGCAACTCGGAGACCATTAGTCCTACAGAAAAAATGAATAGTAGATTTCCCGTAGGAAATTTAATGTAGTATAATTTATAGTACCGGGAAACTTTATCGCTAGAAGCCGTAATTTTCGATATAGTCAACAAACACTTAATAAACTGAACATTAAACGCCCCTAACACCTACTCTTCCACCTCACCGCTCAGAATTTTTAGCATGTTACACTCTCCATACCACTGTAAAAATTTTGCGGTTATACGAATTTTTCCCCCAGTTTTCCTTCTCTGAGGGCTAAACTCTGCACATTCCGTTCTAATATTTGAAACGCTCTAATTCTCACAGCCATGCACCCACAGACAGATTAGGAAATCTACGGGCTTTGCAAGGTGAACAAATAAACAGATTATCTCATTCCGTTTCCAGAGGTTCTGTATTACTTCGACCAAGTGATGTATAAAGTGAAATTAACACCGTGAGTACACTAAGATGCCAAGTATGTCTACTATCAATGAAAAGTACCCAACTGACCCATTTCAAGTGTCTGGGAACTCTTCTGCAGAATCACAAAAGTTGTCTGATATTCCATAAGTTCGCATTTTGTTCTTTAGGTCATAATGCGTAAGGGCATCGAACACCAACCGCAAGGGCAGGAGCACGGCATGTTGCTGTCTGCTTCCATCTAGAGCTTATAGATAAACAGAGCTAGCTGCCTTCCATAATATTACTGAGACCTACAGAGCACATTTCCAGCTCCCAGAAAGGCCATACAATGCGAACACAAAAGGTGTCCCATAATTATACAACAGATTGACGCCAGCGATTTACGAGGCCTGTAGTGAAGTTCATTTTTAGAACGACTCATCTTGAAGACAGGAAGCCTTTGGACGCCCTGAGAATTACAGAAATGCTGAAACTGTGAAGATGATTGTAAGTAGTGTCTGGATCAATCAGTGAATCCGTGTTTCAAAGGGAACAGTTCAAGTACGAGTCCCGGCCGGAAAAACAGTTTAAATGATACCTGTTGTTTCTTATCACGGCTCGGGAGCACACTCTAAAGCACCTGGCAAAGGATTACGTTTAGTATTTCATATTCATATGAGCGGAGTGTCAGTCTCAGAAGCGCGTGTACATAGTAGCATATAGTACAGCATAAGCTGTACATATTTCATGACTAGATATTAAAATCTAACATTAATTAAATGTTCACTGAACAGCGTATAGTATTTTGAAAGTAAGCTGGTGCAGCACTATTTCAATAGAAAAGAAAACGATTCTTGGCCTAAATGACAAAGTGATCTGTCCAGAAATGACTGTATTCGCCACATGAATCCCTCTAAAGCTGAAGTAAAAGGTGTTAAAACGAATGCCGCGCGGGCTTAGCCTAGCGGTCTAGGGCGCTGCAGTCATGGACTGTGCGGCTGGTCCCGGTGGACGTTCGAGTCCTCCCTCGGGCATGGGTGTGTGTGTTTGTCCTTAGGATAATTGAGGTTAAGTAGTGTGTAAGCTTAGGGACTGATGACATTAGCAGTTAAGTCCCATAAGGTTTCACACACATTTAAACATTTTTGTTAAAACGAATGCCTTATTCTCATGCTCAATATATAGGGCAAACTTCCTCCAATTAGAGAGGTATCAGCATTCATTCACTGACAAAGGATGAACTTAGGCGATGTCTTTTACATGCGATCGTAATTTCAGAATACGAGCAAGAGTTTGTCCCTAAGTTCAAGTGAAATCGCCTTATGGTTGCGTTACGAACGTGATAACAGTAGTTTCATTGATTTGAATCTTGATTTACACAGATGAAAGCTTTCAACCCGAGAAAGATAGAGAAAATTAAGTAAATGTTTACTTAGTTAAGAATTTATTTTATCTAGCAACCGACCCTCTCCTACATCATTCAGGCGTTATTTGTAAACGTACTGTACACTAAAGCATGAAACATATGTACTGCTACAAAGGTAACATAGGTAACATTAGAGCTACAAAAACCGGTAGGAATAGAAATAATGTGATAATGATCTGCGCAACAGTTGAACTATGACTAGTGGAAATAAATAACAAAAATAGTAATACAATAATACAACGTTTACCCAGTGTCTGCAATGGCCTTGCCGCAGTGGTTACACCGGTTCCCGTGAGATAACCGAAGTTAAGCGCTGTCGGGCGTGGCCGGCACATGGATGGGTGACCATCCAGGAGGCCATGCGCTGTTGCCATTTTTCGGGGTGCACTCAGCCTCGTGATGCCAATTGAGGAGCTACTCGACCGAATAGTAGCGGTTCACAGAAAACCATCATAACGAACGGGAGAGCGGTGTGCTGACCACACGCCCCTCTTATCCGCATCCTCAGCTGAGGTTGACACGGCGGTCGGATGGTCCCGATGGGCCACTTGTGGCCGGAAGACGGAGTTACCTAGTGTATAGAAACAGGACTGGACAAGAGAAAAGAATGAGAAGGAATGGGAATAATAAGAGTGCTAAGGGAAGAAGGAAGTAGAATACAAATAAAAATTAGGCTCAAAATGTTCAAATGTGTGTGAAATCTTATGGGACTTAACTGCTATGGTCATCAGTCCATAAGCGTACACACTACTTAACCTAAATTATCCTAAGGACAAACACACACACCTATGCCCGCCGGGACCAGCCGCACAGTCCATGACTGCAATTAGGCTCAAAAGAAGTGAAAGTACTCAGGAAGGGGAACAGAATGTGAAATCAAAGAAATGTAGTACAATATGAGGAAGGTTTAGCTGATGCATTTGAGTATATGAAGTGAAGAACCCTATGCCATTATTGGCGAAAGCCGCAGTGCTGTGATGGGAGAAAGTGATTATGTACCCCAGGCATTTCTTAAATGCAGGGTGCTTATAAATTAAGTATACAAAAGTAGCCTTTAATTGTGAATATGGCAGATAACAGAAATGTTTCATACATCACTGAACGCAGTAACTCTTCAAATTTTATTCCCGCCTGACATTGTTTAGTCATCGATGTTCCCGCTAGGTTGCATGCGTGATTGAGTTATGCCAACAGTCATAATGCAATCGTATAAGGTTGCAGAGTATGCGTAGTGTTGTTTATGATTTGATGAATCCTAATTCACTATTGCAGTTCAGAGGCAATTCAGAACTAAATAACGTACGCCATCATGTTAAAGACAAACTGTTATTAATTGGTACAATGATTTCATCGGAAATGGCTGTATATTACATTGGAAGTCAGATCAGGGTCGGCTAGTAGCCTCTGACGTAGCAATTGAACAACTGTAACTGGAATATCGTACCTGGTCATACCTGGTCATGCTTCAACATCATCTAATGCATCCGTTACAGCAGGATATGGACACAGAATTTATTTTCCAGTAAGATGGCACACTACCACATTATCATTGTCAAACTGTCGCTCATCTCCTTAAGAATGTGATGACTTGGATTGGACATGATGTAAGAACATCTTGGCCACGAGTATTTGTTCCTCAGCTTCCGGGAAACGTCACCGAACTGCGACAACGGAAAACACAAATAATGGCTACGATACATCAAAACTTGCTTCGAAGGATGTGGAAAGAAACAGATTACAGATGGGATATTTGTCATATTTCAAAACAGAGCTACATTTACCACATTAGCAAATAAGACTTGAAAATATACTGCATTCAGGGCTGTATCAAACAGGTCTGTAAATCATCATTTTTGCCCGCATCTCGTGGTCGTGCGGTAGCGTTCTCGCTTCCCACGCCCGGGTTCCCGGGTTCGATTCCCGGCGAGGTCAGGGATTTTCTCTGCCTCGTGATGGCTGGGTGTTGTGTGATGTCCTTAGGTTAGTTAGGTTTAAGTAGTTCTAAGTTCTAGGGGACTGATGACCATAGATGTTAAGTCCCATAGTGCTCAGAGCCATTTTTTTTGAAATCATCATTTTCAATATTAAAAGTTACTTTTGCGTAACTAATTTATAAAGACGTTGTACCGCGTGACGACGGATCTTTCGCAAAGTACTCGATATGTCAAACATAAGCACAATGCAGCAAAACAAGCAAGAGCAAAGGCTATTTCTAGTCCCCCGGCTCTTGTTTTCGTGGCATTTAAGTGCAGCATATTCGCTATAGTCTAATCGCCTATTTATGGATTCGGCAGGCAGCTACGGCTAACGGTAGAGAACGGACGTGTGCACTTTCCGAGATTACATGATTGCGATATTCTGTTTGTATCTTCTCTGTTCGTTTACTGCGTTCGTGTGCCGGAATGTTTGTTGTTGGTAAATGTGTGGAAGTGTTTGTATAGTTGACAGTGGAGTTAAGAGAGTAACATATTCTGAAACCTAAAGAAGTGACAAGTCTAGTGAACAGCCATGGTTGGTTGCACAACCTACTAGCCGAAGACACTACCTTCATCGTCTCGCAACGTTGAAGGACGAATTGAAGGGCTGCGCATATGGAAACACCGTTACCGTGCTGCCGCAGTAGACATTGACAACGCGATCCTCATCCGGAATGTACCTGATATATTCCCCGATGACTACGTTCAGATGGTTAGTGATATTATTGCTGTAACAGCTACTACGCATTGTTTACGTATGGTAGGTGGCAACATCTGTACGTTCCTTAACAAGTTAAACGTGTTGGTCGCTTAATGAAAGAAGGCGGGATAACAAGTAAGGGAGCGTTTGAGCCACTTAGAAATTTCAGAAGTTGAAGCACATGAGTTGTTTTATTCCATTGTGTTTCCTTTCACACCTAACATTCAGATCATCAGTCAAATGTCTAAATAATGCAGGGCTCGTAGACATTTGCGTGAAATACCGGCAAGGTCTAAGATACAAGGTTGTGTCAACATAACGTGTTCTTGATGTACTGCGCAACTTATCACTGAAGATTTCAGTAAAGCTCCATCCAAACTGCAGACGCCGTTCCAAGGCAATACTTTTAAAGTCTCTGTATCAATAGACGATTTAAATTGCTATAACTTTAAAGCTACTGATCTCTTAAAAATAAACTGCTCAAATATTGCCATTGATATTAGTATCGTCTCTGACTTCCCTGCACTTAAAGCCACAACACTTGTAAGTCAGCCGGCCGGTGTGGCCGTGCGGTTAAAGGCGCTTCAGTCTGGAACCGCGTGACCGCTACGGTCGCAGGTTCGAATCCTGCCTCGGGCATGGATGTGTGTGATGTCCTTAGGTTAGTTAGGTTTAAGTAGTTCTTAGTTCTAGGGGACTTATGACCACAGATGTTGAGTCCCATAGTTCTCAGAGCCATTTGAACCATTTTGAACTTGTAAGTCAACCAGTGCAAATAGGGCTTGTTGCAACGCAAACATTACAAAAGACAGAAAAAGACGGCGATGTATCTGTTCTGATTGTTTTATAACTGTCTCCTGAAGATAGGTAGAGATGTTGCTCTTCTTGCGGTACGAAACCACCTGATCATAATACAAAGAACTCAGAATCTCCCAGTAACCCACAAATATCAAATATTGATCAATAAAATCCAGTACTAGGTAATCGAAGTTCTGACGTGGCAGTCGACTCAACAGACGTATATCTATAAATCTATGTATATCTACAGTCTACAAATATCAGTGATATACCATGTGTGTCAGTTTCCATGTCAGAATATGACGACCATTCTCAATTGGAAACAAGCTTATCCGATGAAGCCCTTGCATTCTGTTCCACGAAGTCAAACCGTCGTCCTCTCCAGCCTATGGCTGCAGAATCTATGATGATAAAAATTCTGAATGTGTTTCAGTATTTTTTTACATATCCATTTTTTATTAAACACAACAAAACTTATCTTTGCTCGCCAGACTCGGCTGTAGCTATGAAACTGTGCACGTGCTCTTGCAGTTCAAACACGCTAAATGAGCCACGGTTACTGAGTGGCGAATTGATACAAGTTCAGAATGGCCGTACTGTGGCTTCACTGCAGTCACAAGGAAACACAAGTTCGTAGATACTTGTTGACACAGTTCTGATAGTGCTGGCGCGTAGACATAGTTGACAAGAGACGGAAGACCCTTCACTCCCCGACGGTGGACGGCGAGTAGGCAGCACAACGACGTTACTCCGACAGGAGCTTCCGGGAAGTGGACGCGATCCGACCTCGAGTATAAGTACCCTCCTGCTGCTTGACTAAACTATTTCAGGGAGGAGATGCAGCGGTGGCGCCTCAGAACTATGGCAGGCACGGCTTATTCCTGACATCTCATTGGCGCCTCGTGATACCGCTTTGCTGTGCAGTGTCTCTGTGGTTATCGACGCTTCCTGCGCCGCTCTCAGCACTCGACGTCACCGCACTTTCCTTGTCATTTATCAAGTCGCCTTTCTTATCTGTAATGAAACAGGTTGGGCTCTGAAATCCACGTCTGTGATTTTTGATGCATTCGAAAAATTACCTTGAACTCTTGGTGTGGCTCTCTGTCTTAACTTGTTGTAATAAACTGTTTAGATATATTCTCTTCTCTGGTCTCAGGATTCGCTTTGTTTCTCTTCTCATGTTGAGAAAATATTCAGTTTTTTGCTAATGCTCTCTGTCAGCTAGAGACACCTCCCTCGCCTTCCTTCTCTTTTCTGTAGCCTTCTGGTATGTCTCGTTGAAACATCCTCGCGTCGTCATTCTCTTCTTTCTTCCCAATGTATTCTCCCTACATTTAGTACTGTAGCTTTTATTTTTTTCCACTTTTCCTCTACGTCTCTCTTGCTTCTAGAGGACTAGCACACGAACTTAAATTCGTATATGAATCATCGGAACATTAGTGGTCCGGTCATTTGCTGTTGCTTTTAGCCCTTGTAATACGACCGATATTTCATAACCCACATTAACCCACCTGAGACAATCACTGAACATGTTATTTAACAACGTTTGTTACTGAATAGATAGATAAAATTAATGTTTAAGAAATGGTCCCTCAAGATTATGATCTAGTCTAACCACAGGATTAAATTTAACTATTATTTTATTTTCAAAGTGACTTCGAATGGTGGTCTTATGCAGGCTGATATTTAAAAATCATAAAATAATAAGGGATCAATTGATTGACTTAGCAGAGCAAGGAGATCATCTGCAGACAGTCCGCAGCTCGTGGTCGTGCGGTAGCGTTCTCGCTTCCCACGCTCGGGTTCCTGGGTTCGATTCCCGGCGGGGTCAGGGATTTTCTCTGCCTCGCGATGACTGGGTGTTGTGTGATGTCCTTAGGTTAGTTAGGTTTAAGTAGTTTTAAGTTCTAGGGGACTGATGACCATAGATGTTAAGTCCCATTGTGCTCAGAGCCATTTGAACCATTTTTTTTTGCAGACAGTAACGAATGTAAATGAAAGGCAATGTGCGGTGCACCAGATCATTCAAACTGAATGAAACTCTGGTACTGTTGCAGTGAAATATTCTAAAGTTCCTATAGGTGAACATCGATATAACTGTACTTCTCAACCAAAACTTAAACTCATGTAACTCACCTCCCACGCAGACCTTACCAAACAACCTTATCCATTAACACACGGACGTCAAAAGACAGGTCTTGAAACATGCCCTGCTGGCCTGATAAGAAACTATGTCACGTGACCAAGTCAAATGAGCTTCTTGTATCTACACCACCATTCTCACGATTATATGTTTTACAATTTTTACGTATTTCCGATATACACGGTACACATGTTTGGATAATTTGCGAACTGATATTAAAGTACAACACGCTAAACATAGCAGAACGAGTAATTTCGTACATCCTAAAGTGAACGCTAAGAAACCTGGTCAACGTCGTATCTTTCTTTAGATTGCCGCCGCAGCACTGCGACATTTAAATAGTCATGTCACAAAAAAATTCTCACTCGCAACAAGTTTATTAAAACAAGAAACCAGAAATGCGTAGTGTAATTATAAATAATGTTGCCTTAAGGAAGGTATGTATCCACACACATTTGTATCCTGATGTACTTCGAGGGTCATCAGTTAGACGTAGCAAGTACTAGTGTTATTTTTAAAACATTGTATCTAGTTATGTACATTACATTATCGACATTAGGTTTTAAAACGCATTTCTTAGGAATGTATTTTCAACTCCTGTTACGTTCGACTTGCCGTCCTCTGCTACTTGCTCTTTCTCTTATAAGTGCAACACCTTTTTCTGCCTGTGCTAACGCCGCCTCCTATTGTTTATGTTCCATAATTTTGTTCTTGCATTCAGTTTACTCGTGGGGGATTGTTATGGAACATTACTGATAATTTCGCTATGTGCAGCTGCTAGCGTCGTAGTTTAAGGTGTTTTTTGCATGTTTTCAGATTCGTGACTGAACACTTAACCTACAGGCAGAAACGGACAGTATAAATATGTAGACCGATGTTTAAGTGGAGCCACCATTTGTAAATCACATAGTGCTTTGGTAGATAATACCGTGTATCAATCTACCACATTCATTATTTGAATTACTGCTTCCTGTGTTGTTAGATACTTGGACAGACGGTTGCTTACCTGAAAATATTTAAGTTAGATTCAGTATTATTTGCCCAGCGGCTTTCTTTTATGAGGTGCTCTATAAAAATGGTCACTTTTTAAATATCTGTGGTCTTCAGAATATGACGACTTGCATTATATGAAAGGTAATTCATAGATGCCAAATTTGTCGAATTCGTCTGAGAAAGTGTTGTTGTTCCGTAGACGTTTTTGTAATGTGTTGCTTGTTCGGTAAAGTACTGGAGTCTTTGGTTTGCAATATGTTCCCCTTCAAGTAGAAATTCTGCTTAGCCGTAGATCAGTTTGTGCCGCACATGTTTCAGTTTCGGTGTCTTTACCCTGTTTGTCCCCTGTATATGCCGCATGTTGGTTTCAGGGCTATGTCAGAATTACTATGGCGTATGTACGGCCTTACGAAGAAGGAAATATGTTGGAAATTTGTGGTAAGGACTGTGGGACCAAACTGCTGACGTCATCGGTCCCTAGGTTTACGCACTAATTAAACTAACTTAAACGAAATTACGCTAAGGACAACACATACACCCATGATCGAGGGAGGACTCGAACCTCCGACGGGGGCAGTCGCGCGAACCGTGATAAGACGCCTGAGACCGCACGGCTACCCGCGCGGCTGAAGAAGAAAGATTACGCATTAACGTGCCGTCGATGACGAGGTCATTAGAGATGCATCACAGGGATGGGTAAGGAACCATCAAGGCATTTCCCTTAAACCTTAATCTGGATGCCCTTCTCTTTCCAAACGCAAATCCAAAGGTGCACGTCGCTCGAAGATTTCTTAAATGAACTAGCGAAACCGTCAGTCTACGCAATTGCGAAATATGTGTGGGAGGAGACATACGTCCTGATGTCCCTTCCACCCTCTGTCTGCCCATCACCCCCCCCCCCCCTCTCTTCTGTCCATCTCCTCTACTTGCCCCTCTCTCTATCCTCTACATCCTCCCCCCAATCTCTGACCCTCACATTCTCCCCCTACCTCTCTACACCTTCCCATCCCACTCTTTCTATCCATTTCCCGTTCCACTGCTCTATGTCCATTTCATCCCTTCTCCCAACCGTCTGTCCATCTGTCCGCCCCCCCCCCCCCCCCTCTGACCATGAACATTATTTATTGCTATTGCTAACGACACCTTGATGGGAAGTAAGTAGCTTAAAAGGAATGAGTAAATCTATTGGAATGACTGGTATAGGCTGTATGAGAGATCTTTCTTGCCGCTGGATCTTTGAGGATAGTAGCTTCAATGACAGTATTTTGCATGGTTTTAGTCTGAACACGGATACGATTACGATGTTCCGACGATTCACGTTTCGTAGTTGTATCCAAATCATAAGCCGACAAGTCATAAATACAAGTTTCCTGTTGCTTGATGAAACCAATTTATATAAAGAGGCGTAATTTTTCTGGAAGAAACAATTTGTCTGATATTCCAAATGCCCTGATATTGTAGTTAAAACCGGCAGCGAGAATGAACACGAAACCATACATTTGCACAGCACAGCATTATGTTTCTCGCATCTGGCTGTAATAGAAGACCAGCGCTTGGCACCGGTCGGCATGTGATTCCTCATCCCGACTCAAGAGGAAAGTGTATCCAGCAAAACCTAGTCCCGCCAATGGGTTTAAGAGAAATGCAATCTAAAAAAACAAGGCTCTGTCTACACGGTAATTGTGTGCAGCCAGACCAAGAACAGGTAACATGATTTTGCCCTATTCAGTGTGCGTTATTCTGTGGCCGAAGAGCGGCGCAGATAGTCCGCTGCTGGCCTACCTTTTGTATGGTATTAAAATAACCATAAAGGAACAAAAAAACCATATTCATTGAAAAATATATGTAGCCTGTGACTCTCTGACCGTTTACTAGAGTATTGTGTAAAAACTGGAAGTAAGTTGGTCTATAACTTTTCGAAATTTTGGTAACAACATAAAACTTGTCTATATATAGTCGTGTAGAGTATAGTTAACCGTTGTGTGAGAGCTAACAATTACTTTACATCATACCAAAACCACGCAATGTTTGTAAACAATGGGTCTCAAGGGAGGCGTGCACTGCTAAAACAGACACAAATAGTTCTTTTTTCCCATGATGTATATTGCGAGTAATATTGTATGATCTTGGAAACAGAACTGAACATAAAGCTTCTGGTTTTGAGAAAGCAGTCATCGCCTCTATACAGATCATAGTGATTAAATAAATATTTCTCTGCATATCTGAAAAAATCTGACTAATCACTAATAGGTATTCCCAGGTCCCGTATATGGCGACGTTATTAGGCATGGACTTCCACATATAACTTTAGTTGGCGGTGAACACTTGTGCCGCATACGTTTGCTACTTTCGAGAGTGATGTTTAATGAATGTATGAAGTACACTTGGCCTTATAATGCCACCACGTTTAGTGAATTTTAGTTAATTTTGGCTGAGGACATTAAAATACCTTGAAAACTGCACATCGGATCAAAACAAGTTATAATTCCAGTTTGTTTGCCTTGGGAGGGGGGAGGTGGGGCAATTTTGTTGATATCTGTAATGGGAACCCCCGTTTTGTATTGCTGATTACTATTCTATGGGAAAATCTACATACGTTTCGTCTGAAGCATTATTTTTTTCCTTTCGCCAGAGATGGCGCTGTAATCGGAAGAATAGAAATGGGTACATGTTCGTAATTTACGATGTACTACTCAATGGCTCTTGAAAATCCAATGGCACTGGGGATCCCACCTCCATGCTGCGAGGGTAGGAGATGTCAATATTTTATAACTTGTAATTTGATACCACATTCGCAACGTTTATTCCTCCGACATATCGAACACGGGAGCACTCGAAGCGCCACCGTGGCCGTGTAGGGAACTACGACGTATCGTAACAGGCGCTACCCTGCGACCAGAGCACACGCATCAAATGGTTAAAATGGCTCTGAGCACTATGAGACTTAACTTCTGAGATCATCAGTCCCCTAGAACTTAGAACTACTGAAACCTAACTAACCTAAGGACATCACACACATCTATACCCGAGGCAGGATTCGAACCTGCGACCGTAGCGGTCGCGCGGTTCCAGACTGTAGCGCCTAGAACTGCTGGGCCACCCCGGCCGGCAGCACACGTATAGCGCAGACGTAGAAGAGATAGCGGCTTGTGCCGTGTTTATTACCTGCACACCTACCTATCATGTGGAGAACAGACGTTCATGTTGACGATGATTGTAGCAACCACAGAAGATAAAATTAAAATGGTCCTAACTTGCGGACATGTTGAGGTCTCTATTGTTTTGCATGCCGAGAGCGTTCCAGAGAGAGTTCGCTCTCGTTCGTTCTTTTACAAGGCTGTGAACAGCTTAATGCCTGATGCCAGCGTACAGACCGGCAAAAGGAAACGAAGCAAACGTGTTAACAGGAGAAGCTAATGCAATAACTGTACTAGCGGCAGTACACCACAACCCACGGATAAGCGCCCGGCAACTGCAACGCTATTCCGTAGGTAGTATTGTCACCATACTGAATAGTCATAACTATCATTAATACGACATATCAGTGTAGTAAGAACTTCATGGCGCCGATTTCCATAACAGGTTAGTGTTTTCTGAATGGGTACTTCAGCAAATGCCAGCGAACCTCACATTTCTTCACACTGGACTCGCATTCGGGAGGACGACGGTTCAATCCCGCGTCCGGCCATCCTGATTTAGGTTTTCCGTGATTTCCCTAAATCGCTCCAGGCAAATGCCGGGATGGTTCCTCTGAAAGGGCACGGCCGACTTCCTTCCCCATCCTCCCCTAACCCGATGAGACCGATGACCTCGCAGTTTGGTCTCTTCCCCCAAAACAACCCAACCCAACTCACATTTCTTTGCCGAGGTACTATTTTCCGATGAGTCTATATTCACAAACCATCGCAGCGTTAACGAGCAGAACACGCATTACTGTTTACGCAAAGTTGACCATCAACGTCCTTGGTCGGTTAACGTATGTCATGGCATCATGTGGAACAAACTCATTGGTCCCTATTTCATAGACGGCATGTTTAAAAGACGAAAATATGGAATGTTGTAGGTCCATTGAGTAGTGCGTCGTAAATTACAGTTGTGTATCTATTTCTATTCCTCCAATTGCAGCAGCATCTGTGGCGAAACGTAGAAAATGCTTCAGTCAAAACGTACATAAATTTTGCCATAGAATCGAAATCAGCAGTAAAAACCGGGGGTTTCAATTGAAGATTTCAAAGTTGCCCCCGCCACCCACCCACTGCGTGGTGTTTCATGTCGAGTGTGATATTGGATGTTCACCTCCGAGACAAACAAATTGGAATTATAGCTTTTATTGGTCCTATGTGTAGTTTTCCAGACATTTCATGTCTTCAGTTAAAATAAACATATAATCATGGTACTAGGGAAATGAATTACCTATGGTGGACTAAATACTAGCTTAGGCCTAAACCCATTCGTGTCTGTTCTGGCATCCAGCGGCTAGTGGTCAGCGTGTATTCAATAAGATGGTGCAGTTGCTACAAATATGTCTTGATCTCAATAATCAAGTCTTCAACATTTGTGATATCGATAAGAGATCACCACAACCATCTTCACCTTGATAAAATCATGATGGAAGTACAGTAAAAATATCCACTACCCCAGGCCCCAGTAAATATACTGGACTTTTCCGGTTATCGGATTACGGGCGACCAGGAACATCATGAGAAGAATCGGAGCTTCTCTTCGCAAACACTATATTGTCACGCTCAACTCACATACGCTGGTCAAGACAGGATAACTCAGATATATTATAGATGTTCTGGAAAAACTTCACATCAGACGAAAACCACTTAGACACATGAAACTACAGAATATACAAAGGAAAACCGGCGTTCGAAGAGGAACACCGACAACGTTTTACACAGGATTTGCAGTTCACAAATCAGTCACAGACAACATCCTAGATTTCAGTTCAGTATTAGAAAGAATCTCTGTAATTACCTTCAAATCAGGAAACAAAAGATACAAAATAATCAATGCATATGCACCGACAAACGATCACAACAAAAAGAAACAACAAGAAGTCGAGGACTTTTGGGAAGACATGAAAGAAGTAACAAATAAAGTACCAGGCGAACATGTTCATATTGTATTAGGAGACTTCAGTGCACGACTGGGGCAGGAGATGATGTACAACCAAATCACAGGCCCATGCACAGCACACAAACGCACCAACAAGAGTAGGGAACATCTCATACTTGACTGCCAAAATTTTAGCTTAAAAATTATGTCAACGTAGTTTCAAAAGCCAAAACTAAATCTCACAATATGGAATATGTCCAGAAACGTATGGGGAAAACTTCAAGTAGGTCATGTAGCCATCACTAGCAAAAATAGAAGGAAAATCCTGAATGTGAGGACAGGCAAAGGATTTTTCGAGTCCAGCCATCACCTGCTAAAAGTAAGAATTAGGCCAGTCCCAAGAAACAGAAAGACAACGCCGTAAGTTATAAGGCTCAACCCATAATATTTGAAAATAAACAGAGTCAAAGTTATTGAAGAAATTAATCAAAGTTCAACAGAAAATTGGACAGACCTCGCAAAGACAATTCGGAATACATTGCGCTGGATTCGACCTCGTGAGAAACGAAAACATAGATGATAGAACGCAACTTTTAATCAGTCCGTTGAACGTAGAATGCAGGCCTGGACGAAGTTGAGCAGCAACAATACTAAAGAGACATGGCAAGATTTCTACAAAGTTCAGAAACAATTCTCGAAAGATATTAGAAGAGCGGAAAGTACATGCAACAAAAATAGACCAAATTAAATTGACAAGGTTTGAAGAGAAATAACTCGAGAAAGTTCTACAGAATTTTCAGGGTAAATATTAAGAGTTATCTAAATATTTGCTTCAAAAGAACAGACGGATCTCTGGAAACAACTATTTAAGGAAACTGCAAAATTCTTAAACATTGTTTTGATAAACTCCGCAATTGCGAGAAGTCTGAGAAAAATTACTTTTCACGAAAATAGTACCAACCCCAGATTCGAAGCCTCCTTCAATAGCAGAGACTGGAGAGATTATAAAACAATTAGAAACCAGCAGAGCCTCGGGAGAATTATCTCTGAGATCTGGAAACTCAAGGACCAAACGGTCACTAAAAAAATCCATGAAATTCTTACAGAAATATGAAATACAGAGAAAATTCCGCAGGAATTGAAATGTGCGTTGATTCACACACTCCACAAAAAGGGTGACAAGACAGACCCTGATTACTACAGAGGTGTCTCATTATAACAGGCCACTTAAAAAATTCTGTCCAAGGCATTACTCAACAGACTAGAATCACAAGCTGATACAAAGATAGGTGAATACCAATCAGGCTTCAGAAAAGGAAGGTCCTCTATTGAACAAATTTGGAATCTGCGAACGCACCGGCCGTTGTGGCCGAGCGGTTCTAGGCGCTTCAGTCTGGAACCGCGCGACCGCTACGATCGCCGGTTCGAATCCTGTCTCGGGCATGGATGTGTGTGATGTCCTTAGGTTAGTTAAGTTTCAGTAGTTCTGAGTTCTAGGGGATTGATGACCTCAGCTGATAAGTCCCATACTGCTCAGAACCATTTGAACCATTTTAAACCAGCGAACGCTCCTGAAAATTAGACAGACTAGCAACCCTGTAGTCATGTTCGTAGACTTTAAGAAGGCCTAAGACTCCATACATAGGCAGATTCCCTCTGAAACATTAGAAGGCAATGGAATAGAGAGAGAAACTAGGACAGTCATACGACAGACACCTATAGACACCACATCCTAAATAAAATTTATGGGAGGAACTTAAACCCATTCGAGGTACATACAGGGATTAGACAGGGAGATGGTCTCTCATCGCTTTTATTCAACATTGTCTTGGACAAAGTTATTAAACAACGTGAAGAAAAAGTAAAGGAATTCAATTAGGATGAACGCATCCAAACAAGATTATCACAAAATGCCTGGTATTTGTAGATGACTTGGCAATAATCAGCCACAACAGACAAGAAGGAAAAGAAGCACTGTAATACATACGTGAAGTCTAGGTTAACAGAGTGGAAAATTTCAAATATCTTGGGGAATATATAAAACAGCGTGATCACGTTGATTTACTAAAGCGCTTCCTGCCTGTAAAGTTGCCATATCCTGTCAGTATAAGTAGCCCACATGCACAGGAACGCCACACACACTGTGGTCAGTGTGGTGTTCACCAAAAACCGAGGCAACAAAGCACTATACTTCAAGTAGTGCAACGAAGTGCAAAGAATAGTTACGACAATGAATTAGGGCTAAAATACAGATGTTAAAATTAACTGCAGATGACTATTAATGCGAGATCCTTCGGATAAAACTGATTTTGAAACCATAGTGTCTTACGTTCTGAACTACTTTTAGTCTCAGACCTAAAACGTTTTTACCCAGTTCTTTCGATTTTAAACGTCAGAAAAGTTACAAATTTCGCCAGTTTTCTAGACAAATTAGTTGCTTACGTCTAGAAATAACTGTACCTTTCCCATTACTTCTAGGTGAATTCATATTATAAACGATAATCCGTGATCTCAGTATAGTTGCCCAAAATACTAAATTTATATGTACTTCATGTCTCCTTTTCTCTCTCCTTTCCCTTTTTCATCTTCCCTTTTCAAACTCTTCTCTTCTTATGTTTGACTGTAATATAAATATTGTAATGTAAGTAAGGCAAACGATATAATTAACATAGTGAACACAACATGAAACATTTTCACGCTCACACACTGTCTGTAACTATGCGCTAAATATCTATGCCTGCACTGAGAACAATTAATTGTTTGATTTTATGCAAAAGAAAGCATGAAAAGCGTAGTCTGACGACAATAAAGAAGTAAATATATAGGTAAATAAACACTATAGTGAAGGCGAATTTTTAGTGGCTTAACAACGGGAAACAATATAGATTAAGAGTTCAACGCCAGTCAAGTATTAGGTTATTATGGACGGGCTTAAAAGAACTGTTGACTATAAATTATAAATAGATAAAATTGTAACTAATTTACATAAAAGTAATTAATGCACTGTCACTCGATTCATTGATATCATTTTAGATGTATTTGCGCCCAATTTAAATGCAATTTGAGTGTGTCAGATTTATACTAATACCAGAGTCACAAATAATTTGAAATTAATAGTGAGCAAAATATGATATCACAAACTAAATAATAGGACATTGAAAACAGCGTTCTGCTCTTGTATCGGCAGCAAACACTAGAACTAGACGTTCAGATGTGGCCGTGGAGTGTACTCTGATTCATCTTATGTATAGTATGTTAAAAAGATTTCTGTTAAATTAGTCCTCTCACATACACTAGAAATTAAATTACTAATTTATTTAGTTAGTCAATTATAATTTCAGTATCTAAGACACGTTTCGCGACAGGCTCTACTAAATTCAAAAATCACCGTCATCTTACCCATAGTTTATTGTGAGGGTGAGTGCCTTCCTTACCGTCTTTCTGAAATTAATTAAAAAAAATTCCTTAAATATCTGCAGTGATATTTCCACCTCTACAGTAACAATATGAAGCGTAACTAGTTCATAAAGTACAAGATAACGACTTTAGTTTACGTTCCGGTTCATTTCAGGCACAGTGGGACATGTAGCCAATGTCTGCAGGCCGCCCGCCTACATTAGAACGCGTGATGTAAGAAGTAGCTGAGGTGCGTGCAAGAGCAGTGACAATGTGAACCTCTGCCACGGCTCAACTCATAATTTGATGGACCATATTATTTCCCTTCAGCTCTTCTCCTTTTCTCGCTCTTTATCTTTCGCCCTTTTTTCCATCGTCCGCGACCCTCTTTCTCTCTGCTCTTCCCTCTCTCTTTCTCTGGAAGCACCCATCCGCGTAATTGACGGGCTTTAATTGTGTTATTCGAAAATAACATCTCTATCCGATTACGGGAACATCACTTGAGCTAGCTCGAAAAAAAGGGAGAAAGAGGCTTAGCGATTGTGAGAGTATCCGCTACTCTCATTTAACGCGATGAAAGCTGCAGTGAGCACGGCTCCAGTAAGCCTCGCAGAATGTTCTGCTTAAGCACCCTCCGGCTCCCACTATTATTCTCCGGCAAATGAGTTTTAAGGAGCTAACGAACCTGCTAAGAATAACTCAGGCTTCCTAATACGGCTAAATTAAGGGAAAGACATTTTACGGTCCTTGTTGCGATATTCTTAACACTGTAGTGTTTGTTGGCACGTAGCGAGTTGACTAGCCGAGATATCCTTCAACTGGAGTCCATCACACTAATTAAATTAGTTCACATTCAGCTTCCCTTTTCTTGGAAATAACGCTATTCATTACGTTAGAAATTAATAGCAGCTGATAGTCGATCTACATATACACTCATGAAACCACCTTTTATGTGGACTGGTGGGCACTTATGGCACCACTAATTTATCCCGTCTTCTCTCTTCCTTTCTTGAAGAGTGAGGCATAAGCCTCCTTATAAGCTCTAGTACCTATAACTTTTTGGTAGTCATTTTGTTAAACATCCTTACATACGTATTTTTACACAGAAGAAATACACTATATGATCAAAAGTATCCGGACACCTGGCTGAAAATGACATAAACGTTCATGGCGCTCTCAGTCAGTTATGCTGGAATTCGATATGGTGTTGTCCCACCCTTACCCTTGATGACAGCTTCCACTCTGGCAGGCTTACGTTCAATCAGGTGCTGGAATATTTCTTGGGGAATGGCAGCCCATTCGAAACAGAGTGCTGCACTGAGGAGAGGTAGTGATGTCGGTCGGAGAGGCCTCGCACGAAATCGGCGTTTCAATACTTCCCAAACGTGTTCTGTACGATTCAGGTCAGGACTCTGCGCTGGCCAGTCCATTACAGGGATGTTATTGTCGTCTAACCACTCCGGCACAGGCTGTACAGTATGAACAGGAGCTCGATCGTATTGAAAGATGCAATCACCATCCCCGAATTGCTCTTCAATAGTGGGAAGCACGAAGGTGCTTAAAACATCACTGTACGCCTGTGCTGTGACAGTGCCACGAAAAACAATAAGGGGTGCAAGCCTCCTCCATGAGAAACACGACCACACCATAACACCACCGCCTCCGAATTTTACTGTTGGCGCTACACAAACTGGCAGATGACGTTCACCGGGCAGTCGCCATACCCTCCCCCTGTCATCGGATCGCCACATTGCGTACCGTGATTAGTTCCTCCACACAACGTCTTTTCGCTGTTCAGTCGTCCAATGTTTACGTTGCTCACACCAAGCGAGGCGTCGTTTGGCATTTTCGGACGTGATGTGTGGCTTATGAGCAGCCGCGCGACCATGAAATCCAAGTTTTCTCACCCTCCACCTAACTGTTGTAGTACTTGCAGTGGATCCTGATGCAGTTTGGATTTCCCGTTTGACGTCCTGTATAGATGTGTGCCTGTTACGCATTACGACCCCCTTCAACCGTCAGCGGTCTCTGTCAGTCAACAGACGAGATCGGCCTATACGATTTTGTCATGTACGTGTAACTTAACGTTTCCACTTCACTACCACATCGGAAACAGTGGACCTAGGGATGTTTAGGAGTGTGGAAATCTCGCGTACAGACGTATGACACAAGTGACATCCAATCACCTGACCTCGTTTGAAGTCCGTGAGTTCCGCAGAGCGCCTCATTCTGCTCTTTCACGATGTCTAATGACTACTAAGGTCCACGATATTGCTGCGAGCATGATCGATATCACGTGAGTGTCATGTGAATGTGGAATCGTGGGTTCAGAGGCTTCATACTCAACACTATGCAGGGGTTCATCGTTTCCCCGCAAGTAGCGCCCGAGAGGGCAGGCATGCTTTACGTCGGATTTACAGGATCGTATATCCATGGCACGTAACTTGAGTCACGAAATGGGTTCATTGTTTACAGCTGCGAGCTGCCCCTTATCTCTGGTACTTCCCTTTATGTTCTTCTCTCTATGTTCCAGCATTAGCCCACGCATTACGAGTGGTGCTCCAACTGATAGTGCCATCGTTGTCCATATTCTTCGTACTATCGATAGGTGGTCTTCTGCAGTGATTATAACTGAGTGGACGCTCCAGCGAGACACCCTGTGATCTTTCTGTTGTGTCTAGACAAGACAGCCTAGACACAATGAGAGGAAGCCGAAAGGCACGCGCTAAGCTAAAGCAGGATTGCGTGAGGTCTGAAACAGGTTACGTAATGAATGCTATAAAGAAAAGTACGTAGCTGCTGGAATACTTAACTTTAATCCATCATTTGTATATCGCTCTTGACGATACAAGTTAGGCTCTTTAGAAAATGCTAATGGCGCCTTGCTAGGTCGTAGCCATTGACTTAGCTGAAGGCTATGCTATCTATATTCTCGGCAAATGAGAGAGTCTCCGTCCGTGTAGTCGCTAGCAAAGTCGTCCGTACAACTGGGGCGAGTGCTAGTACGTCTCTCTAGACCTGCCGTGTGGTGGCGCTCGGTCTGCTATCACTGAAAGTGGCGACACGCGGGTCCGACATGTACTAATGGACCGCGGCCGATTTAAAGCTACCACCTAGCAAGTGTGGTGTCTGGCGGTGACACCACACTTTCACAATTTCACACTCAGTTCTATACCGCTGTTATTTTCACAGGATACAAGAACAAGAACCCATGCGGACATTTTTTGATTTATAAATAGAGTGAGTAATTCGTTACCTAATACATTAAGCAGGCCGTACGTTAATTTACAAAATTTATCATTACTACTTCTCTTCTTAAAAAATAAAACTTTATATCTCTTGTTTTAACTCATTTTATAATTTATTTTACTCACGAAACAACATATAGCCAGCTCCTACCCTTCCTAATTCGTTTTCCACGAAATGTTAGCTACTAACGTATTAGCTACATACCTTCGCCGAGCTAAGCCCAGCGATTTTCCGTCCATGTTGTGGGGAGGCGGTCCACTATTGTTAGTGAAAACACTACTTCGGTATTTATTTTTGTTCTCACACCTTCCTTCTATTAGGAACTACAAGATATTATGCCTATCCTACTGGCTCTATTGCTATAATGGTGTTAAAACAACTTAGTCTTTGTAGTCATTGACAGGCGTCTATAATAGAGACGTGGCAAAAGACATCAAACATGAAGGGATTAAGTTGGTCTGCAATTATGTTAATTAATTTGAGCGGTGTCATGATGCCTTTGACTTTTACCACAAGTTCAATTAAATCGCAGTGGTATGTCCCAGTAAAACAATACTGCATCCACCAGCTAGCGTCTGTGTCGTGATGCATGTTTGGATCAGCCGTCCGTATGGTTGATGGCTTATACGGATAGGACCACCCTCCGATGTAACACGAAATGTGATTCATCCGGCCAAGCAACACAATTCCAATGAAGCATGATTCATACCCGATGGCCCTGTATCAACTGCAATCATAGTCAACGATGTCGTAGGGTCATATTTGAAAACGGAGTTAAAGTCGCTTATGTCAGTGGATTTCGCCATTTTTGATCCGCATCATCTCCATTCTCCCTTCGTCTCTGCTGCGCTTATATACACTGTCTGATCGGAAGTATTTGAGCACACCTCTGTGATGTGGAGCTGACTACCAGGGATCACGAGAGACAGATCCACCGACACAAAAGACGGTGCAGGTATTGTGTTGTCAGTAGAGAGGCAGCAACAGCACAATGGGCCGATCAGGAGAGCTCGGTGACTTTGAACATGGAGTAATTACTGAGTGGCACCTGAATGGCAGACCCATTAGGGACATTTCGACCCTTCTAAAGCTGCCGAAGTCAGCTGAAAGAAAGAAACAGCTAAACCACGACCAGTCAGGCCAAATGTACGAACGGACAGGGACAGTTGTGGACTGAGGAGCATGTTGCACAAAAGCGATGAACCCATCGGAAGTAATCACTCGTGAGATAAAATGTGCAGCCATCGGTTCAGCTAGCACAATAACTCTGTGTAGGGAATTAATAAGTATGGGGGTACAATTATCGAAGGGCACACATTTCTCTAGTTAGTACAAAGCAACGGTTGAGGTGGTGTAAAGGCGTTGGACACTGGATGACTGAAAGTAAGTGATTTTGATTGATAAATTACAATATATCCTTCTTCAGTCCGATATAAGGATTTTCGATCAGCGAATGTCTGGAGAACGTTAACTGTCATCATTTATAGGGCCAACAGTGATGTACAGAGGAGTTTATCTTACAGTATGAGGGTGCTTTTCGTGGTCATGGCGTCGTCCCCTTATTGCGCTTAAGGAAATCCTAAATGCGGAAATGTATGAACATATTCTACAGCACTGTGTGCTGCGTACAGTACAGTTCAGAGGCGTTTTTTGTTTGTATCAATATGTCCGTGCACCCTGTCATAAGTCAGTATGTGAGGCAATACTTTGTGTTAAATAACGATCCTGAAGTGTAGTGGCCTCTGGTTTCAGCTCTAGAGGATGAACCGGCGGTCAGTCTTCCTCAGGCATTCAGACACCTAATTGAAACTGTCCCAATCAGAGTTCAAAACCTTCATAAAGGTGACATGTTAGATATTAACATCCACTAACAGGTATCTGGATACTTTTGATCAGACAGTACGTATTTCTTATCACATTACGTGCCCGTAAAGCCACAGGACCAATCAGTCTTACCGTCTTCAGTGGCTATAATATTTCGATTCATCTGTGTAAGTTAGTGAAAAAGTCAATATTAGTGGGTTTCACTCAACGCTCCAATCCTTCGGACATCGGAACGGCCCTATGGCGTCCGGTCCCGACAGCTGTGGTTCAAAATTGAATGCTGTGCCACATTGATATTTGCAAAGTTATCCACGTGTTTAATATTCGTTAAAGTATTTAGTACCGTGAATTGTACGTCTCTTCGTAAGACTGTCGGAGATCCAGATGCCAGAGGTCAATGTAGCTCTAAAGCTACTTCTCGATATGCAGGATACTAAAACGAAAGACATATAGTTTTCTTATGATACGCCAATTCATTCGGACATTGCCTGATTGCCAGCTGCTATGTGCTTTATACAATATCCTAATCCATGTGCTCATTACCAGTGTCATATAATAAGATAATAGGGGTTTTAGTCAAACATCTTTCGCATGTACGAAGAACACAGGATATTTAATGATGTGAAACAATGTGGCACAGTTCGTCACATTGTCCGCTACAGCTTAAAAAAATGGCTCTGAGCACTATGGGACTTAACTTCTAAGGTCATCAGTCCCCTAGAACTTAGAACTACTTAAACCTAACTCACCTAAGGACATCACACACATCCATGCCCGAGGCAGGATTCGAACCTGCGACCGTAGCGGTCACGCGGTTTCAGACTGTAGCGCGTTAAACAGCTTGGCCACCACAGCCGGCCCGCTACAGCTTAGCAGAACCTCATATCAGTACACACAACCTAACCAAAACAGTAAAAGCACGCAGAGGACGTGGTTAGATGACAAAGTAACATCGTTCAAGAACCCATCGCTGGCCTGTGTGTCACTGATAAGAGTTGCAGTTCTGTGTGGCAGGTAGAACGGACAACAGATTCCATCATTGTTCTTCGTCTTTAGTGTTGTTACGAAGCCTGGTAGGATACATAAGGGCATGAACAGCGTAAGACACTTATTGATCATTGTGATAGTCACGGAGATGCCACGTACGCAGTTGAGACTGAGTTATCAGCACATGAAAGAATTTCCAAGGGGCCTCGTAATGGGTCTACACTTTGATAGCTTGTGGAATCGTGCAAAATTGGTATGTTGAACTGGGAATGTGAGGGCACGCATACTCGCCTACAAGGTTCCGGTCACCCACGTGTGATCATCTCAAGGAAGGATCACTGTACTGTGCACCAAGAACATAGTAACCACATTATAACTCCACCTGGCACTCATAACGTGTAATGTACTTCCACAACATTCTGTTTCATTCCACACCACTAATCGGAGAGTAACAGGTGTACTAGGAAATTACCGTCTCATCCATGGCCCTTAAACCAAATAAAAACACCTACAGTGCTCTCCACCCTGTGTCTGCTACGTGCACGAAAACTCGGATCCTTATCAGTGTAGTAATAAGAGCTGCTGAAACCTTTGTTAGCTACTTCACCAATAAAATAGGTGCGATAAGCAGTCACGTTACGAAAATCAAAACTCTCCAGTCGAGAAGCGACACAACACAAATTGCTGTGACCGGGAGGCATGAACTGCTGGTGAATGGTGTCGCATTGTGTTCAATGATACACTGCCTTTCTACACTGTCACGGATGACCATCGTTGTCTTGTATGTCGGGGTTCCATTTTGCCAACGTTATGAAGAGGCGCATCGGTGTTAATCCTGGCCTCATGGTGTGTGAATCCATCGGGTATGACTTCATGTAAAGTCTGTTAATGAGTAAGGGCAGTGTGGCGGCAGAACAGTACGACACGGGCATCCGACGTCCTCATCTTTACCTCTCACGCTACAGTATCATGGTTTTATTCTTCATCTGGACAATGCTCATCCGCACATAGTACGCGTCACTATGAACTGTTTGCATTACGTTGAGGTACTCTCGTGGCTGGCGCAACATCCCTAGGTGGCAACAGCTAGGACCTCAACTTCATTCTATTGCCATCGTCCGGGATATCAAGGATACATTAAACGTTTTAGAGCCAGCTTGCCTCAGGATAGTAATCAATCAAGTGCTCATATCCAGGCTAGAGGGGATGCAACACCATACTACCAATTTCTTTGTAAATTTGACTCGAAATTAGAATAACTGAAATAATATCACATAGCCTTAAACCGGCGAAGTTTCATTCTGTTTCCTCTTTCCCTTCTGGATGATTCTTGTATTCTGTCGTGCTATGTACATGATTATATGATCTAGATGGCTAATTCACAGTAAATGCCCTTCCAATTGAATAGTTACACCAAAATAGCATTCTGAAAAAATTATCAGTAAATGAAGATACTCAAAAAACATACTGACAACAGTATACACAATTTTTGTTATTACTTGTGTGGCAAATTTATATACCTTAAACGTTTTAATGTGGTCTCAAAAAGAGTTATCCGTTAATAAGTACGCACGGAAACCTACAGTTTCCAATTCAGTTCACAACTTGAAGTTGGTATGTTCTAAGCATCAATAGCGTTAGTAAAACACAGAAAATTCTGTGTGTTTCCAAACTTGTAAGGAAGTTTATTTGTGCATAATCAGTTAATACTTTTCAGCAGAATATATTTCACTATTTTCTTTGATCATGCATATGTTGTCAGCTAGACAATAACTGCAAACATGATTAATTCTGTGTCCGCCAAGTCTTTCGCTGTGGCATGTCTGAATAAATTCTTTCTGGTTGTCAATCCGCGTCAATTCGAATAAAATTCTATTGCCTTGGATGGCCGTCTGCGCCATCGTCATCAGGAGTAAAACCACTGACTGGTTTTTTTCCTGACGACGATGGCGTAGGTGGCCATCGAAAGCTTGGCAATTTTATTCGAATTGAGGGGGCTTGAGAACAGAGATTTTATTCATAATTAATTCTCTTTCTTGATAAAAATGAAGCGATACAACGTTCTAATAGAGCAATAACAACGGAGAATCTATTATTATTTCCTACTAGTGGACGTATATAATTTACTGCCAATCAGGTGGAGTGTCTATGAACTGTGAATTATTGGAACTGTTCAGTACAAACTGTCTAAAGCTAGGCTCGTATTCGGAAGGCGAAGGGCTCAAATCACCCATCCCGTTGTATATGTTTAGATTTCCCATATTTTCCTTAAACCGGTTAAAGCAAATGCCCAAAGGGATACTTTGAAAACATTGTTTCTGTCAAAATTGTATATCTGTTTCATCGTGAGGGCATTTTAAACCGCAGACTTATTTCATTTAGTCTCCTGCAGATTACTGCTGTAGCATACGTAGTTCCCTTGCGAGGAAGACGTTTATCTGAAAGATTTGCGAAGTCAGTTTCGTGCGATATCAATATTTAATCTGAAAACTTCCGTTGAATTTGAGAGAAGCTGTGTATCATCTGCAGACTTTTTTTCTCACAAGAACACTGAAATAAACCTTCACAAATGCAAAATGAGAAACTGAGGGGTAAAATCAGATGCTCCAGTGAATGAACCGAAACTGGAAAGTGTAACAAGCTGGAGGACGTAAAGTATGACTGTCATTATAACTATTCGTTTGCTGCTGAGGATTTATTGGAATGGAACGATCGTGAGTAGCAGCATTCAGCTTACAGAGATCTTACTGCATGTGAATGAGGGGCGTTTTGTAAGAGGCGGCATTTGCACGCTGTATACTTCTCGTGACCACTGGGTGAGTGTAATTTACTACGCTGATTAAACTGTTAGACGATAGCCTCTTTTTTACTTTTTGTTTTCCCAAAAAGGAAATCGGCGGAATGCAGGACGCAACGGCTCTTAACGTAAAATGTCAGAGTGATATACGGACCGGTTGCCGGTATTTATATCATAATAAATATCATTCTATTTGTTCGCTTCGCAGACAGCTCGGCCGTAAAACATCGCAGGTTATGGCTCATCCGCCAACAGATACATAACGCCGCTAATAATAACGTAAAGTGAGCGACGAATGTTGCAGCACTGCGTGAACAGTACACTCGCTGCGTGTGAGGCTATAACCAGTGGGGTACAACAGCCATAAACTACATTAGAATGCACACTTTAAGGCTATTTGAAGGACGTCGTAAAGAGCTGTCACAGCAGTATCTTATACGTCGCATCGTCGGAATCACTGTTTTTCAGATAGCTCCACCAACGAAACCTCCGCAAATGAACACTTTTTGTTGTAATGTATTACGGAATGTAGTGAATCTGTTTCTTCAAACATAGTTTCTTGTCTCGGAGAATCTTTTAACAGTCTCTCTGCTGAGACAGGAATCAGCAGTCAGGACAGATGGCTTCATAACTAAAAGCGTCGACTTAGACATACACTATGTGATCAAATGTAACCAGACCAGCCCTAAAACTTACGTCTTTCATATTAATTGCATTGTGCTGCCACCTACTGCCAAGTACTCCATATCAGCTAACTCAGTAGTCATTAGACATCGTAAGAGAGCAGAATGGGGTGCTCCGCGGAACTCACGGACTTCGAGCGTGGTCAGATGATTGGGTGTCACTTGTGTTATACGTCTGTACGTGAGATTTCCACACTCCTAAACATCCCCAGGTCCACTGTTTCCGATGTGATAGTGAGACGGAAACGTGAAGGGACACGTACAGCACGAACGCCTACTGGCCGACCTCGTCTGCTGACTGACTAGGACCGCTGATAGTTGCAGAGAGTCGTAGTGTATAATAGGCAGACAACTATCCAGATCGTCACGCAGAAATTCCAAACTACATCAGGATCTGCCGCAAGTAGTTTGACAGTTAGGCGGGAGGTGAGAAAACTTGGATTTCATGGTCGAGCGGCTGCTCGTAAGGCACACATCACGCCGGTAAATGCCGAACGACTCCTCGCTTGGTGTAAGGAGCGTAAACATTGGACGACTGAACAGTGGAAAAACGTTGTGTGGAGTGACGAATCACGGTACATAATGTGGCGATCCCGTAGCAGGGTGTGGGAATGGCGAATTCCCGATGAACGTCGTTTACCAGCCTATGTAGTGCCAACAATTCTGCACTGTTACATCACCCCTGCTAGTAACAATGTAAGATATCAACTACTAGGTCATATACGGAATAAACAAAGTGCGAACCCACCTACTGGAAAGAGGGCTGCTGTAGCCAAAACCAATTCACATCTACAATATGTCTGGTGCCACTAGCATGCCAAATATAGCAGATTGTGGTATATCCTTTCTAAACCTATATACAGTTATATTCTACGAAACAACCGTCATCACGGGCATTCTTCGAAAGATAACGGAATAAATCCCCAGCTCATAACAAGTAACCAAAATTCCAAGCAAAGAACACACAAACTGCAACAATACCCTATTAGTGATTAAATGAGTCACCAGGCAGCTATGATTCCCATTCATCCAACCATAATGTTAATTATGAGTGATAGTTCATAACTGTTGTGAATATTCCAACTACGCCAAGGTGCAAAAATACACCAAACTTGATTCTTCAAGCAGTAACAAGTCATGACGCGAAATAGTCTTTCCCCTGTGGTATGCCGGCCGTGATGGCCGAGCGGTTCTAGGCGCCACAGTCTGGAACCGCGCGACCGCTACGGTCGCAGGTTCGAATCCTGCTCGGGCATGGATGTGTTGAAAGGTCTCTGTTGGATTCCTTTCATGTTAATTTCTTAAATCTGTTGTCATTTACGGCATAAATTCCTCTTCTAAATTTACTGTGGCGTTTCTGACTATCTGGGAGGAGACTGAGTAGTGGAACGTGTTACTTTCACACACAAACAAGAACGATCTGTCACATTACTACACTTTAAAACACAGTTTATATGTAATTCATGTCACACAGTCTCATACGGAACCTACATCCGCTTTCTTTTATATACTGTATATGATAAGATACTGTCATCCCCCTTCCCTTCTGTGTGAGAGGATGAATGAGCAAATGTATTTCTAGTTGCATGCTTGAGGGTAGCAGACAAGCCTGTCTGCTAGAGAACAGTAGGACCAACGTCGGAACAGGTAGCTACGCTTTCTAAAAGCAAAGAGGTTTCTATCCTTAGTATGGTCCTCTCCATCTCTTGTCATGTTGGTATAGGAAGCTGCCCCTCTGGCCACTTCCGTTTGTATTTGTGAGCCACCCTCAGAAAGGGACCAGGTCAGTCTGTCCGTGGCGAGCGTCTGAAGTGGTAAGATCTCCGGCTAATCGGATGTCTGCTATGTCCGTAGGACAATGGATTTCTTAAGTTCAGCCTAACTGAAAATTTAATCACCTTTATTTCAGGTTTAGCTCTAAAATATCTAATGTTATCTTAAATTGCAACGCAGTGTATTTCGAGTGTGAAGTTCAGAATATTTTTCAGTAGTTGCTTTGTCACTACTTTGTGAGTAAAGTGGAACCACGTGTTGATCAGTAACTCTAACTAAGTTCATCAATCTTAAATGCGAATGTGCGTGAGATTATAACGTCTCGTCTTGACAATATTTTTCAATATAGCAACTTTTCTTTATGTTCAACCCACGTGGGGTGTACTTTGTGAGACCACTACCACGTGCTTATATAATTGTTTGATCCGTCGGGTTAATAGTAAGACGTTAGTCACCAGTTCGAGGTTTTTCTTTTGTAAATTGCTTTTCGATCTAATTTATTTTAATTTTCAAAATTATTGTGGAGTTATACGCTTTGTGTAAACCGAGTTGACCACGTGAAGCATGTGGTGTAATCATCAAAGTAGCCCTCAGCTATTCTTTTTGGGAAGATTTCACAGAGAGTTGGTATGAATTTAGTATACCAGTGTGTGGTAATCACACGACGGACAGGATTGTGCTACGAACGTAACTTCTTTGGGTGAAAATTGAATCGGTTGGTTGTGGTTAATTTCCTCTTGCATATGTTTCAACGTTCTTCGTGTGTTATTTTATGAATGCAGTGTTGTATGCAGTCTCCCAATCTTGGCTCCATATTTGATGCGTTCCGTAAGATTACAATCTCACATTTTCACAATCCTAAATAAGGCACCAGCTTAGTTACGACTCAAGTTTAGTATGCTGAAATTTGAATGATCAATGTTAAAATAAATTTCCAAATATAAACTGATTTATTTCTTTTTATTTAAATCCTCTTTTATATATATATATATATATATATATATATATATATATATATATATATATATATATATATATCACCGGTTGTCGTATGACTATTAAAAGATTATAATTAATGTTAGTCTGGTTGGGAATTTGGTAAGCTAGACTGGATACCTGGTGAAACAGTTGCGCAGTAATGCAAGGTTAACTTCCCCAGACAGCTCACAGCTTTTAACCCGCTTTTATTGTACATCAGTACCGCTTTCATAGAAAAATGAAAGTAACAACATTACAGTGTGTGATGTCCTTAGGTTAGTTAGGTTTAAGTAGTTCTACGTTCTAGGGGACTGATGACCTCAGACGTTAAGTCCCATAGTGCTCAGAGCCATTTGAACCATTTTCCCCTTTGGTATAACAAAATGGTTCTTTTAAAAAAAGCAATCCGGAACAGCTCTCATTTGATTAGAAACATTTCTACTTGCCTCAAAACAAATAATCATAAAAAGGAAGCAATAATTCCAGCATAAAACTTCCCTGTATTGCATCAGCTGTGATATAACATGCTCTAGTACTTTAAGCAATAGTTGTGATGCTAAGAATTCTGCTTCAACGCTTGTTGTACCTCCAAGACATCTCATTGGTTACTGCAGACGCTAGAGGTTATATGTACAAGAATGTGTAGATTACTGGATCTTTCGATGGTCAAAGCAATACGTACATGTCATCAGAGTCACACTCGGCATAGCACTAAAATCTTAATATATTACTACTCCCGTGTACGTTCTCGTATTACTGAAGTTATTTATAATAGGTGCTCTGAGATATTCCGGGGCAGCATCTGCTGAAACTGATAACCCAATGTTTGAATAACGCTTATGAAGTCTTTGTTAAAGGTTTTGTGAAACTGCACACATCTGTTACTATTGTATTTACTCCTAATTCTGTCTGCTCCTTAGTAGGGTATCGGAAAACCTTCAAATGACCTTTAGTGTTATATTACTGCTGATGCAATAGTAAATGTCATATTGAAGGTCCCTCCCGGGGAGGTGAGGCAAGGAGAGTGGGAGAGCAGTCTGTGCTCCGCAATGAGAAGACCACAGAATTCAATCAAAAGAAACTACGTTATTATTGGTCTATCAGTGTGAAGCCCTACGAAACTATCTGAGCAGGGTATTATTTTGTGAACACGCTGAGACGATGTGTACGCCGAAAAATGCCGTATGACAGGTGTAAATACGCCAAACAATTACATAAAATGTGTAAAAACGCCCCCTAAAATGCTGAAAGAATAGCGTGCATGTCAAGCTGCACGCTGGATAAATAAGACCACTGCACTTTACATGTCCTGGTGGTTACCTTGGCACATGTGTTGCAGCACCACTGATGTATCTGTCGAGTGTGTGTCAGACTCAGTGCAAAGAAAAGTATTACTCTACAGTTTCACATTACCAATAAAAAGGCGACCAAAATCATAATTTTGTGCACGTATTCTTCTTTTTTAAACGTTGCTAAACATATATTAGCATCTATAGGTAAATATCAAATACAGTCATTTGAGAACCTTTAAAGGCTAAGCGTATTGCGGTGTAACTCATTGCAACTAACGCTGTTTATGATCAGTTGCGGCTTGAACAAAAGTGCCTGCAAATCCATCAGTGTGGCGAATCATCCAATGGTGATACTTGAAATCCGCAGTGCAGTCGTAATATATGATTCCATCATGAGTGGAATCGTCTATTTAATGTATCAATGTGGATTTCTGATTTATTCTATGAAACACTCTTTCACGCTAAGTGAACCTAAGTGACCTTAATATCACAGTAGGAGACTAACCATGAACAGTTAAACTACGAGTATTTAACAAGGGAGAATGTACTCATCAACAGCAGCATACATTTAAGAATTGAATGTATTCTAGTCATGCAACTCAACATGCTCTCGACTATTGGTAAAGGTGGCAACCATACGTCTGTCGATTCTACAAGAGAATGCTGAGAAAACTGTCTGAGATGACGTGTAAAGCTTCTCACCCATCAAAAGAAACCATCGCTCGGATCTTACTGTCAAGTGGGAGATGAAGAGGAATGGTTCACTAGTTCCCGATAATACAGGTTCTCTGATTGTTGGGCCTTCTTGATGTGAGAAGAATAACCATGTTCTGTTACTGTTAACACTCCGTGTGATATCTGCTTGAAGCATGCATATAGATTTTCAAAAACCCAATTTAAGCTCGAACAAATGCTATTATAAGAGATTTTGCACGGCGTTTATGGAGTAACCTACCAGATGTTTAGCGAAAGCAGCGATATTCCACCACCAGCAAAAGTAAGGTTAGTGTGTTCATATTTGACGATGACGTAGTGGAAAACCAGGATCAGATATGCAAATATTTTTGTTTTGAACATCATACGATACCTAATGTAGCTGAGAGATACATATTCCACGATAGCAAAGCAGTTGGAAAGGAATAATGCGAATCTTATTACCGAACTCAAACATGACAATATGAATTTAAAACATCTTTACAAAGCACATATAGGAACCCACATGACGTCCGATGAATCTGTTAGCACTCATGGTGATTGTTGGAATCACATGCAATATGGCATGAATGAAGGTCGATAGAAACGTGCCTTCCAAGTCATCGTGCCTAAAAAATAGTGTACTAATAAGCAACTGTATTGTTATACTCTACACTGATGACAAATTTGCACATGTGTCATACACTCACTCCGACAGTGCGAAGAACGTCCGTCTATACATTGACAGAAAAACTGAGGCATTCAATGTAAAGTTGATGGAACTGGAAAGTCTTATCAAGGCAGTAGCTAGGAAAGGTGAGATGTTAAATGGCTGTACTGAAGACGTCAACGCAGTACTAATGAATGCACTTAGTTTTATGAGGGCAATAGGTATGGAGTAGGCTCAGAGTATATATAAGTTGCATGCTGTCTCGAAAGTGATTTAGTGTGTGAGAGCAAGTCGACGACAAAGGGTAAAGTTACCAAGCCACGAAAGGCTCTCCTACTTAAATTAGGATTACTATAATTAGGATGTTTGTAACAAGAACTATCTCTCTCAAAAAAGTTTAAAACAGTAACTGAAAGTCTGAAAAGGCTCTCACAAACCACGGATGGAGGCACAAGAACTGAAGAAGAAGGAGGAGGAGGAGGAGAAGGAGGAGGAGGAGGAGTAGGGTAAGGTGGAGGAAACTCTGTTACCGATTACAGCAACAAACACTGACAGAGAGATGGACACTACACATGGTGACAGCAAGGATGAGCCATAAATGCTACTTAGCCACCCAACACATTCAACTAAGCAAGCCATACAGACTGTTAACATGAAAGTTGAGAGATCACCAGATATATCAGAAATAACATTCTCCAAAACAAAATCCTGAGAAAGATCTAAGTTTTAGTAAACAAATCTTTCTGCAGCATGTTACACGGGCTATGCATTAAGATGTGTGATTTGTCAGCAACCTATATCGTCGCCATGTATGCTACCTGGTGGGATAGCTGGAGTGCTGTTGATGCTCTCTGATACCCTGGTAGCTGAATTCAGGACTGCGAAGTCCCACGTAGTCTGAACTATAGGGGCTAAGCTTGCTGCAGCCCACTTGACGGACATGGTGTACTTGTTGTTGTCACCCTCTGCTGTTTAGGGCGCCATGGTTTTGAGATCCCATAAACAGTCAATAAAGTGGTCTCCTACAGCACTTTCTTCAAGTCCTGAAATATTTTTACGCACCTAGGCGACCATTTCTAGAGAACACTTTTGTCGAGAAGATGGTGTAAGGCTTCCACAAGTGCCAAGGCATGAGATATGGACCGACGATAACAGCTGAGCTGCCCAAGGATGGGTCTCAACTGGGACCTCTCCTTGGATGCAGGCATCGTCTGAATGGACTCAGAATAGTGTGGAGTCAGGCAAGCTCCTGCCGCACTGAAGACGTGGCCCAGTTATTCCACTTGGCGCATAAAGAGGTCACACTTCTCTTTATTACACTTCAACTTCACTCAATAAGAAATTAAAAATAATAAATCCAGGCGCTGTGCAAGGTCCATTCCGGATTTTTCAGCTACCAGAATATTGTCCAGATACTTTGCATTGCCAGATAAGTCACGAATTAATTGTTCAAGGTACCGATCGAAAATGCCAGACACACTTGCGATTAAAAAGGGAACACAGTTGTACCTATAAAAGCCGAAATGAGTATTGAAGGTCAGAATTTCACAAGATGCGGTATCAAATGTAAGTTGAAGGTAGGCATCGCACACGCCAGCTCGAGAGAAAAGTGTGCCTCCAGCCAGCTTTGCCAAAATGTCTTCCATCACTGAAATAGGGTAAAAGTCTACCACCAACGGAGAACTCACTGTTGTGCTACAATCACTACAGATACGCAAGGCGCCATTAATCCTTTCAGTGGCAGTGTTGGGATTTGCCCATTAACCGTTGGAGACGGGCGTCAGAACCCCTTCATCATTAAGTCGCTGTACCTCGAACCGGATTTTGGTACCAAGAGCAAACGTTATTTCACGAGTATTGCAAAGTTTTTGTACAGACGTGGGTAACAAGGTGATGTTCCCCCAAAATTGGTTATCCAGGTTGAAGGGGTAAAACACTTGGAAAAGAGTTCGGAGATGCATGAAATATAGTGCACGGCAAGGGCAGTGGAGTCAATATTGTGAATTTCCGACCCCAAGGCACTGAAGAGTTCGAGACCAAGTACATTAGAAGGACCAGGCTCGGTGAAGACAAGGATCCAGGCGGTGAGGCCTGCCAATACAGATTGCATCTGGGCGGAGAAAGTGCCTGTGACCACGATGAGGTCGTTACGGAAGTTGTGTAGCGCCGAATGAAAATGATGGCGTGGAGGCCCACTACATTTTGGTAAGTGAGCAAGTCAATGAGGGCGATGGAAGAGCAAGTATCAATTTGTATCTCAATAGGAACCCCGTCTAGCACCACTGAATCGATATCTGCTTGTCAGAATGTGGGAGGATCAATTGGGAAAACGACACATCAGGAGGATAGGAGGCCTCGAGCGTAATACCAGAGTCCTGAGACTCTCATAGGCTGTCATAGTGGATGAGGAACAGCAAAACTCTGTCTTGTGGTCTGATTTGCCGCACCCCATGCATCGTACCAGTCCGGTGGCGGCATTGTTTTCCTTGATGGCTAATGAAGCACTGGCTACATGACGAAGCTGGTGAAAACAGCCTGGGCCTGGAGGCCCTTTTTCCCCTTTCTCAGTTGTTGACCGGGATGCAAAAACAAGCACCGGATCCCGCAGTACAGCCGACGAACACATTGACTGTTTAAAGGCACAGAAAATAAGGAATCATGCCTCCAAGGAGGGGTCTTTGACTTTCTACAAAACGTGGTGCGAAGCTTCGTCGGGGAAGTGAACAAACACAACGATTCTCACAAAGGAAAAGGCGTAAGATTGGTTGCACTGATTGTTGGTGCAATCGAATCGACACTCCCAAGATAAATGTTGCTGAAGTGCTATCCATTCCATGGATTCAGAAGACAACTTGTGATAACAGTAAAACATGTGCCAAGCAACTATCACATGCACTTGAGTGTCCAAATACTCCAACCGACTTGCGTATAGCGTTGTATAAGGGAGGGAATGGGGCTCAGTTTCTGGGTGCAATTGCTGGATCGCCTGGTAGACCGACCAGGAGGAATGCACGTTGCTATGTGTCATCTGTTATTTCAACGATGAGGAAGTGTTCCATTCAGGCCGTGTAACAGGACTACGACTCCGCCTTGCGGTCGACAGTTGAAAAGGCGATGGCGTTGACCGGATGTTGAGCGTAGAAGAGTCAACCCGCCCGGTGGTTTCTAGCGCCGACTGGAGGATTACCGTCAGCTGCTCAACGAGAAGTTCTCTGGCGTGTTGCGTCCTCTGCAGCAGCATGAGCACCGGATGCGTTAAGGGGATTTAGAAGGTAAAAAAAAACACATTTTCGGGTTTGTATCTCATTATAAAATTTACAAATTTTCCATATAAAATGACATATACATCCCTTATGAACTCACATGGGATGTTTTTTTTTCATTTTTTAAGTATAATCTACAGTTCCTGAAAATGTTAAAAAAATTTTACGTACATTATTTCAAGATCTAATAAAATCGGTAACTTTTGATATAGAAAGCTGTGGATTTCTGTGTTATAAACTAGAATGTGTTGGTCGTGTCCAGAAGAGGATGGAGACCAGGTTGAGGAAGTTGAAACAAAGTTTGAGAGGCCAGAAGTTTTCTGATGTTAAAACCATAAGAGGTAGGCTGACAGACAAAATGACTGATGAACTACAGCAGTATTAAGGGATAGGCATTAGAAATGATACTGAGGATTTGCTGAAAATGAAGCAGGCAGTATGGGCTACTTTCTTCAGCAGACAGTCAACTGATGAAAAACCAGTATACCACCTTTGCCATCCTGGACCTGATTCGTGGTACAGTTACCGCAATGCCCAGTACTCAAACAGGTCATACGGCAATAAACATTCCATTCCAGCAGCAGTCATGTATACGATAAAACCTATTTACAGAGACCTTGTAACACCATATCTCTAATACTCTACTGATTTATTTTGCTTTTGTTTTATTTAATGTTTCATCGTTGAGCTTCTGTAAATATTGTTTGATTGAATCGATAACACAAAATTCTATACTCCTTCCTTTGTAAAAAACTATGATGTCATGGTTTGATTCTATGCAATGTAGTGTATCTGACATTTAAATTCTTTGTCCTATTTGGAGGGAACAAAAGTTACTGTGTATAATTGTAATTTCTGTGTGAATAATTTTTTGTAGAAATGTCAATATGTGCAAATGTTCTGTTTTATTTATTTCGTTTGTTTACCGTTATATAAACTGCTGACCTTCACTTAGGGTTCTTAGTTAGTTTGAATGTAAATGGTGTAGTGGTTCCCTCGGGAACGGAACTGTGTAGTGGGCTCAAATTGTGGCTGGCCTAGGCGGAACAAGACTCAGTCGGGGACGAGCTACCAAACTGACAACTGCCATGTTAAAGTTGTATATTGTGCTGGTTCAGAGAGAGGCTTTTTCTGCCACTTTCCAGTGCCTCGGATGGATGGATAAATAGCTGGAAAGATTCTGGAATTGGTATTCATCATCGCCACCAAGAAGGGAGAGAGTCCAGCAATTCTCTCTGCAAATCCACCTACCAACATGTACAGTGAACGATTAGCTTATTGGGTGATTTAGTGTGCACAAATATAAGGTAACTTATAACTGAATTTATGTACCTACCTTGATTTTTTTCCCTATCACACCACCTCTCAGGTTCCTCTCCATTTGAACTATGATTACCGAGCGTCCTATTTTGTGGAAAAAATGAAAGCCTCAAATTTAGACAGTTAATTACGTAATGTTGTTTTATCTTTGATGAGAAGGGAATATTAAGATTTACTGTGGATTTAGTGAAATTGAGGGAGGCAGTAAATGTAGTTTTGTGAAGTTTCAAAGTCACCTATTTAATCATTTACTTGAAAGTAGAAGACTGTGGTAATAAAGACAATTTGCTGTTTCTTTTAAAAATTAAAAGTTCTTAAAACTGAGGCTTATAAAGTCTTGCTCAGTTAATGATCATAGTGCAGCCTGTAGTAAATTTTAAAAGGTGGGTCAGTTTCTTGTAAATTTGTCAACATTGTGTCTCAGTGCAGTAAAACTCGTGAATTGCAGTTGTGGAAAGTTGGATGCTTGCTAAGCACTTGTTTCCTTTCGGTATTGAAAGTGCATATTAATAGTGTAATAAGATCCACAGGTCATCCTTTACCACTATTTATGAAAAGAATAATTTCCCTATTCTAAAGACAGCGAGAAGTATCCTGTTAGTGAATTCCATTTAACTTTCATTCTTAATAGAATAGCATTTAGTTGAGAGACACTTAATCTGTGACCAGTTCATAATTTTGCAGTGAACTACATTTATAATTTTATATCAGTTAGGAAAATGTTTGAACAATAACACTGAACCTATGTACAACTAATGATTCTGCAGTGAATATTAATAGTAATGCTATGAAGACCATTTAGTTTGAATAAGCCCTGGAAGTGATAGTGTGTTTCATTATCTGTTACATTTATACAAATAGTCTGTCCTGCTGTGTCAGCTTCCAATCTTAACCGTGGACATATGCAGGTTTCAGAGTTCATTGCACTCGCGTGTGGTAAAGTATAGATTGTGTTAAGTTACTAATAACTATTTTCTTGGACAAGAATATTAATCATTCTCTTGCCTAATTAGGCTGGCGACCGTTTCCTTTATCCGTTAAACAGTGCAGAAAGGCAAAAATTTTGTTTGTTAATCTTGAAATATTTACGTAATTCTGACTTTCATTTCCGATAAGCCACCCCCGTTAGGTACAACTCGGTCAACGTAACAAAATTCCTCTTGGAGGGTAACGCTGCTCTGTTGCTTTATACCATAATTGTTTTAACTAGATAGTTTTATTTCACAACGTTCCTCCTTCTTTAAGGTTATGATATAGCAGTAGTAGACGGTAGTGTCACACGTGGCGCCGCGTGACAGGACGTTATTCAGTTTGCACCTGCAGCCGGAAAAAAATTATAAGTATTGAGCATTTTACAAACATAGAGTGAACATGAAACGTCCAGCGGCACGAACCTGTACATTATTTCACAGAACGGACAGTGAAAGTTCAGCTTAAATTGAAAATTAAAGATATCGATTAAAATGGACGGGAAACTAGAAATAAATCTAGACACGCGAGAACAGAATGCAATCGAGAGCAGTTCAGGCAGCACAGCAACAGATGGCACTACGCGCTAGTTAAATTACGTACGGTATCAAGCGGACGTCAATAAACCGATCGAAGCTATGAATGTCGTGCGTACCTATCAAGACAAAATAGGCGATGTTGTCGAAGACAGTGGCTATGCTAATGAATCGAGGAATATGTTTGAATCACCAAAAACAGAAAAAGGTGTAGGATTTGAACACGAAAATGCAGTAGAATCTAATGGTGAAAGGACACTATACCTGACTGACTTGCTTAGAATACTGTTTGCGCAAAATGACAACGTTAATGTACAAATCGCAGCACTGGGGCAACAAAATGCAGCACAAAATAAACAAATCGAAATGCAGGGTACCAGACTTAGTAAACAAATTGAAGAAGTCAACTCAAGGTAGGCACATTGAGTAATGAATTCAAAAGTATTAAAAGTGAAATTACTGTCATCAATTGCAATATTGCCAATGTACAAGGACAAATTGATAACTTTAACGAAAGATTTGACACTGAAGTAATTAAAATTCAAGATCAAATAGAACCCTTAGTCATCACTAAAGTGGACGGAAAGGTATTCGGTATTAAATCCGAAATACAAACAGAATGTAATGCGGAATTTGCACAGATTAAGCAATCTGTAACAGAAACAAGCAGAGTACTAACCAAACAATTGTTACTTGCGAAAAGAAGTGTGAACATAACACTTCACAAATCCAAGGCAAAATCTATGACTTGGAAAGAAAAATAGAAACAGGACCTACACATTTTACTGAAAGAATTCCTTTCAGTAAAATCTTAGAGGGCCAGGAAAAAGTCGACCCTGCAAAGAGACATAGCGGATGGCACCCCCTTGATTTTGTAAAGAATTGCGAAAGGAACTTTCCCGAATATTTATCTGACCAGGAAAAAATTAATGTTGTAATCAGTGCATTAACGGGAGAAGCAAAAAGGTGGGGGTTGAGTCTGGATACTGACCAGATGTCTTTTGAAAACCTTAAACAAAAATTTATTTACGAGTACTGGTCAGAACAAAAACAAGACCAGTTGTGGCGTGAGTTTCTAATGGCCAGACTGTATGATATCAGAAGTAGGCAAACCATGAAAGAGTTTTGCGAATCATGGTACGGAAAGCTGATACACCTAAAAGCAAGAAGGACTGAAGCCGAGATCGTTTGAGTTCTTTGGCAGAAACTGCCTGAGGATTCTAAACGAAATGTTGGGAGTACCCACAGAAGTTTTTCTGCGTTCTTGGAAAGGGTAGAGGATGAAGATCACTGGCGAAGAAATCGCGAGTCCCGTCCCCATAATAACAACAATTATTTGCAAGAAAATAATGACCAAACTGAACGACCTGAAAACGATAGATTTCGTGTAAACACGATTCAAAGAGGTCGCGCCAGAGGTAGGGAAATTGTACGACTCGCGGTAGAGCATACATGGCGCGGAATTTCCAAACTAGAGACGAAGTGGAAAACTGAAAACCGCATGTGTTACGGGCCGGATTGACGCGGAAACCGGTTTTGCGCCCAAAGAAAAGATGTCAAATAATAAATTTGAGAAGGAAAGATGTAAAATACGGGGCAGGAAGGTTAAGGACGCGCCTATGGAAGACAGGCGCGGCGTGATACATAGTGGCGGTCACGTGACCGTTTGTGCTCGGGGCAGCGTTTGCCAGAGCAACGTACATTGCACCTGGCAGCATACACAAATGGCCGACGTTAGAACAATGTACAGGATGGGCGTATGGGTAGGCGGTGGGCGTCATGGATTAATAGGGTAGTTTTTAGAGAAAGGCCATTTATTGGCTAAAGCATGTCGAACGGGGCTACATAGGCCTAGGGAGGTGAGGGTGAGCCAGAGCTTGCAATTTGGCGAACATTGTTCGCGAAGCTACCGAAAGTTGTTGTCTGCCAAAACTAAGTCCACAGTGCCGCAGCACCGGGAGAAGCGGGAGATGTTCAATGCTACAGGGCGCGCATCCGACTCGGGGGTGAGCAAGAATACAAGAGAGCGGGCCCGGCGAGGGGCGGCCGGGTATATTCGACGCACCACGCGCCTTCCTCCGCCCTGACTGGTCAGGACCGAGCAAACCGTGCGGGTGGCCTGGAACTTTCCAGCGACGCCTGGGGCGGCGTTACCTCGTCAGCACATGAGAGAGGCGCGTGAACAAGGGGCCCTTCATCGGTGCTGACTTCCGGTTACTAGACCGTGGGACGAAAGAATCTACAGGCAGCTAACACTGCCGGCCGTGGCTTGACCGCAATGGAAAAATGAAGTTACCGGTTGGAGGTTCATATAATAAAGTAAAATCCCTTATTGTCTGGCTCATCCTTTACATTCCTCCCCCTTGCGTGGGAGCGGATAACGCACGTGAATTCGCTCAATGTAATTATTATTTGAATGTAAACAAATTTATCTTGCAAAAGAAAGTGAATATCACTTGATTAAGAATGGCCCTCACGGAAGACGGCAGGGGTCTTAACCTATGGGAGGGTGTAGAGACTCTAAAGACCTCCTAAGGGTCGCAATGGGATTTACATCAACAATATTGTGTGTATACCTGAATCATCATAAAACATCAAAACATCATAAAATATCAAAACATCATAAAATATCAAAACAAAATTAGAACAAAACATAACAGTGTGAGTTAGGTAAATATGCCAAGCGTTCTTGTTGCTAAGATGAAGTAAAAATGTCTTTTTTTTGTTTTTGTTTCAATAAGTTGAAAATGTAAACTTGTCACCACTGGTGAGTCACTGCGGGGGCGCCTGGCGCGAGGCGGCGTGGTGTGTTGTCCTCAGCGGGCAGCGCGCAGGCTGCCGGCGGGAAGGGGGCGTGGCCGTGGCCAGGGCCGTGCACTGCAACTCAGCGCAGGGAGGGCATGAGGGGAGATTCACACGTTTCAAACACTTTAAAAAGGGGAGTTATCACTAAGGGAACACTTCACTACACTACACTAGTTTTTCCACATTAGGTGATATTAGAATTGCACTCTTAAAACTAAGGGAGGGCACATGCCTGATAGGTTCTTCTTTTCTATTTTTTGTTTAGTTCGTGGCTGTTTGCCATTAATTTAAGTGTGCCAACAGGCGAACGTAAGAAATTTGTCCTTTTTGATGTTTTAGCAAATAATCAATTGACGATAGATAAAGCTGGCAAGTTAGCTGACAGAGGAATCATGAATGGGCTTTCAGGTATAAAAACATAATTAAAGGGGCGCGAATACTAAGTGAGTAAGCCGTAGTGGTATGAAAGGTTATAAGTGGTGTTCCAGCAGGAACCGTTAGCTAGAATGTTCAAATGTTCAAATGTTTGTGAAATCTTATGGGACTTAACTGCTATGGTCATCAGTCCCTAAGCTTACACACTACTTAACCTCAATTATCCTAATGACAAACACACACACCCATGCCCGAGGGAGGACTCGAACCTCCGCCGGGACCACGTTTGCTAGAGATCAGCGCGGAGGCTACGTCAGAGTGGCAGCTGACTGCAAGGCCGAGTCTCGCGCTGCGTCAGACAGGCGCGCGGTAGATAACTTCCAAGGGCAGCGCCGCGCCAGAGCTGCATGCGGCAGCTGAGAAGCGAAGCCGAGGCGGCTACGACTGTTAAACGCCGCATGCTGGGCGCACGTGCTCTGCGCAGGAAGCAAGCGCCAGGTGTGAGAGTGAGAGAGGGATGAAGCTTACGGACGCTGTTCACTGCGCTGTCTACACTTTGCACACTCTCTCCACATGTTCTTGGGCTGCTACGCCCGATGAACGTATTTATGTGCTTCAAAGTGAGACGTGACAAACATTAATGTCACAAAAGGGGTATAGCATTACTGAATAAAGGAGAATAGATGTGCGTAATCGATATGGTTTTTTTTAACGATGACCAACAAAATAGAAGTGGGATTACGCGTGACATCACGCTAGACGCGTTGTTACAGTAGGTTCCGTTTAAAACTACATTATGCCACAGTAAATTGGTTCATAAGTGACAGATATGTCACAATCCCATAACAAAGTTCCTATGATATCCATTTTAGCTCGAACATAATTTTTATATAAACATGAAAATATAAAAACGAAGCACTCAAATATCATATTAAATTTACTGCATATTCCATATCACTAAATAAAGAAAGTTAAGTGCCTCTTTGGGCTGACCCTCTACGTGTAATAACGCTCACATTGTGAGAGGAAGTTTCTCATGCATCAATATGTTTGCTGGACATATCAAGTGAAATTGACAAAGAAAAGTGACACCAGTTTGGTGCAGGTGGGGTGTAGATTGTGTCGTTGGATGTCAACGCTGTTGTTAACGAGAGGAGAGGAACAGAACTCGACGAGAATCTAGAGATTTCCACAGTGGAAACGGAAAGTGTAAGGAATTGAATTAGAAAAGACTAAGTTGAGCGTAATTTCTGAAGGACTTTTCCTTTATGAAGGTATAGCGCATGCCGCATCGTTGACACGACGGTATCGCCTACTTAACTGTGTATATGACAATTCTGCGACTCCAAGATCGAAGCTTCATACTTCTTCCTCAAACTCGACATCTCTTACATAAAAAAAAAATTTACTGTGCGACCAAATTCGCCGTCATTATCCTCTCAACATCTTGCGACTAACTTTACTTTGCGACCAAATTCGCCGTCTTCATCCTCTCAACATTTTGCGACTAAACTCGCCGTCTCTATAACTCCATGGTGCTGGCCTCAGCCGGCCGCGGTGGTCTAGCGGTTCTAGGCGCTCAGTCCGGAGCCGCGCGACTGCTACGGTCGCAGGTTCGAATCCTGCCTCGGGCATGGATGTGTGTGATGTCCTTAGGTTAGTTAGGTTTAAGTAGTTCTAAGTTCTAGGGGACTGATGACCACAGATGTTAAGTCCCATGGTGCTCAGAGCCATTTGAACCAATTTTTGCTGGCCTCATTGGGCCCAGTTGGTTGCTTAAAACTCCGTCTATCATTGGTTATCTCGCAGTGTCCTGGAACACGTCATACAGTTAAATGCTACTGCTTCAATAGTCGGTATTCCTTCGGAAAATACAACGGCAAAGCAGTGGCAAAGAAGGCTCAAGGTTTTGAACAGAGATTTCCGCTTACTGGCGGTTTAGCTGCGGGCTAGTAGCGGTTCGCGTCTGATGTTGCCTGATCAGCTGTCGTCAGAGAGCACGGAACACTGTTCTCGTGAACTCTTCTTCGACATGGAATATCAAAGTCTGGGCTGAATAGTTTTGTGTCTGTTGAAAGTTGACAGATGAAAGTGGGTAGGATGGACTATGTCGCGAAACGGAAAAGTGAAGAAACGACACAGACAGCTAAGGGACCGCGCGGGTACCAGCCGCGTCACGTAAGGTACGTGCCCTTGCGGGTGGTGTATGACTCTTCGCGCACGGAATGCGCCAACCGGCCGCCACGTTTGCTCCACGTGGGCCATGGCTGCGCCAGTGAACACGCACAGGGCGCGCGCTGCAGCGAGGCAGCCCACGCTAGTCAACCACGTGAGCCGGACGCCGCCGCGCTGCCCGCTGCCTGGGTTCGAGGGGCCTGCGCTGCGCGACCGGCCGGGCCGCCGTCATCCGCCGCCGCGCCAGCCTCCCCCGTCGCGCCGCCCACCGCCGCCCGCCGCTGTCACCGACGCGCCAGGGGCTGCCGCCATCGCCGACCGGCCGAACCAGCGCCGTCCGCCGCCAACACATTTACGCCGCCCGAGGGTCCGGACGACGCCACCGCCGCCGCCGCCGCCGCCGCCGCCCGCTGCAGCCACTGCACCACGCCGTCGCCGCCACCAATGCGTCACACCGCCTCCATCGTCATGTAAGTCGCCACGATGCTTTCAACAATAGCTTCGACGATCTTCCGCCGCTGGATTGAGAATCTTTGTGGCCGTCCTTTTTTTGTAACAATCATTACTTTTTTTTGGTCACTAGCGTCCCATAAATTTGTAAACATGCCGATGGGAACACGAGCAACAGATCGAAGGGTGTTACAGCCACCCCGGTACCATACCAGTGGCCTTGGAGAGGAAGTAATTGTCCCTGCAGGTTCGTGTGTAGTGAATCTGCAAATAGACGAGGGTAAATACAGTCAGAGGATGGAAGTAGTAAGGCTAAAGAAGGGTGAATTTGATATCATGCTAGGGAATGACTTCCTGCACCGTTATCAGGGGATAGTGGATTATCGGATGCGAACTGTGCAATTCGGCGAAGCAATTCACCGATTTGGCAGTGCGCACCCCCGTCAGACGCGAGGGAGCTGTGAAAGGAGCCGTTCAGAGTCTCCCATAAAACCGCAGATGTGGGCGATAAAAACCACTGACCCTGTGAGGATAAAAGGCGGAAGTGTAAAGATTCTCTGGATAGATGTCAAAAATCAAGAACAGTCCAAGACAGACATTCTGGTTGAACCGCTCACCCAGAATGATGTTTTAGATCGTCAGTCAGTACATATAAAGAGCAGTATCTGCCGACCGGAAAGGAGACAGAAGGGTTTTGCGATACCAGTAAGTATAGATAATTTTGGTGTAGAAGATGTTGTGATACCGAAGGATACTATTGTTTCCAGTGGTCAGGAAATTTTTGAGGAAATAAGAGGAGCTGAGAAGCAGCGAGATAAAGATGAGAAAGGAAGGAGAGGAAAGATATGTTCAGTTAGAGAAGTGCGATATGTCGCGTCGACGATAAGGAGTCAGTTAGCAGAGAAGTTAGGTCATTTAAACAGTGAGGAGAAAATGATGTTGCAGCCAGTATTAGAGGAATTTTCGTGGTTGTTTGAAGAGAGGCAGTTTCTACCGGCTACGGATTTGGTTCAGTACGAAATTCCGACTGGAGAAGCTCGGCCAATTGCACAAAAACCTTACAGTATACCATATCATTTGCAGTCTGTAGTTGAAGATACGATTCAGCAGCAATTAACTGCAGGAATCATACAACCCTCCTCAAGTGCGTGGGCGTCTCCCGTGGTCGTTGTGCCAAAGAAATCAGTAAATGGGGAGAAAGCCTATCGCTTATGTGTCTATATGCGGGCAGTAAATCGGGAAACGACACCAGACACATATCCGTTACCGCGCATTGATGAAACATTGGACCGATTGGGCAACTGTAAGTATTTTACCACCCTTTATTTGTGTTCTGGGTACCATCAAATCCCTGTTGCACCCCAGGACCGCCATAAAACTTCTTTTGTTGTACCTACAGGATTGTATGAATTTGTAAGGATGCCATTTGGATTGAGAAACGCCCCTGCCACTTTTCAAAGATTTGCAGACTTGCTGCTGCGCGGGTTGAAACCTACAACATGCTTGGTGTATTTAGATGACATTATTATATTTTCTAAAACGATAGAAGAACATGCAGAAAGACTGAGGGATATTTTGCAAAGGTTAAAAGGAGCTCATTTGAGTGTAAAATTACAAAAGTGTGCTTTCGCCTAGTCACAAGTACAATATTTAGGTCACATAACAAGTGGAGAAGGTGTCAAACCGGACCCCCGTTTGACCACCGCAGTAAATGAATTTCCAACACCGACAAATGTCAAGGAACTACAGTCATTTTTAGGCCTTGCAAACTACTACAGACGTTTTGTGAATAATTATGCTACCCTTGCTAAGCCCCTGATTAATTTATTGAAAAAAGGAGTTAGTTTTATTTGGACCAAAGAATGTGATAAAGCTATGCAACAAATTCAACATGTTTTAACTAGAGCCCCTGTACTAGCGTACCCGTATTTTGAAAAACCCTTCATACTGTTAGTGGACGCCTCAGATTATGATGTAGGAGCCATCCTGTCACAAGAGACAGATAGCGACGAACGACCAATTGGTTATGCGTCTCGACAGCTTAATAAAGAAGAGTCAAATTACAGCCCAACTGAGAAGGAACTTCTAGCACTCATGTTTGGTGTAACTTATTTCCGATGTTATTTGTATGGGAGAAAATTCACTGCCATCACTGATCACGCCGCGTTACAGTGGATGTTGAGCTTAAAAGACCCAAGTAGTAGGCCAACTCGTTGGGCTTTGAAATTGAGCGAATTTGAGTATGAGGTGAAACACAAACCGGGCAAGTTACATCAAAACGCCGACGCATTAAGCCGAAAAGTCAGAGTGATCGTAGCTAATGACGTTTCTATTGAAGAATTAAGGGAGGCACGGCAAAGAGACGTCGAATGTCAGAAATATGTGGCTTTGCCTGAATTTTACGTTGAAGATGGAATTTTATATCGAAAGACCCACTTGGGTAAACAGGCAGTAATCCCGAAAGAATAGCCCACATCTCGTGGTCGTGCGGTAGCGTTCTCGCTTCCCACGCCCGGGTTCCCGGGTTCGATTCCCGGCGGGGTCAGGGATTTTCTCTGCCTCGTGATGGCTGGGTGTTGTCTGCTGTCCTTAGGTTAGTTAGATTTAAGTAGTTCTAAGTTCTAGGGGACTGATGACCATAGATGTTAAGTCCCATAGGGCTCAGAGCCATTTGAACCATTTTTGAACCCGAAAGAATTACGTTCCAAGAATATCGCACAATGTCACGATAGCCTGCAGGCATGTCATAACGGCCTTCGCGCCACAAATTGCCGAATAGCCGCCCGTTATTTCTGGGCAGGAAGACGGAAAGACGTGCAAAAGTATATACAAAATTGTCTACCTTGCGTTAAGAGGTCATTGCCACCTAGAACGAAAGTGCCTTTACAGCAGGTACCAGAAGCCACTTATCCCTGGGAAGTAGTAGCAGCAGATATTATCGGTCCTTCCCCTGTGAGCCCCCAAAATAATCGGTATATTCTGTCCCTTATAGATCATTTCTCTAGGTTCTTGATTCTCATTCCTATACCAGATATGTCCGCTGAAACAGTAGCGCGTGCTTTTGTCACCCATTTGGTGTTACCATACGGAAGCCCTGAAGCTGTACTCACAGACCAAGGTACGAATTTCATGTCTCCATTGTTTACAGAAGTTTGTCGGTTATTGCGAATTAAAAAGTGGCGAACGACGCCATTCCACCCAATGCGAACGGTCGCCTGGAGCGAGTCCACCGCACCGTTATGCACGTGCTGTCTTATTATGTTAATAAACATCACTCTGACTGGGACAGGAATGTCCAATACGATATGTCAGCATATAACAGCCGTATCCATGAAGCTACAGGGTACTCACCTTATGAAGCAGTATATGGCGGCCCTATGAATTCGCCTTTTGAAATTGACATCCTGTACAACAAGATGGCTGCCGTAGAGAGAAACAGAAGTGGCGGGATCGGACACTTCCGTGGCCGGTTTCAGTAATAGACGAACGTAAAACTGAAAATAAAGTTAATATGTCATATGATAAGGATAACTCAATATCGTAATCGTGCGAAAAGACATTACTAACAAAAGAAAGGGTGTCGGAAAAGGCGAGTGAAAAGGGGAATATTTGTACTATTAATGATGAGTATGAGGTAAAAGACGTAGATGTGGGGGAGTTTATGATGAACAAAGGGGGAAGGAAGGTAGAATATGCCACACAAAAGACGTGTGCACAATTAATAATAGGTGAAAGTGATGTAAAGGAGGACGTTAGTAAACATGACATTATAAACAGTGCAGGTGAAGTTATTGTTGATGGAAAGGTGTTCTGTGACTCTGATGCAGAAGGGTCTAGTAGGAATTTCGCACGATTGTCTGAAACTGATAGTAAGGAAGAAAATGAAATGAAGGTTATCGAAGTATATGACGATTATACTAACAAGGGAACCTCCCCATCGCACCCCCCTCAGATTTAGTTATAAGTTGGCACAGTGGATAGGCCTTGAAAAACTGAACACAGATCAACTGAGAAAACAGGAAGAAGTTGTGTGGAACTGTGAAAAAATAAGCAAAATATACAAACTGAGCAGTTCATGGGAGGATATGCAACATTAAGGACAGTGGCAACGCAGGAGCGCTGTGGTCTCGTGGTAACGTGAGCAGCTGGTTCAAATCTACTATCGAGTGACAAGTTTAATTTTTTATTTTCAGTTTATGTGACAAACTCTTGTGTTTTCATCACTTTTTTGGGAGTGATTATCACATCTACAAGAAAACCTAAATCGGGCAAGGTATAAGAATCTTTTTACCCACTCGCCAAGTGTACAAGTTAGGTGTGTCGACAACATATTCCTGTCAGGTGACGCACATGCCGTCACTAGTGTCGTATAGAATATATCAGACATGTTTTCCTGTGGAGGAATCGGTTGACCTATGACCTTGCGATCAAATGTTTTCGGTTCCCATTAGAGAGGCACGTCCTTTCGTCTACTAATCGCACGGTTTTGCGATGCGGTCGCAAAACACAGACACTAAACTTATTACAGTGAACAGAGACGTCAATGAACGAACGGACAGATAATAACTATGCCAAAATAAAGAAAGTAAAATTTTCACTCGAGGGAAGACTTGAACCAAGGACCTATCGTTCTGCAGCTGCTCACGCTACCACGTGACCACAGCGCTCCTGAGCTCACACTGTCATGATGTTGCATATGTGGCCCATGGACTACTCAGTTTGTATATTTTGCTTATTTTTTCACAGTTCCATACCACTTCTTCCTGTTTTCTCAATTGATCTGTGTTTAGTTTATCAAGGCCTATCCACTGTGCCAACTTATAACTAAATCTGAGGGGGGTGCGATGGGGAGGTTCCCTTGTAAGTATGAAGTTAATGCTGAAATCGTTCAAAGTGATACAGCTGAAGTGCCTGAGTGTCCAAACGATGTGCAGTGTGTAGAAAATGAGTCGAAAAACGAAATGGCTGAAACATCTAGTGATAATCTGCTCCACTGTTTAAAAGTTGCTTTGCTGCTCGAATCTAATAACGAAATAGAACCTAGTGACAGCTCAGACGAAGGAGAGACTGCAGATTCAGATGCAGATGAGTTTTCGGAGGTCGACAAACATAATTATACTTTTACAGAAAGAGGTTACGAAAAAGTTAATGACATCTTTTAGAAACAAAATCCGGAATGCATAACCGAAGCAAAACTGAAAGAGCCGCCAGATGACATCATATTAGGGCAAGCTTTGCTTAATGTAATGAATGAAATAGATTTACAGAAACCTAAAGAACCTCCAGATATAATTATAGTAGACCGTGAATTGTTGAAAATCTGTAAAGACGTAGAGTTCAACAAACCCAAAAAGCCACCTGATATACAACAGAAATCAGTAGGTAATATTTCCTGGAAAGACATTATGGTTGAGCAGGATCTGTTATGGGAAGAACAGGAGGAAAAGTAGCACAGAATTATTAAACAAACTACAGTACCTGTAAAAGATTATAACACTGAGCTGCAGGTGCTTTTAGACACAGGATCCCAAATCAGTGGCATATCAGAATAATTCTTTGATCATATTTCATGTAAACCAGGGTTAGTAATAATATCAGTGAGTGGAGTAAAAATTATAAGGGCTACTGGTAGATCCCGCAAGCCCATTCATAAACAAGTATTGATGGACTTTGAAACAGGAAGTCAAAAATTTCAACATGATTTTTTAGTGGTCCCTGAACTAAGTGCTGAAATGATTCTAGGTATTGATTGGCTAGACAAGGAAAAAGTAATTTTAGATTGTGGTAGTGGAACTGTTAAGATTAATAGGGAAACCAAAACAATAGAAATTAAATTTGAAGGTGACAACCAGGTCCAAGATGTTAATGTAGAACCCATATTGTTAAAAATAGAATCTGAAAATGATGGTTTATCCCAGCTACATGAAATAAACCATGTGAAAGATTTATTGCAGAATGACCAAAAAACTGACAGTTTTAGGGAAATTGTTGATGTTATCCAAGAGATCTCATGTGAACAGAAGCAGGATTTATTTAATATCTTGAATAATAATAAGGAAGTGTTCTCTAATAAACCAGGTGTAGTAAATAACTTTGAATGCCATATGGATGTCCTGGAACATGAACCATTCTTTGTCAGACCATATCCAATATTTATAGCTAAGAAAGGAGCAGTACAAGTTGAAATTGATAAAATGTTGGAATGAGGCGTAATAGAGAGAAGCAATAGTGAATACAATAGTCCACTTATTATAGTAAATAAGAAGGATGGAGGCATAATAGTAGTCATTGATGCATGGACACTGAATAAAATTGTCAGGAGAGAAGTAGACAGACCTGAAAATTTAGATGATTTATTACAAAAGTTCCATAATGTAAAGTATCTAACCAGTTTAGACCTCACTGCCAGATATTGGCAAATCACATTACACAAAGATTCTAGGAAATATACAGCTTTTTTGTTTGCAGGAAAATGTTACCAATACAAAGTTGTACCATTTGGTTTAAATACCTCTGTTTCTGTTTTCATTAGGGCTTTGGATTCTGTTTTAGGAAAAGAACTCTGTGCCAAATTGACTGTATATGTGGATGAACTATTGATTGCTACTGATAACTGGGAAGAACATTGTGATCTGTTAAACAAAACCCTTATTGCTCTTCAAGCAGGGGTGCGTGACTTTAATGTTAAAAAAGTGTGAATTTGTGAGACAAGAAATTAAATTTTTAGGACACATACTAACCACATCTGGGATTGGCAAGGACCCAGAAAAGCTTAATGCTATTGAAAAGCGCCCTCCTCCAAAGAACAGGAAACAACTAAAAGCGTTTTTAGGTCTTTGTGGGTTGTACTGCAAATTTGCAAAGGGGCAAGCTTTTAACAGCTCACATTCGAACAGTTTGTTGAAGAAAAGTAGTGTATATGTTTGGACATCTGAATGTCAGAAAGATTTTGAAAATTTAATAACTGAGTTAGTAAGGGAAAACATTTTACATCATCCAGTTTTAAGTGAGCCATTCCACATGATTACAGACAGTAGTGCTTATGGTATTGGTGTTGAAATATTTCAGGAAAACACAGAATTTGGGGAAACAGAACATAGGACCATTGCTTTTGCTAGTAGGACTTTATCTACGTATGAGAAAAACTATACTCTTTCAGAGAAAGAGGCTTCAGCAATTATTTGGGGATTAAAGAAACTTAGAAATTATTTATGGGGACATAAAACTATAATTCATAGAGACCACAGGCATTGACCTTCTTGAAAAACTGTAGACTGTTTACCGGCAGGTTGAGTCGATGGGCCCTGTACTTACAACAGTTTGATTATGAGATATTGTATATTAAAGGTAGTGACAATTACATAGCTGACGCTTTATCACGATTGCCTGAGGCTATGAACTACTTACCGAGGGAATGTGATGAAGATGACAAATTTCATATAAGATATATTGAAGAGGTTCCAGCTAGGAAAAGAATTGAGCAAATTTGTAAAAGCATGAGGTTCCACCAGAATGAGGATGAAATATGGAAGTCAGTGAAAGTTAATTTTAGTAACCCTAATTTCCCACAAATCAGTAGATTTTACAAGATGTTTAAAGGAGTTTTATACAGGAGAAAGAATACCAGTACTGAAGAATGAAAGGTGTGTTGGCCTAGGCAATTTGAGGTTGAAGTGATTGATTATTTTCATCTTGCCTTAGGGCATTGTGGTCCCAAAAAGTGTATTGAAAAGTTAACTGATGTGGTCATGATTAATGTAGGTGCTGCTAAGAAAATTACTGAGAGAAAAAGATCTTGTGGTGTATGTCCGAGGGAAAAAGTACCAAATACAGTAAATCAAGGTTTTATGCAGAATACAGTACCAGAGGACACATTAGAATTATAGTCAGAGGATTTGTATGGTCCTTTACCTAAAACCTCAGGGAATTAGTCTTACATTGTTGTAGTGTTGGAAGTGTTCTCCAAATTTATTAAATTATATCCAATCAGGAAAGCCACTGCTAAAGAAGTCTTTAGTAAGATGACTGAGTATTTCAACACCATCGGTAAACCTAAACCAGTTTTGTCTGACAATGGACCGCAGTTTATCTAAAAAATCTGGAAGGAAGGTATGAAGCAACATGATGTTCAAGTTAAATATATTTCGGCCTACCACCTGGCTAGTAACCCTATCGAAAGATATATGCGTGAATTAGGAAGGTTAGGTAGAACCTACTGTCACCATAACCATAAGGCTTGGGGCAGATTTGTAACTGACTTTGAAAAGACCATTAACACTTTATCCCATGAAACCACCGGTTTTACCCCTGAAGAAGTTCTGTTGGACTGTAAAAGTAAAAGTGTTATTGAAGAGATCTTGCAATTCCCACCTATTGTAGGAATTAACCTGCATGAGAAAAAAGAGTTAGTTAAGAAAAGAATGAAAGAGAAAGGGGCAGCTAGAGCAAAAAGGCATGATAATAACCTTAAAACAACTAAATCTAAACTTGGAGATTATGTCTTAGTGAAGACCCAAGAAAAATCTAGTGAAATTAATAATGAAATTTCTAAATTCAAATACATTTACAATAGGCCTTGTGAAGTGCAAGGAACACCACATGCAAATGCTTATTTTCTGGTGTACCCTAGGTCAAGGAAGCCTTTAGGAGTTGTAAATATAGTTGACCTGAAGTTGTATGTCCACAGAAACCAATGATGAATGAAATGTAGTACCCTCAGGGGACATACACTCTTTGCATTGTCAAGTGTCTGACGAGCACCAGGTACCTCAGTCGTTGCCAGCACTACTTCCGTTTCTTTTCGTGTTGTCGACCTTCCTCTTCATCATTCAGAACTTCTATCTTCTTTCCTTCTTCTCTATCAGAGTAAACTGAGTAGTGTAGAAATAATGTAAGATACTGTGTATTGTTTTTGGACAAGTAAATGAATAATTAAATTGGGCACACTAGAAAATGATCAAGCATTTTATAAGTAAGTGGGTACAGTAAAAGGAAATAGTAACACCCAGTGGAAATAATGAGTAAATGGTTCTATGCAGAGAGATGCAAGAATAAATAAAGGTAATGTTTAAGGTGTATAATCTAATATGATGAATGTCTAAAGATAGTTGTATAGAAATGGGTAAGAACGGTGATGAAAAATGTTATGTGTCAAAATTGAGGTGATAAACGTGACTAAGGTCTGTAACGTAGATGTGAGATGTATGTGTCAAGTTCCACAAAGGGTTGGCAGAAAGCACTTGCAATAGGATATAAATTTATTGTTCTGATCTTGACATATCTGATGACCTAAATGTGTGGAAAAGTAATTAAACTAAATACTGACTTTAAAAGAAATATTACTGACTAAGAAAGTGGGAAGAAAAACCACAAATCTGGGACTCTCAAATAACTCCTTAACACTGTCATTATATCAAAAATGTCATTTAAAATTTACTTGATTAATGATGTGTATATCACCTGATTTTGTCATGGTGTAAAGAAAAATTTAATATTACCGGTGTCTAATTGCTGTTTCAAAGTTGCAGGTTTTATGTTTTATACCGTTAAGGCAATTTGTACCAAAGGTGACATAATGATGAGGAAACTTGGAGATGTTGACATTAGACTGCTCAAAAATATGTTGTTGGGCAGGAAAATAAGACAAAAGAATCAGAATGCTGTGGTCCTGTAGATGATGACAACCAAATATGCTATGTGAGCAGTAGCCAAAGGACTTGCCATTGTGGGGCAAGAAGTTGATAAGTGGTCACAAACTGTCAAACCTAGAGGATGGGGCAGTGTGTCAACTTTAAAAGGTGTTCTTTAATGTTCTTAATCTAAATTGTGTTTTTGTGCCTAAATGTTTACATACAAAGACTGCCAAACCAAGAATGGGCAGAATGTGTAACATAGACTGCTAGTGCTGAGGCAAACAGTGAAGTAAGTTAGGCTTTTTATCAATGTGTTATGGACTGACTCTTCTTACTAAAGTCAGTGAAAAGTTATTATAAAGTGTATTTCGAATCTTGTTCAAATAGTTGTAGATGTTTTGAGACTAGGTTTTCTGGTTTAACTTAAAAATTGGACTGTTTTTCTTTGAAATACAACAGTGATGATTAAAGCTAGGTTCTGAATATGTTAGTGTGTTTACGTGCAGTAAACATTTTGGACTGCTATTAATGAGGAGCAGCTATAAAGTTAATAATTGTGAAAAACTAAATTTGAAAAGTTACTTTTGTACTTAGAGTCAGTTGGAAAATGTTGTAATAGCTGTTTTGTGTAGAATTTTTCAACATTTCATTAATTGCTGAATGTAGTATGGTCATCAGTATGCTTGTGTGTCTGTGAACATTTACTTTCTTTCAAAACATTGAAAGACTAATTTATGTTTTGTTATGTTAAAATGTTCTGTGCTATTGTATATGTGTTTAATTTTTTTATTTTATTGTAATACTGTACTTATTCTACGAATATGTATTTTAGATTATGTACTGTTTGTCTGTTACTTGAACTGTATGTGTATGAAATGAACATGCTTAAAGATATCCTGAGTAATGATGAAAATTACTTTCCTTAAACCAGTGTGAAAATGTAAATTAGTGTAAATGTCTTATTTTCGTAAATGTTTTGGAAGAAATGTATGAAATTTCTTAGTGTATGTACTGTATGTTTGTAATATGTATTTTTTTTCTCCCAACTGAAGTTGGATGGTATAATTTTTTTTCTGTAGCCAACACCACTTAGGTGTTATAGATGTTTCCTTGAAGTATCCCTTACGGGAAACTTCAATGAAACATGGGGCACGTGTAGCACCATATCTCTAATACTCTACTGATTTATTTTGCTTTTGTTTTATTTAGTGTTTCATCGTTGAGCTTCTGTAAATATTGTTTGAATGAATCGATAACACAAAATTGTATACTCCTTTCTTTGTAAAAAACGTTGATGTCATGGTTTGATTCTATGCAGTGTAGTGTATCTGCTACCAAACCGAGCACTGACATGTAAAAGTTGTATATTGTGCTGCTTCTGGGAGAGGCTTTTTCTGCTACTTTCCAATGCCTCGGATGGATGGATAAATAGCTGGAAAGATTCTGGAATTGGTATTCATCATCGCCACCAAGAAGGGCCAGGGTCCAATAATTCTGTTTGCAAATTCATCTACCAACATACAGTTGCCACCACATTGCGCCATAACTTTAAAGTAGTACTATAGTAATGTACAGTGAACGATCAGCTTATTGGGTGATTTAGTGTGCACAAATATAAGGTACCTTACAACTGAATTTATGTACCTACCTTGATTTTTTCCCTATCGCAACACCTCTCAGGTTCCTCTCTATTTGAACCATGATTACCGAGTGTCCTATTTTGTGGAAAATATGAAAGCCTCAAAGTTAGACAGTTAATTACATAATGTTGTTTGATGTTTGATGAGAAGGGAATATTAAGATTTACTGTGGATTTAGTGAAATTGTGAGAGGCAGTAAATGTAGTTTTGTGAAGTTTCAAAGTCACCTATTTAATCATTTACTTGAAAGTAGAAGACTGTGGTAATAAAGACAATTTGCTGTTTCTTTTAAAAATTAAAAGTTCTTAAAACTAAGGCTAATAAAGTCTTGCTTAGTTAATGGTCATAGTGCAGCCTGTAGTAAATTTTAAAAGGTGAGTCACTTTCTTGTAAATTTGTCAACATTGTGTCTCACTGCAGTAAAAGTCGTGAATTGCAGTTGTGGAAAGTTGGATGTTTGCTAGGCACTTGTTTCCTTTCGGTATTGAAAGTGCATAATAATAGTGTAATAAGATCCACAGGTTATCCTTTACCACTATTTATGAAAAGAATAATTTCCTTATTCAAAAGAGAGCGAGAAGTAACCTGTTAGTGAATTCCATTTAACTTTCATTCTAAATAGAATAGCATTTAGTTGAGAGATACTTAATCTGTGACCAGTTCATAATTTTGCAGTGAACTACATTTATAATTTTATATCAGTTAGGAAAATGTTTGAACAATAAAACTGAACCTATGTACAATTAATGATTCTGCAGTGAATATTAATAGTAATGCTATGAAGACCATTTAGTTTGAATAAGCCCTGGAAGTAATAGTGTGTTTCATTATCTGTTACATTTACACACAGTCTGTCCTGCTGTGTCAGCTTCCAATCTTAACCGTGGACATATGCAGGTGTCAAGAGTTCATTGCACTTGCGTGTGGTAAAGTATAGGTTGTGTTTGTCCGTTAAAGTTGCTAATAACTATTTTCTTGGACAAGAATGTTAATCACTCTCTTGCCTAATTAGGCTGGCGACCGTTTTCTTTATCCGTTAAACAGTGCAGATAGGCAAAAATTTTGTTTGTTACTGTTCAAATATTTACGTAATTCTGACTTTCATTTCCGATAAGCCACCTCCGTTAGGTACAACTCGGTCGACATGACAAAATTCCTCTCGGAGAGTGACGCTGCTCTGTTGCTTTATACCATAATTGTTTTAACTAGATAGTTTTATTTCACAACCTGCCGCCTACTTTAAGGTTGTGGTATAGCAGTAGTAGACGGTAGTGTTACAACCTGACAAATCCTGAATTACTGAAGAAGTTTCTGCATTGTCGGACTCAAAACCCCAGTGAGTCGTTCAGTAATCTTATATGGACTCCCTTACCAAAAAATGTTTTTGTGAGAATAAAGACGCTAAAGTGGGGAGTCAGTGATACTGTCATTGCTTTTAATGATAGCAACATTGGTAGGGTGAAAGTGCTCCAGCACATGGGAATTAATGCTGGAGCAAGCTGCATCAGAGAACTTACACGGATGGACAAGATTCGCATTGGTAAAGCAGAGTATGCAGCACAGTTGGCCAAAAAGGAGTCCAGAAAGAAGGAAGGAAGAAAAAACTTGGGAAAAGGTCAAGAAGATAATACAAAGTATAGTGTAGGGTGCTACTGAGTAACTTAAAATAAGAAATGAAGCATATATTAAGTGGGTTACAGTCGTTTGAAACTTAAGATGCCGTTACTGAAAATTTACATTTTCTGCTGCATTTTTCCCTAAATCTCAGATACCACTTCGAGTAGAGTATTCAGATTTTCAGAGAGTAATAACAGACATATCCTGAGTCTACTGAACTAAAAGAAGAACATAACGTTATGTATAATTAAAATTATTTAAGATAACGTACAAAAAAGATCACACAATTTTAACAGTGTAATTAAAAAAAAAGTATTTCCGAAAGCAGTGGCTGAAATTCATTTATTGTAGTTCAGTAGACTACCAACATACAATTAATATCCCGCAAAAGTTTCATGTTAATGGCTGCAGTGGTTCCTGAAATACAGGGAAGCCTAGTCACTAAATTTAACGTTGTCGGGATAGGGCGTTCCAACTTCCCTTAAACCACTGTTTCTGCAGCTTTTCCCTTCACTGAAAGTATCTCTTAAAAACAGGACTATCTGCAACAACTAACGTGGAAAAAGTTCATTAAATTATCGTTGCTCTGTGACTCATCCTGTTCAACAAAAGCAGGCAAGTAGTCCCAATCACTAATCTTTATTGATATACACAGTTCCTGTGAGTCTAAATGGCGCCAAAATCTGCAAAAAGCAAAGTAGATGTAAGTTCTTCACCAATGAAATTAATTTAGAACTATAAGTTCAAAAAAAAGATTATTTATTTCCACCGTGCCTGAAATAGTGAATCATGAGACGGTCTGTGGCCAGTGGTAGCGCTAATTTCCTTACGCGTGAGGTCTGCCTCACCGTTAGGGGGCTGGGTGTTTTGAGGAGCGTTCACACACCGCTCGACGAGGTGCGTCCGGACCATCAAGCGAGCCTGCTGGTGGTTTTCCTGGCAGAGTACTCGTGTATGGACAACGCCGTGTGGTACGAGATATGTGATTAGCAGTGCTAGTTAAGTTATGTGAACCTGTTGCAGTGTACCTTTTGTAACGACAAGCGGCCACGGCTGTGGACGCAGCTCGTGGTCTAGTGGCTAGCGTTGCTATCTCTGGATCATGGGGCCCCGCGTTCGATTACAGACAGGGTTGGTGATTTTCTCGGCCAGGGGACTGGGTATTTGCGTTTTCCTTATCATTTCATCATCATTCTCATCATTCCTGACAGTAGCTAGATTGGACTGTGAAAAAAATTGGCCTGTGAAAAAAATTGGGACTTTGTACGGGCACTGGTGACAGCACAGTTGAGCGCCCCACAAACCAAACATCATTATCACCATCGACCACGGCTGTTGGCTCGGCTCTGTCTGGAGTATGTGCGTTTGTACGGAAGTAAACATCGCAGTCTGCTTAACGGGGGCGGCCTTCCCACTGTGCTGCAGAAAAGGTGCTATTCTGCGGAGGTTACGGCACCTTGGCTTCCGTACAGGTGAAGAGCGGTAATGAGGGAGTCATTTGAGCTGTACTTCATCGCACGAATGATCATGGTGACCACCTATCCTTACATACGTATAGAATTCAAGCGTCAAGCTTGTTGAGGCTGGGGGTGTTTTGGTGGCTCATGTTTCAGTAGTGATACTAAGTGAACGCTAATGGTGTTGATTTGGATGTTTTAAAACTTTTAATTGATTTTCAATTTTAAGCTCAGTGTTTTTCAACTTAGTTGACCTTTGCAATTGTTAAGTGAATATCTGATTTCTGAATCTAATCCCATTTTCCGCTGCGGCCTAAATTTCATTTCTGTTCTAAGATTATAAATATGAAACATGAATTGATTTACCTAAGCTTCCATTCTTTAAGCTTGGTGGGACTTCGCAGATCTGAAGTGAATTACTGTTACCTAAATCTAATCCGCAGTTTGTGTGACTGCGTTGAATTGATTTCTGTTGCACGATCATAAACATGAGACATTCATTCATTTCATTGATTTTCTAACTGTCTTGCTGGTGCTATTCAAAATGTATTAAGGTTTTGCAGCTTTTATCCGTTTCAAATTAATTTTAAAGTTATCTTGCATGTGGCTTGGGTTTGGTGAAAATGTTTTATAATTGTTTGGGTGCTGGAATTCAGTCTGTTCTCTTATAGATATCCAGCTGGTTAGTGGTTTTCAATGTTATTTGCCTGAGGGCGACAGATGTGGGCGTCATCTTGGCACTGGGACATGTGTCCGTTTGTAAGAAAAGAAATATGTGAATTTGAATTTAATTCTTACATACATGTGAATGTGCACTGATTATTGATTGTATTATAACTTTGTGATAAATAACGTAATTTGTTAAACTCATAGCCTCAGCGTTGCGGTCTTGGTACCTCTTGGTTTTAAGATTTGTCGTTCTGTCACTTTTGATTGTTTACTCAAGTATCTTTAAAATATTGAGCCGTTGTTAATTAAATTTACCTGAATGCTTTAAGTTTTAAGAGTCATTTTAGTTTATTTCTCGGGAAACATAGCGGTGAAAGGGGAATCTCAAATTACTTTGAGGAATCAACTAAAGTAATGAGCAGAACTTGAAATCGAACATAAATTATCTTTTCTCAACCCGGTTTTAGTAAACAAGTCTGCAGTCAACTCCAATTTACAGAAAGAACAATCATTTGACAAAATCTTATATAGGTACTACAATTGGTGAAATATTCAGAGATCAACAGTAATTAAAAATTTTAAGTCTTATAGGGATAGAAAACATGAAGTCTCTCACAGTCATGTCTGTCAGCAGGACAACAGTACAAATGGTACCAGGTCCCAGGCGGCACACCGATGAACGCTTATAATCCTATGATCATGGAGGCGACATGCTGTTCAGGGCAGTGTGTGAATCCTTGGCACGGTGTATGTGGATGCCTTCCGGTTGCTGGCTTCAACGGAACTGCCGCCTCGTTTGTGGATAATTGTGGGCCTATTGCCGGCGCGTTACATGGGCGATTTATGGCCAGGTGCGGTTTGTCAACGACCTCTGTCATCGCCACCTACTCTGCCTGGTGGCCTGGCTGGAGCCCTGCTGCTTCCCTCTGTTGGCGTGGCCGATGAATTCGGGGATTGTGCAGTCCAGCCTTGTGTGAATTGTAGGGGCTGAGCTTGCTGCAACTAAGACGATGCAAATGTTGCGCATGGTGTCGTTGGAACCTGCTGTCTACCCAGCCATGCCATCTTACACACACAAAAACTAGAAATTAGAACTATCGTTGTGCCATTGGGGAACTTGAAGCAGCATTACAAATAACTGCAAAAATAAGTTTACTCATTGAGTAAAATTCAGGCATTGAAGTAAAGACATCCCAAGCCCACAACTGCCTCTGACTCCTGAAACACCTCTCTGGCTGGACATGGGGGTTGAACCCCTCTACTATCCACCACACCTACAAATCCTTAATCCATCCCATCCTCTGTTATGCCAGTCCCGCCTGGATATCCACCCCCCTCCCAAATTCTATAAGTCCCTCGAGATCCTCGAGCGCCATGCACTCTGCCTCGCCTTCCGTATACTCCTACCGTCCCCCATGCGGATCCTCTATGACCTGATTCCATTCCCCCATCTGCTCCTATTCCTCAAACATATCCACATACTCTACATCCCCCACCGCCTTAATCCCCCTCATCCCCTGGTTGCTCCCCTCCTCTCCAACCCCTGCCCTCATGCGCCTTCACTGTTGCGCCACCCCTACCCTCCATCTCTACACCCTTCACCTCCTTTCCTAAGGTGGCTTCCGCCAACTTCCCCTCTTGGATTATGCCCTCTCTCCCTCCATTTATTCCTCCTATCAACTCTGATTCTCACCTCCCCTCCTTTGTCCTTTCCCTGGGCTCCCTCGTCCCCCTTCCATACTGATTTTTCCCCACCTACACTCTCTCTGCCTCCCTTGTCTCCCCTTAGTCCCTTCTGCTCTCCCATCCACTGCCTTTCCCACTCCTTCTCGCGGCCGCCCAGGCCCCCATTTTCATTGTCGCCTTCCTCCATCGGCTGCCCCCTTTTTTATTTCCTCTCCTCCCCCCATAAAAAATGGTTCAAATGGCTCTGAGCACTATGTGACTTAACTTCTGAGGTCATCAGTCGCCTAGAACTTAGAACAAATTAAACCTAACTAACCTAAGGACAACACACAGATCCATGCCCGAAGCAGGTTTCGAACCTGCGAACGTAGCGGTCGCTCGGCTCCAGACTGTAGCGCCTAGAACCGCACGGCCACTCCGGCCGGCCACTCTCCTCCCCCCCCTTTCCCCTTCGTAGGTCACCTGTATAGTTCTGTTATCAGTGAGTGTTCAGTGTTGTGCGTCACCTGTCAGTGTTGCGAACAGCTGCCATACTGTCACTAGTTGTGTTTTTTATCTCGTGCGAACAGAAACCAGACTGCCGCCGTGTTTTTTAATTGTGCCCGTCTACTTCTTCATCCGCATCGTCACCGCAGTGTTTTTATACTTTAAATTCCACAACTTACCGCCATTTTACAGTTTTTTACAATGTCGCCGTTTTATCACCTGTTTTTCTTGTTTCTTTATATTCTCATTACGTTTTTTAACTTTTCTGTAGGATGTAGAGCAGCATATTACGCTGCTGCCAGCCCGCCCCCCCCCCCCCCCCGCCCCGTCTTGGGGGGGGGATTGAAATCCAATAAAGAACAAAAGTGAAGACAGATTCGAACTGGGAGAGGCACACAAGTCAATAAAAAGCTGCCCTCACACAAGCATAAGAACGTGTAATTGCATTGATGCTTGTCTGTATTCGTTGTGGCATACTATCCACAAGTTCACCAAAGCACTGTTGGTCCAGATTGTCCCACTCCTCAACGGCCATTCGGCGTAGATCTCTCAGAGGGTAGGTGGATCACGTCGTCCGTAAACAGCCCTTTTCAATCTACCCCAGGCATGTTCGATAGCGTTCATGTCTGGAGAACATGCTAGCCACTTTAGTCGAGCAACGTCATTTTCCTGAATTAAGTCATTCACAAGACGTGCCCGATGGCGACGCAAATTGTCATCCATGAAGACGAATGCCTCGCCAGTATGGTTGCCCTATCGGTCGGAGGAAGGCATTTACGTATCGTATAGCCATTACGGCCCCTTCCATGACCACCAGGAGCGTACGTCGGTCCCACATAAAGCCACCTCAAAACATCAGGGAACCTCCACCTTGCTGCACTCGCTGGACAGTGTTTCTGAGGTGTTCATCGTGACTGGGTTGCCTCCAAACACGTCTCCGACAACTGTCTGGTTGATGGAATATACAACACTTATCGATGAAGAGAACATTATGTCAATCCTGAGCGGTCCATTCGGCATGTTGTTGGGCCTATCTGTAGCACGCTGCATGGTGCCGTGGTTGCAATGGTGGACTTCGTCATGGACGTCGGGAGTGAAGTTGCGCATCATGCAGTCTATTGCGCAAACTTGGAGTCGTAACACGACGTCCTGTGGCTGGACGAAAAGCGTTATTCAACATGGTGGCGTTGCTGCCAGGGTTCCTCCGAGCCATAATGCATAGGTAACCGTCATCCACTGCAGTAGTAGCCCTTGGGCGGCCTAAGCGAGTCAGTTCCTGTCTCTCTGTATCTCCTACATGTCCGAACAACATCGCTTTTGTTCACTCCGAGACGCCTGGACATTTCCCTTGTTGAGAGCCCTTGCTGGCATAAAGTAACAATGCGGATGCAATCAAACCACGGTATTCACCGCCTAGGCAGGGTTGAACTAGAGACATCAGAACCGTGTACCTCCTTCCAGGTGGAATGACTGGAACTGATCGGCTGTCGGACCCCCTCCGTCTAATAGGCGCTGCCCATGCATGGTTGTTTCATCTTTTGGCGGGTTTAGTGACATCACTGAACAGTCAAAGGGCCTGTGTCTGTGATACAATATCCACAGTCAATGTCTATCTTCAGGAGTTCTGGGAACCGGGGTGATGGAAAACTTTTTTTGATGTGTGTACTTAACTTGATTAATATCGCGCCTACATAGACACACAGTAGTTTTCCCCTTAGCAGCTTATGAATTAATAGCCGTGCTACGTGGTGCACTCCAGACTTTAAAATTTTTTATTATAGAACGTTACTGTGGGAACCACATGAGTCTAGTTGGGCACTGCACCTTTTTATTACGTAAAACACGTCTTTAATTCAAAGAGAGCAGAAGAGCAGAAAGTATAATCGCTAGGTTCATCTCGGAGTACAAGCCGTAGTTGGATAACTTCGGGACTCATAACTATTCCCTTTAGGATTTACGCAGTCAAATCTCATCTATACAGACCACTCTGAGACCATTTCTCTTTCTACCAAGTATTAAGAATTCTTCCTGTACCAATCCATCTGGAGTTTTCGTAGCGTGACTGCTTAAATTCCATTACCGTGCTGTAGTTATCACAATCTTTTCTTTTCAGTCGCGGCAGGAGCGATACGCAGGAGGTTGTAATACATTCCTTGATTAATGATTCCTGGTTCATGAAACATCGTAAGTAGGCTTTCCTGAGATAGTTGGCCTTTGTTTTCAAGTGTCTACCAACTCAGGTGTTTAACATTACCCGTCACTTCTATTTACTATCGGTTTCACGCATGTGGGCAATCCCCCGGAATTGGCCGCATGAGTATTTTGTAATGAACCTCATTTGTAGACAGATAGCGTTCTCCCAGTGTCCTACCTATGAAAAGAATTCTGCCAACCGGTTTGCCTGCGACTGAGTCTATGTGATCATTCCGTTTGATATTCTCACAGCCTTTATTTGTGTCAGTTTACAGATTTCAATTGTGACTAGTTGTTGTTATAGGATATTAGGTCTGTGCGTTTTGTGAAAAGGACGACTCTACATTTTTGGACATGTACAGCAAGATGCTAATTCTTTCACCTCTTTGAACCAAGATATTAGTGTGAATACTTCCAGGTAGTACTTCAGTTTTGGTAAAACTAAAAGTATGAAGTTACTATTTATATTGGCTGTCAAGTCGTTAATACACAACGTGAACATCACTTGTCCCACAAAACTTCCCTGGTATACTCTTGAAGTTACTCCAGTATGTGTCGACGACTCTGTATGTAAGAGTAAACAGCGTTGCCTTCCCTACCAAGAAATACTCAAAACAGTAACGAATTTTGTTTGATACCACGTGTGACCGTAACTAAGGTAGCTAGAGTGGCAGAAAGTGAAATACTTCTCGTAAATCAAGAGACACTGAGGACAGCTGTAGTACGCGATATGGACAATGCAGCCTAGGTATGTCTCACAACGGCCCTCTGCGCTATTGTCATTGCATTCAGAACACAAGGCCCACGGGGCATTTTCGTCGCTAATCTAGCTGCCAGCCCTCAACCAGCTCTGGAATGTCTCTCCACCACTATGCTCTATTTGATCGTAAGCGCTCTTAGCTTCATTTCCTCTGTGCCTTTTTGTTCTGGTCATACGAAGCTGCCCACGGTCTTGCTGTTAGGATACAGTGATCAGACCTTCGATTCGTTGTTGAACAACGCCCAGAAACACTATACTTCCAGCGTGTAACAGTTATGCACAATTATAAGAGATCTGCATTTGGTGTGTAGGGTTCGATGTCCATTCTGCTCTCCTCTCTGACTTCACTGTTAGTGATTCTTGCAGCATTCGTTCTTTGGATGTATTCTTACCTTCCACTAGCGGGTTGTGCAGTGCTCCTATAAGTAATACCTCGCCATTAAGTACCATCTGACTACCCCGCATTCGCAGCGCGTGCTTGTCACAGAATTCCTCCACCGGTGACGCCTTCCCGCTCCTTCTCTTTTTGCCTTCTTCCGTGCCTATCCACAGGAATCCTCCCGCCCTCCAACCCTTGCACTTCAGATCACTCTCGTTACACAGTGTTTGTCGTCTTACAACGTACTTCATACACTACTGGCCATTAAAATGGCTACACCAAGAAGAAATGCAGATGATAAACGGGTATTCATTGGACAAGTATAGTAAACTATAACTCACATGTGATTACATTTTCACGCAATTTGGGTGCATAGATCCTGAGAAATCAGCACCCAGAACAACCACCACTGGCCGTAATAACGGCCTTGATACGCATGGGCATTGAGTCAAACAGAGCTTGGATGGCGTGTACAGGTACAGCTGCCCATGCAGCTTCACCACGATACCACAGTTCTTCAAGAGTAGTCACTGGCGTATTGTGACGAGGCAGTTGATCAGCTACCATTGACCACACGTTTCCAATTGGTGATAGAGCTGCAGAATGTGCTGGCCAGGGCAGCAGTCGAACATTTTATGTATCCAGAAAGGCCCGTACAGGACCTGCAACATGCGGTCGTGCATTATCCTGCTGAAATGTAGGGTTTCGCAGGGATCGAATGAAGGGTAGAGACTCGGGTCGTAACACATCGGAAATGTAACGTCCACTGTTCAAAGTGCCGTCAATGCGAACAAGAGGTGACCGAGACGTTTAACCAATGGCACCCCGTACCATGACGCCGGGTGATACGCCAGTATGGCGATGACGAATACACGCTTCCAATGTGCGTTCCCCGCGATGTCGTCAAACACGGATGCGACGATCATGATGCTGTAAACAGAACCTGGATTCATCCGAAAAAATGTTTTGCCATTCGTACACTCAGGTTCGTCATTGAGTGCAACATCGCAGGCGCTGCTGTCTGTGATGCAGCGTCGAGGGTAACCGTAGCCATGGTCTCTGAGCTGATAGTCCATGCTGCTGCAAACGTCATCGAACTGCTCCTGCAGATGGTTGTTGTCCCTGCTGACTCAGAGATCGAGACGTGGCTGCACGATCCGTTACAGCCAGGCGGATAAGATGCCTGTCATCTCGACTGCTAGTGATACGAGGCCGTTGGGATCCAGCACGGCGTTCCGTATTACCCTCCTGAACCAAACGATTCTATATTCTGCTAACAGTCATTGAATCTCGTCCAACGCGAGCAGCAACGTCGCAATACAACAAACCACAATCCTTACACGAGGCATCACGACAACGTTTCACCAGGCAACGCCGGTCAACTGCTGCTTGTGTATGAGAAATCGGTTGGAAACTTTCCTCATGTCAGCACGTTGTAGGTGTCGCCGCCGGCGCAAGCCTTGTGTGAATGCTCTGAAAAGCTAATCATTTGCATATCACAGCATCTTCTTCCTGTCGGTTAAATGTCGTGTCTGTAGCACGTAACCTTCGTGGTGCAGCAATTTTAATGGCCAGTAGTGTACATGACTCTCCTTCTAACCACCAAGGATTTGCTATTCAACTAATTTGACATTAGCCGGCCGCGGTGGTCTCGCGGTTCTAGGCGCTCAGTCCGGAACAGCGCGACTGCTACGGTCGCAGGTTCGAATCCTGCCTCGGGCATGGATGTGTGTGATGTCCTTAGGTTAGTTAGGTTTAAGTAGTTCTAAGTTCTAGGGGGCTGATGACCACAGATGTTAAGTCCCATAGTGCTCAGAGCCAATCAAACATTAGCCGTCACTGTTCTCTACCTTATATGCTATGCAAGTTTACGCCAACATCTTATCATTCCAGAAGACAAAAATTTTCCGTGTGATTTAGTGTTTATAGTTTTTCAACTGTATTCAGAGTTTCTCTAGTCAAATCAAATTGACCCCAATACTGTACTGAAAAGTGTTCCTCGTTGCTGTTAGAACTAGCTTAACAATTTATTAAAGAGACTAAGACTATCATACGGGGCTACAATTGCAGATCTACAGAGTGAAATTTGTGAGCGTAATTTAAAACGTACAAATCTTTGTTGTCAACAAGCTCACATGGACAGAACTGTCGGCTCTACTTTTTGCTGCCAAAGTACAGTCACGAATGATGGTTCGTTTAGAACGTCACTCGACAGAGCAAAAAGTGGGCCACACCTGAATTCCAATGTGAAGGCCGCACGTGACTGTACTTAACTAACGTAGCGTAGCTGTGTCGCAGATCCTCTAAACACCCTGCAGTACAGTGTTTACCGCAAGAGACTACTAAAGAACACTGCTGTTTATGGCAGCCACTCCAGATGCAAACCACTACCATCACGCAACAAATATTAGAAAACACGTTATTAGAGATGAGGCAATCCCCAACGCTTGTAAATTAAGCTCCATTGCAATAAATGACACTTCAGAAGTCGTAAACCTCTTTAAATTACATGAAGAGTTGTTCGTGATCCGAACTTAAACCCACTGAGGCTTGCGTGTATGATTGAGACTCGACTCGGCGTAAACAGACGTAAAATATCGAAGTGTTTACCGGTATTGGTTTGCGAGGCCGAATGTCAGAACCTGGATATAAATGACGAAACGTTTAGCATTGCTCCAGGAACCCCGTGAAGCTTATATTGCCACGGAGACATAAACACGAAAGGTATTTAATAAAGTGCAACGCAGAAGTGTGAAACGCCATGAAGTAAAACTGTGGTAATGGATGGGGAGTAGAGCCCCGTACCTATATGAGTTGTTAACTAGGCGCAATTAGATGTCAGATATTAAATATGTTCACAAAAAGCATAATATTGGTACCTGAAACGACAACACAAACGGTTTTTGCCTGGTAGAGATTCGAACGCCTTACCTTTCGCTTCTGCCTTGTAGTTATGAGTAGACATGAAATATTTATTGTTTCTTTACCAATAGCGAGATGTACAGATGTTACCCTAGAGGTAACGCCACGAATGGTTCTGAGTGGTCTGGGAATCCAACACCAAGCATGTCGTCGTTGTTGACCCCACACTAAAAGGTTTCAACTATCTAATTCTCTTTAACTGGTAGTTAAGATCGTGCCGTTCATAGAGACCTGGACCAGTTTGTCATCGTGAGAACATAACGAAACGATGGGACAGTATTATCTCGAAGGGTTCAAAATCCAGGAAACATTTGAATCGGAACTCGAAGCCCAGTCCAGTGTCGATATTCTCAAAATCTCAGAGTGACTTAAAATAAGAAATGACCTTACAAGACCATTGGTTCGTGAACTAAAATAACATTAAGCTTACTAGAGACAGTGTTTCTGCAAGCAATGACTTCCGTCTATGAAGCCAAAAGTAATCCAACTTCGTTCCAGTCAGTAGTGAATGAACAGTCGTGCACAAAACGAGCGAGACCCCTCGCCTTTTCGTTATGCTGATCCGCACAGCTTTGAAGTCAGCTACACAGCATAACAGGCAAGGCGACCAAGTGCTACCAACATACTACGCACAGGCGTGAAATTGAAAAACTGTCAGACTGTTTCCATTGATGTGTAAGACTATATTAACGCTGATTAGTGTGTTAAACACAACACGTAAATATAAAATATAAATGAAAGAAGAAACGCTAATTAGTATGAACTGTACTAATAAAAATGAATTCCAGCTTATCGATATAACATAACTGTTTTAGTAAGACAAAGTAACCCAGATCTTTACGAATTAGGAAAATATTATGCGCATTCGGCCAGTAAACGGTCTGAGTCATGGTTCAGACCAGTCACACTCGATTACCGTTGCTAAACTACCATGAAAGTGTGCAAATTTAGCAATGCGTGAAGATTCATAACGAAATTCTTTTAATGGTGAAAAGGGTTTCAGCGGGTGCGGTGGCCGAGCGGTTCTAGGCGCTTCAGTCACGAACAACGCAGCTGCTTCAGTCACAAGTTGAAATCCTACCTCGAGCATGGATGTGTGTGAGGCCCTTAGCTTAGGTAGGTTTAAGTAGTTCTAGGTCTAGGGGACTGATGACCTAAGCAGTTTGGTCGCATAGTTCTTAGAGCAATTTTTTGACTTTTCGCTTAAATTTTCTTTACATAAACATCTTTATATTGCGTTGACATAGAAGCTCACTTTTTTTACACCACCAAGGGACCGTATACCGCAGGAAGTGCGACACATTTTCGCTTATTATGTCTGCCCGTACTCGAGGTAATCGGATTTCAAGGATTGGGTGGACAGATAGACGGCCAAGAAAGTGAGACTAGTAGGGTTCCATTTTTACCGATTTAGGTGACAAAATCCTAACAACGAAAATAGATACGACAGTTACTGAATATGAGGGCATCATAAATAATTCACCCTACTCTTTATTCGAAACGTCATAGCTGCAGTCGATACATCAGCATGTTAATCGTAGCTACGCTTTCGATCAAAATCACCTTTACAGGAATGTAAATAAAATCCATTTGCCTATACACGTGGTAATTCAGATCCCAGTATTAACAGCATTGCGTTTTAGAACTGCGAGTATTCCCATTCTAGCTAGCTTAAGAAACACTTCGGCTAATGAACTTTTCTGCTGTGGTGAGTCTAATGGAGAATTCGAAACACTGTACAATATGTTTAGCAGCTATGTCGCCGTGTATTTCCTGGGGTGGTGCAGAATTATCCAACGAAATTTACTCGCTAATAACAGTATTTTGTTATTTCGATAAACATCCCGAATGATCGTCACATAAGCGGCGACATAAAGGTAGAAAATTCATTTTTTTTTTTTTAGTCCAGAAAGCTCTATGCAACAGAAACTGCACATCATTTTGCCATTTTCATTGCGAAATTGCCGGCTTATTCATGTTTGGGGTAATAACAGAGGGCTGTTTGCCTGGGTTGTCTGCTAGTGTAGTGAAAGGTATTTGCTACTGCAAGGGAGGTCTGGTTTGTTTTCGGTTCTAATCTCGATGGAGGCAGATAGCCTATCAGTAAAACCATTTTAAAAAATCCTCGCGCCCCCAATGCATTTTATTGCTTTCTTTATTGTGAACCAGCGCCATGTCAATGTCAATAGGATACCCTTGTAGAATTTCATACTTGTTACTGCCTACTTTTCCCACTTCTGTCGATAACTGAATTGACTTAAGTGTGTCAACGAATGAATTTTAACAGAATTTCGTTATGAATCTTCACGCTTTTCTAAATTTCCACACACTTTCATGGTAGATCAGCAACGGTAATCCAGTGTGACTGGTCTGAACGATGACACAGACCGTTTAGAGGCCGAATGGGTGTAATATTTTGCTAATTCGTAACGATGTGGGGTACTTTGTCTTACTAAAACAGTTATGTTATCTCGATAAGCTGGAATTCATTTTTATTAGTACAGTTCATACTAATTAGCGTTTCTTCTTTCATTTATATTTTATCTTTACGTGTTGTGTTTAACACACTAATCAGCGTTAATATAGTACTACACATGATTGGAAACAGTCTGACAAAGTTCGGATAGTTTTTCAATTTCACGCCTGTGCATAGTATGTTGGTAGCACTTCGTCGCCTTGCCTGTTATACTGTGTAGCTGACTTCAAAGCTGTGTGGATCAGCATAACGAAAAGGCGAGGGGTCTCGCTCGTTTTGTCCACGACTGTACATGTTTAACCCTCCGTTGCTCACGCGAATGTCACTCGTCATCCACATGACTTTCCCGCTCAGTTTTGTCTGACAGGACTGGATTGAGTTCCCGCCATTTACAGTATCTTTCAGTTAACTCTCCGGCTGTTAGCTACAATCATTGTGGGCTTTCCGTTACGAAAAATAAATTGTTTATGAAACATTATTATAGTCTGGAGGACACTTGTCATCCGCGCGAGTTCTCTGCCACAATCTGAAACAAAGTAAGTTTGTATTACTTTATTGCTTTCCTAGATTCAATCAAGCTTTCATGTGCGTGAATTCATACGTATTGAAATCGATTGCAATTACCTTCCATGTTACCTAGCATTCTCTTTATTTTTAAATTGTGGAAGAAATGTCAAAGGCAAAAAACCTGGGATAGAGTTTAGTAGAGATTCTAATGTATGGTTGGAATGGTTCAGTGAGATGAGTGATGAAGATGCTCACAGTGATAGCGCTGACTGAAAGACTGGGGATTCTGTTCACGAAAGCGGTCATGTTTCAGGAACGGAACAAGAAGTGTCAGAAAGTGATTAGTACGAATCACAGGAAGAAGTAGCTCATGAGGATGCATTTTTTTAGGGAAAGATGGAGTAACTAAACGGAGGAAAAATAAATATCCTACCAGTGTTAGAAGCAGATCTTGTAGATTTATTACGCATTTGCCCGGACCAAAAAATCAAGCACGTATAAAAAAGACAGTAATAGAAATTCTGAATTTTTTATTATGAAAACATCTACATCTACATCTACATTTATACTCCGCAAGCCACCCAACGGTGTGTGGCGGAGGGCACTTTACGTGCCTCTGTCATTACCTCCCTTTCCTGTTCCAGTCGCGTATGGTTCGCGGGAAGAACGACTGTCTGAAAGCCTCCGTGCGCGCTCTAATCTCTCTAATTTTACATTCGTGATCTCCTCGGGAGGTATAAGTAGGGGTAAGCAATATATTCGATACCTCATCCAGAAACGCACCCTCTCGAAACCTGGCGAGCAAGCTACACCGCGATGCAGAGCGCCTCTCTTGCAGTAATAAGCATTACCACAACATGCACTAATACGAAGTTAGCATGAACTAGACTCACTGGGTGATGATCTTGGGCATTTTCTGTATGCTGCGTGCTGCTGCTTTGCGCGTCTACAACGCGATTTGGTAAACGTTTCTATGACAATACCTTTTCATAGCTTTATAATCGGCTTTTGTTTTCTCCTACACCCGTTTGTGGTTCTTAGCTGAAAGATGTCAAAAGCGTTGCCAGATGTCCAAGAAGTGTTTAAGTTGATTCGAAAGTAGGGGTGCCTAATTACTAAAGAATAAATGTATTAAACCTTCATACATGATGCGATATGTTATTGCAGTGAGAGTGTTATTCTGAATTGCGATGATGCATGCATGTTCAAAGGAACTTTGTATCGTAATTCAGAATAACATAGGCACTGCAATATCGTATTTATCCGCCAACAGCGGCAAGCGACTTTCAAGTAAAATGTGTCACCTGCAAGGGAATATACATAATGGATGTACGGGTAGAGGCTGTAGACCCATGGTTAACGACACATGGAATTTTGGGTCTGGCCGTGAGACTTGCTCGGAAGGCCACATAATAATGCGACCGCTCGCAATAAGCGGGTAATCTGGGTTCAAGTTCTACATCTACATCTACATCTACATTTATACTCCACAAGCCACCCAACGGTGTGTGGCGGCGGGGAGTTCCGGCCCTGCACAAAGTTTCACCTTAATCTTTCTATATTACAGCTGATTGTTGCCCATACACGCAACTGTGAATACATCTCATGTGTATCACACATGCTGCGACACTTTTCCACGCATTTCAGTGTTTCTGACGTCATATAGCGTGACAGATTTAGAACTAAATGAAATAAAATCGTCATAAATTCTGAACGGCATGCCCGCGGGGCATGATGGGAATTAGTATTGTTTGGTTTAGCGATGAAGTTCACTTTCATTTGGACGGGTTCGTCAATAAGCAAAACTGACATATTTGCGGGACTGAGAATCCGCGTTTCGTGATCGAGAAGTCTCTTCATCCTCAAGGGGTTACTGTATGGTGTGCAGGGTCCCGTCACAGGATAATTGGTGCGATGTTCCTTGATGGCACGCTGACTACCGAAGGGTACAAAATGGTTTTAGAAGATGATTTCATCCCCATTATCCAAAGTGATCCTGATTTAGACAAGATGTGGTTCATGCAAGACGGAGCTCGACCCCATCAAAGCAAGAGAGTGTTTGATGTCCTGGAAAAGCACTCTGGAGGCCGCATTCTGGCTCTGGTGTACCCAGAGGCCACTGGCGTGGGCTCAGATTGGTCGCCATATTCTCCGGATCCGAACACGTGCGACTATTTTTTGTGGGGCTATATTAGAGACAAGGTCTACAGCAATGACCCCACTGCTGAGCTGAAAAAAAACCATTCAGGTCATCGAGAGCATCGATGTTCCGACATGCAGAATTTCAATATTCGTCTGCGCCACATCATCGACAGTAACGGCAGGCATATCGATCATGTCATAACCTAAATCCGAATATATGTTGTGACTTTTTACATGATGAATAAAGTGTGTGCAGGAGTAGTTTGTAACTAAATTACATTTTTCAGTTCAATAATACCAATCCTATATCTCTTGAAGTATGTGTCGTTCTGTTATACGAGGGGCGTTCAGAAAGTAAGCTCCGATCGGTCGCGAAATGGAAACGACTATGAAAATCCGATAAAGCTTTGCACGGATGTGTTGGGTAGTGTCTTTAGTATAACCCCAGTTAGCATCACGTCGCTCTTCTCATTTCTGAGCTCGCAGTGAGTGCGTAAAGATGTCTAGAAAATAGTGTCTGCCGCCAAGTACGAGGGCCTGGTGAGAAATTTCGCCTGAAGCTATGCAGCTAACATTACATAACTGTCGTGCTGTTCCGTCTTCACGACAATTCTCAGCCGCATTCTGCAGGGGCAATGAAGATGCTCCTGCATCGTTTTCAAATGGAAATGTTAGATTACCCACAATACAGTCCGCAATTGTCTCCCCCTGAGTTTCATCTCTGGTCACATGAACCGCTGTCTTTGAAGACAACATTTTGACACAGACAACGAGGTGTAGGCCAGCGTGGAGAATTGGCGGAAAGCACTGGCGGCTGCCTTCTATGATGAGGCTATTGAAAAGTTGGTACAACGCTATGACAAAAGTCCAAGTCAGAACGGCGACTACGTAGAGAAGTAGCTGAAAAGTGTAGCTAATTGTTACAAGTAAAACATTTCTGATGTTCACTGTGGTTTCAATTTGGCAATCAATCGGAGCTTACTTTCTGAACAGGCCTCGTATATTTGTGTAGGTACAGTCGTACTCAAACGTATCTGTATGACCTGAATTGCATATCACCTGATTCGCATGCAACCCACATAACGCAGCTGTCTAGCAGGTCCTCTAATCACTGCTTGGTAAAGTCGTTTGACTATTGAAAATGGCTCCACCATGTCACCACTAGAAAACTCGGCTATGTATCGCAATAATTCAAGTTGTAAAGTAATACCACGGTACTACAAATATCAGGGAACACCTTATCACAGATAAGACTCTCCGTAAGGGTAGAAAGCTCACATTTATTGCAATAAATGACATATCTGAAATGTTACCGCTCTCATTAATACGTCAGATAGGTAATGCACGTAGTAAGTTCGTAGTATTCATGATTTCCTCTTCAAAGTAACATACCGTACTTGTTATTTAACAGAAAATGATATTAAAAATTTAAGTTACTCACGAGCAGCTAGTTGAGAATATGTATGAACTTCAAATGACACGACGAACCGTCTCGTTCTGCATTTGGATTCAAACCCAGGTCATGCAGACTAAGATTTCGTGACTGACGGAAACTAACAGTCATTCCTGATTAGGCATACAGAGACTGATATACCTCGATTTTAGACACTACCAGTTAGCAAATATCAACTTTAAATTACATAACGTAAACATTTTTAACGGACGCGGATTCCTACCCAGCATCCATTGTCCCTGTTAACAAACTACGAGAGATGTTAAATATTGCTTCTTCACAAGTAACTTACTTGAAAGGCTGTGATGTAAAGCTTTGTGTTGGACAGGGATTCGAACCCAGAACCTAACCGGATTGTTATCGAAGCACAATCAACTGTGACATATGGGACTTTCTCGGTAGTAGCTAGATGTTTTAACTGAAACGACTAGACGAAACATTAGTTTTTTCGTTCGCAGGACTCCAACCCGGAACCTATCGCTGTTATTTATTAGAGAAAACGAACGTTAAATATGGGTTTGTTACATCAGCAGCGACATGCGAGCATGTTTGAACTAGAAATAATATGACGAAGAGTTCAATGCCGACTGGGAATCGAACCCCACACATACCGTTGTTGACTACACAGAAAGAGACGTCAGCTACTGAATTTTTCTCCACCAGCAGCTCGGAATAACATCCTTGAACTTAGAGTGATCTCTCAAATGGTTCTGTGTCTCACTGGGATTCAAAGACGTCAGATATCGTTAGTGTTGACAACGAATGAAAATGCATTAAAAGTCAAAATTATTATCCATCAGCAGATAGGTGTTCTCATGCTAAAGCTTGATAATACATAAAGAAAACTTTAGTGCCGGGCCAGAATTCGAACCCATTCACGCGCAATATGTGGAGATGTAGAGGAATCTGCAGTTTTGAACAAACAACAAATTGTAGTCGAGCTGTATTGTCACGAAGGGATCAAATTCCGTGTTAAGGGCGGTCTGAGTTGTATCCCAAGTTCAGAACCAATTTTATCGACATACAGAAGCTCAAACAAAAGATGAAATAAGGTTCCTGCGACCCCACATAGGGTTTGTTTCGTCACTATAAATAAATAACTAGTATAAGAAAGGTTGCTGGTGACAGAGTTCCCACATTTCGCCACTCCTGTCTTTATTGTGGTGCAACGTAACGACTATTTGGTAGAGAAGGAATATCATGTTTAACGTGAATTTCAGACCACAATGCCATTATACCTTCTTCACTTGGCATAGCCCGAAGAGAACAGAATCTGTCTCTCCCTATTAAAAATCATGCGCAGAAGTTGGAGTCGAACCCAGACCATCCTCATAGGAACCTATCATCAATCCAACAGACCACCATATCATCTTATGTAATATTCATTTCCTTCCATAACACCGTTGCGGCACACTCCATGAGAATTCTGACACACAGGCTCCCTGTAGTGGTTAGCAGCGTGTGAGTACATTCATTTACTTGGTTGACCGAATCGCCATGAACTAGCTGCCTCGGTTACCCAGTGCACACATTCGACTCCATTTTGCAATGACCTAAATAAAATCATGTAACTGCCACCTACACAGAACTGCCAACAGTGTAGGATGCAGAAATGTAAGGAGGAAGTGTTCCTTTCCACTTGAGCTACTCTATTGCGCCATCTGTATGTTGAAAACGTCGTGCAGTGCAAAAGAAAAGTCGTAAGTGTATGTCTCTCAGAAGTCTAGATCCGGCCATATGCATTATCTCACAGCACTGTGGAATGCGGATGTTCTAGAGGAACTATTGTAGCATTCTGGAGGTGCTGTAGGTAGATGACAGCTAGTAGAGTCACGGTAAGTGTCTCGAACCTCTAGATAAGATGTCGCGAGTTCCATTTCATTTGCTGCTACATTTATGTCAGACTGTTATAGATCACATCAGAGAATCCGCGTATATCGTTGAAGATTAATTTCTCTCTCATGTTTAGTATTGTTTTAACAACACTAAAAGAAACCTTACGAAAATTGTGCACTGTATATTAAAAATGAAATAAAACTCTCTACGATAACTTTACGACGAAAGTCTTTTTTGATAAAACTGAGTATCTGTACACAAGCGTGCCTCCATCTGCGCGAATTAGTGACATACTACTCACTTAGATTTCGATTGGGTCTGTGTTTAATTGGTATGCTGTGCCATACTCAACAGGTATGCAAATGTGGCATTTCATAAATAAAGTTATGTATTCCTAGAAACCCAAAATTTGCTTTCAGCAGCGGAACGAGGCGTTACCTGTTGTGCAGCATTGTAAGTTTTTCACCATTGCAATATGAGCTGAAAGTATGCCTTAGCTGTTTCACAGAAGGGATAAAAACGTTACATTCAGCGAGACTGGAACCGCGAGCCGTAACAGACGTCAGCACGTCACCACAGAGCTAGCGAAGAGGTATGTGTTTCCCATTTCTTTTACGAGGCCAATAGTGTCTGGAACTCGTAAACCGCTATTTAAAGGACGAGTTTAGTTTCGATTTACACATGCAACGACTTTCCTGGGCTGAAAACCGTAAATTTAGAATCTTTTCTTACACCTGAAGCGATAATAACTCAGATTATTCGATGGAAATGACAGGAAAAAATCAAGTGAACTTGGAGGCTTAATTCCGTGCACACCAGGAAGTAACTCGTCGATCACAGAGTTGCCTAATATACCTTGCCTTGTTGCCAAATCTCAGTTACAGTACTAGCAGGAAGAAGACGAACCGATGTGATCCAACAGCGGGCTGGGAAGTGACCACAGCTGGCCTTTCAAAGACGCGGCTGCGACGGCCTGGAATACGTAATGCGTCTGATTCGCATTTCTGTAACCAGGTTTAGGGACTGAAGCGTAGTTACTAATAATACTCAGAACTGACTGCAAACTAATCATCATAAATCAGTAACTCTCATAGTTGTTTTTATGTTTCTTTCGTATCTGTACTCAAACCTAAGACACTTATTCACGGACGTTTTTTTAACTAGGCGATAGTCGAGGACACCAAAACAAATAAAAATTAAAAAAAAAGAATGTGTGTGTGTGTGTGTGTGTGTGTGTGTGTGTGAGAGAGAGAGAGAGAGAGAGAGAGAGAGAGAGAGAGAGAGAGAGAGAGAGAGAGAGAGAGGAAGGGAGAAAGAGAAAGAGAGAAATAAAGATAAAGAAGAATGAGAGAGAGGGTAAAAAATCGTTGTAAAGAAATTGAATACCGGTATGTAAAGAAATCTTTCATTAAAATAACACGTTCCACATCATTACGAAGTGTCGTATTCATGATCTATGGAACAAGTATTAATTCAATCTAATCTAATCAATCAAATTGCTGACTAGCCGTGAAGTGTCATGAATTACCGAAATTTTAGCCAATATCAGTAACCAAATCTAAGCTTGAAAATAAGAGACGACATTTTTTGTAATAAACCCGGACTCCTAACAAGACCCTTTCATCCCTCTTAACTAACCACGAAAGATGTCTGATATACCTCCATTCAGAAGTAACAAAGTGTGTATGCATTTAAAGATGAAGTGCATGATGTGAAGTTCTGTGACGGAGGTACGAACCCAACACGTAATCGGATTGTTAACTAAGTAAAATCAAATGTTACGTATCGGTTTTTCTTACCAGCTGCTAGGTGTTTGAATCCAAAATAAGGATACAAATGTTTGTGCCTGAGTGACAATCGAACCGTACTCCTACCGTTCTTCTTTATCGTCCACGCCGGCCGCGGTGGTCTCGCGGTTCTAGGCGCGCAGTTCGGAACCGTGTGACTGCTACGGTCGCAGGTTCGAATCCTGCCTCGAGCATGGATGTGTGTGATGTCCTTAGGTTAGTTAGGTTTAAGTAGTTCTAAGTTCTAGGGGACTGATGACCACAGCTGTTAAGTCCCATAGTGCTCAGAGCCATTTGAACCATTTTTTTTATCGTCCACGAATATAGCTTAAGTATTAATTGCTTACTCACTAACAGTAAGATGTGTGCGTGTTTGACCAGAAATTGTTGGCAACACATGAACAGACATTAAAAATACAAGTTAATTTTCACTAGCAGGTCGGTGTGCACGTGACAGGGCTTGAAGTGATATTATGAATATTTTTGTACTGGATCAGGAATCGTACCCACATACTTACCATTGGAGGTGACCTAGAGAAGATTGCAGTCTTGGAAAGAGGAACGAAAAGATTGAACTATCCTGTTCCGAGAGATTTAGATCCTCGAAAGAGGAGATACGAATTCGAATCATAGTCCAGCACCAAATTTTTCAACGTCTCTAGTTCAATCAAGTACAAGTAAAATAATAGCCCTGTTCCTTTAAATGGCTATTGGTTCATCAAATAAAATTTTGTAATGTAAGTAAGTTTACTGGCGACAGTATTTCTGTTTACAGTGACCTCCGCCTACGTCAATTCCCAAAGCAAACCGGCTCTGTCCAGTTGGGAATGAAGGAACGTGATGTTTAATGCGGATTCTGGATTATAACGTCTTTCTCTTGAGGTTGCCAGAGGTAAAGTAAATCTGTTTGTGCCTCTTAAAAGTAAATGCTTGCACTTGTGATAGTTCGTTCCACCAGACCACATTTCCCAGCCCCAGGAGTGTGCTGCAACGGATGATGTGCTTAGTTTGCAAAATTAGTCACGGTGGCAAAAATGAGCGTCTATTAAATGGTTAAGTAGAAGGAAGCTTCTGACGCGGAGATTATGCTATTCTCACGTCAGCACTATGTAAAGACTCTTCTAATCATCACAGCCTCGATGTGAAGCCATTTTGAAATTTTCACTAATTCAGGAAATATCTTAGTTCGAGAACATCCACTGTGAAGTATGAAGTTACCGGATAATTCAATTATTACCGTACTTATTACTATCATTTTCTTCATACTGTTGCTGGAACACATGTGCTTGAAGATCATTTAATGTCTTTTGGTCATTATAGAAGCAGTTGCCCAAGAACAGGTTCTTTCACTGTCTACGGAATCCTTTTCATGCTAATATCAAACGTCAGGAATTACTCGTAGATTACATTAAAACTAAAGTAATTGATGAAGACGTTACTTGATAAAAAAAAATGCGCTGCCTTTCTTCATTTACTTGCGGCTAGAAATGGCTGTCGAATACTGAAAAACCAAAAGCCAAGGGATCTTACTGCTTTCCGAAATACGTCGCTGTCAGTTCTTCCATATGATTTGGTCGACGTGACCTGTTTCAAGTTGAGTATGACAGAGAATGTTTTAGAAAATCAACTGTATTTCTTTGCAATAAACAGAAAGATTTTCTTTCTAAGCTATCCAAGTTCAAAATTTTCGGAATATTAGTTCAAATTTAGTATTCACTTCTATAATGTAGGAAAGTATTTCAAAGTTGCAAAACCCGCATCCGACTCATTGTCCTTACACTTAGTCGCTGACCGTAAATTCTAGCTCAGAGTGACACCAGTTTGAGTAACCTAATGTAGCGAAGACTGTTTCCCAGTGCTCTTTCTCATCGGAAAATATGCAATTCACTCACTGGGCGCCATTAGTACACTGTAACAGTAATTTCTGTGTGTATGCAATGCATACGGATTGTAGAATTCAGTGGTGCTCTCTCTCCCACTTCTGTATACAATATGACTGACCTAAACGGGCCCTTTATCATTACAGGCCCTGGTCGGTGCAACATCATACTGACAATAGTAATGTGCTTATACTGACCACCTCACTGTTCGTTTTACCTGATTTGATAATCATTTAAATAAAATAACAAGACCTTCCAGTGGGAGACATTGCGTCCCGCTTTTCCTCGTGTGAAATTTGTCAGTAAGCTTTTTGCCTTCCAACCAGCGAAATGCGGCAGGGTACGGCCGGTAAACGGTTCACAAACCACGGTCTAGTGCCGTTAAGACGATTTCTTTAAACAGTGGCGTAGCTGAAGGAATTTAGTTTCTTCTTAGATCGTTTTATGCAGCAACGTTCACAGATATCTCAAATAGGAATAGCTCTTTATCCACGTACGAAGGTCGTAAAACAGACTTCCCAAAGTTTGTGTCAGGTTGTCTTACCGTCTGATAGCACTGCGTAAGTATTTTGTCTAAGAGGTATCACAAGTAGTGTTCCTGTACCTGTGGGAATCATTGGCTGAAAACGAGTTTAACACCAGTGGGTACAGCACTGCTAAATATTCAAAATGATTATCAACCTAAGTCTGAGTTCATTCACGAACTGAGGCGTATCTATAATATTGTAGCTAGACTGCGTATCGTTGTCTTCCTTGAGTAGGCATCCGAAGGCGTTTACACATACGTATACAATACAATGATGACTTGCAGAAAATAAAGGCGAAACTCGTATGACACTAAAATTATGTTTTATTCAGTTGCTGTCAGACGGCCCATAAGTAAAAATTATCAATATACCGTAATACAACTTACTGTGTCTAGCTACCAAGAGAATTTGATGTGTAAGGGTTTTCTCTTGATTTCGTTACAGAATTTTTCTCGAAATTCGGAGCCCCATAAAATAAATCAGAAAAAAAAACTTGCACACGCTGGCCCCTACCATAGTTAGAACTAACGACTTATTGAGCCGTTGCGACACGAGACTGGGCGGTTCTAAAGGGCTACGGACACACTGCTAACAACACGCCACACTAATCATGGTGTTGGTCGCTCAGCCTCATAATGCATCGTGAAAGAAAATAAAAGTTGTCACTTATGTGAAGAACAGCATTTCTGTAGCCAAAAAAATTGAATTTTCTGACTCAGTGTATTAGATTACATGAGGATTACATAGCAAAAATGGTTCAAGTGGCTCTGAGCACTATGGGACTTAACTACTGTGGTCATCAGTCCCCTAGAACTTAGAACTACTTAAACCTAACTAACCTAAGGACATCACACACATCCATGCCCGAATCAGGATTCGAACCTGCGGCCGTAGCAGTCGCGCGGTTCCGGACTGCGCGCCTAGAACCGCTAGACCACCGCGGCCGGCGATTACATAGCACGAGTCATTCAAATGGATAGGTGAGTCAGTTCAGTACCATACGCGCAAGGGATTGCACTGTCACAGTGTTGCCAAATGTTTGTGACGATGTTGCCAGTTCTCAGCTGTGCTAGGAACAGCTCTGTAGCGTTATGGGAGGAGAATCCCGTGCTCATAATATAGGAGGATACAGAGAGGTGGCGCGGGGTTTGGTTAATATGCGGAGTTTTCTCCTACCAGTTGCGTCAAACATTCAGGTGTGCAATCTTCCATCACGATTACAGTTTCCCACAAAATATATACCAATAAAACACTTACCTTGTTACTTTGTGACAAAAGATTATTTCAGTACAATAAAAAATCTTTGGAAATCAACTTTGCCCACTTTTCGCGAAAAGTAAGATAACAAACACTTTGTACCTCGAAATCGATTGCATCCATGTGCAGTCTTGTGATAATACAAGTAGAATTTCATGAATTGCAGGAGAATGTAGGAAAATGTTGGTGCAAACGGAGGCTGTAAGAAACACAGTTAACTAACTATTTTGTACCACGTAATAATCAATTCATTTGAAAATTCAGAAGAGAATAAACTAAAAATTATGCCCATCAAGACAGAAACTAAAGTGCAGATTCGGGCACTGTGCAGATCTGCACTTTTTCATCTTCAGATCTATACAAATAATGTATACTAACCAGGGTATTCATTGCTTTCCTAATGTTTCCCCCTTGTTTAGTCTTCTAGAGATGAACTGGATCCACACCCAGGAATCTGATTGTTTCTTTGTATTCTTCCATCTACTACCTTTGTGTGTTATCGTTCGGTATTCAAAAAGGAAAATATTATACCTCCCTCCACGAGGTATTAAAACGAGGTCCCAAGAAGGCTAAAGAATTATGATCAAAATACAGTGAGACACCAATTTGTCTGTCGTCATGATGTTTAGTCGACAAAAATAGTTGCGTGTTATTGCCTGCGCCACCGGCATCCCGTTGTCGTCTTCTCTTATTGAGATTTTCATATTACACTGAACACAAGACGCCGAGATATATGTGTATATTCACCGTGACGAAACATCCCATATTCCATTCATCCTGATTCATTCGTTGCATGCCTCGGCAGCAATGAGTGTTAGGGAAGCTGTTGTGAGCTGACGAATGACAATAAAAATGGTAGTAATAACGAATCAGTAACCAAGGATGTTACTGCATAACAGACGATTAACAAAATCTCAGAAAATCTGAGTGTTTAATTAGCCCACTGCATAGGTGTTCCTACAACTTTGTTACTGAATTCTGTTCTGGTTGTTTCCAGAGAGAAAAGAAAGAACCCTGTAGCCATTCACATCGCTAGTACAACGAGATATTACCTATCAACTATCCTTGCTTTCCATCACGAGAAGAACATGGCGTCACCGAGCTGATATTTGAAATACATTTCTGTTTTCTCTTTCTGTCTCTCTTTTTTTCTTATTTTTGCTTTTATTTATTGAGGAAAGCATCGAGAAGCGCGAATAATAAGATACAATTTTTTTACCCTCTCTCTCATTCTTCTTTATCTTTATTTCTCTGTCTCACTTCCTCTCTCTCTCTCTCTCTCTCTCACACACACACACACACACACACACACACACACACACACAAACTAACACACACACACACACATACACATACACACACACACACACACACACACACACACACACACATATATATATATATATATATATATATATATATATATATATATATATATATATATATATAATCTTTTTTTTTTATTTATTTGGTGTGCTCGACTATCGGCTAGGCACGAAAACGTCTGTGAATGAGTTTCCTAGGTTTGAGTACAGTTACGAAAGAAATATCAAAACAATTCTGAGAGTTACTGATTTATGATGCTTAGTTTGCAGTGATCGACGAGTTACTTACTGGTGTGCACGGAATTAACCTCAAAGTTCACTTGATTTTTCCTGTCATTTCCATGGAATAATCTGAGTTATTGTACCTTCAGGTGTAACAGAAGATTCTAAATTTAGGGTTTTCAGCCCAGGAAAGTCATTGTATGTGTAAATCGCAACTAAACTCGTCCTTTAAATAGCGGTTTACGAGTTACAGACACTATTGGCCTCGTAAAAGAAATAGGAAACACATACCTCTTCGCTAGCTCTGTGGTGACGTGCTGACCTCTGAGAACACGTCTGTTATGGCTCGCGGTTCCAGTCTCGCTGAATGTAACCTTTTTATCCCTTCTGTGAAATAGCTAAAAGCAGTTAGATCAAACATTGATAAGGAAATCGCAAGAAAATACTTTCCGCTCATAGTGCAATGGTGAAAAACTTACAATGCTGCACAACAGGTAACGCCTCGTTCCGCTGCTGACAAGCAAATTTTGGGTCTCTGGGAATACATAACTTTATTTATGAAATGCCACATTTGCATACCTGTTGAGTATGACACAGCATACCAATTAAACACAGACCCAATCGAAATCTAAGTGAGTAGCATTTACTAATTCGTGCCGATAGAGGCACGCTTGTGCGCAGATACTCAGTTTTATCAAAACAGACTTTCGTCGGAAGGTTATCGTGGGTAGTTTTATTTCATTTCTTTTAATACAGTGCACAATTTTCGTAAGGTTTCTTTTAGTGTTGTTAAAACAATACTAAAGACGAGAGAGAAATTAATCATCAACGATATATGCGGATTCTCTGATGTGATCTATAACAGTCTGACATTGCACATGCAGTTTATTGATTACATGCATGTAGAAAACTTGTTCTGAGTTAAAGCTGTCAAACAAGATTTGGAGAAGAATAAAATGCCACTACCAGACGACTGCTAATGTAGAAAATACTTTTCTGACTATTTTGGGACGATGCGCTCTCCCCATACATAATGCAAAAGCTTCCAGATGCATCTGCTGCCTGGCCGTCTATTAAACTTGAAAAGAACAAAATGTCGCAGAAGTTAGCCCTTTTTCCACATGCAGCTATTTTGTGTTTAGACGTGAAGGTAATTATGTTCAAAGTTTCATTATATTGTTAACTTCAGCAGACAGCAGAATTGCGTTGTAAAAAATGTAGCAGCAAATGAAATGGAACTCGCGACATCTTATCTAGAAATGCGAAACGCTTACCGTTACTCCACTAGCTGTCATCTACTTACAGCACCTCCAGAAGTGTACAATAGTTCCTCCAGAACATCCGCATTCCACAGTGCTGTGAGATAATGCATATGGCCGGATCTAGACTTCTGAGAGACAGACACTTACAGCTTTTCTTTTGCACTGCACGACGTTTTCAACAAACAGATAGCGCAATAGAGTAGCTCTAGTGGAAAGAAACACTTCATCCTTACATTTCTGCATCCTACACTGTTGGCAGTTCTGTGTAGGTGGCAGTTACATGATTTTATTTCGGTCATTGCAAAATAGAGTCGAATGTATGCACTGGGTAACCGAGGCAGCTATTTCATGGCGATTCGGTCAATCAAGTAAATGAATGTTGCGGTGTTTACATCGTCGCTGCGAGCGGCCGGCGCTGTGTGGTGAGTGCGCGCTTTCTGCGTTAGTCATAGTCCACGATCACATTCTAGAATGACATAATGGAACAGACGAAGCGACGCGATACTTTGAAGTTGATTTTCGATCCGAACTACGCCCGACCGAAAGCTTACGACGTTGAGGCATTTATCGAAGAAACTTTTCAGATCAAAGTGGATGAATTGATTGGAATTCACCTGTCGATTGTCAGTCCGACTGTGTTCCTTAAGTTATCCAGGTCTGAAAAGTGCGAACAAATTCTAGAAACATGTGGTGGGGTGGCAAAATTCAAACATTCAGACGGACACATATGGCAGGTCACGGTTTCGCGTGCCGGAATGGGAATAAGATCGGTTCGAATCTTTGAGCTCCCCTTTGAAATAACGCCCTAGGAGATTAACAACAAACTGAGAGACTATGGCGCCATTATCAGCAATGTCGCCGAAAAATGGTCTAGCTTGCACAAGTATCCAGTATTAAATGGAGTCAGGCAAGTTAAGATTGACATGCTGAAACATATCCCGTCGTATCTCTGGATTGGTGGATATCGAGCGATCATCATTTACGATGGCCAGCCGAGAACCTGATGGGGTTGTGGTTCGACCCAACGCGTCCGCGCGCAGTGTGTTCAACGGCGTGTGACGCAACTGCCGACTGGGGAGCGAGACCCGCCTCGTCAGATGGCCACGCTACCCGTGACGTACGCCACCGCAATTCGCAGTGACGTCGCCCCAGACATGTGTTTCGACAGGGCGGTAGTTGCTTATGCCGACGTTCCCAATGTTACCGTAGCCATGGATACTAGCAGCACGGAGGCTACAGGTCCAGCACACTCACAAGACGAGGAAACTGACAGGTGTGCAGAACAAGACCAGGCTAAGACGGCAGAAGAAGGCATGTGCAAACCACTCGAAGAAGTCGGGCACCACAAAGAGGACACAGTTGCAACATCGGAGGATAATGACCAGCAGCCTACAACTGTTTCACCAAAGAAACGGAAGAAACGTCGAATAGCCCGTCAGGGAGCAGCAGAAATCGCGCCAATCTTGCGTGAAAAGGCGAAACAGATAGGCCAAGAACTGGCGGAGACGACACAAGCAGCTCCTCTGGAAGATCGAACAACAAAAACGAAGACCCGAAACGAGGACACTGAACCCGACCGTGGAATCCACATTCCAGGCGGTACAGCTAGTCCGAAGGACCCTCCACCTGTACCAAAAACGGCCACGCGGGAAGCTGCGTGCACGCGAGATTGGGCGGATGACATGGAGGAGCAAAGCCATGATGCAGAGATGGCTGACATACCACAACGTTCAGGACGGACGGCACTCTACCGTCGACAAGATTTGTCTAGCCGGCAACAAACCACTATCAAAGACGCTCGTGCAGAAGATGATGATGCCGACTTCTTCTAAGTAGAGCAAACATCCACTTCACCTGGCAAACAGTATCCCACCTGACACGGTATAGTGGACATGACGTCCTTGCAGGCGTACAGAATTGCGACCTTGAATATAAATAAAATTAGCAGCACCCTCAATCTGAGAAATCTCCAAGATTTTCTGTACGCCGCTGATGTTGACATCTTAATGCTGCAAGAAGTAACGGCTATCCGTTTGGACGACATCACTGGCTACAACGCCGTCATCAATCCTGGCAATGACAATAGCCTCGGCACAGCGATTATGACTAAAGAGGGGATCCTACTTACAGACGTGGCGAAACTGCCGAACAGTAGAGGTCTCGCTGTCACGATAAACAACACCAGGTTTATCAACATATATGCCCCGTCAGGAACCGTAAACAAGCGCCGCAGGGCCGAATTTTTCAAGGAGGACATCGCCCCCCTTTTCGCGGTGCGATTTGAACAAATAATATTTGCGGGTGACTTTAATTGCGTGCTGAGTCCCAAAGATCAGACGCCAAATTTTAACAAATCTCTGGAGCTGGAGAACATCTTCAGAGAATTCCATCTGTTAGACAGTTGGGAACTAAAACATGGTGATCGGCTAGGTTTCACCTATATCACCAGCCATTCTGCCAGTCGTATCGACAGGATTTACGCAACATCCAATTTAAGGAGACACGTTTTACAGTCCGAGCTATTGCCCACTATTTTCTCTAATCATATCGCGTACATATCTACGATAAATTTAGAGAAACAAGGAACTTACAGGGCGAGAGGTCAGTGGAAGCTATGCGTTGCTCATCTTTCGGATCCTGGATGTCACGCCGCCTTTCACACCACTTGGGCAGAATGTGAAAGGAAGTTCCACTTGTACGGTACGGCGCTGAATTGGTGGCTAAACTGCGCGAAGCCCGCAATAATAAAGACAATGAAAACTTACTCCCGTGAAAAAGTCGCCTGGCGGAAGCGGACATTAGACTTTTACTTCAGCTGTCTGAGAGACTTGTGCGTTCGGGATGCTACAATCATAACAAACTATGGGCAAATCAACAGAATAAAAGCAAAATTGCTCACCCTGCAGAGACACCATCTCGAAGGCTGTAAAATACGAACGCGTTTGCAGAACGGTACACGAGAAGAAACAACATCGATGTACCACATCCTCCAAGAGAACAAAAGACAAAAACGGAAAATTCTGACGGAACACAAAACTTCAGACTCTTGATAGATCAAGCTGCAATACGAGACGAGATCCATCGACACTTTAGTGAGTTGCTGGCCAATACACAGACAGATGAAACAGCGCGGCAAGCTCTCACTGCTAGGACGACAGAGCGACTCACTCCAGAAGAAGCTGATGTGCTCGCAGCAAGAATAACGGACGAAGACGTCGAAGATGCCATCTCGAGGAGTCCAAAGAATAAATCACCTGGACCAGATGGGCTACCCGCTGAATTTTATCAAACTTTTCGCGAGCAGATAATTGCTAAATTGACACTCGTCTGCAATGAAATACTAAATGCCGACACTGACCTTCCGAAGGAATTCTGTGAAGGTACAGTGGTCTTAGTCCCCAAAACACCAAGAGGCAAAACCGTGGAGAATCTTCGACCCATAACACTTCTCAATAGTGATTATAAAATCTTCGCCCGTATCATGATGCAAAGGTTTAATTCAGTTATTCATACAGTGACAGGAGCTTACCAGACAAGTGTGGGAAGGAATAGAACGATATTTCAGCCCTCATGCGACTACAGAGACATTATAGCGATATCGAAAGCCTGCAACATTCGCTGTGCCCTGATGTCGCTTGACTTTGAAAAAGCTTTTGATAAAGTTAATCATTCGTACCTGTTCCGGTGTATGACATCCATGCACTTCCCACAGAAAATTATAGCCTCCGTGAAATACATACTGACGAATAGCACGTCAAGAATCAGTGTCAACGGACAACTCAGTCACCCGATCAATATTCACAGTTCGGTAAGACAAGGTTGCACCATGTCCATGACGCTTTTCGCGATTGCGCTTGAACCTCTCTTAGTATCCCTGACTCGGCAACTCCGTGGACTACATATACACGGACAGAAGATCATATGTCAAGCCTACGCGGACGATGTAGGGGTACTTGTGATTGACGAAAGCGAGGTGGCAACAGTACTTGAAGTTGTGGCGACCTACGAACTGGCGTCAGGAGCTTAACTCAACCGCAATAAATCTGGTATTATGAATCTTGGTAGGGGCATAGAGATCAGAGCAGCTGGACGTATGAACACTGTGGAAAAAATAAAATGCCTTGGAATAGAATATACGAATAATATCCGCCGCACAGCCACTCTCAATTATAGAAAATTACTTGTCATATTATGAGCAAGCATAAAACAACACAGCTTGCGAAATTTAAATGCAATACAAAAAGTGCAACTAGCCAATACCTATATAACCTCCAAAGTAAACGATGTTGCTCAAGTGCTGCCTCTGCCACGAACCATAGCACACTAAATGCAAGCAGCGCTTGGTTATTTTGTCAACAGAGGTCAGATATTTAAGGTTCATATGATACCTTGACGCTACCGACACGCAATGGAGGGCTACATCTAACAGACATCTACGTTAAAGCGCAAGCGCTATACGTTAGTAAAACTTATAAACAGTGGCAACGATCTCCGCGGACCTTAGTGGCTCATCTCTTACGTGAAATCACCCCAGTCAGCAGAGATCCACCATTCGATGTGCATCACATCTCCCACGAGCTGTACCACTATAAACATTTTCTTGTGAAATACAGCTATGTACGCCATAGAATACCGGAGAAGGACATATATCAGGTTAAGGAGGTTTAGAACACCTTGCTGGAAGGAAAATTGCGCAATCGAATAGAAAACAAGTTTCGACATTATAACTGGAAAAACATATGGGAAAACATATCTGACCCCCATCTACCATCCAATGTGCGATCGACGTGGTACCTCGCAGTCAATAGAAAAATCCCCAACAACTCTAAACTGCACGCGATACGTCTGGCACACACACCAAACTGTCCCAGCTGCAATGTCGTCGACACTGAAGAACATCGCTTCGTCTGTGACGATGTGAAAGACGTGTGGAATCTCTTCAGGCAACAACTAGCACATGTGCTCCGCACGTCACCTAACACCATTACACCGACACACGTCCTTCTGCCAGATGACGTACCATATCCTAACACTAAAAGAGGGTCAGCCAACTGGCTCAAAGGACTGACAGTCCATTACATCTCAACAACTATGACGAAGAATGCAGCAGACTATTGGATGTACCTGATGACAGAACATCAAAAGCTCAAACGACAAAATCAATACAACGAAAATTACGCAAATTTCTTGAACCGAACTTTGTCTTACCGACAGAGCTGAAGAACGATTAAACGATATTTTGTACAATCTCAGGATTACTTTTTTTTTCTTTCTTTCTTTCTTCATGAAATTATCTATTAAGTTTCTCATTCCCTTTACGCCAACAAGGTGGCTATTTCGTTTACCCTTTGCCCTCGTGTAGAAGCACTAATAGGTTGCTGACTCAAACATGAGACGCCAGCAGGCTGACGTATGCCTGGCTCTCCTATAAAAATCGCTCCCGCACAATGATGGAAGAATGTAGCGGACCTATTTACTTTCCACAACCTCAAAAGAAGGGATTTTGTTTGCTTGTACACATTTACTTCGTTGGTTAACTATCTCTTATGGAACAAACATAGCACAGAAGCTATCCGAAGAAGGCACAAATGGCGAGCGGAACGACGGGCTGTAGGGGAGGAAGGAGGACCGACCAAAAAAAAAAAAAAAAAAAAAAAGTGGTCTGTTGGATTGATGATAGGTTCCTATGAGGATGGTCTGGGTTCGATTCCAACTTCTGCCCATGATTTCTAATAGGGAGAGACAGATTCTATTCTCTTCTGGCTATGCCAAGTGAAGAAGGTATAATGGCATTGTGGTCTGAAATTCACATTAAACATCATATTCCTTCTCTACCAAATAGTCGTTACGTCGCACCACAATAAAGTCAGGAGTGGCGAAATGGGGGAACTCTGTCACCAGCAAACCTTTCTTATACTAGTTATTTATTTATAGTGACGAAACAAACGCTATGTAGGGTCACAGGAACCTTACTCCATCTTTTATTTGAGCTTCTGTATGTCGATAAAATTGGTTCTGAACTTGGAATGCAACTCAGACCGCCTTTAACGCGGAATTTGATCCCTTCGTGACAATACAGGTCGACTACAATTTGTTATTTGTTCAAAACTGCAGATTCCTCAACATATCCACATATTGCGCGTGAATGGGTTCGAATGCTGGCCCGGCACTAAAGTTTTCATTATGTATTATCAAGCTCTAGCATGAGAACACCTATCTGCTGATGGATAATAATTTTGATTGTTAATGCATTTTCATTCGTTGTCAACACTAACGATATCTGACGTTTTTGAATCCCATTGAGACGCAGAACCATTTGAGAGATCACTCTAAGTTCGAGGATATTATTCTGAGCTGCTGGTGGAGAAAAAATTCTGTAGCTGACGTCTCTTTCTGTGTAGTCAACAACGGTATGTGTGGGGTTCGATTCCCAGTCGGCATTGAACTCTTCGTCATATTATTTCTAGTTCAAACATGCTCACATGTCGCTGCTGATGTAACAAACCCGTATTTAACGGTCGTTTTCTCTAATAAATAACAGCGATAGGTTCCGGGTTGGAGTCTTGGGAAGGAAAAAATTAATGTTTCGTCTAGTCGTTTCAGATAAAACATCTAGCTACTACCGAGAAAGTCCCATATGTCACAGTTGATTGTGCTTCGATAACAATCCGATTAGGTTCTGGGTTCGAATCCCTGTCCAACACAAAGCTTTACATCACAGCCTTTCAAGTAAGTTACTTGTGAAGAAGCAATATTTAACATCTCTCGTAGTTTGTTAACAGGGACAATTTATGCTGGGTAGGAATCCGCGTCCGTTAAAAATGTTCACGTTACGTAATTTAAAGTTGATATTTGCTAACTGGTACTGTCTAAAATCGAGGTATATCAGTCTCTGTATGCCTAGTCAGGAATGACTGTTAGTTTCCGTCAGTCACGAAATCTTAGTCTGCATGACCTGGGTTTGTATCCAAATGCAGAACGAGACGGTTCGTCGTGTCATTAGAAGTTCATACATATTCTCAACTAGCTGCTCGTGAGTAACTTAAATTTTTAATATCATTTTGTGTTAAATAACAAGTACGGTATGTTACTTTGAAGAGGAAATCATGAATACGACGAACTTACTACGTGCGTTACCTATCTGACGTAATAATGAGAGTGGTAACATTTCAGGTATATTATTTATTGCAATAAATGTGAGCTTTCTAGCCTTACGGAGAGTCTTATCTGTGATAAGGTGTTCCCTGATATTTGTAGTATCGTGGTATTACTTTACAACTTGAGTTATTGCTGTACAGAGCCGAGTTTTCTGGTGGTGACTTGGTGGAGCCATTTTTAATGGTCAAACGACTGTACCAAGGAGCGATTGGAGGACCTGCTAGACAGCTGCGTTATGTGGGTTGCATGCGAATCAGGCGAAATACAATTCAGGTCGTTCGGATACCTTTGAGCACGACTGTACATTCAGCTGAAATTGTGATTACTCACAGCTAAATATATTGCGAATAGAGTTAGTACCCACGAAAAAATAGATTTAAGAGCCGTGTATGATTTCACAGTTTTTAACGCATGTCTGTGTTTCTGACATCACATCTCTTGCTCTAAATATCATATACTGACACAATTTTGTAGATACATTCAGCGGCATATGTGGATACTGTTTGCAAAAATTTGTTGCGAATAGACTTAGTAACAAAGAAGAAATAAATTTAACCGTCACGCACGATGAGGCAGTTTTTCACGCACCTTGTATTGATTCACAAGCAAGAAACTTGAAATCTTGTGACGTAGCTTTGTGTTTGACAGGGATTGCACTGCACCATCTAATAGGGTTGTAATAAGAACAATCAAATGCCAGATATCGGATTTTCTCCACGGTAATGGCATGTTTGATGCTGATATAATGACACGAAGGATTAATCTTTCCCTCCTCGTGGTTCGAAACCGGCATTTCTCGCCGTTTTCGAAAAATATATCGACGCTGTTGACCCGTATACAACAAGATTTTCGATAACTAATATGGTTATCCTCATGCAATTTAATCCAATGTGTTGTTCAGTAAAAGGTAAATAATACCCAGTATGTAGCCATATTCACAAACATATGTATATGAAGCCAGTAGACTAACTCGTTCCACATCATTTCGATAAAAATGGTGCATTGACCTATGGAAATAGTCTCCGCCATTGCTGCACGCTCAGTATCGTTTCATCGGTTACAGAAATTAATGTATCTTGCATACTAGATGGATTTATTTTGTTATAGTTGAGTCTCACAAAGATCTATAATTTTGATGGAACTTGAACTAGTTCAGGTGTCCTGTTTGGACCCACATCTTCCAGAGATCTGTCAAATTCTTCTCTTTGTATTCACTCCACTTGTCTTAACACAATATTGTATTCAAGTTTCCATGTTCCATATAGCACTTCCATATATCCATCCACTTTACAGCCTTTCTTACTTTGCTTAGTACAGGCTTGATATCATAGCCATTGATATTCATACTGGTGCTTGTCTCTTCTCCAAATGTACCATTAAATTTTCTATACGTGGAATCTGCCATTCTAGCTAATCCTTTTTTCCCGTTTTCCTATTTCGCCTTCTTGCTTTACAAGTTGTTCTTCTGCTACCTTTGCTATATCATCTCTCAAAGCTATAAATCTATTGTATTCTTTTCTGCTATTTCAATCGATCGTTTCCGTAGGCTCACAGGAACCTATGGATCTTTCAATTTGCCCAGGCCCCACACACCTTATTTCTGTTGCCTTTCTGCAATGTATTCAGTTTTAAAATAAAGTTCATAACCATTAAGTGATGGAGAGATTCTACATCCGCCACTGGAAATGTTTAATAGTTTAAAATCTGGTCTCGAGATCGCGGTTTTACCAGTATGAAATCAGTCTGAAAGCTGATGGGGCCTCCATGTATTTTACATCTATAAAAATGTCTTTTCTGAATTTTAAACCAAGTGTTTGGAATGACTGAATTATACTATGTGCTTTATTCTACAAAGCGGATTCCTTTTACATTCCTCCAACCCACTCCCCCCTCGTCCATTTCCTCTAGTTATTTTTACTTTGATTCTTTTCGTTATTATCGGATTTCAATCCTACATTGCAATTAAATTTTCGTCTCTTTTAACGTGGTGAATATTATCTTCTATCTCATGACACACATCTCTTTGTTAACTGCTCGTCTAGAAGGTATACTTACTTTTACTACTTCAGTGGGTCTTGGTTTTGTATCTAAAATGACTATAATAATTGTAGACTGAAGGCTTTCACGACCGGGTGACATGGCTGTTGATATACTTTTCGGGATGTGAGGTCGTGGTCCAAGAACTTTTCTGCTTCTTGCGTTTCGTCCAGGACTGCGCTGGACTTCCTCAGAGGCGCTGCTCAGGCAAGACTCAGCGGAACAGCGCCTCTGAGGAAGTTCAGCGCAGTCCAGGACGAAACGTAAGGAGCAGAAAAGTTCTTGGACCACGACCTCACATCCCGGAAAGTATATCGACAGCCGACTATAATAATACTTTAACTATCTACCACGAATAGGGTAATGCTTTACTTACACTTTTCACAGTTGTTAACCTGTATTCCTATTTTCTCAAGAATTATTAGATATGCTTCTGCACTGCACTCCTCCTTCTGAACTCCATTTATTTGAAATAATATTCTATCCATTTGACTTTTGAAATTCTACAACGCAGACATTCATTTAAACAATCTAACTTTACTTTCTTCAATGTGTAGATTTATTTTTGGGATGACAGCCGGGTAGTCGCATCCGATTATTTTACCTCTGAAATGTCTTAAGCAAGAAGATGCAGTCATCATTAAGCGATACGGTAGAGCTTCATGTTCTCAGAAGGATAGCGCCTGTACTTTCTTCTTGCTCTGAGAAACTAAAGTGCAGATTCGGGCACTGTGCAGATCTGCACTTTTTCATCTTCAGATCTATACAAATAATGTATACTAACCAGGGTATTCATTGCTTTCGTAATGTTTTCCCCTTGTTTAGTCTTCTAGAGATGAACTGGATCCACACCCAGGAATCTGATTGTTTCTTTGTATTCTTCCATTTACTATCTTTGTGTGTTATCGTTCGGTGTTCAAAAAGCAAAATATTATATCTCCCTCCACGAGGTATTAAAACGAGGTCCCAACAAGGCTAAAGAATTATAATCAAAATACAGTGAGACGCCAATTTGTCTGTCGTCATGGTGTTCAGTCGACAAAAATAGTTGCGTGTTATTGCCTGCGCCACCGGCATCCCGTTGTCGTCTTCTCTTATTGAGATTTACATATTATACTGAACACAAGACGCCGAGATATATGCGTATATTCACCGTGACGAAACATCCCATATTCCATTCATCCTGATTCATTCGTTGCATGCCTCGGCAGCAATGAGTGTTAGGGAAGCTGTTGTGAGCTGACGAATGACAATAAAAATGGTAGTAATAACGAATCAATAACCAAGGATGTTACTGCATAAGAGACGATTAACAAAATAACCAAGAAAATGTGTTTAATTGGCCCACTGCATAGATGTTCTTACAACTTTGTTGCTGAATTCTTTTCTGGTTGTTTCCAGAGAGAAGAGAAAGAGCCCTGTAGCGATTCACATCACTAGTACAACGAGATATTACCTATCAACTATTCTTGCTTGCCATCACGAGAAGAACATGGCGTCACCGAGCTGATATTTGAAACACATTTCTGTTTTCCCTTTCTGTCTCTCTTTTTTTATTTTTGTTTTTATTTTTTGAGGAAATCATCGAGAAGCGCGAATAATAAGCACAATTTTTACCCTCTCTCTCATTCTTCTTTATCTTTATTTCTCTCTCTCTCTCTCTCTCTCTCTCTCTCTCTCTCTCTCTCTCACACACACACACACACACACACACTCACTCACACACACACACACACACACACACACACACACACACACATATATATATATATATATATATATATATATATATATATTCTTTTTTTATTTTTATTTATTTGGTGTGCTCGAATATCGGCTAGGCACTAAAACATCCGTGAATGAGTTTCTTAGGTTTGAGTACAGTTACGAAAGAAATATCAAAACAGCTATGAGATTTACTGATTTATGATGCTTAGTTCGCAGTGATCGACGAGTTACTTCCTGGTGTGCACGGAATTAAGCCTCAAAGTTCACTTGATTTTTCCTGTCATTTCCATTGAATAATCTGAGTTATTATCGCTTCAGGTGTAACAAAAGATTCTAAATTTACGGTTTTCAGCCCAGGAAAGTCGTTGCATGTGTAAATCGCAACTAAACTCGTCCTTTAAATAGCGGTTTACGAGTTACAGACACTATTGGCCTCGTAAAAGAAATAGGAAACACATACCTCTTCGCTAGCTCTGTGGTGACGTGCTGACCTCCGAAAACACGTCTGTTATGGCTCGCGGTTCCAGTCTCCCTGAATGTAACGTTTTTATCCCTTCTGTGAAATAGCTAAAAGCAGTTAGATCAAACATTGATAAGGAAATCGCTAGAAAATACTTTCAGCTCGTAGTGCAATGGTGAAAAACTTACAATGCTGCACAACTGGTAACGCCCCGTTCCACTGCTGACAAGCAAATTTTGGGTCTCTAGGAATACATAACTTTATTTATGAAATGCCACATTTGCATACCTGTTGAGTATGACACAGCATACCAATTAAGCACAGACCCAATCGAAATCTAAGTGAGTAGCATTTTACTAATTCGTGCCGATAGAGGCACGCTTGTGCACAGATACTCAGTTTTATCAAAACAGACTTTCGTCGTAAGGTTATCGTGGGTAGTTTTATTTCATTTCTTTTAATACAGTGCACAATTTTCGTAAGGTTTCTTTTAGTGTTGTTAAAACAATACTAAAGACGAGAGAGAAATTAATCATCAACGATATATGCGGATTCTCTGATGTGATCTATAACAGTCTGACATTGCATATGCAGTTTGTTGAATACATGCACGTAGAAAACTTGTTCTGAGTTAAAGCTCTCAAACAAAGTTTGAAGAAGAATAAACTGCCGCTACCAGACGACAGCTAATGTAGAAAATGCTTTTCTGACTATTTTGCGACGATGCACTCTCCCCATACATAATACAAAAGCTTCCAGATGCATCTGATGCCTGGCCGTCTATTAAACCTGAAAAGAACAAAATGTCGCAGAAGTTAGCTCTTTTTCCACGTGCAGCTATTTTGTGTTTAGAAGTGAAGGTAATTATGTTCAAAGTTTCATTAAATTGTTAACTTCAGCAGACAGCAGAATTGCGTTGTAAAAAATGTAGCAGCAAATGAAATGGAACTCGCGACATCTTATCTAGAAGCGCGAAACCCTTACCGTTACTCCACTAGCTGTCATCTACGTACAGCACCTCCAGAAGTGTACAATAGTTCCTCCAGAACATCCGCATTCCACAGTGTTGTGATATAATGCATATGGCCGGATCTAGGCAGGTAGTTCATGGCGATTCGGTCAACCAAGTAAATGAATGTACTCACATGCTGCTAACCACTACAGGGAGCCTGTGTGTCAGAATTCTCATCATGTGTGCCGCAACGGTGTTACGGAAGAAAATGAATATTACATAAGATGATATGGTGGTCTGTTGGATTGATGATAGGTTCCTATGAGGATGGTCTGGGTTCGATTCCAACTTCTGCCCATGATTTCTAATAGGGAGAGACAGATTCTATTCTCTTCTGGCTATGCCAAGGGAAGAAGGTATAATGGCATTGTGGTCTGAAATTCACATTAAACATCATATTCCTTCTCTACCAAATAGTCGTTACGTCGCACCACAATAAAGTCAGGAGTGGCGAAATGGGGGAACTCTGTCACCAGCAACCTTTCATATACTACACTCCTGGAAATTGAAATAAGAACACCGTGAATTCATTGTCCCAGGAAGGGGAAACTTTATCGACACATTCCTGGGGTCAGATACATCACATGATCACACTGACAGAACCACAGGCACATAGACACAGGCAACAGAGCATGCACAATGTCGGCACTAGTACAGTGTATATCCACCTTTCGCAGCAATGCAGGCTGCTATTCTCCCATGGAGACGATCGTAGAGATGCTGGATGTAGTCCTGTGGAACGGCTTGCCATGCCATTTCCACCTGGCGCCTCAGTTGGACCAGCGTTCGTGCTGGACGTGCAGACCGCGTGAGACGACGCTTCATCCAGTCCCAAACATGCTCAATGGGGGACAGATCCGGAGATGTTGCCGGCCAGGGTAGTTGACTTACACCTTCTAGAGCACGTTGGGTGGCACGGGATACATGCGGACGTGCATTGTCCTGTTGGAACAGCAAGTTCCCTTGCTGGTCTAGGAATGGTAGAGCGATGGGTTCGATGACGGTTTGGATGTACCGTGCACTATTCAGTGTCCCCTCGACGATCACCAGTGGTGTACGGCCAGTGTAGGAGATCGCTCCCCACACCATGATGCCGGGTGTTGGCCCTGTGTGCCTCGGTCGTATGCAGTCCTGATTGTGGCGCTCACCTGCACGGCGCCAAACACGCATACGACCATCATTGGCACCAAGGCAGAAGCGACTCTCATCGCTGAAGACGACACTTCTCCATTCGTCCCTCCATTCACGCCTGTCGCGACACCACTGGAGGCGGGCTGCACGATGTTGGGGCGTGAGCGGAAGACGGCCTAACGGATGCGGGACCGTAGCCCAGCTTCATGGAGACGGTTGCGAATGGTCCTCGCCGATACCCCAGGAGCAACAGTGTCCCTAATTTGCTGGGAAGTGGCGGTGCGGTCCCCTACGGCACTGCGTAGGATCCTACGGTCTTGGCGTGCATTCGTGCGTCGCTGCGGTCCGGTCCCAGGTCGACGGGCACGTGCACCTTCCGCCGACCACTGGCGACAACATCGATGTACTGTGGAGACCTCACGCCCCACGTGTTGAGCAATTCGGCGGTACGTCCACCCGGCCTCCCGCATGCCCACTATACGCCCTCGGTCAAAGTCCGTCAACTGCACATACGGTTCACGTCCACGCTGTCGCGGCATGCTACCAGTGTTAAATACTGCGCTGGAGCTCCGTATGCCACGGCAAACTGGCTGACATTGACGGCGGCGGTGCACAAATGCTGCGCAGCTAGCGCCATTCGACGGCCAACACCGCGGTTACTGGTGTGTCCGCTGTGCCGTGCGTGTGATCATTGCTTGTACAGCCCTCTCGCAGTGTCCGGAGCAAGTATGGTGGGTCTGACACACCGGTGTCAATGTGTTCTTTTTTCCATTTCCAGGAGTGTAGTTATTTATTTATAGTGACGAAACAAACGCTATGTAGGGTCACAGGAACCTTATTCCATCTTTTATTTGAGCTTCTGTATGTCGATGAAATACTTGCATACTTGCATACTAGATGGATTTATTTTGTTATAGTTGAGTCTCACAAAGATCTATAATTTTGATGGAACTTGAACTAGTTCAGGTGTCCTGTTTGGACCCACATCTTCCAGAGATCTGTCAAATTCTTCTCTTTGTATTCACTCCACTTGTCTTAACACAATACTGTATTCAAGTTTCCATGTTCCATATAGCACTTCCATATATCCATCCACTTTACAGCCTTTCCTACTTTGCTTAGTACAGGCTTGATATCATAGCCATTGATATCCATACTGGTGCTTGTCCTTTCTCCAAATATACGTGGGATCTGCCATTCTAGCTAATCCTTTTTTCCCGTTTTCCTATTTCGCCTTCTTGCTTTACAAATTGTTCTGCTACCTTTGCTATATCATCTCTCAAAGCTATAAATTCTATTGTATTCTTTTCTGCTATTTCAATCGATCGTTTCGGTAGGCTCACAGGAACCTATGGATGTTTCAATTTGTCCAGGCCCCACACACCTTATTTCTGTTGCCTTTCTGCAATGTATTCAATTTTAAAATAAAGTTCATAACCATTAAATGATGGAGAGATTCTACATCCGCCACTGGAAATGTTTAATAGTTTAAAATCTGGTCTCGAGATCGCGGTTTTACCAGTATGAAATCAGTCTGAAAGCTGATGGGGTCTCCATGTATTTTGCATCTATGAAAATGTCTTTCCTGAATTTAAAACGCAGTGTTTGGAATGACTAAATTATACTATGTACTTTATTCTACAAAGCGGATTCCTTTTACGTTCCTCCAACCCACCCACCCCCCCCCCCCCCCCCCCTCGTCCATTTCCTCTAGTTACTTTTACTTTGCTTCTTTTCGTTATTATCGGATTTCAATCCCACATTGCAATTAAATTTTCGTCTCTTTTAACGTGGTGAATATTATCTTCTATCTCATCACACACATCTCTTTGTTAACTGCTCGTCTAGAAGGTATACTTACTTTTACTACTTCAGTGGGTCTTGGTTTTGTATCTAAAATGACTATAATAATACTTTAACTATCTACCACGAATAGGGTACTGCTTTACTTTTACTTTTGACAGTAGTTAACCTGTATTCCTATTTTCTCAAGAATTATTAGATATGCTTCTGCACTGCACTCCTCCTTCAGAACTCCATTTATTTGAAATAAAATTCTATCCATTTGACTTTTGAAATTCTACAACGTAGACATTCAATTAAACAATCTAACTTTAGTTTCTTCGATGTGTAGATTTATCTTTGGGATGACAGCCGGGTAGTCGGATCCGATTATTTTACCTCTGGAATGTCTTAAGCAAGAAGATGCAGTCATCATTAAGCTATACGGTTGAGCTTCATGTTCTCAGAAGGATAGCGCCTGTACTTTCTTCTTGCTCTGAGCCGTTTTGCAATACCATATCCGTAAATCAACCGTTGTGTTCCCTCTGCAACTACTGAAAAAGGTGCTACCGCTCCTCGGGAAACATACTATGTTAATTTAGTAGCTCCATAGGTATGCCTCCAATGTGGCTGCACCTACGGTGCCACTATTTGTGTCTTCGTTATCCCACCGCTGCAAGATCTATGACACCTTCGGGGAAAAGGACATTATGTTGAAAAAATGAAGAAAAGTCGAAGAAATCTGAAACTACAACACTAGCTACCAGCTTCATGTTTTCAGAAGCCATTTAAAAATTGTTATGAATGAAATTGTAGGAAGACTGTGTCCATTGGATGGTCAAAGGCTAGAAGCGAATCGACGGCAAGAAACGCTAACCGCTCTCCACCATAAACATGTCGCGGGTTGTATGGGAACAAATTTCTCCCAAATATCTTCTACTTCCGATTAGCGTGTTTTTCCATGACGATCTATATCGACGAAGCGGCGAAAGAACGGTAAAAGACGGTGTTTGTCAGTTAGCGAGCAGCTATGGCGCAGAATGTGGGTGTTATTCGTTACAACATGGCCCGGAGACAGCATTTGGGTGACCTCACATGGGGAAAAATCGTGGGGAACCTGGAAGAAGGACGAAGTTAGACGAGAGTAACCCGGGGATTTGGTAATGTTCACAGCCTTGTTTCATGAGCATGCGGTAGCGTTACAAAGCATAGGCACTGCTGCCCGATGGAGAGCCGTCCGGATTGGCCGTGCGGTTCTAGGCGCTACAGTCTGGAACCGAGCGACTGCTACGGTCGCAGGTTCGAATCCTGCCTCGGGCTTGGAGGTGTGTGATGTCCTTAGGTTAGTTAGGTTTAATTAGTACTAAGTTCTAGGCGACTGATGACCTCGGACTTTAAGTCGCATAGTGCTCAGAGCCATTTGAACCATTTTTGAACCGCACCAGGCAAGAAGGGACTCACGTCCAACAGCGGATGCAGTACCATATTTAACAGGTCTGATAGGTACATAATCTCAAATTACTGAGTAGCATGGCAACTGCATGGTGGTGGTCTCTTTCCCAACGGTTAGTCTGTTGTGTTTCCTGGTCTCCCGCACATCTGCGGCTCAGTTTGCGTTGGTGCCAAGAGCGTAGGTATTTGACCAACGAGTGGTGGGGATGGGAGCAGAATGTGTCTGAGTAGCGATTCTGGACGTACCCTCTTATGGCGAGATGTAGGACCAAGTAATGCACCAAGGAACATTGTCGAACATGTTCGGTTTGTTGATCCAGATGTTATGGTGTGACAAGGCACAATTTTGCGTGGGGGTACTGACCTCCAGATATGTGAACACGGTACGCTCAATGGTCAACGTAACTGCGACACAATAACCCTTCCACACGTGCACCTTTTCAGGGTTGCATTCGGCCCTGATTTGATTTTTGTAGATGACAACGCGTGACAGAAGCGACCAATGCGGGTTAAGGGGTAGTAATAACCATGTCCTACCTTTCTAACGCCCTAGGGGGCATTACAAATTGCGGTGACTTCTACGTAATTATCATCTTCGAATAAACGTTTAATTACTTATTTACTAAAGTTGCCTTCTGCATTATAATGCGACAGTCTTTCCATGTATGGTCCAAGATTCATGGAGCTGTGTTATTCGGCAGTGGTACAGCATGCGAAAGTTAGTTTCGTCCTTGGCATTTGTCCACCAGCATATATACAGAAAACTTTCTCGTGAATCAGTCTACCTTTCGATAAAAACCGTATCAGAATCCCCATAGTAGATACTGGGAGTAGCCTCCACATACAGACACAAGAAAGCGGCGGAGGATTTTAATTCATCATGGTTCATCCATATTTATAAACTGTAAACAAAAACCGTCCTAACGAATCATTATAAGTGTCATTGAAAACCATATAAGAATCCCTACAGTACATCATGAGATTAACCTTCACATACAGACGGAAAAACGCGGCGGGGCACTTCAATTTATAATACTTATAGACGATTGAATGACCGTGTATAATTCAAAATTTCATGCAATTTTCTACCCATGCTCAGCAGCGTACGTAATTACCGGCAGAGTTTGTGTAAGAAAATAGTCGACGCACACAGCAGTGCAATAGGGAGTATGTATTAACCCACTGACCTGAGACGTTGCCTCGCGTTTTAAGCACTAAAATGGCCTCCGAGGATCAACAGAAGCAGCATAAAGTGTCTCTGGAGATAATGTTACTGCTTTATTCTGAAAGTCCACATTTGCGTGCCACTCCTCTGGTAGTCTTTCCACGGTACCTCATGCAAATGAGCAGACGCTCCCGGGACAGTCTCACGGCTCCGGCGACAGAGGTGAACTGCTGAAACCTGTAGTTGAAATGAAATGGATAAATGCTGGACGACACAGCCGAAAGTCATCATATATAATGGCACACTCCATCCTCAACTTTGGTCAGAAATAAGAGAATAAGAATACAACAGACATTGAAAATGACTACTATCTTCGTACCTTATCCACCCCTGTTATTTATTCCTTTAATCTTTCAGATCATTTACACTTCTAAATTCTTACAATTTTTCATTGTCGATCGACAATGAAAGCAACGATGAATCAGAGTAAGTCAACTAGTATTCTGGCCTGCAATTATAATCCTTTGAGACTGGCGATAAATGTCAGTGCTTCAACAACTTGAAATACTCCTTTCTAGCCTCACAGGCTTTGTCAGTATACATAGCATAGACAACTTCAGTTTATCGTCGATGGTGTTCGTCAATAACCAAAATCTGAATAAGACGTTTTCGGAAATCTGGAAGACACTGGAGAAATTTTCTTTAATTATGTTTAGAAACGGTTGTGACCTGTAACCATTAAAAGTCATAACATTATATAAATCAGTAATTTATGTTTTGCTTGTTCAAGGGCACGAATAACGTTGAACGTACACAGATTTGCAGTTGTAAATTGATGTTAGGTTGTGGATAAAGTGTTGTTGTTGTGGTTTTCAGTCTGAAGAGTGGTTTGACGCAGCTCTCCACGTTACTCTATCCTGTGCAATCCTCTTCACCTCTAAATAACTGCTGAAACCTACATTCTTTTGAATCCTTTTACCCACACAGTTCCCTCCAGTACTAAATTTAAGAGTCCTTTAAATCTCAGAATTTGTCCTATCAAACGATCTCTCCTTTTACTCAAGTTGAGCCAAAAATTTCTTTTCTCCCAATTCAGTTCAGCACCTCTTCATTAGTTACGTGATCTACCCATCTCAGCTTCAGAATTCTTCTGTAGTACCACATTTAAAAAACTTCTATTTCCGTCTTGTGTAAACTCTTTATTGTCCACGCCTCACTTCCATACATGACTACACCCAACACAAATATCTTCAGAAAAGTCTTCCTAACACTTAGGTCTACATTCGATGCTAACAAATTTCTCTTCTTCAGAAATCCTTTTCTTGCTATTACCAGTCTACATTTTATATGCTGTCTACTTCGACCATCATGAGTTAGTGTGCTGAACAGATAGTAAAACTCATCTACTACTTAAAGTGCATCTTTTTCTAGTCTGAGTCCCTCTTCATCACCTGATTTAATTCTGGTACATTCCATTACCTGTTTCTACTTTTGTTGGTGTTCATCGTATGTCCTCATTTCAAGACATTGTTCATTCCGTTCAACTGCTCTTCCAACTCCTCTGCCGTCTCTAACAGAATTACAATACAATCAGCAAACCTCAAGTTTTTCATTTCTTCTCCCTGAACTTTAATTACAAATCCAGATTTTTCTTTGGTTTCCTTTACTGCATACTCAGTGTGTGGATTGAATAACATAGGGGATGGGCTACTAACGTGACTCACTCCTTCTCAAGCACTACTTTCCTTTGAGGCCCCTCGATTCTTATAAATGCCATTTGGTTTCTATGAAAGATCCCAGTACTTTAACCCTGCTACCTTCAGAATTTCAAAGAGAGTACTCCATTGAATAATGTCAAAAGCTTTTTCTAAGTATACAAATACTATAAATTGGGCCTGTCTCATAGATCTAGCACACTAGATGGAATAGTTTTGTCATGAATTTCTCTCCCAAGGCTATCATTTGTTCTGACAGAATGTCATCTATTACTGTAGCCCTGCTTCGACTTACGTCTTTCAGTACTCAGTCAAATTCTTCTCGGAATACGGGGTGTAAGGCTAGTTCGCGTCCGTAGTAGAATACTACACGTGCACCCTGGGTAACGCTAAATGAACCAGCACTAAAGGCAACCAGATAATCCAGATAATCCTGTGCTGGATCTCCTGGTAAACACATCATGAATGATACCGACCAAATGAACGATGAAGAATTGACTAGAGCACTCGGACCGTGCCTCCGAGTCTGCCACCTAAACATTGAAGGCATAAGCAGGAGCAAATGTGAATTTCTCCAGAGAGTTCTCACTCAGAACAAAATCGACGTAGTCGCGATACAAGAGACTCCTGCGGAAAACATAGATCAGCTGGCCTCTAGAGGAAAAATCCCTGGATTCGAGATACTGGGGGCCACCTATCACCGCAATTACGGCGTGGCAACCTACATACGAAATAAGATAGAAAATGCTTCCCTGTGTAAGATATCTACAGACAACAACATACATGAAGTTGCTGTCAAAATTGGCGAGACCACTATAGTTAACATCTACAAGCCTCCCGGCTGTCCATGGCCTCCAGAAGTACTCCAAGAATATCCCCACCCTACTATCTACGTAGGAGACTTTAATAGTCACCATGAGAACTGGAAGTACGCACGAAACGACCAGAACGGTGAATCCCTGATGAGCTGGAGTGAGGAGACTAACACCCACCTGATTTTCGACGCCAAGGACCGCGGAACATTTCGATCAGCAGCATGGAGACGAGATTATAACCCCGATTTATGTTTTGTCACTAAAAACAAAAACAACCAACCGCTAGCCGTAACTCGTGAAGTCCTGTCTGATTTCCCACATAGCCAGCATCGCGCTGTTATCTTAAAAGTCGGAATTAACATCCCAATCATAAAATTCTTTCCTCGCCCACGATGGAATTTCCAGAAGGCAGACTGGGCCACCTTTGCAGAAAACCTTGACAAGTGTCTAGGTTGGATACCCCCGACAAGGAACAACTATGACAGATTTGTGGGAGCAGTCATCGCCACGGCTAAGAGGAATGTACCCAGAGGCTACCGGAAAGAGTACATCCCTGGCTGGAATGAGAGATGCGAAGACCTGTACCAGGAATTTACCGAAACCAACAACCAAGAAATCGCGGACGAACTGTTGCACAGCTTAGACGCAGCTCGACGGGAAAAATGGATGGACACCGTGGAGAATCTAGATTTCACTAAATCCAGTAGGCAAGCATGGACCCTACTCCGTAACCTGGGAGGCAGTAAACGTAAAATAAAAGACACCCACCCGACAACCCCTAACAATGTGGCCGCACACATAGTTAGAACCTCAAGAGCACCAAGGGACAGAACACACACCACGACCGTCAAACGTGAATTAAGATCCTTAAAACAAAGGGCATCGCCTACCTCCGAATTTTCCCAGCCTATCACAGCGGAAGAAGTTGCAGCAGCCTTGTCAAAAATCAAAAGTGGCAAGGCTCCCGGCTTCGATGGCATCCACCCGGAATTCCTACTTCACTGTGGAAAATATACTAGAACATGGCTCGCAAATTTCTTAACAGATATTTTAGAATTGGGTAATATCCCACACCAGCTTAAACGAGCAAAGATTATAGCGATACTAAAGCCAGGCAAACCTAATGACATGCCCCAAAACTACCGCCCTATCACTCCGCTGAACTGTATCTATAAGCTGTTGGAACGTATCATCTACAATACAATAAGCGGAAAAATTCTTGAAGTGGTACCGATTGAACAGGCAGGTTTTCGACCCAACCGCAGTTGCACTGACCAGATCCTCTCCCTAGCAACTCATATAGAGGCGAGCTTTCAGAAAAAACTCAAAACATCAGTAGCCTTTATTGACCTATCAGCCGCTTATGATACCGTTTGGCGACAAGGCCTGATATTTAAGTTGCTGCGGGTCATACCATGTAATAAGCTGGCCAACCTCATTGATAACATGCTCACAGATAGAAGTTTCAGAGTCATAATGGGCGACTTAAAAAGTGACCAAATGAAGCTCAACAATGGTTTACCACAAGGCTCTGTTCTGGCGCCATTGATGTTTAACCTCTACATACCTGACTTACCTGAAACCACTTCTCAAAAATTCGGATATGCCGACGACTGGGCAATAGCTGCAAGAGGCAGATCAATGGAGGCAACGGAAAACACATTAACTGCGGATCTAACAAAGCTGGGCGATTACTTCCGAAGGTGGAGATTACGGCCAAACGCGACAAAAACGGAGGTGACATGCTTTCACCTCGACAATGCCCAAGCAAAAATAAAGCTCAACGTTCATTTCGAAAACAGGCAGCTAAACCATAATAATTACCCCAGATATCTACGCGTCACCTTTGACAGAACCCTAACATTCAAGGAACACCTACGTAATACAGCCGCAGAACTTAAAACTCGAAATAATATCATACAGAAACTATGTGGGACCACGTGGGGCTCTTCCGCGGCTGTACTGAGATATTCGGCTCTGGGACTTGTCTACACAACAGCAGAATATGCCGCACCGGTATGGCTAAACAGTAAACACACAGGCTTGATCGATGCTCAACTAAACTACACAATGAGGATGATATCAGGAACAATAAAGCCAACGCCTTTACACTGGCTACCTATACTGAGCAACATTCCCCCACCGGACCTGCGCAGAGAGAACGCTCTCTTACGCGAGTATGGAAAAGTGCTGAACAACGAGCAATTGCCAATCCATAAGGATGTTCCTGCCCTGGAGATGAACAGATTGCGCTCAAGACACCCCTCTTTAAAAAAGGCAAAAAATACGCATCCTCTCAACCCGGATTATGGCAACCTCTGGAAAATGCGGTGGAGAGAATCTGTGCCCCAAAACCTGCATTATATGCCATGCATCAATGTCCAACCACCAGGATTCAATTTGCCAAGGAAAACTTGGACGACCCTGAATCGAATTCGGACAAATAACGGCAGATGTGCAGACAGCCTCCACAGGTGGGGTAAAATCACCACCCCGAGATGTGACTGCGGTGCGGACCGGCAGACGATTCGTCACATCGTGGAAGATTGCCCTCTGAGACGTTTTGCAGGAGACCCCAATGAGTTTCTGACCGCGACTGAAAGTGCAATAGACTATGTCACAAATCTGGATGTTTTTTTGTAAACTTTTGTTTGTTATATACACTATTTTTAAACACTTTTATATCTACAACTGTATGTTACACACTGTGACTACTCTTTATTTCTGTGTCTTATGATTTTTATGTCTTTTCTATATGATGTGTTATATGCCATAAGCTAAATAAATAAAAAAATTCTCGGAATACAATATCACCTATCCCATCTTCATCTATGTCCCCTTCCATTTCTGTGATACTGCCTTCAAGTTCATCTTCCTGGTATAGATTATATACTCCTTCCAGTTTCAGCTTTCCCTATTTGCTTAATACTGGTTTCCCATCTGAGCTGTTGATATTCATATAGCTACTTCTCTTTTCTCCAAAAGCCACTTTAATTTTCCTGAAGGCAAAATCAATCTTTCCCCTAGTGAAATATGCTTCAAGTCCTTAAATCTATCCTCCAGCCATTCCTGTTTAGCCATTTTGCGTTTCCTTTCAGGCTCGTTATTTAGACGTTTGTATTCCCTTTCACCAACAACATTTTATACATTATTGTACTTTTCCCTTGCGTCAGTTAAATTCATTATCGCCTTTGTTATAGAAGGATTTCTGCTTGGTCTTGTCTTTTAACCTATTTCATTTTTTTCTGACTTCACCATTTCATATCATAAAACTACCCATTCGTCTTCTACTGTATTTCTTTCCCCTACTCTAGTCAACCTGTGCCTAATGCTCAATCTGAAACTCTCAAACACCTCTGCCTCTTTCAACTTACCCAGGCCTCATATTCTTAATTTCCTAAGTTTTTGCAATTTCTTCAGCTGTATTCTACAGTTCATAACCAGTAAATTGTGGTTAGAGTCCACATCTTTCCCTCGAAATGTCTTACAGAATTGTCTTACGGTTTACTTAGTTCTGGCGCACGTGAAGATAATTTGGGAAAAGAAGTACCTGCATCTACCATGCTCCCAAAGTTACCTTGCGTCAGGTAATTTTGTTTACCACTGTCACTTCCCCCTTTCGTGTCCAAGTCGCGAATAACTCGCGGCAAGAACGACTGTCGGTAACCTCCGTATACGCTCTAATCTCTCTAATTTTGTGTTCATAGCCGTTTTGCTAGATCTACGTAGGAGGGAGCAATATATTTGTTGACTCTTTTAGAAACTTACGCTCTCGGAACTTCAACGGCAAACCACACTGCGATGGAGAACATCTCTCTTGCAGTGTCTGCCACTGGAGTTAGTTGATTATCTCTGTAACGAAACTAGGTGCTCTTCTTCTGATCTGCTCCATTTCTTCTATCACTCCTATCAGTTATGAATCCTATATTGACGAGCAATGTTCAGGTATTGGACGAACGAGTGTTTCTCAAGCTACCTCCTTTGTTGATGGATTACATTTCCTGAGGACAGTTCCAATGAAACTCAGTCCGGCATCTACCTTTCCTACGATTAGTTTTATGAAGTCGTTCCACTTTAAATCGCTCCGTACGCATACTCCAAGATATTTTATGGAAGTAACTACTTACAATGAATTTTCTGCAATCGTGTAATCATACAATAACGGGGCTTTCTGTTTATGTATACACAATATGTAAAATATGTTTATGTTGAGACGCAACTTTGCATCTAGGATCCCACTTGCTGAGATTTATTAGTATCGTGTATAACAAATCATAACTTTTCACGTACATAAAGTCTATCAGTAGTGCCATATGCCTTGACTGTAAAGCAGGCGAACGGATTCCACCAACATCATTGATGAGTAAGTTAAAAGTATTTACACAGTTTGTATGTGAAACTTCTCTAAAGAGACCGTCGTTTTCGGAGGATATGAGTATTGATGTTCAAATTTATATCCCACTGGAAAATAACATACTAAGTTGCTCTGGTTACTACTGTAAGAGATGTTCAGAATGCAGCCGAGGTACTAACGTATGAAGGAAGAGAGATCATGAGTGTTTGCTAAGGTAATTACAAGTGCAGTTAACGCACATTCTGGTTGCAATTACGTTTTCTGGGTTTGACCTATCTGTTTCTTGCTGTTTCTCATTAGCGCTAATTAACGATCCGATACAAGTAAAACACCAAGTTGCCCTCGTATCGACTAATCGAAGCGCCCGGGAAAAGGGCTGCTTAAAATACCTTTATCTACAAGGCGTCTTAGATTAGCTGGGTTCTTAATGTAACTTTGTATGCACGTAATGTCTGCGTGACATTCACGTTCTCCATTCCCTCCCAGTGATGTTTTACAACGGCAAAAACTGCATTTCTGCTAAATTGACTTGAGCTATAATGCGAATGTAGCTCCGGATATGCATCGTAGGACTTGTGAAACTCTTCAGAAGGTTATCTGTGTATATATTACCATCACAATTTCTGCTGTCTACTCCAAAAGGAAAAAGGGATAAGGGATGACTGATGAATAAATGTGTACCTGATAGCACAATGTCGACAAAGATGAGGGGTGAACGACGATGATGACAGAGATGTAACGGGATGATGAGTCGGCGACTGGCAGTGTGGATGACTAACAAAATAAACACGTCGAAGGGTAGCACCACTGGGTCATCGCTGGGAGAAACCTTTGTGGCATCGCCCCCAATACATCTAATCCCTACAGTCAGTAAAGCACTCTAATGATTGATCAGATAAGTCCGATATAAAAGCTGCAACCATGCGTAACTCTAAATCTTTGTACCTCGTTCTCTGTTTCATCCATAATTCTGTCGAAAAACCTATCCAGTAACTGGGGTCCGATTCAAAACAACTTTACATTCAAGAGGAGAGTTGGGTTGTTTTGGGGAAGGAGACCAGACAGCGAGGTCATCGGTCTCATCGGATTAGGGAAGGACGGGGAAGGAAGTCGGCCGTGCCCTTTGAAAGGAACCATCACGGAAACCCTAAATCAGGATGGCCGGACGCGGGATTGAACCGTCGTCGTCCCGAATGCGAGTGACCGATGACCTCTCCAGTTTGGTCCCTTTAATCCTCAAACCAACCAACCAACCAATCCCGAATGCGAGTCCTGTGTCTAACCACTGTGCCACCTTGCTCGGTCAAGAGGAGATAGAAGCCATTCTCGTTCTCATCAATGTATCTTCCCTATCGGTATACATCAGCTGTCTTCCTTCTACCTGCCAATGCCATATTATTAACACTCATCTAACTTTCCTCATGTATATCTGCATGATTTCACTAGTCTCGTCAGCAAACTGTAAACTATTACTATGCTTTATTCCCCAAGCCTATTAACATTTCCTCTAAATTTTATACTTTCCGTGTTCCTGCCATGCTTTTCCGTTAGCCCAGTTTGAAAAAAAAAGAATAGTTAACATAATTTCAATAGAAATGACATCATTATATATCTAAGTCCAGTACTGTAACTCGCATTAGTATTGTGAGTAGCTTAGGTGTTACACACACAACACTGTTAAGTTTAAACGCAATGTATAACAAAGCGTAGTTAAATGTAACTGAGGAACTGAAGGCCCAACTATAAGCAGGGAAGGTTAAATGCATATATAAATTGTATTTGATTCACATGTATTACCTGAACAAGTCAAGAATGATTTTCTCCACCTGTTAGGGAGGTCAGGTACATAAAATTTCATGTGCTGCTATAAATGTTAATATTTTGACCATATGACGATCACGTGTAAAGGCCAAACAACTACTGATAGATGGGTTAGGCATTTCACCAACCAACGACTGGGGGATCGCTACAGCCATTTTATGTGAATTGACCTGTACTTCCAAGGTTACACTCGTTCAAAACGTAGATCAACAAAAGAGAAGCAGAATATCTACATAATCGTAAGCTAGTCGCCAAAAATGCAGCATGTGGTACAGAAAGTGCACCACCAACGAGAGAGGAAATCGCGTCAAAAATCAGTGTAAGATGAAATAGTTGCGAAATATAGGACCATCGGAGTTTTTTGTATACAGTAAATCTGACAAAGACACTTCTGCTAGGCGCAACTGTCGCATAATCGCCAAATATAATGTATGAAAAAAAAGAAGACTTAGAAAAACAGATCAATAAAGTGGCTAACTTACGAGGAACATTACCGGATTCATGATACTAGCACGCGAACGGAGATACTTACCACATTGCATATGCCTGTCCGTGTGCCTGCAACAGACTCACTTTGAAGAGTCTGAAGACTCGTGGCACGGGGCTAAAGCCCCAGCAGAAATGACTACCTCGTTGTGGAGGGAGTAAAAGGGGAAGTGGCCGTCTCATAAAGTATGTATACTACTCCTCGTGTCTCTAAGAACCTCTTTGTAAGCCGTTGCTGCTATAGTGCAAGTGCCAAATAAAGTGACGCTATGGTGCCTGCACCATTTGTTTGTCACGTTCACACCATATGGATCTTTACAGCTGTATGATAAATCCCGTAACGGTTCATTTAGTGGGACATTCAGCAGATAGCGTTCTCCAACTTTGGATAAGGACCAATGCGTGAAACTTGACGGCGGCTGCTCCTCGATCGCCCGGAGAATAAAACCTCCCTGATGAAAGAGAATGACCTGTATCTATTGTCATGCGCCTTTATGGATCCGGAAGGTAGGCTCATCTACTCTCTCAGATACAAAAGCCTCGGGGATGCTAGACACAGTGTATTTAAAGCATATAGGGTACAGTTTGCTACGACGTCTGTACGATACCTGGATTATTAATGGTAGGGTAGAGAGAGGCTAATTGAACAGAGAGGCTATATGAATAAATGTAAGCCTTTACACATGTGCCGTGACTATTGGATGGCATGCTCCGACTATGGTTGTCGCAAATCTTGTCCTTCAGGTGTACACTTTTCATAAATTTAGTCAAGATAGTTTGAAGTTTATAAGATAAGTGAGTCACAGCTGATCACTGTACGGTTTATAAAACAGACTTGGTGTTCGTTAGAGGTTTCCTGCAGTTTCTGAGAAATGAAAGACGTGACGTAAGTTTAGGGGTGTTACTGGGGCCTTCCTACTCCACACTAGTGACTGGAATTTCCATCAGTTAGTGTACTGTGGAACCAAATCGCAATTGCGTTTGAATGTACTTTGGGGTTACTTGAATAACTGGGAACGGGGCTGTAAAGTAGCTTGTGGAAAACGAAGTGAATATGAGGTAAAGCATATTTACAAAATATTTTATGTTTCGCAATATTATTTTATTATTTTGATTCTTGAAGCTTACTCGGCGTTGCAGTTGTGAGACAGTGGTTCAGGGTACTGGTGAATAAGACCAGTGGATTGCGCTGGTGCCGAAGGAGGTGGTTGTTTAACACACCGTCCAAACCGGGAGCCGAATGCCCATGCTTCTGCCGGAGAATCTGCTGGACTTCTGCTGGGGACGTAAGGTGAGGGACAGTAAGGGGTGGTCTGAAAGCGGTAACGGCGGCCAGAATATCGTGTTCTTGCTAGAGTTCATTATGCGTAAGGTCCTGGACGATAAGTTCATTCTTGGCCTCAACTGCACCGGTGAGAATTTCCACCACACAGAGAGCATTATTCGTTAAGCCGTCCACTGTGTTGATGGGATGCTTAGTCCTCAATGAGGAGCGCCGTACAGATCGGAAAACAGACCATTCCGGTTTACACTGAAGCCCCAAAGAAACTGGTATAGGCGTGAGTCTTCGAATACGGAGACAAGTAAGCAGGCAGAATACGGCGCTGCAGTCGGAAACACCACCTATACAAGACAACAAGTATGTGACGCAGTTTTTACATCGATTACTACTGTTACAGTGGCAGGTTACCAAGATTTAAACGAGTTTGAACTTGGTGTTATAGTCAGTTCACGAACGATGGGACACATTTCCGAGGTAGCGATGAAGTGGGTATTCTCCCATACGACCATTTTACGAGTGTACTGTGAATATCAGGAATCCGGTAAAACATCAAATCTCCGACATCCTTGCGGCCGGAAGAAGATCCTACAAGAACGGGACTAATGACTACTGAAGAGAGTCGTTCAATGTGACAGAAGTGCAGCCGCTCCACAAATTTCTTCAGATTTCAATGCTGGACCATCAACAAGTGTCAGTGTGCGAAGCATTCAACGAAACATCATCGATATGGGCTTTCGGAGCCGAAAGCTTTTCGAATCGCCTACGCCCATCAACACCCACCCACATTGGATTGTTGATGACTGTTGCCTGGTCGGAAGAGTCTCGTTATAAATTGTGTCCAGCGTATGGACGTGTATGGATATGGAGACAACCTCATAAATCGATGGAACCTGCATGTCAGCAGGGGCTGTTCAACCTGGTGCAGGCTCTGTAATGGTGGGGGATATGCACAGTTGGAGTGATATGGGACCCCTGATGCGTGTAGATATGACTCTGATAGGTGACACATACGTAAGCATCCTGTCTGATCATCTGCATCTATTCATGTTCATTGCGCATTCCGACGGACTTCGGCGATTCCCGCATTACAATGCGACACCGCACACGTCCAGAATTGCTCCAGGAAAACTCTTCTGAGTTTAAACACTGTCGCTGGCCACCAGACACGAACATTATTGAACGTACCTGGGATGCCTTGCAACGTGCTGTTCAGAAGAGATCTCCCAGCCCTCTTATTCTTAGGACTGTATGGACTGCCATGCAGGACTCATGGCAAAAGTTCCCTCCAGCACTACTTCAGACATTAGTGGAGTCCATCCCACGTCGTGTTGCGGCAATTCTGCGTGCTCGCGGTGGCCTTCATGATATTAGGAAAGTGTACCAGTTTATTTGGTTCTTCAGTGTATGTTGGAGAATAAACGTAGACATATTGTCCTCCCATTGCCCTGTTTTCCAATTGGCGAGTCGGTGACAGAATTCTCGTTGGAGACGCCTTTATGCTATGCTTGTCCCGATGGTCACGATAATGCTTCCGTCGCCTCTCTTAGCAGTTCTTCTGGACTTATAGCTTCTGCAAAGCGGAGAGATATCATCCAGGCCCTCAGCATATGTTTGCTGAGTACGGGCTTATCGTCCCCGGGGTTCCTGAGCTGGGGACTGGTAAGCGCCGCCAGTCCTCTGCCACCGTAAGCTCTGGGCATGCTTCAGCGACCACCGTGCGGCGCGGTGGTGGAACGAAAAAAACAACAGCGCCGTTACCAGTTTCTAACCGATAGTTTCGTCTTCAGACGGCTAGTGGCATCATAACCCCAAGGAAGATTCGTCAGAATGGGAAACAAAACTCAAAATGTAATGTAAAACCTGAAATAGCCGTCTGAATATGAACCTATCTATTCGAAACCGGTAACGGCGCTGTTTAAATAAAGAAATAGCGCTATAAAAAGTGACTGGTTGCTGTCATCTTCTGTGTAAGAGTCAACCTATATTTTGTACCTAGCCATGGGCTCAATACGTCAGTTTTTGACAAAATAGCATACTACTTGGAGACACTGTATACTTGCGCAACTGCATCAGTGGGGCTTTCGTGGCCATCTCTCTATTTTCATTCGGTATTTCCTGTCTCAGCGGTTTTTTCGATCCCAAGTTGGTGGCACGCTCTCTAATCGATTTGAGCAGGAGAGTCGGTCCCTCAGGAGAGTGTTTTAAGTATTACCCTCTTTGCCATAGCCATCAACAGTACTACGTCTACGGTAAGGAGTCCTGTACAGTGCTCCTTATTTGTGGACGATTTTGCTGTTTTCTGCTCCTCCTCCAGTGCTGTAACGGCGACCCGTCAGTTCCAACTGACAGTGCGGCAGTTAGAAGAGTTGGCTGCAAAGACGTTTTTTCGGTTTTCTGCTGATAATTGTGTGTGTGTTCATTGTTATCGTTCTCGTCGTCTTTTTAAACTGCCTGCCTAGAAGATTGGGGACACAATCCTACATTTTAGAGACACAGTGCGGTTCCTGGGCCTCATTTTTTAATCCAGATTGTCATGGTTACCACACCTGCGAGACTAGAAAGCCAGAACCCTGAAGGTGCTGAACATCCTCAAGTGCCTTAGCCACAGGTCTTGGGGAGCGGACAGGGCTCATCTCCTCCACTTTTATCGGGCTTTTGTGCGTTCGCGGCTGGACTACGGGTGCACGGGGTATGGGTCTACGAGGCCCTCTTATTTGCGGATCTTTGATGATGTTCACCACGTGGAGATTCGACTTGCCACAGGTGCTTATCGGAACAATCCCACACCCAGCCTCTGATCACAGGCAGGGGAAGCGCCACTTACCATCCACCGGCAGCTCCTCCTGGTGCGCCAGGCGTGTAAATTTCTTGCAGCTCCAACTTCACTTACTCATTATATTGTTGCTCATCTGACTGTGAGCCGTATTTTCTCCCACCGTCCACAAGCCACGGTGCCGTTTTGGATCCGCGTGCAGCGTGTGCTGGAGTCCTTCGGTGTGGAGCCCGTCCAGCCCCAAATCCAGGGTTTTAACCACCTGCCACCCTCGCTACTGGAGAGGTCCAGAGTGATTTTAGAGTTGATGCGCTAAATTAGAGATTGCACCTCTGCTTCCGTTTTTAATGCAACATTTTCTGCCATTTTATCTGAGCACCACGACTATGTAGCTGGTTTTACGGATGGGTCGAAACAGGGGGATTCCGTTGTTTGCTCTGTCGCTTTTCCGGATCGTGTCCTCGAGGTTCCACTGCCTCAAGCATTTACTGTCTTTGATGCAGAGTTGTCTGTGATCTCGCGGGCACTGCAGCAGATGAGACGCTCTTCCCGTCCTAATTTCCTGTCCGTTCCGATTCACTAAGTGCCCTTCACTCGTTGCAACATTTGTATCCAGCAGCTAAAATAGTCCATACCATTCAGGATGCCCTCCTTCAACTACAACGGCTGGGGAAGGATGTGGTTTCTGCTGGCATCCAGTGTATGTTGGCATTGCTGGGAACAAAAGGGCAGATCTCGCAACCAAGGAGGCGTTTCGCGATCTGCAAGTATTTCAGTGTGCCATCCCCCTGCACGCACTCACCTCACTGTTGAGCTCACGAGTCTTGCGTCGGTGGAAGGATGAGTGGCTGGAAATGACTGACAATAAGCTCCGTTTACTCAAGCCACAACGTGTGTGTGGTGTAGTCCCTTCCAGCCACGCAGTCGGGACGAGGTTCTCCTCACTCGTCTTCGCATAGGCCACAGTCCTATGACGCATTGGTTTTGGCTCCGGCAGGATGACCCTCCAATGTGTGGTGCTTGTGGCGTCCAGATCACTGTGCGACACGTTTTATTGGATTGCGTTTCATTTTATGACCAGCGGACCGCTGCTGACTTGCCGGCGGATCTGCCATCTCTTTTAGGAAACAATCAAACGAATGTGGTTAAGGTTTTAAAGTTCTGTGACTTGACCAATGTTTTTACCAAGATTTTAGGGACAGGGTCTTAATTTGTTCACAGGGTGACTGGCTAGTCCATGTTTCACGTAAGTGGCCAGCCAGTGACCATTTCCTGTGGCGGCCTTGACGCTCTTTTATCGTTTCACTTACATTTTATTTTCTTATGCAACATTTTTCGTATTTTCTCGCTTTCTTTGCGTGTATGCTCCCATTTTACTAATTTTGTCCACAATCGTTTCTTTTAATGTGTGTCAGGGCGCTGGTAACCTCGGCGTTGAGCGCCCGTAAGGCCCAACACACACACACAAGTCACGCAGTGGGGTTAAAGCTCTAGGCAGAATGGAAGTAGAGGCTTTCATTACCTTTTGGATTTTCGTGGCGCAGGAGCAGGGGGTCGCCGCTAGAGGCCAGTTTGTGAAGTGGCTCCAAAGAAATTAGCACGTCGATTTTCTCGAAAATGGCCACATCCAGAACGCCCGGCTGGCAGTCGGAGCGGACTATGAGTGGGAGTGTAGAGGCCACAGACCGACAATGCCAGAATATCTTCCAGTTCGAGTGTCGAAAAGTATCTTCTGGCGGTTACATTGCTGACAGCCGGGTGATCTTCGAAAACTATCTTGAAGTAGACTCCTTCTCGACTCAATCCGGCTTTGTCCAGGTCGGTGTTTAATGAAACTGGTTATTCTACACATCATAATCTGTGGAATTCCGTCTAGCACAAGATCTTCTAAACAGTGACGGCGGCTTTCACCTGGACAAGGCTTGGATCCCGGTGTTCTCTTTAATTTCTTCTGAGAGAAGACACTTTATTCGTAATGACACGTCCCTAACAATATTTGCAGAGGGCACTGTTTTCGATAGGGGAGCTCCTGTGACAGCCGTCAATGCGCATGCGTCTCCGCGCCAATGTTTGTTACAACGCCGACGCCGTGAACTAGCACTGTCTAGTGGCGGACATTCATCTGAAGATGGCTGGAAGACTGCCAGCTGAAATACTGTGGAAAGAAGTCAGCATGATGCAGCTGCAATTCTTACAGTCTTTCCCACCCGTTTCACATTTGTGGACATTCTGATGCACATCATGTACTATGGGGCTCCACTTCTCGTCAAAGACGTATCACAGGCACGGAATCGGTTATGGACAGGAAATAATACGTCCAGAAATCACAGGCACCGCATGGAGAATCTTTTCAATGGTATAATCCTGAAAATTTCCTCAAGGTATTAGGGGAAACGGTGGAAAACTTAAGTTGGGAATCCTGGACGGAGATCCGAACGCCATCCTCCTAAATGCAAGTTCATTGCACTAATCACACACTCTCGTTGTCAGAAGATATATGTCTCTCGGAACGTGATACAGAGCATAACACTTACACACCGTAGCGAGGGCCGATCTCTATTATCGAACTGTTCACATTCCCATCCTCAGATATACTGTTTTGTGGTAAGCGATCAATGATCTGCTCTCTATTGGTCATCCTAATATCTGGTTACACCTATCGGAACGAGCAGTTCCACGTATTGTTGCTTACAGAGGCTGTTTACTAAAGTAGATTCTGCATCCAGTGTTGAGAGTGTCTCACTGCTAGCTCGATTTATAATGAAGATCACTCATACATGCATCTGTACCGATGTCTTTAGAACAACGAAAAGGACATCCTGTCTTTTGGACAAGTGAACAGTGTCGTTCTTCAGTAGGCTAGAGTTGACGGGTCTGTGACCAGACCATCTCCTGGGATACTAGCAAACTTTCTGATGAAGAGGGCCAAATGCCGTAGTGTAATACTGAATTTTTAAACCGCTGCAGCATCAATTAACTACTAAAATACATCAATACAGTCACTGGTGGTGCACATGAAAATTGCATGGAACTGTGGAAAATGTGGTTCACCGCCACGGACAACCAGGCTATAACTGCAGATAACATGATACAAGGTCACGACACGTAGGACTGTTGAGGAAACTTTTATCGACTTTTATCTTAATACTGGTAAAAGAATCATTTCATACTTAAAAGAAGAAATTAATTTAATCTTCTTTCTCCGGAAATGACCAAGAAGCCATTATAATGTTGCGCTAACCAGCTGCATCGGAATTACGCAGCAGCTGACGAACCAACGTCGCCTGAGCAGAAACTTGATAACCATGCACTTCCTTAATCGTTTTCCGCGTGGTATGGGGATATATCAATTAACTATTGAAATTCTAACTCAGTTACAGATAGGGTTTGCATGGCAGACATCAGCTAACTTGTATTTTCTTCGACTGTATTAAGGCCTACTTCACTCGGAAGGGTAATATCCTCAGATGTCCTATGTTGCCGTTCTGGCCGCCTGTATAGCAGTACGAGTTGGCACGCAGCTTCCGGATTTTGAGGACACGCTCTGGCCTGAATCGGATGCACCCGGCGGATTAAATACGACGATTGTTGTGCTAGATAGCTTAGATGCGGTTTTTAGGCAGTATTCGTATCCTACTAGGTGAATGCTGGGGTGGTACCCACGTCCCTCCTCAGTTACACGTTTAGCACATATTTAGAAAACCTTCTTATGCTTTTACATGGGTAACACTAGACGCAGATAAATTTACATCCAAATCCACATGGCTACTCTGCAATCTACACTTACGTGCCTGGCGGATGGTTCAGGATTTGTCGAGCCACTTTCGTTCTATTTCTCTAATGTTCCATGCTCTGCTAGCGCGCGGAAGTAATGAACTCTGACTTCTCTTTGTTTATTAAGATGATCGTTCCTCTTAATGTGGGTAGGCACCAAAACATAATCTGTCAATAAGAGGAGAAAGATGGTGATTGAAATTTCTTGAAAGAATCCCGCCACAACGGAAAATGCCTTTGTGTTAATGATTGTCATCCCAACTCCCATATAATGTTCGTGTAATTGTTTCTCCCCTATTTAGCGATAATAAAAAAAACGAGCTGCTCTTCTTTAACTCTTTCGATACCCTTCGTCAATCTTGTAGCGTAAGGATACAATAACACATACCTATAACCTAATAGAGGACGTGAAAGTATAGTTTAGGCAGTCTTTTTAGTGGATTTGTGGCATTATCCAGCTGTTCGCCTTACCCTCAACATTAACTAACTGATCGTTCCAATTTAAGTTATTCGTAATTGTTATCCGAAGGTATTCATTCAAACTGACAGTCTTCAGAATTGTGTGATCTATCGTGTAACAGAAATTTAACGGATTCCTTTTAATACCAATGTGGATGACCACACACTTTTCATTATGTGGTGTCATTTGCCACTTTTCGCACCATGCATTTGTACTGTCAAAATCATTTTGCAATTGGTTTTGAGCTTCCGATGAATTTCCTAGACTGTAAATGACAGCATCATCTGCCAACAGTCTAATACGGCTGCTCAGTTCGTCTCCTAAGTCATTTTATACATTATAAAAAGCACAGGTATTACAAAACATGCTTTTAGAATCGCAGATACCATTTACGCTTTACTCGCTGACTTTCTATAAGTTACACCGTACTGCGACTATTCTGACACGAAATTGTCAATCCACTTGAGACGACGTTCAATAGACACGCAATTAGACTATAAGCCACTTCTGAAGACTGGTATCAAAACGCTTCTGTAAGTCTAGAAACATAGACTGAATTTAAGATCCCCTGTCGGTAGCACTCAGTATTTCATGAGAGTAAAGAGCTAGTTTTGTTGCACAAGAACGAGATTTTCTCAATCCGTACTATATGCCAATAAATTGTTTTCTTCATAATGTTCCATAATGTTCGAACACACTATATGTTCCCAAATCCAACTGAAAATCAGTGGCTCTGTAATGCTGTTCTCTTACTTGAGTATGTGTGTGACATGTATGGGTCTTTTGTTGAGCGAGCAGTTGTTATGACTGCCAAGTACGGAAATGTTATATCAGCATACTCTGAAAGGAATCTAACTGGAAAACAACCTGGACTGGAAAACGTGCCTTCATTAAGTGATATGAGTTGGTTTGCTGAACCGAGGATATCTACTTCTTAGTTGCATTGGCAGCAGTTCTTAATTCGAATTTTGGAATGTTTACTTCGACTTATTTGGCGAAATACACTCCTGGAAATGGAAAAAAGAACACATTGACACCGGTGTGTCAGACCCACCATACTTGCTCCGGACACTGCGAGAGGGCTGTACAAGCAATGATCACACGCACGGCACAGCGGACACACCAGGAACCGCGGTGTTGGCCGTCGAATGGCGCTAGCTGCGCAGCATTTGTGCACCGCCGCCGTCAGTGTCAGCCAGTTTGCCGTGGCATACGGAGCTCCATCGCAGTCTTTAACACTGGTAGCATGCCGCGACAGCGTGGACGTGGACCGTATGTGCAGTTGACGGACTTTGAGCGAGGGCATATAGTGGGCATGCGGGAGGCCGGGTGGACGTACCGCCGAATTGCTCAACACGTGGGGCGTGAGGTCTCCACAGTACATCGATGTTGTCGCCAGTGGTCGGCGGAAGGTGCACGTGCCCGTCGACCTGGGACCGGACCGCAGCGACGCACGGATGCACGCCAAGACCGTAGGATCCTACGCAGTGCCGTTTGGACCGCACCGCCACTTCCCAGCAAATTAGGGACACTGTAGCTCCTGGGGTATCGGCGAGGACCATTCGCAACCGTCTCCATGAAGCTGGGCTACGGTCCCGCACACCGTTAGGCCGTCTTCCGCTCACGCCCCAACATCGTGCAGCCCGCCTCCAGTGGTGTCGCGACAGGCGTGAATGGAGGGACGAATGGAGACGTGTCGTCTTCAGCGATGAGAGTCGCTTCTGCCTTGGTGCCAATGATGGTCGTATGCGTGTTTGGTGCCGTGCAGGTGAGCGCCACAATCAGGACTGCATACGACCGAGGCACACAGGGCCAACACCCGGCATCATGGTGTGGGGAGCGATCTCCTACACTGGCCGTACACCACTGGTGATCGTCGAGGGGACACTGAATAGTGCACGGTACATCCAAACCGTCATCGAACCCATCGTTCTACCATTCCTAGACCGGCAAGGGAACTTGCTGTTCCAACAGGACAATGCACGTCCGCATGTATCCCGTGCCACCCAACGTGCTCTAGAAGGTGTAAGTCAACTACCCTGGCCAGCAAGATCTCCGGATCTGTCCCCCATTGAGCATGTTTGGGACTGGATGAAGCGTCGTCTCACGCGGTCTGCACGTCCAGCACGAACGCTGGTCCAACTGAGGCGCCAGGTGGAAATGGCATGGCAAGCCGTTCCACAGGACTACATCCAGCATCTCTACGATCGTCTCCATGGGAGAATAGCAGCCTGCATTGCTGCGAAAGGTGGATATACACTGTACTAGTGCCGACATTGTGCATGCTCTGTTGCCTGTGTCTATGTGCCTGTGGTTCTGTCAGTGTGATCATGTGATGTATCTGACCCCAGGAATGTGTCGATAAAGTTTCCCCTTCCTGGGACAATGAATTCACGGTGTTCTTATTTCAATTTCCAGGAGTGTAATTTCGGAAAACCGTATTTATTAACTCCGCTTCAGTGCCGCTGTCATCGGCGACATTAACATCGCCATTTCATGTTAAAGGTATTGATCGTGGCTTGCCGCTGGTGTACTTTACGTACAGCCAGAACCTCTTTGGTTATTGGCCAGATTTCGACACAGAAGTTAGTTGTGGAACGTATTAAAAGCATGTGCATTAAAGTCCGCACTTCTGTAAAATTTCATTTTAAATTTATTTTAAATTCATGCTTTTTTCGTTGCTTCTGCGACAGTGTTCGGACATGTTTTGTGTACAATGAGGGATCAGTTCCATCTCCTATCAATTTATTTTGTATAAGTCTCTCACTTGCTGTAGATACTATTTCTCTGAATTTAAGCCATAGCTTCGCTTCACTTACATAGCTAGTTCGGAAGAAGTGGAGACTGTCTGTTAGGAAGGCGTCAATGGGATTCATATCTGCTCTTTTCAATAGATACACTTTGCGTTGATGTTTGGTGGGTTTGACTGTTATAGTATACGGTCTCGCTACAACGATATTGTGGCCACTGGACTCTGTATCCATTACGATATTCCATATTTCCGCTGGATTACTTGTTGTTAAAGGGTGAAGTACGTTTTCGAAACCATTTTCGCTATAGTGGCTTCTTGAAGTAACTGCTCTATACAATTTTTGGAGAAAGTATTTAGAACTATTTCTGACGATTATTTATACTAAGCACGGGCTTTAAACATCTATTACATCCATCGTAAAGAGGGTAGGTTGAAGTGACCTCCAACTGCAGTTGTGTGAATGTGATACCTATTTGATATTTGACTAGTCTCTGTCAGCAGCCTATATCATCTGAGTCAGGAGATTGGTAAAGGGAACGAAATACTAACTTATTCAGGTTGTCAGGCATAACCTTTACTCTTACTAACTCACAAAATCGACGTTTTTCAGTTTCGTTACAAGATAAAATACAGCTGTCAGCAACAAACACGCCACCACCATCTCTATTTAATCTACCCTGTCTTGAAAACCGTAAGATCTTTCGTAAAAATTTCGTTTGGACTTATGTCTAACGTTAGCGAGTTTTAATTACCCTTAACGATTTCAGCTTCTGTGATTTCTACTATCGGTTGGAGCTCTGGTTATCTCCCAACACAGCTAGAACTATTTATTCCTCAATACAAGGGCCTGCTGAAAAGTAATGCCTCCGAAATTTATGTGAAAACTCTTAAAGCTTTTTAATGAAAACAAATTTGATTAATAGTCTACATCATTATTCTTCATGTCTACATATTTACCTCTCAACATTGTCACCCTGTGTGACGGACACATCCAGAGAAATTAGCTTAAAATAAAGATAGTGTATTATACAGGGAACCCCCGTCAATGAGAGAACCTGAGGCGTTGGCGTGGTTGATTCCGGGGAGGGGACCAAACAGCGAGGTCATCGGTCCAATAGGATTAGTGAAGGATGGGAAAGGAAGTCGGCGAACCATACCGGCATCTGCCTGAAGCGATTTAGGGAAATCAGGGAAAACCTAAATCAGGATGGCTGGACGCGGGTTTGGTCCGTCGCCCTGAAGAATGCGAGTCCATTGTGTTAACCACTGCCCCACCTCGCTCGGCACGCAGTATTCCGGCGTTAAATATCAAACGGTAACACGAGTTTATCAGGGAACCAATAAGGACAAAGTGCTGTGAGTCTGTGTCGTCAACAAGTGAACTTCTTGCTCTGAAACTGCTATGCCTCGGGAGCGTGTTTACCACTGCTACTGGTAATGGACTACAACCCAGGAAAGTTGAGTCTCAGCGATAACTACACTCCTGGAAATGGAAAAAAGAACACATTGACACCGGTGTGTCAGACCCACCATACTTGCTCCGGACACTGCGAGAGGGCTGTACAAGCAATGATCACACGCACGGCACAGCGGACACACCAGGAACCGCGGTGTTGGCCGTCGAATGGCGCTAGCTGCGCAGCATTTGTGCACCGCCGCCGTCAGTGTCAGCCAGTTTGCAGTGGCATACGGAGCTCCATCGCAGTCTTTAACACTGGTAGCATGCCGCGACAGCGTGGGCGTGAACCGTATGTGCAGTTGACGGACTTTGAGCGAGGGCGTATAGTGGGCATGCGGGAGGCCGGGTGGACGTACCGCCGAATTGCTCAACACGTGGGGCGTGAGGTCTCCACAGTACATCGATGTTGTCGCCAGTGGTCGGCGGAAGGTGCACGTGCCCGTCGACCTGGGACCGGACCGCAGCGACGCACGGATGCACGCCAAGACCGTAGGATCCTACGCAGTGCCGTAGGGGACCGCACCGCCACTTCCCAGCAAATTAGGGACACTGTTGCTCCTGGGGTATCGGCGAGGACCATTCGCAACCGTCTCCATGAAGCTGGGCTACGGTCCCGCACACCGTTAGGCCGTCTTCCGCTCACGCCCCAACATCGTGCAGCCCGCCTCCAGTGGTGTTGTGACAGGCGTGAATGGAGGGACGAATGGAGACGTGTCGTCTTCAGCGATGAGAGTCGCTTCTGCCTTGGTGCCAATGATGGTCGTATGCGTGTTTGGCGCCGTGCAGGTGAGCGCCACAATCAGGACTGCATACGACCGAGGCACACAGGGCCAACACCCGGCATCATGGTGTGGGGAGCGATCTCCTACACTGGCCGTACACCACTGGTGATCGTCGAGGGGACACTGAATAGTGCACGGTACATCCAAACCGTCATCGAACCCATCGTTCTACCATTCCTAGACCGGTAAGGGAACTTGCTGTTCCAACAGGACAATGCACGTCCGCTTGTATCCCGTGCCACCCAACGTGCTCTGGAAGGTGTAAGTCAACTACCCTGGCCAGCAAGATCTCCGGATCTGTCCCCCATTGAGCATGTTTGGGACTGGATGAAGCGTCGTCTCACGCGGTCTGCACGTCCAGCACGAACGCGGGTCCAACTGAGGCGCCAGGTGGAAATGGCATGGCAAGCCGTTCCACAGGACTACATCCAGCATCTCTACGATCGTCTCCATGGGAGAATAGCAGCCTGCATTGCTGCGAAAGGCGGATATACACTGTACTAGTGCCGACATTGTGCATGCTCTGTTGCCTGTGTCTATGTGCCTGTGGTTCTGTCAGTGTGATCATGTGATGTATCTGACCCCAGGAATGTGTCAATAAAGTTTCCCCTTTCTGGGACAATGAATTCACGGTGTTCTTATTTCAATTTCCAGGAGTGTATAATTAGGTCATACGCAACCAATGGTGTCGTTTCCGTGCTATTTCACGATTTTGACGACACATGTCTTCTTTGTAAGCTTTGCTGTTGGAGGAGGCTCTACTGCTTGCTGTTACAGCAATTAATATATGTGGACCCAAACAGTATCACAGCTAGGGAACAGTGTAGCAATATGCAGCGAGGTGCACGGCAAACCTCACTATGATAGCAACAGACTAAAGTATTATTTTCATGTGTGATTGTGCCAGTAAGCGACGCTGATAAGTCTTCATTACGTGCAATATTATCTGTACTAGTATTTCTTCAGTTTGTGTGTTGTATATATTAATGAATAATAATTTCGTTCTAAAAGTTGAATTAATGCCGTGTGCTCATATTCAGACGAAGTAATTCAACACAGTGTCCAAGTTTTATGAAGAGCTAAATCATACCCAATTTGTAGTGGTTCCTATGCCACTGGATGCTATAGCAAGTAGCAATATACGCTAAATAAGACGTGTACACAAAATCTGAGCTTCATATTCAGCGTTGCCATCGAGACATTCTTTGAGCGGTGATTATTGCAGTACAGACAAGTATTGTGGCACAACTTATACTGTTTGGAACTGGCATGGTGGCTTAAAACAGCCTATGATAATAGTGCAACGAGTATTTAGTGACCGTAACTGCAACAATGAAAACCGGTTGTACAAGTAAGCCAAATGTTAATTGCTAATTAGACAATTTGCGGCCACCACAGTACACTCTATGACTTCAACACAATGCAGGCTAAGTAGCACATTTTTAGTAAATTTGTTAATTGCATCAAGAGCCTTTAGCTTATGCAAAATCGTTTCTTATCATTTGTTTTAATGCTATTTGTTAATTAGACTATTTGCAGCCACCACAGTACACACTGTGACTTCAACACAATGGGGGGCTAAGTAGTACATTCTTAATCAATTTGTTAATTGCAGTAAGAGTCTTTAGCTTATGGAGAATCTCTTCTTATCATTTGATTTGAAAAGCGCGTTGAACAGCAAAGAATTCGTGCCTTCAGCTCATCCCTAATCAAAGAGTATTGTAATCTTATGAAACTTACTAGATTTAATCGTACTTTCTGTATTATTATTCTGTTTATTATGAAATCTCATGTTTTAAGGGTTATCTTGAGAACTGGATTACTAGACCTATTTGAGTGTAAAAATTCTGAGGTTCCTCTCCTTGCCCAGTCATCTAAAAATGATTAGTCATTCGCGCTATTGTCCATCAAATTATTAACTTTTCCCAATTCCACTGTATGGTAACTGAGCGAAAGTAGTAAAATTATTCAGCTATTATACACGTATGCTCCTATCATGAATTCCGGTGCCACATTGTCAAGTTTAATAGCAGTTATTTCAGGGTGGGGCATCGCAGCTACCATCAGCAGTATAATGTAATGACGACAGTCAAAATTTGTGTAGCTTCGGGAATCGAACCCGAATTTCCCGCTTATCGCGAGCGGTCGCCTTACGATTTGGCTATTCAATCACAACACATGGCCAGACCCTAACTTACATATATCGTCAACCATGTGCCCACGACCCGTACTCGTACATCGATTATGCATATTCCCGTAAAGGAGAGACATTTTACTTGAAAGTCGCTTGCTCGGTGTCGGCAGATAAATGCGACATTGCAGCACCTGTGTTATTGCGAATTACGATGCAAACTTCCTTCTTACATGCATGCGTTTATCAATTATCTCCTCAATTGGCGTCACAACTTCTGAATGCACCCCGACTGGCAACAGCCCTCGGTAGACCCAATCTTTAACTCATCCCAGTCTTAGCGAAGCCCGACAGCGCATGATTTTGGTGATCAGGCGAAATCCGGTGTTGCCATTGCAGCAAGGTCGTTGGCACTACTAACACTGCCAAACCCAAAATAACATGCCGACCCGTGAAGAAGAAATATTATCCTGTGCTTTTCTCTAAAGATCGTTGTCAGTGAAATCAGCGTTTCGAGTGTGGCGACGATCCAACAGCTGCAGATAACATTATGTCGCTGTAAACGGCAACGTTCCTTGTTCTACATTCGTGGTTGGCGTCAGGATTTTTGTATTCTTACATCCGACACACTAAGATCTCAAGAGACCGCTGGGACACACTGAAGATTTGCGACAATTAAGATGCTGGAATACGCTACACAAAAAGCCTGTTTAATCTTTCGACTGAAAAATGGTTTTATTTTCTTTATAAACATTCCCGCCGTGTTATTAATCTTCCAGACCTTAAAATGAGGGACAATCATTTTAGTTTTGAAGTTTTGATGAGGTTCGTGGGTCTCATTTTCGATCAGTCTTCCCTGTTTTCCCCACTTAAGGGTCTGGAAAACACAGTCTTTCAATGTCCTGTTCATGAAACATAGGGAGCATACCTTGTTTGTCAGTTCCAGCTCTACCGAGGTGTTTTGAAGCGCAGACTTGGCTATGGATGCACGGTGCACAGATCAGCTGAATCAGATCGAACACATATCCCAGGTACTTGCGCAGAGTTTCACATGCTGTCATTCCACATCAGGAGATACTCCAAATGCTGTGCCAAGCAGACGAGATACATTCCCCACTTAATGTGACCACCAACGGAGGAGAAATAGGATTGTCAGAAATGGTCTGAAAAGCTGGTAGGGATGTTGCAGGGTAGCCTGTGCTGAGAAATAACTATTAAGAAAAAAATTCGATGTGTTGCACCTATTGTGAATTAATTAGTGTTGAAGTTAGCCTTTAAGGTCGTTGCACGCTCAAATTCAAAGGGGCCCGACTGATGCATTTAGTATGACTTGCTCTCATAGCGTACATGATAGCGCACGACACTGCTCAGCCTTTGGCTCGGTTTCAATCTTTATTACTGTCCCAGGTCCCAATTTTGTATCACTCACTTGTTCGGTTTTAGGAAACATAACTAAGAATACGTTTGATGACATCGACTCTGGCAGGCTGCTTGAATTTCCTCGGTGCAAGCGCTTCATTGCCTAACTTCGACGCTAATTGACTCGGAAACCGTGCAACGTAACAAATTTGTTTCTTAATCATTGATTCTTAGCGGCAACCAAATTTCTAACCCCCTTTTAGGCTTTCGAGACTGTTTGTGACCACCCTGCATATGTAAGAAAAAGATGGCTGTGTAAATGTACCAACAATAAAAAAGATGAAATTTGCTATAGAAACCAAACAATTAGCTTTTCAAAAAGCTACTGTCTGTATAATAAGTAGCATTCTAAATAAAAGAAGGAATTTGTCAATAAAATAAAGTAAATTATTACAAGAAACGTGTTACAAAAAACCAAAACTGTGAGTAGTAAACCATTAGTTAGTTTCCACTATCATTGTTATTGTTTATAAACGCTGTCACCACAGAATTACTGTTTATAACAAATCTGAACCTGAGGCCATGACACACAGGCTTCGAACTAAGAGGTCTACACGACTGAACTAGTGATGAAGGATGATAAGGTGGAGCGGGAGCTTGACTCGTTTTGGTCCTAGTGGACGGGGAGAGGCTTCCAGCCACTTTAATGTGCTTCCACTGGTGCAGCGATTTCCCACCACTTCTATATCACCTAATTAGTATCAGAGATGTAAGAAGTGCTGGGTCCCCTCCTCTGCGACCTTGAAACTTGCACAGTATCGTAAAGTGTGTGTTGGTTTGCCTTGATGACCTTGATCAGCTGCTGGTGGTTTCACAGTTGGTGGGGTGCGGCAGGGGAGGGGGGGGTGGACGGAGGGGGCGGCGACCATAATGTAACTCGCTCGTGTGTGTAACGTGACACGGGGAGTCATTACCCTATCTTATCTCTCGAGGTCAAGGTTGTCTACAACTTGCATTGTTAAAGCATTGCTTATCATTTACAGCGTTACCTTACCAACTGGATGACTGGGTTGCATATCCCCTTGCCCCGGCACTTGAAACTACTCTTTGTAACTACCAACATTCATTTTTACACTGAGAATGAACTTTTTCGTAAGGTATTGATTTCTGACTTCCTCTGTTACTTGTTTAATAGAATGCTGTTTCAGGATCCTGTAGCACTTAAACTTCATTAGCATCCTAGTGAGGTGAATCCTTTGTAAATTGTCCTGAGGCCAGAAAACATGCAAATAACAGCAATAGCAACTAGAGAAATGTAGGTGTCACTCAAAAATTCTCAATGATGACATACTTCTGCACTCTTAAGTACGGTAAGGTGTCGATTAGTAGGAAGCGACAGCAGCGTCACCGTTCTGACCCGTCATGTTTGCGGAACCATAAGAAAAGGAGAGAAGCCAGTGTAACATTGACGTAACAGCGGCTCCTTGATAGCGCGAATATGCAGCTCTCAACATCTGTCTCGTACTCGCTCCGTTTCTGATCTGTACTGCCTATGTGCCTCAGTACGAGTCCTAATCTCTCTTGTCTTATTTTCGTGGCCCTTGTGTGAGATACAAGTTGGTGGCAATAGGGTTGCATGGCAGCGTGTAGCAAATGCCTGTTCTGTAAACTTTCTGAACAGTGTTTTGCAAAAATAACATCGTATTCCTTCCAGGGATTTCCATTTGAGTTCCCAAAGCACGTTTATAACAGTCTAATGTTTACTAAACCTGTGGGTAAAGAATCTAGCAGCTCCCTCTAAATTGCTTTGGTGTCATCCTTTAAGATCAACCCAGCGTGAATCCCAATGACGACTCTGTCCCGTACACTACACAATCATATGTCAACTGTCGTTGATTCCTACTCATCCCCTCCGTCGGGTGACTATATTCCAAGATTCGAGGAAATCACCATCTTATTTTCTTATGAGTGTTCTAAATTTAGAAAAAAAGCTCACAGACCATTGTTGTTTTAACTTTATTTCTAATATTTTAGGTAATGTTCTCAGTATAAATATCGTATATGTTAATGAATGAGAAAAGAGAAACACTTTCGGCTTCATAGAGGTTTTTCATAGACATCTCTCCGGAATTTGTCTACCACGTACTGTCGCCGATTGCAATGCTAAGTAGTTCGCTATCGCAATGACGCTGGAGCAGATGTAGTGCAATTGAGATAAAACGTTTCTGGTGTGTTCTAATTCCCTTTGAGATCTTCAGTGACAGTATCAACAGAGAAAGTGGTCCAAAACGTATGGGAGTCACTGCTACAAGATGATAGGAAGGCGGCTGTATTCTGCTGGGAGCTGGGCCACAATGAAATCCACGAAAACAAGCAAGATTGGTTCAAATGGCTCTGAGCACTATAGGACTTACCATCTAAGGTCATCAGTCCTCTACAACTTAGAACTACTTAAACCTAACTAACCTCAGGACATCACACACATCCATGCCCGAGGCAGGATTCGAACCTGCGACCGTAGCAGTCGCGCGGTTCCGGACTGACGCCCCTAGAACCACTCGACCACTTCGGCCGGCACAAGCAAGATTATTCAGCAGCTATGAAAATAAAATCGGAGATTGAGTTCCTCGTGATAATATATCACGCAAATGGGGCTAAATAGCAGATATTTCGTCTCGTATTTGGGAAGACAGTGGTTCAAATCCGAGCCTGGCCAGCTAGATTTAAGTTTTCCGTGATTTCCCTAAATCATTTATGATAAATGCTGTGATGACTAGACTGGAGGAACACAGCCGATTTGCGTGACAACTTCCGCTATCGGAGCTCGTGCTCCGTTTCGAATTACTTTGTCGCCGACGTAACGTTGAATCCTAATTTTACTTGCTTTTGACGCACCAAAATAAGTTCGGGAAAATGTAATAAACGAACACAAATGTGCAAGAGTTCTAGTAATTATATTCCGTATAGAAATGAATCGTCGTCACATATTGTGCGGCTTAAAGCCAATAATCGGGCTGAAGACGGTGTAAGCCTTCACAAATTTTACGTGGCAAGGAAGTTTCATTGCAAAAAAAAAAAAAAAAAAAAAAAAAAAAAAAAAAAAAAAAAAAAAAAAAAAAAAAAACTTTCTCTAACGTTTATGCACCACATAGTTAAATCACAGGATTCTTTAATCACAAAAAGGGTTAACCAATCGTTCCCTTTCAGTTGTAGGACTGCTACGAATGCATGAAACAATGAGTATCATTACTTTACTGCAGTTTTTTATTTCACAGCGTCACTGTTGCAATTGGAATCTAGTAACTCTTAATATTTTAAAAGATTACGTCAGTGAACAGTTGACTCAGGAACCATGTATAAGTAATTTCATATAACACATATTAGGATTTGTATCTACCCACACAGATAGCCGCGCTTGATGGCATGTTGTTTAGGTTAGGTCCGCCCAGCGGTACCGGAGAGGACTGCCACCTAACTGGCTTCGATGCCCCCCCCCCCCACCTCAACATCCAACTAGGTGAATACCTGTCTGGTACCTGCTTCGCGACTCTGATAAATTATTCGCACCAGCGTGCGATACTTTCGCACAGTTTCTCATCGATAACACCATACGATAACTATTGGGGTGCACAAATTCCGTCCCCAAGAGGAAACGGGTGATGAGAGGCAGCGAGCCTGATCACCCTTACAGTAACAATGTCAAATCCGATAACAACCATGTCGTCCGCGTGTAGGTAGGCGACACAGACCTAAGAGTGGGAAAGACTAATATTCTTGTCTGTTTTAATTCATATCACACGTACGCTTTTCATGTACGAGCAGGGTGAGAGCTTTCATGCATCGTAAACAACTTTAGATTTCTTGCTCGTACACCGTGTTTCGTGTGGGTCAAAGTTTTCACATAGCCATGGCTCAATAAGACAGCTGACTTTCGAACTGAGCAGCATCTGAGATCATAGTGTACTGAGGTAGAGGACGTAGCCCAGTGGAACTTGGGACAACAGGCCCCGGCTAACGAATTTGTGTTGAAGACGCTGCTGGAGACGGACCTCGTTGCCGCTGCTGGATTACATGGGTAATACAGGGTGGCACAAATGAAAGTTTCCAAGGGAAAGATTTCCAGCAAGTTGCTGAAGGCGGATCGAAGCTGTACTGCTGGAATTGCTGCAAGCACATCGGAAATATTATGTTGTACTCCTTGAAGACTGAGGGTTGTTGCGATACACCTTAGATTTGAGGGCTCCTAACACAAAGTAACAGCACACTGAAAGGTCAGGTAACCTGGGTGGCTAGCTAGGGCCTGCGAGCAGACTGACCTCTGCAAACAACTCAGAAATGTAGTTCAAGGTTTGGCCAGTTATATGGGCAGTTGCTCAATCCAGTTGGAAGTGACGGTAGGGTTTTTTCTTCTCTGTTAATACTATCACAAACACTTCCAAAATGTTGGCAATGTAACACGCTGAAGTCAGCGTCTCATGAAAGAAGATGGGACCAATAATGTGGCCTGTATGCATTACGCTCTTAATTCCAACCTTTTGATCAGGCAATGGTGTTGTGAGTTAACGAGCATGTCGCTCTCATTTTAGTACAAGGGCGAAAGAGTCAGCCTTCAGGAATTGTGAAACGAACCCTGTCGTCCTGGACCGGATGCCACAAAGGGCACAAATTCACCACGAGATGGGAAAACTCACAGGCGTCTAAAGGCTATTGAGGCCTAAGCGCTGTAGTGTGTGAGTGAGACAGACGAGAACGTACGTCAGAGGGAAACCCAGTGGAAGGGTTTTGTGGCCAGGGAGACGTAGCAGTGTTAAATCTGGAGGACCTAAGATCGACCATAAATGGAAATATTTTTTAAAAACTATTTCATTCTGTAGCATAGTGAATCCACAGTAGTTTGAATCTACCGTCCCTTACAAAACTTCATGGTGATCGCAAGAAAACTTGAATATTCATCATACCTATAATGTTTTAGGATTTACTCTTAAAGTGAAATTAACAAGTTTTGTGAAAAGGACCTGAATGCAAAAATCTGAACGCTTTGGTCGATCTTAACGATCGACATTTCATTTATTTTTTTAAAAGGTGTAGTAAATTTAAATAACCAGTATTTTCAGGTAAGCATCAGACCATCATTTCCTCCACACAAAACTCTTTGAACGATGACAGCATGACACCTTATTGAATCATTAGGTAGTAGAACAGTTGTTGTAAAGCTTAGTGCATAATAGTTACTTTTGTTCTTTATTTATTTATCAGAAACCACATTGGTGCAAGGCTCCTGGCCGTGACTTTCAAATTTAAGAAGGAAATTGTATTGCTTTTATGTGAAAGAATTTAACATTGGATATTATTGTTACTTTATTTAGAAAATTGAAGTGGTCAACCTTTGATTATTTAAATATGTTAAAATGTAAAATAATGTAGACTAAGTGTCAGCCAATTAGATGGACAGCTTCAGGAAAGGGAACTGCACTAGTCAGTTGAGCGAGTATGTTCGGCGCGCGGGAAATGCGGCCGGGGACGAGAAGAGGGAGTTCTGGTCTAGACACCATGAGTGTAGTTCGGCTGGAGACACCAAAGGGTACAGTTGGGATTGAGACACGAAAGCGGACAGTCGGTCTTTATGCAGCTAGGAAGTGAAACGACGTAGAAAATTTCGCGTTGTGTGGTATCGCGGGACTTTGTCTCTGAGCGGTGAGCACCCGCGCGCCTGGTGTGGACTCTAACTTTGCGAGTAGTTAACGAGGTAGACTTGTAATTCGCGATGAGATTGTGAATGATCTAACTGTGTCAAATGGATATGCGCTCGAGTGTAACAGTAACTCTACATACGACCACTTTTGTTTTTAGTTTGCTTTTTGAATAATCGTTAATCTAAGCAAAACGCAACTGTGTGGCCTCCATCATTTATGGGTCGATAATTTACTTCCCGATATTATTATTACTGTTATTATATGTTATATTAACTTTGTATTTCATAAACTTGCCATCAGGCAGACAACCAAACGGTACAAGTATCTAATTTAGGGGGGGGGAATGCGACACGTGAGGTTCAACCCCTAGATGAGTTTGAGCCAAGACATTTCGACGAAGTGGAACAGCATGTGAGCCCGAACATCTTTGGGATATTTGCTCGCATGTTTCGTGGAAGTTACGTGGATTCTTTGCTGCCCACAACCTGTGATTCTGTGAGTTGACATAATCACTCAGGTGACCAAGGTTTCATCAGACATCAAGAAGAGATCCATGCCCAAGCCATTCATTGTTATCTCAATGAACAGCCACTCACAAAAGTGGTGGCGCTGAGGAGCATCTGTTGGTTTTAATGCATGACGAACAGACAAAAGTGCATGTGGAGGTCGAGTTGGAGTATTCGTCCGCATAATCGGCGAGATATGTCAGTCTCTTGCGACAGACGTCACATTGATTTGGTAGGACTGTGGAGCATTTTCTGGTGAATCGAGGACACATTATCTGGTGTGCGGGCACGGTTTGGAATGTTTTTTGACTCGCACAAAACAGATCATGTGTGGTGCCATTTTCATACTAAGCGTTGCATGGCACTTTTTAATAGCGCTTTGATGCCGTTAAGCTTCTCAGGAAACAACTGACCACACTGTTTCCACGACTTTTTGTCATTTAACTTTTCACAACGAACATCTACTGCTCCACTGGAGTAAAATCATCCCCTTTGCACTGCACAACTCGCACTACGCTTTCAACCGGTGTGGATCACGTGGCGGTCGTACACCTGGTGTGGTTATATGCGTACAGTCACGTCCAGTCGTATCCACTCGTCCAGGCCACTTTTATTTGCCACACCCTGTCTGTTGCTTTGGCATGCTGACCATGGTCGAGCGAGAGGGAGAATTAACTTCGTTTTACTTTGGTCACTGCTGATCTCCTGTAGCATTAACTATGAGAATCACATTTCGTAAAATGATTCATGAAATTGAAAATTCAAAGCTTTATTTGTATGATATTTCTTCCAAGCCCACTTGACCTACAGCCAGTTATTGCATTACTTCTCAAATTCGTTGCGTAAATGCTGTGCCTTTCGGAATTTTGTTATAATATGTGTCTGCACGTGTAAAGTTTCGTCAATTTGCTTACCAAGACGTAGACTGGAGTTTCTTGCCACGTTACTTTGTGTCAATTCACATGCTATTACTTTGGTCACTTCTCAGCCACGTATTTCGTAACTGTTTTGGGATTTTGTTACTTTGATACATATGGAATGCTCGTAAGACCTACCAGAGAATATTCTCTCTAACTTCAAGATCATGTCTAGTGCCCACCCCTCCTTTGTCTTATAATGTTCATTGAGATCAGGATCTGTTCTGTTTATACGAAATAGGCAAATTATCTCAGGTTTTGCAGGAGTTTGTGGTTATTTCAGTCCTTTTTAACTGGTTGTATGTAGTTAATTGTAACAAACCGACAGACCATATCGACGCTCGATTTATTTATTTAAATGTATGATACGTTATATCTTGTGTAACTCATTATTCATGATATCTCTGAATAAAGACGTAAAAGTTGACTTGGTGAGTTTGTTTCTAGAAAGAGATATCCTTTGCTACCACATACTTTGTTCTGGAGGTGAGCTGTATGCGAGATGTGATGAACATGTGTGTATTTACCTAAAAGTAATTCCAATATGAATTTGTTGCGTTTTAATATAGTAATTTTATTTCTTTTTTTTCGATATTATCAATTAATATTTAAGAAGATTTACCTCGCACTTTTTCATCACGTGCTAGTTCTCTCCGCAGCTTGGATTCCTTTACGTTAAAACGGTGCTTCTGTACGAAAACTAATGTATTATTACCTCTGGAAAATTAATAAGGGACTATTTGCTTTAAGATACGATGTTTTAGAAGAAAAATGTGGTCAAGACCAAGTTAGACCACCGGTGATAACTTGCTGCAAGGCACAGTACACCATCGTTTTCATTTCAGTTTTGTTTTCCTGTGTGCGAACAAGATGACTGGAAGGTGATAATTTGTCTGCTAGCTTCACAGGACTGCTGCGATTTTTCAGACGCTTTTGCATGGATTGTGTTTACGCAGTCGGAAACGTTACATAGTGTTCTTTTAAACAGTATTTAATCAATTCATCTGCGCTAAGTAAATCGCTATTAGTCAGACATACTTTTACGTTCAGTATGTCAGACGTACATAGGTATCCGGGATCAGACAGATGCCTTTGTGTATTCCATAAGAGTGAGAGCAGTTCTCAGTTTAAAATAAGCGCGCACCAATAGCTTTTAATATAAAATAACACCACTTTCATGTTAGTATCTTTTAGTGTTTGTCTTGAATTGTAACGTATTTGTTTGGAATTAGAAATAATGAGAGGAAGACACAGTTTAACAATCCGTCGCCAACTAGGTCATCAAAGACCAAACAGGCTCAGCTACACAAGAGTAAGGAGAGGAATCGGCCTCAGTCTCGTTTATGGAACCATTTCAGAACTCAGCGGATATGAAACAATACAAAAAAAATAATAAGAAAATCAACCACTCGGGCTCATTATAAAAACTTTTTCAAAATTTTTGGTCTACAGAGCGAGGCGGCGCAGTGGTTAGCACATTGCACTTACATTAGGGAGGACGATGGTTCAAATCCCCGTTCGAGCAGCCAGATTAAAGTTCCCGAGATTTCCTAAATACCGCAGGCAAATTCAGTGATAGGTCCATTGAAAAGTGCAAACCGATTTGCTTCTCTATGTTTTCGTAAACCGAGCTCCGTCACTTATGATATCGGTGTCGACGAGACGTAACAAGATAATCTCTCTTCCTTTCTTGTTTGGGACTATAACAGTACTGGCTGCGTCTGAAAGTTCGTAATAAATATGAAAAAAAATATTATTAATCACTGCTCTAAAAGCTTTGTCGATGACCGTAGTACATGAGCCAGGTCTAACTTATAGTTATCGAGAGTCATAATCGAAAAGTCAGAGCTGAATTTTATACAAGGGAATAAAATTTTACAATAGATTTTCCAACGAAACTGAAGAGATAATGTAAACTAAAGCATTGGAAAACAGTTAAGTCGTAACTTATTTCATAATTAGTAGATATAGAATGATTCAGTTAAGCAGTCCATCTCAGATATTTCCAGAACCGTTGAGGATATCGTAAATTAAAAAAAAAAAAAAAATGGTTGAAATGGCTCTGAGCACAATGGGACTTAACATCTGAGGTCATCAGTCCCATAGAACTTAGAACTACTTAAACCTAACTAACCTAAGGACATCACACACATCCATGCCCGAGGCAGGATTCGAACCTGCGACCGTAGCAGTTGCGCGGTTCCGGATTGAAGCGCCTAGAACCGCTCGGCCACATCGGCAGGCTACCATAATTCTATTTTTCTCCCAGATGCGTTGTAAGAAGGTCTTCATTAAAAGACGCATAGTCTATTTTCATAGCTATATTAATTAAACAGTTATCGATATCAACGTCGCTTTTTCATATGGAACGATAGCAGCTTCTGCAACTAGTATCGTCTTTCTATAAGAGGCGAATGCAACGGCGCTTCAGTCTTTGAAATTCGAATCTAGTTCTGCGATAGTTACCGTATTTACAATTTATTATTAGTATGTTAGGAACGTGAGACTTGTTTGTGTCTTGCATCAATGTCTGTGATTTAACTCTCATTTAAGAAGATAAGTCATGTCGGATTAGGAGGAAACTGAATGTTGCAAAGCCGCGATACCGGCGTCAAAGTGGCGCAATCGAAATGAATCTTTCATTCATCCTGTGTCACGCACGTGTGTCAAGTGCTGCTTAGTTAGAATTAAAAACGTCGGATGTGGAACTTTTGCAAGGAAAATTCAAACAAACAGATGAACTGTACTTTCAGTGGTATCCCGACATAGTGCTTCAACAACAATGATAGTGCCCAGTTATTCAAAAAATGTTATTTGAGACGTTCTGGAATATTACACCGAATATAAGGAGCAGGCTTTCAACGAGCGGAGCGAAGGAAATAAATGTTCTGGTAGCCGTTTGTCGTACTCCAGAAATACTGTGAGTACCTCTGGAATGAGTAACCCTAGCACTGTTAGCATTTTCTGCACAAAAGACTTCTTTTCGTAACAGCAGATTAACCAACAGAATTACAGAAGACGCATGAAAATCTGTCGCTCGGTTCTGATGCGACATCAGGACAACAGCTTCTTTCCTCAAACAATGTTTTTACCGGTGAAGCTATCTTTGTAAATCATGGGAAGTTAAACGTCATATTATGCGTTATTATCTCAGGTAGATTAAACATCGGAGGCAGTGGAGTGTGAGCATTTTTTGTGGTGTTATTGGAGACAATGTCTTTGGCGTTTAATTCATTGAAATAACTTTAAGATACAATTTCATAGCGAAGTGCTACCTGTTCTGCAGAGAGGGCACCACTTGCAGTACATAGATATATGTGGTACCAGCACGATCTGTGTCCAGCTCACTAATGGCTTGTGCCTGGGAAGCTGTATAGGACGTCAAGGCGTCTTCAGTTGGCCTAGTTTGACGTCAGTGGACATTCTCCTCTTGGGCAAACACAAAGATGAGGTCTGTCCTCAAGTTCAGACGGCTCAACAAGATCAAAACCATGAATGGTTATAGCATGTACAGTGATATCGAAGGAAACTTTTCAGTCTCTCCAGAAGACCGTGCACCAGCGGATTGGAATAGATGGTAGACATTTAGAACACATTATGAAATGAAAGGAATTTTCAGAAACTATTTATGACGAGATTCTGTTGTGATTTCCTTGTTGTTGCTGTTGCTCATGTAATTCCGCAATGCAAGTGTGTATCTTGACATTGAACGAACGACGTGAAATTAGTGTTTCAAAATTTTTATGCCTCAATTTCCTGTTTTACAAATACATTCAGTTTTTGACATGCACTTTTCTGTCAAGGCTGCGGCAAAACAGGAGCATAGCTGTTACCTACGCTAACTGTGAGAATCTTCTTGGGATGTCTCCTCCTTATTCCTCGACTAGATATGTCGGTCCAACCACATGTGGCTAAGTGTGATTAGTAGTGGTTTTAAACTAAGATCCTCTTCACTGTTCATCTGTGGTACGTAGACTCTCTTAGCAGCGTCAAGCTTGAGCGCCGCATCAGTCTAACGAGACATTTGTGTAAAATAACATGACCTTCCGGGTAACACAGCATTCAGTGTCATTTTCGAAACAAATAACGTCTAAGTACTAGAAAGTGTAATATCTTTGAAACTTCAAATTTGGTTTTGAAGAGTCAAACGCCGTTGACTTGATACTACTTGGAGCTACGCTACAAGTAACAGTTACTATTATATATCTATTTGAAAAATCGGAGCTGATATTGATGTAACTGTAACACAGGCTGACAATGGAAAAACTTTTACGATGAAAATAACTTATTCTTATGTTTTTTAGGGTGGTAAATCCAAATATGATACTTAAAAAACTGTATCACCCACAATTTCTTCACATTTTCAGTGAAATTTATTAAATTAAGCTATTTTTTAAAGAATTTAAGAGCTTTTATATAGTTAAAATAATTTAAGAAGGATGTATAATGAATGTAGATGACGTTGGTACCACTGCTGAGAAACATTTGCTGGCAAAAAAGGTCGATTATATTTTTGTGTTAACAGATGGTCTTTTGTTTACTGTCAACATAACCTCAATTTCCTATTTCCTGTACATGTCCTCAGTACAATGTCTAATCATGGTTGTAAAAACTCTGCTGACAGTTTTTGTTATATTTGTGGTGAATTTGTGATTAAAAACACCAAAGAAACATTAAAGACTTCGTAAAAAAGGTTTATCTGTCATACTTTGGATCTAAGCTTGGTGATCAACATAAGTCTTGGGCGCCACATAAGGTGTGTTACGCGTGTGTTGAAGATCTGAGAAAATGGTCCAAAAAGGAGAAAAAAGATTTGCTGTTCCTATTATATTGAGGGAGCCAATAAATCATTCTGATAATTGCTACTTTTTCAGTGTTGATATTACTGGTCATAATCCGAAAAATAAGAAGGTAATAAGCTACCCTAACCCTCTGTCCGTCATCCGACCAGTAGGACATGTTGTAGATTTGCCAGTTCCTGAACCACCAAGTGATTTAAATTCTATATTCTATTCCAACAGAAGTATTTTTTGATGTACGATCTGATTTAGATGAACCAGATGATGACGAGTTCCACTGTAATACAGAAAGTCCAGAACCCAAATTGTTTACTCAGGCCGAGTTTAACGATTTGGTTATGGATCTGGACTTAACGAAAGAAAAAGCTGAATTGCTTAGCTCTAGATGAAAAGAAAAGGACTTAGTGATAGCTGGAACCAGAATATATATGTATAGAAAGAGAGAGCAGCAATTTTCCAAGTTTTTTAAAGAAGAAGGTGATTTAGTGTACTGTTCAGACATTCCCAGTCTGAGGAATGAGTTTGATATTGAATACAAAAACGGAGACTGGAGGTTGTTTATTCATTCATCCAAAACTAGTTTAAAGGCTGTTTTATTACACAATGGTAATATGTATGCATCTATACCTGTTGGACATTCTGTACTTATGAAAGAAATCTATAAAAACCTAGAAGTTGTGCTAAGTAAAATAGGCTACTCTGCTCATGGTTGGATGTATGTGGCGATCTAAAAGTAACACGCATGCTCCCTGGTCAGCAAGGTGACTTTTCCAAATTTCTATGTTTCTTGTGTGAATGGGACAGTAGGGCTAGGGATCAACACTGGTGAACAAAAAACTGGCCTGTGAGGGAGTCTTTAAAACCTGGTGAGAACATTCTAAGCAAAAACGTTGTAGATCCGAAAAAACGTACTCCTATCACCTACACATATAAAATTAGGTCTAATGAAACAGCTTGTAAAGGCTTTCCCTAAAGATGAAACATGTTTGAAGTATCTCTGCCAAAAGTCTCCACACCTTTCAGAAGCTAAACTAAAAGAAGGCGTCTTTGTCGGACCTGACATTAGAAAACTGATGTTAACTTTGAATCCGCAATGACGTTAAATGAGAGAGAAGCATGGGTATCATTCACGCAAGTCGTTACAAAGTTCTTAGGACATGAAAATTATAGCTACAATGTTAAGGAAGTTTAAAAGTTTAAGATGTTTAATAAGCCTGAAAGTTCAGTTTTTGTACAGTCGCCTTGATTACTTCCCGGGGAATGTGTGAGATGTTAGTGAGGAGCAAGGAGAGCGTTTTCACCAGGACACTAAAGTGATGGAAAAACGCTACCAAGGCCGTTGGAACACCAACATGATGGGGGACTACTGTTGGTCACTTCACCGAGAAGTTCAGCAAGCGACTCATCGTAGAATAAGCTACACAAGAAACTTCAAACAAAAAATAGAAAGAAAATACAGACAAATTCCAGTTGACAAGTGAAACCTCTATTAACACATATCATTGTTTTAAGTAGTTTACGGTACTGTAAACGCAAACTATGCTTATGTTGGAACAAATCGTTTCATTAGTTTCCTCGTTTAGCGTATGGCATACGATTTTTATACTATACAGGGTGAGTCACCTAACATTACCGCTGGATATATTTCGTAAACCACATCAAATACTGACGAATAGATTCCACAGACCGAACGTGAGGAGAGGGGCTAGTGTAGTTGGTTAATACAAACCATTAAAAAAAATGCACGGAAGTATGTTTTTTAACACAAACCTAGGTTTTTTTTAAATGGAACCCCGTTAGTTTTGTTAGCACATCTGAACATATAAAAAAATACGTAATCAGTTCCGTTTGTTGCATTGTAAAATGTTAATTACATCCGGAGATATTGCAACCTAAAGTTGACGCTTGAGTAAAACTCCTCCGCTGTTTGATCGTGTGTATCGGAGAGCACCGAATTACGTAGGGATCCAAAGGGAACGGTGATGGACCTTAGGTACAGAAGAGACTGGAACAGCACATTACGTCCACATGCTAACACCTTTTTATGAGTGGTGAGGTACACGTACACACGTGGTTTCCGTTTTCAATTACGGAGTGGAACAGAGTGTGTCCCGACATGTCAGGCCAATAGATGTTCAATGTGGTGGCCATCATTTGCTGCACACAATTGCAATCTCTGGTGTTATGAATGTCGTACACGCCGCAGTACATCTGGTGTAATGTCGCCGCAGGCTGCCACAATACGTTGATTCATATCATCTGGGGTTGTAGGCACATCACGGTACACATTCTCATTTAACGTACCCCACAGAAAGAAGTCCAGAGGTGTAAGATCAGGAGAAGGGGCTGGCCAATTTATGCGTCCTCCACGTCCTATGAAACGCCCGTAGAACATCCTGTCAAGGGTCAGCCTAGTGTTAATTGCGGAATGTGCAGGTGCACCATCATACTGAGACCACATACGTCGACGCGTTTCCAGTGGGACATTTTCGAGCAACGTTGGCAGATCATTCTGTAGAAACGCGATGTATGTTGCAGCTGTTTGGGCCCCTGCAATGAAGTGAGGACCCATGAGGTGGTCGCCAATGATTCCGCACGATACATTTACAGTCCACGGTCGCTGTCGCTCTACCAGCCTAAGCCAGCGAGGATTGTCCACGGACCAGTAATGCATGTTCAGTAGATTCACTGCCCCGTGGTTTGTGAAACCCGCTTCATCGGTAAACAGGTAGAACTGCAACGCATTCTCTGTTAATGCCCATTGACAGAATTGCACTCGATGATTAAAGTGCCGGCCGTGGTGGTCTAGCGGTTCTAGGCGCTCAGTCCGGAACCGCGCGACTGCTACGGTCGCAGGTTCGAATCCTGCCTCGGGCATGGATGTGTGGGATGTCCTTAGGTTAGTTAGGTTTAAGTAGTTCTAAGTTCTAGGGGACTGATGACCACAGATGTTAAGTCCCATAGTGCTCAGAGCCATTTGAACCATTTTTGGGGATTAAAGTCATCACCATGTAATTGCTGATGCAGCGACACATGAAACGGGTGAAAGCGGTGACGATGCAGTATGTGCATGACACTACTTTGACTCAGTCCACCGGCTCTCGCAATGTCCCGTGTACTCATGTGTGGGTTCATGGCAACAGCAGCTAACACACCAACTGCACCCGCTTCTCCTGTGACGGGCCTGTTACGGACCCGTTTCGTGCTGCGACCATACCTGTTGCATGCAGTTGGCGGTAGATGTTTTGCAATGTGCGGCACGTTGGATGCTCTCTGTCCGGGTACCGTTCTGCATACACCCTGCAGGCTTCAGCTGCATTTCGTCGACATTCGCCATAGATGAGTATCATCTCCGCCTTTTCAGAGTTCGAATACACCATGGTCACAGTTCCTACAACACTACACTATCACAGACGTCTGGTAACACGGTGTACTACAGTTGGTCTGCGTGCGGAGACGAATGCAGAATAACAATAGCAGCAAGCGCTACACGCGGACACTGCGACAGCTAGACCAAACCACAACAGTGCACTACAGCCACACTCGTAAACACGGTCGTCATCGTAAACATGTCCCTGCAGATGCTGCTCGCCGACCGTGGCCCGTGTTTGTTACAACACGCAACTGAGCGTCGGAGGTTTCAAGCGTTAACTTTAGGTTACAATATCTCCGGATGCAATGAACATTTTACAATGCAACAAACGGCACTGATTACGTATTTGTTTATATGTTCAGATGTGCTAACAAAACTAACGTGGTTCCATTTAAAAAAACGTAGGTTTGTGTTAAAAAAACATACTTCCGTGCATTTTTGTATGGTTTGTATTAAACAATTACACTAGCCCCTCTCCTCACGTTCGGTCTGTGGAATCGGTTCGTCAGTATTGGATGTGGTTTACGAAATATATCCAGCGGTAACGTTAGGTGACTCACCCTGTATAATAAAAGGCATATTGCTCTAAAACTATGGGTGATACAAAAAAGCTAAGGCTAGATTTGGATTCAGCTCATAAAAATCTATAAATATCAGCTATAAAAGTAAAAAAAGTTTTTTAAAAAAATTGTCGTTGGCCTGTGTAATTAGTATAGATACGGAAAGAGACTACACGTCATTTAATGAAGTCTCTTTGACAATTCTTTGGTGAAAACCGAATTACTCTCAGTAATTAGTTCCGCGAAGACAATAAAGAGTAAGAGTTTGGGGGAGAGCCACTCTCAATGTTACTCTCAACGGTTTCTTACTCGTGGCTAATACAATGTAAGGAACGGTGCTGTAACGTGACGACACTATACATTTTAAATTTCATTTGATAGCACTGCATTTATTTAACTTTCAATGTTCCTGATAACAGATATTAACCTTTTAAGAACGGCTCTGATATTTGCGATATAAAGTGATTATTTGCTTGTCTTATATATTTTGTAAAAACGTTGCGGAACATAAGTTATATCTATTGGAAACAGTTCGGAAAATAAGTTCTAAGCACTGTTACATTCAACCAAAGTTGTTGTTAATTATGTGTGTCTTCAAATCATTTGCAGGTTATAATCCCAAATGGTTAGTAATAATAGTCAAACTTCAAAATCACGGTTATCTCTGAGTGTAAATATTCCAATGCGCGCACGAGTGAAGGTTGCAACGGACATATGCGCATGGACAAACGAAATGTAAGAGTAAAAAAGACAGGTGAAATAAAACACTATTTGCTTCTAAATTTTTGATAGTGGAAGGTAGTGGGTTAGGTAACATTAGGAATACAACAATAATGAGCAAGAAAATATCTCTGTTCATCTGTAATATGCTTCCACTATGCATCGTGTGTTTGTGTGTGTGTGTGTGTGTGTGTGTGTGTGTGTTTCGTGGGAAATTTGTCGGGCAGTCAGTAGACTATAGCCGGCCGCTGTGGTCTAGCGGTTCTAGGTGCTTCAGTCTGGAACCACGCGGCTGCTGCTGTCGCAGGTTCGAATCCTGCCTCGGGCATGGATGTGTGTGATGTCCGTGGGTTAGTTAGGTTTACGTAGTTCTCCGTCTAGGAGACAGATGACCTCAGATGTTAAGTCCCATAGTGCTTAGAGCCATTTGAACCATTCAATAGACAATAATGAGCTACGATAAAATTATACCAAAGTATGCCGTGTGATGCGTGGTAAAAATGAGACAATACACTCGTACTCTGAAGGACGGCGGTTTAGATCCCTGTCCCACCATCCAGATTTATATTTTCCGTGACTTCCTGAAATTGCTTTAAACAAATGGAACAGTTCCTTAGAAACGACACTTCTGATTTCCTTCACCACACTACCACAGCCAATGTCTGAGCTCCGTCTCTACTGGCGTAATCATTCGCATCCTATACCTAACCATACTATCGTGTCAGAGTACACCTGTAGATTGGCTTAGAGACAGAAGGCTCGAATTCTAGTAACAGAAGACGTTTTCGTCGTCATTATTTGGCCAATTAGTGAAAAAGAAGAGGTAGCTTTAAGTTTATAATCACCAACACATTCAACGATTTTCTGGCTTCATTTCCAAGGCTTTTGGCAAATAGTGAAATAATGGGACAGTACTGAATGCTACCCGTCATTCACGTGCGGACGCTAAATTCGGAGGCACGTTTGTGCTGTGCTAAAAGAGTAGGCTACGTTCTGGAACAGATTTTCACTTCCTCTGTAGTCCTCGTCCACTGCACTATACAAACATTCATTGCGGTGACGCAAAGGCCACAGGCCCACACACTTAACACTTCATCAACGGTTGGAGGAAGACATTGGTGAACCACCTTCTCTTCTTCCTTACCAACGACAACAAAGCGTAATTCTTATATATGGTCTCCCGTTTTTATTCCCTGAACACGGGACCGATTTTTATTTTTTGTGTGAACTAGTTACCTTTTCATTTTATTTTCTCTGATATATTGAACGCATATTTAATATCACTGTGAAATTGTTGCTGCTGTGATTTTTAGTCCAGAGAAAAATCTGATGTAGCACTCCACTCTATCCTGTTCGAACGTCATAATTTTTGTGTAACTGCTGCAGCACGTGTCGGGTTGAATCTGCTTACTATAGCAGAGTTACGGTCCTCTTCTATATCCCCCCACCCACACACTTCTCCATCTCCAGACAGTACCCTGATGCCTCAGGATGTGTTATATCAATCGATCATTTCTTTTAGTCATGTTCTACTATAAATTTCTTTTTTCCCCAAATCGATTCAGTACCTGATAATTAATTGTTCGTTCTCCCCATCCCATCGTCATCATTATTCTGTGGCACCACATTTGAAAAGCTTCTACTGTCTTCTTGTCTGAACTGCTTATCGTCCACGTTTCACTTCAGTACAACGCTACACTTGAGCAAATATTTTTAGAAATTGCTTCGTACACTTACATTTGCATTAGATGTAATAATTTCTGTTTATTGACAAAAGATTCTCGTGCTATTTCCAGCCTCAATATTAGATCCTATCTACTTCGTTTATCATCAGTTATTCTGCTGTCAAAATAGCAATTACCGACGTGTCACTTTTATTGTTGCGAATTTCATAATCTCTTTTCAAGAGACAGTCCGTTCATTTCAACAGTTTCTCCAAGTCCTTTGCAGACACTGACAGAATTACAACGCCATCAACAAACGGAAAATTCTTAATGTCTTTTCCTTGAAATGCAATTCATTTGTCAAATTTCTCATTGCTTGCCTTCACAGTTTACTCAGTACACGGACATTAGAAAATCACTGATGGGTTCATACTCAGTCTCACTCCCTTCACAGCCACTGTTTCTCTTTCATGTTTTTCACTCTTATAACTGCAGTCTGATTTTTGTACGAATTGTGAATAACCTTTCGCTTCCTGTACTTATCCCCGCTACATTCATATGCTACAATAGTGTAGTCTACTCAACAATACAGAAAGCTTTCTCTAAATATACAATCGTTGGTTTGGCTTTCTTTAAATGTTTTCTAATCTAAGTAATAGGACCAGTACTGCTTCACGTGTCCCCACATTTCTCGGGAACCCAAAGATCTCCTCTTCGAGTTGGGCCGCAATTGGGTCTTTCATTCTCATCCAACTAATTCGTGTCAGTATTTTGCACCCACGACTTATTAAACTTACACCTGTCAGTACTAGCCTTTATAGGAATTATTACATTACTCAGGAATATGGTCGTATTCGCCTGTATCATATTACTTACAAAGCTGCTGGAATAGGTATGTTACTGCTGGCTCTTTCAAGGATATCAGTAATAGTTGTCTGTTCCAGGAGCCTGGTTTCAACTTAGGTCTTTCAGTGATAGCTCAAATACTTCTTGCAGCCTCAAACTCCCATTTAACTTTCATTTGTTTTCTCGTCGTGTCCATAATTTTACCGTCAAGTTTATTTTTCTTGAATAGCATTCAGACGTCTACTATGCCCCTTCAATAACCACAAGTTTTTCTGGTCTCAAATACCCCTCCATAGTGCTTGCACCTGTAGTACAGTTATCTGAATGGTTGAGGCACGCAAGTTACCCCACCTAGACTAGATCCACGTTCTATGGGAGAAATAGTGGATAAACAGATGACAGCTCTATTACTGTACAGGTATGCAAAACTTCATAACGAAACAAACGTCTGCATTATGTGTCATTGCCAAGTACCATAGTTCGTTGAAACGTGGACCATACGTCGGAAATACGGCTACAGCATAGTGCAGAAGGAAACTCAAAGAATAACGCAATGAGATGAACAGAATTGACACATTTATTGGAAGCCAATAATAACACTGAAGTTACCGCTATACATGCTGGGCCTCTGGACATTATACGAGGCAGGACATGGTTGTTAATAGGTTGTGTGATTACCTTGCTTTGCAACGTGCTCCCATGCTGACCACATGGTCGGTAAAGGATTTCTTGTGGCAGGGCGCTCCATTCCTCCAGCAGCGGTGTTCACAGCTGCTAGATGGTCGTTGGTGCTGCAGCACGCCTCCTTAACTCACCCCACACGTCACAGATAGGATTCACGTCGCGGGAAACGGTCAGGCCAGTCCATTCGACGAAAATCCTACCGTTCCATCGTTGCAAGAGCTCCCACACCAGCACTGTTCGATTCGGTCGTGGATTGTCAGGCATAGAAATCAAGTCAGAGCCGAATGCACATTGAAAAGACGCACATGCAGAATGAGTACACTGTGACAATGTCGTTGACCCGTGAGTGTACCGTGTTCACCGATCTGCAACTCTGTACTACCGTGCATCTTTATGCTGTCCACATGTAACACTGCGCTACTGCGCACGATACGTATTAAAGCCTGTACTATGGTAAGTTAACGGGCTTCACCTTATAAGAAAGGATTTTGGTATATATGTTGACCGCGTGTACCTGAATGGCGGCCAAATCAGACTTTCACCCACTCAATAACAACAATGATACGTCAAGCAAGTCCGAAGTGCAACTACACGTTACAACGGACAAGAAACAACACAGCAGATGCTACCAAATTGTTAATAATACGGTCGCCAGACTAATTAGGCATTAACTGAGTTTCTTCCCAGTACAAGTTGATGTACGTTCATACCAAACAACACGTAACAACACTGCATACTATGGCAAATTTTAGAACTAGGAAATCTACTGAACTAATAATTTCACTTTCTGTACTAATATGGACAAGCCATAAATACACAACAATACACTATAATGTTTACTACAAACTTCGTACTGTCTATTGATCTGATTAAAATCGGGCATAGGTTACCCTAGAAATAGCACTTTCGAAACACACATACAATGTCAATTTTGAAAAAGGAAAAACACTAATAAATTTTGGTTTTATGTTGACTTTAACTTTGCTGGTCAAATCAATTCAGTACACTTCTGAATTTAAATGAATAGAAAAAAAAGGGGGGGGGGACCCTGAAACTGTGATGATCACTGTACTGAAATTTTTGATTATCGAAATCGTTAAGCACACAAAATTTCCAATATATGAGTTACTACTCTTTTTGTCTTATTTCTTGCTCATTTAACTACCATTATTTTTGTCTCAAATTAATTAAACTTCATTACTAAACCAATTTCAACATTATATTCCAACTTTGTCGGAACTGTATTATTTACGTATATATTCATTAACAACAAAGTTTTTTAAACATCATTCTAACATAGATAGGTCTGCAGGTAATTATTATTAACATAAACTTTAAACCTTCATCTCAGGACACTCGGATTGCACAACATGTGGAAAGGACCCTGCCTAGCTTAGTGATTAGGATAATTAAATGATAGGACAGTTCTGGTAAAAGTTAAGTTGTTATTGAACAGTAAGGAACAAAAGTAACACTGGTCCACACGAATACAGTACTAAAAGTTTCAACCTGTTCGTATCGATGTGGCGGTTGGCGGGCGGCGAGATGACGAGGCGCAGAGCACACATACAAGCACAGCTATGGCTCTTGATGTACCGGCACTTTACTTCTTCATAGCGTCGCAATATTTATCCATTTAGTGCCAATGGAATACTGCCATGCTGTATAGGCGTCGGAAACGGCACATCCGAGGCTCAACGAAATCACGTTTTCCAGGAGAGCCTCCTCGATCCAGAACGTGTTACTCAGACCGATACCCAACTCCGACTACTACTGCTGAGCCCGTTATGCCGTGCCGCGCCCGTGTGCATTTTCCCGCGCTCGCCTGCCATCCACCTTTTACCGCTCCCCTACAGACAGGGTATTCACCCGAGGTTTTGCATTCTACATATCCTAATACATTGCTTACGTATGGACCAGACGCACAAGTACAACTTTAACATCTTACAACAGTTTCAATGTTTCTTACATTTCAATTTTGTTATAATATTGCTTGCAATTTGACATAAACATTAATATTCACATCGAAAGTCGTTTATAGTTTCCTCAATACAATGACATGAAAAGAAAAGAAATGAAATCAGAATATCGATTACACTAATTTATCGAAAATCAGAAGAAAAAATTATTATATGTACAATAGTATAGCGTTGGTGTTGTTACACACACAATATCACTTAGTCCACTAAAACGATCGTGCTTAACAATGCAGCAAGTACGGGCATATGGAGAGAGGTTAGCCACGTAAAACTCCCCGGAACATTGTGGGAAAAGATCATTTTCGTTGTCCAGATGTTATGGTGTCGGGAAGCTTAATGTAGAATGAGCTTATGTACTGACCTCCATGTCAATGAACTCGGTATACTTACCCGTGAACTCTGTAATCCTACCCTATGTACATCTTATCAAGCGTACATTCGACCGTGGGTTCATTTTTATTGATGGCAATGTGCGAGCGTAGCGAAGAGTGCAGATGAAGGAGCTCTTGGAAAGAGAGAATATCCGGTGAATGGACAGACATGCCCTTTCCCCCGACTTAAATCCCATCGTACACGCGTGGGATACGTAAGGAAGACATACTGCTGCGCGTCCACACGTACCAAAGACCTTCAAGCAGTCGTCAACCGAAATGGTGAAAAATGAAACGTCGCACCACAAGAACTCCTTACAAAAATTGTAACCAGCAGGGGAGCACAGTACAGAGCAGACACTACCGTCCATGGTAACCACACATCCTATTAAGAGCCATGTCCCGACTTTTATGATGCTCAAGGGACCATCACAAATCATGGTCAGTATAGAGCAACTATTGTCTTTGAATGGAAGTGTTATTTGTGTCCTTCTGATAACGTATTTCTATCAGTTACCATCTGTACTATAATGTAACAGTCCTGTTTATGTATGGTCCGAGTTCCATCGAGCTATCTAATTTAGCACTAAGCTCTTTTCTTCCTTTCACAATATATATATAAATGACCTAGTAGATAGTGTCGGAAGTCCCATGCGGCTTTTCGCGGATGATGCTATAGTATACAGAGAAGTTGCAGCATTAGAAAATTGTAGCGAAATGCAGGAAGATCTGCAGCGGATAGGCACTTGGTGCAGGGAGTTGCAACTGACCCTTAACATAAACAAATGTAATGTATTGTGAATACATAGAAAGAAGGATCCTTTATTGTATGATTATATGATAGCGGAACAAACACTGGTAGCAGTATCGGTTCTGTAAAATATCTGGGAGTATGCGTGCGGAACGGTTTGAAGTGGAATGATCATATAAAATTAATTGTTGGTAAGGCGGGTACCAGGTTGAGATTCATTGGGAGGGTCCTTAGAAAATGTAGTCCATCAAAAAAGCAGGTGGCTTACAAAATACTCGTTCGACCTATACTTGAGTATTGCTCATCAGTGTGGGATCCGTACCAGATCGGGTTGACGGAGGAGATAGAGAAGATCCAAAGAAGAGCGGCGCGTTTCGTCACAGAGTTATTTGGTGAGCGAGATAGCGTTACGGAGATATTTAGCAAACTCAAGTGCCAGACTCTGCAAGAGAGGCGCTCTGCATCGCGGTGTAGCTTGCTGTCCTGGTTTCGAGAGGGTGCGTTTCTGGATGAGGTATCGAATATATTGCTTCCCCCTACTTATACCCCCCGAGGAGATCACGAATGTAAAATTAGAGAGATTCGAGCGCGCACGGAGGCTTTTCGGCAGTCGTTCTTCCCGCGAACCGTACGCGACTGGAACAGAAAAGGGACGTAATGACAGTGGCACGTAAAGTGCCTTCCGCCACACACCGCTGGGTGGCTTGCGGAGTATAAATGTAGATGTGGATGTAGAAGCTTTACATATCAGTCTATCACTGCTACAGCTGCGTAGCAATTAAATCAGGAATTATGAATTGGTGACTGAGATCCGTTCATTTAGAATGAGATTCTCTTGCCTTAACACTCCCTCATCAGACCTATTTCATTTTAAATAAGTGGTTTCCTCACGAAATACATACATTGAGTTACCAACAATTGATTACTGTCTTCCCCTCTCAGCGCCGCCACACACAAGATCTTTGCTGTAAGATTTACTGGTACAACTGATTAGGTTTTGCTGAGAAAAATGTATTAAAATAAGATGTTGATTTATTTTTCTATATTACCCCTTTAAGACTATAAACTTTATCCAACATGCTTTTCCTATAAATATACTCCATCGATGCAAGTACAGTTCAGGGAATTACGCAGAATACCCAACTAGCTCTGTCGTAATATCGTAACTGGATTCCAACTGTTGTCTTCAGTCAGTGATAAAAGCTGAACTGTCCTGAATATAAAGGTCATTACTTGTCTTTTACTGTATACGCCTATTCTCAGGCATTTTTCATCCATTCAATCCAGATATTGCACGGTATGCGTGATAATACCCACACATTCAAGAAGAAATTAATAATCCAAGTGTCTGAAAATACGGTTGCTGACAGGTATGAATGTTATCCAGTCATCCCTTAAGAAAGTTGTGGAGCAAAATACTAACATGATGTACGATGAAAAGATTGGAGACGGTTGTAGAAGCGAATCTCAGGGAAGATCAGTTTGCTTTCCAGAACACGCGAGGAAATACTCACGTTCGGTATTTTATTACACGATACATTAAAAAAAGCAAACCGGCATTTGTAAGTTTATAGATTTAAGAAAGCTTTTGACAAAGTTGACTGGAATACACTCTGAAATTGTTAAGGTAACCGTGATAAAATATATGCAGCGAAAACTTATTTGCATCTTGCATGGAAATCACACCGTTGTTACAGGAACCGAAGGACACTAAACGGATGCAGTAGTTGAGAAGGGAGTGTGACATCATTGTGGCCTATGCATCTGTACAGTGAGCACGCTGTAAAAGAAATATTTGAAAAGGGAATTAAAGTTCAGTGAGAAGAAATAAGAATATAAAGCTTGCCAATGGCATTATTACTCTCTCCGAGACAGCAAATGATTTGGAAGATAGTGTCATGAAAATATGTTATAACATGCATATTAACGAAAGTAAAGTAAGGATAATTAAGAGTGGTCGAAGTACAGGGCTTAGATAGAAACATGGAAACACCACGACAAATGCATGCTGGAACATAAATGCTGTTGTTTGTGACCACTAACGACACCTGTGTAGTAATACCCTCTATACGTTATAAGTGCCAGTCATGGTCACAAAAGTGTTTAGTATAGCTGTGAAAGCGTCCGTGCAACATTTTAAGTCATATATTTTAATGCCAAACTCAGAAGATGTTTACCTAACTCGCTGTACGAGGAAAGCTACTCCGTACATTCGGTTCACACTAAACCTGCTTTATTGCGTAACATCTACCAACATTAAGAGAATAAAATAGCATTAACACTCACCCAATCTCTTTGTCTAGGAAAAACTGACTCCATGCCCTAGTATCACTTGTGTTGTTGTGGTCTTCAGTCCGAAGAATTTTTGGCTGCTTCTCTCCAGGATAGTCTGTCCTGTGCAAGACGCTTCGTATCTTCATAGCTACAAGCTACATCCATTTGATCCTGCTTACCCTCCATTTCTACTCCCACACTTCTTACCAGTATCAAAATCACAATTCTTCAATGTCTTAGGTTGCATCCTATCAACCAATCCCTCGTTTTAGTAAAGTTAAGCTATAGTCTTTTTCCCAGTTTTATTGAGTATCTACATTTTGTTATTCTCCATAAACATCTAATCTTTAGTACTCTTCTGTAGCCACACACTTTAAAAGCTTCTTTTCTCTACTTGTTTGAAATGTTTATTGTCCACATTTCATTTCCGTACAAGACTACATTTTAGCAAAATACCTTGAGACAAGACTTTTTAAAATTTACATTTACATTAGATTTTGAAATTTTTCTCTTTTTCAGAAACTCGTTTCTTCCTACTCCATTCGGCGTTTTATATCATCTTCTCGGTCAGCAAAATTTACTTTGTTGCTCAAATAGCAAAACTCATTTACTACTTTTAGTGTCTCAATTTCTGTTCTAATTTCCTCAGCACCGCCTCATTTAGTACGACTAGATTCTATTAGCCTTGTTTTACTTAGTATTGACGTTCATCTTGCAATCTCTTTTCAAGACACCATCCTTTCTGTATGGCTATCCTTCCAAGTGCTTTGCCGTCTCTAACAGAATTACAATTTCAGAAGCAGAGCAAACGGTTTTTATTTCTTCGCCCAGAACTTTAATCCCCTTTCTAAATTATTCTTCGTTTCCCTTCACAGTGTACTCAATGTACAGAGTGAACAACACTCATGATACGCTACAATCCGGTCTCACTTCTTTGTCAACTCCAGATTTCTTTTCAAGTTACTAGACTCTTATAACTGTAGCATGGTTTCTGTATAAATTGCAAATAACTAGTAATTCCTCGTATTTTATCTCTCCTACCTTCAAAATTTCAAAGAGAGTAGTCCAGTATACATTGTCAAAAGTAGCTCTAAATCTACAGTTGCTATTAACATAGGTTGACCCAGTGCCCCACTGCAAGCTGTTACGAGGTATGGAGCGTACAGAGTAGGTTCCCAGATAAGTGAGAGGCTTGAAGACTTCTTAAGTAATAGAATCCAGTACGATATCCTCGACGTTGAGTGTTCATCGTCATGAGTACGCCAAGAAAGTGTGATAGGACCGCTCTTATTCTGAATACACGTAAAAGATCTGATGGAGAGGGCGAAGAACACTATGTGTCCAGAATGAGATTTTCACCCTGCACCGGAGTGGGCGCTGATGTGAAACTTCCTGGCAGATTGAAACTGTGTGCCGGACCGAGACTCGAACTCGGGACCTTTGCAAAGGTCCCGAGTTCGAGTCTCGGTCCGGCACACAGTTTTAATCTGCCAGGTAGTTTCAACACTATGTGTCTCTGTTTAATTAAATAAAGGAAAGCTTCATTAACGTAGTGAGAAATGAAAGGGTTGCTCTACCGATTAACAGAATGGAAGTTCTGTCCAAAATAACAATTTGATTTATTATGACTAAACTCAAAATCATAAACAAAACACATGAAACATTTACGATACATCAAATTGGATCAAATTGGATACTCAAACAAATGGTGTGAAGGTGAAGTTGTCCATAAACTAGATTGTGACATATATGACGAAGTGGTATGTGGAGCCAATTCCTTGCAACTCAAACCTTAAGAGAAACACCCAGGCAACCCAACATTAATTGCTGCTACAGTTGTGAGAACTCAGACAATGAACATCCAAGACAGAACCATGTAAGAAAAGACGGGAACAGGCGCGCTCTGCTGGGCTCTGATTATTGTAGAGCTAATTCCCTAATCTGCCAATGCTGAGGACATACATAACCTAGCTGTCTTCTTAACTGCAAGCACACGATCTGGCATAACGGAAGTGATGGCTGGTTGCTTCGACGTCCCGTCGTGGTGATGATAATGTCGCGAGTATAGCCTGAAACAAATTAGCCTGGTCTGGTTGTTCCAGACTAAAGACTTCCTATCAATACAAATGCGCCTCTGAGGGAGACGAAGAAGGCCCGCCACACAATCACTGCCAGTACAGTGATTGATTTTAACAAGCGAAGTCACACAGTAACTCCGATACAGTCAACTTTAGCCAAAACTGCTCAAGACAGACAACATAGGCCGCTTGTACGCAAAACGCTCAATTGCCAACTGTACTCGGAAAGTTACGTTGAAGTCGAAACTTCAGCAACTTCGCCAAACGGTTACAATTAAAGTATATTAGACAGCCAACGGAAGGCAGGCTGTCCAGAGCAGCGAGAGCTCAGTCTTGTAACCTACTCCGACCGAAAGGCGAGAGCCGACACACTCAAGAGCACCCGGATAAGCCGAATACAGAACATTCCCGCCCCCACGACAGTGGTCGTGGTTAAACGTTCCAATCAGCAACTCGAAAACTGGCGGAAAATTCCCCTCTATTGCCAACGCAGCACTATTCTACCAATGGAGATACTTGGCGCCAATTTCTGCGCCGATTTTGCTACGTCACGGAGCTATGCCGTGAGCAAGCCAATCACAGTTACGATTTTGCATAAAAAGCTGGAATTTGCCCGCCAAGACTGCCTGGGAGCACAAGTCATTTCTACACCTCGCTGGTAGCCCGCCAGAAGGTGTTTTCACTACGTTTCTGCGAAGTAACGGAATCTCTAGCTCAGCCGCTCCTTCTGGACCCTCTGGGCGTGTTGCTCCCGCTCTTACGACAATGTCGGCGTCTGGAAAGCATCCACTCGACTCCCTCACACCCGTCGGCTTAACCCTTTCAAGCTCAGCGGAACTCGCCTGTCACGGGACCACCCGGGTGACGGGAGACACGTGTGAAGGAAATGCAACTTTTCACCGCATGCAATTAGAGAGGAAAATCGAATTACTCAGAGTAAGATAGAAAAATGAGAGGAGGATCATGCCACCTCTCAGGGTACAAAAATTAACCCGTAACGTCGGAATACAATATTAGCAGTGGACTGCTTGACACAACCAATTTGATTAAATATCTAGGTGTAACATTGCAAAGTGATATGAAATCGGACGATCACGAAATGATGACGATAGGGAAGCCAAATATTCGATCCAATTTACTGAGCGAATTTTGGGAAAGTGTGATTCATGTGTAAATGAGACCACGTACACCGCACAGACCATTCTTGAGTACTGCCCGAGTATTAGGGACACGATCAGGTCGGACTAATGGAAGCCATTCACGAAATTCAGAGGTGGACTGCTAGATTTGTAACCGATAGGTTCAGTCAGCACACGAATATTACGGAGATGCTTCGCGAACTCAAGTGGGGATCCCTGTTAGGAAGTCGATGTTCTTTTCGTGGAACAGTATTTAGAAAATTTGAAGAACGGAATTTGAAGCTGATTGCAGAACGATTCCACTTCAGCCAACGGACATTTACCATAATAACCATGAAGATAAGAGAAATAAGAACTCCTACGGAGGCACGGAGTTCATTTTCCCTCTCTTTGGTTTCCATTGGAACAGGGAAAGGTATGACTAGTAGTGGTACGAAGTACCCTCCACCACACACCATACGGTGGCTTGCAGAGTGTTTGTGTGGATGTAGGTTTGCCTTTCCTCATCCTATCGTTTAGGATAATTCGTAGGGTCAGCATGGCCTTGCCTGTTACGACATCTCACCAGGAATGAAACTAATCTTCCACGTGGTTTTCTCCGATCAGTTTTTTTCCATTCTTCTGTACAGGCGTCTAAAGCTAGCGAAATGAGGGATGCTCAACTATCGGGCCTACCGATAGATGGCTCTACCAGCTGATTACTGTCGTCTGTATTGTGCGCCATATTCGAATTAGACAAGAAGTTTCTCTCGGTCTGTACGGTGTATAAGGAATATCGAAATGGTGATTTCTTGTTACGCTTTCAACTGTACGAAGCGATGGAATAAGGAAAGTGACTTACCATTTCACAGGTAATAGGACTACCGATACAATACGATAAAAATACAGACTTAGTGCGTTTGCTAATTCGATGTTTTTGAACAGGTATCCTCTAAAGCACCCAGAGCTGCTAAAGAAGTGGATTACTTCCTTGAAGCGGAAAGGTTTTAATCCTACGTCTTGCAGTTTTCTTTGCAGAATCCATTTCCGACAAGATGATTACGTACTGAGCCCTGGAACGTGGAAGAAACGTCTCAAACCCGAAGCAGTGCCATCAGTTTTTGACTTTCCGACGCATTTGATGCCACCAAATAAACAGCCACGACGACATGTTGTTAGGATTTTGAGTGACAACGATGCTTTACCATTTGAGGTAGCTAATAAATTTCCTTGCTATGTGTGCGCTTTTTACTTTTGTGAATTTATTTCGTACGGACACAAATGGGCTACATAGGTCTAAGCAATGTTGTAATCCAGGTATCATATTTTTGTTTTTAGCGTTCTGTCATGGAATCCGTGCTCGATTTGCCCCCTGCAGAAGCTACTGATTGCGTGGAGAATGTTGTCAATGAGAATTCTTCCGTGGAAAGCATGTCCTATTTGTCCAATGCAGAAACTGCGAATTGTGTGGAAAACGCTGTTATGATGTCTTCACACCCCAAAGTTTTTTTATAATATTTTTTCATCAAGCCTTGAGTTATTTCATTCATATATAACGAAATTATTTCTTTATTTCAGAGTGCAGTTGGTTCTTCAGTAATTGATTGTGGTATACAGTCGAAAGTAGAAATGGAAGACAAGGTGACCGAAACTTGCACTTTTTTCTCAGATATTTTGCACGAATTAAAACGTAAACTGAAGTGCGTCCGTGAAAAAACTTCGAAGAAGAGAGAAGAAAGTGTTTTCCATGGATGACATCATAAGTTCATTGAAGGAGAAGGGGCATCATCCTGAGAAGTTACATAACGTCCTCAGTCAAAGGGTAATAGATACACAACTAATGTGAAAAATGTTTGCGATGGCTGTGTACTTTTATTCACCAGCAGCATATGAATACCTGCAAAAATTAATGCCTCTGCCCCATAAATCATTTATTTCGAAATGAGTGGCAAGTGTTTTTAAGTACATTGATTTGAACCCAATTGTAAGGGACCAGTTCAGTGATTCATGTCTAACTGTAGACAGTATGGCAATTAGGAAGCAAGTAGTTTGGGACCAAGGAACTAAGCTATACACAGGTTTTTTAGACTTTGGTGGGGAAGTGCCTCAGTCAAAAGAAGTAATAGAGGCATCTGAGGCTCTGGTTTTCATGCTTGTCTCTATTAAAGGCAAATTTAAATGCCCAATTGCATATTTCTTTATCAATGGTGTACAGGCAAATAATCAGGACACACTGATAAAATCTGCTGTAGAGAGGCTGCATAGTTCTGGCATTAGGGTTTGGTGTTACATGTGATGGCTGCAAGGTAAATGTAAGCACTTTACATTCACTTGGCTGTACTTTAAACTTTTACAAGGGTGATTTTAAAAGCCACATTCCTCATCCTGTGGAAAAATACAATGTTTATTGTATCTTGGACATGTCATATGATTAAGTTAGCCAGAAATGCTCTAGCAGAAGTATCTGCTATTGAGTCTCCAACTGGCATTATTAGATGACATTTCATTGAGCAATTGAACAAGGTACAACAAGAAGGTATGACATTTGCCAACAAACTATCAGGACAACATATAAGTTATGTAAATAGAAAAATGGTTGTTTCGTTAGCTGCACAGACTATGAGTTCTAGCGTGGCAGATAGTATAGAGTTTTTGGGGAGGGTTGGTGATCCAAATCTTAAAGGAAGTGAAGCAACAGTAGAATTTTTATATTATATTGATAGGATTTTTGATATTCTGAACTCCAGAAATCCATTAGGTAAAGGGTATAAGAGTCCCCTGAGACTTGACAACAAATCTTATTTGCTTGGTATTTTCAGACACACTGAAAATTATATCAAAAGCTTAAAAATCATTGGTGTTCCATTGCTGCTCCATGCAAGAAATACTTTTACTTTTGGGATAATTTTCAATATGCAATCAGTCAGGCACATAGCTCTGGCAAGTATGCTTCATTTTGAATCTCCTCTGAAGTATTTGCTAACATATAAACTGTCACGAGACCACATAGGGCTTTTTTTTCCTGCATTCGGTCCAGAGGTGATTGGAACAACAATCTAAATGCATACCAGTTCAAACGTGCCATGAGAAAGGTGCTCTTGGGTAACAGTGTCACTGCAATGAATGAGAATTGCTCAAATTTTAATGTGTGTTGTTTTGCCACCTGTTTATGTTTTTCATGCAAGAAACCATATAGTAGAACGTGATGAAAGTGCTGCAGAAAATGAAGTAGAGAAGTGGTGTGCACTTCTTGATGGTAAGATTAAGTTCTCATTTTACAAGCAAAACATACTCTATTATATTGCAGGGTATGTGTCATTGCACCTGTCAAGGCAGATCACATACAAAGACTGTCTTCACATACAGAAGCCATCAGTAGTTAAATCGGCCTTAGAATGTGATGCTCTCTATGCTTTTGCCAATATGGCCAATAAAAATGCATTTCTAAAATTTTGTTAACTGGGGAAAACTGGTTGAAACAGGTGACTGTGTGTACTCTGTTGTAGAATATTCAGAGAATCTGTTTCAGATGTTTGTGATTGTTGGGGATATGCGACAGAAGTATATTCAGGCCAAGATTTTGCATTGTGTTAAAAATAAAATTGTAGATTACCCATCTGCTGCTCTTGGTCATGATTACCATTATGAAATTGGGATTGAGGACTTACATCAGACTCAACTTGTTTGTAAGATTGCATACCTGTACTCCTGCATATGCTTAAAAACATATGGAAAAAAATGTCTGCTGAGAAAATTTTAAACAAATCAAGTATAAGGCAGAAGTTAAATAAACTCATATTGTTTAATCATGTATAGCGCTCAAATTGGAAATAATTATCTAATGGGACATTCCATGCAGATGGGTGTGACATTTTGACAGATTTCTTAAAACTATTTTGTACATAGATTTGTGGTTGTGCAATGATGTAAGGATGAATCACATTGAAGTAAAATTAACTCTTTACATCCTGTGTAGATATTGTAAAAAAATTATAATTATTTATTATGTAAGCTTATTTTAAGATGTTCGGTGTTACAAAATATGCACTTGCATTAAAAACAGGTGATTTGTGTGAAATTAATGAAAAAATTATGTTCTGAGACTTATTTGACAGATGGCTTTCAGTGTGAGAAAATATCTCCCTCAATAACTGTTAACTTGAATTTATCACTTTAAGAAAACAGTTTAATCATAGGATGGGTGTGATCTAATGGAGTATGCAGTGGTCCTATGTTTCAAACAGTAATGTTTGTGGATACTCTGGAACATAAGAGTAATAAAATTGTCACTCTGTTAATTTTTGTTTTAATACTTCCTAAAATGAACACAATGTTCCAATTGATCGTAAGCATTATTACTTTAGAACCATTCTAGACTAAGGGGGCCTGAGTCAGGCAAAACCTAATATTGTGAATTTTGTCTTTATTTTGCTAGGAGGTCTTTCTATTATATTTTCCTGTGTTGGGGGGGGGGGGGGAGAATGCAAATAATCATATGTAATTATCTTTCTAGCACTACAAAGTACAGAAAACAGTGATTACAGTTACACTTGGAAATCTAGGAAATTTCAGTATTCATGTTACATGCCTAATTTTCATCAACATTTACCTTAATTACACAGTTACACTTTTTGCTGATTTGAACTGGGTACTACATGTTAAAAAGATTTTGTTTGGTCATAGTAATAAAAGCATTTCATTTTGTTAGTTCGTTTGTCCCATACGGAACTGAAATTATCAAGTTATGATGCCAAAGGAAGGAATTAACATTAAGGAATCTTACTTCACAGAAAATATGTAACAATGGTTACACTTTTTGCTAGTTAACTTTAACATAAACCATTTAGTTTTCCATTAAGAGTGAAAGCAGTTGCACAAGTCATGTAAAGAACAAAGTTTCCCATAGGGAACTAAAGTATTTTACATTTGAGTTATTGTAGACCCAAAGTATTGTGCTCTTCATATTTCTATTTAAAAAAGTTTGTAACCCAAATTCACAGACAATTTGGGATCTGTACATACATAGGTGTAGCCAGGTACTTTTCACATGCCATGTGGAACCTTTAATTTTCTGGTTTAAATATAATTTATTTCATGAATTACCTTTAATGCCAACAATGTCTGAATGCATTATTTACCATTTAGAAGAAGAAATATTAATGTACAGAATAACAAACGTCATGAAAAATGCGAAAAATTGTTCTGTACAGAACTTGGAATGGCTCTTAATCAATAGCAGGTAAAAAGGCTTCTATTAAATGTTCAAAGAAACCAGTCAGTACCTCTTAATTCACCATAGAGGTGATACAGTAATAAAACAATTTACTATTTTTTTAGAATTTCTGCTAAGTATTAAAATTGTGAAGACCTATTCAATTAGTATTTGCTTTACCAATAACCTGTAGTACAAGCACGCATATAAGCAGGTAATTATGGGAGTCAAGAATTATGTTAAAATTAAAGATACTGACTGGTATTACTTGCTCACAAAACTGTAGTTGCTGTACAGTTTGTGGTGTACCCAATGTGATTCCTGGAGGACATAATATTCTGTTATCCTATGGGAGTGCACTGGTAGCACACCTATTGAAAGTAAGCTTTGCTGTGGAATAGTTGTATCAGACATCTGTACCAGAAAACAAATCTCCACTGTGACACCCTCATGTTCTTGGTATGCTATTAGCTATTATTACAGGAATACTCTTCACAAGGAGGAGGGAGGGAGGGGGGGGGGGGGAGAGAGGGAGAGAGAGAGAGAGAGAGAGAGAGAGAAAGGGGGGGGGGGAGAGTGAAAATCATGTTCTTAGGAGCAGCAAGCTTTACAGCAGCATATGCTGTAAAAAGCATAGTGAGATTTTCCTTTTCATAATTTCCGACATTGTACACAACTTTCTTGCACTTTTATGTTATCACATTTTTCCCTTGAGAATGGAGGAGGGGAGAAAAAAAAAATTTAGTGAGCTTTCATAAGAACTGAAAACTCTGCTTGCGTCATTTGTTATTTTCAAAATGTTACTCTCTTTCCAAATACTGTTCTATTTCTTCAAACCAATTCCGAATTTCTCGGGTTATTACATATTATTTACTGTACATTGTCCAGCAATACTTCTGTTGTTACGGGAGTTTGTAATTTGGCACTACCTTTGTGCCACTGGTATCGGCTAGTGTACTTTTGCAGATAAGAAAATCTACTGGACTAGAATGTCCTGTCAGTATAGGGCAAATTCAGACAATGTGGAACTTTTTACACTAAATTTGCAATATAATGTCACCCTTGTCTCACACAGATTGTAGCAGCCATTGGGATGCCTGTCTGGCCAGCTTCTGCAGCTTTCGCTTTCAGGTTTGTTTTCTGCTTGGGCCCTGTAATGACAACCAGTCATTGACACCATGTCAAAGACTGGAACCAAGATTCACAGAAATAAAATTCCATGGTTGTAATTCATAGTGTAATTAATTTTGATCACTGACATGTTTTGAATTCAGTTTTAAAATAAAACCATGGTACCAGTCATTGTTTGGGTGTCAGACTGGAAAATTACAGTTTTAAGACACCCCAACCTTAAAATTAACAGCTGTGACTGATGTTATTTTCAACAAGTTCCTTCACTTCCCACATCATAATGGATCAGTCCAATATAATATTATTACTAGACTTAACTTCCAAATGATACAAGTCATGCATTTACGATGAGCCTCAATGTTGGCCTTTGTGTTTGTCTCATTTAAAAGTATTCTTGTCTAGTATCAAAGGGTAAAGCACTGTCAAAAACTGGTGCTTCTACCTTATCACGCAGTTAAAATACACCATGCCACGTACCGGCGTTAAATTTCTGATCAAAGAGAGCCAAATTCGTAAGTGCATGTTGCAATTAGTGTGTCAGCATATAGGCAGATCGGTAATGCATCACTACAGATAAAGAAGAATAATCATTTTTTCCGTTTATTCGTAAGTAATACTTTAATAGTTCAGTTGTAATTTCTTTTGTCAGTAATGATACCCCTAAGCAAACGATGTCAACATTTTTTGTTTCAAGAGACGTCTTCACTGTTTTCAACATTTGATTTTCCGAATTATACCTATAGTTAAAAGATTTGGCAAGTAAGCTAATTTGTTGACCTCCATTGAATCTTAAATAGGGTTTTAAAACGGGCAAACAAGTAAAGTACTCATAAAATTAATAGCAAACGATTTGTAGGTCAGCTTGTCAAACTTCCAAAACACACTCGAATTTAGGAATTTCATACCAGAACTGTCACTGTTTTTTCTCGCTAGATTAGAAACACTTCATTATGTTGATGTTTAGATATCTAGAACATCCAATATACTAGACTTATGACGGCGCAAAACGAAAAACATTTTCATCCGTGTTTCGACACTTCGTTTTTTGCCAAATCCAGATATGGCGGACACTCAATGATATGATCTTTGGCCGGCACGCGCTAGAGCCATCTATCGGTAGGTCCGGTAGTTGAGCATCCCTCATTTCGCTAGCTTTAGACGCCTGTTTCTTCTGTAAATAACTCGCGTCAGTGTACTGCAACCATGACTTCACACCTGTGAACACCTGACTCTTTTAGAGTTTGAATTATTACGTTCTTCCTGAAATCTGAGGTATTACACCTGTCCCGTATATCTTGCACATCAGGTGCAATCATTTTGTCTTGACCGTCTCTCCCAAGGATCCCAATTATTTCGAGAGAATTTCTTTTATTCCAGGGACCTTGACCGAGCCAAATGCGCTGCAGTTAGCGAACTTATTTCCAGATGACGACGGTTAAGATTTAATTTGTCCTTGAATTCCCCATATCGCTTAAAGATAATGGTGGGATGGCTCCTTTGATATGGGCGAAGTCCGTTTCCTTCACCATCCTACTATATTCCATGCTTGTGGCCTGTCCTTGATGACCTGATGACCTAATCCTCCTTTTCTTATGCGAAAGTATACAGTTTCGTGACACCTCCACACTGTTCTCCTTTTATAGACCCCCCTCCCCGCCCACAGATATTCTTTTCATTTTTCGGCTTTCTCTTCTTTCATTAGTACTCGTAGCCATCTGAGCTCTTGATGTTCAAACAGTTGTTTCTCTTTTCCCCAAAGTTCGCTTTAATTTTCCTGTAGACGACATCAGCCTTTCTCTTAATTATGCACGCTGCTATCATCGTGCATAAATCCGAAAAGTATATCTGTAAATACCTATATTCCGTAGTACATAAATTTCTGGCAATATTTCTTCTAGTTATAGATAGAGGTACCTTAAGTAAGGAAAGAGGGATTGTTCAATACACTGTCAGTGGTGAGGTCAACAGGGGCCAGTTCAAACTTGAATAAGACAAGGATGTGAAAAGAAGACTGCTGGTCGTTTCAGAAGGTATCCTGTCTTCATTTAACATTGTTAATCTAAGAAAAGCATGGAAAAGCGAAATTTGGCTGACCAGGTGAAGATTAGGGCACTGCTCCTACCGAACGCGAGACCATTTCCTGAACTACATCGCCGCTCATTCGGTTGGCGTTATGGAATTTTACTGTTATAAGGTTGCTTGCAGGTTTTAAATTTACTCAATCAGATCACAGATGATTTTGACAGAGACTGCACTGTAAGAGCTAAGTCAAAATGAGGTACTTGTAGTGGACGACATTCCCTTCGATTTATTGTTAGTAGTGGAAGAACGACAGATACGTAACATGTGGTAAGCACGGTACTTGAGACAGAACAAATACGCTGAGACTTCAAGGACATTGTTGTCATACTAAGGAATGTATGTGCCGACAAGTGTAGATATTACCGCGCCATTGGTTGATTTATTCACAGCTGCAAAATAGTAACAAGTATTACTTGTAGAAGAGTGGAATGACTAGAAGAAGCTGACCTTGGAAAAGTCTGTTTGGGTTCCGGAGAAAAGTAGGGACACTCTTGGAAATATTGACCTACGATATACTTCGAAAAATTAATTCATGAAAGGGAAACACACATTTGCAGATTTTGTAATTGTACAGAAGACTGATAATTTTGACTGGATAACACTCATTGGAATCTGAAGTTGTCAGTGACAAAATACACGGAGCAAAAGGCTATCTACGACTTGCAAGGAAACGAGACTAAAGTTACACTAGTCGAAGTTATTGACTGTATTTCCTGAGTGTTCAGTAAAAGAAAACAGGGAGAAATTAAGCAGGGGATTTAATGTTCAAGTACAAGAAAGAGAAACTTTGAGGTTTTTCCATGACATTTTAATTGTATCAGGGAAGGGAAATCACTTGTAAGATTAGTTGGAAGATGAATAGTTTCAACATAAAAGTGGTAGGCTGTATCAGAATTAAATCAATTATTGCTGACGGAATTAGAATCTGAAATGAGACACTCAGAATGGTAGATGAATTTTCTTATTTCGGCAGCCACATAACTGATGTAGACCATAGTAGAGAGGTTATAGAAAGAGTTTTATCTTAGTATCTAATATGAATTTGAATTTTAAGAAGCCTCTTTAGATAGTATTTCTTTACAGTGTAGCCTGATATGGAAGAGAAACATGGACGATAAACAGTTGCAGAGAAGAGGATGTGGGAAGATTTTGAAATTGTGCCCTAGAATAAAGCGGAAGATTAGATGGGTAGATCGAGTAACTATTTAAGAGGTATGGGAGAGTGTTGTATCTTGCAACTCTTTCCACACTATAGCCTCTAGCCAACTTGTATTAGGAGTACTATATATCTTCTAATTCCGATGATAAATAACAGCAATCCTATTATGTGTGCTGCACTCACTTTCCGAAACTACAGAAAATACTCCGGGAAGGTAAGGTTTTCCAAAGATCAATAACTGTTCAAGGTAACACTTGGTCATTTGCCTACGAACAATATTCTTTTCAAATATAAAGGTTCTGCAATCTAAAACATATTGTCAGTTCCGTATTTAATCGTCTGTGCATAACACTGTTACTCTGATAAACACCAATATTCAGTTAGTGAAATAACATTAAGAAGAGGTACTATAAAAATCTGTTGCAAGTTTAAAAAATTTTAAAACATAAACTATTGTCAACTAACACAAATCTCCATTTTGCCGGCCGGAGTGGCTGTGCGGTTCTGGGCGCTACAGTCTGGAGCTGAGCGACCGCTACGGTCGCAGGTTCGAATCCTGCCTCGGGCATGGATGTGTGTGATGTCCTTAGGTTAGTTAGGTTTAATTAGTTCTAAGTTCTAGGCGACTGATGACCTAAGAAGTTAAGTCGCATAGTGCTCAGAGCCAAATCTCCATTTTAGACACGAGGAAAATTGTTAAGACATTAAAGAAACTCAGTTCATTTTCAAAAGTCACTTTTACCGCCGTAAAAAGACCTTCCGTTTCGAGGTACAACATGGTGTACGACTGACGCAATATGGCTTAACAAGGCAAATGTTATGTAGTTAGCTTTAAAAATATTTATAATTTATCCACCACAAAACAGTGTAACTGAAAAATTACCTATATTATTATCAGAGTATCTCTAATATATTGTACAGCACTAGAATATGTATTCTTCCTAATATTTAAAAACGCTAAACGCTGCACAACACATAACCTCACGTTTGACAACAACAAGAACAGAAGAAAATCCAAACTGACTAAGGCGGTCTCTAGCGCGGGGTTCTTCACGTGATTCAAAAATCTGTATGTTCTTAGGTACGCTATTCTCCTCATACAATACTCTCCATAATGAAGTGAATCGGAGAGAAAGGATATTTTTTACATGAGTTGGAATAAGTTCAGGACTCGGCTATTACAATACGTCTTAGGAAGCAAGGAATAGTTAATATGATGATGAACGGAAGTGTATGTAAGTGTGTGTGTGTGTGTGTGTGTCACACTCAGGACAAACTATCATCAAGAATTTCATCGAAAGCATCTTCGAAATTAAGACCGCAACAAGTGCAGAACTCTTGACTATTTTGAAGTCACTTTAGTTACTTGTTTAAAAGTAAGGATGCTTTCGAAAATGATCGGAAGAGGGTTAATGAAACTAAGCTTTGTTTCACACTTGTAGCTGATCCTGAACTGGAATCATGCGGCGATCTGATATTTGCGTTCTGAATTTCTGTTTTGGTCTCAGCTACAAAATCAGAACAAAACTTTAGCGCTATTAATGTTTCCGTTTTATCCTGAATACGTGATTATTTGTCAAAAATGTCTCCCTCGTCATTTTTTCGCTTCATACTACGTATGGGGTAGCTACAGAGCCGGGCTCAATTTGCATGTGATTCGACAACTGATTATCTTGAGCCTGGGGAGGGCCGTAGTCGGCTCCACCACTATGCAAATGCGTGCCAATGCGAGGCAACGCACTTGCCACGACGGCGGCAGATTCCTTCCCGTACCCAATGTAATCCGAGGAATCTCGCCTCCCCCCCCCCCCCCCAACATTACTGTTGACGAGACATTCACCGTTAACAACAGCCCTGGTGCGAGAGCTCGGTTGACGGTGGGTGCCACAAGACCTCCTAATGCTGAGCGCACTCCGACACACTTGCTGCATGATAAAAGTCATCGGCCATGTTCCACCGGCAAATGAATGAGTACCTAAATAACTTGAAGTCTGGGATGTCAGTTTCTTTTTGGAAAGCCGCTGCTATTCTGCAGTAAACATATTTCGTATACATTTATTTCTCATATAAATCTTAGCAAATACTGCTGACGCAACTAATAAATGTCCTTGGAATGCAGCGGCTTGTCACGTGATGGAATTTAGAAGCTGAATGTTTTAACAGCGACTCGGACAGTTTAGGAAAGTCGTAACCGTCTTTGCATCGCAGGAGGTTCGGGAGGTATTACTCCATGCGACTGTGCCTGTGAGCCTGCGTCTTCCACTGCAGTCATTCTCCCCTGCTCCGTTTATTTTCTTATCCCGTCTAGTAATTTCGAACTATCACCTCTCAGCTGTTTGGTGAGGAACCGTTAGTGTTTGAATGAATGTCGCATTAATCATTCATGTCTCACTGTCACAAACCAAACCTGAATATAGCCAATAATCATCAATCCTTTAGGCGCGTCAGGAAGTTAACTTAAGAAACACATTTTCGTTTTCCATGAGCGCCGCAGTCCACTTTTATTCATCTGTTTATATCTTCACCTCTGCGTTCAATTATTCTTGCTATTACTTGCTTAAGACGCTCGACATCGAAGTTATCGGTTTAATTACAAATACTATAATGTAATGATTATGGGTGAAACGTGTAAAATGCAACATACCAAAAGGTAGATAAGATCACAGTTGTTCCCTGTCAAGCTTTCTCGCATAACCACACTAAGCCATTTCTTATGTGTACAAAACTGAAAACTGTTATACAATGTGTGTGTTAAGACACAGTTGTTGTTGTTGTGGCCTTCAGTCCTGAGACTGGTTTGATGCAGCTCTCCATGCTACTCTATCCTGTGCAAGCTTCTTCATCTCCCAGTACCTACTTCAACCTACATCCTTCTGAATCTGCTTAGTGTATTCATCTCTTGGTCTCCCTCTACGAATTTTACCCTCCACGCTGCCCTCCAATACTAAATTGGTGATCCCTTGATGCCTCAGAACATGTCCTACCAACCGATCCCTTCTTCTGTTCAAGTTGTGCCACAAACTTCTCTTCTCCCCAATCCTACTCAATACTTCCTCATTAGCTATGTGATCTATCCATCTAATCTTCAGCATTCTTCTGTAGCACCACATTTCGAAAGCTTCTATTCTCTTCTTGTACAAACTATTTATCGTCCATGTTTCACTTCCATACATGGCTACACTCCATACAAGTACTTTCAGAAATGACTTCCTGACACTTAAATCTATATTCGATGTTAACAAATTTCTCTTCTTCAGAAATGCTTTCCTTCCCATTGCCAGTCTACATTTTATATCCTCTCTACTTCGACCATCATCAGTTATTTTTCTCCCCAAATAGCAAAACTCCTTTACTACTTTAAGTGTCGCATTTCCTAATCTAATTTCCTCAGCATCACTCGGCTTAATTCGACTACATTCCGTTATCCTCGTTTTGCTTTTGTTGATGTTCATCTTATATCCTCCTTTCAAGACACTATCCATTCCGTTCAACTGCTCTTTCAAGTCCTTTGGTGTCTCTGACAGAATTACAATGTCATCAGCGAACCTCAAAGTTTTTATTTCTTCTCCATGGATTTTAATGCCTACCCCGGATTTTTCTTTTGTTTCCTTTACTGCTTGCTCAATATACAGATTGAATAACATCGGGGAGAGACTACAACCCTGTCTCACTCGCTTTCCAACCACTGCTTCCCATTCATGTCCTTCGACTCTTATAACTGCCATCTGGTTTCTGTACGAATTGTAAATAGCCTTTCGCTCCCTGTATTTTACCCCTGCCACCTTCAGAATTTGAAAGAGAATATTCCAGTCAACATTGTCAAAAGCTTTCTCTAAGTCTACAAATGCTAGAAACGTAGGTTTGCCCTTCCTTAATGTAGCTTCTAAGATAAGTCGTAGGGTCAGTATTGCCTCACGTGTTCCAACATTTCTACTGAATCCAAGCTGATCTTCCCAGAGGTCGGCTTCTACTAGTTTTTCCATTCGTCTGTAAAGAATTCGCGTTAGTATTTTGCAGCTGTGACTTATCAAACTGATAGTTCAGTAATTTTCACATCTTTCAACACCTGCTTTCTTTGGGATTGGAATTATTATATTCTTTTTGAAGTCTGAGGGTATTTCGCCTGTTTCATACATCTTGCTCACCAGATGGTAGAGTTTTGTCAGGACTGGCTCTCCCAAGGCCATCAGTAGTTCCAGTGGTATGTTGTCTACTCCGGGGGCTTTGTTTCGACTCAGGTCTTTCGGTGCTCTGTCAAACTCTTCACGCAGTATCGTATCTCCCATTTCATCTTCATCTACATCCTCTTCCATTTCCATAATATTGTCCTCAAGTACATCGCCCTTGTATAGACCCTCTATATACTCCTTCCACCTGTCTGCTTTCCCTTCTTTGCTTAGAACTGGGTTTCCATATGGGCGATTGATGTTCATACAAGTGGTTCTCTTATCTCCAAAGGTCTCTTTAATTTTCCTGTAGGCAGTATCTATCTTACCCCTAGTGAGATAAGCCTCTACATTCTTACATTTATCCTCTAGCCATCCCTGCTTAGCCATCTTGCACTTCCTGTCGATCTCATTTTTGAGACGTTTCTATTCCTTTTTGCCTGCTTCATTTAGTGCATTTTTATATTTTCTCCTTTCATCAATTAAATTCAATATTTCTTTTGTTGCCCAAGGATTTCTGCTAGTCCTCGTCTTTTTACCTAGTTGATCGTCTGCTGCCTTCACTACTTCATCCCTCAAAGCTACCCATTCTTCTTCTACTGTATTTCTTTCCCCCATTCCTGTCAATTGTTCCCTTATGCTCTCCCTGAAACTCTGTACAACCTCTGGTTCTTTTAGTTTATCCAGGTCTCATCTCCTTAAATTCCCACCTTTTTGCAGTTTCTTCAGTTTTAATCTACAGGTAATAACCAACAGATTGTGATCTGAGTCCACGTCTGCCCCTGGAAATGTCTTACAATTTAAAACTTGGTTCCTAAATCTCTGTCTTACCATTATATAATCTATCTGAAACCTGTCAGTATCTCCAGGCTTCTTCCATGTATACAGCCTTCTTTTATGATTCTTGAACCAAGTGTTAGCCATGATTAAGTTGTGCTCTGTGCAAAATTCTACCAGGCGGCTTCCTCTTTCATTTCTTAGCCCCAATCCATGTTCACCTACTACGTTTCCTTCTCTCCCTTTTCCTACTACCGAATTCCAGTCACTCATGACTATTAAATTTTCGTCACCCTTCACTATCTGAATAATTTCTTTTATTTCATCATACATTTCTTCAATTTCTTCGTCATCTGCAGAGCTAGTTGGCATATAAACTTGTACTACTGTAGTAGGTGTAGGCTTCGTATCTATCTTGGCCACAATAATGCGTTCACTATGCTGTTTGTAGTAACTTATCCGCATTCCTATTTTCCTATTCAATATTAAACCTACTCCTGCATTACCCCTATTTGATTTTGTGTTTATAACCCTATAGTCACCTGACTAGAAGTCTTGTTCCTCCTGCCACCGAACTTCACTAATTCCCACTATATCTAACTTTAACCTATCCATTTCCCTTTTTAAATTTTCTAATCTACCTGCCCGATTAAGGGATCTGACATTCCACGCTCCGATCCGTAGAACGCCAGTTTTCTTTCTCCTGACAACGACATCCTCTTGTGTAGTCCACGCCCGGAGATCCGAATGGGGGACTATTTTACCTCCGGAATATTTTACCCAAGAGGACGCCATCATCATTTAATCATACAGTAAAGCAGCATGTCCTCGGGAAAAATTACGGCCGTAGTTTCCCCTTGCTTTCAGCCGTTCGCAGTACCAGCACAGCAAGGCCGTTTTGGTTATTGTTACAAGGCCAGATCAGTCAATCATCCAGATTGCTGCCCTTGCAACTACTGAAAAGGTTGCTGCCCCTCTTCAGGAGCCACATGTTTGTCTGGCCTCTCAACAGATACCCCTCCGTTGTGGTTGCTCCTACGGTACGGCTATCTGTATCGCTGAGGCACGCAAGCCTCCCCACCAACGGCAAGGTCCATGGTTTATGGGCAGTTCAGTTCAGACACAGTATCAGAGTATAATTACCAGACCAGAAAATCCACTGAACAGCGAGTTCAGAAATGGCTGCTGGCACATCACTTACATACTGACTGGATGAGCCCAACCGTTCTCTGAATACATTATACTTTCCCGATTAACAATTTACGAAGAAGGTCAGACACTAAACATAAACTGCACGCTACATTTATCTCATCGCCATTTAAAACTGAAACTACATCTGCTAATAAATTGGCTTGTGCCCTAACAATACACTCAGTCAAAACGCAATTAGTGGGTCACAAGTATCAATGACTAACGATCCTTCGCATCTTAGAAAGGAGTTACGTGTCAGTCCGCTGTGCCATATTGGACGCCGTGTTAAGCAGGTTTCAGCACATTCGACTGGCCGGAAGGGTTTGTGCGACGGTTTTATTGACACCTTTAAATTCATTGTAAATTGTTACCCATCGCACCCAGGCACTCTTCCTCATGTAAAGGCATTACAGAGAGTCTTAGAACTGACATTATGGTAGGATGAGAAATATCACACTGGGTCACATTTGGTAGGGTATTGCCATATTGGTTAGGGTATTCCCGGAAATTTCCAAGAGCCCTGGCATCAAACAGAACGACTCTTACGTATCCATTTTTTGCAACTGCAGGAGAGGGTCTTGGATATTCTGGACTCTTCTGTCTGCTGTGCAGTTATGCTGGCTGAATGGTCTACACGGTACTGACAATGAGTGAGTTGAAGGAGATCAAGGATTAAAACCACTGATCAGGTTTCATTCTGATCCACACCTTTCACAACCGCATGAGGTTCGGCATGAAATACATTAAATTTGTATAATATATTGAAAAATCCGCCTCAGTTGCGAAAATTTTCTGGTCTTTACCCAGGTTTTGGCTAGAATAATCTAGCTTTCTTCAGAAGCATAAAATTACTATAACATGCAACTCATTTTATGCTTCTGGAGAAGGCTAGATTATTCTAGCCGAAACCTGGGTAAAGACCAGAAAATTTTCGCAACTGAGGCGGATTTTTCAATATATTAGTCTATCACAGATGCTGACAGTACTGCAATATGCTAAAAATTCTTACATTAAACTTGCTCGGTACACGGATTCCAAGGACACAGTCGAAAAAAAAACTGCAACAGGTAATGCCCTGTTCGAAGCCATCAGTGCTCATTTAAACTCTTAAAAATAGAGATGGAGATTTCAGTGTTTCAGGTGTTCTACTCACGTAGTTTCCCTCAGTTGAGTATAACACACAGAACTTTCATAAAATAATGTGACACTTCAGAAAAGTCCTTCTTTGAAATGCTGTTCAAGAGTCACGTCGCAGTGGGATGAATGTTGGTCACATCATCAAAGTGTTGAACCTTTGTGTGAATAGCTGCACTTGGTCATTTTGAGGTTAGTTCGTTGGTGAAGATTTTTTCCAAGCAAGAATTGTCCGCGTATTGCATTTCAATCAAGTCGCAGTCTTTAATTTGTTTTCTTCTTCAAAGGGTTCTGGAGAATTCCTAGAGAGCCGAATTTAGATACGTTCCTCCATTGCGACACAATAACGTTGACACACAACGGTTGCACGATTACAATATAGCACTGCCTGATCACAACCGAGTGGCCCGATGCATATTTGTTTTTACAGTTGTTAGTTGAAGTTGATTCCGTAGTTATTGCCCTGACGTCATCTGTACGACCGCCGGCCGCGGTGGCCGTGCGGTTCTAGGCGCTGCAGTCCGGAACCGCGGGACTGCTACGGTCGCAGGTTCAAATCCTGCCTCGGGCATGGATGTGTGTGAAGTCCTTAGGTTAGTTAGGATTAAGTAGTTCTAAGTTCTAGGGGACTGATGACCTAAGATGTTAAGTCCCATAGTGCTCAGAGCCATTTGAACCATTTATTCATCTGTACGACCGGAATACAATCAGTCTCTACACATTCTGGACTTACGGTGTGCTCTTGACTGATCTGTGTGTTGGATTCATTCAAGTCTAAAATCAACCTGGGTTACATCAACAACCTGTGTATTGCTTTGCTCCAACCCTCCCATTGTGTGTTAATACGACACAAATCCACTAGAAAGCGCTGGAAAGTGACATCTCCGAATTTTTTCCTTGAAAACTCTTAATGATTTGTCATTAAAAGATTGCTGTTAACATTCTACATCTTTATTTTTCATGTCTATGTCGATGAGTGATAAACAGCGTGCTGTGATCGAGTTTGGAATTCGAAGAGTTCACCCACTCATGGAGCACCCCTTCCTTCAGCATGACAACGGTAGGCCACATACTAGCGCTGCAACTTCTGTAACAATCCGACACCTTGGGTTCACTGTTTCTAAGCACCCTCCACACGGTCCCTAGTTGGCCCCATCAGATTTTCATCTGTTTATAAAACTCAAGGAAGGTTTTCGCGGACTTCACCTTGGTAGCGACGAATCGGTACAAGCAGAGGTGAGGTTGTGGCTCTGTCACCGAAGTTAAACATCCTACAGCGATGATGTCAACGAACTGCTGTCTCGCTGGTAGAAGTATTTTCGTCGCCAGGGTGACTATGTTGAGAAATGAATGTATACATGAAGAGTAAGGATGTAGAATTAATATCTTTTGTTTTATTTAAAAATATTTGCGGACTTTCGCATAACATTCGGAGACATCAGTTTTCACTATTTAAAATTATGTTTGCTCTGATACCTAACGGTGTTTTCGTTCGTCGTGATTTCTGTAAAATCGATCCTAAGTTGCAAGACTGTTAAATGCTGCGACCTGGGCAAGTGACGTGAGAAACGACTAGAGCTTGAATGCTTGTTTGGCTTCGGGGAGTCTTCGTGGATCGGATAATGGCGGCACACCTCCTTCTGCTCGTAACATCAGTATAGGACTTGTCACCTCTTATTGCAGTTTCATAAAAAGCGGAAGCTAAGCCAGTTTCCTGGAACATAAGAGAGCCAGAAAGCTCACTCTGGCCTTAAAATGTAAAACTTATCCCACTGTCTTAGCTCACATGAATCAGAAAGATAATGATTTCAATTACAGTCAACAGACTCTGATTTTCAAGGAGACAAATTGAGGCCTTTTGTAGCAGACATCCTTCAGTTCTTTTAAGTGACAATTGTAATGGAGGAGATGATAATGTGGTAGATGCATTCTACCAGAGAACTGAGAAATATTTCACAAATGACGAGCAATTCATTGGTCTCCTTGCTGCTAACGTTAGGCTATTCGTAGCAAATGGGAATAAGGCTACGCAAGAAAAACGTTCCCATGGGAAGTACCGTTAACGTGAGGAAATTTATCAGACAGCTTATTTGTTGGTATTTACATAAAATGAACCAGAGCAAAGAAGGACACATGAGGTAATGGGATAGTTGTGGCGCCCTGAAGCTATTCAAACTTGGGAGTTGGCGTTGGCACGCGGGCCGCTCGACAGGCCGCCCGTATTGAGCCGGACAAGAGGAGTAACCCCAGCGTGTGGTCCAGGGCGACCACCTGCCTGGGAATTCCATGTTGACTGGTGTCGAGGACTGTGCTTTGTGTCGATGAAGGAGATGTGTGTGCCGGGAGTGCCAAAGGTGGCGGACTTTGTGAAACCATAGTAGCAGACATATCGCAGTTCATGTAGAAATTAGTAATAGCCAGAGGAATCATGATAACTTAAAAAGAAACATATACATTACCATTATTTGTACGACGATTCTGATGGTGTAATCAGATTTTCAATATCTTTGCTAGTTTAAAGTTTAGTATATGACTGTAAATTATACTAGTAACATCCAGCAACGAATTTTCAAAATCTAAACGGTTCATCCGATTTTGTCAATCGATGTGTCTCTGGAAAGCTATTAGTGTAAACCTAAATTGGTATGAATTACAGGCATGTAACTTGAATAGTATATGAGTTATTGGAGGTCAAAGTGACCGATTACTATTAATCGCCTCAGGCCGTATGTACACCACAGTCACGCGAGAGAATGATTGCAGCATGCTTATAAATATATTTATTCGTCTATGTTTTTGTTTATATCTGGTATATACTATTCATAAAGAAATTGGTCAAATATTTACTGTGCTTTAGAAACCACAGCGACATTAGGCTACTCGCCTGCTTTTGCTTCTATACCTTTGATATATGTTTATTTAATATGTTTATGTATTTAATAATGTGTGTTAGAGCGCGTTCATGGTCCAGTCCTAGGAATATTTATTTAATTTCAAGTTATTTAAATGTAAATCCAGTATTTCGTATGTGTTTTAATATGTTTGTGAGAGTGTGTTGGCTTGGAGAAATGGCGGCAGCTCTCTAGCCAATCACAGCGCTCGTTAATGGGGTGACTGGATGGAAGTGGGGGAGGAGTGCTGGACAGGACAGGAGGGTACTGGACAGGAGGGGCGCTGGACGGTCGCGAGAAGTACTTGGAGAGTGGGGCAGTTTGCGCGTCGTCGCGGGAGACAGAAATATTTCGTAGTGCTGACTTGTGCACTTGTGAGATTTCCGTGGCTTCTGCAGTGAAGACGTAGTACCCATTTAGAAGTGAATATCTCGCGAGTTACGTTGTTGTTTATAACTAATTGCGAGAAGTGGGAGCCTATTGTTTCCCTGTTATTCAACTTATATTTTATTTAATTGCTGCACCATCGACACCAATAAGTGTTTTGCAGTAAGAAATGGCATTCTTAAAGGTACTTCTGCTATCGTACTCATCGTTTAAAGCCGTTAAGATAGTACCTGCATATGTTATTTAATTGCTAACTTTCATTTACAAATTTCTATGTTCCATTCAAAATTCACAATTGCCAAGTGATAGGAACCTTCGACCATTCGATTCATGTGTGTATTCATATTGTATACTGTAGACTCAGCAGTATTTGGCTTGTAATGTGGCAACTATATATCCCATATCCCGTATCCTGTATACGTATCCCGTAATGCTAATTATGGAAGAATGGCTTCTGTATGGTCACCTACAGCAGTGTTGTGTTATACAAAGTGGAACGATACCTTACTAGATTTTTAAATTACAGAGTCTATATAAGGTAGGAGTTGATTAACCACTCCATAATGCCTCTTACGCCGCTAGTAATAACAATACATCATCTGCTAGGGAACGCTCAGTACTTCACTCGTTTAACAAGTTGCCTCGTTGTTGAGTCTCTAAAAGGGTCTAGATTTTGAACGTCATTCCATATGTTAAAAAATTCTAGATACTTTTCTTAGCTTCAGGTTTAAGGTGTCAGAGCCTGCTATAGTAGATTATGTCCGACCCACAGGTCATAGCGCTGTGTCCATTTCCCTCATTGAGGAGGATTGGTTATAAGCCTCACAGTTGTTGGACTTCAAATTAATGGTAAATGTGTGTGAATTCTTAAGGGAGTAAACTGCTGAGGTCATCGGTCCCTAAACTTACACACAACTTATGCTAAGAACAACACACACATCCATGTCCGAGGGAGGCCTCGAACCACCGGCGGGAGGGGCCGCGCAATCAGTGACATGGAGCCTCTAACCGCGCGGCCACTCCGCGCGGTACTTCAAATTAATTCATCGCCTCTCTTGATCTCCTCGGTAGCCCTGGAAACATTGAGCAGGGCTCCTAGACGACGCTGTGTCGTAAAAGTACCGTGCCATGGGCTGGAGTGTCTCCACTGGTGTGACATTATACCGTATGGCAACTAATGGACAAGACATCCTTCTCTCGGAGATCCTCATTACTGATCCCCATACTGAAACGACGGATGTCTACAGGTGAATGGACATCAGAATCTAAGGCCCTTACTGGTTCGTACTCCTTCTAATTGTCCGTCAGTATTTGCTGTCGCTACCTGATAGGCTTTACGAATCTCTGCATAGTGACTACGCTGAAACCTTCACAGAGCAGAGCGTTTGTCATTTATTGCATTACGACATTTATTGTTTCACTTATGACAGCATGGAGATTTTAGAATGGATTCATGATCGGTAGAGTGCACCGTTTACGTAATGTACCAAATCCTGGGCGGTACCTCGGTGCTAACTGCCTGTTCAGTGCTCAGACTGCCTTGCAGAGTATCCACTTGTGTGGTTTTGCTCCTGGCTCTGTCCTTTGTATAAGGTGGGCAGAAACTGTCAAGTGATCGCATGGGTGGAGGTAGTCTACAGCTTCCACTGGGTAAAATCTGTGAGACCATAGGAAGGAACTGTGTTATCAACGGTTGACACAACCTGTTGCTTTGCCAAAATGTGACATTTTTCCTGTATTAAGGACGTGTATGTTTATTATCTTAATATACAATGAACAGTCAAAGAGTGTGGTGCACCTATCTAATATCGCGTAGGGTCCCCCGCGACCACGCACAAGCGCCGCAACACGACTTGGCATGGAGGGAATTGACACCATGAACCCTGCGTGGCTGTACATAAATCCGTTAGAGTACGAGGGAGTTGATCTCTTCTTAAGAGCTCGTTGCAAGGCATCCCAGTTTTGTGTAATAATGAACACAGAAGGGTTTTCTTGGAGCCACTCTGTAGCAATTGCCGGCCGCGGTGGTCTAGCGGTTCTAGGCGCTCAGTCCGGAACCGCGCGACTGCTACGGTCGCAGGTTCGAATCCTGCCTCGGGCATGGATGTGTGTGATGTCCTTAGGTTAGTTAGGTTTGAGTAGTGCTAAGTTCTAGGGGACTGATGACCACAGATGTTAAGTCCCATAGTGCTCAGAGCCATTTGAACCATCTGTAGCAATTCTCCACGTGTGGGTGTTGCATTGTCCTGATGGAATTGCCCAAGTCCGTCGGACGGAACACTGGACGTGAATGGATGCGGGTGATGAGACAGGGTGCTTACGTACGTGTCACCTGTCAGAGTCGTATCTAGACGTATGAGGGGTCCCATATCACACCAACTGCACACGCCCCACACAGTAACAGTCTCCACCAGTTTAAACAGTCCCCTGCTGACATGCAGGGTCCATGGATTCATGAGGTTGTCACCATACCCGTGCATGTTCAATTTGAAACGAGACTCGTCCGACCAGGCAACATGTTTCCAATCATCAACGGTCCAATTTCGGTGTTGACAGGCCGAGGCTAGGCGTAAAGCTTTGTGTCACGCAATCGTCAAGGGTTCACAAGTGGGCCTTCGGCTTCAAAAGCCCATATTTGTGATGTTTTGTTAAATGGTTCGCACGCTGACACTTGTTGATGGTCCAGCATTGAAATCTGCAGCAACTTGCGGACGAGTTGCACTTCTGTCACGTTAAGTGATTCTCTTCAGTCGTCGTGGTCCCGTTCTTGCAGGTTCTTTTTCTTGCCGCAGCGATGTCGGATTCTTGGTGTTTACGGTTCACTGGTCTTACCGGAAAATACCAACTTCATCGCTACCTCGGACATGCCGTGTCCCATCGCTCGTGCGCAGAATATAACATCTCGTTCAAACTCACTTAAATTTTGATAACGTGCCATTGTAGCAGGAGTAATGGATTTAACAACTGCGCCAGACGCTTGTTGTCTTATATAGGTGTTGCCGACCGCAGTGCCGTATTCTGCCTGTTTATGTATCCCCGTATTTGAATACGCATGCCTATACCATTGTCTTTGGTATATATTTATCCACTCGTCCCTTGATTAGCTGGAGTTACAGCCCCATAGAACACTATGTTCACTGAAACCTACTAAAAGGAAAACGTTGGAGGAAGACGCTTGAAGATCAGCTGGGAGAGTGCCCCGCTATTCAGTGGTTCCCGTGGAGGGAAATAAATGGAAAACATTCTTACACGCAATGACACAAAACATACTGTTACAGCAACAACTTGTAGTATGATACTTACAGTAAGGAGTAAATTGTATCAATAATGAACAATGCCACTCCTCTCATAGTTCATTCGCAACTTTGGTCGTGTTTTCCGTGTAGGTGTTAGCCACTCAGCACCGGGTTACCAGAAGCCTTGAATGTGTTTCTTGAAGGAATATACACACTGATCTGTTCTGTGCTGGGAGCTTACGTTTTTGAACTTAATTTCTGAAGCTGTTACGTTTCCGCTGTCTACTTTGGTATGTCAACGATCTGATGGTTTTTTTCTTTTCTTTCCCTTTAGAGCTCGGTGGTGAGCCCAAGGCTGTTAGAGGTGGAGTAGAAAGGCTTAGTGGGCCTCTTAAAGTGATGACTTTCATTTCCCAGTCTTCTCTTTCAGAAGTGGCTGCTGACCTAATCTGTTGCCTTAATCTGTATTCTGTTGAACTTGGATTTGTACTGTGCCATAAATTTTCCTTTTTGTTTATAATTGGGTGACTGAATGGACTAACCGTTCTCAGTGATATGTTTAATTATGTGGGTACGTTGTCAGTCTTTGAACTCTTCGGAAATGGTTTTCTTGAAGCTGTAAGCTTATTGGGGCGTGTAGTTTTGTCTGTGTAGCAATCACTCGTTATTCTAAAGGTTAATCTATAGACACAGTGCAGGTCATAGCGATGTCGACAGTGTGTAAAACTTGAGGCAGTCATAGCACGGTGATAATCAAGTATTAAGGGCCTGATGCTGATTCGACAGGCCTTATATATATAGCTCTGGATGAGCGGAAACACGTAGATCACAGAGTGCCGTCAGTGTGGCTTGGAGATAACAAGAAGATCGGCAGCGCCCTCTCGGCTATGTTTTGACAGTGTGGGAAGTAACGCCCTCCATGTTTTCATCGATAGCATCCAAAAATCAGCTCCACGTTTACGTCTGCTTGCTGTAGGTCTGCCTCGTGGGGCCGTCTGTTTTGTTGTGTTGTGCCTCCGAAGTTAGCATATTTACGTCTTCTGTCCCTACTGCGGTACCAGAGGCACAAGTACCATGACCATTAAACTGTAGTATAACACCTGAAGCATGATAACGGATTCATTTACATGGTCGAACATTTAAGCGTAAGTAACAGGCATTAGTGTGACTCGGTAAGACGGGCGATCTGAAAGTCAGAATGAAATAGGTGGTTTTTCAAGGCTTCTCTTTAAACTCTTCACCATACCATACACGTCCCTAATGACTTAGTCTGCCCATTCTTTTCGTAATACAACAACGTCTACCCTCATTAGTTCTTCACATGACACAATCCCACGACTGGAATTTAGACTGTTTGCAATTCACCTACACTGAGATATTCAACAAGTTTGTTAAATTTAAATAGTTATGTTTTTTATCAAGAAGTGGTAGTTCGATAAATAACATACAATTTCGGATTTTCCTAACTGATTTCTGGCCAGAATGAATTTTTCACTCTGTAGCGGAGTTGCGGTGGTATGAAACTTCTTGGCAGATTAAAACTCTGTTCTTGATCAGTGGCCGGAGCCGGGACCTTTGGTTTTGACTCGATCTAGTTTTTGATACCATCTGGACCATTTGTATGTAGATTGAATACACCTTATCGAAAGTACAATATTTTCTTTCAACAATCACGAAAACATATTGACGTGACTATGGTCTGTTATTATAGCTGTTCCTTCGTTTTGCTGGAGCATATTGAGGAGAGTTTTTCTTGCTGGGTTTCATGTGAGTGGTCAACAATTGTGCACCCAATACACTGGGAATAAAGCATTAATAGGCTCCTTTAGGTTCCCAAAAGCAGCTAGTATAAGATGAGTCTGCCTAGGCAGAGAACTACTTTCCTCGCTAACCCTTCTACAAGTGAGACCGACGACTGTTTCACCTTAACAGTGGTTCAACGCATAGGGCGCAGCACCTCTTGAGATGGATTTCTTTCTTATGTAGAAATTCATGTCATCCTCGCGCATCGGACAGTTTACACAAGACCCCCACTTCCTGCTACACACAACGTTCCACCGTCGTGTCACGCAGCAGTCGCTGAAGTGCAGTCAGAGCTTATGATTACAAAGCACTGGCAAAGTGCGCCGGTCATGAATATCAGGGACACTTGGTTTTTTAACCTGTTCGCAGTCATCATAGCCTGAGCTCCTTGAGATGTTCGCCATTTCACACGACACAGGAGGCATACGTAGCTTATTCAGTGTCCCGAACTTGGCGACCTTCAGACGCCTGCATCCACTCGGTTTTGGCAGCAGTCGGCCGGTGTGGCCGAGCGGTTCTAGGCGCTTCAGTCTGGAACCGCGCGACCGCTACGGTCGCAGGTTCGAATCCTGCCTCGGGCATGGATGTGTGTGATGTCCTTAGGTTAGTTAGGTTTAAGTAGTTGTAAGTTCTAGGGGACTGATGACCTCAGCTGTTAAGTCCCATAGAGCTCAGAGCCATTTGAACCATTTGGGCAGCAGTACTGAATACAGAAACCAATCTACAAGCTCTATGAATAAATCGCTAACTAGCTGAGTACCGGGTGCTGTCTGGGTATGTATTTTTTCCAAACTTCTGTTAGTCCATCTCCTCCTTCTCCCTCTCTCTGCCACACCTCCCTCTCCCATCTCTTTCTATCACTTCCAGCCCGCTCTCTCTGTCCACATGCTCCATCCAACCTTCTCTCTATTAATCTCCTTCAGTCCCCCTCTATGGCTCTCTTTGAAACTACGCCTCTCCTTCTCTTTGGCCATCTCCTCCTCGTCCCTTTCTCAGCCAATTTCCTCTTCCCCTCTATCTGTACATCTTCTCCTCCCCCTCTCCGTCCATCTCTTCGTCGCCCCAGTACCTGACTATCTCATCCACTTTCTTGTCTCTGTCCATATGCCGCTCCCCATTTGCCCATCTGTTCCTTACCACTCTCTGCATATCCGCTGTGGAGAATCAATGAAACAGCATTTCCGCATTGTTTTATACCTGTGAATTGTTAATGACATGTTAACTAATCCCTCTGATATAAACGCTCTGAGGAAATAAACCTGACTGTGTTTGGCATTTAAAAATCACTTTCAAATTGCTCCCCAATATTTTATGATGCCGAAACCTGGGAGGCGGCACAAGGATGGACACTTTCTAAATTATGGGGACGTCGAAGACACAATGAGCGAGCGTGCACCGCGACTACAGAGCGGGATCTCTTCTCTCGAAACGCATAACGTACGTCTCTAGCTAAGTCATTCACACATCGGGGCATTAATTACTGAAACATACTGCATTACTGCCCACATACTCGTTGTTGAAGTAATAGTTGAATAGAAAATAGAAGGTTACATTAATTGCGTTGCAGTCATAGTTCCAACGTTACTCGCTTCGTCATCGAAATAAATTCATTTAATGAGCCAATGCCCATAAGTGAGGTGGAATATGTTCAAATGGTTCAAATGGCTCTGAGCACTATGGGACTCAACTTCTGTGGTCATCAGTCCCCTAGAACTTAGAACTACTTAAACGTAACTAACCTAAGGACATCACATACACCCATGCCCGAGGTAGGATTCGAACCTGCGACCGTAGCAACAGCGCGGCTCCGGACTGGAGCGCCTAGAACCGCACGGCCACCGCGGCCGGCGTGGAATATGTTAGTAGTCGTCTGCAGGAGACTTTAGCTGCTTTTATAACCTAGGATAACACTATTAAACCTTGGATAACACTATTAATGACTTACTCGACGACGTAGAGTACTATGATGAATATAGAGACTCCGCGAAACGAACATTCCTGAAGAGAAAAGACAATAAAGAGGGAAGAATATCATATGTCACGGCCGTCAGGATGATTTCAAGGTTTCTACGCAGTCGTGTAACCGTGTTCGACTACCACAGGCAAAACTAGAGTCATCTTCAGCTAAAATTCAGCATTGGACTCGCTTCTGCGAATAGTTTGATTCTTCTACTAACGCAGTCACAAACATGTCAATTGCCAAAAAACACATGTTGCTCAGAGGTTACCTTGTGGGAAAGCCAAAGAGTTTGGTAGGAGTAATTGCGGTAACCGCAACTTCCTACGAGCGTACTAAAGAAACGTACTTTTTATGGTGACAATGCTCAAACGCTCTACGCTGCCAACTCACCAATACTGCGCTCAACAAGTCATAACTTACAAATGTATATATCCGCGTGGGACTTGGCTGAGATTGAGACTGAAGTACTCACTCCAGCACACTTTCTCGAGAGGGAGATACAATATTGACAACGGGACCTGAGCTACTGACCGCAAGGAACTTTGACAAGAGAGTGCAAACTTCGACAGAAAACAGCAGAAGACTTCTGTAAGCGCTGGAGTAAGGAGTCCTTTCGCTCTTGCATAACTTTCAACAGCTTAATCACCCAAACGGAGGAGCTTTTAGAATCCGAATTCGTGAGATCATACTCAAACAGGAAGACGTTCTTAAACCGCACCGTGTGGAAGAGGGCGAGAGTACATGAGCTGAAAGAAGTCAGAAATGGAATCATGCGCACGGCCATCCTTGTAACAGCGGACGGCAAGTACATCACTAGATCTGTCCAGTTGGTAATCGCTTTGGAGGTAGCCCTGGGTGCGGTGGATGTGGAGAATATCTGAAACAACGCTTCCGCGTTGCCTTTTACCTGCGAATTGTTAATGACATGTTATGTAATCTCTATTACATACACTCATGCTCATAAACTAAGGATAATGCCGATACTTGGTGAAACAACGCTCTGGTGGGTTCATTTGACCTGCGGTCGTCGCACGCTGGCGCCGGCAGCAGTCCACATACGCAGAGGTGTGTTGGTGCATCTCAGAGTACGGTGCAGCGAGTATGTCAGCAGACGTTTTCAGACGTGCTAATGTGACTGTGTGTTGAAAATGGCTCAAAGATCACATATTACACATATTGATGATGTTATGAGGGGTAGAATACTAGGGCGACTGGAGGTTGGTCAAACACAGCAAGTCGTAGCATGGGCTCTCCATCTGCCAAACGATTCCAGCAGACAGGAAACGTGTTCATGCGCTACAGTACGTGACGTCCACAGTATACAACACCACAAGAAAACTGATATCTCACCATCAGTGCCCGCAGACGACCACGGAGTACTGCAGGTAGCCTTGCTCGGGACCTTACGCGGCCACTGGAACAGTTATCTGCAGACACACAGTCTACAGACGCCTGAACAGACATGGTTTATCGCCCGGAGACCTGCAAGGTGCATTCCACTGATCCGGGTTCACAGGAGGGACCGTAACGACTGGTGTCAAGAACACAGTACATGGTCATTGGAACAGTGGTCCTAGGTTATGTTCACGGACGAGTCCAGATAGGTGAGCAGTGATTCTCGCCGGGTTTTCATCTGGCGTCAACCAGGAACCAGATACCAACCCCTTAATGTCTTTGAAAGGGACCTGTGTGGAGGTTGTGGTTTGATGGTGTGGGGTAGGATTATGATTGGTGCACGTACACCCCTGCACATATTTGACAGAGGAACTGTAACGGGTCAGGTGTATCTGGACGTCATTTTGCATCAGTATGGCGCAAGAAACAGTGGCGTTTTGTAGCGCAGGTGTTTCGGGATGGTTTTCTCAACTTACGACCAAAATCGTGGACTTACAAATCTGTGTCGTGTGTGTTCCCTATGTGCCTATGCTATTAGCGCCACTTTTGTGCAGTGTCACGTTGTGTGGCTCCACATTCTGCAGTTATCCTTAATTTATGAGAATGATTGTAGACACCTTGTGCAAATGAAGTTACTAGTGTTTGACGTTTAAAATCACTTTCCAGTTGTGCTCCAACATTTTGCTCCTGTCTCTATGGCAATCTCCTTCTTCCATCTATCTCCTCATCACTGCCTCAAAGTTCATCTCCTTCTTCCCACTCCCTCTGCCCATCTCATCCTCCTCCTGCTTCCCCTCTCTCTATCCATCTCCTTATCCCGCCCTCTTTGTTCATCTCCCTCATCTCAACACCCTGTCCATTCTTCCTGCCCTTTCTCTGTCCTTCTCCTCCTACCCCTCACTCCGGCCATATGCCCCTCACCCCCTCTCACATCGATCTGCTCCTACCCCCTCTGTCCATACCCTCCTTCCCCCCCCCCCCCCCCCCCCATCACTATCCTATTCCGTATTCAGTTACATCTCCTCCTGCCATCTCATTTTATCAGTCTCCTGCTGCGCCCATTCCTGTTCATCTAACTCTCCCTTCTCTCCTGTCAATCCCCTTCTCCCCCCTCTCACTGTTCACATACTCTTCTCTCCTCTGCCTGTACATCTCCTCCTGTTTCCTTTCTCTGTCCGTCTCCTCCTACCTCTCTTTCTGTTCATCTCCTACGCCCCTTCTTTCTGTCTATCTCCTCCTCTCCCTGTATCTGTCCACCTCCTCCTTCCTACGATCTTTGTCTTTCTCCAATTTCCCACTCTCTGTCTCTCCATCAACTCATACCACCTTCTTTCTTCACGTTATCACTCCCTCCCCAATAGGACGTTGCTGGTTATTACGCCCATAGCATTTCTTTGCAGATGGGAACCAATGTGGAACAAATATGTGTACTAAATTTGACTGAAATCATTCCAGGGATCTACGATGAGCATTTTACCCGTGGCTTTGCCCGTATGTGAACGTAAGAAATATATTTGACATATATGCAAAATATTTTATACGTATTTGAACCAATATTTTATCTTTATCACTAGCGAATTTTGCCCTGCAGTTGCATTTTGGCGCAGCTCAATATTTATAGTTTTATATCATCTGGATTACGTGTTGCACAATGATATGAACTTGCAGGTACTCCAGTGGTATATGTGTCTACTACCTGCGAAATGTGTTGTGAACAGAACTGATAGTAAAGTGGTAATAAATAAAAGCGTCATGCATGATACGGCAGTTTTTCATGCATTTCAGATTTTATGACGTCATATATCCTGAAATACGTGTCGTGTAATGATATATTTTTGTAGGTACACTTTGCGAAATATGGGGATACTGTTTACTAAATATGTTGCGAATACAGTTAGTAGTAAGCAAGGAATAAATTATTAAAAGTCAAGCTTGATGCGGTAGTTTTGCTACATGAATGACGAAAATTTTATAAGCGATAATTTCTTTTTTCCTTTTATTGTTTTGTGGCGACTGTTAGTGAGAGTTTCGTATGGATTTGAAATTACGTTTAATGTGGTTGCAAGTCACTAAGTGCCATCATTCTCAAATACTGTATGAATAAAATAAGGGTCTTGGCGCATCTTGGACCTTACTGCTTTTTAACCCTACCCCTTTTGACGGATAGATCGTAAGTGATACGTATACCAAGTTTGGTTGAAATCGCTCCAGTGGTTTAGTATGAGATGTGGAACATACCTACACACATATATGCATAGGTATTTTCAACTTTATAATATGTATGGATGCCTTGGTGAGTGGTATAATTTGCCTCTCCTTCTACTCGCTTCCCTAAGGGAGTGAGACGTAGTGGGCTATGGTGTATTCCAACATCCTTAATAATCTTTACAAACTACCTTACCTATAACTGAGCCTATGTGATCACTGCATGTCCCGCGCGTACGCCCATGTATATGCACGATTTGACTGAGCTGAACTGTGACTCAGTAACACGAGTTATAGTTTACTACGTTTAGGCGTTTTGCCAAATTCAGAGCGGTATATTTCTGAACGTTTGAAAGAAATTCCGAAACCTCGAACTAATTTTGACTTGTATCTAGTTCTTAAAATTTTAGAGCAGCCGTAAGTCTCAAATACATGGTATCTCTGGAGGAATGGTCAACATTTAGCGTTATCAGAGAGACAATCATTAGAAAAAAAGGCTCGTGGACATGGACTCTCATATTCGTACCCGGTATGAACACTTCTTCATCTTCAAAATTGTGAAACAAATTTCTTCTACCTAAGGATCTCTGCAAACGATGTTTGGAGAGGTAGCAGTATGAACCAACTCAAGAAAGACGTCAAGTAAACATAAGCTCTAAAGTGCATCTTTAAGAGCTATGAGCACTTTTCATCTTCAAATGGCTCTGAGCATTATGGGACTTAACATCTGAGGTCATCAGTCCCCTAGAACTTAGAACTACTTAAGCCTAACTAACCTAAGGACATCTCTCACAACCATGCCCGAGGCAGTATTCGAACTTGCGGCCATAGCGGTCGCGCGGTTCCAGACTGAAGTGCCTAGAACCGCTCGGCCATACCGGCCGGCTTTTCATCCTCGTTAATGTGAAACACGTCTCTTCTACTGAACGTGTGCTCATAGCTTTTAAGGTATGCGTTTTGGAACTCACCTTTACTGAACAATTATTTCTTGTTTTGGCCCATACTACCTCCCCGCAAAATATGGAAAGCAAAGAGTTTCAGTAGAAAAGATTTGTTTTCCTATATATTGAGGACGAGGAAGTGCTCATAGCTTTTAAGGTATTCGTTTCAGAGCCCATGTTTACTAGACTTATATTACCCTCCATTATTGTCCGTGTCACATCCCTGAATATTGACCATTTCTCTTGTGACACTCCATATCTTTCCTTTACTGCCGCTGTTTATTCGACAGACGCGAACATCTTCAGAAATTTAGTTATAGACACTTTATGTATAACTGACTGTGTATATTGTCACCGCCATACTTTTTTATATGTATGACGGCGGAATTGTAGTGAGCTAGATACAGGGGTTGGACAAAAGTATGGGAACACCAAAAACACATTACTACGAATAAAGGGCTGTAAGAAACCCGTTAACAATCACAATAAGTTTCAGTCGTCTTGGAGTGGATAAAAACACGTATCTTGACTTGGAATGTAAACTGGGCAGGACATGGAAACCATGTGAAACAAAACTGATACGACCAACTAATTTCCTTCCATTGCTCCATATTACACGTTTTTTTATGGATTTGGGAGCACGTTTTCCTCTTCTGGGCATTTGTATCACTGACGAGCGGTTTTGGAATTCCACCACTCCCTGTAGTTCCCAACTTCCGGAGTCCCTTCGAGTTGTTTTGTTGCTGACAGGGTTCGGTAGTGCGACGTTCAGTTCTGCAGGGATTTTGCAGATGCCACCTTCTTACTTTTCGTCAAAGGCCTCGTCAATGAGCGTCTGTCACGATCACTCAACGGTCACATTCGTACTCGTTGTGACTCAGAGGATGCTGTTTCTCCGCTTTTCTTCTATGCAGTATTAACTTTCAGTACGGTTGCCTCACGAAACTTCAAAACTTCGGCTACCTTGTTTACGGATGCACCCACCATACGAGCACCAACAATTTGGCTGTCTCCGAAATCACTTACTTCAAACAAAATGCCCTCACAACTGCACAGATACTTACAGTGTATTGAGGAGGTTTCACAGATGCCGTTCGTGATCAAACACAACAGCGCAATCTGCTGGCTTGGCTAACATATGCATTTATATCCAAGCATGCATTTCTCTGGAGTTTTCCATGTTTTTGTCCTACCTCTGTGCACGTTACGTGTGGGTTTGGCTACCAAATTCTGAAGATGATCACGTCTCTTCAGTGAAACATTTGAATAAAGGAAAGTTATAAGGATTGTTCCAACGAAAAGATGCCAACCAGACCGGTTGAAATTTACATATGCTGCTTTAGGATAACGTTGTAGGACATCTACCGACGTAAATGTGTCTTCACCTCTCCCTAAAAAGACTCTACGCTCTGCCCCCAGTAGGCAAGGTGATGCTCACTAATTTTTTCGACGCCCGATGGCACGAGCACGGAAAAGCCAGTAAGAGTGACGTGTACAGTGAGACACTCCGTAGCCTCCGTAAATCCATCAAGAGAAAACGGCCTGGGCTGCTCACGGAGGGAGTGAGTCTGCTGCACGATAACGCACGTCAACACGTCTCAGGGGTCACACGAAGTATACTGCCGGATAAAGAACTGTACATCCATGTAAAAGTTTTCAATTCAGTCAGAATTTATTGTTGAGAGAGTGCATATGGAGTTCATGCAATGACTACATGTACAGATCAATAGCACAAGCGCTTCCGAGGTACCACGTATCGACACATGCAGAAACACGCATATTAGTACGTCGTGAAGCCTCCAAGGACGGCAAAGCAGGCAGTGACCCTTGCATTCAATCAATGGTAGAGATGGCGAATACTGTAGCTCTGGTTCATTATGCCACGCCTGCCCGAGCTGCTCACGTATTTATCCTACAGTTGGTTGACGAGTCGCACAAGTCGTTTCTCGAACCATCATATCCTTCACGTGTTCGACTGGAGACAAGTCTGGAGATAGTACTGACGTTATTGCACGTCTTGCACAGCACGCTGAATTTCATGGACAGTGTTTAGACAAGCATTATCCTATTGGAGCATCACATTATCTTCTTTTTTAAAGAAAAGCAAAAGAACGAGTCTAACAACATTCTGCACTTATAGAGCGCTGGTTAGCGTCTCCTGCAGAAACATCATAGGTGAACGAGAGTTACAGCTTATCGTACCCCAGACCATAAGGCATGGGGGTAGAGACAGGGTGTCTTGAACGAATGCACTCTACGAGACAGCGCTCACCAGGCTTACGTCGTACGCTCAAACGACCATATCTTACTTAAAGGTAAAAACTGCTTTCACCGATGATGACCGCGGTGTGCCATTCCGGCTTTCAAATGATTCTCTGGTGGTACCAGTTGATCCGTCCACGTCGATGCTGTGGCGTGAGTGGAAAACGGGCTAGAGCTGTGTGTGACTGTAGTCTCACTACTAATAACCGGTTCGCAATAGTTAGTGATAACACCTCTGGGCCGCCCGCGGTGGTCTCGCGGTTCTAGGCGCTCAGTCCGGGACCGCGCGACTGCTACGGTCGCAGGTTCGAATCCTGCCTCGGGCATGGATGTGTGTGATGTCCTTAAGTTAGTTAGGTCTAAGTAGTTCTAAGTTCTAGGGGACTGATGACCACAGATGTTAAGTCCCATAGTGCTCAGAGCCATTTGAACCATTTTGAACACCTCTGGGCTCACAAGCCCTCATACTTGTGCTGCGGTAGCTGTAGGATCTGCCACCGCTTCCCTTACAATACCAAGACCCTGGCAGACGTCTGTACAGTGTGGACGTCCAGAACCCTACACTTGGGTGTGAGAATGTTTACATGGCCGCTGACGTTAGCATCGTTGCACAAATGATGCAGCACGTCCACCTTCTGTGGCATTTACCTGACTATCCCCCCCCCCTCCACTCGGGAGACTACATTTTAAGCACTTTCAAACCTGAAATGATGTTAAGGTCAACACAGCACGCACGGATGGCCTTTCTGCGGCTCCCAGCACGGGCCACCAGGAGCTTTCCTCCAACTACGAGCGTCTTCCCGTGCACGCGTATTTCCGGATCCCGGCACGATAAATTTCGACGCCGCCGCGCGATTATCATCAGTCGCTCCTTGCAGCAGTGACAGCAGCAGCTACCACCTCTGATGATGTCGAGCAGTTGCATCGATGAAATATTGAGCGAGTTACACAATATGATTCGGAGGCAAACCCGAGAAGCATATTTGCAACAGATCCGTCGAGAAACCATGAAAAGTCAGTCACTGCAATGTTAGACCTCCATCTCCTCTCCTCTAATCAGAGTCTAGTATTAAACTGAATGAGCCAATTACAATGTAGCCCCAACAGAGCTGTGCTCTAAAGTATCCGAACTAAACTAATCTGTTTTCAAAGAAATATATCACACACATCTCTGTCTCGTTCTTCCTTCAATCAGACCCCAGTATTAAACTGCAAGAGCCAATGACAATGTAGCCACATCCGTGCTGTGCTAAAAGGTATCTGTATTACCAGAATTATTTATATAAAAATACTGACACACCTTTGACAGATACTGTACAGCCAATTGCTAGATGTCCCATAGAATCATTACTATAAAGTTAACCTTGGACAATAGATGATAGAAGTCAGGGGAACGTTGATCCGTCTTCCGAAAACTGTTGTCAGTGAGATGACTGAAGGCTCACCTCTCATGGAAGGGGACTCGATTAAGTAGCGTTTAAGAGCACTAAGGATCAATACATATGATAAAATACCGCAAGTTACACGAAAAATTTTATTCATGAGCGTGGGAATGAACCTATCTGTAAACGTATTATGTGTGTGGTTGAGGAAATAATGAATGAGATAAAACATAGAGTTTTTTTTTTGTCTCTCCGAAGTGTTGTACCCATTTGGGGACTAGACAGCGAGAGTGCTGTGCCCATCGGTATTGATAACTTTGTGACTAAAAACGTTGATTTTTTTATGGGATCGTTGTTGGCAATTGAGAAGTTCGAGATGAAGGTGATCTAGTCAGGATGAATTAAAACCCTGCCACGAGCAGCCGATCATTATAACTGCAATAAACGATGACGTTAAGCATTTAAGAAGAATGAGAAAGGCAGGGATGGAGGAATTATTGTTAGAGTTTGAGAATCTGCTTATTTCCCATAGTTTGTTACCAGAAACTCCAGCAATGCAACACGGAACCCCAACTGGGAATCAGTCATCTGCGAACGGTAAACCATAGCGGGTGGCTCGTCACCATAGCCAATGATGGAGGTGCTTAGTAACCAGTAGTTACTCGATTATATGATTGAGAAATTTATCATCCTGAAGGGTTCAATTATGGTGTTAGAACGCAAAAATTGTCAAACAGAATGAAGAATTATCGATTTTTCTGTGAACACAGACACTTCAACAGCTGTAGGGTCACAGATGCATATCCAGCAGCGGATGCGATTTAAACACTAGAGTATGTGTTTTTCGACTATAGGCCTAAAGAGTAGCTGTCATCAACTAGAGGTGGGATCAGAGGATTAACAAAAAACGCCGATTACAGATCCTTCGGGCAGTACCAATACTGGCATATGCCATTCGGGTTGTAAAATGTACTGGCCACGTTTCAACATTTGTGGAACAGAGTGTTGATGAGATTAAAAGCCAAACATAGGATGATGTATGTAATAGATGTTATTGCGTTTTTGCAATATATGAAAGACCATGTATCAGGCTTGATGGAGGATTGTAAGAGATTACGCAAGGCACACCTAACACTTAGTACAGAGAAGTCTCGTTTAGCACTATAAGAAGTAAAGCACTTGGCACATATAACTGGCGAAGATGGAGAACAAACAAATTAATGGTTGGTAAATGCTGTGAAGAGTTTACTAACACCTCAGTCTTGGAAAGAATTGCACTTGTTTATGGAGTTAGCAAATTAGTTTAGGAAACTTTTCCTGTTGTTTGAAGATATAGGACTACATCTCGCAGACTTATTAAGGAAAGATATTAAGTTCTCCAGATCATCAGAATGTGAAAGTCCACTTGAAAAATTAAAGAAATTGTTGCCAACTAGTCGGATATTGGTCTTTTTGGGGTATTAAAAATAACTGGACAACTCGGAAGGCAACTATTATACTTCAGAAATGTAATTGCTTCAGGCGTGTATATGGTGTGACATACTTCCACTGCTGTGTGTGTGCGTTGGGGTTTATGGGCGCTCAACATCGAGGTCATCAGCGCCCTTCCACTACTGTTTGTGCGAGAAAGATGTAAGGTGATAAGAGATCACATAGTGTATAAGTGTTTGTTGGAAATAAAGGATCCCTCTAGTTGAGTTGTGAATTGGGCTCTGAAATAAGTGAGTTAGATTTCGTAGTAGTCCACAAACCTGGTAAGAAACAATGTAATGTGGATGGCTTATGTAGAAAGAGTGGTGTATTACGGGCAGTAGATCGTTCTACTGCAAAGGGGCAAAGACAAGAATCTGATGATGTGGATTGCAAACTATTTGAATGGAATCACAGTTCGACATATGTGATAGTAAGTTGTTTGTGACGACAAAGATTGGGCCAGGTTGTGGTTCCCGTTATTCTATTTGAAAGAAGTGTTAAATGGTTCAAATGGCTCTGATCACTATGGGACCTAACATCTGAGGTCATCAGTCCCCTAGAACTTAGAAATACTTAAACCTAACTAACCTAAGGACATCACACACATCCATGCCCGAGGCAGGATTCGAACCTGCGACCGTAGCGGTCGCGCGGTTCCAGACTGAAACGACTAGAACCGCTCGGCCACACCGGCCGGCGGAAGTGTTAAAACAGGCACATGATCACGTATTATCCAGTGATGGAGTATGTAAAATAATGGAGTGAAGAGTAGCCAGACATTACTGGTGGCGTACGAGTAGTATGATTTAGAGCAATATGTTAAAAACTATGTGCCACTTGCGCAACAGGTGGAATTAAGTCATCAATGTGTTCTGCTGTAGAGATTACCAGAGGCCCGTAAACCTTTAGAAATGATTAGGATGGATATTGTAGGATCGTTTAGACAGATACCATCAGGAAAATGCTATGTTCCGACCATAACACATCATTTGTCAGGCTATGTGAAGATGGTCGCTATCCCAAATTAGCATAGTTGTACACACAATTGTCAATAATTGGATAGTAAAGTTCGCGGTTCTGGAAACGATAATTACAGATCATCTCACCAATTTTATGTCGGAAATTATGAAGCAGCTATGAAATTTGCTTCATATTAGTAAGCTGAGAATGAGTCCATTGCGTACAGAGGCTAACGGTAAAAAAGAGCATGGACATCAATCGACAAGGAAATGCTAAGCCACTATATGAATAGCCATCGCAATGACTGGGAATCACTGTTGCCCATGGCTTATAATTCTAAAGTTCTTGAAAGTACAGGCCTGTCGCTATATGAAGTAGTGTATGGTTGAAAACCGACCTCACCATTTGAGATAAACGTAAAGTGAATAAAAACGGTGAGCCATAGTGAAAATCCGCGAAAACGTTGAGAGAAGTATGAAAACGTATGCAGAAAGGCAGTACCAATCCTCTCAAAGGTCAGAGTAGATGGGGCAGCGTAGTGGTCAGTAGGTAATTCTGATGAGATTAGACACTCATAAGGAAAAAATACAAAGAAAATTGTCACCATGTATCTAGGTTCATATCAGCTTATGGAGATAATCTCACCAATAATCGCCAGACTGCAGCTCCCAATGTGGCGTACACGTCGTCTTCAGGGCTGCCAGATTCACTGCAACCGGTACCAATGGCGGCCGCAAAGGAGGGAGAAGGGAATGGAAAGAAGAAGGAGAAACCGACCACATCCGTTACTGTACCTGTTGAGATCACGGAAGTAATACTGTATTAAGGTTTTTGGTATTTTATTCAGTCTATTTTTGTGTCAAGTAGGCTGGAATTTGTTTGTTGTTTTGGGAGTGAAGTTGTTATATATTACTTTTAGATTTTTGACTTAGACCAAGGAAGGGAAAGTGATTTCGGCTTCCTACTCCCTCTCCCCCCCCCCCCCCCCCCCGTACCCCTGCCCTAGGTCTCACCACAGTGAAGGTAACCTTTGGATGCATCATATTATTGGCAGCACTGCACCTCTAAAGCTGCGAAGTGGTGAATGCCTTCCAGGAACAACTACTGTGGATAGGGTGCTGTTGACCATGCAGGGCGACTTTATCTTCAGTAACCATCAGTGGATGTGAATTAACTTATAAAGAATAGGAAGCGGAAACGTTGCGTGGAGGAAATTACTCCCGGAATCTTTGAAGAATGGGGTATTAATTGTGATACAAAACGAGTACACCTAGTGTCCCTTTCTTTAAGATCGTCTTGGGGAACAAATATAACAGACCGCAGACTTGGTGCTGCGCACATTAAGATGTCGGATGCGAGGATGGATAGTTGTGGCAGACATGTTTCTTGAAACGGAATTTGGAGCCCCAAATGCTGGTAACATACGGGAGCACAACGACACGTTATTAAAGATGCAGAGGGAGGAGGGAGGTACTAAAACCCGTGTGGAATGGTACATGACGCAGCTAACGAATTTGGAACAAGCGATGTTGGATAATACCAGAATGTTGCTGCTGCGGGGTTTGACGGCAGACGAAAAGTGTCTTAAACACGGCAACAAATTCTATTATCCACTGTTCGGGTGCAATACAGGCCAGATTGAACCTACTGGCCACGCAGTAGGCTGGGGGAACGCTCTTTTCCACGCTTGCGATAGAGTAGTAGATGCTACCTTTGAGTAAATGGAGTTACAGGAAGCCACACACAACTTGGTGCGTGTGAAATAATGCTTACCTTGTTGCCTCTCAGGCAGTTTCTGGCTGCCTCACATAAGGTACGGGAAGAACTGTTAGCTACATTAGGGGTTATTCATCCGGGTGGGAGCACCCTGTCAATATTTTCCCACATGGCAACAGTAAAGCTCAGCACTGACCGCTCTCGTCTGCATGTGCGATTCCATTTCCCGATAACAGGTACCAATGCCCGGAAAAATATTCACATGATTCACTCATACCTTGTAAGATGGGGGCTTTGGGAGAGATTGTGCAAATTATGCAGATAAGAACTGTGTTGCTGCCAACGAGTGTAAGATACAATATGCTCGTCCGGAGGGATCCTTATTGCCACAGACAGGAGCGGAAGGATGTCCATGGGACATTCTTGTACCTCACTCGTTTTTCCAGAAGTCGTGTCCAAATTGTGTCTGTTCCATATACGATCCAGTGATGGCTATCGCGAACAGTTATGAGCAGGCGTGACCACAGTGTGCAGAAGTCCTGGAGTTACCAGGTGCCAGTATACTAATGAACGGTAGGACTTTTGGAATTTCTGAGCCAACTTTTCGGCTATTAGTAACCATAACAGGAGCTGAAATCCTGAACACGACAGACCCGTTACTGTTCTCATCTGAGGAACCTTTTTACATACCACCTATCGAAACTTGACCTTTCTGAACAATCTCTTCGATACTAAATTACTTCGCTCTCTGGAGGAAACGGCGGTAGCACAGAAGGGGCGTATAAGAACGGAACACATAATTCAGCTTACGTTACGATATAACAATGATTATCACCGCAAATTATACGAGGGTTATTCGGAAAGTAAGGAACGATCGGTCGCGAAATGTAAACCACAGTGAAAATCCGATGAAGTTTTGCACAGCTGTGTTGGGCAGTGCCTCTAGTATGCCCGTCGATCGCGTTGCGTCGTTTTCTTTAGTTCTGAGCACACAGGGAGCACATAAAGATACTTAGAACAATAGAGTCTCCCGCCAAGTACGAGGGCCTCGTCGTGAGAAATTTCGCCTGAAGTAATGCAGCCAACATTACATAACTGTCGTGCGTTTTCTTCTTCAAGACAATTCTCAGCCGCATGCTGCAAGGGCAATAAAGATGCTCCTTCATCGTTTTCAGTTGGAAATGTTTGATTACTCACAGTACAGCCCCTAATTTTCTCCCTCTGAGTTTCATCTCCGCTCACATAAACCGCTGGCTATGAAGACAACATTTTGGCACAGACAACGATGAGAATTGGCAGAAAGCACTGGCGTCTGCCTTCTATAACCACGCACGTTATTGGATAGTTGGTACAACTCTACGACAAACGTCTAAGTCGGATCGGCCACTATGCAGATAAGCAGCTGGAGGTTGTAGCTAACTGTTGCAAATAAAACAGTTTTGATTTTCAGAGTGGTTTCCATTTCGCGACCTATCGTTCCTTACTTTCCGAATAGCCCTCGTAATTTAAGTTGCCTGAAATCAGGTACCATCTTGATTCTGGTTCTGATTTGTACTGCCTATTTTAATCTATGTCCGCGGCTCGTGGTCTTGCGGTAGCGTTCTCGCTTCCCGCGCACGGTGTCCCGTGTTCGATTCCGGCAGGGTCAGGGATTTTCCCTGCCTCGAGATGACCGGGTGTTGGTGTGTTGTCTTCATCATCATCATTAATCCCCATTACGGTCGGAGGAAGGCATGGCAAACCACCTCCGCTGCGGCCTTGCCTAGTCGGCGGTGTGGGCCTCCCGCATCGTTCCCTACGCTCCTCGGAGTATGGGGGCCTCATCATCATCATCGTATTAATCAAATCGAAAAATCGCCTCCTTGTTCATGGACATCTACACAAACATCCATGTTCCGCAAGCCTCCGAATGGTGTGTGGCGGAGAGCACCCTGTAGCACTACCTGACATTTATGTTAAATCTACCCTAGTCGTCAAATATGGGATGTCTATGAAACCTGATTTCTTGGATCGCTAGACAACATTAAAAAAAATCGTATTAATGAGTTTTATTACAAAATGAAAAAATACAGTACTTATTTTGTGTTACAGAGATGTATCGTAAGCGAAGGGCGACAGGCAAAACAAGAAATCTCCTCAGTATAACATTTCCCAACTCCTTGCTACGTAGACAGTACAAGCAAGTGATTAGAGGCGAAGCCTCTATCCAAGTTACTAGTTTCGAAGCTGCTGTAGAACTGGCCTGTGACCAGTCGGGCGCGGTGCTTATGTCCTTTTCGCATTCGGGCAGCTGCTGTCGAGTTATGTTCCTGGAGAGCGGTCGGTCAGCGTGCGATTTGCTGACGTCGCCTCATAGCCATCACTTCTCTCACGTTCCTACTGGTGTGCCGGCACTTGACTTAACGCCCTTACAATTTACTTTTCTGTTACACTAGGAAACAGAACGAGGGAAAAAAATGGTCTTCATGCCCCCGTATGAGCCTTATTTCTCTTATGTTAATGGTCCTTGTGCGAAACATATATTGGTGGTAGAAAAACAGTTCTGCAGTCACTTTGAACTGCCGGTTTTCCTCGAAAAGAGGGTCGCTTTCCTTCCAAGGATTCTCATTTGTGTTCACGAAGCATCTCCGTAATACTTACGTGCTGTTCGAACCTACCGGTAACAAATTCAGCAGCCCACCTCTAAATAGCTTCGATGCCTACCTTTAATCCGACCGGGTGCGGATCCCAAAAATTCGAGCAGCACTCAAGAATGGGTGGCAGTAGTGTCCTATATGCGGTCTCCTTTACATATGAACCACACTTTCCTAAGAATTTCTCAATAAACCGGAACTGAACATTCGCCTTCCATACTACAGCCCTTACATTCCTTTATATGCACGCTCCATGTCATGACGCTTTTCAGCGTTACGCCTGCAGTTTTAATGGACAAGACTGTGTCAAGCAGTACACTGCTAATGCAGTGTTCGAACATTATGGGTTTGTTTTTCTTACTCCTCTGCATTACACTACGTTTCTCTACATTTTTTCTGGATGTCATACATCACTACAACCAAAAATATTGTCTAAGTCACTCAAAGACGACACCTTCCCATACGCCTCAGCATCATCAGCAATCAGCCGCGGGTTGTTGCTCGAACTGTCTGCCAAACAATTTAAATATCGGCAATAATACCTGTTCTATCACATGTCCTTGCGCCACTGCTAACTATATATTTGTCTCTGATGCAGACTCCCCGTAGAGGACAACGAATTGGTATCTGTTACTTACGAAAACTTCGAGCGACTCAAAATTCTGGTAACATATTCCATACGCCCGTACCTTCGATAACAGTCTGCAGTGGGGCACTGAGTGCAATGTATGACCCATCGAGTGGGTCAACCTCAATACGAAACTAGTCGGTAAGCATACCAGGTACAGGGCATTTTAAACTATATCAGGTTAGTATAAGAGCAGATGGAACGAGAAATGAACGTAAATGTAAAAAATATCAGATGTTGCACTAAATGATTTGCAGGTGTACTTCCATCCTGCAATGTGGAGAAACGGATTTCCTACGGAAGGGAGCAATATTATGCCACTATGGGGTCCGCAAACTGTATCCAGACGAGGTGGGAGGTAGCTTACCACATTCAGTTGCTTTTGCCAGTAAAATGCTATGCCAGCTTGGTGAATGCGTATGCGCTGGCGCTTTGGCGAGTGCAGGTTACCTCGCAATGGGCCCTGACGCTAGCCGTCTACACCCAGTACTATTTATCGTCGACCGCAACCTACCTCGAGATATACTCTGAACCAGTGGTTGACGCGATGTTAGTCATCCGATCTCAACTACAGCTAGACGCACCCTCAGTGGTTCTATGGGCTGCGACCGTTTTCTGTCACCAACTGCAAGCTGCTGGTTGATTGGCGCATCTGTGCCGAACAGCGTGGCAAGTCCACACCCAATTTGCTACAGCTGCACCCCTTCCATCTGCGGCCTGACGCACCTATTGAAACGTCCCCTTTTAACAATTATACATGACTATCCTTAAACTGACACACACTATTTTTTTAGCGCAACGCAATCTGACTTTCAAAAATCCCTACAAAAGAATGGCCCTGACTAACATTAACCTATACCTTTCACAAATCACTTACCTCACCAAAAATCTTCGTTACTCGAACTACTGCAATACAGCGAGCGCCACTACTGCCATCTAAATAAATGATTCAAACTACTGAAGGCACTAACTACTGATAGGCATAGTTAGCAAATGAAAGATTTTGATAGAGAACAAACAATGTATTTACCTTACGAGTGTTGAAAAATCATAATATACACAGCAGTTCATGACATCCAGTCTTACAAATTGCAAAACTCTGCCATTTCTCTCCCCACGTCCACCACTGCTGGCGGTTCACCTCCAACTGCGCAACGCTACGCGCTGTTCACATCCAGCTGCCCAACACTACAATGGCAGACAACAATGCAAACTAGCCACAGACTGCACACAGCACAGCCAGTGATTTTCATACAGAGCGCTACGTAACGTTGCCAATAAGAAAACATAAACAGCCTACTTACACTATGTATTCCCCAAGATGATGCCCATGCTCTTTCTCAACAGCAGCGTTCCTTAGCCTGGTGTGCTTCACTAGTGGCTGCCTCTTGCTGTCGAGTGCGTAGCTGGGCAACCATCTCTATCAAGGGTCATACAGCGCCACTAAGACCAAAGTGAGTATGATTTCTGCTGAATAAGCACTATTGTTGTCACCACTGCCTTCATGATTTCACAAGGGCTGAGGAACTGGTTCCTCGTAAATCATCATCAGGCCTGGTATAGGGTCAATGACACTCCGACCACCCAAGCTCATAATGAGTGTAAGAGAGTAAGAGGGCGGGTGCTAAGATTCGAAATGTTACCAGGAGTAGTGTTGTGGGGTGCTTCCAGGATTCCCACCCACCCTAATACTAAGAGATGGTTTGAGACAGCTGCCTGCATAGACTGTAAGAGTTTCGTAGCCTCCTAAATAAGTCAGTTTGGAGAGTGCCGGAGTGCTGTAGAAAGCAGCTAGTGTACCGTGATGGGTATTTAAGCTTCTATAGTGTACATCTGATGTTTGTTCTCATGTATAGTTCTAGTTTTCAGGTACAATCAGTGACTGCAAACGTATAAACGTGGAGAGATTTCAGATATTGTTGGGTATTTTCTGTGTCATAGGCAGACTTTTAAAGATGGAGTGAGACAAAGACTAGCCAGGTGTGTCTGCAAAGAAATGTAAAGTGTTAACGAGTTCCAGGCACAACAACAGGAAATATTAAGGTAGGCCTTTTTCTTAGAAGCGGGGAAGACTGCAATGACATCAGCCTTAGCAGATGAGATCGATACTGTAAAGTGGGCCACATAGGGCAGTACACTGACGCAACACTCTGCTGCGTCATTCGTCGAATGTCGCTGACTACCTGCCGGATGGCGCCCAAGTCATTATCGAAACTATAAGGCACTTAGACATACGGTGTAGTGACATTAACAGCCTCAATGCCACAAAAAAGGCGCTGTGGTACTTACAAATACTGGCTCTCCAGCCAGACAGTTCATCTTAGCATCGACCTGTCGAATTGGCAAGTCATCGAGTGCCTGCCACTTTGCCGTCATCATGACAGGACTGCCTACCAATGAGGGTTCAGCTGTCACGTGATAGGCTGAGGGTCGAGGTGAGGCCCTACTAGACTCCAGGCCCCTGGGCGCAAGCCAGCAACAACCGCCTTGAGCTAGGCGTCGCTGCACGTGACTTTGCGGCCTCACTAACAGCATATCCACGCCAATCGGTCACATTATTTTCTGACACACATAGAGATGCGCTCTACCAAAACTACGGTTTGAAAGTTTTGGTAGCTATTTAAATAGTGTAGTAAGTCTTAGGATTACAGGTGCTGTAGGTAGCATTGCTATGGAAGGAAACGTAAATGAATGTGTAAGAGATAAACTCGGAACCGACGACTTCTCTTTATTGTTTGTTTGTTTGTTCTGCACGTAATTAGAACCGCACCTTATTCAGCGCTAGCCCATTGTGTGTTTTATACCCTCACAGAATTTAAATTGCATTCTGTAAGTAATAAATGTTATTCGTTAGCGTAACATCTGAGCTTATATGCAGCCAAAGCAATTGCTTTTGATGCAGGTACAGTTTACATGTACAGACATAAACATTTATGTATAATTATTGTTGTTATTTTTGTAAGCAATAGAACGTTCCTCATCATGATCAAAGGCAACAGTTTCCTGCTATTAGTGATAAATCTGAAAGTTGTTTATGAATAACAGAAACATGTTTCATATCAGTTCGACGAAGTATTGGAGCGATGTTTGATATATTTTTGTTTAACGGTTTCTTTTTTCATTTTACCTTTTTGTTGAGGAAATAGCGCTTTCTAGCGCTGTATCATAAATCTGTACTGTTCTCTTTATTTTTACTACAAAATTCCTCTATTTCACGTTACAAGTAAACAATTTTCGAATAAAAACTGAATAGAGCTTTGGCAGTTTCAGTTATTTTTATATAACGGAAAGGAAAATAGGACAAATATCCTCCGTAGGGTACCCAGCCCTTCATGCATTCTCATTCAGTTTCTGGACGGTTCACAATTTTCGGTTTTTAAGATAATTTAATAACAGATTGAGACACTGATCACATACGTAAAGAAAGCGATCGTAATGAGATGACGCCCCTTCGGTATGCAACACACCTAACGTAAAGTAACGTTGGTATACAACTATAGCTGACCAAAGCTACTAGAGAAACTATTGTAGTCGAAGCTTACTTACGGCAGTCTATGGTAGCCTATTTTAGTTATACAACTGTAGACAAAGCGCCACTGGAGAACGTTTACCATGCCGAGTCGGACCGCTTCCTGCGCGCTCTGAGCTAGTGTCTAGTGCCGTCTGCACGACAACGCTGCTCCAGCGAGGGCAACGGGATTGGCGCGTCACCCCACCGTGAATGGAAGTCGTGGGTCAACGCCACGTTGCGCCACATGATGAGGGCGCATAACTGTAGCTGTCCAAGCTTGTTGTAGCAGTTAGGTGTTCCCACGCACACCGTTTGTCCCGTTGCAACCACCTTACTCCTCCGACGGGCTCTGTAGCCTTTGCCAATCCAACAACCGACAATACCCAAATCAGAGATGCGGACGCCATACCACAAAATAGATGAATGACCCCTCCACCCCTCCGTAGTGATTATTGCATCCCTGCCCGCTACAACTGAAACTCCATCACGTCCTGGCGCCTGAATCAGCTAAGCAATTCATCACGAATACGTCCACAATTATTAAAGGTTATGTAATTCTCTTTCCGCCTAGAATAATTGCCCTCACTAAACGACGTATATTTTAATTTCTGCATTTACATACATACTGCACAGCTCACCATATGATCCATGGTAGAGGGCAACTTCATTGCTAGTCATTCACTTCCCTGCTCCACTCGCAAATGGACCGAGAGAATAACAACTATCTATATGCCTGTGTATGAGCTTTAATTTAATTTATCTTGTCTTTGCGGTCTTTACAAGAAACATTGGCGGCAAAAAAGCCATTCAGCGCTCAGCAGGTTCTCCAGACATTTTTGTAGTATTTCACCAAAAAAAAATTCGTCTTCCCTCCAGAGATTGCCATTTGAGTTCACGAAGCATGTTGATTGAACCTACCAGTGGCAAATCTTGCAGCCCGCCTCGGAATTGATTCGATGTGTTCCTTTAATCCGTCGGACGGGGATCCAAAACACTCTACAGTACTAAAGAGTATGTCATACAAGTGTTCTGTATGCGGTCTGCTTAACATATGAGCTACAGTCTGCACGAAGTTTCCCGCTTTACCAAAGTGAGCCATTCGCCTTTATTACTACCTACCTTATGCACAACTTCCAGTTCACGCGGCTGTATCAAGCAGCACACCGTTATCACTGTATTCGAATAATGCACGATTATTTTTCCTATTCACATGAATTAACTTATGTTTTCGCACATTTAGGGCAAACTGCCATTCATCACTCCAAATAGAAATTCTGTGTTACAAGGACAGATCACCTAAGTGACCTCATATTTTAAAGAGAAAAAAAAGGACGTATGAGAGATTTTAGCCGCAGCGATCAATTGTGTGTGAAAATTTTGGCTATAATTCTCTTCATACGCAGCTATAACCTTCTGAATGTATAGATTTTAAACATCTTGCGCACCGGTTTCGCGTCGTTCGCCCTGACCCAGAGGATGCCTCCTAATGCTCGTGCGTGAAGTACTGTACAGCGAAGTGAAAACCAGATCCCTTCTATTAGCAGTATGTAGAAGGCGTGGGAAGAGACAGGGAGAGAGATGGATTGGGTCAGGTCTGCCCAAAGTGTTTTGAAATGTTGCTCGAGAAGACATAATATTTTACGTGAAAAGGAGGTAGTTAATACGAGTATGTACGAGTAATATGTCAAGCTCATACTCATGCAACATACGTCCAGTATTATTTTAACAATATTAGGTTTGTCTTATTTTCTTAGAATTTCGTCTTTCTTCACGCATACTCACCAACTTTTCCTTTTCCATTAAGAAGTATTTTAAGACCTATTTTGTTGAACTTCAAGACGGGGAACCCATGCCACAGAGGCCGAGAAGGTCCTTCATGTTTCTACGTATTGTCTATTACTGCTCATGCGTGTGTTTCATTGCTATCATTAGGGCGGTTGTTATATGGAGGTTACATAAAAATATCAATTGATCTGAGCACACCTCCCAATTTTTTTACTTTCGGCATGTTTTGATAATGTGCCAAATTTCAGTACACTCTTTAATATTGATCTATATTACAATGGACTTAAATATTTAAATAAGACATATTTACTGAAATAAGTATGTGTATTTTCTATACAAATAAACAACTGAAAGCAACCTATACACGTACATTTCGTAAGTATGATGCTTACTGCTTAAATACCCAGAGTTTAATTTTCAACTGCAGCGTAGTGTGCGCTGTTATGAAACTTCCCGGAGTGTTAGAAATGGGTGTGTAACTCTGCGCCCTGCAGTCACTCAACGACGATGGTTTACCGTACACTACAGCATCAGCGACAGTTGCAGATTGTTGTTCACCCTATCCGCCTGCTCATTTGTGTATACAGAGGAAAAGAGCAGTCCTGTCAATTTCACCGTACACTCACGACGTAGCTATAAAAATTACGGAGATATCGGTATTAATGTCTCTATTTGAAAGCTAACTGTAGTGATTTATGCCAAAGAGACTAATTTGCCCCACTGTAGCCGCTTCATGCCCGAAGGTGAAGCGCTATGCAGTGAAGTGAGTACAGTGAAGTAAGATTTTATCTAACGTAACCCTTCAGGCTTTCCCAGCGAGATCTTGACATGTGGGATAATCGGATCTACTGCCGGATGTTTGTGTCGCTGTGGCACAATATTTCGGCCACGTAACTCGTTGCCTTCTTCAGGTGCTACCTGAGACTGCCGCATTGGAGGATCTTGTCCAAGATCTTGTCCAAGATCCTCCAATACGGCAGTCTCAGGTAGCACCTGAAGAAGGCAACGAGTTACGTGGCCGAAATATTGTGCCAGAGCGACACAGATATCTGGCAGTAGACCCGATTATTCCACAAGTCAGGATTTTATCTGTTTTAAAGACTGCTGGGAATAAGGTGGCAGAATCTGCAGGGAAAAGAAAACTGCTAAACAGCCCATCTCAACTTTAGAACAGTGTTTTGAGAATTTATCTCCCATTATATTCCACTTCTTCACAACTCAGTAAAGATAAACTTTCGAGAAATAGCGGTGTATGTCGTACAAACAGTTTCTTGGCAATGAGTGTTCTTCTATTAGAACCGTTAGAACTTTGTTATTTGTTGTTACTGCCTGCCTCTGCACAGTAGAAAATGACATGTTTTAAGCTGGACACAAATGATCGAAGACTCCAGAAGTGACACAAATCGGTTGATGAATAGCATGGCAGCAGGCAACGTAAGTCGGTTTGTTAGTACGATGATTAATTGATGCCGTGGAGCAAGTAACGAATAGCTGAAATTTCACCCGCCGTAGTCCGCAAGTCTCTCAGGTGAGGATTGCGCCTATTTTTCTGAGTGATGAAAAGTGCGATGCTGGACCGTAAATATACATTTCAGAGAAGAGGCATAATGAAAAATTTCTAGGCGCTTCAGTCTGGAACCGCGCGACCGCTACGGTCGCAGGTTCGCATCCTGCCTCGGGCATGGACTTGTGTGATGTCCTTAGGTTGGTTAGATTTAAGTAGTTCTAAGTTCTAGGGGACTGAAGACCTCAGATCTTAAGTCCCATAGTGCTCAGAGCCATTTGAACCATTTTGAAAAATTTCTTCTTATCTAATTAAGTACAGAGAAACATACATGGTCCAGTCAGCATGGCTAACACCAACACGAAAAAGACAAAGAATAAGGATCAGCTATTACCACTTACAATTTAGAGACTATCAATGATTGTAAATGGGATGACAGAAATATCAGAACACTGTAAAAAGAGCTTAGGTGATCCCGACTGCGCACAGACCTAAACTTTTTCCTACTCATGAGGTGGTCAGCTGCGCGTGTGGTCACTTTTCCAAATATAGCAGCTGCTCGTGTATGTCAGTTTTTGAGTCAAGTCAACAACGCGCGGAGGAAAACACAAGTTAAGTTGGCACTACAACATTTTTCTTTACATTTGCACAGACTTAATGTTAGTTGCATCTTGGCTGGAACTGTGGAGTATACTGGTGGCAACTTCTTTACGAATTACTTTTAAAGGTTTCTTACATAAATCAGTAACAGTATTTTTACACTACTGAAAGTTATTTGTCTGTTTTTGTCTGTTTAAGTTACCTATGGCTTCATGGTTATGACTGACTGTATTAGTAAACAGAATGTAGGTTGAAGAATGATTTAACTAAACACGTGAATTACGTGTTTTTACTGTGCACCTCCATGAGACTCCACGTTGCGTTTCTCTGTCTTTCTGTAATTTATTTCTTTCTACAACGGCCAACTTAGGGCTTATTTCGCATGTCATATAATCGACTGGAACGTTACAACCCATTTCTAACTTAACGAGTCACATATAAGTATTAGGAACTGGCTCATGAGGAGAAGGTACGAAACGATAATTAAAAGTGCTACTAACAGTTCAGTGGAACCATTATCAAGTAGGAAATAAAAACACTCGCGCGCAGTCAACCTGTTTGCTGAGGTAATGCTGAACCTATTCTCTCACAGGTGGACAAACAGTGAACATTTTCACGTGCAATCGGTAGCCCCCAAAGGAGCTAATAAGACGTTATGAGGACAAAAATAGCCATCAGATTTTGAAGAACATTAAAAATATGCCCATGAAACATCAAGCATCAGCTATAACACAACCTTCACAGCACAAATAGAGAAGGCATGAAGATGCATCCCGATAGTTGACCATACTAAATGTAGCAAACAATCATTTTTAAAGATATACTGGTGAAAACCGAGAAGTATAATCATTAAGTATGCTCCCAAGTCACAGTAAAAGCCCATCCTAGGATGCAGAGAATAATTCAACATTGTTATACTGAGTTATACACGTGAAAAGGACCTTATGACATCGTAAGTGGAAGCAAAATATTACTGAAATCTGCAGTGCCTCGTACATCAGAAAGTCATTTCTCATAAAAATCTGTAGTGTAGGAATAAATTCAGAATTATTTCACCATATGTCTACACTGATGGGAATTAAAACTGTAACATTATGAAGACGGCAGGCAGCAACCGTCAAACTGGAATGAAATGTAGTATGTGAATAGATATGAAACTTTTTAGCCTTCTACACGTACATAAACTACGCAGTAGGTTTCTCATTCAGAAATCACATTTTAAAGTAGTTTGTTTGTGAGAAGACAGCGATATGTCTCGTATAATAATGAGAAACATCTACCAGCAGGTGTCAGAATTCAACAGCAGCAAGATAGTGACCTGTCGAAACTGTGGTTTATCGTGCAGCGAGATTTCTGCTCAGGTCTGTTGTGATGTAACGACTGTCACGCAATATTCAGCGCCTTACGGGATGTCAACAGCCCCAACTGAAAAGCACGCGAGAAGATACACTAATTGTTCACCTGGACGTGCAGGATCGTATAGCCACGGCAAGTACGTTGACACAGGAAATGGGCTCTTCGGAGAATGAAAACTATCAACACAGATAATTCGTGTGTGCAGCATAAACTGAAACACTCGCAACTGAGTTTCGTGATATCTTTCAAAGTTATCAGCGGCTGATAAAGTTTGTAATCAGTCTGTATATGAAACTGGCTTCCCCCTGCCTGAAATATAACATACAAATATTTTGGTACTGACATGTGACAACCGTGACGAATTAATCACTGCTGGGAGAAACATATACTTCCTTGATCCACAGACCGCCGCTGGGTATGTGGTTTTTGAAAAATTCTCCCGTTTCTTTGGGCTCGGATCCTCAACTGAGTGGCACTCTTCACCAATGATCCGGATTCGGTTCTACTGGATAGTGCTCACAGGGACTATCGTCGTCGGGCTGGCAGCTAGTTGATCACTCAGCTTCGGTATCTGCACAGTAGGCAACGCGACCGAATCTGTAACCCGTAGAAGGCACAGTTCACAATTGGCCAGACCTATCCCCTATTTGGACCAAGCATCATCTGTATCAGCAGATGTTTCCAGCTTATCCAAGTCTGCCACAGGTTCTAAGCCATAGAGCCAAGTCCCAGATGGACGGTACTTGGAATCGTGGTCTAGCGGTTCAGGCGCACAGTCCGGAACCGCGCGACTACTGCGGTCGCAGGTTCGAATCCTGCCTCGGGCGTGGATGTGTGTGATGTCCTTAGGTTAGTTAGGTTTAAGTAGTTCTAAGTTCTAGGGGACTGATGACCACAGATGTTAAGTCCCATAGTGCTCAGAGCCATTTGAACCATTTGGTACTTGGAATCAGAATGTTAACACTTGTCTCAGTATATTGAGTCCCACCACATTTGATGAGTAACCACCAAGGATGCAGTGCAGCCTCTGCCACACTTCTCGTACTGACTGAGAACGCACATTATTCTGAAGATCAGTGATAAGATACTTTCAGGCAGTTTAATTTGTAACTGCCTCGTGGTCTGCCAAGAGGCTCATCGTATCTCTCAAAGAAATCTCAAATATTAGATATTTCCATGACTGGTCCACCACCTCGAGCGACTTTCCAAAAGTTAGCCAGTGTTTCTCTTGTGGGAACAACTTACCCATATATGTCAGATTTGTCGCACCACACTGGCGAGTCGCTGTTTAAGCGCGCTTTAGCGAGACTCTACCGCACTCAAATTGTGTACCTTCGAACTCCCACTACCCAAGACCCTGGAATTGGGTGCTTCCCGGTAGTTTTGCAGGGTAAACGCCATGCACTTTGTCCAACGACATAACCATGACCACACAAGATCTCGGATAACAATTGTTCTCACGCCACCAGATGATCTGACACCTCAATCGGTTATTCCTTTGTTTATCCTTAGTTCGTTTAATAAGAAGAACCGCACTACTCATCTTTTACCCCAGCTCACGTAGATAGGAATCTACGGCCAGCACGTTCTCCAGATCTCTCACTAAACGTAAATATCTGCTCATTGATTGCTGAGAGATTGGCACGCCACCACTAGCCAGCTAATACTACTGATAAGCTCTGGCGTCATTGGCATAGAGCTGAAGCAGCATGGAATACCGTACCCGTGCCTTTCATAAAATATCAGTTCGATTCTGTGTAACGTCGCCTCGCAGCTATTTACACAGCTGTAGAGTTTTGTAGTAAGTTTTAGTCCTTTAGGTCACGCTGTATTGGAGGCTGGCAATGAAGCCCCCAGCCCCGGCTGTTTTGTATTCAGCTGCTGGCGTCATAATGCCATCTTTCGCGGTGTGCGGACCGTGAGAACTGCTCTCTATGGAGCGTACTATGATCACTTATTCATCTCATCTAGGAAACTAAATAACTATGACAAATGTGATTTATTTGTTTTCAAATTTGGTATAGGAACTATTGTAATGTAGAAGAACAGTGTGTAAATTTTTCATGCGGATGATTTTAATAGTTTTGAAAATATAAAAAACATATTAGAAAGGTACTTAGCCGACACTTAGTGGAGTAAATTCAGATAGGAATCACGACAGTTTAAGTTTCTTTGTCATTTGAAAATACTAACAGCACCCTCAGTGCGTACAAGTTAGTTTTAAAGAATTTTAATTCTAAACTTTTACTAATTTTGCTTTCGTAAAAAATAATAGTCCGAAAGTTGATATTTATATTTTGTGTTAGGTTGGGAGTATATGAGAGTGAATGTGAGTGTGTATGTGGGTACATACGTCAAATTTCAATTTTATAATGTATTACATCATCCATAATTAGCAAGTGTTACGTAACCACGATGTCCTGAAAACGGTGAATACCCCTAACTGCTGCATGACGTATGTCTAGGAGGGTTTGCTTTTGTAATAAAGCAGCCAGAAAGATAGTAAGAGGATACTTAGTTCTAAAGTATATTTCAAGCATAGTTTTTTTTTATTTTCGTTTGGTTTGGTTTTGTGGGACATTTTGTGAAATTTTACAACATAAAATGACGTAGATGCATCTGCGAATGCTGATTGGAGTAAAGCGGTTTGCGTGCGGAATTGATCATGAAAGGTTAAATCTGATTGGATGATCATTTTGATCAACCAGTGAGAGATAAGTCTTTCCCGCGTAATTAAATGAGTTATATGCCATGTCCGAAATAAATATCTGTAAGATGAAGAAATGACGGTTAAATCGCGCTCGATTTATATCACCGTGCTAGCAGATGCAATTATGGACATTTCGGTGAAGTTTTGAGAGGTTTGGAACTGTTGGTTGCAGAATAAATCGCGTGTGAAACTGTCGGCCTTTGTGAATATTCTGCGTGCCGTGTTCCGTATGCATGTACAGAACCTTTTGGCGAGCATTTTCTTTCGAAGAATCCACCGAAAAGGACCGAATGTGAACTCGTTTTGTCACAGTGTATTGGCTGTGTGAATCTCGTAATATTTCGGGTTGGACTAAGCACATTTCTGGCTGTCTTACGTGTGATATAAGTTGTACGAACTAGTAGTAGATGTACTACCAACGTAAATGTGGGCTAGATGACACCATAAATGAAAGGGACTATAATAAAACATCAGTATCTACAAATAAACATTTTCAATAAAGAGAGGAAACACCCACTTTGCCCGTTATTAATAGATATTTACAGGTTTATCTTGTTACTTGAGTTACGCGGACTCTGTAATCGTAAGTATGGACGGTGGTTTTCTTCAACACTGCTTTTCTCATCGTCTACATAGTACCTACGAATGCAGAGCAACGGGTGGTGAATGGACGCTATACTGAGGTAGGTGGACATCAATAATTAAATCGCAACGAAGCGCACCAACCTCGCCCCGCTGCATCTGTTCTTAGCCGTGTTAGTAACACTGTTTCTGCCAGCGGTGGAGGTTCTGGGGAGTGAATTTCGCATTATGTTTACCCTGAAATCACCTATAAATTTAATGGTGTGTTCTTCCTGTTATACTATATAATACGATAAGTAAAAGTTAATTATTTGCCATCCATTATGGTGTTGCTACTATTGTGGCCAACAGTAAAATACGAAAATACAGGACGGAACAAAATATGTATAACAGATCACTGATCGAGGTTCGAAAAATAAACGAAAAGGAACGCGTACGGAAATCAAAGAAATACTCTTTCGCTTTACGTTAATCATTCGCTAAGAACATATCAATAAAAAGGTGTGTTCAAGATTTAAACGCGACGGCTGATTCTCGCCCGCAGCAACGTTCGAGCACACCGGCCCACAATGTGTGCCGAAAATGTAGCAGCAACACACCTGTAAGTTCTCCAAAGCACTTTATACGTGTAAATAGTTGTCTCATTACACTTCCCTCCGTTTCTTTAAGTGAACACTCAGCTTATTATATGGTGAACTCTTACTGTCTTAGTAAGATGAATGTACCCAGCTGCTACAAAACACTTATAATTGCCGGCCGCGGTGGTCTAGCGGTTCTAGGCGCTCAGTCCGGAACCGCGGGACTGCTACGGTCGCAGGTTCGAGTCCTGCCTCGGGCATGGATGTGTGTGATGTCCTTAGGTTAGTTAGGTTTAAGTAGTTCTAAGTTCTAGGGGACTGATGACCACAGATGTTAAGTCCCCTAGTGCTCAGAGCCATTTGAACCATTTTTGAACACTTATAATTGTAGCTTGATTATTTGTTTTGGTTTATGAGTACTTACATTGACCTTAACGTGGCGAAGTCGGCAGATGAGTAAGTAACACTGGGAATAACCCAAGCGAGTGTTACATAACTTTTACTAATTGCAATACAAAATGTGTTTCAGAATTACTATTATAGGTTTCTGGTGATTGAGGAGATTTAGTGTATAGTGGTTTGATAATGAACTCATGTCGGGAAATGAACCGTTTGGATGTTTGTATCGGTCTCAAATCTCCCACTTCACTGTACGCACACAGCAGAGACAACGAGCTCTGACCACTATGTTTTACAGGAGCCGAAGGCATGTTTCGAGTACTCCACGTCGGATTCTCTTCTACGTTACGAAGGACATCCTCTTCAAAGTTTATTGTGTGGTGCATCCGTGGAGCACAATAATCGACCCTCACAGCTGGCAATATACCAGTTTCAGTTGTTGTAGTCGGATGAAAATGGTATTTGATATCATAATTACAACATGGACTGACGACGGTGTCCTCTTCTGTGTTTGCGTTTATACTTTCAAGCGGTAGATTTGAAAGTGATCCAACCATCGAACGTATTCTACATTCAAACGCTACATTTTCATATATCGGTTAACTATCGAAACTATATGTACTTAGTCCCCTCTACAATCCGTAGAAGTCTGTAGTAGCAGTTGTGAAACACCCTGGAAATAAATTCCTCCTGGCGGTTTGCAGACGGTGCTGTTTATACGAAAAGGATATTACTATGTATGGATGTTCTATATCTTCTCCTAAGCCGCTGGACCGATTTCAACCAAATTTGGTACACACATCACTTATCGTCCGGAAAGAGTCACCGTGAGGCAGAACCACCTACCTGTGAAGAGAAGGGCGTGGGCTGGGCATATAAAAAGCAACCCGCGACTCACGAATACCCAGAATTTATTCATACACTATTTGAGAATCAGAACACTCAGTGTGTTCCAACCAAGTTTACACAGAATTTCAAACCTTCACGAAATTTTTTCTCGCTGACAGCCCCCACGAAATAGTGAAAGAAAAAAGTTTATCTTTTGCTACATTTTCGATGCCCGTGCAGAGAATCTGCCCCATGAGGTATGACGTTTTAATGTATTACCTCTTTACTACTCACTATATTCATGACTCGTTTTTCAGATATTATTCATATGTAGCACTGAATGTACCGGCAGAATGTTATAATTGCACGACATATAGTGCAGGAGACATAACGTCAAAATCATTAAGATGCGGGAACTACTGCCTCATCATGCATGACGTTTAAATTTGTTGCACTTTTGCTACTAACTCTATTCTCAACACAATTCTCAGACAATATCCACTTATGAAACCGAATCTAAAAAGCAAAACTTATCATTGTACGACTCATAGTTCAGGAGATATAACGTCATAAGTATGGGGATGCCTCAAAAACTGGCGCATCATGCATGATCTTTAACTTATTACTTTTCTACTAGTAACCGTATTCACAACACATTTTGCACCCAGTATCGACATATACCGCTGGATGTACTTGACAAATTGTGTCACATAGATCAGAAGACACAACGTCATAAACACTGAGATGCGTGACAAACTGCTGCATCATGCATGACGTTTAAATTTATTACATCTTTGGTACGATGTCTACTCACAAAAGCGTTAACAGATGCTATCAGCTTATACAGAAGAAGGAACCTAGAAAATATATCACTGTAGGACACATATATCAGGAGAAGACACGTCATAAGCACCGAGAGGCGTGAGGAACTGCCGCATCATTCCTGACGTTTAAATTTATTACATCTTTGGCACTAACTCTTCTGGGAATACAATTCGTAATCATTATCCGCATGTGCAACTGAATGTACCTAGAAAAATATATAATTGGGCGACACATAGTTCAGGAGATATAACGTCATAAGCATTGAGACGCGTGACAAAACTGCAGCACGACGTTTTAATTTATTACTTCTTTACTATTAACTGTATTCGTAATATATTTTGCAGACAATATCCATATGTTCCGTTAGATGAACCTGAAATATTATATAATTGTACGACCCGTAGTTCAGGAAATATAAAGTTATAAATATTAGGCTGCATGAAAATGATTCTACAGCCGAAATCGCTAAATATTCAGGAGGTAAAATATGTGTATAAACATGTGCGACACACGCTAAATGTATTTGATATATATATATATATATATATATATATATATATATATATATATATATATATATATCCTGTTCGTTTGCGGGCAAAGCCACGTGTAAAGAGCTCCTCCTCAACTATGAATCGATTTCAACTACATTTGGTACTACTTACGTAGGAGGAGATGGACAGAGAGAGGGGATGAAGAGACGGACAGAGAGAGGGGGAGGAGAAAGAGTGTGAGAGAAAGAAGTGGAGGAGGGAAGGAGCAGATGGAAGAAGGCGGAGGAGCAAATGGACGGATATAAGAAAGAAGAGAGAGATGGACAGAGAAAACGTTAGGAAGTGATGGACAGAGATGGAAGAGAAGGAGACAGAGAGAGAGGGAAGAGGAATAGACGAGAAAAGGAAGAGTAATAGATGGAAGAAGAGAGGGGAGAGGAATAGATAGACAAAGAAAGAAAGAGGAAGGAGAGGGGAAGGAATTGGAGGTGTACATGAAGAGGGGGGAGCAGGAGATGGACAGAGAACAGAGAACAGAGCAAAGGGAGGAGGAGATTTACAGAAAGGAGGGGGAGGAGATATGAGATCATAAATCAGTTCTTCACCTGCCGGCGTCTCACAGCTGACAACGCCAACGCACGTTTCCAACGGGCGCCTGTAGCGGTCGCGCTGGGACGCGCCGGATCTAATGATACACGCCCACTGAGCCACGCCTTCAGTGGCTCTCACTACCAGCGCTCTCTGCCATCGCGATATAGGATGGTCGGCGGCAGGTACACGCCCCATTCTCAGTCACAGCCTTCGACTGTCTTCAGTTTCAGTCAGCGTCGACAGTTTGCTTGTGCTTTAGTTGTGGGAGACTCACAAAGCTCTACGTTCTTTAGTGAGCATCCTGTAATAGCTGGATTTTGTTGCTATTTTTTCCTCTGTAAAGCTTCTTCGCGACGCTCGAGGAAAGCTATAATACGAGTAAAATTTATGTTTTCTGTATCTACGTGTGACTAGTCAGTTCTGCTCCCTTCCAGATTCCCTACAACGACACGTACTGCACCGCTCTGTAGCCTACCATTGTGTAAGAAGTACTACACAACAGGAGCGGCTGGAGAGAGACAGGATGAGAAGCAAATGGACAGTGAACGGAACAGGAGGAGATGGAAGGCAGTGGACGGTGGAGGAGGTTCGCAGAGAGACGGAACACCAGGTGATGCACAAGTAGTGGGGGAGGAGGAGATGGACAGAGAAAGGGGTGAGGAGGAGATGAACTAATAGAAGGTTGGAATAAATACGTATCTGAGCAACTCTAGGTACTCAGGTAGTTACTGTATAAAATTAGTTGTAGGAAAAGTAGATACAAGGCTGAGATTCAGTGGAATGATCAACTGAAGACATAAAGTCTGTAAATGAGTCCATGATCATACTTCAGCACTTTATTTTACAACTTCGTCTTACTATTACCGGTTTCTGCCATGTTCAGATCAGTTATAAACAAAAACAGGACCAACTAAATTCAGTTTGCTGACGCTAAATCTATAAAAGGCCTCATATTACATAAGAAAGATAAAAAGAATTTACATGATTAAACTAAACATGTAAGTACATAGGAAGTGCTGGTGATGACCAGAACGCGTCTGGTATTTATATAAAAAATGTCAGTAAATGTTTCATTGTCAGACGCTCGTTCTGTCATATGAAGTAATTTTAATTAATCACTACGCATACCGCATTTTAACCATTACATTTGCAATACTGCTTAACCATGTACCCTTGCTATAGTGCCCTCTATTGGCCTCAGTTTTTTTTTTTATATATACCAGACGCATTCTGATCATCACCAGTACTTACTACACTCCTGGAAATGGAAAAAAGAACACATTGACACCGGTGTGTCAGACCCACCATACTTGCTCCGGACACTGCGAGAGGGCTGTACAAGCAATGATCACACGCACGGCACAGCGGACACACCAGGAACCGCGGTGTTGGCCGTCGAATGGCGCTAGCTGCGCAGCATTTGTGCACCGCCGCCGTCAGTGTCAGCCAGTTTGCCGTGGCATACGGAGCTCCATCGCAGTCTTTAACACTGGTAGCATGCCGCGACAGCGTGGACGTGAACCGTATGTGCAGTTGACGGACTTTGAGCGAGGGCGTATAGTGGGCATGCGGGAGGCCGGGTGGACGTACCGCCGAATTGCTCAACACGTGGGGCGTGAGGTCTCCACAGTACATCGATGTTGTCGCCAGTGGTCGGCGGAAGGTGCACGTGCCCGTCGACCTGGGACCGGACCGCAGCGACGCACGGATGCACGCCAAGACCGTAGGATCCTACGCAGTGCCGTAGTGGACCGCACCGCCACTTCCCAGCAAATTAGGGACACTGTTGCTCCTGGGGTATCGGCGAGGACCAGTCGCAACCGTTTCCACGAAGCTGGGCTACGGTCCCGCACACCGTTAGGCCGTCTTCCGCTCACGCCCCAACATCGTGCAGCCCGCCTCCAGTGGTGTCGCGACAGGCGTGAATGGAGGGACGAATGGAGACGTGTCGTCTTCAGCGATAAGAGTCGCTTCTGCCTTGGTGCCAATGATGGTCGTATGCGTGTTTGGCGCCGTGCAGGTGAGCGGCACAATCAGGACTGCATACGACCGAGGCACACAGGGCCAACACCCAGCATCATGGTGTGGGGAGCAATCTCCTACACTGGCCGTACACCACTGGTGATCGTCGAGGGGACACTGAATAGTGCACGGTACATCCAAACCGTCATCGAACCCATCGTTCTACCATTCCCAGACCGGCAAGGGAACTTGCTGTTCCAACAGGACAATGCACGTCCGCATGTATCCCGTGCCACCCAACGTGCTCTAGAAGGTGTAAGTCAACTACCCTGGCCAGCAAGATCTCCGGATCTGTCCCCCATTGACCATGTTTGGGACTGGATGAAGCGTCGTCTCACGCGGTCTGCACGTCCAGCACGAACGCTGGTCCAACTGAGGCGCCAGGTGGAAATGGCATGGCACGCCGTTCCACAGAACTACATCCAGCATCTCTACGATCGTCTCCATGGGAGAATAGCAGCCTGCATAGCTGCGAAAGGTGGATATACACTGTACTAGTGCCGACATTGTGCATGCTCTGTTGCCTGTGTCTATGTGCCTGTGGTTCTGTCAGTGTGATCATGTGATGTATCTGACCCCAGGAATGTGTCAATAAAGTTTCCCCTTCCTGGGACAATGAATTCACGGTGTTCTTATTTCAATTTCCAGGAGTGTATGTACAGTCGTGGTCAAAACGAGCGAGACCCCTAGCCTTTTCGTTATGCTGATCCGCACAGCTTTAAAGTCTGCTACACAGCATAACAGACAAGGCGACGAAGTGCTACCAACATACTATGCACAGGCGTGATATTGAAAAGCTATCCGAAATTTGTCAGACTGTTTTCAATCATGTGTAAGACTATATTAATGCTGATTAGTGCGTTAACCACAACACCTAAATATAAGATATAAATGAAAGAAGAAACGCTAATTAGTACGAACTGTACTAATAAAAATGAATTTCAGCCTATCGAGATAACATTACTGTTTTAGTAAGACAAAGTAACCCAGATCGTTACGAATTAGCAAAATATTATGCGCATTCGGCCGCGAAATGGTCTGTGTCAACGTTCAGACCAGTCATACTGGATTACCGTTGCTGACCTTCCATGAAAGTGCCCAAATTTAGCAATGCGTGAAGATTCATAACGAAATTCAGTTAAAAGTCATTCAGTGCCACACTTAAGTCAATTGAATTACTGACAGAAGCGGAAAAACGTAGGCAGTAACAAGTATGAAATTCTACAAGAGTTTCATATCGACATCCACAGGTCGCCGGTACAGAATAAGGGTAGCAATAAAACGTACTGGGGGCACGAGAATTCTTAAAATTCCTTTACTGATGGTCTATCTGCCTCCATCGAGATTAGAACCGAAAACAAAGTAGACCTCCCTTGCAGTAGCAAACACCTTTCACTGCGCTAGCAGATAACCCAGGCAAACAGCCCTCTATTATTACCCCAGAAATGAATAAGCCGGCAATTTCGCAATGAAAATGGCAAAATGATCTACAGTTTCTGTTGCATAGAATTTTGCTGGACTCAAAAACTTGTATTGTCTACCTTTATGTCACCGCTTATGTGACAATCATTCGGGATGTTTATCGAAATAACAAAAAACTATTATTAGCGAGTAAATTAAGTAGGATAATTCTGCACCACCCCAGGAAATAAACAGCGATATAGCTGCAAAACGTATTCGACAGTGTTTCGAATTCTCCATTAGACGTGCCACAGCCAGAAAACGTTCATTAACAGAAGTGTTCCTAATGGTAGCTAGCAATGGGAATGCTCGCACATCTAAACGCGGTGGCATTAATAGTGGTAGCTGACTTAGCGCGTGTATAGGCAAATGAATATTATTTGCATTCCTGTAAACGTGATTTGGATCGAAAGCGTAGCTACGATTAATTTGCTGATGTATCGACTGCAACTGGAACATTTCGAATGAATTGATGTTACGGAAGAGGAAGGACGCCTAATTCATTTCCTCTTGTCTTCATTCATTATGTTAGATTCGCAATCTGAGCATACGTACTATCCATAACCAAACTTGAGATCCAAGTCATAGTCACATATATGCGAATACAACAATTGGCTTATACTTGAGGTATTTCGTTTCCCACGAAATGGTGGCAGACGATGCTGTGGCGTCTTCGAAGCGCGAGTTTCTCCAGTGCTAGCTATCTCAGCACATCAGCTGAGCGAACTTGCATAGTATGTTGGTAGCACTTAGTCGCCTTGCCTGTTATGCTGTGTAGCAGACTTTAAAGCAGTGCGGATCAGCATAACGAAAAGGCGAGGAGTCTCGCTCGTTTTGTCCACGACTGTACATACATGTTTAGTTTGACGTTGATACCACAGCAGAATATTTTGAGGTGTGTATGGCTGGTATACATGGCTGTTAATCATGTAAATACTTTTTATCTTTCTTATGTAGGACCAGGCCTTTTATAGATTGACCTTCAGCAAACTAAACTTTGTTGGTTACACGCTGTATTTATTTGTAACATAATTGAAGATAGCAGTAGCCGAACCGGTAATAGTGAAGGGTAAAAGTTTTTGTGGTCAAGATGGGCCTGTGAAATAAAGTGTCAATGGAATGAGACTTAATACCATGGATTTCATCCTCAAAACAGTTCTTCGCCGTATTCTTAAGCATTGCTTACCAGTCCTGAACTCTTACCACTTTGGATTAACAGAAGAAACAGAGAAATCCAACGATGGAAGGCACTTTTCACAACGGACGCGGGTATAAGCGTGACAGCTTAACATAGGTGCTCAAAATTCCGTAATGGTAGTCTCTACAAGAATGACGTTCTGCATGTCGAGGTAGTTCGCTGGAAATACCGATAGCGTACTTTGCGTGAAGAATTGGTCAACATATTAGATCCTCTCACATACGTCTTACGAAATGACCACGATGAGAGAGTCAGAGACATTGAAGCTCGTACGGTTTAACGACAGCGTTCTTCACGCGCAGCGTTCTCGAGTGGCACAGGGAAGGTGAGAAGTAGTAGTAGTACCATATGTACCCTCCGCTACCCACCAGGAGCTGGTCTGCACAGTTCAGATGTAGATGTGTATTGACTTTAGTGAAAATAATTTTGGAAAGGCAGATGAAATGTGGCGGTAACACCATCGCTAAACGAGCTCTGAACGCGAGCGGTCGATGCGGCCTTTTACCGCCATCCACTGCTAACAGCCACGGCCGACCTCCGCCTCTGACTTTCGGCGACGCTCTGACTTGTGACTTACGCACCGAGAATTTTTATGTAGCTTTCCACCGAGAATATATTGCCCCACAGCCTACACGGAGGGGGTTAGGGAGGGGTGATATTTTACGAGAAGGGAATACGACGCTGTATCGCCGCGAATGGGGACAGAAATTCCCCTCGCGGTGTTAACACGTGTCTCGCATACTTCCGCTGCTGCGCCGTATTTCATGTTCCCATTGGTTTTCGTTTAGGGTTCATCTGAAAGTCGTAATGTATCCTTCATTCTTACTGGGGGTACCGACTACAAAAATTACAGTGAAGCTATAAGAAGAAAATTGTGTTATCTGAATCTATATTTGTACTCTGTCAGCCAGTCTATTGTATAAGATGAAAGGTTCATTGTCCACCGATCTCACACTTGCCCCTTCTTTTACGATTAAGGGAAGTGCACTGGAAATTAAACTGTTGGTACGCCTCAGTAGAATTAAGTTTTAGCTGTGTTTACTATCATGGATAGTGCGAGAGATCAATGGGAAGTTGTTACCCTGTGTTCGAAGGCAGCTGGTACTCTGTTAACAGTAAGTATTGGCGTAGTTTATGCTGTTTTGTAATCCGTTGAAGTTTGTTCGGCTTCTGTTTTTGAGAAACAGAGATTCATTTTGAACCTCCTGTTACACAAGAACAAACAGTTAATAGTGTGTGAAGATTTTGTTTTATCTGAAAAGATCCTGACTAAAAGAATGAACTGGTAATGCTTTTTAGCTGTTTCTACCTGACACCGGTACTGAATTTACAGTGAGTTTACTGTAAAACTGCAATACTCTGATGGACAACACCTTCGCAGATAGTGTTTGTGCTCAAAAATTAATTTTCATCCCATTATGATAGCACAATTTTACCATGCTAGACAACTAATCGAAATTGAAGAAAGTATCGCTATGCGTTTCTGTACAAGGCAGTGAGGCTTCTTAATATTTGTAGCATACAATGTGTTAGGAATAAACTGACAAGTGGAATGGCATGAGGTACACAGATAGTTCGGAAATTCCTGTTACAAACTTCTAGAGCATAATATTCCCATTCTCAATGGGAACTCATCCGTGAAAACGTACCATTTTTGTTCTACGGTGGTTTCAATTCAGATGTTTAACCCATTCACTTCTGTTTCAGGAATGGAATAAGTCATGGAACAGTATAACTATTAGGTAACAATGCAAGAGGAAACATAACGACACAGCCATTTACCACATTAAGTACAGTACGTTTCTTTGTATTAGCACTAAAACATTACGTGTTTGCATTATTCAAAAACAAACAAGAACCCAGGGTGCTGTATGCAGAGAACAGTACTGACGCATTACAACAGCTGCTCGATGTGGCGACCACCAACGTTGTTTCAGGTATTGTACCTACGAAGTATGCTCTGGTACACACTCTCCAGCCCCCCGGTGTCTCTCCAGCAGATCGTCTTCTGTCTCTATAGGGGTCTCGTAAATTAAACTTTGCACACGACGCTGCAAGAAGAAGCCAGTAGCAGTTAAATTCGGCAATCGCGGGGGCCACGCTGTTGGACGACCTCGGCCTGTCCACCTTCCTCCACATTGTCTGTTGGCATGTATCCCAACAGAACATGGGAAATGAGGTGGTGCACCATCATGCAGAAACCACATTTCCAGACGGACTTTCAGTAGCGCAGATTCCAAGAATAGATCCAATACATTTTGTAGCAGATCGACTATGCAAGACCAGTCATCTTGAGTGGAAAGAGAAATGGTTCAGTCACATGACCGCCCAGATTACCCGCCCACACGCTAACACCCAAACGGTGCGGAAATCCCTGAACATGTGTGATACGAGAGTTTTGGTCTGCCCAGACAGGGCTGTTTCGTTAATTCTGAACACAGATCCTAATGAACTTACATCCATCTGTGAACAGACCTCGATGTGAAACAGAGGTGTGTCGATCCAGCGCTGCAGGAACCACGTGCAGAAGGCAAAGCATTGTGGAAATTCGTCTGGACCCGCTGTGTCTAAGACTCCTGCATATTCGGTTCGCTAGACAAACAATCAAACAACTCGTATTAATTAGGGTTATTGTAACAATACATAATACAATTACATAACTTAGATAGATGTGTCGCAAGCGAAGGGCGATATGCAAAATAATCAGCCCTCTTCGGAACAAACACTTGTCTTTGCTACGTAGAGATTTCCAATGATAAAGGCTACGATGCGTCGGCTAACGAAGTGGCTAATGTTGAAGCTGCTATTGAAATGCGCTGCCACCAGTCGGGCGAGGCGCTTGTGTCCCCTCACCTAGGGGCTGTTGCAGTCTCGTTGTCGACCTGGAGGGCGGTCGGTCAGCGTGCGATTGGCTGACCTCTTCTCACAGCCGTCTTTTCCTGTCGTTCTCCTTCTACATCTACATCTACATTTATACTCCGCAAGCCACCCAACGGTGTGTGGCGGAGGGCACTTTTCGTGCCACTGTCATTACCTCCCTTTTCTGTTCCAGTCGCGTATGGTTCGCGGGAAGAACGACTGTCTGAAAGCCTCCGTGCGCGCTCTAATCTCTCTAATTTTACATTCGTGATCTCCTCTGGAGGTATAAGTAGGGGGAAGTAATATATTCTATACCTCATCCAGAAACGCACCCTCTCGAAATCTGGCGAGCAAGCTACACCGCGATGCAGAGCGCCTCTCTTGCAGAGTCTGCCACTTGAGTTTGCTGAACATCTCCGTAACGCTATCACGGTTACCAAATAACCCTGTGACGAAACGCGCCGCTCTTCTTTGGATCTTCTCTATCTCCTCCGTCAACCCGATCTGGTACGGATCCCACACTGATGAGCAATACTCAAGTATAGGTCGAACGAGTGTTTTGTAAGTCACCTCCTTTGTTGATGGACTACATTTTCTAAGGACTCTCCCAATGAATCTCAACCTGGTACCCGCCTTACCAACAATTAATTTCATATGATCATTCCACTTCAAATCGTTCCGCACGCATACTCCCAGATATTTTACAGAAGTAACTGCTACCAGTGTTTGTTCCACTATCATATAGTCATACAATAAAGGATCCTTCTTTCATGTATTCGCAATACATTACATTTGTCTATGTTAAGGGTAAGTTGCCACTCCCTGCACCAAGTGCCTATCCGCTGCAGATCTCCCTGCATTTCGCTACAATTTTCTAATGCTGCAACTTCTGTGTGTACTACAGCATCATCCGCGAAAAGCCGCATAGAACTTCCGACACTATCTACTAGGTCATTTATATATATTGTGAAAAGCAATGGTCCCATAACACTTCCCTGTGGCACGCCAGAGGTTACTTTAACGTCTGTAGACGTCTCTCCATTGATAACAACATGCTGTGTTCTGTTTGCTAAAAATTCTTCAATCCAGCCACACAGCTGGTCTGATATTCCGTCGGCTCTTACTTTGTTTATCAGGCGACAGTGCGGAACTGTATCGAACGCCTTCCGGAAGTAAAGGAAAATAGCATCTACCTGGGAGCCTGTATCTAATATTTTCTGGGTCTCATGAACCAATAAAGCGAGTTGGGTCTCACACGATTGCTGTTTCCGGAATCCATGTTGATTCCTACAGAGTAGATTCTGGGTTTCCAAAAACGACATGATACTCGAGCAAAAAACATGTTCTAAAATTCTACAACAGATCGACGTCAGATATATAGGTCTATAGTTTTGCGCATCTCCTCGACGACACTTCTTGAAGACTGGGACTACCTGTGCTCTTTTCCAATCATTTGTAACCTTCCGTTCCTCTAGAGACTTGCGGTACATGGCTGTTAGAAGGAGTGTGTCCGCTCTGACTTCACACCGTAACAGGAACCATAGCGTGTAACCTTTGTAAGTGGTACGGATGTAACTGTTGCCCACGCAGAACGCCCCAGACGATACTTGACAAACGCCCGTTCAACGCGCAATTGTTCGCGATCCAATACGCCTTCTTCAAATTTCGACGTGTGGCGCTGCCCTGGAGCACGACAGTTCTGCCTCCTCACGGTGAAGGTATCTGTTTCTCGGAACTGTTGCGTAAGTTTGGCTAAACGTTGGTGCAATGTCGTGTTACGCTGCGGAAAGTGTTCGTGATACAACCGATTAGCAGCTCTTCCATTATCTCGAGCTTTGCCATACGCAAGGATCATGTCTATGTATTTCATTTTCAAAACCAACATCCGTGAAGTTCGCATTCTTCTTAGATTTCATTCTTGAACTATTTCCAGTTATATAAGATTTGCCTCCTACACACAGCATGAATACTACTAACGATGTAATACGGTATCTCTTACTTGTAATTTCAAATCCAAACCATTGTTATCCTTATAATTTCAAAATTAATTTTATTTAGATATAAGATTTTTAAGATTTCTGGTCTAAAATTCTTTCGGCAGGTGTACAATCTGCATTCCTCGCTATGATGTTTTTAAACTACAAGCTGTCTGAAAGTATGACATGGCATGACCACAGTTAATGATGCCTTGCAATGCATATTCCCCGTTTTTTTGCATTTTGAACGGCATGTTATCTTGTAAGCATTAACATAACATGTAATAAGCTATTAAATGGAAATGTCAACTGCTCACTTTTACTATTGGAATTGACTCCGTATTATATTTTTTGGTGCGCTTTTATACAGTTTTTTTATATTGTACTTGATTGTACAAACCTTTCTTAGGCTACTTTTCGTCTATTTATTTACAGACCGGAAGATTGTCATAGAAAGCAACCAAACTAGGTACAGTACATTGACGGGAAAAGAAAAATTGCGTTCTAGGTATCAAAGATATTTTACTTTTAAAATTTTTTGTTTAGTGTAAAATATTTACTTGACAAATATCATGAGATACACTATGGGATCAAAAGCATCCGGACACCTCCAACAACATACGCTTTTCATATAAGGTGCATTTTACTGCCACCTACTGACAGGTACTCCATTTAGCGAACTCAGTAGTGATTAGGCATCGTAGAGAGAAGAATGTGGCGCTCCGCGGAACTCACTGACTTCGAACGTGGTCACGTGACTGGGGGTCACTTATTTCATACATCTGCACCGAGATTTCCACACTGCCAAACATCCCTAGGTCCTCTGTTTCTGATGTAATAGTGACGTGGAAACGTGAAGGGACACACACAGCACAAACGCGGGCAGGTCGACCTCGTCTGTTCACTAACAGGACCGCCGACAGTTGAAGAGGGTCGTAATGTGTAATAGCCAGACATCTATCCAGACCATCACACATTAATTCCAAACTGCATCAGGATCCACTGCAAGTACTATGACTATTAGGCGGTAGATGAGAAAACGGATTTCATGGTCGAGCGGCTGCTCATAAGCCACACATCACGCCTGTAAATACCAAACGACGCCTTGCTTGGTGTAAGGAGCCTAACCATTGGACGATTGAACAGTGGAAAAACGTTGTGTGGAGTGACGAATCACAGTACACAATGTGGCGATCCGATGGCTGGTTGTGGGTATGGTGAATGCCCGGTGAACGTCATCTGCCAGCGCTTGTAGTGCCAACAGTAGAATTCGCAAGCCGTGGTGTTGTAGCCTGGTCATGTTTGGTTGTTTTGCGTTGCACAATTACATCACAGGCCTACACTGATGTTTTAAGCACCTTCTTGCTTCCCAAAGTTGAAGAGCAATTCGGGGATGGCGACTGCATCTTTCAACACGATGGTGCACCTGTTCATAATGCACGGCCTGTGGTGGAGTGGTTACACGACAATAACATCCCTTTAATGGACTGTTCTGCACAGAGTCCTGACCTGAATAGTATAGAACACCTTTGGGAGGTTTTGGTACGCCGACGTCGTGCCAGACCTCACCGACCAACATCGATACCTCTCCTCAGTGCAACAGTCCGTGAAGAATGGGCTGCTATTGCCCAAGAAACCTTCCAGCACCTGATTGGACGTATACTTTCGAAAGTGGAAGCCGGCATCAAGGCTAAGGGTGGGCCAACACCATATTGAATTCCAGCATTACCGATGAAGTGCGCCACGAACTTGTAGGTCATTTTGAGCCAGGTGTCCTGATACTTTTGGTCACATAGTGCACCCGTAAAAAGTAGAATAGGCCACTCCACTATTGAATCATGTATTGCAGGAATAATAGGGCGTTGTCTTCTGGACAGTGGCAGTGAGGCAAATGCATTGTCCCAAACTTTTCTTGATTGTATTCCTAAGATTGTATACATGGAAGAACCCTGGAGATACTAAAAGGTATCAGATAGATTATATAATGGTAAGACAGAGATATAGGAACCAGGTTTTAAATTGTAAGACATTTCCAGGGGCAGATGTGGACTCTGACCACAATCTATTGGTTATGACCTGTAGATTAAAACTGAAGAAACTGCAAAAAGGTGGGAATTTAAGGAGATGGGACCTGGATAAACTGAAAGAACCAGAGATTGTACATAGTTTCAGGTAGAGCATAAGGGAACAATCGACAGGAATGGGGGAAAGAAATACAGTAGAAGAAGAATGGGTAGCTTTGAGGGATGAAGTAATGAAGGCAGCAGAGGATCAAGTAGGTAAAAAGACGAGGGCTAGTAGAAATCCTTGGGTAACAGAAGAAATATTGAATTTAATTGAAGAAAGGAGAAAATATAAAAATGCAGTAAATGAAGCAGGCAAAAAGGAATACAAACGTCTCAAAATTGAGATCGACAGGAAGTGCAAAATGGCTAAGCAGGGATGGCTAGAGGGCAAATGTAAGGATGTAGAGGCTTATCTCACTAGGGGTAAGATAGATACTGCCTACAGGAAAATGAAAGAGACCTTTGGAGATAAGAGAACGACTTGTATGAATATCAAGAGCGCAGATCGAAACCCAGTTCTAAGCAAAGAAGGGAAAGCAGAAAGGTGGAAGGAGTATATAGAGGGTCTATACAAGGGCGATGTACTTGAGGACAATATTATGGAAATGGAAGAGGATGTAGATGAAGATGAGATGGGAGATACGATACTGCGTGAAGAGTTTGACAGAGCACTGAAAGACCTGAGTCGAAACAAGGGCCCCGGAGTAGACAACATTCCATTGGAACTTCTGACGGCCCTGGGAGAGCCAGTCCTGACAAAACTCTACCATCTGGTGAGCAAGATGTATGAAACAGGCGAAATACCCTCAGACTTCAAGAAGAATATAATAATTCCAATCCCAAAGAAAGCAGGTGTTGACAGATGTGAAAATTACCGAACTATCAGTTTAATAAGTTATAGCTTGAAAATACTAACACGAATTCTTTACAGACGAATGGAAAAACTAGTAGAAGCCAACCTCGGGGAAGATCAGTTTGGATTCCGTAGAAACACTGGAACACGTGCGGCAATACTGACCTTACGACTTATCTTAGAAGAAAGATTAAGGAAAGGCAAACCTACGTTTCTAGCATTTGTAGAATTAGAGAAAGCTTTTGACAATGTTGACTGGAATACTCTCTTTCAAATTCTAAAGGTGGCAGGGGTAAAATACAGGGAGCGAAAGGCTATTTACAACTTGTACAGAAACCAGATGGCAGTTATAAGAGTCGAGGGACATGAAAGGGAAGCAGTGGTTGGGAAGGGAGTAAGACAGGGCTGTAGCCTCTCCCCGATGTTGTTCAATCTGTATATTGAGCAAGCAGTAACGGAAACAAAAGAAAAATTCGGAGTAGGTGTTAAAATCCATGGAGAAGAAATAAAAACTTTGAGGTTCGCCGATGACATTGTAATTCTGTCAGAGACAGCAAAGGACTTGGAAGAGCAGTTGAACGGAATGGACAGTGTCTTGAAAGAAGGATATAAGATGAACATCAACAACAGCAAAACGAGGATAATGGAATGTAGTCGAATTAAGTCGGGTGATGCTGAGGGAATTAGATTAGGAAATGAGACAATTAAAGTAGTAAAGGAGTTTTGCTATTTGGGGAGCAAAATAACTGATGATGGTCGAAGTAGAGAGGTTATTATATATAGACTGGCAATGGCAAGGAAAGCGTTTCTGAAGAAGAGAAATTTGTTAACATCGAGTATAGATTTAAGTGTCAGGGAGTCGTTTCTGAAAGTATTTGTATGGAGTGTAGCCATGTATGGAAGTGAAACATGGACAATAAATAGTTTAGACAAGAAGAGAATAGAAGCTTTCGAAATGTGGTGCTACAGAAGAATGCTAAAGATTAGATGGGTAGATCATATAACTAATGAGGAAGTATTGAATAGGATTGGGGAGAAGAGAAGTTTGTGGCACAACTTGACCAGAAGAAGGGATCGGTTGGTAGGACATGTTCTGAGGCATCAAGGGATCACCAATTTAGTATTGGAGGGTAAAAATCGTAGAGGGAGACCAAGAGGTGAATACACTAAGCAGATTCAGAAGGATGTAGATTGCAGTAGGTACTGGGAGATGAAGAAGCTTGCACAGGATAGAGTAGCATGGAGAGCTGCATCAAACCAGTCTCAGGACTGAAGACCACAACAACAACAACAATCCTAACAGGAATAAGTTAGCTATAATGAGAGTATTTGGTGTAACAAAAGGAGGTGGTACTGGAAAAATATCTAGACTAGTGAAGAACGAAGCATTAATACCAATAGGTATAAGAGAAGTAATTATAGATCATCCTTGTTTAACTATCTATTGGCACTGATTTCTTATCGAAGTACCAAGGAAGGATTGACTTTGGTCAGAGTCAGACAGAATTACCTTTGTCAGATACTGACATAATTACTGTGCCTTTCTGTTGTAACCTGTTGTGACCGCGACCGTAACGGTAGGGGGGTGGCCGAAAATGCGCGGCGGGACCAAACGGAGAGCGGCCCGTGCACAAACAAACGAACGGAAATGACGGCCACGAAACAATGACGATCGATGGAGAAAGACACTACGACGACAACGCGCAGGACGCAACGAAGTGACAGAGGCAACCAAACGAATCCAAGACGTCCACGATTAACGAGATCAGAGTATGATAAACACGCTGTATTGTCGAGGCGATGTGTCGAGACTCACGCAACGATTAGACTCGCTGGCAGAGCCTTTTTTTTTCCTTTATTGAATTTCGATTCCACCGAAGGGGACGGGCAGGCAGCAGCTTAGTATGCCGCTCTTCAGCCTACAGACTTTGTTAAAAAGAGGAAGAGAATAAATAATAAAAACAGGCGATAAAATCGGAGACTTAAAGAGTAACATGGCGAAAAAATCGTGAAATTTAAAACGTAGAACAAAGGGATGTTTTTGCTGGCAGAGTGAGAGGCCAGCTCTTAAATATTGTATCGGGGGCGCCGCTATTGGCCGCTGGAAACACGAGTTCCACTGTGGCGCCCTCACATTACATGCAGGCCAGTACGCGGGCGCCACCACAGCTTACGGCGCGATGATGCGGAGACCTCTAGGGGTCTTCGACGTCCATGACGTCTGGCGGGGATTCAAGCTGCGCGGCGCGCGGTACCAGACTTTCATTGGAAAATATTTTGATAATAATGAAACATGGGAGCTATCAGTTAAAGTAATTAAAAGTGGAGAGTACTTGAATGAAGAAACCGAGAAGTTTATGCACGTATACCAAGGACCTACAAGAACAATAAGTAAGCCACATGCAAATGGTTACAGACATCAGCATCCAAAAAGTATGAAATAGTTGGGCCTCAGAAGCAATGGGGCTCTGAAAAAATTTGGGGATAGCAATAATTTGAGTCTATAAGGTATCTACCACTCTTTGATGGATACACAGTCTGGCGAACTGTGCAGTCCCAGCTGGATGAAATCTTGTTTAATTTCAGGACCCATTCCTTCTTCTTATATTTCCTATCAGTAGAGGAAAGTTTCCTGTCAATATTATACCGCCTGTAGGGAATGGGTCACTCTTTCATAGATACAAATACACAGTGTGGCATATTGTGCAGTCCTAACTGGATGAAACCTTATTCCAGTTTCTGGTTAATTCCTCCTTTTCTCCAGTCTTAGTCAGTAAGAACTATGTCTTCTTTTTTGTAAATAAGCTATTAGTGTTTATGAAACTTCCTAGTTTAACTACTAATAGCAACCAAGAAGGAGAGTTTACATCGAAGAATTTAATATTTTCGTTGAAACCCTGTGGCTTCAAACGAGAGCAGTGAAGATAGTAGTAAGAATAAATATAGGCTGCAATATCTTAAAGTAACAATTAATCGGGAATTAGATGAAAATTTTACATGAAGACAGTATTACTGAAAGTTGAAGATTCAAAAATATAAGATATGGATTATGCATAAAGTTGCAAGGCTACACTAGTCTTGCAGTTTGACCTGAAAGGCTACTGGCGTCTATAAGTTTACAACCCGACAGAAATCACTTTAACTTGTAGGCCTTACATTTGGCTACCTGGCCATGCATTTACTAAACTGATTCTGCCCACTGACAGTGGTTGTTGTTGCTAGCTTGCCTTGGAGTATAATATATCAACACAGGTTTAATCTTTTATAAAAATTAGCTTAAAATTTTATTATTCATAAAATAAGACAAACAACACAAGTTGAGCGAAATGACAAATAAATTATGATCTGTCAGCAACACAAAGAGACACAAGAAATAATCAGCACTTCACTGGGCGGCGGCTGGTTGGCAAAGGCTAAGGTTTATGTGTTTAATCTGTTTACTGTGGCTCACAACAAGAAGTGAATAGAAGCTTTCGGAATGTGGTGCTACAGAAGAATGCTGAAGATTAGATGGGTAGATCACATAACTAATGAGGAGGTATTGAAAAGAATTGGGGAGAAGAGGAGTTTGTAGCACAACTTGACAAGAAGAAGGGACCGGTTGGTAGGACATGGTCTGAGGCATCAAGGGATCACAAATTTAGCATTGGAGGGCAACGTGGAGGGTAAAAATCGTAGAAGGAGACCAAGAGATGAATACCCTAAGCAGATTCAGAAGGCTGTAGGTTGCAGTAAGTACTGGGAGATGAAGAAGCTTGCACAGGATAGAGTAGCATGGAGAGCTGCATCAAACCAGTCTCATGACTGAAGACCACAACAACAACAACATGGCTCACAAACACGGATAACGCAATCTGATATTCTGTATCGCTGAACAGGCTTTGATGGATTTATTGTACACAGAAGTTATACTACGTTGGTACCGCTGAGAATAAGTGGCCAGACTCTGATTCTGTTTGCCCCAACAAGCCGGAGCAGCAATAATGTACCCCTTTCATAATGCGTAGCGCTGTTTCAGGTGACAGTCGCGGTGCAAGCATCTGAAGAGTGGCGATGTGCTGTGCTTGTGACTCATTATCACGGGTACGAAATATGCAAGGTGCTAGGCTGGCGATCTGTTAGATGGATCGCAATTACTCGCTGATGGAGGCCTGAAATCTCAGCAGATTTCTCTGTATGACACTCCTGCCCGCTCGTCATACCATGGATCAATTTGACTCACCCACATGGCTGTGCATACAAGGAGATCAAACATCAAGGCGGCAGACCTGATATGAATAATATTGTCCTCAGCACAGCAAGTAGTCCGAGATGACTGAGGTCTGAAGTGTCGGTACACCTAAGACTTCACCATAAACTCCCCAGTCAAGACCAATGCCAGTGCGAAGTCAAGCTCAGCACGAGTATCCTAGGAACAGACTACTCATAATAAGGTTCAGGACCAGAAATTCCTCTCCAGACTAGAATATGCATCAGAAGATCACGTTTCTCCACTCTTTCCTTTCCATCAAACCTTGGTGAACTTCCAAAAAAAAAACCGAGCGAGGTGGCGCAGTGGTTAGCACACTGGACTCGCATTCGGGAGGACGACGGTTCAATCCCGTCTCCGGCCATCCTGATTTAGGTTTTCCGTGATTTCCCTAAATCGTTTCAGGCGAATGCCGAGATGGTTCCTTTGAAAGGGCACGGCCGATTTCCTTCCCAATCCTTCCCTAACCCGAGCTTGCGCTTCGTCTCTAATGACCTCGTTGTCGACGGGACGTTAAACACTAACCACCACCACCACCTTCCAAAAAAAACACTCATGCAATCACATCTACAAGGGTTTCGTGCCAATCACAAGAGTCCACGAGCTGCATGTCTCCCCTCTAACTCGTCTTCTCTACCCTTCGACCAATCCTAACCAAATTTAATAATATTACTTTCCCTGCTGGAGAAGCAGCCTAACCCTGACTCATAAATTTCCACACACGTAGCTGAAGATATTAAACTCCCGTGTTGTTTTTCCCACTGCCACTTTAGGCAGTGTGCTTTGAGTTTCCGTTTAGGTCAAAGTGGACAACATATTTTTTCACAGAGATCATTATCTGCACAGGCCAAACGTTACAGTAAGCCCGACCAGGGGCCTCGGCTAAACTTAGAGGAGTGCTTTTGTGTCCCAACATAGACCATTTCGGAGCAGCTATAAATCTTGCGTTCATTATAAAATTCTTCCGGTGGCCTGAGGCTTCCCAAAAAACTCTGCGGGCAGAGGGACGACACCGCCTCAACAGTCCATTGATAGCGTCCGGTGCAAGGTGAACATGGAAACTCGCGAATTTTTATGGCCGCCATCCCTCTATACAATGGGCGTTTTTGAAACTGTCGAAACGACTTGGCTGGGCGACCTACTTCTCTCTTGCACCCCTGTCCCTGCCATGGCCAGAGGCGTCTAACAAGTAGATCCAGGTAGGCTGTTTTTTCGTCTCTTCAGCCGACAGCATTGTCAGCACACCAGTGCGAGAAGTTCTTGGCACCATCGGTCCGTCCGTCGTAAGTACTTCAAAATGTTCCCCTCCCTAATAACTGCATGTGACGTCCAAGCCCCAAGTGTCCAGTGCAAGATTTACTGTTAAATGACAAAATTGCCTCCTTGTTCTCAACCACAGAAAATACTATTAGAAGGAGAATCACCATAAAGATCCAACATGTATTAACAACGTAAATGCTCCCATCAATGCCTGCTCATGCTGATAACTTCCTGTCATCTCACAAAAACATTAAATAGTAACATTTAGAACGAAAATTAGAGACAAAGTGACTTTTCCTTTCTCAGAGTGATGTTTAAAGTGGGTTACTACGTTGTCTGTAGTTGAGAGGACATAATGAGGTTGTGCCATATAGAGGAACAGATGGCGTTTATTTCATATATAAAGGAGATGTGAGGGAGGAAGTGGCATGAAGTTGAAGCCAGGCTTGTGTAAAATGGCAGTAGGCTGATGTAAGGAAAAAGGATTGAGGTCATTAGGAACACCCATTCAGTAGAGAAATTAGGTGTAATGGGGTCGATAGGCTGACGTAATTAGTGGAGAAAGCGGAATGGAGAAAAGTATATTTATATCCCCCAAATCTCAAGATTTGTTTTAAAAACACGAATACTTGCTGTAGGGCAAATTTTCAATTAAAAAGCTAAGTATTGCCAAACAAATGGACAGGTAAGGTAGTTAACAGATGCAGATTATTGGTAAACGTGAAAGTAATAGACACAGTTTATTAATTAAGATAAGGTAAGTGGAAAGAGCTGTAAGAAAGGAAAAATTTTCGTAGTAAGCTAGCGAATATGCTAATTGAGCCACATACAGATACAAACTCACTGAAGTTACTGAGTTTTACAAGATAATCGAACAAGTATTGTAAGACTCATATAATGCAAACGAGACAAAATACGACAAAGTAAACATCGAAGTGGACATATACCAAAGAGAAGTAAAGAATTTTGTAAAGGGTATAGTATGTGGATCACATCCTGCAACGAAAGAGATCCATGAAGCTGTAATTAATAGTTTCACTTATTGTAAGGACGATGTGCAATAACAATAATCCTGAAAAAGAATATTTACTTTAAACAGAAAAATAACTTGTGTTGACTTCTGATAAAGCTATTTAAGTAAATAAGGAAAATAATGTATATTTACAATTTAGTCTGACTTCGCTCAGTTTAGTAAGAGAACAAAAGTTGAGGCTGTGCTAATTGTTTCTCAGAGACGTGGAGGCATTGTGTAATTGCAGCCTGCGAGCTGTGTGGAGAGAGCAGTGACGAGGCCACACACCAAAGTGACTCCACCCCTTTCCCTTGTATAGAAATACAGCGATGACGAGAATGCTCACCACACTGATTCCTCCCGCCTCCCCCCCCCCCTCCCACCCCCTTCTACTCAAAGTGTTTTAGTTATGATCACAACACTCGCCATAGTACCTACTAACTAGGGAATAAGTAACTACCAAAGTTGTGCAAGTGAGGTGTATTGTTTCTTATTTTTAAGTGCTTTAAGTGGCAAAGCGCAACAGTTTTCAAACTCAAGACCTTCTGAAAATGAAGAATGACTACAATTTAAAAGTATCCAAAATTTTCCCACTAACCGATTTACATAGGTGTAATAACACGTTGACTTGTGTTGAGTTGTTTATATGTGGATGTTTTTGTGTGCGTACTATCAAGTAAGAAAACTGCAGGTAACAGCGTTTCGTAGAGCCATGGATTCTTAGTAAGTCCTTGCTTCAAAAATTAGATTTTGCTTCAAAAAGTCTTCTTACAAAATAAAAGATGGGAAGATGTGAGGAAACAAGCAGGCGCTAATGTGATGAGTAAGATATTGAGTCTTCCCAGTGACATGGGCAAGGTCCAGCAGAGCGCAGCGTGCCGTGAGGTACTAAAATAGATATTGCATAAAATAATTACGTAAAGTTAAATGTTTAAACATTGTTTCAAGACTTGTCAAGACTTGTTCAGATTCTGCAAGACTATGAAAAGGTTACATATTGTGAATCTCAACACCATTCGCTTATTAGTTACCCTAAATATCCACATTTTATAAAATTTTACAGGAGTATGATATAGAGGTACAGAGTTCTGCTTCTGCAGTGGGGTTCATTTTATAGTAAAAACATGAGGTAGAAGTTTTCGTGAAGCTACTTCATCTACTTTTTGAATCATTAACAAAAACCAACATCTGTACCTAAATCTTGTAAAACGAGTTAGATTAACTAATGTTTTTATTAAGCTACAAAGCCAACATGATAACTCTGTAAGTTTTATATGTAACAATGAAGCTGTACCAAGTTTAAAGATAATATGGTAGCTTTACGAAGATAGATAACTTAAAGAGGAGACAGTTCAGAGGCCACCATCTACCCAATGTTCCGTTTGAAAAGTTCTATATTTCAGACTGTAACAGATATCGGGCTAAGGATTTCATAGAACATAAATGAAGTGCTGATTTAGTTAGAGAAAAGTTGGGATCAATTTTGTATTCACAAATGATGCTGCAAGCAGCTTGGAGCAAGTGTTTCCTTCGCTGTCCACACCGATCATATACTGCATAAGGAACGAGGTGTGTGCACCTGGGAGTTTATTCGATCGTTTGTCAATCGAACAGTAAGGTGCTACGCTCCTCGATAGAATATTTTGTGTTTTTTTCTTTATTTTTTTTTTAAAGCGACGGAAGCCGATTAAGCCTTGGAGGGCATTAAATCTGATTGACGTTAGTGTGTTTCGGCCGAACGTGATATCGCATAAATCTTGTGACACTGTGTAGAAGTGAACTTAATTGGATTAGTAAATTATCTAGAAAGTCTTTGTTTCGTTCATCCTGTTCCGTTTTGTGTGCCGCCCTCTATATAATAGAATACCGCGTGTCAAGTGTCCGAGATTATTCACCACATTTAAGGCAAGCAATTAACTTTACTCATGGACTGAAGATTACTGAACAGCACGTTCTCCAACGTTTTCTGACTGTTCAGACAAATATTTTTTGGGGTCTTGTAAAAGGGTGTGTTATCCAAAAATCGCACAGGACTACCAAACAATAACTACGTTCAAATATTAAACAACAAACTATATATATTATACTCGTCACACCTCACCTTGTATGATGAGCGGTGATGAAAGAATGATATGACTGTCTTTCAAAAGTGTCTGCAAGAAAATATTACGCAGGTAACCATTAGAATATTGTAAAAGAAGTACTGAGACATATCACTTCATGTGCTGTAACGCGTTTACGTTTTTTGATTAATCATTTGGACTGCTTCCCAGACAATCTTGGCGCCGTTAATGGCGTTAATGGAGAAAGGTTCCAACTGTTTCTCAGATTGCAAATCGTTATGGCTCTATGTTGTCCTGCAACAGCTGGCCCTTACGAAGCGACGTTCCTGAGGCAAAGTATCACGGAAATCGGCAAGGAAATATTTTTAGGTCTGATTATTTCCTTTTCGTTATTCTCATGTTCTCATTTCTCTGATTCGTTGGTGCCCTGGGAGATTTTTTTGCTGTACATAGAACATTTTGCAAGATACATATAATACATAGGCTGCCGTAAGCATGTAAAGAAAAAACTACTTCATGAAAACTGAGGACACTGCAGAGATTCTGAAATTAAATTTAGATTCAGGAGAGAAATATATTCCAGATATAGTGTCTACTCTTCTAGTAGTTACAGATAATTTTTTTGTTTTGATCAGTGTCACTTATCAAATAACATGAAATGTCTGACAGGTGACGAGGCAAGTTTAAAACGGGATTGGAAATCATTACTTCTGAACTGTAAACTTGTACTTACTCAAACAGTTGTTGCATGTCTGCTATCTCAATAAAAGAATTCACTCTGTTGTCAAATTTGTGTTTCACTTGAAACATGAATATTAGTGACACTAAACCACAGAAATATTATTTATTGTTTCCTTTTCCACGTATATGTTTCTATCTATATTTCGTTATGACATGCAAGTCTAATATTTTACAAACACTGGGAAATAATTTTGAACAATACGTTCGTTGAAACTTGGCGCAAGTTAAAACTGTGTGTCGGATCGGGACTGGAACCTGGCTTCTTTGCCTCTTGCGGACAAAAGCTCTAGCATGTGAGCTATCCAGGCACTACTCAAAACCAGACTTCAATTTCATCAACACCTGATCTCCTACCTTCCAGACTTCATATAAATTCTCCTTCAGCCTTGGAAAAGTAGCATTCCTTGAAGAATATAGTAAATTTCCTGGAGAACGTGGAGGTTATGTCAACGAATTAGCACGATTTTAGAAAGCATGGCTTTGCGAAACTCCGCTTTTGATTTTCTCACACGATATGCTACGAACTATGGGTGAAGGGAACACAAGGGTTTCATACTACTAGACTTCCAAAAAGCGTTTGACACAGTGCCCCACTGCAGATTGTTAACGAAAGTACGATCATATGGAATAGGGTCCCACATATAAGAGTGGGTCGAAGATTTCTGACGTGATAGAACATAGTACGTTGTCCTCGACGAAGAGGGTTCATCAGAGACGAGGGTAACATCCGGACTGCCGCAGCGAGGTGTGATAGAGCTGCTGTTATTTTCTATACAGATAAATGATCTGACGGACACGTATGGCAGCAATCTGTGGATGTCTGCTGATGATGCTGTGATGTACGTGAAGGTGTCAAAGTTGAGCGACTGTAAGAGGATACAAGGTGGCCTAAACCAAATGTCTAGTTGGTGTGATGAACGGCAGCTGGCTGTAAATGTAGAAAAACGTAATTCTATGCGGAAGAGTACGAAAATCAAATCAGTAAAATCTGGATACAGCATTAATAGTTTCCTGCTTGACACAATCACATAGTTTAAATATCCGAGTGTACGCCTGCAAAGTGGTACGAAATGGAAATTGAATATGAAGATTGTAGTAGGGAAGATGAATGATCGGCTTCAGCTTAGTGTGAGAGTTTTAACAAAGTATGGTTCATCTTTAAAGGAGAACGCATGTACGACGCCAGTACGACCTTTTCTTCAGTACTGCTCGAGTGTGTGGGATCCCCAGTAGGACGCATTAAACGACGACATCGAAGCAGTTCAGAGGCGGGCTGCTAGATGTGTTACCGCTATGTTCAAACAACACGCAAATATTACGGAAACGCTTCTGGAACTCAAACTGAAATACATGGACGGAAGGCGACGTTCTTTTCGAGGAATATATGTGGGAAAATTTAGAAAACCCGGAACTGAAGCTCATTGCAGAGCTATTCTACTGCCGACATCATACAATTTCCATAAGGATCACGAAGGTAAGATACGAGAAATTAGGGCTCATGCGAAGATATCTAGATAGTCGTTTTTCCCTCGCTCTATTTACGAGTGTACACTGCACAGTCGCTTACAGCGTATGTATGTAAATGTAGATGTGGATGTAGAAGAAAGGATATTGCGAAGACTGTCTTTGCCTGGAGAATTGTTCCCAGAATGAATTTTACTCTGCTGCGTGGAATATGCCGATTTCAAACTTTCTGCCTCTGGCAGATTAAAATTGTGAGCCGGATCCTGACTGGAACATGTCTATTGCAAATGTAACATTTCATGAAAAAAGAGGATTATTTTTATAAAAAGATTCAGCGGTTACAATGGTAATGACAGACACTTCATGTTATATAAAATCTCGAATGAATCTGACTGGTTTCTTGAAGCAGTCTTTGACGTCGTTAATCATACTTTGAGACGACGAATGGTAGTGACATTCTGGTGGTATAGGTGGCTCCTGCGCGTAAGATAATTTGAGCAACAATTTCTTGTAGTCACAACATTAAAAAGCCGCAATATATTCACGGTTTGATACATAGTTCATTTCGGGATTATCACAAGGATTTTACAGGGCGTTTGTCATCTGTGTAAATGTGTCAAGAGACTGGTCCCCACATTGCAACAGCACATTTCCCTCAGGGGAGTAGAAAGCTGTAACCCTCTATACATCCTCACGGTAAAGGAGGTAGTCTTTACTTTCACTTCATCTGCATCTACGATACCCACCTAAAAATAGATAAAGGCTAAAGCTAAAAACACTCATCATCTTAAACCATACATACGCCACAAGAAAGTGGCGCAGGGCAGCATAGCGCTGCAAACCATCTGCGCGCTTCACACTGTGTCATCCTTGCAAAGACAAGAGCAAGGAGCTCTGAAATAGGGAACTCACACATGCAGGGTAAGCAATACTACTCGTATGTTGAAACGTCCCCTTTAAACAATTATACATGACTGTGCTTAAACTGACACACAATATTTTTTAGCGCAACGCAATCTGACTTTCAAAAATCCTTACAAAAGAATGGCCCTGACTAACATTAACCTATACCTTTCACAAATCACTTACCTCACAAAAATCTTGGTTACTCGAACTACTGCAATACAGCGAGCACCACTACTGCCAGCTAAATAAAAGATTCAAACTACGGAAGGCACTAACTACTAATAGGCATAGTTAGCAAATGAAAGATTTTAATAGAGAACAAACAATATATTTACCTTAATAGTCATAATATATATAGCAGTTCATGACAAATTACAAAACTTCGCCATCTCTCTCCCCACATCCACCACTACTGGCGGCTCACCTCCAACTGCGCAACGCTATGCGCTGTTCACATCCAGCTGCCGCTGCCCAACACTACAATGGCAGACAACAATGCAAACTAGACACAGACTGCACACAGCACAGCCAGTGATTTTTATACAGAGGTGGCGGTACCAATAAAAAAACCTAAACAGCCTACTTACAATGTGTCCTCTCTGTACATGTTTCCTTGCAGCTATGGCGAGCGTTTTATCGACACTGATAAGCAAACACATTATGACTACTACCCACCGCAACATTGAATGCCGCCCGGTGGCGTTGCGGGCATAATAAATGTATGTAATCGGAGCAGACGCAGATTGGCGATCATCCTAGGTAAGACATGGGCTGCAAATGAGGTTATCCATTCAGGTAAGTGACTTTCAAAAAGTGCAGATTATTATTACGCAGAGCCTGTGAACGAGTATCTCGAAAACGGCAAAGCTGGTCGAAGGTTCACGTGGTACTGCCGTGAGCATGTATGGAAAGAGGTAGGAGGACAGTGAAACTTCGGAGGCTTGTGTGCTCTGTAAAGTAGAATAAATGGTGATATGTGGCATCTCTGCTACAAGAGCTAAATGCTGGTGCACGCACAAGTGTTTCGGAACACACCATCCATCGTAGATTGTTAAACATGGAGCCCCGCAGAAGACCACCCCTAGGTGTTCACATGGCTCGAAACGTGCAGCTCGTCACGGACGCAGGGTGGTGGGAGCGGTATTATGCTATTGGAAATATTATCCTGCGCTTGTGCACTTGCATGGGGCCTGCGGTAGTAATCGAAGACACGCTGACAGCAGCAAACCACCTACATCCCTTCATGCTTGATATCTTCGCCGACGGTGGTGCCGGCCGGAGTGGCCTTGCGGTTCTAGGCGCTACAGTCTGGAACCGAGCGACCGCTACGGTCGCAGGTTCGAATCCTGCCTCGGGCATGGATGTATGTGACGTCCTTAGGTTAGTTTGGTTTAATTAGTTCTAAGTTCTAGGGGACTGATGACCACGGAAGTTAAGTCGCACAGTGCTCAGATCCATTTGAACCAACGGTGGTCTCATTTCGGCAGCATATTTTGCCATGTCTGCGAGCCAGATCCGTGGTACAGTGGTTTGAGGAGCATTATAGAGAATTCACGTTGATGTCTCGGAGGCCAAATTCGCCTAATGTAAATCTTACGGAATCCGTCTGGGTCGCTGTCGGGAGCCATCATCGCGTACGTAGATCAGAGGCCGTTATTTGGGCGAGTTATATGATCTGTGCGTAGACATCTAATGCTACATACCTCCACAAACCTACTAAAAAACTTTCGGATCCCTAATACGCAGAATCATTTATATATTTCGTTCCAAAGACGGGCCACATATCTATTAAGGAGCTGGTTATAATATTTCGGGTCGACAGTGTGTATAAGCAACTGTAAATGCCATCTTTAGATTTTTATGTGAACGCTTAAAAACTGTGGGCTCTACATTCAGTTCATAGCAGAAAACTCAATAACTGCAGTGTGAAAGTGCTCGATGTTAACTTACGTAAATGCAGCGAATTATATAACCATTCATGCTTTCATTAAGTCACTGTCGAGTGCTTAGACATTTTTATAGCTAACTTACTGAAAGATATCGTAGCTTGAATGGAATTTAACTGGTGTTACAGGTTTGAAGTATTACGACGGGAATGTTCAAAATGGCTCTGAGCACTATGGGACTCAACTTCTGAGGTCATGAGTCCCCTAGAACTTAGAACTAATTAAACCTAACTAACCTAAGGACATCACAAACATCCATGCCCGAGGCAGGATTCGAACCTGCGACCGTAGCGGTCTTGCGGTTCCAGACTGCAGCGCCTTTAACCGCTCGGCCACTTCGGCCGGCAATGTATTCTTCGGCTTCTAGAAGGCGTCTTGTGTGGTATGAGGCGGTGCAGCTGTTCGATGATTTCACAGTTCACGTCCGAGGAAAGGCGCAGATGTGGCTGTTAGCGAGAAGCTTCTACGTTAGTTAGAAGCCGTGCGGCAGACATGTGGAACTCAAAGGCTTGCTGCAAATTGAGACGCGTATAACGTGTGTGGAACGGCACAGGGCAACACACATTTTTGAAGGGGTACGAGTGGGGCCGCGCAAATTGGGAAGCACACGTTGGTAACACGACTCGCGCCAGACCCGTCGTATTCGTATACGAGCCCTGCGGCTTGCGTCAGAGCATGTGACACTGCATTTCGTACGAGTACCAGAGGCCGTCTACGGCGGGGAACGACTTACTATTTCAGACGAGTTAAATAATAAGCTTTCGATAACACACAATAAATTTGAGGCCATTAGTAGCTACCTTTCCAGTAGTACATTGATTTCCCGTCAGCCCTATAAGGAGCCGAGCATTTCCGACGTATGGCGGGCAAGATGACTAGTGTGCGCCACAATGTCGTTGGCCGGCTCGCATTCCTCGTGTGCTCCGTGCCTGCACCTGCAAGTGCAATGTGGCCGCCGCGTCGGTTGTAACTTCACGTCGGACCTGTGTTTAAACTGTGTTTTCGTCTGGGAAACGCCGTTTTTGGCAAGTGGTTCCTGTTCCGCCGTAAAGTCAAGCGCCGTCGCGCCAGACGGGAACCTTAGAGCAGAGAGGGCTGTGAGACGACGTCAGCCAATTGCACATTAACCGATCCCTCTCCAGGACGACAACGCGCAGGCAGCGGCCTCTACACGAAAAGGACATAAGCACCTCGCCGCCTGTCCACGGCCCATTTCTGCCAGTTCTACAGCAGCGAGTTCGAGAATAGCATCAAGACTAGTCATTTCGCTTCTACTACGTAGCATAGTCTATACTGAAGAGATTTCTTGTTTTATCTGTCAACTTTTCCCTGCGACACATCTGCAATTCACAAATCTAAGTATTGTAATCATTTCCCTTTGTAATATACTTCATTAATACTATTTGCTTGAATTCTTGTCTAGCGATCTGAGAAATCAGGTTCCCTAGGCACCCCACATTTGACGAACAGGCACGATACAACAGTTCATGTGTAAGTAGGCTATTTAGGTTTTTATGTTGGTAACGCCACGTACCGCTCTGTATGAACATCACTGGCTGTGCTGTGTGCAGTCTGTGGCTGGTTGGCATTGTTGGAATATTCGCTATTGTAGTGTTAGGCAGTTGGATGTGAACAGCGCGTAGCGTTGCGCACTTGGAGGTGAGCCGCCAGCAGTGGTGGATGTGGGGAGAGAGATGGCGGAGTTTTGAGAGCTGATGATCTGGACGTGCGTCCATCAGAGACAGTAAATTTGTAAGACTGGATGTCATGCACTGATATATATATTATGACTTTTGAACACTATTAAGGTAAATACATTGTTTGCTCTCTATCAAAATCTTTCATTTACTAAGTATGCCTATCAGTAGTTAGTGCCTTCCGTAGTTAGAATCTTTTATTTAGCTGGCAGTATTGGCGCTCGCTGTATTGCAGTAGTTCGAGTAACGAAGAGTTTTGTGAGGTAAGTGATTCATGAAAGGTATAGGTCATTGTTAGTCAGGGCCATTCTTTTGTGGGGATTATTGAAAGTCAGATTGCGTTGCGCTAAAAATATTGTGTGTCAGTTTAGTGTTGATCAGAATAAGTAAAGAGCGAAATGTCTGAGTACGTTCAGTTCTGCTCAGCTGTTTGAAAATCAAATGATGTAAGGGGTATCCAAGCACAGTAATTCATAAATTTTTCTAAGGGGATGTTTCACCTGTACTCACAAATAGTGGAGGTGTTAAAGCTATCGCAGCTTCGACCAGCTTTGCCGTTTCCGAGATACTCGGTCACAGACTGTGCGCAATAATAATAATCTGCACTTTTTCAAAGTCACTTATCTCAACGGATGACCTCATTTTCAGCCCATATCTTCGCTAGGATGATCGCCAATCTGCGTCTGCTCCGCTTACATACATTTGTTATCGGATGACGTGCCCGCAAAGCCACAACGCGGTATTCGAAGGTGTTAAAGTGCGCGTTTTCGCGAAGAGACATTAAGTGTAAACCGTGCAGGGCGAGTGAATTAAAGTTATGAGTGGGATCGGTCGGCAGAGTGGAGGGACCTTCGCTCTCCCGTTGGTGCAGTCTGCGAGTCGGCGTTTGCGCTGTGTCAGCTGAGGAGAGGCCCGCGGACCACAGCCACAGCGCTGCGTCAGGCGCCTGCTGCTGCTGCTGCTGCCGCCACCGCCGCCAGCTGCTCTGCCGTCCCGAGACGCCTACGCGTACGGCGCTGCCTCTGGCGACTCAGCGGAAAGCGACGTACGTAACTCAGCGACGCAGCTTAACGTGGACTGGCCGTGCACTGCAGGGTGTTCCACATCAAATGGACAAACAGATACAGTGAAGATGGCTACCCGGAAGGGAACGGTGGCGGCAGACACAGCTATTTCAAATGATAATGCCGAAGGGAAAACTGCAACGCGTACAAGGAGACGGCACGACCGTGGGGTCGGGGATTTGTCCACAATTTTGTGTGGCGAAAGAGGACCCCTAACACGTCACGTGGTTAAAATATTAGGACAGTCCCGGGAAAAATCGATCCAAAATTTCTTAGGTGCCTTATGAGTATAAAATGTTAGCACACTGCGGAGGCGCCGTCTGGCCTATGTGTTTAGGGCTCGGATTATTACGCCAGAGGTCTCGTGTTCGATTCGCCATCTGGCACGTTTTTTTTCTTCTGTTTCATTGTCTTTGGATATTCCACCCATTATTCAGAAAGTTTCCCAGACCTACATTATCTTTAACAAATTAGTTACATTACTGAATCAAAATTATTTTCCTTTTGTCCAACAACACAATTCATGGCGGTGGGTTTTCCATTTTTCATTGTGAAGTATATGAGGTGAAACATTGCTTTTTAAACAGAATAACAAAGTCGATTGGGAAAGACTCTACTTTTATAAATATAATAATTATAAACAAGAACGGCAGTGGTAATTATCGTAAAAACGAACAAAGCAATAATTTTTGCGACATCTTGCGCAACATATAAAGCGGATTTTTTACAATCTCAGGGCGTTTGCAATAAATCTGTACAAAAACATGCCCCATTAACATTTACGAAAATGTTTCGAGTTTCTGACAATTTTGAGGCAAACCAGGCATATTAAATCATGTCTCGGAATATTGGTGACAATAATTGATGGTGAATTATAGAATGAATTTTTATACAATCTTCCCGGGAATTAATTTCACGATTCTCCTGTAACAATGCACTGCAATTTTGGAAGCAACAGAAGAAGAAAAAAGTGCCGGAGGAGGAATCGAACCCGAAACCTCTGGCGTAAGGGTCCGAGCACTAACCCTGTAGGCCACACGGCGGCTCGGCAATGGACTAACATTTTCTACTCATAAGGCACCTAAGAAACTTTGGGTCAATTTTTCTCGGGATTTTCCGAGTAGTGCGTCCTAGTATTTTAACCACGTGACGTGTTAGGGGTCCTATTTCACCACACAAAATTGTGGACAAATCCCCGACCCCACGGTCGAGCCGTCTCTTTTTAACTACGCGATGTGTTAGGGGTCATCTTTCACCACAAAAAATTGCGGACAAATCCCCGACCCCACGGTCGTGCCGTCTCCTTGTTTGAGAAGCAATGAATACACAACAACGATACGAAGAAGTGATGACATTTATTGAAAATGAAATTTCTGGGCAAAAGATGACACAGGCAAAGCAAGCAAATTGAAAATGGAATTAAAGGAGAAATTTGACAGTGGGTGGTAAAGCGGGCGTTTTTAATTGGCAGGTTGGAACAATTACAAAAAGAAAAAGAAAGCTATAGAGAAAATTCTTAAAAACCAGTGAAAACGTAGGCAAATGCCGTGCTAACGACGCCACTTAGTAGAGACGCAACCAAAACAGCTCCTGCAGCTAAAACAGCGGCAGCGCAAACAATGAAACAAAATACGTTGTCCATAAATTCAAGGACAAAAAAATGGTTCAAATGGCTCTGAGCACTATGGGACTCAACTGCTGAGGTCATTAGTCCCCTAGAACTTAGAACTAGTTAAACCTAACTAACCTAAGGACATCACAAACATCCATGCCCGAGGCAGGATTCGAACCTGCGACCGTAGCGGTCCTGCGGTTTCAGACTGCAGCGCCTTTAACCGCACGGCCACTTCGGCCGGCAAATTCAAGGACAAATCAAGAGGCAAAAGTGGTGCAACAGGAACTAATGACCCTCATAAAACTCACCAAAGAGAAAATTTGCATAACAGAGATGAAGCGAACCAATGATGCACACATCGTGGAAACTTATACATAAAGTGACAAGGGAAAAATAACAAATAACAGAAAGGCGCAAGAGACACTGATTTGTGAACAGCCTAGGAAAAAGAGACCTTTAATGATACTGAACAACATCCCAGAGGGTACAGATGCAAAGACACTAAAGACACAAATACATGTAGATAATTGAAGATGAGCTGAATAAGGAAATGATACGACTAAAGGGAATAAAAGTGGTCCATCAAGTTACTGAAGTGGGTCCTGAGGCTAGAACAGCTCTCATGAAGCGACAGAAAGTATATCTTGGGTTTCGTTCGGTTCCAGTGAAAGACTTTCTAGTAGTGAGGAGGTGTGTTTAACGCCAAGACCTCGGTCATTTGGGAACACATTGCGATAAACAAGTATTAACTTGTGGGAATTGTGGGGAAGAAGGCCATATCAGAAAATTCTATAATAAAATCAAACAAACGGCAGTGTGTAAATATAGGGGTAAAAATGCACAGGGAACAAAATGGTTCAAATGGCTCTGAGCACTATGGGACTTAACATGTGTGGCCATCAGTCCCCTAGAATTAAGAACTACTTAAACCTAACTAACCTAAGGACATCACACACATCCATGCCCGAGGCAGGATTCGAACCTGCGACCGTAGCGGTCACGCGGTTCCTCACTGAAGCGCCTAGAACCGCACGGCCACACCGGCCGGCGCACAGGGAACAGAAACGAATGTCACACGTATCAAAACCACCTATCAAGGCAGATTTTAAGAACGGATTGTGGATGGGCATCTCACAACAGTAGAAAGCAAAGAGGAATGTAATGATACCTTCAAGTGCCGTCTATGTAAGAAACATAAATCACAATTGAGGAGGAGGAGGGACGCCAAAACAGAGAGGAATTTCTGACACGAAATGAGCTGTAAGGGCAGGCCACTGTGGCCGATCGGTTCTAGGCACGTCAGTCTGGAATCGCGCGACCGCTGCGGTCGCAGGTTCGAATCCTGCCTCGGGCATGGATGTGTGTGATGTCTTTATGTTAGTTAGGTTTAAGTGGTTATAAGTTCAAGGGGACTGATGACCTCAGATGTTAAGTCCCATAGTGCTCCGAGCCATTTGAACCATTTGAGCAGTAAGTACCTTAGAACAGAGCATGCGACACAGACTGAAGCAGAGCATCATGCTCCTATGAAAGAGCAGGAAAGAAGTTTTGGCGAAACTTCAGAACTATGTGGTATAATAGAGAAGCAAGATCAGAGACGGATTTAGGAGTGACATATGATATAAGCTGACAGGATTTGGTGACACAATCTGGACAGTTGTACGTAGAATGCAACCGCACACATTCTGAGGAATACACTGCCCTACATGCAGAAGTAAAAGAAGATTCGCCAATGGAGGAAGTGAATCTGCAACAAAGAAAAAAAAATGTTGAAATGTGTGAGAAATCTGATGGGACTTAACTGCTAACGTCATCAGTCCCTAAGCTTACACACTACTTAACCTAAATTATCCTAAGGACAAACATACACACCCATGCCCGAGGGAGGACTCGAACCTACGTCGGGACCAGCCGCACAGTCCATGACTGCAGCGCCCTAGACTGCTCGGCTAATCCCGCACGGCGCAACAAAAACACTAAGAGACTCAGAGCCAGCTCTTGCAGGAGACAAACACCTTCTACAAAGAAGTAAACAATAAGACTCAGACCAGAGCAGATCCGCCACAGATTTACGAAAGCATAGAGAATGTTATGCAGCTCACTAGACTGTAGAGCCGATGACGCTTACTACAGCGTTAAGATATCTAGTAAGATATAAGCATCCAGAAGGGGAATATGTTACTTTCCCTGTACCTGATTTCGTAGATAAAATCCACCTCAGAGTGAACAATCTGCCAACAGAAGTGGACAAACTGGAGCAGTTACTGAAGCAGGTTTCTGCCAAAAGAAATGAATCATTCTCCTTGGATACTTTCTACTAGGACTTCGTGATGGCGCAAGGTCGTATAGCATTCGATTACAGACGACTAGGCCAAGACTGTCAAGTATATACCCGTCACCCCTAATGGAGATAAAGATAGGACAGCTTAATGCTATGAGAAGCGTCAGCGTATTGCATGTGGCTAGGGGAGTGGCAGAGGAGTTGCAGTTAGATGTATTGTGCCTCCAAGAATCGTATACGAAGGTAGTAAAGATCCCCAGATCGACAACAACTACCCAGATAGTCACACAAGGGCAGCGTCAAATGGTTCAAATGGCTCTGAGCACTGTGGGACTTAATATCTGAGGTCATCAGTCCCCTAGAACTAAGAACTACTTAAACCTAACTAACCTAAGGACATCACACACAGTCATTCCCGAGGCAGAATTCAAACCTGCGACCGTAGCAGTCGCGCGGTTCCGGACTGAAGCACCTACAACCGCTCGGCCACACCGGCCAACCAAGGGCAGCGTCCTATGGGACAATAATAGCACTCACCCAGGCCACAACATTGACAAAAATAGCACAATACTGTTCAGAATACGTAATGTGTGTGGAAATATTAACCGGAAGGGAGAGTTGCATCCTGTTTTCCATGTATTTTCAGTTTAGTGATGAGATCGACGAGTATCACCTAAGACTAAATGATTTTGCTTACCTAGGACGAACTAAGCCTCTCGTGTATTCCACTGATGCAAATGTAGTCAGTATTATGGTATAGCTGCCTGACTGATGACTGTGAAAGACAACTAGAAGAAGCCGTTACGAAAATCGAGCCAAAGGTAATGAATGCACCTCATAATCCGCCAACCTATGAAGGGAGGGTCGGAGCAACGTCAAATATTGACGTCGCAACAGAAAATATGGCAGCAGCGCGCTGTGTGAAAAACTGTAAGGTTGCGAGTGGAATGACATCGAGTGACCAGAATGTCATACACTATACCATCACTGGAAGGGAAATCCAAAACGACACAAAAAACCTGCGCATAAGGCCCAAATATAAGCTCAAGGACGTTAACTGGGAAGATCTAAGAAGAGTATTTCAGTGTCCAGGAAGTCCACCGCTTGGTGATAATATAGATGTTAATGCGCAAGAAACGACAGCGGCTATACGTATAGCAATGGGGCATTGATACCTATCAGCGGAGGTCATTCTAAGGGAGTAGCTTGCATCTGGACAGAGGCGCTGTAGAAATTAAGATGCGAAACAAGAAGAGCCCGGAAGCTATAACAGAGCAGCATGACTCAAGAAGAAAAAGTCATAAGGTTACATAGATATCGATGCTTTAAACAATGTTTCAAGGAAGTGTTGTGGAAAGTAAAACTGAAACGATGGAAGGAATTCGTGGAGACTAACTTAGAAACCGATCCCTGAGGTGTACCTTATAAAATACTGTGCGAGAAAATACGATCACCAACAGTCTTATCCACTCTCAAAAGGAATGATGGGATGGTAACAAAGCTGGGAATAGTCAGCTGGTCTAAAATGGAAACACTACTTCCTGACGATGGAGAAGAAGGCGAGACAGATGATCAGTGTAGGTTACGGGAAATGTTATGGGAAGAATATGGGAACAATAAACTTGTGTACCCCTTCGTACAAGACGAAATCAGGCATATAATTTTAAGACTGCAAAAGAAAAGATCTCCAGGATCGTACGGGATCGTTGCCGAAGTAATACAAGCCTTATGTGACCAATTAGATAGCTACCTATGCTGTCTGTAGAATGAGTGTCTCTTGCAAGGAAGGGTCTCTGCACCGTGGAAAAACACTGAAGTGGTAATACTTAGTAAAGGGCAATATAAATACCCAATGATATCCAAATCCTACAAACCTGTTTGTCTTTTGAGCGTTCTCGGAAAGATATTTGAAAAACTATTATGCAAAGGAGTACAAGATCAAAGACTGCTACACGGAATGAGCCCTCACCCGTACGAATTTAAAAGAGGCAAGTCAGCTGAAGACGCTTTTAACAAGGCGATTCCTCTAGCGACAGATATTCGTTCTACGTACGGTCTAGGGATGATGATTGATACTGCTGGCGCTGGCGCTTTCGGTAACCTATGTTGGCCGTCTTCCTTTGGTCGCCTTTTGAGTACCCAGAAGCGCTGTATAATTGCCTGAGAGATTATTGCCATGGGAGAGATGCTTTTTTAACATGCCCAGCGAAATAATAACGAAGACAATAACAAAAGTCTGTCCGCAGGGATCAGTGTGCGGTCCAGAGTTTTGGGATATAGCATTGGAGCCCATACTAAAGACGTTATATGACAGCGATAACATAAGCGGTCTGGTGTCATTTGCAGAGGACGTACTGCTCGTTGTAAGTAGTGACTCTAGAAGCATTATAAAAGACAAATGTGGTGCAGCCCTCCACTAACTTGGAGGCTGGTGCTGAAGTGTTAAATTGTCACTAGGACCTCACAAAACAACGCACCTCCTTCAGAAAGGGAACCTAATAAGAAACCCTAAAATAAAATTATATGTTACAACGATTAGAAGAAGTGTTATAACGAGATAGCTAGAAGTATTTCTGGACGAACGTCGTAACTTCGCACATCACGTAGAGGAAGCAGGCAGGAAAGATACCAACGTAATGAATAAAATTATGGCCATTGCAAATAGGCAATTTCGGTTTCCCTGGAAGACAATTAGAGTATACCACCAATTTATATTAGCATCAGTCGTAGGATATTTTGCGAGCGTCTGGGCTCATAGACTGCCAGCCTCAATACTGAGAAGAGTTCAACAAGGCGTGCTAGTAAGCTTAACTGGGGCCTACGACACTATCCCGACTATTGCTTTGTTAGTAATTCTACGAACATGTCCAATGGACTTGGAAATTAGGAAAAGGGGAGCCTTTCACTGATCAAAGAAAGCCAATCAAATGGAAGTACGAAGGGTGCATAGAAGTGAGGCCACTTAGAAAAAGGCAATAAAAGATCGCGTATTAAAACTGTGGAAAAATTAATGGGACACTTCCGGCACAGGCAGGAGAACATACGAAATTCTCCCTAACATCAGGCAGAGATCAAAAATGAGATTTCTCAACCCATCGAGTGGACTGATTCATTACCTCGCTGGCCATGGCCCTTATGCTATGTATCTATACGAAATCAGAAGACAGATGAATGTTAGCTGCGTCTGCGGCAGTGTGGGCACACCAGAACATACATTGTGGGACTGCACGCTCTATGAAGATGCAGCGGGTACCGGACGTCAGGTTTTTAAAATATGGGATCCCAAAGCAGCACTAAGGAGCGAGTCGACCTGGCGCATTTTGGACGATACTGCCGCTGCAGTATCCAGGAAGGCCAAGGAATAATCCACGAGGCATTCAACCTGAAGTGATCCTGCTTCCGTCCAGACTATACAACATACTCTGCAGATGGACAGAAGATGAATGAAGTTGGCGACCACCGAGTGAAATGCTGTCCCAGGAATCTATATTGCATTGGTGCAAGTGGTCATAGAAGTGTGGACTTTAAGAAGTAAAAATGATGGTTGGAATTACTACAGTGGAAATGCTACTGAGGTGCTCCCCGACGCCCAAGGAGTCCAGCAGACTGGCTGTTGTCTGGGGTACCATGAGATTGGAACCAGTAAAGGAAACAAACATGTAGTTAAACGCACCGAAATAAATGAACAAACAGAGAACAAATTCTAGTGTTTGTAGTAGATTATTAGCTGGATATTTGGTTAACGATTTTAATGTAGCTTTGCAGTTATAGAAGAATTTGTAGCTTTTTCTTCTTTGATCTCTCCTTTAAAAAAAAATTAAGTATCAGAAATATATTATTAATACATAACTTATATCTATCCAAAAGGAACTGTGATTTGTATTGCCTATTTTAGCTTTTTAGACAATGGGCTGTAATTATGATGAATAAATAAAAAACATAAAAATGCCTGCACCTCGTCGCAGGGCGTTGTGTTTTGGCACAGTTTCTCGCGCCGCGCGCCACGCATACTCTGTGCGAAAGGCGAAGTGGGAAATGGGAAAGCAGTCCTTCAATCTGCTCCCTTCGACACCATGCTATTGGACAATGACAGTATTGGCCATCTGATAATTATTCAGTTACTACTGAACTTTATTATCATTCAGTAGTGTTTCCTTTTTCGCCGTTTAAGCTTCCGATCTTTCTTCATTAGTACATTACAGTGATACAGTAATAATGTGTAGGTGTTGTTTGATCAGAGATAGTATTCTCGTGTCGTTGCACGTCGTCCATACTACCAACATAGCTTAACTCAGCAATCTGTGAATGCTGAAGGCCACGCTAACGTGTCATTTCCAGTTGCCCTCACTTCCAGGTAGAGAATTAATGCAGACAGTAACACAGTGATTCGCTAACACTGGCATATCACAGAAAATTATGGAATACTAACATTTTAATTTCATATCGATTATCTAAAAAGAAACTCCTCAACTTTCAGCCTTTAAGTTGAATTGAATTCAAAATAACGGCATTAGAACCGAAAACGAAAGTAGTAGACTCAGAGCAACTGTTACCTCCATAATGTCAGGATTAAATATAATTGTGAGAAATTTTAAAATAAAAGAAATACTATGGCCATTCCCATGGGTATGAGGAGACCAGAACATTGCCAGAGCATGCAGTACTAGAGGGGACAAGGTACAAGTAAGACAGTGTAGTAAAACTATGTCTAGCTATGGCATAGTTGTAGCTCAAACTGCCAGCTGTATGGAGATAGCCAGTAAAAAATGTTGTAATATAAGCTAAAATGTATTCACTTAGGACTTTAATTTTATTATTTTTATTTTACGTTGTTTTATTTATTTAGAATTTCTTCTTTCTTTTGCCTTTTTGCATGATATATTGGCGGCGGTTACTATTAACATACTCTGTCAATATATATATATATATATATATATATATATATATATATATATATATATATATATATGTGTGTGTGTGTGTGTGTGTGTGTAATGCCAAGAACTGTACGTTACCATGTTTGTTTAACATACACGACTGTTTAGAGTTCTGAAATAAAATATTTAAAATTTATGACAGTAAATACAAAGGAACTGAACTCCACTGACAGCACCAGCTTACTGGTGCTGAATTTAGGTGGCAACCCTTCTTGGAAGTATTTCCGAAGTTAAAACCAATTCATGACCATATATTGTACTACTCAAAAGGGAACAGAGGAGAGTCACCATGAAAAATTTAGGACTGCAACTTAATTTGCAATATTATGGTGACGTTAACAAGCCATACTAAGGCAATGAGACACGCGAAAAAATTTTCTTTTCAAGTTTTACTAACAAAATGATTATAATTTAATCAAGCGGTTTCGAAATGTTTGCCATGAAACGATTGATGACTGACATCCTGTTTCCAAGAAACAAATGGGAACATGAGATGAAAGTACACTGTTGAGGGGCCCCAGTGAAATGCCTAGCTTCAACGTAGCCATGTCGGAAATACAAAAATTTACAATGCATTGGCGTGCCTTAGTCTACTGCTGAGTGAAAGCAGTTTCACTTACACTGGATCACACTTCGTCTGCTTCATCCCGCCACCGGCGGGGGAGGACCTGAAGAATCCTGGTAGGGCTCTGCGGAGATTGGATCGTCGGGGAACGAGGTGCGGGATCAAATCACTTTCCCCGCTCAGAAGCGTTTTCCGGTGTTCGCAACTCTGGCCACAAATTCCTTGTCGATTGCTCGTGTTCAGGGCATTGCACTGTGTCGCTCTCTCCCTGTTGCACGAACATTAATCTTTCTAGATACACAGATAGGGTGGCCAACACGCACTCCGACTTCACACGCTACTGTAAATTCTCTTGATAAATGTTATGGAAGTAATTGTTAGTTAGTCTTCAAAGTAAATGTTCGCGTGTAAACACGTCACTGGACTTTACTTGTTACGTAGTAGATATTAGCGTCACATATGTAGTATATGAAAAGTGTCATTACTAAGTGAACCGTTTGTACATTAATTTAAAAGCGCGTCAAAGTCTATAAATTTTCACATTTGAAAGTATAGGAACAGATAAAATGAAGTGGGCTGTAAAATGAAAATTCCATAAAACATTTGTGTGAGTTTTGCTATGTATCTGGAGGTCTAGTTCTATAATAAAACGAATTATCTTGGCGTATTTCGACGGTGCAGTCAGCATAAAGTCATTTTTCTCTCTTCGTATAACATCCAGAAATGCCAGAAAACTGCCAAAGTGGTATAAGAACACTCCCTAACGCATTATGTAGTGACTCTCGGAGTACGCAGATGTACCTGCGGGTGACAGCGTTCCCTTTTTAAGACTGTAAAATACTGCGAGAAAAATTTGACCGAAATTTATCTCATGTTGCGAAATCTGATGCTCTCTTTAGAGCATAGCTGTCTTTGTTAAAATGTGAGCATGTGCATGTAAACGTTGGTCCGACAGCGCAGCTGTAGAAATGTAACGAGTATTTGTGTTTAGTTTGTACATACCCGTGCTTTAAGATGGCTTTCTTTTTTGCGAAGATAATAACTTGTCATTTTTTCCTATATGACTGAACAGTACATCATCATCATTATTATTATCATCATGAGACACTGGTATCACTTGTTGAGGGACAATATTCCATTTTTTTGTCCTCACACCAGGCGAAAGCATAACATGGGTTGTCAGCATCCCTGTACTGAAAAGCAGTAGAATTATTCTGTGTTTTCTTTTCGCTACGCTATGTGGAAAATATAAAGTATACATCGCTGGTCTCTTAAATGTGCTAACTTTGAGGGTTGAGTCGCACTGCTATACATTATGCCGGTGTGATTTCATCCACACCTAAATGAGTAAGTTGCGTGTCTTTTCATTTGTCTTCCACGATGTGGTCGAATTCACATCAACTGACGTGCGGAGTTTAAAACTAGAATGGAGTTTCATGTGTCACTTGGAAAACTGATTTATGTTGTTTATTTTGTCGTATTTGCCGCTAATACCTACTCAGTTGTATTTTTTTCTAAAATTCGTTAATTTTGAAGAGATCAGCGCCTCTTATGTAGAGAAACAGAGAAAGAAGGCCATATGGACAGATGTTTCCGGACAATAAGTTTACTCTTACGTAAGTTATATGACGTCATGTCGAAGCAATATAGACACTTTTGCAAAGTTTTTATTTGTTTGTTTTGTGCCACTTATTCTCGAGGCTGAATGCATATTTCCTGAAATTCTGAATTTGGAATTACATAGTTTAGACCGGCCAATATACTTTATTTCTTACAATCTCCAATACCTCGATAATACACATCTGTGCTACGTGCTATTCTTAATTATATACTTTTTTGTGTGTTTTGACAGTTCCCTGTAGTAGTTGGCGTTAGAGCTGCACCTTTTTTCAGTTTGAAATCTGCTGATAGGTATACCTGCTTAAAAGAAGTCCGTCTAACTAAGGGCTCACCTTCAGAGGACGTAATGTTTCCAAGTAGAGAAGGAATTAGCATGTTTCATCAAAATATGAGCGGTATTAGAGATGAAGTTAGTGAACTGCTTATAGATGTTGACTCTGAAATTATTGGTATATCGGAGAACCACTTAAATAATTTGACAATTCAGAGGCTTCCTTTACCAGGATAGCGATTAGCTGGCTGTTTTTCAAGGAGTTCCTTGCGGGTTTTGAGGAGTGGCTATGTACGTAAAAACCAGTATTCCATTTGAGTCCATGGACGTATCACGGCACTGCACTGAACAGATATTTGAATGTTGTGTAGGGGCAGTTGAATTTAGTGAAACTAAACCTTTAACTGTTGTTTTTATAGGTCCCTTAACTCTGACTTCAGAGCATTTCTGCTCAAGTTAGAGATGGTTTTTGGTTCACTTTGTAGGAAGTACCAGAAATTAGTTATATGTGGTGATTTCAATATAAATTTTGTATAGGAAGGAGCAACAAAAAGGATGCTGGTAGATCTCCTAAATTCATATGATCTGACGAAAACTGTGTTTTTTCTAACTAGGGTGCAGGGGAACAGTATCACAGCCATAGACAATATGTTTGTTCATTCTTCATTACTAGATGGACAATCTGTTAGTAAAAGGCTGAATGGCCCTTACAGACCATGATGCACAAATTTTAACACTAAAAGGCTTCTGTACTCAAACAAATGTCACATATAATTACAAACTATGTACGAAAGTGAATCCAACAGCGATTGAGGGTTTTTTAAACCTTCTCAAGGAACAAGTGTGGTATGATGTTTATAGTGCCGATAACATAGATAATTAACACATTTCGCATGCTCTTTGAGAGTTCTTTCGCATTAGAACGTTCTAAACGGGGTACTAGCAGTAATAGGCAGCCCAGGTGGCTGACTAGTGGGATAAGGGTATCATGTAGAACAAAGCGGGAACAATATCATTATGTTAGAAGTAGGTTCATCAAGCTACAGTAGCCCATTACAAACTGTATTGTAATGTGCGTAAAATGTTATTAGGCAGGCAAAGAGTATGTGGTATGCTAATAGAATAGCTAATGCACAGGATAAAATTAAAACCATACGGTCAGTTGTGAAGGAAGTGTGTGGTCAGCAGCACCAGGTCGACGATATAAAGTCAGTTCTTAGTAAAAATATTTCTGTTTTGATAGATCAGATATATGTACAGTATTTGAAAATCATTTTCTGAGCATTGTTGGTAAATTAAATAAAAATTTAGTTTCTACAGAGAATCGTACAACTTTCTTGGCAAATTCATTTCCAAGATTGAAGTTTCAGATACTCCGTAGTGATACAGACAAGGGGGAGATTGACTCGACTTAATAATTAAATCAATGAAGACCAAGAACTCTCATGGATATGATGGAGTGCCTAACAGAATATTAAAGTACGTTACTGCACGTGTTAGCCCTATATTTAGCCATATTTGTAATTTTTTCTCAGTAGTAAAGCCGCTATATTAAAAGCGAGAAACCGATAATTTGGACAACTTTAGACCTATTTCTGTGCCATCAATGTTTGCAAAAGTTATTGAAAATGCTGTGTATGTAAGGATAATTGATCATTTTATATCATACGATTTGCTAACAAATGTGCAGTTCGGCTTTAGAAGTCGTTTATCAACTGAAAATGCTATATTCTCTTTTCTCTGTGAGGTACTGGATGGGCTAAACAATAAGTTTCGAACGCTGGGCATATTTTTTTATTTAACTAAGGGGTCTGGTTATGTTGATCATAAAATATAGCTCCAGGAGTTGGATCATTACACAACAGGGGGAGTAGCTCACAATTGGTTCACCTCTTACTTTAGCAACAGACAGCAAAAGGTCATTATTCACAATGTTGAGAATGGCTGTGATGTGGGGTCTAAGTGAGGTACAGTCTATTGGAGGGGGGGGGTGCCCCAGGGATCAGTGTTGGGTCCACTACTTTTCCTTATTTATATAAATGATATGCCCTCTAGTATTATGGGTAACTCTAAAATATTTATGCTAGCTTGGTAGTAAAGGATGTTGTGTGCAACATTGGCCCGGTTTCAAATAGTGCAGTACATGACCTAAGGTCATGGTTTGTAGAAATTAACGCTAATTCACAGCAAGACTCAGTTTATACAGTTTCTAACACACATTTCAACAAAACCTGACGTTTTAATTTCACAGAATGGACATATGGTTTGTCAAACTGAGCAGTTAAAATTTCTAGGTGCTCAGATAGATAGTAAACTGTCCTGGAAAACCTACGTTCAGGATCTTGTTCAAAGACTTAATGCTGCCATTTTTACTATTCGAACGACATCTGAAGTGAGTGATCGTTCGACACGAAAATTAGTCTACTTTGCTTATTTTCTTTCGCTTATGTCGTATGGTATTATATTTTGGGTTAACCCTTCCCACTCTAAAAGGATATTTCTGGATCAGAAACGGTCGGTTCAGGCAATAAGTGGCGTGAGTTAACGAACCTTTTGTCAACTCTTGTTCACGAGTCTGGATATTTTGACATTGGCCTCTCAATGTGTATATTCCATACTATCATTTCTAGTTAACAATATTAGCTTATTCCCAAGAATAGGCAGCTTTCACTCAGTTAATACCTGGCAGAAATTAAACCTGAATTTGGATCGGACTTCCTTAACTCTTGTGCAGAAAGGTGTGCAGTATACTGATGCATCCATTTTAAATAAACTACTGCTGGGAATTCAAAAATGTTAGCAGTAATCCACGCGCTTCCAGTTCGAAACTGAAGAGTTTCCTCATGACGCACCCCTTCTGTTCTGTCGAGGAGTTCCTTGAAAAATTAAGGTGATTCTTGTTGTATTGTTGACTGCGTGTATTTATGGATTGACTTTTTTCGGATTCATAAACATTTTATTTTTATCTGTTATTACGTTTATGTTGTAATTACATGTACTGACATGTTCCATGACCTTGGAGAATTGCTCATCAATTTGGTCCTACGGATCTTGACGTGTAAATAAATAAATAAATAATAAATAAATTTACAGACAATAAACACTCTTCCAAGTCCCTGGGTGGTCAGACATTCAGTTACTTAACTAATTTCCAATAGTTTGGTTCAAATGGCTCTGAGCACTATGGGACTTATGAGGTCATCAGTCCCCTAGAACTTAGAACTAATTAAACCTAACTAATCTAAGGACATCACACACGTCCATGCCCGAGGCAGGATTCGAACCTGCGACCGTAGCGGTCGCGCGGTTCCAGAATGTAGCACCTAGAACCTCTCGGCCACTCGGGCCGGCTCCAATAGTTTCTGATTACCCACTGTACACGTATTTGTACTCTCATCTCCCTAGACGTCAAATTCGGTTAAGATTACACCACCGATAAGTATGTGGTTTAGTGCATTAAGCCCACAGCTCAATAATACCATTGCGCGCAATGTTTAAAATAATTGCAGAGAGAATGAATTCCATCTGAATTCCATTTGTTAAAGCCCACGTGGACTTGTAATGCAACAAACTATTCTGTGAAAACTGCGAACCAGAGTGGTATTCTTAGTAGAATGATATACATGGAGTGATTAAGTGGTAACTTCTATAGAACATGTAGACGTAAATAATCCAGTTTGGTCCAGGTAAATGGTGAGACACGTAGATGTAGCTACATAAGGCAAAACAAGCACAGAGCTGAAGTTTCCAAAATAGACAGATGGGTGAGGATGCTGAATTAAGTGTTATGAGTTAAGGTGCCAGTAATCGGGAATGAAAGTGACAAGCGGTAAGAATTATTCATTGAGAAACACCTCTGTGTCACATGTTTGTAAACTCTGAATGTTTCATATGAAAATAATGTCTACTACATTGAAGTTGGTGGCACTACTTCACTGTCCAACGCAGTTTCGTTAGCCATACGTTTAAGGTGGAGGTTACCACTGTTTATAGTTGCTGAATGGTTAGGCAAAGTGGAGAATTACTCGCTACAAAAACTTGCACACAAGCGTTCCACATGTGGCGCAGACGAATGTAGTGCCGCGAAAGCCAAACGAATGCAATGAGACAAGCCTTTCAATAAGCGTATTCCTAACACGTATAAATTTATCAACGTAGACAGGAAAATAAGACAAACTAGGTCGTCCAAAGGATAGCGAGTTCGCCAAAGGATTGTCAGCACAGACGAACTTGAGATGGTGCTTGATACGGAGGGGGTATATTAATTAACAACAACCCGTCAGCGTTGCAGTCTTCCGTTTCAATGCTTCCTACTGTATTAGATTGTTGCTGCTAGGTAGGTATGTCAATAAAAGCTAAATATTAATTTTTGATGGCTAGTTTTTTAACTCTCAGTCTATGATCAGTACCATGTTTTTTTACTTTTGATTTTTGAAGTTTGGCACACCCTATAAGGAGATACATATGGGACAACGTTTTAAAAGTAGACTGCTTGTATAATATTTTAGTTTTTTGACTTAGTAACCAAGGGTTTTAATTTCAATTTTGTGTAAATTAACTGTGATTTTTGTCTGTTACGTTTTCTTCTTGGCACTTATTGTTCAGTTATTATTCTACGTCTGAATGTAACGCTAATTCCCACGGGCTGGCGCATAATATCTCAAAACGTGGTTGCCAGGAGCCAGTTGTGACCGTATTTTCCTCAACTATTGGAAGCATTATTCTTTATCTTGGCCATCGAACTATATCTTACTTCCGTTTTCTTTCACTAGATATCACGTCGTATCGTTCATACAGTCGTAAATGTTAAATTATTGAGCTGATGAGAAGGTGTATATTTGTTTCGAATTTAACAGACACACTGGACTAGGCGGAGCAGCGCATAGCCCTGGCAAAGAAAATCTCCCATCCCCTCGCCTGCAAGACGGCAATAATTTTTCTCTGCGACGGCGACAACGGATCCGAAAGAGACTCTCTGCTACAGGTGTGCTACGTGACCGTCTACTACTTTGTATACACTGTTCACTCACAAATTAAAAACAGTTACAGGAACCGAGCTATTTCAAGTATTTCTTCTTGTAGACTTTAGCTTAACACTCGAATTGGTTCTAGTGAAAGCGTAAAACAACAAAGATTTCACCTCTGCAGATCGAACACTGAGCACCACACACGTCAAAATAACAGCTCTGGAAAGAAACTCTTACCCCAACGGGGCAGCAATCGTTCAGGGAGAGCGATGACCAATAGATTTTGTGCAGCAGCAGTCAGCTCTTTGACAGATCAACAACAGAGTAGATGGGCCATGATTCCAAGGAGAGCAATGACCAGCGCAGTTCGCACATCACCCGTCAATGCTCCAGGAACTGTCATCAAACTGAACTCAAGTTTGTGACATTATCAACCGGAGAGTCAGGCACCGCCCTAGAAACCTCATGAAATGCCGTAGTCGCTTGTTAATAACGCAACTAGCGACTTCACAAGGAGAAGACCGCGTCGCCGCCGCAGTGGTTCAAAGGTACGGTACTGAAGGGAAGATTGCGCCGCCTGGCGCTCAGCTGCAGCACGAACCGTCGCCGCATAAGTGGTCACTGGAATCTGCACGCTACGACTCTGCGCCGCACCGCTGCCACGAGGAATTAAAACTCAATGTATTCTCTGTTTATTTTAAGGGTCTTACGTGTCAATAAATGACTGGTAGTTGAACCACCAATATTTCACTCACACCTCACCCATTGAGCCGAGGAAAGAACGCATTCCACATCACATAAACGGTCGTTTCCCTCTCTCCATCCCTGACAAAATAATTACCTTTGCTGCCCCCTGTCACTGACGCTCAGTATCTAGAATCACAAAACCCCGACCCACTACGTAGTATGTTTGTAGGAGCATGGCCATTCGAAGCAGTTTGTTGGTCTGTAATTGAGAGCGTGTCTAGTGTATTAGTCAACAGTATGTAGCTGCTGCCGTGCTGTAGACAGTGGTAGAGAACAGCATCCGCAAACATCTGTGTGGATGCACCTTGTCAAAAGGCACCACCGTTGTTTGGGGGCAGGATCCCTCTGACCTTCACGTATTTTGTCTTCTGCATGTTGTCTTCTTTCATGTTCTTCTTTATGTTCTCAGTAACCAACCTGAACTGACATATCCACCGTGTGTATTTCATATCCTGATCCTTCAAGGACTGGCCGGGAATACCACATAATCAGTGAATGCACCTTACTGAAAAGTCACGTCGCCACGCGGGATTAGCCGAGCGGTCTAAGGCTCTGCAGTCATGGACTGTGCGGCTGATCCCGGCGGAGGTTCGAGTCCTCCCTCGGGCATGGGTGTGTGTTTGTCCTTAGGATAATTTAGTTTAAATAGTGTGTAAGCTTAGTGACTGATGACCGTAGCAGTTAAGTCCCATAAGATTTCACAAACATTTGAACATTTGAAAAGTCACGTCCTATATGCTGATGCCTGCTGGTCACCACCGTAGGCCATGCAAAGCTGACTCGAACGCTGCCACAAATTGTATGCTTGACAACAGCACTGACCGCCCACTAACAAGGTGTCCAGACTGCTAACGGGTCATCATCATCCTGGAACGCACCCCGTGTATCAATCGAAGGACCACTCCTACAGACTCCGGAAAAAGGCCCATGCATTCCGAAATCGAGTGAAGGAATGCGTAGTCGACTCGGTCGAACGCATGATCGAAACGACACCGACAAGTGCGTCCCATTTTTTGCAAGTCTCCATCATGCTATTATGTCATGGTATGCTCCTAATGGTTTATGAATGTTGGTGACACCGCCTAAGAAGGTACGATCGCTGTGGACTACTTTCCCGACAGCAGCAGGGAGACACATGTGGAGAATGTGGGTGAAGATGTTTTAGTTGATTTTGAGGTGGGTGTTGGACGAAAGTACGGCCATCTACAACCACCACTTGAATACAGTACTGGGATTAGGATACCATTTGTGAATTCCGTGGGGCAATGAAATCAGGGTGGAGTAGATCTTGACATATCTGGAGCCACTTGTCCTCCACAAGGTCATAAAAAGTACGGTAGAGTTCCTGGGGTAAACCATCTGGCCCTGGTCCTTTGTTCAGTGCTCCTTGCGCCAAGGCCAATGTCAAGTCGTGGGAGGGGATGGACATCAGGAGGGTATTACCCGGTACCACATGTCCAGGGGCAGGAAAATAGTTCAGGACCCCTTTATAAACACAAATAATCCCTGGATCTTCTGTGTGCTATGTCCCATAATGCCGAGCGAATGGATGCCCTATGTCCGTTTGTGTAACGGCACACCCTTCCGCCTCCGTGTATATTGTCATCATGAGCTGGCGTTCGCGTGTCGCCTCTCGCACACAATGTGATAGACTGTCGCCATTTCGGTGGGAATGCCATCTTGAACTATCTTAAGGACGCAGACGCCTTCTAGCTGCCCCGCCATGATGTGGAGTAGACGGGTTTTGATGGGTTATACAGCCAACTGACGTTCTGACTGCGATGGTTGTATCACGAGCTCCCGTAATTCTGTCCGATGTCGTCCATTGCCACCTCGTCTGTCATGTTCGTATGCCATCAGGGTCTTTCTGAGTGTGGGTTTGGCACATCCCAGCCACCACACTACTGTGGAATCTTAAGCGGGCAGGCACCCGAGACAATGGGTCGACATGTTAGCAACTGCTTGCTGACATGTCTCCTCGTGAAGGAGGGTAACATTATTATCCAGGGACAGGGTGACAGTACAAATATACACGTTGGTAGCTGAATTTCTGCATCACTGGTCACTGTGCGGAGGCCATGTGAGACATATAGCTGGTCTAGCGTAGCTGGTAAAGTGCATAAATCTGAGCTGGTTGGCACGACGTAAGTGTTATGTGTCATGGAGTGCTAAGTATTCCAGTGCATGCAGAGCCAGGTGTGGGATGTGGTCTCTGATCACCCAGTCCTTCAGCATGACAATGCCAGACGACACATGAGCGCTGCGACATTTGCAACAATGTAACTCCTAGGTTTCACTGTCATTGATTATCCTCTATAGAGTCCCGACTCGGCCAGGTCCGAAATTCATCCGTTTCTAAATCATAAGAACACCTTTGAGGACTTCATTTTGATAATGATGAAGCGGTGCAATCGGACGTGAGGCAGCGGCTCTGCCAACGAAGTGAAACGTTTTACAGTGACGGTATCGATAATCCAGTTTCTCGTTGGGATAAATTCCACGGTGACTATGTTAAGGAATAAATATTTATGAAGAATAAATATGTACAACGTTAATAACATTGATTTTTTTAAATAGTTTTGTTATATCCTAGCCAGTAATGCCACCCGAGCCCGCTGCCAAAAAGGTTGGCAGCATCAAAGTCCGGACGCCGTCCGCTTAAGCAGAGCCAGCGAGACAGGAAATCGCCGCAAGTCTGCGCGCGCCACCGCTGGCTTCTGGCTTCTTTAGCGCTGGAGTCACGAGCGCTAGGACAGTTCTGTATTCGCCGCTCAGTTGTATACTCGCCACCGAATTGTGTACTTGCTAGTCAGTTGTGTGTTCATCGCAGCAGAGTTGTTGTTTGTCGTCAGCCGACGCTGACCTAGCCGCTCCGACTCGAACTAGACAGATTTCTGTAGACACCGAGTTCACTACTGTGTTTCTGTATCTTCGTTAATAAAGATAAGTACCGACTTTTATTTCAAAACAGTCCAGGATGTGTATATTGTTTCATCATGTAGCTATCCCATTTGTCCAGAATGAGGTTGCCAAGGTGCTGCAAATAATTATGAAACTAAATAAGTGACAATCATGTTGCAACTGGAGAGCGAAAATTGATGACACTATCTGCGTTACTCCGTGTGCCGACATTATGTACGAGATAAAAATTGTATTATGTCTTCAGCGTACCAAAAATAATTAAATAATACTGAAAATTTGTTTCGTTTGTGATCTATGTTGTTGAGAAAGGTAAAGTAAGAAACCGAGTGATATGCACTGCGACTGCGTTACCGTCTGAATACGGAGCATTCGCAGTTTCCCCTTCTCTCAATCCTCACACTCAGACAGCGTGGCATGACAGTGACGGAAGTGTCCAGCCAGGCTGACTGCTAACTCACACGTGCCAGGGCATGGTTCACGGGCCAAATTCTTGGCTGTTCCTGATCTACAGCATTTCAAAGTGATGAGTGTGTTCTTTTCATGGGGCTGACTAATATTTTGTCCCATATTCTGTCCATATGCCTCATATTTCTGCATCTTAGGTTAAACAGTTGATTTAAGTGAGATGAGATGGTTTCTAGTCGGTCTTAAACCATTTAACAGAAATAAATTATGGCCTCACAGGTTAGTCATTCCTCTAGCTCTTTAATGGTTATATCATTAGAGCTCTTCTTCAGTTGTTATTACAAGCTGGATAGGCAGGCAGCAATCAAATTATTCTGGAAAAGTCAGGTTGGTTTACGTGATCTTATTATGAGCGCTTATGAAATAATGTAACGTTTCTTTACCATAAGAGAGATTGCCTATATTTTTAGACGACTACAAGATAAGTTCTCTACAACAGACTTAAACCTAATATTAGTTTTGGTTCGCATATATCCTGCACGGCCGAACAGTGTTGACTGTGAATACAGTTCTAGCATCAACCCATTAGTGATGAGTGTGTAGACTGAATCACTAGTACATGTTACATAAATGGGTGCTCCTGTAATTGAAACAAAATTTTGATTTATAACATTCTTAGCACGTAAATATTTTTGGGGAACGTGTAAAGGAAGTTTCTGTTTCCGGCTGCGACATACCTGTCTGTTACTGTATGTGATATAGAGACTTTCAGCTATGACCCGTCATCCGTCGTTCTAAAATGAAAGACTGGGAACATTTCAGTTATTAAACCGAAATAACTAAAGTAATATTGATTGTAGATTAGTAAAAGTACTAAAGGACGCTTATTGTAGGAATGTACAGGGCTATTACAAATGATTGAAGCGATTTTATAAATTCACTGTAGCTCCATTCATTGACATATGGTCACGACACACGACAGATACGTAGAAAAACTCATAAAGTTTTGTTCGGCTGAAGCCGCACTTCAGGTTTCTGCCGCCAGAGCGCTCGAGAGCGCAGTGAGACAAAATGGCGACAGGAGCCGAGAAAGCGTATGTCGTGCTTGAAATGCACTCACATCAGTCAGTCATAACAGTGCAACGACACTTCAGGATGAAGTTCAACAAAGATCCACCAACTGCTAACTCCATTTGGCGATGGTATGCGCAGTTTAAAGCTTCTGAATGCCTCTGTAAGGGGAAATCAACGGGTCGGCCTGCAGTGAGCGAAGAAACGGTTGAACGCGTGCGGGCAAGTTTCATGCATAGCCCGCGGAAGTCGACGAATAAAGCAAGCAGGGAGCTAAACGTACCACAGCCGACGGTTTGAAAAATCTCACGGAAAAGGCTAAAGCAGAAGCCTTACCGCTTACAATTGCTACAAGCCCTGACATCCGATGACAAAGTTAAACGCTTTGAATTTTCGGCGCGGTTGCAACAGCTCATGGAAGAGGATGCGTTCAGTGCGAAACTTGTTTTCAGTGATGAAGCAACATTTTTTCTTAATGGTGAAGTGAACAGACACAATGTGCGAATCAGGGCGGTAGAGAATCCTCACGCATTCGTGCAACAAATTCGCAATTCACCAAAAGTTAACGTGTTTTGTGCAATCTCACGGTTTAAAGTTTACGGCCCCTTTTTCTTCTGCGAAAAAAACGTTACAGGACACGTGTATCTGGACATGCTGGAAAATTGGCTCATGCCACAACTGGAGACCGACAGCGCCGACTTCATCTTTCAACAGGATGGTGCTCCACCGCACTTCCATCATGATGTTCGGCATTTCTTAAACAGGAGATTGGAAAACCGATGGATCGGTCGTGGTGGAGATCATGATCAGCAATTCATGTCATGGCCTCTACGCTCTCCCGACTTACCCTATGCGATTTCTTTCTGTGGGATTATGTGAAAGATTCAGTGTTTAAACCTCCTCTACCAAGAAACGTGCCAGAACTGCAAGCTCGCATCAACGATCCTTTCGAACTCATTGATGGGGACATGCTGCGCCGAATGTGGGAGGAACTTGATTATCGGCTTGATGTCTGCCGAATCACTAAAGGGGCACATATCGAACATTTGTGAATGCCTAAAAAAACGTTTTGAGTTTTTGTATGTGTGTGCAAAGCATTGGGAAAATATCTCAAATAATAAAGTTATTGTAGGGCTGCGAAATCGCTTCAACCATTTGTAATAACCCTGTAGTTACTTTGGAGCTGTATTGCGTTGCGGTATTAAAATGACATCATTTCTCGTCGCAGTAAACAATTCTTTCAGTAAAGTCAGTGCAAGTCAGTACTGCTGCACGAAATTGAGTCACCACGTTAATACAAAAGGCACCACTAGGGGAGAGAAGCTAAACCAGGAAGGAAAAGATATTTCATAACGTCGAATTCTCGTCTGTGTGTCACGTGCGGGGGTTTACGCGCAGGACACGGACGTGACAGACAAACAAAAGAAGGAGCCCCAGGCAAGAGAGCGGCGGTCACTTGAGCGGACCCGGCCTTAGGGCAGATTTCCCCAGCGGCTAAACTCTGCCATTCCGTCGCCCTCGTGCGCGATTTTCGGTCGTGCGCCACCCCGGAGGGCCAGCGTGCATTTTAAAAGGCTCGTTACCCACCCCAACCCTCTAACAGGTAGCCAGCCCCGTTCCTAGCACCTGCTGGCACGCCGCCAATACCTTCTGACAACTCCATCTGCTTCTTCGCGACGCATCTCCGTCAACAGTGAGCAGTAACTACGTACTTCCTTCAAGGCCAGGTCTCTTTTCTTTTACTCCGCAAGTTCCTCTGAGGTATAGTTGGTTAAAGATGGCGTATCAGTTAGGTTTTGGCAATAATGTGTGAGGTAAGCATCCAGGAAACAATCCGCGCAACCGATTTCAGTGATTTAGGTAATTTTTATTTGTCTAAAGAAATTTCGCGATTTAATCTGGTTGTCGCTAACTAGTCTTCACGATATATCAACTTGGCTCATGCTAGTCATTTTAAAATTCGCAAAATTTGTATAATTTCTGGCACAGAAGTGTGACCTTCTGAGTAGATGTTATGCATGATCCCTTACAGCGATGGCTATTATTCAATCCTAGGCCCTTGTACATATTATATTAGCACAAGTGACGTTCGTATACATTAAAAATTGTTTCACGTTACTGTGTTAGTGTGCTAAAGCTAAAGGTCATTTATTAACGCAGTCTTATGTCGTAACACCATTTGTAATTACAATACCATGCGAGAAAATCAGGAAGAAGAGATTTGTCAGCGCAGAATTGATATTTTACCTCTTCTCCCAATTACAGGCGTTTGACAGCAAGCATATTGAAATTTATATAGTCATTGAACTCGATAGAATATGGGACTTGACATAAACTATTTCCCACATAATAAATTCACACGGGGTTTCTGAATGAAGTGATATCTAACACTATATAGAAATTTAACATTATAATAATTATTAGAAATATCTAATATTAATATCCTCATTTCAAATAAACTATATTATCCGCGATATATTGCACCATAGCAAACTTCCTGAGATCATAGGCTTCGAGGCTTCGACGGGCTTATCGTGCTTAAGTGAGAAACGGTACATCCCTTAATGGCAAACCAATTGCACTATCGTTTCAGTATGAGGAGAAAAATACTACTTCTTTTCCTTTAAACTGCGTGATTTTAAAACAGTCATACTTCTTACAATGTCCTAGGCATTTACACATTAGAATACTATTCCTTACCATGCGCCAGTTTTTCTAAGTTTTTAGCATTGAGGTCTACGTCTGTGTCTACATAATTACTCTGCAGTTCACAAAGAAGTGAATGGCAGAGGGTTCATCGAACCGCCATCAAGCAATTTCTCTACAGTTCCAATCTCGAAAAGCGTGCGGGAAAGTGAAGACTTAAATATTTCCGTACGACCTGTCATCTCTCTTATTTTAGTACGATGATCATTTCATCGTGTGCAGGTGGACACCAACAAAGCATTCTCACACTGTGAGAAGAAAGTTGGTGACTTAATACTCATAAGAAAATTCTGCCGCAGTAGAAACCACCATTGTTTTAATTACTACCACCCGAATACGCGTATCATATCCGTGGCACTGTCTCCCGATAACAAAAAACGAGCAGCCATGCTTTGAAATTTTTCGGTGTCCTCCATCAACCCTAACTTATGCGGATTCCACATCACACAAAAATACACGAGAAGAAGGTGGACAAAGTGTGGCGTAAGCAGCCCCCTTAGTAGACCTGTTGTATTTTCTAACTGATCTGCCAATAAATCGTAGTCTTCGGTTTGCTTTCCCCACGAAATTATCAGTGTGATCATTCCAATATCAATTATTTGCAATTGCAATACCTAAAGTCTCTGAAATCCCTAATTATTTACTTCAATTTACAATCTTCTGATGTGTGTGATTTTACGATGACTTTCTGTCAATTTCTACAGGCTGTCACTTTTCTGACAGGAAATCACAAATCCAGTTGCACAGCTGAGACGATACCCCATAGGCACGCAATTTAAATACAAGTAGCTTATGAGGGACAGTGTCAAAAAGCTTTCTGCAAATCTAAAAATATACAGTCAATTTGATAACCCTTGTCGATAGCACTCATTACTTCGTGAGGATAAAGAGCTAGCTGTTTTTCACAAGAACAATATTGATTAACTCGTTTGGGCTATTTGTCAATAAATTGTTTTCTTCGAGGTGATTCATAATGTTCCAACACAGTTTATGTTTCAGTTTCCTTTCTTAGGTAATGTTGTGACTTTTGCCACTTTCCGGTCTTTAGGTACGCATCTTTCGATGAGCGAACGGTTGCGTATAATTACTACATATGCTGCTATTGCATCAGCATACTCTGAAAGGACGCTGACGGGTGTACAGTCTGGGCCTTGTCTTTATTAAGTGATTTAAGTTGCTTCGCGACACCGAGGATAATTACTTCTAAGTTACTTATGTTGGCAGTTGTCCTCGAATCGAATTCTGGTGTATTTAATTCGTTTTCTTTCGTGAAGGAATTTCGGAAAACCATTCTTCGTAACTCTTTTTTGGTGGCACTGTCATCAATAACATCAACATTGCTACCGAACAAAGAAGGTACTAACTGCGTGTTGCCGCTGTCGTTATTTACATACACTGAAACGCCAAAGAAACTGGTATAGGCATGCGTGTTCAGATACAGAGATATGTAAACAGACGGAATACGGCACTGCGCTCGGCAACTATTACATAAGACAACAAGTGGATGGCACTGTTGTTAGATCAGTTACTGCTGCTACAATGGCAGGTTGTCAAGATTTAAGTGAGCTTGAACGTAGTTTCTTAAGCTGGGTTCCTACGGGGCGTGAGCACGAATGTGTGCCACGCCTTCATGCTTGATTTCGTGCCATGACAGGAGTGAAACCATCAGTCGTGGGGCGTGGACAGTTCACAAGAAGTGGAGTGTCAGCGAAGGCGTGATTCAGTTGATCGCGCGAAGCCGGCCATGGACGAGCTCCTTATCGAGAGTTGTGCTGTGGTGAGTTCGGGTTTTGCTACTGTTTTGGCACAGGGAATGAATCGGTTGGTGGAACCTTAAGAAAAACGGGAGAAAAGACGATGGTGGGTCAGGAACTGGATACTTCAAATAGCACCGAGGGCACATGATTTGGTTGACATGGAACTAAGAAACCATCACCTTGAAGATTTCAAAAACTTATTACGAATGTCTCAGGCGCAGTTTGACTACCTTTTGGAACGCGTTTCACCTCTGATTTCAAAATCAGATACTAATATGAGACAAGCAGTAAAACCAAAAATTAAACTTCAAGTAACTTTACGCTATTTAGCCACAGGAGACTCTTTTAAGTCTAGAATATTTATTTCGTGTTCCAAAGAACACAGTTAGTAAATTTATGCCTGAAACCTGAGAAGCGGTCCACAAGGCACTTATGGAATACATACAGGTAATTACAATAACATATAGTATACAACTTTTTCGTTTATTATTTTAACTGCATTTTCAACATAGTAATGTACGAGTATTCTAGGTGTAAGTATTTAAGGAATAGAAAGAAACAATAATACGAAAATGGTTTATCAGCATAGTAATATTGATTATTAATAATGTTACCAGCATAGAAAGAAAGTAATCGTTTGAGTAATAAAATAAGATCGACCCATAAATTTGTAAATAATTAGTCATCTGAGAAATCAGCACTCATATTTGATTCTCTCCCACTTGGTAGTGTTGATTGGTTGGAGGGGGTTGGTGGTGGGCACATCGCATTTGTTATTTATGACGTAATTGACTCTTGAAGCCTCATGGCAATTGGAGGCCCAATACTGCGTAGAATTGACGCAACATACTTTCCGAAATAGTCGTAGGAGTCCTCTTGGTTCATTACTGCAGCACGATTTGAAATTGCTTGTAATTTCTCCAACGCACATGAAAAAATAAAACCGATTTGGGAATCGTGCAGAACATTTTCGCCGATTTTTGATGATGAATGTTGCGATGGAGTTGAAGGTACTTTTCGTTTTAGTTCTGCCCTGGGTGTCTCAGTTTCTGCTCGAATCTGTGATGTGCTTGGCGTGGTCTCGTTGAGATCGTCAACAGCAGTTAAATCTACAGATAGGGATTGTGGCTTCTCCAGTTGTGATTGTTCATTTGTGCTTATTGGTGACACTGAAATCCCTGACACAGTACTAGTTAAAGCCTGTGCTATGGTAAGTGAGCGGGATACACCTTATGAGAAAGGATTTTCGCATAGATATCGACCGCGTGTACCTGAATGGTAGCAAATCAGACTTACATCCACTCTGTAATAACAACGTTACGTCAAGTAAGTTCGAAATGCAGTCACACGACAGGATGAATCAAAAGCAAACCAGAAGATGCTACCAACGTGACAATAATACGGTCGCCAGCCTAATTAGGCACTAACTGAGTTTCTTCCCTCTAAAAGTTGGTATATATTCATGCAAAACAACAAGTTGTAACACTACATAATATAGTAGAATTTTAGAACCACAAAATCTATTGAACTGGTAGTTTCACGTTCTGTACTGACAAGGAAAATCATGAATACATAACACTACACTATAATGTTTACTATACAACTTTATACTGTCTGTTAATCTGATTAAAATCGGGCATAGGTTACCCTAGAAATTGTACTTTCATGCCACACACAAAATGTCAATTTTGATAAAAATAAAACGCTGATAAATTTTGACTTTTATATTAACTTTAACTTTTGTTGGTCAAACCAATTTAGAACACTTCAGAATTCAAATGAATGAAAGGGGGGGGGGGGGCCGTGAAACTGTTATGATCGGTGAATTAAAAAAAATGATTACTGAATTTATTATTCGTTCAAGATTTCCAGTATATAAGTTACTACTCTTTTCATCTTATTTGGTGCTCATTTAAATACCTTTAAATCTGTCTCGAAATAATAAACTTCATTACTATATCAATACTAAAGTTATCTTTCGACTTCGTTAGATCTTCGCTATTCATTTACTGGTTCCTTAACAAAACATTTCTTTAAACACCATTCTAGTATAGCTACTTCTGCAAATAATTATTATTAACACAGTTTTTAATTTTCATTTCGGGACACTCGGATTGCACAACGTTTGGAAAGGACCCTGTCTAGGTTAGTTGTCATGATAATTAAATGATGGAAAAGTTCTTATAAAATTTAGGTTATTATTGCACCAAACAAACACAGTTCACTCTCTGATCCGTACGAATACAGTACTAAAAGTTTCAACCTGCTAGTATCGATGCGGCGGGTGGCGGGCGACAAGATGGCGAGGCACAGAGCACACATACAACCACAGCTATGGCTCTTAACTTATCGGCACTTTAATTCTTCTTAGCGTCGCAATACTTTCCCATCTAGTGCCTCTAGAATTTTGCCATGCTGTGTGGACGATAGAACGTCATACCCGAGGCTCAGTGAAGCTATGTCTTCCAAGGGAGCCTCCTTGCTACAGAAGGGGTTGCTCAAACCAGTGCCAATCTCCAACTACTACTGTGCCCGTGGTCAGTTCAGTGCCCGCGCGCATTTTCCCGCGCTCGCCTGCCATCCAGCTTTTACCGCTCCCTGACGGACCAGGTATTCGCCCGATGTTTTGCATTCTACATATCCTAACACATTGCCTACATATGGACCAGACGCGCAGGTACAATTTTAAACATCTTACAACAGTTTCAACATTTGTTACATTTCAATTCTATCACAATATTGCTTGACATTTGACATAAACATTAATATCCACATTGAAACTTATTTACAGTTTTCTTAACATAATGGCATGAAACAAAAAGAAATGAAATCAGAACATCAATTACACAAGTTTATCGTAAAATCAGATGAAAAGAATTACTTATATGTACAATAGTACAGAGTCGTTGATGTTACAACACCTGCAATCAAAACATTAATTTTGTTTCAGGCGCCGGCAACTTAAGATGAATGGAAAAATATAGAGTATGGGTTTAGAGAACGATGGAACTTTCCAGGCTGTGCAAGAGCTCTGGACGGAAAACACATTATCATTCGTGCCCTCCCGCTACTGGATCTGGTTATTTCAATTACAAAAGTAGTTTCAGTATTGTATTGCTAGCTTTAGCTGATTCCGATTATTGTTTCCTGTATGTTGATGTAGGAGCTAAAGAAAGAAATTCTGATGATGGTATATTTCAAAACAGCTCATTGTACAACACTTTGGAGACAAATTCCCTTGCAATGCCAAGTGTATTTGTTATTGTAGGGGATGATGCGTTTCCGCTAAAGACTTATCTGATGAAACCTTACAGTCGGCGTAACATGTCTCGACAGGAAAGAATCTACAACTATCGAGTTTCAAGGGCTCGAAGAGTTGTAGAAATACATTCGGCAAAGTTGTAAGTAAATTTAGAGTACGAGGCGTGTTTTTTAAGTAAGTACCGTTTTCAAATTTAAAAAAGGCGTGCTAAGATATCTCAATAATTTTATTTTTACATTAAAGCCTGTGCCTTACTCTACGCACTGACGCCATTACAGTCTGATTCTTCCTTGTTTACGTTGTGTACTGAGTGTTTAAGATGGCTCCGATAATAGTGAGTCCCGCCGACTGTCAAGTACGGGCTGTTATAAGATTTCTTAGTGCTAAAGACCTAAAAGCGATCCATATTCATCGTGAGATCTGTGCAGTTTACTGAGACAACATTATGAGTGATGGAATGGTAAGAAAGCGGGTGAGAGCATTTCTACATCTACATCTACATCCATACCCCGCAAGCCACCTAACAGTGTGTGGCGGAGGGTACCCTGAGTACCTCCATCGCTTCTCCCTTCTATTCCAGTCTCGTATTGTTCGTGGAAAGAAGGATTGTCGATATGCCTCTGTGTGGGCTCTAATCTCTCTGATTTTATCCTCATCGTCTCTTCGCGGGATATACGTAGGAGGGAGCAATATACTGCTTGACTCCTCGGTGAAGGTATGTTCTCGAAACTTCAACAAAAGCCCGTACCGAGCTACTGAGCGTCTCTCCTGCAGAGTCTTCCACTGGAGTTTATCTATCATCTCCGTAACGCTTTCGCGATTACTAAATGATGCTGTAACGAAGCGCGCTGCTCTCCTATGGATCTTCTCTATCTCCTCTATCAACCCTATCTGGTACGGATCCCACACTGCTGAGCAGTATTCAAGCAGTGGGCGAACAAGCGTACTGTAACCTACTTCCTTTGTTTCCGGATTGCATTTCCTTAGGATTCTTTCAGTGAATCTCAGTCTGGCATCTGCTTTACCGACGATCAACTTTATATGATCATTCCATTCTAAATCAATCCTAATGCGTACTCCCAGATAATTTGTGGAACTAACTGCTTCCAGTTGCTGACCTGCTACATTGTAGCTAAATGATATGGGGTCTTTCTTTCTATGTATTCGCAGCACATTACACTTATCTACATTGAGATTCAATTGCCAATCCCTGCGCCATGCGTCAATTCGCTGCAGATCCTCCTGCATTTCAGTCCAGTTCTCCATTGTTACAACCTCTCGATATGCCACAGCATCATTCGCAAAGAGCCTCAGTGAACTTCCGATGTCATCCACAATGTCATTTATGTATACTGGGAATAGCAACGGTCCTACGACACTCCTCTGCGGCACACCTGAAATCACTCTTACTTCGGAAGACTTCTTTCCATTCAGAATGACATGCTGCGTTCTGTTATCTAGGAACTCTTCAATCCAATCACACAATTGGTCTGATAGTCCATATGCTCTTACTTTGTTCATTAAACGACTGTGGGGAACAGTATCGAACGCCTTGCGGAAGTCAAGGAACACGGCATCTACCTGGGAACCCGTGTCTATGGCCCTCTGAGTCTCGTGGACGAATAGAGTGAGCTGGGTTTCACACGATCGTCTTTTTCGAAACCCACGCTGGTTCCTACAGAGTAGATTTCTAGTTTCCAGAAAAGTCATTATACTCGAACATAATACGTGTTCCAAAATTCTACAACTGATCGACGTTAGAGATATAGGTCTATAGTTCTGCACATCTGTTCGACGTTCCTTCTTGAAAACGGGGAAGACTTGTGCCCTGTTCCAATCCTTTGGAACGCTATGCTCTTGTAGAGACCTACGGTACACCGCTGCAAGAAGGGGGAGCAAGTTCCTTCGCGTACTCTGTGTAAAATCGAACTTGTATCCCATCAGGTCCAGCGGCCTTTCCTCTCTTGAGCGATTTTAATTGTTTCTCTATCCCTCTGTCGTCCATTTCGATATCTACCATTTTGTCATCTGTGCGACAATCTAGAGAAGGAACTACAGTGCAGTCTTCCCCTGTGAAACAGCTTTCGAAAAAGACATTTGGTATTTCGGCCTTTTGTCTGTCATCCTCTGTTTCAGTACCATTTTGGTCACAGAGTGTCTGGGCATTTTGTTTTGATCCACCTACCGCTTTGACATAAGACCGAAATTTCTTAGGATTTTCTGCCAAGTCAGTGCATAGAACTTTACTTTCGAATTCATTGAACGCCTCTCGCATGGCCCTCCTCACATTACATTTCGCTTCGCGTAGTTTTTGTTTGTCTGCAAGGCGTTGGCTATGTTTATGTTTGCTGTGGCGTTCCCTTTGCTTCCGCAGCAGTTTTCTAACTCGGTTGTTGTACCACGATGACTCTTTTCCATCTCTTACGATCTTGCTTGGCACATACTCATCTGACGCATATTGTACGATGGTTTTGAACTTTGTCCACTGATCCTCAACACTATCTGTACTTAAAACAAAACTTTTGTGTCGAGCCGTCAGGTACTCTGAAATCTGCTTTTTGTCACTTTTGCTAAACAGAAAAATCTTCCTACATTTTTTAATAATTCTATTTACGGCTGAAATCATCAATGCAGGAACCGCTTTATGGTCGCTGATTCCCTGTTCTGCGTTAACTGTTTCAAATAGTTCGGTTCTGTTTGTCACCAGAAGGTCTAATACACTCCTGGAAATGGAAAAAAGAACACATTGACACCGGTGTGTCAGACCCACCATACTTGCTCCGGACACTGCGAGAGGGCTGTACAAGCAATGATCACACGCACGGCACAGCGGACACACCAGGAACCGCGGTGTTGGCCGTCGAATGGCGCTAGCTGCGCAGCATTTGTGCACCGCCGCCGTCAGTGTCAGCCAGTTTGCCGTGGCATACGGAGCACCATCGCAGTCTTTAACACTGGTAGCATGCCGCGACAGCGTGGACGTGAACCGTATGTGCAGTTGACGGACTTAGAGCGAGGGCGTATAGTGGGCATGCGGGAGGCCGGGTGGACGTACCGCCGAATTGCTCAACACGTGGGGCGTGAGGTCTCCACAGTACATCGATGTTGTCGCCAGTGGTCGGCGGAAGGTGCACGTGCCCGTCGACCTGGGACCGGACCGCAGCGACGCACGGATGCACGCCAAGACCGTAGGATCCTACGCAGTGCCGTAGGGGACCGCACCGCCACTTCCCAGCAAATTAGGGACACTGTTGCCTCTGGGGTATCGGCGAGGACCATTCGCAACCGTCTCCATGAAGCTGGGCTACGGTCCCGCACACCGTTAGGCCGTCTTCCGCTCACGCCCCAACATCGTGCAGCCCGCCTCCAGTGGTGTCGCGACAGGCGTGAATGGAGGGACGAATGGAGACGTGTCGTCTTCAGCGATGAGAGTCGCTTCTGCCTTGGTGCCAATGATGGTCGTATGCGTGTTTGGCGCCGTGCAGGTGAGCGCCACAATCAGGACTGCATACGACCGAGGCACACAGGGCCAACACCCGGCATCATGGTGTGTGGAGCGACCTCCTACACTGGCCGTACACCACTGGTGATCGTCGAGGGGACACTGAATAGTGCACGGTACATCCAAACCGTCATCGAACCCATCGTTCTACCATTCCTAGACCGGCAAGGGAACTTGCTGTTCCAACAGGACAATGCACGTCCGCACGTATCCCGTGCCACCCAACGTGCTCTAGAAGGTGTAAGTCAACTACCCTGGCCAGCAAGATCTCCGGATCTGTCCCCCATTGAGCATGTTTGGGACTGGATGAAGCGTCGTCTCACGCAGTCTGCACGTCCAGCACGAACGCTGGTCCAACTGAGGCGCCAGGTGGAAATGGCATGGCAAGCCGTTCCACAGGACTACATCCAGCATCTCTACGATCGTCTCCATGGGAGAATAGCAGCCTGCATTGCTGCGAAAGGTGGATATACACTGTACTAGTGCCGACATTGTGCATGCTCTGTTGCCTGTGTCTATGTGCCTGTGGTTCTGTCAGTGTGATCATGTGATGTATCTGACCCCAGGAATGTGTCAATAAAGTTTCCCCTTCCTGGGACAATGAATTCACGGTGTTCTTATTTCAATTTCCAGGAGTGTATGTTACCGCCACGAGTCGGTTCTCTGTTTAACTGCTCAAGGTAGTTTTCAGATAAAGTACTTAAAAAAATTTCACTGGATTCTTTCTCCCTGCCACCCGTTATGAACGTTTGAGTCTCTCAGTCTATATCCGGCAAATTAAAATCTCCACCCAGAACTATAACATGGTGGGAAAATCTACTCGAAATATTTTCCAGATTATCCTTCAGGTGCTCAGCCACAACAGCAGCTGAGCCAGGGGGCCCCTAGAGACATCCAGTTACCATGTCTGGGCCTGCTTTAACCGTGACCTTCACCCAAATTATTTCACATTTCGGATCTCCGTCAATTTCCTTCGATACTATTGCACTTCTTATCGCTATAAACACGCCCCCCCCCTTCACTGTCCAGCCTGTCTCTGCGGTATACATTCCAATCCGAGTTTAGAATTTCACTACATTTTTTATCTGGTTTCAGCCAACTTTCTGTCTCTAGTACTATGTGGGCATTGTGATCGTTTATTAATGAGAGCAGTTCTGGGACCTTTCTATAGACGCTCCAATTTACTATTAGCACATTAATATTGTTATTCCCTGTTGCATTTTGCCTACTCCTACCTTGCCGCGTCACAGGAGGAGTCTTGTCGGGCCTAGGGAGGGAATTCTCTAACCTAAAAAACCCACATGTGCACTCCACACTTACTCCGCTACACTTGTAGCTGCTTCCTGCGTGTAGTGCACGCCAGACCTATTCAGGGGGACCCTACATTTCTCCACCCGATAGCGGAGGTCGAGAAATTTGCACCCCAGGTCTCCGCAGAATCGTCTGAGCCTCTGGTTTAAGCCTTTTACTCGGCTCCAAACCAGAGGGGTTGGCCGCACAAATGTGCATGACGAACAATAGAATGGGCGTCCTTCGGTCGTTAATGAAAGTTTGGCGCAGGAAGTGGACAATAAGGTGAGAGAAAACAGACGCTTTACGATTCTCTCCTTGCGGGATGACTTTCCTAACGTTTCTCGTAGTGTTTTGTATGGCATTGTGACCGAGCACTTGAATTACCGAAAATTGTGCGAACGTTGGGTACCGAAAATGTTGACGGATGTGCACAAAAGGCCGGCCGAAGTGGCCGTGCGGTTAAAGGCGCTGCAGTCTGGAACCGCAAGACCGCTACGGTCGCAGGTTCGAATCCTGCCTCGGGCATGGATGTTTGTGATGTCCTTAGGTTAGTTAGGTTTAACTAGTTCTAAGTTCTAGGGGACTAATGACCTCAGCAGTTGAGTCCCATAGTGCTCAGAGCCATTTGAACCATTTTGTGCACAAAACCAGACGCTTAGATAGTGCATTGACTTTCCTTGAGCGGTACCACAACGACGGTGATAATTTCTTAAGCCCAATTGCTACGGGCGATGAAACATGGGTGGCCTACCTCACACCAGAATCAAAGCAACAGTCCGTGGAAGTTGAGCAAGGGCATCGTTTTGCTGCAAGACAATGCCCGTCCGCATGTGACGAATCAGACCAAAGATCTTATCACATCTTGTCGATGGGAAACTCTAGAGCATCCTCCGTACAGCCCCGATCTTGCGCCCAGTGACTACCATCTGTTCCTGCACTTGAAGAAACACCGGCGCGGACAGCGTCTTCAACAGTGGTGATGCAGTGGTTAACAAGTCAGGCGGCAGACTTCTATGAGGAGGGTATTCAAAAACTGGTACAACGTTATGACAAGTGCCTCAATATTGACGGAAATTACGTAGAAAAGTAGATTAAGGTGCAGGCTTTCATGTAAAAATAAAATTATTAAGATATCTTAGCACTTCTTTTTTTAATTTCAAAACGGTACTTTCTTAAAAAGACACGCCTAGTATTTGGAAAACCAATATCTCTAAAAATACAGTCGGTGGACAAAGTAGTACTAGCCTGCTGCTCGTTGCACAACTGGTTGCTGAAAACGAATCCCGCTTACACCTCACGAGGTTTAATGGACTTCGAGTATGAAAACCATCGTATTTTCCCTGAATCTTGGCGTCGAGAGGAAATTACTGGCCTACAGAACCTTCCGCAAACTGCTAACAGACATCTACATCGACAGGTACAACAAATTAGGGATAAGTACCGTGATTACTTTAATAATGAATGTGCTGTGCCTGGCAAAATCTACTACTCGGCGACGTTCCAAATTCAGAACCATAGAGCACATCAGTGCCCATATTGTGCTCAGTTATTTTGTACATGGTTGTCTTCAATTAGTATGTGCCACAAAGTAAATGCATTCCTAGATATATTTTATCATAAGAATGTATTGTTCCAGTGCTAGATATTGTTGTATTAAAAGATGCTGGTACAGTTCATATGATATACCTACTATTCTGTATAATCATTGTAAAAACTGTTGTAATAATGTAAATGTAGGGAACAATTTTGAAAATGTATGAAATTTCAAATATGCAAACAAACTTTTACTTCACTTACCAGATTTGACAGTGTGGGTCGTTGCTGAACGAATGGGCGAATGAAAGAATTCATCTTTTCAAACTAGAAGCTTTTTGGTTTATAAACCTCGTCAGTGCCAGCTCCAGACCGTTCGCTTTCGATTATTTTCTTCAGTTCCTGATAATACGAACTCCTCAAGTTTTTAAATTTCGCAATTACTTCTTTCGGTCCGAATCCTGGAATTCGGAGCGCATCACTAATTCTTTTGGCAGCAGCCATTCTTGCATCTCGGTCTCTGTATTCTTCTCTGCTTACATCATACAAGACCTGCTCAGTAGCGCAAAGTTCCAGAAATTCTAAAGTTTCACTGTCTTCCAACTTGATCACGCGACCTTTAATGGCACTAGTTGCCATCTTGTAGTTCGTAGCACTAGATGCTGGAATCTGACACAGCCACAGACGAGGCAAACTCACGACTAAAAATCAAACACGTTTAGTCGGCGCACGAGCGATGGGACACAGCATCTCCGAGGTAGCGATGAAGTGGGTATTTTACCATACGGCTGTTTCACGAGTGTCCCGTGAATATCAGGACTGAAGAGAATCGTTCAAAGTGACAGAAGTGCAATCCTTCCGCAAATTGCTGCATATTTCAATGCCGCACCATCAACAAGTATCGGCGTGCGAAACATTCAACGAAACATCATCGATATGGGCTCTCGGGGCCGGAGACCCACTCGTGAACCTTTGATGACTGCACGACACAAAGCTTTACGCCTCGCCTGGGCCCGTCGACATCGACATTGGATTGTTGATCATTGGAAACATGTTGCCTGGTCGGACAAGTCTCGTTTCAAATTGTATCGAGTCGATGGACATGTACGGGTATCGAGACAACCTCATGAACCCATCGACCCTGCATATCAGTAGGCGACTGCTCAAGCTGAATGCTCTGTAATGGTGTGAGGCATGTGCAGTTGGAGTGATATCAGACCCCTGATACGTCCAGATACAATTCTGTCAGGTGACAGGTACATAAGCGTCCTGTCTGATCTCCTGCATACTTTCATGCCTATTTTGTATTCTGACGGACTTGAGCAATTCCAGCAGGTCAATGGGAAACCCCACAAGTCCAGAATTGCTGCAGAGTGGCTCCAGGAACACCCTTCTGAGTTTTATCACTTCCGCTGGCCACCAGACTCTCCAGACATGAACATTATCGAGCATATTTGGGATTCCTTGTAACATGCTGTTGAGAAAAGATCCCCACCTCCTCGTGCTCTCACGGATTTATGGACAGCACTGCAGCATTCCTGATGTTAATTCCCTCCAACACTACTGGAGACATTAGCCGAGTCCATTCCCTCCAACATTACTGGAGACATTAGCCGAGTCCATGCAACGACGTGCTGCAGCGCCTTTGCGTGCTGGCGGGAGCCCTACACGATATTAGGCAGGTGTACCAGTTTCTTTGGCTCTTTGTTATGTAAACAGGATCCTTTCGAGTTTTCTGCCATATTTAAAGACAGCGTTCTATTGTGGGGATTGTTAAAAGCACATGGTGATGAAATTCACACTAAATTTCGAGCTTCTTTGGCGTTTTGTATACTTTTGAACATAGAATGCTTTTTTCATTGCTACTGCAACACTATTCTGACCTGCTTTGTGTTCCATGGGGGATCAGTACCATCTCTTATTAATTTATTTTGTATCGCTTTCTCTGTTGCCGTAGATAATATTTCTTTGAATGAAACCGCATGCGGTCTAGGAAGGAGCGGGGACTGTCTCTTCGGAAGACGTCAAGAGAATAATTATCTTCTTTTTTAAATATATGCAGTGTGCGTTTCTTTTTGGAAGATTTGTATGTTACGGTATTCAGTCTCGCTACACCATCCTCGTGGTCACTAATCCCTGTTCTGTCATGACGATCCCTGTTGCACAGGATTAATTATTACTAAGACGTCAAGTACACTTTCGCTACCATTTACACTTCGAGTGGGTCCTGAATTATCTGTTTAAAACAACTTTCTGAGAAGGCATTCAATACAACTACGGGCGACGTTTTATGGTTCCCAGCGACTTTAAATATGTATTTTCGCCAATATATCGACGGTGGATTGAAGTCACCATCAACTATAATTGTGTGAGTGGAACGCCTGTTTTAAATTAGACTCAAGTTTTCTTTGAACTGTATTATCTGTAAAAAGAATCACCTATTAATTAATTCCAGTTGTCAAGTATAGCGTCTACCCATACTACCTCATAGGAACCATCTACTTCAACTTCACTACAAGGGAAACTATTTCTAACAGGAATAAGCACTCCACCACCAACTGTATTTAATTTGCCTTTCTGTACACGGTTTGGTCCTTCGTAAATATTTCGGCTGAACTTATTTCCGGACTTTAGCCAGCTTTACGTACGTATAACGATTTGATTTTCAGTGCTTTCTGTTAGTGCATGCAGCTGTGGTTCTTTTCCAAAACAGCTACGCAAATTTACAACTACAACAGCGATTGTTGGTATGTCTACCTTACTGTGTTAGTACTGCAACATTTTAGACTAACACTCGTTCAGAACTGGCCAGATACGGGGCAGAAACTTTTCATGAGCTTTTGTTTAGATGGCTAGGCATTTGAATATTTTTGAAAGGCATGATGTTTGTGTGTTGGATAACGACGTATTGACTGAAATAACATTGGAATCTTGAGCTCAGTTCTCGATCGTGCAGGGAATGAGCTACGGATGGGTCCTCCTTTTTCGAAGTGCATAGTTATTTTCAGAAATGCATCTCCCAGCCATCAACTGTAGAAATACATCTTTATTCCCTACCAGTTTCAGATAAACACTCAAACGTCACAGGAGGACTATAAAATATAGAAACAGGAAGAATATAGTAGTATAAACGGACGGAAGAAGCACATGTGTGAAGAAGAGGCAATTACAAAGTACTTAGGAAGATATACAACGATGAGTCACGAGTACATAATCTTCAGTTCAACTCTAATCATTTCTTCCATAAAATCAGATGAACTAAAATTATTTTGTCTAACACAAATACAATACTTTATAAAACGTAGTGCTTAGCGGTTACAACTGATTATTTCGAACGGAAAGAGATATACAGTGATAAGCCAAAACATCATGACCACTGACAAACTGCCTATTGGCTTCTGTCTCGGGTTCTTCGGCCGACGTTCATCTAATGATTTCTCTGACGTTTCGCCAGCACGAGTGGCTGGCATTGTCAAAGCTTCACCCTCCATTGCCGGTGGTGAACTGGAGCCGAGCTCGCGGGCGCAGACTGTATGTACCTGGCGCGCCAACGTCCGAAGGCTTCTCCGCGGTCATTTCCGGTGCGGTTCTCCTCTAGCTACTTGCGACGGTCGTTCGCTGCAGTACGGGAAGCCAGGATCCGTTGACCTTAAGGCTTTCCTCTGTCTTGTTCAAACTGTTCACGTGTTTTTGTATTTCTACAGCTTCTCTGAACAAGCGCGTGTGATAGTGCTTCTCTACAGCCAGAACTTCCGTGTCGGCGAATTTTATTACGTGGTCGGTCTCATTGAGTGCGTGCTCTGCCACGGCCGATTTCTCCACCTGCCCCAACCTACAATGTCGCTTATGCTCGTTGATCCTGGTGTTGATGGATCGTCCAGTCATTCCGACATAAACTTTTCCGCATGTGCATGGTATACGGTATATTCCCGACATTGCAAGTGGGTCTCTTTTCTCCTTCGCCGATCTAAGACACTCTTTGATCTTCCTTGTCGGTTTGAAAATCGTCTTTACGCCATGTTTGCGCAATATACGGCCGATTCTGTCCGTCACTCTGGGAATGTATGGCAGAAAGGTCGTACCCGACATTTCTTTTTCTGGTTCCTTACTTCGCCGTGTGTTTGGCTCTGTTACACTTCTAATATAATTTTTGGAGTACCCATTGCTCCTCAGGACAGTTTCCAGGTGTTGCATTTCTCGTTTGAGGTGTTGCAGCTCACATATTCGTCCTGCTCTCGTTACGAGCGTACTAATCACGCCTCTTTTCTGGTTCGGGTGGTGGTTTGACAGTTTGTGCAGCTATCGGTCCGTGTGTGTCGGTTTTCGATACACGCTGTGTCCCAGGTTTTCGCCGTCCCTTGTGATCAGCACATCTAGAAATGGCAGTTTCTTGTCCTTTTCTACTTCCATGGTAAATATTATGTTGGCATGGAGGCTGTTCATGTGTCTTAGGAAGTCACCGAGCTGTTCTTCACCATGGCTCCACACCACGAAAGTATCATCGACGTACCTGTACCACACCTTAGGTTTGCAAGTCGCCGAGTCCAGTGCCTGTGCTTCGAATTGTTCCATGAAGAAGTTGGCCACCACTGGACTGAGAGGACTACCCATGGCCACGCCTTCCAGCTGTTCGTAGAAATCTCCATTCCACGTGAAATAGCTCGTGGTGAGACATGCATGGAAGAGCTTTCTGATGTCCTGCGGGAAAATTGAACCGATGTGCTCCAGAGCGTCACTGAGTGGCACTTTCGTAAATAACGAAACAACATCAAAGCTGACCAAGATGTCGTTTGGTGCAAGTTTCAGTTTCTTCAGCTTCTCAATGAAATATCCTGAGTCCTTAATGTATGTGTCGGTCCTCCCCACGTGTGGCTGGAGCAGAGAGGCCAAGTGTTTTGCCAGTTTATATGTCGGTGATCCAGGAGCGCTAATGATCGGTCTCAGTGGAACGTTGTTCTTATGGATCTTGGGTAATCCATACAGCCGAGGTGGTGGGGTTTCTGTGTTGCGCAGGTTTCTCTGTATGTCCGCCGGCAGAGAAGACGCCTTGATTAATCGATTCGTATTCCGTGTGATACGCTGCGTCGGATCTGCGCTTAGTTTTCGGTACGTCGTCGGATCTAATAGGTCTCGGATCTTTTGCTCATAATCTTCGGTCTTCATTACGACGGTCGCATTCCCCTTATCGGCAGGCAGTACCAATATACTCTTGTCGGCGTTGAGACTCTTAATGGCTTGTACCTCTTCTTTCTTTAGGTTGCAAGCTGGTGGTTTTGCTCGGCGCAGTATCCTGGCTGTTTCCGTGCGTATTTCCTCTGCCCTTTCACGAGGAAGGGTCCGAATGGCTGCTTCGGTGTTGGCAATGATATCCTCCATAGGTATAGTTCTCGGGATGATAGCGAAATTCCCTCCTTTTTGAAGAACAGACACTTCCTCTTCGGTCAATTGTCGTTCAGTGAGGTTGACCACTGTGTGTGACATGTCGGGAATCGCCTTGACGGTCTGCTTCCGGCATCTTTCAAACTTCTTCTTCTGTCGCTCGGCTCCAGTTCACCACCGGCAATGGAGGGTGAAGCTTTGACAATGCCAGCCACTCGTGCTGGCGAAACGTCAGAGAAATCATTAGATGAACGTCGGCCGAAGAACCCGAGACAGAAGCCAATAGGCAGTTTGTCAACAAGTGGCCACGAAAGCCTTAACAATTTTGTATTATGACCACTGCCCACCGCGACGATTGACACCACGTGGTGCCTTTGCGGACAAGTGACACGGTAACTAAAGTATGTAAGCGGAGCAGACACGGACGGGGGATGATCCAAGCGAAGATACTTGCTGCAAACGGGTAGATCCACTGAGATAAACGTGTTTGGCAAAGGGCAGTTCATTATTACGCAGAGCTGTGGACGAGTGTCTCGAAAACGGCGATGCTGGTCAAATATTCGCGTGAGTATCTAAGGAAAGAGGTAGGACAATGAAACTAGCACTAGGCGCTAAATTGTTGGACGTCGACGACTCTGCAAAGAACGTGGGATTCGGAGGCTTGTATGCTCTGTAAAGTAGGCCAGATGGTGATCTGTGGCATCTCTGCCGAAAGAGCACAATTCTGGTGCACGCACAAGTGCTCCAGAGCGCACTGTTCATCGTACGTTGTTGATCATGGAGCTCTGCAGCAGACCACCGCTACCTGTTCACATGTTGACTCAACGGCCTCGTCGATTACAATTGCAGTGGGCACGGGACAATCGGGATTCGACTGTCGATCAATGAAAACCTGTCGGCTCCCCGGTTGAATCACATTTTTCCAACGCTAGGTCGATGGTCGTCTTCACAAACGCCGTAATCGTGCTGAACGGCGGCTCGAAACGTGCAGCGCGCCACGGACCCAGGCTGTTGGGAGCAGTATTATACTATGGGAGGCATTCTCTTGCACTTGCATGGGACCTGTGGTAGTAATCGAAGACACGCTGACAGTTGCGAACCACCTGCATCTCTTCACTCCGCGACTGGTAGCCACGCGGTCTAGGAGCACTGTCACGGTTCCTGCGGCTACCCCTGTCGAAGGTTCGAGTCCTCCCTCGGGCATGGGTGTGTGTGTTGTCTATAGCGTAAGTTAGTTTATGTTAGATTAACTACTGTGTAGGCTTAGGGACCGATGACCTCAGCAGTTTGGTCCCATAAGACTTTACCAGTAATTTCCAATTTCCGTCTCTTCACGCTTGATGTCTTGCCCGATGGCGATGTCATCTTTCACCAATATAATTATCCACGTCTCGGAGCCAGAACGGTGCTGCAGTGATTTGAGTAGCATTTTAGTGAATTGACGTTGATGTTTCGGTGACCCATATTCACGTGATATAAATCGTATGGAACCAATCTGGGTCGCTATCTCGTGCTATCATCGCGTACGGAAATCAGCGGCCCGTTAGTTACGCGAATTATATGACCTGTGCGTAGACATCTAACGCCACGTACCTCCAAAAACATAGCAACATACTTGCTTGTTTGACCGTATTTCGTTCGGAAGACGGACAAACAAGTTATTAAGCAAGTGGTCATAATGTTTCCGATCATCAGCGTGTATTATAAGCTGAATGTCAAAGACAGTATTGTCAAAGATTACAGAAAATAACAATAATCTTCACTTCAAAGTATATAGGTCGTATATTCTAGTCAAGGTAGGCAGACATCAGGAACTTTGTCAGCAAAGATGACACCCACAACATCGATGTATTTTGAAAGCCATTAGTGACATTACGTCCAATCATAATTATCACTTGTAAACAAGGTTACTGGATCTGTTTAGACGTACATTATGTGAATAATATCTATGAAACATGTATTAGCGTATAGATCTACCATTTGGTAGAAAAAACGTAACCACATTTGTTAAATTGCATAGTTCAAAGTAAATAGTCCAAACCAACAGATATTTTAGGATCAATTAAAACATAGCAACATTACATTATTAAAATTTGGAGACAATCTGATATCATTGTTTCATAGGGACATTATGTAATCACTGTTTGTTGATGTACGAAATGTTACATAAATATAAGGCTTTGTCAACAAAACCATAGTATACAACTGGGATAAAAATTAATAGAAGATAAAGGTAGTACTGATTCATGAACTAATTAGGTTCAGTATATCTACACATCCCTTAACTTTGTCAACCTAGTTCCATAGACACATTAAACCAAGACTTCGGGCACCTAACAAAACCAACAATATTCACAGTCTATAGTAGAAATACACCGAATGCAGGTAATCACACATGAGAACAGCAAAAACCAATAATGTTACACATTCATTTTACATGGGAAGCCTATAACCAGTACATGAAATGATGACAACATTATTTTTTCCTAAAAATTCGAAGTAAAACACTTGTACTGTAGGTACCGTTGATATTGTTGGGTACAGGTTCTATAAGTACGCATTTCTTCTAATATTTGACAGTTGTAAACAGTTAACTTATAAAAGTTCTATGCACACTTATTGTTTTGCTTTGATACCCAAACATGTTTCAGCAGAGATGTGGCATCTTCATTGGGCTTTGCTCTTTTATCGTTCTGAAATAAATACTTACAGATTATGCCTGAGTTGGGATATATGTTACATAGTATTTTTGCTGTTGTTTTAATTAGATACGTACTTTACTTTTTTTACATTGCGTAGGTTCTGTGGCTGCCAACCATAATAAGGGAAAGATCCAAATTAGTACACCAGTCATCTGCTAACTTAAGGTGTGTTAGGTTATCGTTTGCGATGAATTTTTGTTTATAATCCAACCTTTAAATTATATAGTCCGGTAAAACTCGTGGCTCATGCCAGTTTTTGGCCTTAGCATTGTTGTATTTGGATTGTCCTAAGCTACCGGTGGTTGAAAACGTTTTTGTTGTTTTTGTGTAGTTGGGCTGAGTTCTCTCCTGCTCATATGTGAATACTGCGTCTCACTGGACAATTCTGCGCTTTCGACTGTCATTTATTTCACTATTTTGTTTTGAATGACGTCCGCATCTTTGAACTTGCTCCGTTTGCTTTCTTTCTCTTTGTGTATGGGCGTGCGCAAGCGCTCCATTTGAATGTGTGTGTGTGTGTGTGTGTATGTGTGTGTGTGTGTGTGTGTGTGTGTGTGTGGTCTGACGAAATAGTAATAAGCATACCTGGCGTAGAGAAACAGCTGAAAGATTCGAAAGCAAATAAATTACCAGGTCCTGATAGAACCCCAGTTCGATTTTACAAAGAGTACGCTACGGCATTGGCACCTTACCTAGATTGCACTTATCGCGAATCTCTCGCCCAGCGCAAAGTCCCAAGCGACTGGAAAAAGGCGAAGGTGACTCCAGTATATAAGAAAGGTAAAAGAACAAAATCGCAAAATTACAGACAACTATCAATAACTTCTGTTTGCTGCAGAATCCTTGAACATGTTCTCGGTTAGAGTATAAGAAACTTTCTCGAGCCTGAGAAGCCTATGTGCACGAATGAGCATGGTTTTAGAAAACATCGCTCGTGCAAAACTGAGCTTGCCCTTTTCTCACATGATATACTGAGAACTGTGGATGAAGAGCAACAGGCAGATTCCGTATTTCTAGATTTCTGGAAAGCATTTGACACAGTGCGCAATTTCAGGGTTATTTCTTCTTCTCATTGTGCCGCTCCAAGGGTAGCCCTCTCTTTCTCGGTCTTCCTTCACTTCTCTTACAACATGGTTTATAATCCACTGCTAGACTGGGAAGTCTTCGTGGTGGCATACTAAACACACATTCCATTTTTCTTTGTATTCGACTGACTTTTGAGTTATTGGTTGCATCCCTAATTGTTCCCTTATTACTTAGTTTCTAATTTTTACTTGTCTACTGCAGCCTTTCCCAGGTCTTAGAGATTTCATTTCTGATGCTTCTGGATTCCATATATGGTTATTTCTCAGCGTCCAAAACATACCGCCCCATACAGTTAAGTGGGAATTGCAATGCCTTCATAAAATTCCTCTTGGATGTATGCCCTAGTGTTACCCTTAAGTATTCTCCTTGTGCTCCATAGTCGCTGGTAACTAATAGTTTTTCCCGTTTCCCATATCTTGATCATAAGATAGATGGGGTGGACAAAAATATAGAATTACCAAAAACACAGCTAATTAAAATGCATAACACGGAGTAGAAATCCGGAGTTGAAAACAGCTTCCAGGCGTACGTATAAATACATGGGATGTCTAGTTTCCAAGGTAATCACAAACCGATCACACAGCAAAATATTGGGAAATTCAGGTAACGTTGATGGAGGTGGATAGCGACTACACATTTTGCTCATAAATGAGTCCACAAACGCTCAATAACAATGACATCAATCTATTGTGGTTGCCAGGGTACATGTGAAACTTCGTTATCGTGCTCACAAAACCAGCCCTAACCGATGAAAAGTGTGCGAACGGAGATTCTGCCGCCAGGGAAGATAACTTCACCACTGGGGCAAAAGTCTGCCATAGCATGGACCCCATCAGCCATAATAATCGTTGACAGTAATATGACAATGTAGACTCCCATGTCTTTTTTCCATTGCACAAAGCCCAAGTATTACGGCTTCCGCACCACGTTTTCCTGTTACGGGCATTTGCGTCACTGATGAGTAGTTCTGGAAATTCAGCTTGCTCTACAGTTCCCTGTTGATGGCTATCCCTTCATGTTCGTTAGGTGCTGAGAGGGTTCGCAAGTGCGACATTCAGTACTGCAGTGACGTTTGGAGCTGTCGTCCTCGTTATGTTTCGTCGCAATCCTCTTCAATGTCACCATCACTCAGCGAACACTTTCGTACGCTTTGTGACTTAGAGCGTCAGCCGGCCTGAGCGGCCGTGCGGTTCTAGGCGCTACAGTCTGGAGCCGAGCGACCGCTCCGGTCGCAGGTTCGAATCCTGCCTCGGGCATGGATGTGTGTGTTGTCCTTACGTTAGTTAGGTTTAATCAGTTCTAAGTTCTAGGCGACTGATGACCTCAGAAGTTAAGTCGCATAGTGCTCAGAGCCATTTTTTTAGAGCGTCACGTATTTCGCTTTCCTTGTATGCGGTATAAATCTTCAACAGGGTGTCTCTTGAAACACCAAACATTTCGGCTGCCTTGATTACGGAAGCACGCATGATTCGAGCACCAAGTATTTTTCCCCATTCGACTTCCTGAAACACCATGTGAAAAGTCATATTCGAGACACCTATCGAGACTGAAGAGGATTGATCTCATGGCAAGAATTCTTGCTGCCTGCGACACTATTCAAATGACATCAGGGATATTAGAACGACTACTACAAAATATTGTGCCATGAGGCCAGGGACGCCATTTTGAACAACAATTGGAAATGTAGCTTGTGAAACGTCATGATCAGGGTTCCGCACTTGGGGCCGTTATCCGGGGTGGCCGAGCGGTTCTTGGCACTACAGCCTGGAACCGCGTGACTGCTACGGACGCGGGTTCAAATCCTGCCTCGGGCATGGATGTGTGTGATATCCTTAGGTTAGTTAGGTTTAAGTAGTTCTAAGATCTAGGGGACTCATGACCTCAGAAGTTCAGTCTCATAGTGCTCAGAGCCATTTGAACCTATCAACACCCGAGTATTGCGGAAATGCTCTGGGAATTCGAAAGGTAATTCCTGGACGGAAGAAGGCATTCTTTACGTGAAACATTGTTGACAAAGTTTAGAGCACTGGTTTTAGCAACAGACTGCACATCGCTTCCACTGCCATCGACATACGTGTCGCGTACAGACCGCGAACACACATTAAGAGAAATCAGATTTCGTGGGGAAGAATATGGGGACATTCCACCCTCATTCCATTTGCGAGAGGAACAGAAAAGGGAATAACTAGCAGTTATACAACGTTCCTTCGCGATGCAATGTACGGTGCTTCGGGTAGTGTGTTAATAGATGTAAACGTAATTTTTTAGGAATCCACCGCGTACGGTGCTTCGGGTAGTGTGTTAATAGATGTAAACGTAATTTTTTAGGAATCCACTGCGTTTAGAATCTGACACATCATTACATCAAGTGATTTGCTGGTGAATTAGTATTACTGTACGAAAGAATCTGTTAGAAACGAAAATTTCATTAAAATGGGTTCCGGGACGTAGACAACATTTAGTTGCACGAAGTCTTCCGTTAAGGAGCACTAAAAGAGCCAATTCTTCATAGCCCATAAAATGGACGTTCATTACGTTCACTGCGATTAAAGTATCTTCCAGTAACAGAAGCCAGTTTGTTAATGTTTGAAGACTGATGTTGACACATCGCATCACTAGTTAATAAAACTGTTGAACTCACAATTCGTCATCTTACCGCACTATGACGATGATCATGATTCTTAATGTAGGTTTATGATCCTGAACCTCAGTTATTGGCGGCCTTTTGAAACAGTCTTCTTGCAAGCTAGACAAAACCTTTATAACAGTAAAAAAGTACCGTAAGATTTACATTTAGAGCTCAGTACACTCATACACATACGCGAACATTAATCTCCTTGCACACAATAAAAAGTGTAAAGCAACTTCGTGTTGTACAATTACAGGATTTTACAAAAGGAGAAGACTGAAACAATAAATAGTGTTTTGGTGATTTGTTGGTCGCTTAAATACAAGTTGATGACCAAGCTACACTGCGAATGCACAAAGAACTCCTACCAAATGGTTCATGTAGAAGGTAAAATACCTCACAGAACCATAAAACATGTTCGAATTTTGACTCATCACCACCTAAAGTGTGAGCCTATCAGTATACTGGTAGTTACTATCACGTCGTATTGTAAAACTCATTCGGTGAAAATGTGTACAGAGATTCGTGCGCCACAATAGCCACACAATGGTGGGTCTTGTAGCTGCGGGAGGAACCCATGTGTCACAGCACAATGGCCTATCCGGTACTTTAACATTACTTCCTCTCGCAGGAAGGAGGAACGCTACACCCGGATAGTTGGCTTGACCAGCTGAAGCTTGTTGTCCCTCACTTCCAGCATCTCTTCCGCAAAGTGAATCATGATTCTGTATCACAGCAGCAAAAATATGACGTACAGCGCGTCTATTGCAGATATTAATGGTTACATCTCGTAAATCCCGGTTTGCTGAATTCTTTTCCGTCATGGCATCCTGCAGAATAAGAACTCATTCTTCTGGTCCGTGGATGGGGATAGGAGACTTAGATGGTCTACACCTTTTTGTAAAAGTGCTGAACTGACTGAACACTATTAAAGGACTCCGAGAAGATGACGGATTTTGTAATTCTATTATCTTTCATCTACTCCAGTGCCCTCAAAATCGCCTAAGCTTCTGCACAATAAATTTGTTTGTAAATTAATCTTGAGGACAGATTCAGGAAATATCACGTACCAGACAATGAAGTAACCGTATTTAATAGCATCTCTACATACTATATAGTTCCGGTGCTCATATAAAGTATTACAGAACTCTGAGAAGATTACGGATTTTGTTATTTTATTATGTTTCATCTACTCCAGTGCCTCAAGATCGCCTAAGCTTCCGCATAATAAATTTGTTTGTTAAATGATTCTTGAGGACAGATTCAGGAAATATCACGTAGTAGACAATGAAGTAACCGTGTTTAGCAGCATCTCTACGTACAATATAGTTCCGGTGCTCATATAAAGTATTACAGAACTCCGAGAAGATGACGGATTTTGTAATTCTATTACGTTTCATCTACTCCAGTGCCTCAAGATCGCCTAAGCTTCTGCACAATAAATTTGTTTGTTAAATGAATCTTGAGGACAGATTCAGGAAATATCACGTACCAGACAATGAAGTAACCGTATTTAATAGCATCTCTACATACTATATAGTTCCGGTGCTCATATAAAGTATTACAGAACTCTGAGAAGATTACGGATTTTGTTATTTTATTATGTTTCATCTACTCCAGTGCCTCAAGATCGCCTAAGCTTCCGCATAATAAATTTGTTTGTTAAATGATTCTTGAGGACAGATTCAGGAAATATCACGTAGTAGACAATGAAGTAACCGTGTTTAGCAGCATCTCTACGTACAATATAGTTCCGGTGCTCATATAAAGTATTACAGAACTCCGAGAAGATGACGGATTTTGTAATTCTATTACGTTTCATCTACTCCAGTGCCTCAAGATCGCCTAAGCTTCTGCACAATAAATTTGTTTGTTAAATGAATCTTGAGGACAGATTCAGGAAATATCACGTAGTAGACAATGAAGTAACCGTGTTTAGAAGCATCTCTACATACTATATAGTTCCGGTGCTCATATAAAGTATCGCAGAACGTTGATTTAAAAATGCTATCTGGGATGTATAATTTTTTACGCCAGCACGGTAATTTTAAATCTGCTCTGCAGCATGCAGGATGATGACTGATAAAACCTTCACTACATTTCGTGAATCCCAAACGATCTGACAACCGCAGTTGATCAGTTTAGGTACGATCTGATAACTGCAGTTGATCAGTTTAGGTACGCTCCTTAGCAGGCGAGCAGTGGTATGAGTTGTCCGAGATTCGTGCGGTAAGATGGCAGGGAGGATGAGGGCAAGTTCAAGCAAGCGGAACACTAATCGTAAGTATTGTCAGCCCACTCTTATTATAGTGATTAACATCAATGACTTTAAGATATGAAGAACTTGCCACAATCTTTGCACCAATAATTAAGGTCGATGGCTAAAACTCCTGTTGATGCAAACGATAAAGAATGAGTGAGGTGGCGCTGTGGTCGGACAACTGCGTCGCATTCTAGGGGTATGTGGGTTCAGTTCTCCATACTGCCATTCAAATTTATGTTTTCCATGGTTTCCCCTAATCTCTTAAGAGAATATCATGATGCTTCCTTCCTAAAGAACACGGCTGAATTCCTTGTACTCCACTCCTAACGAGCTCGTTGTTGTCGCGGAAGTTTAAATTATGATGTTCCATTTCCTCTTTTATCTTTAAATTGTTCGCTGCCTTAGGTTTCAATATTTAGAATGTGTTTATTCATTTAAAGAACATAAAAGTTTCCACCAAATTACATTTCTAACATAAAGATTTTGTGAGAAGAATAACGCACTTTAATAAACATATATGTGAACACTGGATCGAAAAGGGATCGAAAAGGATGCCAAACATTGTACAAGGGTTAAGGGACACAGGTAAAACACCTGTGTCCCTTAGCCCTTGTACTATGTCTGGCATCTTTTTCGATCAACCTGTGTCGCTTAACCCTTGTACTATGTTTGGGATCATTTCCGATAAAGCGTTCACAATTTTTTTTTAATTTAAGTACGTTATTCTTCTCATAAAATCTTCATGTTAAAGATGTGATTTGCTGGAAACATTTTATGGCCTTTAAGTGACTATACACATTCCAAATATTGAAATTATGTTTACGCATAGGATTTAATGAGATTGGGTCACAAAATAACCCTTGCAGGAATTAAGATATTTTTATCTCTTAGTATATTTTATGTCACCGATTCTACTGATATTTCTGGCAATACTGTTGCGTTGTAATTTCGAAATAAGAAGCAGAGTGCATTGTTAATTTTATTCAGTTTCAGTATTTTCTCCTTACAAAAATAGCTCTTAGGTGTCCTGAAGGTTATTGTGAGCAACAATATGCAGAAGATTTAGAAAGAGAACATGAGGGACTTACAGAGAATGATGCAAGTGATGCAGAGAAGGACCACATTGAAATACAGGAATCAGTCTTTGCTGTTACTGGCGCCAAAATTAACTGTGACGAGTTTTAAATTTTAGACACACCACTTACAAGTAAAAATCGTGAAATAACATACAATACTATTCAGCCAAAAGTTAAGAAGTGGTGCTTCGGAAAAATTCTTAGGCGAACTGAGTCCGTGGCTCGAAGAATAAGAGAAATAATTACACCGAGGAAGTATTTTTTTGTGTTTAATTACTGAGGATTTGAGAAGAATCATATGTGGTAACACCAATAAAAGCGCAGAGGAATGGAAGGTAATGCATTCTTTTCTTGAAGGATGGCAAAATATAGATGACACTGAACTGGTAGCTTTTCTGGGCTTTCTGATTACGCACGGCGTATAGAAAGGCGATGGTGAACCTCTTAATGAGTTCTGGTCCCATGAATATGGAGCCCCATAATTCCGAGAAACAATCAGTAGCCACAGGTTTCAGTACATAACACGATGGCCGAGACCTTCTGCTATATTCAGACGCGAGACAAGAAAAGAAATCTCGCAAAATAAAAAAGAGGCTATACGAGTCATACCTGAGATGTTCATTGGAATCATACAGCGAACATCAGGTGCTAATATTGCACTGAACGAGCGTTTGTGCACGTTTAGAGGATGGTGTGACTTCAAAGTACGAGGGCGTGCTGAAAGGTAATTCCTCCGAGATTTTTATGTGAAAATGCTTGAAGCTTTTTAAATAAAACAAAAATTATTAACATTCTACACCTTTATTCTTCATGTCTACGTATTTGGAACCCTCTTCCGCTAGAGAGATGTGACATGTAGCGTGTAACATGGCAGTGTGTACCGTAACTACATCGGTGCATGAAAAATAGCGTGATGTAATGGAGTTTCAAATTCGAAGAGTTAGTCCACACAGCAAGCACCCAGACATTCTGGAATTGGCCCCATCTGATTTTCATCTGTTTCCAAAATATAATGAACACTTTCGAGGACTTCACTTTGATATTAATGAAGTGGTGTAAGCAGAAGTGTGACTGTGGCTCCGTCAACAAAGTCAGACATTCTAAAGTGATGCTATCAACAAAGTGATCTCTCGTTGGAAGAAATATGTTTATCACCAGGGTGAAATGTTCAAATGTGTGTGACATCTTATGGGATTTAACTGCTAAGGTCACCAGTCCCTAAGCTTACACACTACTTAACCTAAATTATCCGAAGGACTAACACACACACTCATGCCCGAGGGAGGACTCGAACCTCCGCCGGGACTAGCAGCACAGTCCATGACTGCAGCGCCTAAGACCGCTCGGCTAATCCCGCGCGGCGCCGGGGTGACTTTGTTGAGAATTAAATATGTGGAGGTGCAGAATAAAGATGGAGAATGTTAATAACATGTTCTATTTAAAAACTTTTCAGAATTTCCACGTAAAAAATTTGAGGCATTATTTTTCAGCTGGATCTCTTACACATACCATCAAAAAGAGGAAAATATTTTATCAAAGTTAGGACTACTGTGGACTGTAAGGCACAGTATATAGTAAATGCACAAATGTATACATCTCGAGTAGGTAACGTCAGAGAAACCCAGCAGGTCAAAGGAGTTTTTCACGACGTGACAGATAACATGGGAGGCAGTGGAAGATATATCACGACCAAATTTTTCCAGTAGCTTTGAACTTCGTTAACTGGGATCGCCAGGAACGCGCCAATGGTACCAAATATTCAAAGGAAAAATAAATCTGCAATTCTGATTTGTACACAGCATGAAATATTCGACACCAGTCCAGACGAGAAGGAAAAGCGTGGAGTTATTTTATTCTACAACTACAAAATGTCTACAGTTGACACCGCTGACATGATGGCCAGGCAGTATTCAACCAAACGCGATACAAGGGGGTGGGCTCTTGCTGTTTTTTATGGCATGGTAGCTATGGCAGACAACAGTGCCCCAGTTTTCTAGAGCAAAAAAAAAATTAATATATAAAAGAACAAGGAGACAGTGTCTAATAGATTTTCCTAAAGAAATGGCAGCATCCGAAATAAGAAGAAGGTTACAGAACCGACAGAAAAGGGCCATGGCCATAATAAATGCACTAAATGCAAGTATATTTCACCATGTAATAGAGTCTGAAGCAGGAATTCTGACAGAAAATGGAATGGAGAAGAAGAGATCTAGATGTGCCTCTTCTCCATGTGAGAAAGGCAGGAAAGCAAATCATACATGTGGTAACTGCGGTGACTGTGTACGTAATGAACACTAGAGTGAAAAAACTGAGAATGTTTCCTGTTATATGTATTCTACAACTTTGTTTCATGTTCTCTTTTAAGTGTGAGACAGTGTTCACTGTAAAATTTCTCACAAAATTTTTAATGATTCGTTTAAGTGTGGGTAAAATGTCTAGACTTCGTGTACTAATTTTTAATTATTTTATAACAACAGATAACAATAAAAACAATTAACTAAACAGAAAACCATAAATAAATACATTCAGTTCATAAAAATAATACACATAGAAATTGCTGGGGTCACGCGTGATCTCATACTGAGTGTACGTGATTCTGGATGATACAACGGTGAAGCGAAGCAAGTAAACTGCGCAACATAATTGAAGAGTAACTTTTTCGAAATCCCTTGATTCTCTCCCACTGCAAAGCGTGAATTTGAAATTTGGCTCAAAGGTGCCTACCAACTTCAACTGCAAGTGTGAAAAGTGTGGCGGCCTGCGACATCGCCCTTAGGATCGGCGACGTTTCAAAACGCAAGTTGTCGACATATGCGAAAGAAAAGCCAGAGCTCAGAAGTCCATGTGAGATGTAAGGTGAGTTAATGATCTCATATTAGCACCGAAGTTCACCACAATTCTGCCCAACATCACAGTGGGCTTGTAACATGATGGGAAGGTCGTCACACTGCCTCTAACCCACATTTGTCTCCTTCTTTCGATGCCTCTGCGATGGAGTGAGTTAGGCAACGCCCAGAGACGAAATCACCTGGTTTTCATATACAAATGCAACAAGAACAATAAACAGAAATGTAAGTTTGTGAGTAGTGATTACAACCGTTATATAAAAACTTCAAATCGCCGGCAGAAAATGAACATAGTTCTGGATTTTGTATCTTGTGTTATTAGTTTGGGGAAAGGGTGACTGGATTATCTACCAAAAATGTATAGTCTGTACCACAGTGTTTGCGTTGTTGCCCGAGGGAAAAATCGGTTTTTATGTACAAGATCGTCAGTGATCAGAAGTGTACCAAGAAGTGATCACAACTGTATCTAGTGTGGTACATATTCTACCTCTTTTACTCAGTTCTGTAACCTTTTCTCCTGTTTATTCTAAAACTTGTAATGGTGTAATATCTGAGTTATACATCATTAAACATAAAAACAAGTGCCTTATTTAAATTATTTCTTTCCTCTATATATTTCCGGTTGCAATAGCATTTGTCTGTAAAGATCGAAATTATACCAACTTACTCTATCATTTTCCAAATACCTCTCTTGTACGGTGTGTGACACAAATAATGATGACTAAATGTTTACCACACAGCTACTTGCTTCTGTGTCCTATTCATGAACACAACACACCATTCCTATGTCTAGGAATGTATACACAGGTTTTCATTACGCAGTTTTTCACATCGTGGTTTTCAAAACTATATTCCATTGTCTCCGTCATCGATAGTATTACCTCTTTCTCTATGTCACTGCCAACAAATTTAATGACTTTCACAGCACTACTTGAAGCCCGCAAGTGTAGATATGTCTCAGCAGCAGTTTCCTTGCTTGTACCGCCAGATAACTCTATACAGCATATAACATTAACTGCCCAACAGAACACTCAATCCCGTCACGGGAAAAGCCAAATATAACACTATATTGCGCCGCGTGTTGCATCAACATACAGTGTATTAACAATTATGGGAACCTCACCAGGCACCTACGCAGTTCACTCTATTCCTATACGGCAACAAAAAGGAATAAAAGTGAGATAGTGCTAATACTTTCATCCTTCTTTACCTCCTCTGCATTACTGCAGATGACCTGTCACTGAGCACATTTGTACTGTGCATGCAGTACACGTGAGGTGCCTAGTTGTTTCCACTGTCAGAACTGGAGAGCCAGACTGCCCGAGACACTTCGCGTGCCAAGCCAGCAAGGCGTGACCCGAACGCCACCCAAGTGCATCGGCAGTAATATCGTCAGTCTTTTGTTTTAGTGATACTTTAATTTTAATAATTTTGAAATGACTGATTCGTAGCTGGCTGTTGAGGGATGTTTATTTAAAAAATGAAGTAATTTAGATGACAGGTTTAATTAATAATAGCAACTAAAGTTTAACGTTTTGGCGCCCTACCGCCGAACACAGCAGCCGATCACAGAGCAGCAGCATCATGCAGGTGGTCTTTCTCACGGGAATGGCACCGAATCTAACATCTGTCACCGGTACCTCATCCCACATTGCGTCATCTCTATGCTTCTTGCATCTCCAGTGCCCTGGGAATAGCTTCCTGCTCAGACCAAAACTGTCCAGTAGCTAGCTGCCGACTGACTACTATTCCACCTTTTAGCCCGCGCTAACCACATTTTGGCGCCCGCCAATTCATTTCTGCTGCAAATGGGAAGTACTGTTGGTTCAAATGGTTCAAATGGCTCTGAGCACTATGGGACTCAACTGCTGAGGTCATTAGTCCCCTAGAACTTAGAACTAGTTAAACCTAACTAACTTAAGGACATCACAAACATCCATGCCCGAGGCAGGATTCGAACCTGCGACCGTAGTGGTCTTGCGGTTCCAGACTGCAGCGCCTTTAACCGCACGGCAACTTCGGCTGGCGAAGTACTGTTGCTTTTTATTTTATACAATGCAAGTCCCTAGGTATGAACCAGCTTGTACATAGTTGTAAACAGACATCTTTAAAAAACCTTAATATTCAAATTCATTAACTTGTCAACACAAAAGCCACATTATTGTATATCATTTTCCTTCAATTCATACAAAGAATTTAAATAGTAAAGAGAAAACATTTTACACAACTTTCCACTTCATTACAAAAGGTCAAAGACATTAAATAGTGAGAAATACATACTTGACATTAAACAGAATTAATCAGTATAAGGCCGGCCGGTGTGGCCGTGCGGTTAAAGGCGCTTCAGTCTGTAACCGCGTGACCGCTACGGTCGCAGGTTCGAATCCTGCCTCGGGCATGGATGTGTGTGATGTCCTTAGGTTAGTTAGGTTTAATTAGTTCTAAGTTCTAGGCGACTGATGACCTCAGAAGTTGAGTCGCATAGTGCTCAGAGCCATTTGAACCATTTGAGCCATAATCAGTATAAAAATTTACAGTATTAGTTATAATGTTACAAGTACTTCGTAGAGCAACATGACTGTTCCTAGTCACACCTCTAAATGAACCTGCCTACAGCCAGTCCCATAGTTGGGTCAATCGCGTAATGCATACATTCACGAAAGCCATTCACTACTAACAGCAAAAATCTTTAACGAAAAAACGCCAGATGTTCCAGAATGCAAGTAATCTTTCATGCTTACGCTGAACTACATCAGTGAAAGGACTATAATTTTTACTGTTACACCTGTTATGTGGGCATACTCCAATTAGATTTAATTTCCCTTTTGTGATGTCATTTGTCTAACACACGTTTCGGAAGTATATAAGTGTTCATGTATGAGACTTTAGACTTATAATTTGCATTCTGGCAGAGGTAAGGAACAAAAATATATGTTTCACTTACGACAATATGTACTATGTCTTTAGATATTTTATTATGAAAATTTGCATTAGGCACTTCGCGCGGGAATTTCTTTGCTCATGCTTCTGCGATGTAGTACGAGGTTTGGGGATTCATTTACTGGAAACTATTTTCTGCCTGACATCTATAATGCCTGCTATTTATAGATCTGGGCTTCAATAACTGTCTTGCGGAGCCGGTGGTGACACTAAAAAACATTTTGCTTTGTGGTACATATAATTAGCCCAAAAGAAGCATTTTTTCTGTAATATTCTGTTGAAATTTCCAGCGTAGTTACATGGGGTCTTCACTTACACAAAAGGCAGGAAAAACAGCCAGCGTGCACCAATGAATAAGGGTCTATTAAGCCATCTAATAGAGAACAGTTGGTGTGAAATCGCTTAACTACACCCAATCAAGGAAATGCGAGATATTAATTTCAGTCGCTCATTTTGATCCTGTTTTTGCTGCGGGTTCTACCGTTCACATTTAATTAAACCGTGAGGCAGTAATTGCAACTACAATATGATGATATAAGCCGCTCAAAATTCCGCTGAACGTTGTTAAGTACGCTACTGCACGTGAAGGGCTGTCTGAAAATCTATCTAACACAAGTGGAAATACAACTGACAGAGTCCCTCACATTATGCATTATGTGGATACAAACACAAGTGGAATATTAGTTTATGATGGATTTTGAGTACATTAGAACTATCTAAACCACTTTTATGTTGCTATATATTTTCTTCCTTCCATTCTTAACACGATAAAAAATTAGACTTTCCTCGTATTTCTTTCATAATGAGAAAGGAGTGGAGCTTACGTGTGTGTGTGTGTATTGTGTATTAAACAGGGGATCTATAAACGACGGAGACGCTTCGTCCCGCCGTAGCCCTCAGTGGTTCACAACCCCATAACAGGCCACAGAAATCCACCACACCACTGCCACCACACACTGAACCCAGGGATATCGTGCGGTTCGGCCCCCAGTGGACCTCGTCAGGAACGTCTCATACTAGACGACTGTACCCCAAACGTTTGCGTGGTAGAGTAATTACGGTGTACGCGTACGTGGAGACAGTATTTACGCAGGAATCACTGACATAGTGTAAAAGGCGGAATATAGGGAACCAGCCCGCATTCGCCGAGGCAGATGGAAAACCGCCTAAATACCAACCACAGGCTGGCCGGCACACCGGACCTCGACACTATTCCGTCGGGCGGATTCGTGCCGGAGAGCGGCACACCTTCCCGCTCGGGAAGCAGCGCGTTAGACCGCGCGGCTAGCCGGGCGGGCAGCTTACGTATAGTCACTTTAAACATCAATGAGACGAAATATCCCAACAACGGAATCTATTCATCATCAGTAGCAATCTAAGCATCTTCCAAATGTCACTTTCCTTTGAACTACTGAAATATCGTAACTCACATAACAAACACATATAAAAGGAATTATAAATTTTTGTCCGATTTATTTCATGCTTCACATATATTCTTGTGTTGATAATAAAATTGCACTGCTAAAATCGTGGACCATTACATACAAAACTTTCGGAGATATAAAATTTTACCTACATATCATAGTAACTTATGTTATGGATTATATTTACTTATAATCTCATCAAAAACAGAAACTAAACTATCAGTTCAGAGAAATTGCTTCTCTAGAATCTTTTTGTTTTAACTACAATAGTTTGCTGACGTAAATGCAATAACTCCTAAATTATTATTTAATAATGTTTTGTTACGTAAATATTTTGGGAAAAATCGCAGTGTATGGAAGGCATACGTGGTACGTGGATGAGAGGAAATTTTGGAAACTATGCAAAAGTATACGTGAGAAAATCTTGTGCAGTCTTGAGTCATGAGACGTAACCATTGGCAGGCTTTTGTTTAAAAGTGCCGTAGCGGCCCCGACGGTTTTTGGTGAGTCCATGGAAGCCAAGTACTATAGCACTGCTGACGCCGGAGGGAGTTAGCAGGCACAGTATGACGGCATATGGCTTGCAGCAACTAGGTTGTTCACTCATTCCGAAATGGACATTGTTTGACTCCCCATTCATGGTGATGCAGCAGAAAAGTGCTGCCTCGACAGTCCGAGACATGCAATTACTGAAATTGTAATACCATGCATGGCCAAGAAGTAACAACTGAGCTGCCGACTTGTATATGAGGTACAAGTATGCCACCAGCGCACACTGGAATGAAAGGGCTACGCTAGGTCATGAGCGTCATGGACCAGCCAGCAGCCACCATGAGTTCGGGCCTCTGTCATCGCAGGTTCGTATCCTGATACTGATCCCTCTTCTGCGACATAATACTGTGAGGAGCATCTTCCTGATCCATTATAGCAGCAGCGAGCTCCTGACCAGGGAGGCAGTTGGTCGACTCCAGTGCAGTTGCGGCTGCCGTGTCACAGCTTGCTGTCGTTGATCGTGGCGGCACTTCTCGCAGAGAGGCTGGCTTCCCCTGCCAGCATTGTTGCCATCTTCGGCACCACTGATGCCGCCAGTCTGCCACACAGCTTGTCATTCTAGGTTGCGTATTGCTAAACAGGGCACTGGTGTCAGCAATACTAGGCGCACATCACAGGCGGATGCCCGGCGGCGGCTATCAACCCATTACACGCTGCGAACGATCACGTGCCAAGACGACCCGTGGCCACTGCACCGTTGTGCACGTCTGTAGTTACACGAATCACAATAAGGAAATCCTATTGTTACTACTGCCTCACTGAAGCCTCGACAGGCCAGTATCCTCGCCTCGAACCCGGCAGCCGACCCATCCAGCACAAGTAGTAGCCCAATACCCCAGGGTCTTCTAATACAGTTGGTGTCAAAACTGCTGGCGTCGTCTCCAGAGGAAGTCAAATGGTCCATCCTGCATGCAACGAGACGTCGCAACTGCAGAAAGTGGGGTGACTGAGAAAACTGTTTTTCTACTCGTGGAGATGGAAGAGATTGGTTCAAAAAACGGTTCAAATGGCTCTGAGCACTATGGGACTTAACATCTGAGGTCATCAGTCCCCTAGAACTCAGAAATACTTAAACCTAACTAACCTAAGGACATCACACACATCCATGCCCGAGGCAGGAATCGAACCGTAGCGTTCGCGTGGTTCCAGACTGAAGCGCCTAGAACAGCTCGGCCACACAGTCCGACTGGGGAGAGATTGGTCGTAGAAGAGAATTGCACCGCAATTTGTGGGTTAGTTTGATCAGGTCCGTGGAACCAACAGAATTTCACGGTTTCTCGACAACTGTAAGGGAGACTATTTACAGGTTGTTAGATGAAAACAGCGTAGCTTGGTAAGGTATAGTGCATGACGTCGGAATCTGTCAGTGGTATACTGGACATTCCGCCGGTAGGGGCACACTGGCAGGCAGTACGTGGAGTCTGGGTGGTGAGGCGTAGTTTATACATAAGTTATAATTATCAGTGTGTGAATTGTTGTGGAAATGGTCAACGTACATTTTGTTGCGTAGTAGTTAAAGGATTCGTAATGCCATAGTCAGAGACGCAATGTATGTCGGAGTCAATAGCAGTGCCAGTTTTACTAGAAAGGTTACCACTGTTAATGTGAGATAAATCGGAGTTAGCGGGACAAGTTGCAGTTATGGACGAGCAGTTACTACCTGTTCGGGCATCTGTACCTTAATCACTGTTTCCAAGAGTCTGCTCATTCTGTTCGACAAATATTCCGAGTCCTTTGCCGTCCGTGACAGAATTAGCACAAAGTTTTTAATTCCTCTCTTTGTACTTCAATTACTTTTCAAACTTTCTCCTTGCTTTAATTTACTGCTTGCTCAACGAACGTACTGAATAACATAGGATAAGATAGAAGTCTGCCCCATTTCCTTCTCAAATACTACGAGCCTCTTATGTCTTTCAACTGTAGTTACTACAGTCTGATTTCTGTACCAGCTGTCGGTAGCCTTCGTCTACCCGCATTTTTTCTTTGAGAAATTTAGAATTCAAGGAGTACATTTCAGTGAAGGTTACCAAATATTTTTTTTAGATGTACAAGCCCCATAAATGAGGGCTGACCTTTCTTCAGATAATCTTCTCATATAAGTGACGGAACCTGTATTGCTTCACCTGGAGTTAGGCAGTGTCGGCAGCCTCAGCGTATCAGATAGGGTGGTTATAAGCAGCGGAATGACGGAAACGGCAATAGTGGTCAACAACAAGATAATAGGCTAGTTTCAAGCACCCGGTGAATTTCGATGCAGCGAATATGTACCGAGAACTGCAGTGGACTATAACAGAAAGCGTGAAGAGCACAAAACATATGATTTAGTTGTACACAAGGGCACATGTGTCAGTAGCGCGAACAGACTTTGCCAGGAGGAAGCCATTACAGTTACCAGACAATAGGTGACGTGGGGTAGGAGATAATGATGTGTGATCAGCTGCAACGCTTGAACTAAGTTTCCGAATCGAGGTGGTTTAGTTTGAATAATACGTGAAAGTGGTGCCTCATGTGAGTGACAGTCATTGTATGATCCTAGTGTTGGGCTTCTAGAATGAGTGTCGTGCCAACATTTATCTTCAGAGACGTTTAGTGGAACAACGTGAGGCAACGTTTCCATTGGGGAGACTATCGTCAGTGGAATGCTGTCACATAGAGTGTATGTCATGAAGGACCCACCGTCTAAGATCGTAAAACATCGCTAAGGCTTGATTTGCGGGACAGTTTGTCTCAGAGCGCCGGAGAGTCACTTTGAATAAGTGTGTAGCTGGACTTAAGAGTTGATATATTTTCTATGGTAAGACGCTTGAAAGAGAGCAAAGTATTGGATTCTTCATGACGGTTTATTAGAAGCAGCATTGTACATATACATGAAGGAGAAGGTGGGAGACTGGTACCCGTGAATTTTTATGATTTTAATGCTGATGAAATAAAGTTAAGGAAGGGAATAGGTATAACGAATTGTTACATCGTAGTGGATGATCTGCATGCATGGAACATGAGCTACGTTCACCCATGTGCCACTGCTTGAACCACACTATGTAAGAAGGTAGAGCATCTGCGAAAGACAGAAATAGATGAAGTGGAGGAACTGTTCATTGAGTTTGGGAACTGGTTTTCTCATCAAGGACAATTAGCAGCAATACCTATGACACAACATCGGTTACCAATGGGAAATAAAACACCAGTGTACCGTAAACCGAAATTTGTGCTCCATTATTTGCAGGCGGCTATAGTAGAATTGATTGACGACCAGAGAGCTGACAGCATAATACAGGAAAGTGTTAGTCCATGGTGTGCCGCTAATGTGGTTCTACCAAAGAAATTGACATGTGCGTCCAAAAAATATTGGTTTTCCCGTTACTACAGACATCATAACACTAAGACAGGGATTGACAAGAGCCCCATTCCTAGTATCATGGAGACTATTAACAATTTAGGACACTATCGATACCTTTCCGTTTTGGAAAGAAGTAGCTCCACATGCCCGCCAAAGACGGCATTGTGGTCCCTCTGGGGTCATTAGCAATTTAGAGGGATGCCGTTTGGATTGAAGAATGCTCCAGGAACATTTCAGCATTTAGTAGATGGGGTTTTGAGGGGATTAAAGCCTAGGCGCGTTAGGATACTCTAATTTGTTTTCAAAAGATGTTGATGAACGTAGGCAGCGTGGCATAGCGCACGGAGAAATGTCATTTCGTCCCGCAGGAAATGAGTTATTAGGTGATGTAATCAGCAGGAAAGAGGTCAAAGCATTTCCTAGGCTGGTTCAAGCAGAACAAGACTTACCAGTACCTAAGTGAGGTAAGGTGTTGTAATCATTGCTGGGATTAGCAAACTGAGGGGCTTCGCAGATATAGTGCTCACATTTACAGTGTTGTCTTAGAAGGGGGTAAACTTGACTTGGCAGAGGAGGGTCAAAGAGTGTTCAAGCCGTTGACGAAAGCATCAACATCAACACCAATCTTAGTATTCCTGGACTATCATGAAGTATTTATGTTATCGTGTGACAATGAATCAGGTTTTTTTGGGTGCATTTTGAGCTAAGAGTGCAGTGATGAGGAACATCGGATAGCTTACGCTTTCTATTAACCCTACGATGTGGAAAAGAACCACTATACTATGGCCAAAGATATGCTAAGTCTGGTATAAGGAATATCATATCTTCGGTGTTCCTTATATGGGAAAAAATTCAGATCAGTTAAAGGGCAAGCAGCCCTGAAGTGGTACTTAGGCTTGAAGGATCTGTATCCAGTAGGTTACAATATTGGTGTTGTTACTCACAGAATCTGATTACTGTTTGGCACATAGGCAGGGGAAGAAACACGGGAATGCAGATGGCTTGAGCAAGAATATGGCTGTAATACAAATACAAATGGTTCAAATGGCTCTGACCACTATGGGACTCAACTTCTCAGGTCATTAGTCCCCTAGAACTTAGAACTAGTTAAACCTAACTAACTTAAGGACATCACACACATCCATGCCCGAGGCAGGATTCGAACCTGCGACCGTAGCGGTCTCGCGGTTCCAGACTGCAGCGCCTAGAACCGCACGGCTACTTCGGCCGGCAATACAAATACACAGACCTGCCTTCGCTGAATGACAAGCAGCGGAAAATGCTGACACCGACTGAGATCTGTACAGGGTGAATCACCTGAAATATGCACCGCAAATAGTGCAGAAATGGAACGTGTTATTGATGTACGGTTTTCGAAAAAAAGATTGGTACTCAAGACTAATACAGTTGGACAACCAACAGATTGTAATAATACTTAGAAAGTGTATTTTTTGAGTAAATATACACTTTCTTCTGAATGGGAAAATGCCTGTCGACATTAACAGACTAAACGTAGGTTAAACTAGAAAGTCAGTGGTGATGATGCAGGATTTTAATGCAAGTAGATGACGATGTAGTGTATTTTGAAAAGTTCCCACACCGACACTTGTACAAGACTTGTAGTAGCACACACTAAAGGACAACACAAGCACATAAACTATTTGTGTGGATTCTGACCAATGACGAGAGAATTGACAATCACAGGTTGTGGTCAAAACGACCACCGGCAATGCAAATACACTCATCCAGTCTAGTACGTAATGACTGCTGTACATATGTTGGCATTTCAGTGGAGATGCCAGAACAGGCTGCAGTAATACGTCGTTGCATGTCATCGTGTGTAGTTCGAATGTCCTTGTAGACACCGACTTTCAGCTTTCCGCCCAGAAAAAAGTCTACTGGCGTCAGATCACCGGAAGGACCGACAAAGCTACAGGTCCTCAGCGTCCAATCCAGAGATTTGTAAACAATTCTTGAAGACATGATATAGTATTTCGTGTAGTATGGGCTGGAAAGCCATCATGTTGGTACCACAGGTTCCTCCTAGTCTGCAGAGTAACGTCTTCTAGCATCCGTGGAAAATGGTCTGTTAGGAGGCAGAGATATTCGTGAGAGTTCAGTGTTTCGTCTATGAAAAGGGACCTATGAGGTGACGGTTTACTACCTCACACCACACGTTTACGCACCATGAACGCTGTCATTACACCCGACAAACACAACAGGGATTGTCAATACCCCAATAGCGCATATTTCGGCGGTTTACCTGACCGTGATTAGTAAATATGGCTTTGTCACTAAACAAGATACATAATACTGATACAGTATTCTGTCTTAATGCCCAAGAACAGAAGTGAAGACAATTCTCATAGTCGTTCCCATGCAACTCTTAGTGGAGAGAAAAAGGGTGCCACTTATTGAACTATATGAAATAAAATTGTCGTAACTTCTGAACGGTTTGCTTTAGGACGTTCAAACTAAGTGGTTGGCCGTAGGGCATGATGTCAATTAGTATAGTATGTATGGTTTGGTTTAGCGAGGAGGCTCACTTTCATTTGGATGGGTTCGTCAACAGGGAAAACTGTCGCATTTGGCGGACTGAGAATCCACATTTTGCGTTCGTGAAGTCTCTTCACCCTCAACAGACGACTGTGTGGTGTGCAATGTCCAGTCACGGAATAATCGGTGCGATATTCCTCGATGGCATGGTGGCTACCGAACGGTACGTGAAGGTTGTGGAAGATGATTTCATCCCCATTATCCAAAGTGGCCGTGATTTCGACAAGATGTGGATCACGCGAGCCGAAGCTCGACCCCATCGGAGCAGGAGAGTGTATGACGTTCTGGGGGAGCACTTTGGGAACCGCATTCTCTCTCTAGGTTACCCAGAGACCACGGGCGTGGGCCTCCATTGGCCGCCATATCCTGCGCATGCGACTTAACTTCTGAGGTCATCAGTCGCCTAGAACTTAGAACTAATTAAACCTAACTAACCTAAGGACATCACACACATCCATGCCCGAGGCAGAATTCGAACCTGCGACCGTAGCGGTCACGCGGTTCCAGACTGAAGCGCCTTTAACCGCACGGCCACACCGGCCGGCAAGTGTATGTTTTCAAAAAAATACATTTTCTAAGTATTTTTACCAACTGCTTGTTGGCTAACAATACGACCCCTTGATCACCAATCCAATCTGTGGAAAATGTACAACGCTACCACTTTCCATTTCGACAATATTTACAGTGCAAGTTTTAGGTGATGCATCTGGTCTAGGACATAACCATAGTTCAAATATGCGTTGGTCTGTTGCGTAAGTTAATGAGATTGGGGACACATATGGTGGTGCCATCCTAATTCAAGGTGGAAGTACTAAAGGAAGCTCATAGTCACCTACTACTGCGACAACGAGTTTGTAGGGCAGCAATCAGGGACTTGGAGACAGGTATCGGTTGAGTGGAAGAAAGCAAGATTTAGACTAATATGTATGGAATTGTACGCAGTGTGTGCAGAAAGTAGATACAGGATGACAGCTATTGAACTACACTCCTGGAAATTGAAATAAGGACACCGTGAATTCATTGTCCCAGGAAGGGGAAACTTTATTGACACATTCCTGGGGTCAGATACATCACATGATCACACTGACAGAACCACAGGCACATAGACACAGGCAACAGAGCATGCACAATGTCGGCACTAGTACAGTGTATATCCACCTTCCGCAGCAATGCAGGCTGCTATTCTCCCATGGAGACGATCGTAGAGATGCTGGATGTAGTCCTGTGGAACGGCTTGCCATGCCATTTCCACCTGGCGCCTCAGTTGGACCAGCGTTCTTGCTGGACGTGCAGAGCGCGTGAGACGACGCTTCATCCAGTCCCAAACATGCTCAATGGGGGACAGATCCGGAGATCTTGCTGGCCAGGGTAGTTGACTTACACCTTCTAGAGCACGTTGGGTGGCACGGGATACATGCGGACGTGCATTGTCCTGTTGGAACAGCAAATTCCCTTGCCGGTCTAGGAATGGTAGAACGATGGGTTCGATGACGGTTTGGATGTTCCGTGCACTATTCAGTGTCCCCTCGACGATCACCAGTGGTGTACGGCCAGTGTAGGAGATCGCTCCCCACACCATGATGCCGGGTGTTGGCCCTGTGTGCCTCGGTCGTATGCAGTCCTGATTGTGGCGCTCACCTGCACGGCGCCAAACACGCATACGACCATCATTGGCACCAAGGCAGAAGCGACTCTCATTGCTGAAGACGACACGTCTCCATTCGTCCCTCCATTCACGCCTGTCGCGACACCACTGGAGGCGGGCTGCACGATGTTGGGGCGTGAGCGGAAGACGGCCTAACGGTGTGCGGGACCATAGCCCAGCTTCATGGAGACGGTTGCGAATGGTCCTCGCCGATACCCCAGGAGCAACAGTGTCCCTAATTTGCCGGGAAGTGGCGATGCGGTCCCCTACGGCACTGCGTAGGATCCTACGGTCTTGGCGTGCATCCGTGCGTCGCTGCGGTCCGGTCCCAGGTCGACGGGCACGTGCACCTTCCGCCGACCACTGGCGACAACATCGATGTACTGTGGAGACCTCACGCCCCACGTGTTGAGCAATTCGGCGGTACGTCCACCCGGCCTCCCGCTTGCCCACTATACGCCCTCGCTCAAAGTCCGTCAACTGCACATACGGTTCACGTCCACGCTGTCGCGGCATGCTACCAGTGTTAAAGACTGCGATGGAGCTCCGTATGCCACGGCAAACTGGCTGACACTGACGGCGGCGGTGCACAAATGCTGCGCAGCTAGCGCCATTCGACGGCCAACACCGCGGTTCCTGGTGTGTCCGCTGTGTCGTGCGTGTGATCATTGCTTGTACAGCCATCTCGCAGTGTCCGGAGCAAGTATGGTGGGTCTGACACACCGGTGTCAATGTGTTCTTTTTTCCATTTCCAGGAGTGTACATTAAAAAGAAACGTAAATTAATTACAAACTACAGCGTGCACACGCATTATTCAACATGTAAACGTCTATATAAATACAGGATTCATGCCATGACATGTTCACTATGCCTGCCATCATTGACGATGATGTGGCGCACATGGATAGCGGAATTCTGCATGACCCGCTGCAGTGTCAGAACATCGATGCTATCGATGTCCTCTTCAGTCGCTGTTTTCAGCTCAGCAACAGTTTTGGGGTTATTGCTGTACACCTGTCTTTATTATAGCCTCACAAAAAGTAGTCGCATGTGTTCAGATCCGGAGAATATGGCAGCCAATGGAGGCCCATGCCAGTGGGTTCTGGGTACAACAGAGCCAGAATGTTGTCCCCAAAATGCTCCTCCAGGACATCAAACACTCTCCTGCTTCGATGGGGTCGAACTCCGTCTTCCATTAAGAACATGTTGTCGAAATCAGAGGCACTTTAGATAATGGGGATGAAATCATCTTCCCAAAATCTTCACGAATCATTCGGTAGTCATCGGGCTATAGAGGAATATTTTACCAATTTTTTCGTGGCTGGACCTTGAACACCACGCAGTCACCTGCTGAGGGTGAAGAAACTTCTCGATCGTAAAATGTGGATTCTCGTTCTCCCGAATGCTCCAATTTTCCTTATTGACGAACGAGTCGAAGTGAACGTGGGCTTCGCCGATAAACCAAACCATGCATGCGCATAGTAATTCCCATCATGCTCCACGGTCAGCCGTGCAGTTTGAACGTCCTAACGCAAACAGTTCAGAAGTTATGATGATTTTATTTTATGTAGTTCAATGATTGTCACCCTGTGTGACCCATAGATATGTATTGTAGCAGCCATCACCAGAGACTACGAAAAGACCGTGGAGGAGGGAGGAGGTTAGTGTTTAACGTCAAGTCGACATCAAGGTGATTAGAGATGGAGCACAAGCTCGTATTAGGGAGACATGGAGAAGTAAAGCGACCGTGCCCTGCCGAAAGAACCATCCCGGCATTCGTCTTAACTGCTACGGTCGCAGGTTCGAATCCTGCCTCGGGCATGGATGTGTGTGATGTAGTTAGGTTAGTTAGGTTTAAGTAGTTCTAAGTTCTAGGGGACTGATGACCACAGATGTTAAGTCCCATAGTGCTCAGAGCCATTTGAACCATTCGTCTTAAGCGATTTAGGGAAATCATCGAAAACCTAAATCAGGATGGCGGAAAGCGGTTTTCAACATTCGTCCTCTCTAATGTGAGTCCAATGTGCTACCATTGCGTTACCCCGCTCGGTGTCAACGAAAACAGAAAACAGTCGAAATCGTTTGGATAAACTTGTTGGATCCATTTAACCGGAATCTTAAAGGGAAGTGTTTTGTGTTAATAATTATTGATGATTGTTCTTTATATATGGAAATAGCTGCATTCATTAATCAGCAAACAGCAAAAGTGTCACAAGTCACAGTCACCATTTGGCTAGAGGAGTTCAACATGTCGGTGACCATAATTACGCCCCTGGGGACAAATCTCATTTCTGACTAATCACGAACCAGGCAAAAAATTTCATGTCCGACTTAATGAAACTATTTTAGACAATGCAACGAATTCGGAATAAAGCACTAGCCCACCACATCCACAAACGAATGGTAGAATGGAGAGGGTACATACTAGTGTTGGGAGGATGTTGAGCCACTATGTTATTACTTTAAGACAAATAGAAGACTACCAGGTGCTTAAGTGCATTTCTTTACCACATAGTGTGTGGGTAATGATATTATGAATCTCGAGCTGTAGTGACCCCAGTGGTTTTCTAGCGATTCTGTGGAAGCTTAGCAGTCAAGCACTGCAGAAGCCGGAGGCAGCTGACGGGCACAGTAACTTGACATACTGCTTGCAGAAACGAGAATGTTTATTCATTCTAAGACACGGCGCCGGCCGGTGTGGCCGTGCGGTTCTAGGCGCTGCAGTCTGGAACCGCGTGAACGCTACGGTCGCAGGTTCGAATCCTGCCTCGGGCATGGATGTGTGTGATGTCTTTAGGTTAGTTAGGTTTAAGTAGTTCTAAGTTCTAGGGGACTGATGATCGCAGATGTTAAGTCCCATAGTGCTCAGAGCCATTTGAACCATTTTTTAAGACACGGCAGACATATCACCGCATTCCTGGCGATGGAGCAGAAAGGCACTGCCTCGGTAGACCGAGCCAGGAAATTACTTGACGTTCAGGCCTGAAACTGTTGTGCCGTAGCATCTGAGCTACTTGTATTTAAACTCGTTTATTTCAGTTTAAGTACGCGCCTTTCAGCGGTGCCTGTTGGAATGAAAGGGCAACGATGTGTGATGAGCGAACACAGCTATCGATGTGGGACCATCTCCATTGCAAGGCCATCTCCTGGTACTGGTCCCTCTGTCGGGACTTATTATCGCACTATTGAGGATCCCTCTTCCAGGTGAGCTGTAGCAGCGGCAGACTGCTGACCATGGTGGCTGGGGGTCAATTAAAGGGCTGTGTCGCCCCATACCGCTGTTTATCGAAGCAGAATTTCTCACTGGGAGACTGGTCCCCCTGGTAGTACTCCGAATATTCGCAGTGTCGCTAACCTCACAGACTTCCGTACTGGGCCGTGGGTTGGTGTCAACAGCCAAGAGCGCACGTCACAGCCGCAAGCCAGGCAGCCGCTGTCAACGCTTTACACGCAGTGATTGAGTGTGTGCTGAGAGGTGGCGTGGCCGCAGCACTACTGCGTCCATCTGGTGCTACATGAGTCATAATAAAAAACTTGTCTTGTTACTATTGTTTCACTCAAGCCTCCTCCGGCCAGCATCCTCAAGTCGTCCTCTGTCCGCCAACCAGTGCAGCACTAGCAGTAGTCCAACACCCCCTAATCTAACTCAGTGCATGTGTAAGACAACAGCTATTCCAAGTGGCAGGTGGCTCAGTACCACAATGCATGAAGCGGCTGCACCTTACCTAGTTTTAGTGGCACGAGCTTGACTGACAGTCATGGCTCACACCAAAACGAAATTCTTGTGTAACCCTCGCCAGAAGACAAAGCTCCTGGTAGCAGAGTGTTTCGTGCTAGGAGTAACTCTGCCTTCTTGTCACCATTTACTGTCCCTAAAATTTAGTTTGCTCATTTCGATGTATTCGTTTGGCCAGCTCTGTTTCTTCGGCTTACATAATGAATCGATTTGATGCACTACGCCGGGCGGAAGGAGGTCCTTAATGATATTAAAATGTATTCCATGATTTTCAACACCTGATTGTATACCAATCCATTATTCGTATTACAAAAGATAACACTATGACATCGGATGAAGAACTACACCAAACTGTAATTTATGAAAAACAAGCAAATGGAAAATAAAACAATATTTTCTATGTTTTCTACCAAGTATAAAACTATAAAATTAACTTATGAAGACGATTAAAGAGCTAACTGTAGAAAGCTAGAGAATTTTAAGTGACACATACAGTGAAGTAAAAGTTTATTTATATAATACAAAGCAGTAAAGTATTACACTCGTGCACTGACCTGTAGGCAAATAAACACCATAAGAAGCAACTAAATTATTTTAGGAATCGGTCTGAGACACACTTTATGTATTGTAGCACACAAGAGCGGCCCTGTACAAAATGACTGCAGCAGCTGTTAATAATTCGCCTGAAGAATGAATGCAAATCTCACCCTTATTGTCTCACAGATTGAAAAACTTCATTAAGATCAGAAGTCGTAACACTAAATAACGAGGTCCTGCACGATAAAGTAAGTTTGATGGCACGTCCTGTTGATACCGCTGTTGTTAGTATTCTACTTAGGTAATGAATGGACATCATTTAGCTCCAATATTATGGACGCAGAGAAATTATGGGCCACGTTTAAACGGATTCTAAATGTCGCACAGGCGGAGTACGTGCAGAGGAAGTGGATTACGACCTGAAAGAATGGTTCGGAGTTGGGCGGTGGAGAGGTGAGGTGGACTGCGGTAGTCGTCGGGAGGTTGTGGACCACTGCGGCTGCAATGGAGATGGAGCCTCTCCGTTGTTTCTAGGCCCCCGGTTCACATACAGTACAATACATACAAGTTGATTACGGAGAAAAAGATTTAATTACTAAATTCACCAAGTGATGAGGAAGCAGAGGCTCTTGCACTCTCGTTTCAAAAACGAAAGAGGAAATGACTATAGGCAAAATTATTTAGAAATTCGTGGGTCTATAGAAAGATGGATGCTCGAAGCATAAACGAAAACACCGTCATAGCTCAGCAAAACATCTTTCCGGGAACCCGAAAAAATTCAGGTTCTGCGTATAATCGCTAAGCGTGTCGAAGGTTCCGATCCTGTCACCCGTTTACCAGACTGGCGTAACAATAGAAGACAGCTACAGGGAAGATTAAGTTTTAAATTTTGCCTTTAAGAAATCAATCACGTGGGAGGATCGTACTAAGGTACCGTCGTTTGACCGTAGCACAGACTATCGTATGGGGGACATACACTCCTGGAAATGGAAAAAAGAACACATTGACACCGGTGCGTCAGACCCACCATACTTGCTCCAGACACTGCGAGAGGGCTGTACAAGCAATGATCACACGCACGGCACAGCGGACACACCAGGAACCGCGGTGTTGGCCGTCGAATGGCGCTAGCTGCGCAGCATTTGTGCACCGCCGCCGTCAGTGTCAGCCAGTTTGCCGTGGCATACGGAGCTCCATCGCAGTCTTTAACACTGGTAGCATGCCGCGACAGCGTGGACGTGAACCGTATGTACAGTTGACGGACTTTGAGCGAGGGCGTATAGTGGGCATGCGGGAGGCCGGGTGGACGTACCGCCAAATTGCTCAACACGTGGGACGTGAGGTCTCCACAGTACATCGATGTTGTCGCCAGTGGTCGGCGGAAGGTGCACGTGCCCGTCGACCTGGGACCGGACCGCAGCGACGCACGGATGCACGCCAAGACCGTAGGATCCTACGCAGTGCCGTAGGGGACCGCACCGCCACTTCCCAGCAAATTAGGGACACTGGTGCTCCTGGGGTATCGGCGAGGACCATTCGCAACCGTCTCCATGAAGCTGGGCTATGGTCCCGCACACCGTTAGGCCGTCTTCCGCTCACGCCCCAACATCGTGCAGCCCGCTTCCAGTGGTGTCGCGACAGGCGTGAATGGAGGGACGAATGGAGACGTGTCGTCTTCAGCGATGAGAGTCGCTTCTGCCTTGGTGCCAATGATGGTCGTATGCGTGTTTGGCGCCGTGCAGGTGAGCGCCACAATCAGGACTGCATACGACCGAGGCACACAGGGCCAACACCCGGCATCATGGTGTGGGGAGCGATCTCCTACACTGGCCGTACACCACTGGTGATCGTCGAGGGGACACTGAATAGTGCACGGTACATCCAAACCGTCATCGAACCCATCGTTCTACCATTCCTAGACCGGCAAGGGAACTTGCTGTTCCAACAGGAAAATGCACGTCCGCATGTATCCCGTGCCACCCAACGTGCTCTAGAAGGTGTAAGTCAACTACCCTGGCCAGCAAGATCTCCGGATCTGTCCCCCATTGAGCATGTTTGGGACTGGATGAAGTGTCGTCTCACGCGGTCTGCACGTCCAGCACGAACGCTGGTCCAACTGAGGCGCCAGGTGGAAATGGCATGGCAAGCCGTTCCACAGGAGTACATCCAGCATCTCAACGATCGTCTCCATGGGAGAATAGCAGCCTGCATTGCTGCGAAAGGTGGATATACACTGTACTAGTGCCGACATTGTGCATGCTCTGTTGCCTGTGTCTATGTGCCTGTGGTTCTGTCAGTGTGATCATGTGATGTATCTGACCCCAGGAATGTGTCAATAAAGTTTCCCCTTCCTGGGACAATGAATTCACGGTGTTCTTATTTCAATTTCCAGGAGTGTAGTAAAAGACATGTCTGGCGTAGAGAAGTTACTGAAAGTCTTGAAAACAAATAAGTTGCCGGATGGGGGCCCAATTCGGTTTTACAGCACTGGACCCTTACTTATCTCGCATTTATGGCAAATCTCTCACCTAGCTTAAAGTCCCAAGCGAATGCAAAAAAAGTGCAAGTGACTCCCGTACATAGAAAGCTTAAATGAACGGACCCGCAAAAATACGGACCAATATCCGTAACATCGGTTTGCTACAAAAATTTTGGTCATATTCTCGGTTCGCATATAATAAATTTCTTTGAGACGAAAAAGCTTTTGATCACAAATCAACAAGGATTTACAAAGCATCGCACGTGAGAAATTCATCTTGCCCTTTTCTCGTAAGATATCCTGAGAACCATGGCTGAAGGGCAACAGGCAGAGCCCATATCCCCAGATTATCGGAAGGCGTTTGATATGTTCCCAACTGGAAATTGTTAAAAGAGATACAACAACACTGAATCGGTTCCGTGGTATATCTCGTTAAATAACAGAGGCCAGTTCATTGTCCTTGATGGCGAATGCTCAGCAGAGACAGTGGTATAGTTGGGAGAGCCCCAGGAAAGTGTGGAAGATCGCTATTAATCTCAATATACATAAGTGATCCGACAGACATGGTCGACTGTCACCTGCGGCTCTTTTCTGGTGACGCTGTGGTTACTGGAAGGTGCTGTTGTTGAGTAACTGTATGATGATACAAGATGACTTATACAACACCTGTTGCTTGTTTGGTGAAAGACAGCTACCTCTAAATGTAGAAAAACTCAAGTTAATGCAGATGAGTAGGAAAAACAATCCCATAATGTTCGAATAACTCTTAAATAGTGTGATACTTAGCACAGTCCCGTCGTTATATGTCTAGGCGTGACATTGCAAAGCGATAGGAAATGGAATGAACATGGGAGGACGGTAGTAGGGAAGGCGAGGGGCCAACTTCAGTTTATTGGGAGACTTTTAGGACAGTAATCTGTAAAGAAAACCTCACACAAAACACTAGTGTGATCCATTCTTGAGAACTGCTCGAGTGTATGGAATCCCCACCGGCTCGTGTTACACGAAGCCATCGAGGCAATTCAGAGACGAGATGCTAGGTTTGCTACCCATAGGTTCGATCAACACACGAGTTTTATGAAGATGCTTCAGGAACTCAAATGGGAATCCCTGGTGGGAAGATGACTTTCTTTTGGCGAAACAGTATTGAGAAAATGTTGACAACGATATCTCAAGATGACTGGAGAACGATTCCACTACCTCCAACGTACATTTCGCGGAAAGACCACGAAGATAGCTGAGGCCTCGTACGGAAGCATACAGATAGTCGTTTTTCCCTCTCTCCATTTACGAGCGAACAGGGAAGGAAATGACTAGTAGTGACCTTGTGACATCGAACCTGTCAACTGGATCTGACGTTGACCACACTTTTGATGGTATAGTCGTTGACGTATGCTAGTGAGGTCAAGCGAGTCTAGAGGAAAACTTCAACGTTAAGATGGCTTCCTGACTGCAACGGAACTTGAATTGTTTCAGGAAACATGTGGACTAACTACGTCTATTAACTCAAGATAGGCCACTGCGTCTCTGCCTTCAAGAGATGTATTTTATGTTTCCTGGCGTCCTTGAGCTAGGCGGTTAAAATCTACACAAGAAGGACAACCTTATTGGAGAGAGAGTTAAAGGAAGAGTGACTGTTTTCGCCAACAACGCCTACCACTACTCATACCTCTCCTTACAACCAGCCTGCTAGGAGTCGTTGTATCGGTATATGTGCGTCATCAGTAAACAGTACCTTCACACCACCATATGAGGTGCTAGCACCATATGAGCACGAAGAGGCTCTCTGCGACCTCCTTACTCAGCTTCCCCACCCCTCCAACCTGTAATTTGCTTTGGGGATTTGTAACCACCTGCCCCAGGGGAAGAAGAATTGAAAACCGTCGCATGCCCTCACGTACATGTTTGTTGAGCATGGGATAGAACACACTATTCAGCACTGCGACAGAGTTGTTTACCACCATGTCTCTCAGTATGCTCCACAGCCTTCACACACACGGCTCAATATGAAGTTGTCGATGACTTGCACTCAAGCGACTACTTCTCAATGTGAATTCACATCCCAGACAGGGTGATGTTCGAAATACATCCGCCACAATGAATGCTTTGTAGGGCAGAGTGGACGCTTTACTGCCAATTTCCAGTGTTTCATAACCGTGACAGCATTAAGCAATGGGTAGGTCATATTATCAAAGTGATTCACCAAGCCGCTGAAGCATCCATTCCACAGTACTCGGGCCAGCTGAAAAGGCAATCTGTCCCTCGATAAAGCGACAAATGCCGCACTGCAATCAGGTCCAGTTGAGTGGCTCTCGGTAGGTTCAAGGTGCGGCCAATTGGATAGAGCCTCGCAGTATTACGAGTAGCTCGGGCGAAATTTCGCAGAATTACTAGGGAGAGCAAGAAGAGATTGTGACAACAGTTCCTGACAACCATAAACCATTCCACTGTACGTGCAGTTTTATGAGAGGCCATATGAGGATTTCTGGGAGAGGTGAGCGGTGCCTATTGGCTGCTGTAGTATGGAATGAAAGTATACAGACCACTACACGTGCCTTTGCCCAGACCATGTGGCCTATTTCGCAACAGATATCGTCACTAACACTCGGAGCGTCATTTCCTAGCGCTACAGAACGGTTTCTGAGGGGAGCAGTTGGGACTTCAGTTCCACTAAAAGTGAAGAATACAGCTGCCCCTTCTCCATACAGAATCCAGATTCTGCATTTGCTACAGCTAGTGACACGTCACCAGTTTGGGATAGGGTCCGTTATAGAGTGTTGCGGTGCCTCACAGGACATAGCAAAGAAATCCTCCTCGCTCCTTTTAACCTCATTTGGGCGTCAGGACACTTTCCTGACTCATGACGAGGGGTCATTTTAATTCTACTTGTAAAATGTGGGAAGGACCGAATACACAAGATTAGTTACAGTAGTGTTGGCCTCACTGATTACATAGGACGAACCTTGAAGCGGTTTTTCCACAACCGTCTTGTCTGGACTTCTAATCCAGACGGCTCCTTAGTCATTTTCACTGTAGATTTGTGAGGTATACTCCACCTTTGATAACTTGGCCCTCCTTGAATCGACTATACATCAGGCTTTCATGTGCTGGCATGACCTGCGGGGTATTTTTTTGATATCGAGAAGGTCTAAGATATCACTTGCTGGCATATGACCCTCAGAAAACTCCACGAATGGTTTCTTTTTTTTTTGTGGATGTCTTCCCATCTTTACATGTACCTTCCTCTCACTCCGCTATTTTAGATATCGAGTCCCAGGGCTCGCTAATAGTTCCATGTCTGTTGTTAAATGACAAGTGCAATGTTGTCCTTTCTAGATGACTTCTCTATCATTTGTTCCTCTTGAAGGCTTGCAACAACCACACATCAGTTGCACCTGACTCTTCGTCAGTTGGTAGAATGTGCGGAAAAGAGGAGCTTTATATTCTCAACAGTTCCTGTCCAGTTTTTAATGCTCCTGAGTTGCCAGTGCAAAGCACTACTCTTAATGTTAAAGACACCATGAGTAGTAGGGAGATGGCGGCCTTGGCGCCCCCCCTCCCCCCCACTGACCACGCCCACCCCCAGCCCCAGATGACGTCATGTGTTTTTCTCAGCCTGCAAGTGCTCCTACTCCCCTCCCCCACCCCTTCCCATAACCCAACCTAACCTATCGGTGGGGATTTCAAATTTTGTGGGAATTTCGGATTTTGACAGGAATTTCTTTGCTCTTGGGCTGTGCTGACGTCACACCCCACCCACACCAAGAAATTGGTGGGAAATTAATACTGACAGTTCCCTTTCTGGGACTCGAACACTGATCGTCCTGGGCTGAAAGCCCAAGTGCACCTCTCTGACACAATTAAACAACCAGAGATGCTTCGAACTGATGGGAAATTAAAAATGGCTTTGCCCTATCCAAGAATCGAAATCTGATTCTACTGGATGGAAAGCCCAAGTGCACCCTCAACACATGGGAACTGTCCAGGTGCAGGAGAGGAAAGTTACGATACTTTTATTCTTTTTGGTGGGGCAACTGACGCAAAGATCGATCCTAACTACATAAGTAGTAACGCAACTAAATGCATAGCGCTACACAAGGACGGCATACAAGCGCAATACAGCTCAAAAACTGAGGATACCATACAACTGGTGCTATCCTGCTGGGAAAAAATTTCACAATACCACTCGAAACTAGTGACCAACACACTTAGACTATACCATTCACCTGCAAGCGTAAGGCAGTGTCTTTATTAAATTTTTGCAGGAAGTACGTTCAACTGACGAGATGCTGGTGACGGACAGAGAGGAGTTTCATAGGTGTACTACCTGTAAGCATACAGCTGAGGCCTGTATTTATAGTTGCTTGACAACAGAGTTCGCTATAGATACCTGCTCAAACCATTCTGCAGCCGAGGTATGCGTCACAGATTTAATTAAACTTCGAAATTGTCGTAATAAAACCAGCACTTGTAATAAATAGGTCATAATTCATCACATGTATTGGAGAAAATCGTCGTCCTGAAAGACTGCAAAGGGGGCGATAATTTAACGTGCATTCTCCGCTATAGGCGTCCACAAACTGCTGAAAATCGAGGTTCTCTTGTTCCCTCCCTCAACCTCTCCATCACTCCATCAACCTACAGGGGAAACAGGTTTCTTGAAATGGCCACCTGCTTGCCGAGTATCTTGCGCACCCACTACCACCCTCAAAGGCCGTACCCGCACTCAGCTATCAACCATCTGGCCGCCACTTTGGAGCAACGCTCCTATGCCAGCACATTACTGCGTGTAGTCAACTAAATAACAGGAGATAAAAGACGGACGCCACAAGTGCGACTTGTTCGTCTAAAATATAGCGACTGAGCATCTACACGCCGCCCCCTGTGCAGAGATCGGCTGTGTTCGGTGACCATCAAAGCAGAAACGCCCCTCCCCTCCCCGACGCACGCAGGAGCACTTCTTTCGCCGATGGAGATTAATTGTATTTGACATCAACGCATCTATAATCAAACCACTATCAAAAAAGGCAAAACACATTTGGGACTATAATAAACAAAATCGGATAGTTTTTACTTTCGACTGCAGCCACATCTCATTATTTTGTGACGTCCAGTGCAGTGTTCTGCGACTGATCACAAATGATCAGCAGAGACATACCCACCCTGCGTAAAATCAGAAAAAAAGAGCTTTGACTGTTTTATCTACCGATCATCACAGAATTCCCTCTTTATTTCCAAACAGTCATTAGAGTAAATACAAAGCGACAATTTAAATTCCAAAGAAATCGGTATTAACCCATTTCTTCCAACTTGCTGTACAAATTACACGAACTAAGAGCGTCTCTTGCGTTCAGTGTCTGTAAATATAATGAAATGCACGTAAAATAACATTAGAGAATACAATCTTCCTGCCATTGGCTCACATTCATTGGCTCACGTTCATTTTACGTTTCACAACAAGAAGCTATAATTCAAGAGAACGTAGCTGTTTTGTACACTAAGACATGTCCCCTTTTGCCAGTGAGATGCTATATCCTACTAGCGTTTACGAAACAAATCGTGAGAGCCTGTCTCTCTCAGTGCGGGTGGGAGATTGAAATATCGTTAATGATATCGCCACAAGGAAAAAAAGGAGCACCTGCCAAGAATCATTCCGTGGTGCCCTAGCCATAACTTCCACTGCCAGGTGGCACGCCATTAATTAAATTGATCATGAGAGTTACTTTGCACAGCGAATAACTTTTTTTTCAGCAGTCGGATAACACTTGCCAAGTATGACCAATGGGAATCCATGGATGGAACACGATGTTCTTTACGAGGAATACTATTGAGAAATGACAACTGAAGGTGATCACAGAGGGAATCTACAGCCTATAAAATACATTTCGTGTAAAGACCGCGATATTAAAAACACGATCATAACGCCAATATTACCATCGCCCTGCATAGAAAGCGGTCTTGAGTCTACAGACGCACACATGGGTCGTTGGTAGTGTTACGTTGTCAGGCAGAAACGCTGGCCGAAATGCTGTCCGCAATTTTGAACCAAGTCTACCCCTTCAAACACACATTTGCGTTGTATCATATAGAGATGTCTTTTAATGATTACAGCCACTCTCGTATCTCAAAGCGTGTCACCTTTTTCCGAACCTATCTGCTAAGGATCTCACATACCAAGAACTCCAGCGCCGTTTTTAGACAGCCCCTCTGCATCTTGTAACTGCTCGTAAATCTCTGCCCTGCCCACCATGCAGCTTAGTGTATGTGACAGTCCCAATTTTGGTCTGTTTTGCACGGAACTTGGAGAGTGCTATACCTAAGACCTTCTGCATCCAGTGGGAAAACAGGACGAGCTGGGTTAATGCGACAGGAGCGCGTTTTGATCACTTGGTATAAATAGGAACATGGTGTCATAGCTCCGCCGTCCATGTACAGTGTGCCAAACAAATCTTTTCCCTGCAACACGAGGTAGTAGAAGGGATAGTACAACCAGTTATGGTGGTGTTTCTTGTTGGGGAAATTAGAAAGTCTGCACATCATACATGGCATTGAGGAAGGATGAAGATTTTGGCTACTGCATTGTGACACATCTTCAAACTACATACAGGTTGTCCGAAGGAGATCTATGTCTCTCAGGGTGAATTCATGACTATCACCAAAACATATGTGGCGATCCTATCGATTATACAAGTATTGGTGCATTGGAGCAGGAGATTCGTGATCAAAGTCGCTTCCACAGACTGGTGTAAAGTTTCATCATCTGTACTGTAGGATGCCATTATCCAACAGATTATCACACGAGAGGGTTCCTGTATTGTTCATTCACAAGCAGTTAAATAAATATTTTTTCGGTTGTAACACACCCAATCAGTTTACACCGCCATACACTTTGTTTTTTCTACCATGACTTAGAGATACACGTTAATTTCTGCTAAACCGACATTAAGACGATTCGATCCTCTGGCTCACACAGAAAATTGAACACCGCATGGCATAAACTATACAGCTACCACAACACTGGCTGCTAGAAAGAAAACACAGACGCACTGTTTCTCATTGACAGAAAGGTGGAAGACATCGCAACATATGGAAACTAGACGGGTTTGTGGTAGAGTGCAGCGCATCCAACAGCTATTCCAAGGTGATTACCTGTACAACTAATCTGATCTTCCCATCGACAGGGTGGCGGATGTCTGGGTGCTCCATTTAAAAAAAAACATTGTTCGTTCACTTTGCAGTCGTGTACATTATTACTGTTCTGGTGTTGACCATTGCCCAAAGGTGCTGCTCACAACACGACTGAGGTAGCACAAATAAGAAGAAGTACTGTTATCTTTTTGGGGAAAAAATGAATAAACATAAAAATAAAAACATGTGTATGGCATCGGAACATATGGAAATAGGACGAGTCTGTAGCATCGAGGAACGCTTCCAAAAAACTGTATGAAGTTGGTACCCTCTACATTTAACCCCGTATTCCACAGTGACAAGTAGCTCCATCCATCTCAACAGGGTGGTGTCAGTCAATTATTGTGCATAAACAGCGTAGCCAGTGGATGATTGGGGTGAGAAAGATACCACTGATATGGAGCGATGTACTATAATACAAACTGCAGTTGATAGCGAGATCAATTTTATCCAATAGTCAGAAAGAGCAATATCTACCACATTCTACAACCAGTGTAGAAACAGAGTGAGCTGAGTTAACGCTTTAGCACTGTGTTCTGACCCCTCGGTGAAAATGGGAACATGTCGTTGCTGTGCCACCCATGTACGATGTGTAAGGTCAGCGCCAAACGAAGCCTACTCCTGCAACACGCCGATAGTGCGAACAGTTACGGTGGTGTTTCTTATCGTGAACATTAGGAAGACTCAACATCATACAGCTACTGCCGTCCGAAGGAGAGATGTGTCTCTCAGGTTCCATTCATGGCTATCACCGAAAAATTCTATCATCGTTATTCTGTATCATCCAACAGAGAAAAATTACGAACTATAAAAGCTCGGTTAAATTCATACGACAGATTTTTAACACATCTCTCCCTTCTGCTATATCGAAAACGAATACCATCTACGTGCTGGTATCGAGGATATGCGGTGATCCTATTAAATATACAGGTATTCAGCCATGGGAGCAGGTGGACACTAATCGACGTTGCTTGCACAAACCAGTGTGAAGCTTCATCACCATGAGATCTTTCTCCCAAAGATTATCAGTCGCAGAAGAGGATGCCAGTTTCTTTGTTTGCTACACCACTTTTCCTGCTATAACACGCTTTGTGCGCTGGCATACTTTTTTTTTTTTTTTTTTTTTGCCACGACTTCGACGTCTGTGTCAGATTCTAAACTGACGTTAATACGATTGGTCCTTTGACTCCCCAAGGAAACTAGACACCGCGTGGTGTAAATCACATTATGTCGTAATCAACAGCGTACCAGTGGATTGTTGGGTTGGAAAAGACTCCGTCGATGCACTGTAATAATAAGCATCATAGTTGATAGTGCGACCAGTTTTAGCAATATTATCGTAATTTCAACACCGACCAATGACACGGCACTATGATTACCAGTTTCTGTATCATCGCTAAATAGCCACTCCACCACTTTGCGAATACCATCGCGAATGTAAGTAGATGACTGTCGAGTAGGTTCATTCATTGTTAATTCTCTAACATATGCACCAAAGTATACGTGACAGTGACGTGCATGTCTCTAGCACTTTCATCGTGGTGCGTAACTTACAATCTTTGTCTATGTGGATGGGAGTCACAGGGCATACTCGCATTCTTAGGATAAAGTTAGAGAGCCAAAGAGCTCCTCACGTTGTCTTTGACCAACGCTCCTTGCAGCTGACCCAAAGTAGACCGCCACGTTTCAAGAAGATATTGGTAAGAGAGAACATAAACACATACACTACTAAGGGTACGATGTTCTGCACTTAAATCACGCATTAATGTTGGATCGTTGCTGTTTACAACCTATTAGTCGTATGGAATGCAACGCTGTTAGTATCCCAATGTATGAAATGTATGTCTAGCGCATGACATACATTGTCCCTGCATGTTTCTCTACAATAAACGATGTTGATAAACTGCAAAATGAAAAACTACTTTATTGAAACATCGATTCCATGTTAAACACGTACAATATAGCTTTCCAGAAGTGTGAAGCCTCCACTATTCACATCCGATCACGGTTCAGAAATTATACTGTGCTCGCATCAGTCCTATACAAGATGATCGTTAGTAACGGGGAATGCCTCCCGAAAGAAAATGAGAAACGCATAGCAGCGGTGTTTGACATGTGAAATTTCGAGTCATTCCGCCACTAACTCCGTAAACAGGACATCTGTCAAGCAGATGTATACACACGGATTGTAATCCCTCACAAACACCTGTCGCTACCTTAGAATCGCCGTAGTTATGAAACTGAAGACTCGGGTTTATGCCCAAGACGCGGCAGGGGATGGAGTGCCTCGCATGAATCTTCGTTCGTCTAGAGGAATGTGTCGAAACATGATGGAAGTCCTCTGATGCCCGAGAGGTTTTCTGTTAAAGATTTCAAGTAGACAGTGCTCTAAATCACACACAGAACATGCAGCTGCATGCGAGTCGAATGCAGGTTATGTCACACAACTGATGCATCCCGAAAGAACAACGGAAAAAATAATCAAACCTACAGCAGACTGCCCCTCTCTTTGTAGAATGCATCATCAGCCTACCATTCCTCTAGACGAACGAAGATTTATGTCAGGCACTCCATTCCCCTGCCGCACCATCGGCATAAAATCGAGTCTTCAGTTTCATAACAACGGCGATTCTAAGTTAGCAACAGTTGTTTGTGAGGCGATACAATCCGTGCGTATACATCTGCTTGACAGATGTCTTGTTTACGGAGTTAGTGGTGGAATTACGTGTAAATTCACATGCCAAACACCGCTGCTATGAATTTGTCCTTTTCTTTGTAGGGGGCATTCCCTGTTACTAACGATCATTTTACTGATGCGAGCATAGTATAATTTCTGAACCGTGATCGGATGTGAATAGTGGGGGCTTCACACCTCTAGAAAGCTATATCGTACGTGTATCACAAGGAATGTATGTTTTGCCAGCCAGTGTGGCCGTGCGGTTCTAGGCGCTTCAGTCTGGAACCGCGTGACCGCTACGGTCGCAGGTTCGAATCCTGCCTCGGGCATGGATGTGTGTGATGTCCTTAGGTTAGTTAGGTTTAATTAGTTCTAAGTTCTAGGCGACTGATGACCTCAGAAGTTAAGTCCCATAGTGCTCAGAGCCATTTGAATCAATGTTTTAAGGAATTAGTTTTTCATTTTACATATTATCAACACGGTTCATCGTAGAGAACCCTACAAGGAGAATGTATGTCATGTGCTGGAAATATATTTTTTGCATTGAGATAGTAACAGCGTTGCATTCCCTACACGTAATACGTCGGAAAACGCAACGATCTAACATTATAGTATGAATTAAGTGCAGAACATAGTAGCCTTAGGAGTACGTGTGTTTATCTCCTCTCTTACCAATACCTTCTTGGAAATGACCCCAGATACTAGAACAGTACTTTAGAATTGCTAGCGCAATTGATTTACTTAAAACGTGGTTAACTCCGTCCGTCTGGATCACCATTATGCATAAATACAACCCGTTTCACACTGTTCCTACACGCCACGTGGAATGCAGCGGTCTACTTCGGGTCAGCTGCAGGAAAAGTTTGTCAAAGACAATGCGACGAGATCTTTCAGTCTCTACCATTATCCTAAGAATGCGAGAATATCCTGTGACTCCCATCCACAAAGACAAAGATTGTAAGTTACGCACTATGATGGAATTGCTAGAGATATGTAGATCTCTGTCAATTATAATTGGTGTATATGTTCGAGAATTAACAATGACTAAACGAACTGCATAGTCATCTGCTTACGTCAGCGATGGAACTCGCAAAGTAGTGGAGGGGCTGTTTAGCTATGATACAGAAAATGGTAAGCATGCTGCTGCGTCATTGGTCAGTGTTGAACTTACGATAATATTGCTAAAATTAATCGCCCTATCAACTGTTGTGGTCTTCAGTCCAGAGAATGGTTTGATGCACCTCTCCATGCTACTCTATCCCGTGCAAGGTTCTTCATCTCCAAGTACCTACTGCAACCTACATCCTTCTGAATCTGTTTACTGTATTCATCTGTTGGTCTCCCTCTACGATTTTTACCCTCCACGCTGCCCTCCAACATTAAATATTTGATTCCTTGATGCCTCAGAATATGCCCTACCAACCGATCCCTTCTTCTAGTCAAGTTGTGCCACAAATTTCTCTTCTCTCCAATTTTATTCAATACCTCCTCATTAGTTATGTGATCTACCCATCTAATCTTCAGCATTTTTCTGTAGCACCACATTTCGAAAGCTTCTATTCTCTTCTTGTCTAAACTATTTATTGTCCACGTTTCACTTTCATACATGGCTACACTCCATACAAATATTTTCAAAAATGCCTTCCGGGCACTTAAATCTACACTCGATGTCAACAAATTTCTCTTCTTCTGAAACGCTTTCCTTTCAATTGCCAGTCTACATTTTGTATCCTCTCTACTTCGACCATCATCAGTTATTTTGCTCCCCAAATAGCAAAACTCGTTTACTACTTTAAGCGTCTCATCTCCTAATCTAATTCCCGCAGCATTTCATCATCTCGTTTTGCTTTTGTTGATGTTCATCTTATATCATCCTTTCAAGACACTGTTCATTCCGTTCAACTGCTCTTCCAGGTCCTTTGCTGTCTGACAGAATTACAATGTCATCGGTGAACCTCAAAGTTTTTATTTCTTCTCCATGGATTTTAATTCCAACTCCGATTTTTTTTTGTTTCCTTTACTGCTTGCTCAATATACAGATTGAATAACATCGGGGATAGGCTACAACCCTGTCCCACTCCCTTCCCAACCACAGCTTCTCTTACATGCCCCTAGACTCTTATAACTGCCATATCGTTTCTGTACAATTTGTTAATAGCCTTTCGCTCCTTGTATTTTACTCCTACCACCTTCAGAATTTGAAAAAGTGTATTCCAGTCGACATTGTCAAAGCTTTCTCTAAGTCTACAAATGCTAGAAACGTAGGTTTGCCTTTCCTTAATCTATTTTCTAAGATAAGTCGTAGGGTCAGTATTGCCTCACGTGTTCCTGCATTTCTACGGAATCCAAACTGATCTTCCCCGGGATCGGGTTCTACCAGTTTTTCCATCGTCTGTAAAGAATTCGTGTTAGTGTTTTGCAGCCGGGGCTTATTAAATTGATAGTTCGATAATTTTCACATCTGTCAACACCAGCTTTCTTTGGGATTGGAATTATTATATTCTTCTTGAAGTCTGAGGGTATTTCGCCTGACTAATACATCTTGCTCATCAGATGGTAGAGTTTTGTTAGGCCTGGCTCTCCCAAGGCTCTCAGTAGTAATGGAATGTTGTCTACTGTCGCAGGTTCGAATCCTGCCTCGGGCATGGATGTGTGTGATGTCCTTAGGTTAGTTAGGTTTAAGTAGTTCTACGTTCTAGGGGACTGATGACCTGAGAAGTTAAGTCCCATTGTGCTCAGAGCCATTTTTTAATGTCTACTCCCGGGGCCTTGTTTCAACTTAGATCGCTCAGTGGTCTGTCAACTTCACGCAGTATCACATCCATATATCATCTTCATCTGCATTCTTTTGCATTTCCATAATATTGTCCTCAAGAACATCGCCCTTGTATAGGCCCTCTATATACTCCTTCCACCTTTCTTCTTTCCCTTCTTTGCTTAGAACTGGGTTTCCATCTGATCTCTTGATATTCATGCAAGTGGTTCTGTTTTCTCCAAAGGTCTCTTTAATTTTCCTGTAGGCAGTATTTATCTTACCCGTAGTGATATGTGCCTCTACATCCTTACATTTGTTCTCTAGCCATCCCTGCTCAGCCATTTTGCACTTCCTGTCGATCTCATTTTTGAGACATTTGTATTCCTTTTTGCCTGCTTCATTTACTGCATTTTTATATTTTCTCCTTGCATCAATTAAATTCAATATCTCTTCTGTTACCCAAGGATATCTATTAGCCCTCGTCTTTTTACCTACTTGATCCTCTGCTACATTCACTATTTCGTCTCTCAAAGCTACACATTCTTCTTCTACTGTATTTCTGTCCCCCATTCTTCTTAATCGTTCCCTAATGCTCTCCCTGAAGCTCTCTACAACCTCTGGTTCTTCCAATTTATCCAGGTCCCATCTCCTTAAATTCCCACCTTTTTGCAACTATGATGCTTATTATGACAGTACATCGACGGTACCTTTTCCATTCCAACAGTCCACTGGTTCGCTGCTGATGGCCACATATTGTGATTTACACTATGCATTATCTAGTTTGCTGTGGGAGTCAATGGACTGAATATGTTAATGTCGGTATAGAATCTGACACAGACGTCGAGGCCGTGGAGGAAACAAAAAAATGTATGGCAGCGTACAAAGCGTGTTAGAGCAGAAAAAAACAGTGTATCAAACAACGAAATAAGGATCATCTCCGACGAGTGATAACTTGTGTGAGAATGTTGGCATACGGTCCAGGTAAAGAAACTTTTCACCAGTCTGTGCAAGTGACGTCGATCACTGGCCAGCTGCTCCAATGGATAAATACTTGTATATTTAATAGGTTCACCTCATATCCTCAGTCCCGCCACGTAGAGAGAATTCGTTTTCGATATATCGGAAGAGAGAGATGTGTTAAAAATCTATCGTATGAAGCTAGCGGAGCTTTTATAGTTCGTAATTCTTCTCTGTTGGATGATAAAGAATAGCGATGATAGAATGTGTCGGTGATAGACCATCCACTGGGTATGCTATTGATTGCCGCACAATGACTGACTGACACCGCTCCGTTGAGATGGATGGAGCCTTGAGGGGACGCTGGATATCTGCTATTTGTCATTGTGGAATGTGGGATTAAATGCAGAGGTCATCACCTTAATACAGTTGCTTCGAAGCGTTCCTCATTGCTACAGACTCGTCCTATTTCTATATGCTGCGATGCCCTTCATATGTTTTTATTTTTATTTTTTTAATTTTTTTTCTACCAATAAGATAACAGTACCCCTTTTTATTTCTGCTACCTCACGCATGTTCTGAACAGCACCTTACGGTGATGGTTAACACCGTAACAGTAATCAAGTACATGACTGCAAAATGAAGGAACAATGCTTTTCGAAACGGAGCATCGAGATATCCGCCACCCTGACGATGGGAAGATCAAATTAACGGTACGGGTAATCACCTTCGAAAAGGTTGTTGTAAGTGCTCTACAATACTGCAAAGTCGTCCAATGTTGCTATATCTTTCACATTTTTGTCACTGAGAAACATCACGCCTGTGTTTTATTTATAGCAGTCTGTGTTGCGGTAGCTGTATAGTTTGTGCCATGCAGTGTTCAGTTTTCTTTGAGAGCCAGAGAATCGAAACGTGTTAATGTTGGTTTAGCAACAGCTGACACAGATCTCCAAGTCATGGTAGAAAAAACAAAGTGTATTGCGGTGTAAACCGATTGGGTGTGTTACAACCGACAAAACAACAATGTATTAAACTGCTTGTGAAGGAAAAATACAGGAACCCTCTCGTGCGACCGATAGTCTGTTGGATAAGGTCATCCTATAGTACAGGTGATGAAACTTTACACCGTTCTGTGGAAGTGACTTTGATCACGAAACACGTGCTCCAATGAACCAGTACGTTTATATTGAATAGGATCGCCACATATGTTTGGGAGATAGGCATGAATGCACCCTGAGAGACACAGATCTCCTTCGGACTACCTGTATGTAGTTTGAAGATGTGCCACAATGCTGTAGCATAATCTTCGCCCTCCCTCTATACCATGTATGGTGTTTAGTCTTCATTTTTCCAACAAGAAACACCACCGTAATTGGTTGTATTATCTCTTCTACTACCTCGCGTTGCAGGGGAAATACTCGTTTGGCACTGGCCTTACACACTGTACACAGACGGCGGAGCTATGACACAGTGATCAAAACGCGCTCCTGTCACATTAACTCTGCTTGTCCTGTTTCCCCACGGGATGCAGAAGGTCTTAGATATAGCACTCTCTGACTTCCGTGCAGATCAGAGTTAAATTGTTACGATCACATAAACTAAGCTGCAGGTAGGGCAGGCAGAGACTTTGGAACGGTTTCGAGATGCAGAGGGACTGTCTAAAAACATAGCTGGTGTGTGAGACCCTTAGCTGATAGGATCGAAAAAAGATGACTCCTTTCGAGATACGAAAGTGGCACGAATATGACTCACCAGTGGCTGTAATCATTAAAAGACATCCCTACAGGATTCAACGCAAATATTTGGTTGAATGGATGGACTTTATTCCAAATTGTTGACATCATTTCGGCCAGCGTTTCTGCCTGGGAAACGTAACACAACCAGTGTAGACTCAACACCATTTTTTATGCTGGATGATGGTAACATAGGTCTTACGAGCGTGTTTTTAATAGCGAGGTCCTTACGCGAAATGTATGTTGTGGACTGTAGAATCCCTCTGTGGTCAGCTTCAGTTGTCATTTCTCAATAGTGTTCCTCGAAAAGAACGTCGTGTTTCTTCCATGGATTCCCAGTTGTCCTGCGTGGCGAGTGTAATCCGAGTGCTGAAAACAAAAATTATTCGCCATGCAAAGTGACTCTCGTGGTCAATTTAATTAATTAGCCTATCAAATTTATATCAACGATTTGCCACCTGGCAAGTGGAAATGATGGCTAGGGCACAACGGAATGATTCTTGACAGGCGTATCATTTTTTTTCGTTGTGGCGATGTCTTTAACGAAATTTCAATCTCCCAATCGCTGTCATACACAGGGCGAGACAGGCTCTCATGATATGTTTCGTAAACGCTAGTATGGAATAGCACCGCATTGGTAAAAGGGAACACGTCGTAGTGTACAAAACAGCTACGTTCTCTTAAATTCTATCTTCTTGTTGTCAAACGTAAAATGAGTATGTTTTATCCGACATATGTGCCAGTGGCATGAAAGATTGAATCCTCTATTGTTATTTCACGTGCATGACAGTTTATTTAGAGACGCTGAACGCAAGAGACGCTCTCAGGTCGTGTAATTTGTTCAACAAGCTGGAAGAAATTACTTAATATAGAATTTCTTTTTCTTTGGAGACTAAATTCACGCATTTTCTTTACTCTAATGACGGTTTCGAAGTAACGAGGGCATTTGTGGTGATAGGTAGTTCTCACATTAAAATAACCAATGTTTTATTTTTTTCTGGTTTTACGTATCGGTGGGCATGTCTCTGTTAATCATTTGTGATCGGTGGTGGTACACATTTCGGGACGTCACAAAATAATTAGATGCGTGTGTAGCAGTCGAAAGCAAAAACTATCCCATTCAGCTCATAAAACGGAAAGATAATGGACTTTGCTTATTTTCGTGGAAGGCGGACATTTATTATGGTCCCAAATGTGTTTTGCCTTTTTTTAATAGATTCTTGTTTATAGATGCGTTGACGTCAAATACAGTTGTTCTCCATCGTCAAACGGAGAGCTCCTGCGGTCGGGGTGGAGCGTGGTTCGTGTCCGCTGTGATGCCCGCCGGACTCAGCCGCACTCTGCCCAGGAGGCGGCATGTGGGGGCTCAGTCGCTATATTTTAGACGAACAAGTGGCACTTGCGGCGTCCGTCTTTTATCTCCTATTATTTAGTTGACTATACACGCTACTGTGCTGGCATAGAAATGTCGCCCCAAAGTGGCGGCCAGATGGTGGAAAGCCGAGTGCGGGCAGCAGCCTTAGAGGGTGGTAGCGGGGGCGCGAGACGTTCGGCGGAGCAACTGGCCATTTCAAGAAGCCTGTGTCCCCCGTCCCGCCTCCCACCCTCCGTCCCGTAGGTGTATGAGCGACGGTGGGATGAAGGGAGGGAGACAGAGGACCTCGATTCTCAGCAGTTTGTGGACGCCCATCGAGGACAACGCACGTTCAGCTACAGCCCCCTTTGCAGTCTTTTAGGGAGTCAATTTGCCCCAATGCATGTGATGCATTATGACCTGATCATTAAGAGTGTTGGTTTTTTCATGACGGTTTCGAAGTGTAATTAAATTTATGACACAATTTTTTTCATCAGTTGTGGTATCGTATATTGGATTCGATTACCTGGGCTGCAGGATGGTTTTCGAGCAATCTGTACCGAACTCTGACGCCAAACAACTATAAATACTTGCCTCAGCTGTAAGCTCCTCTCTGTCCATAACCAGCATGTCGTCAGTTGAACGTATTTCCCGCAAAATGAATGAAGGTAGTACCTTATACCCCTGCCTTTTCCCGCCAACTTGTAGGTGAAAGGTAGAGTCTGAGTGTGTCTGTCACTAGTTTCGAGTGGTACTGCGAAATTTTTGGCCAGCTGGATAACACCAGTTGTATGATAATGTCAGTTTTTGAGCTGTATTGGGATTTTATGTGGTCCTTGTGTAGCAGTATGCTTTTAGTTTTGTAATTGGGCCCGATCTTTATGATTAATTATCTAATGAAGATCGATCTTTGCGGCAGTTTCCCGACCAAACACAAATAAACTACACTAACCTAATCTTCCTCTCCGGCATCTGGACAGTTTACATGTGTTTGGGGTGCATTTGGACTTTCCATCCAGTAGAATGAGGGATCGAGTCCCAGAGAGGTCACAGCCATTTTTAATTTCCCATCAATTTCAAGCGCCTCTGGTGTTTTAATTCTGTTAGAAGGGTGCACTTGGGCTTGCCACCCAGGAGGACCAGGGTTGGAGTCCCGGAAAGGGGACTGCCAATCTTAATTTCTCGACAATTCTTGGGTGGGGGTGGGGTGAGACTTCAGCACAGCCCTAGGACAAGGAAATTTCCGCAAAATTCTAAATCCCGCCAATATGTTAGGTTGTGGGTGGGTGGGGGGGGGGGGGGGGGGGGCGGGGCTTGAGCACACTTTCGGACTGAGAAAAACACTTGACGTCATCTGGGGGTCGGGCTGGGCGTGGACGGGGGTGGGGGGCGCGGGGTTGGACGGGGGTGAGTAGGGGTGATTAATTAATCAATGTCTTTAATTTGCATATCAATGTGATAGCAAAATAGCGCCGAGGCCGCCATCTCCCTACTACTACTATGAGGTTTTTTCAGCCTCACATTCGACTCGAAACGTACATGACTTCCATATCTTTGGGAGCTGGAAACACGCTCAGAAATCACTCGGCATTTTAAAATGTCTTAGCCACAATTCATGTAGAGCAAACCGGACTTGTCTGCTCCAGTTTTACGGGGCTTTTGTCCTATGTCGGGTTGATTATGGGCTCACGGTGTATGGGTCTGCACGACGATGTTATTTAAAGATGTTGGACGTTGTTCATGATGAAGGACTTAACCTGGCCATGGGGCCTTTGGAACTTGCCTCATACTAGGCCTTATTGTTGGGGATGGAGAGCCACCACCTCACATGTGGCGATGTCTCCTTATGGTGCGACAGGACTGTCAGACACTGTCCGCACCTTGAACGCCAGTATACACTAGCTTTGCTCGATCACCAATGGAAAGGCTCTTTCATACTCGACAATGAGCAACTAGGCCTTAAAAGGATTTGCACGACGGATTGCATTTTATTGATGAGTTTGGATTCTTTTAACTTTTTTACTCCGTGGTTGGAGCAGATTTCCAACTAGCTTTATGTTAGATGTGACGAATTTTAAGAAAAACTACTCTCCGAATGTTATGTTCAAGAATGTGTTTTTTTTTCATGTTTTAGACAGGCATCAGGTTCTCCACTGGATATTCCGTTGTTTTCCCCACCCTTGTCCTCAGTATTCTCCTTCCCATACTTATACTGTCTTTTCTGTAGAGCTCCATGCGATCCTGACGGCAGTTGAGCAGTTGAGGTGTATTCAGGGCAATCAATTTCTGATTACCTTAGTACCATGGAATCGTTGTAGCACGGGTACCCAGCAGGGAAACTGTTCAACTTATAAAGACCAACTGTACTTCCAAGAGTGGCTGCTGGGTATCAAGGCATGGGGAATCTGGGGAGCCGGCCGAAGTGGCCGTGCGGTTAAAGGCGCTGCAGTCTGGAACCGCAAGACCGCTACGGTCACGCGTTCGAATCCTGCCTCGGGCATGGATGTTTGTGATGTCCTTAGGTTAGTTAGGTTTAACTAGTTCTAAGTTCTAGGGGACTAATGACCTCAGCAGTTGAGTCCCATAGTGCTCAGAGCCATTTGAACCATTTTGAATCTGGGGAAATGAACAGGCTGCCAAAGATGCCAAGGAGGCCTACAGGGCTTATAACTCTACACAGTGCCCCATTCCCCTACAGGCTGTCATTTTGGAGAGACGTCACAGGTCCATACAGTCATGGGAGAAGAAGTTGCTGACAGTGACGGACCATAAACTGTAGTTAGTGAAGCCAACTGCCCAGTCGTGAAAATCCTCATGCCGGCCGCTCCGGCGAGATGAGGTGACCCTGCCTCCGAATTGGACACTGTCCCCTAACACATCGCTTTTTAATTCAGAAAGAGGAATCCCCTGTCTTTGTTGCCTGTGGCTTGCAAGTCAGTGTACGCCACATTTTACCTTAGTACATTTTATTTTGTGACACGTCGGCTGAAGCGAATTTAGGTTGGGACCTGCCATCTAGTTTAGCTGAGAACGAGACGAGTGTGATCAAGCTTTTAAAATTTTTTGACATATCTGGTCTGTGCCCTACGGTTTCAGGCCAGGAATTTTAGTGTGCTACAGAATCGCTGACTCATCCTCTTTTATTCCAGTGATCAGCTGTCCTCAGGTATCTGCAGTCTTATTTTATTTCTGTCCATAGATCATCAGGCAACGTCATTTTTGTTATTTTTATATGACTGAGTGTGAAAGTTTTCAGACTTTTCTTTGCGTTTTTATTTGCGGTTCCCGTTTTAGTAATTTTACAATCTTCCTCCACAATCGCCTCATTACAATTTCCAGAGGGCACTAAAGACTTCACTGTAATGCGCCCACTAAATCTTTTCATCAACATCATCACTACTTAGGTGTGAATTGCAGAGTAGTCATACAGATGTAGATGTATTCGTAGATCTCGACTACCAGAAATAATGATTTCTCGAGAGTATACGGGTATAGAGGCCTTTCAGACAAAGTGGGTGCGGTCTGTGATTTGTGAACGTGGCGGCTGTACGCAGATGCAGAACGCGCTGTCGGCCCTCCTCCGCCAGCGGAGCGGAGGGCGGAGAGCGGACGCATGATTGATGAGCGGCGAGTTATCACGACCGCGCAGCCTCCAGTCGTGCGAACTGTGAAACGAGGAACCAACAGTCTCCCTGGAATGGCAGCTGACTCTCAAATAAGCTAGGAAGAGCTTTTAGTCGCTTTGTCACCGCCGAACGTGATCCTTTAAATCGCTACATTCACTACTGGTCTTTACCAATGCAGGCTAACAGTTGAAACTTCTTGAGCGGCACACACGTGGGATTCTAGTAGAACTCCAAAGGCAAATTATATCTGTGGAAATAGCGAAAAGTTGGTAGTACCAAAATTTTCAGCAATACACAACTGATTTTATGTTGCTACTTAGAATACACTGTTTCGACACTAGACGTCAAGGCCGAAAAGACAACAAGTCAATTGATATTTCATCGCCGAAGCATCGGTAGAATCTTTTCCACTCCTTACACTTCCTAGACCTGAAGCGCTGTAACTCCAGTATATAGTAAGGTACACTGAAAGTAATGTAGTACCATTTCCCTGCCTGTATTCAATGTACGAAAGCGTTTGTGAAATCTGTCTCACCAGAAGGAACAGATGTAACTAGAGTAAACATATAATCATTTGTCATATTGGAAGTATTAGTTTTCAGCGACTATTACAATAAATGTTATATTTTCATACGGTAACCGTATACAGTTTCTGTGGATTACTGATCTGATAACTTCAATTTATTTGCGACGAGTTTCCAGCAAGGTTGTTCATTGAGTTTCTTGAGTTATAAGAATCTGCAATAAGTCCAGATCTTATACCACAAATATCTACGTTTCCTGGCTGCTGCAGTCCTCTTTGTGTTGTGGCCCTTTTTTACACTTCCTTAAATCAATGTCACCTCGTACTATGAAAGTATCTTAGCGTTTGCTGCAGCAAACGCGAAGAGACTTTCGCCACTTATTACGCCGGGAAAGCCTACGAAGTCACACTTTGTACTATGTGATGATATTTTTAAGTAAATCGCATTGTTTTGCACATCGTGACTCTTATGAAAGCTACTACATCAAATTCGCACAAAACAGCTCAGCGTAAACCGCCCAACAAATACTAGCCCCTTTGAAAAAATTTTCGATAGCAAATATGTTACCGTCTGGCAGAGATGATTCACTTGGTGTTCACCTGCAACGTTGGAAAAATACGGGAACACCGCGAGAAGAACATGCCTAAAGATATAGGCCGCTGCTACCCAAGCCTGCAGGTAGGTCTGTTATATTTGACCACGAACGGTACCTATGCAATGTTCCCCGTACACTGCTACTGTCAGTTGTAGCGAGAGCAATGTTATGTGTAGTTGTGAGTGCATTACGATGGAATTAAGTGAATTGTTGGTGCTCGTATGGTGAGTGCTCATCAGCGTGGGATCCGTACCAGGTCGGGTTGACAGAGGAGATAGAGGAAATCCAAAGAAGAGCGGTGCGTTTCGTCACTGGGTTATTTGGCAAGCGTGATAGCGTTACGGAGATGATTAGCAAACTCAAGTGGCAGACTCTGCAAGAGAGCCGCTCTGCATCGCGGTGTAGCTTGCTGTCCAGGTATAGAGAGGGTGCGTTTCTGGATGAGGTATCGAATATATATTGCTTCCCCCCACTTAAAACCCCCCGAGGAGATCACGAATGTAAAATTAGAGAGATTCGAGCGAGCACGGAGGCTTTCCGGCAGTCGTTCTTCCAGCGAAACATACGCGACTGGAACAGGAAAGGGAGGTAATGTAGTGGCACGTAAAGTGCCCTCCGCCACACACCGTTGGGTGGCTTGCGGAGTATAAATGTAGATGTAGATGTAGATCCAAGGTAACGGAAGTGTTTAGTGCTTCAAGAGGAACCGTATCAAAGATCTAAACCGCATACATGGAAAGAGGAAAACAACAGCCACTCTCAGAATGGTGACGAGTCTGTGTGTTACGTGATTGTGAAAATGGTCATTGAAGGGGATTGTGACGAAAAAGAAGAGGACTACAGCTGCAAAAGTGATTGCGGAACTGAATGTCGCGCTCACGAAGCCTGTCAGCACCAAAACAACACGAAGAGGGCTCCATAAGCTGAGGATTTCAGGGTGAGGAGGAATTCCAAAACCACACATGAGTTATGCAAATGCCCGTACAGTTAAATGTTGTGGAGAAGCCATGAAACCTAGACTGTGAAGCAATGGAGAAAAATCATTTGGACGGATGAGTCTTTTTTGAAACAGTTTCTAACAACTGGCTGAGTTTACGTCTGGTGTATGCCGTCTGTAGCCTATGATATAGACCAATTGCTGTCAAGAGTGAAGGAGGCGGGGATTTGGTCACTATATCGTGGTATTCCGTGGGCTTAAAGGTTGCTGTGAAAGGCCACGTTTCTGCCACGGGTTATGTGTCTGGTTCGGAAGACTAAGTCCGTCCCACTGTACGATATTTGTTCCCCAGTGGTGATGCTTTCTCCCAAGACGACAGGGCCGCTATTCACACAGCTCACGTCCTACAGGTGTGGTTTTCAGTATGAAATGGGATGAACAAACCTAAATACTCGTATTATTCAGTCTTTGTGGCCTGTTTTGGAGAAAAAGCGTGTGATCGCTGTCCACGTCCATCACCTTTATCTGAACTTACCACTATTAGGCAAGATGAATGGTATATGATTCCTATAATAACCCTACAGGTCCTGTATTCATCCATTCCTAGACGACTACAAGCTGTGTAAAGTGAACGGATTTCTTACGTCGTATTAGGCATAGTATTGGTGTTTTAGTGTTTCCGTATCTTTCTCCACCCCTTGTAGGTTAGTTTGCTTGCTATAATGACTGATGAGCCAGTATGAACAATGGTATGCTAAACATAATGGCATTGATGACAAATTGATATCACCTCTAACAAAACTGTCAACAGCTTAGTACTGGAATTTCTGTTGATGTTTTGGTATCAATGAATGAAACTGGATTCAAAATCGTGTCGGAAAGTTCTGTTATACAAGAACAAATGCTGGACCACAGTAGTAGTAAGACAGATACAGACGTAATGAGCGTCCCCTAGCAACTTAATAAATAAGCGAGAAATTAATTAGTAGTCTTAGTGTGGTAAACGATGTTTAAGTAAAATGAAATTTTCACTCTGCACGGCTGACGATCAATCCTCAAGGTTGTAGTTCCGTCAGTTCCTCGTGCCTACCTTCCAAATATCCCAGAAGTTCTCCAGCGAAGCATGCGGGACTAGTATTCCTGGAAGAAAGGCTATTGCGGAGACATGGCCTACATCTGCCTGGGTGATGTTTCCAGGATAAAATTTTGCCTCCCTGCTGCAGAGTGAAAATTTCATTCTGGAAACACCCCGCAGATTGTGGCTAAGCCATTTCCACCAAATATCCTATCTTCCAAGACTACTAGTGCTGCAAGTTCAACGGGAGAGCTTCTGTCAAGTTTGAAATGTAGGGGATGTGGTACGGAAGTAAAATTGTAAGGAGGAATTGTCAGTCGTGCTTAGGTAGCTCAGCAGGTAGAGCATTTTCCTGCGAAAGACAAATGTCTCTAGTTAAACTGGAGCTTGAGTTCACTGTTTTAATCTTCCAGGAAGCTAAATTTTTAAGTTTTTCGTAAGTCTTTATGTCTCAAGATGAACACCTGTGAATCGAAGCGCGTCACAAGTAAATTGGAAGAGATATGATGCCATTATTAATCCATAAACACGTGACTGGTTGCAGTAATGCATATAACTTTACGCAACAGATTATTGACGTTGATAGAACTGGACATGGTCTATGACTTTGCGAAATCAGCATGAAGGGAATGCCATGTGCGCTGTAATCTAAGGCTTTAAACTATACAGAGTGGAATCATATCGGGTCTTCATACATTCCGGGGGATCAGATCAATAAATAAAGCGCAGATGGTTTGTACATATCTCAGATACGTTATATCGCCGATGTTTCGTACCAACGTACCGGCCAAAGTGAGCCGCTCCCTGCGCAGCTATTTAGCTGTTTCATGAAGTTTTGAAATGGATCTGTATGCTGTGCTGGGCCAAATTATGTACTTCGTTGCCCTGCCTAGGTAAACACACGTAGGAATGAAGGAAGGTTGGACGCAGAGATGAAATGAAATGAACGTTTGGCGTCATTGGCCGGGAGGCCCCTTACGGGGCAGATCCGGCCGCCTTGGTGCAGTTCTTATTATATTGGACGCCACATTTGGCGACCAGCGCGCCGGATGGGGATGAAATGATGGTGAAGACAACACAACACCTAGTCCATGAGCGGAGAAAATCCCCGACCCAGCCGGGAATCGAATCCGGGCCCCTTAGGACGGCATTCCGTCAGGCTGACCATTTTTTTTGTTTTTTGTTTTCTTTTCGCGCTGATCATTTTTTTTAATTGTGATACTGGACCGATGGGGGCTCGGGGGGCAAAGTGGGCAGGGGTCGAAACCCGAGGCCTGGCCACAATGTCCCTCTCACCACCACCGAGCCTGTGAGGCATAGGGAGGTGGGAGGGACAGAAATCAACAGAAGTGCAAGGCGTTGTTGTTGTTTATTTATTTGCATTATGTTTTTGTAATATTCACTATTATTATGAAATTATGTGGAACACATAGGCGACAGAGAAAAAAAGTGTAAATGATAGTTAACGAAAAAGAAAAGAAAAAAGAACAGAAAAAAGAAATAAAATCCGTGCAATCTGCAACGCACTCTCCCTTCCGCGGAGGTCAGAGGTAGAATCGATCATAGGCGGCTTAAGCTCGGACACCGCCAGGGGAGGAGGAGTAGGTGCCCTCTGAGCCAGGCACCCCCCAACTCAGTGGAGGTCTAACTAAGACCACTCGAAGATAGTTAGCAAAAAATGTTCGGTAACGTGACGTGTTTTCGAGAGCTGGATGGGCTGTTCGTAAATAGGTCCAGAAGTGGTGGGTGGATTTAGGTCCCGCATGAAATAGATAAGCCACCGCCCACCCTTTGACCCACGTAATAGCATGACATTTGGCGGCGGGAAAATGTTTGTCCTCTGGGTATAGAAACATTCGAGGTTCGATGGTGTCTAATGGCACTCGGAGAGAGCAGGCAATGATTTGCTGCACGAAGCGCCAGACATCTTGCGAAGAGGGGCATGTCAGACGGTGGTCATCAGTGTGCAGTTGCTGGCAAAGGAGACAAAGAGGGGAATCTGACAAGCCAATGTCGCGCAGTTGCTGTTTCGTGGCAAATTTCCTGTTGACTATGTTACACCACAGTGCCTGGACGTTCGTAGGGAGGTGAAGCTGGTGGACAGTAGTCCACACTATGGGCCACATGGAGGGATGTTTGGTCTCCATCACATTCCGGGGAACACAGCGCAGTAGCAGGCTATGAAAATCTTTACTCCTGGGTGGGCGCGTATCTGGTAGACTGGTACGTATGTAACTGTAGTCGACGAAAAAGGTCGAAATATGACACAAATGAGGCACGATATGGATGACAGACACCGGTGGTGAGGTGGAAGCAGGCAGGAGGACCTCAAACAAGCTGCGTGTTAGAGATATGCCCCGGTCAGTCCACTGTTTTCTCATGTTACTGATATAGAAGGCTGCTGCTCGCATACGGACACTGACGAGCCCGACGCCACCATCCCGTGGGGTCAGGATAAGTGTCTCATGACGGACTTTAAACATGGAACCAGCAATGAGATAATAGCCAAAATCCGCCTAAAGGTTGCGCCCAATTGCAGTTGGCAGAGGGAGAAATTTTTTTATTTTAAAAAAAATCTTTATTGCTACAGTACAATGTACAATATAATGATACAACAAAACCCACCACCTTATCTAATTAGTGGGTCTATATGTGATACAACATGAAAACGAAGCAGCATTGCTACAAAAAGCTTTCAAGTACTGGCATAACTATGAACAAGGTTAATCTAATTTATTAATCTACTCTAATTCTAATCCACTCTGCAGCGTTACAGTTGTGCCAGTTCATATATAAACCTACTGTTGTGGCCTACTCACCGAGCTACCCCAGTGAGCGTGCCCCTGGCACTGATCTGGCCACGTTAGTTTGAGTCGCTGCAGTCCCTTCATGGGACTACAGAGGGAGAACATGCGCGATGTGGCCCAATTCTGATGCCACATGAAGATTAAGAAACTCAGTGGGTTGAAGTGTGTCCTGGCGGCGAAAGAGGTTTTGGCGGACGTCGTTGCGGATGCCGTGTAACAGGCGACGGAAATGCGTGAGACAGTGGGAATAAAGACAATGCCCAGGTACCGCACAAGCGGCAGGGGTGCCACTTCACCTTCCTGGAAGCCTCGTACGATGTGCATTGCAGAAGATTTGGAGACATTCATGGCACTGCCAGTGGCAGCCCATAACGGGTAATCAATTCGAGGACTGCTCGAATCTCACAGCCGGAGCGAATGAGGAAGAGGAGGTCATCAGCATATGCCCGACAGCGAAGAGTGTGTTGGCGTAGGGTGAGGCCAGAGAGCTTGGTTGTCAAGCCCCAAATGAGGGGCGCAAGAGCAATGGAATACAGGAGGGTAGAGAGGGGGCACCCTTGCCGTATGGAACGGTAGATGGATGCCGTCCCTGCTTAACGTCCATTGACTTGGACACGTGAACTGGCACTGTTGTAAAGACGTCGGAGGACGTCGAGGAACGGAGGGGCAATGCCCATTCGGTCCGCCACCGAAAACAGAAAACGATGGCGCACTTTTCGAAGGTGCTGTCCAAGTTTATAGCGACGACCGCTGCACCGAGTCTGCAGGCCGCCGCCATCGCAATTCAGTCGCGGTATTCTCCTGTGGAAGAATGTATGTTATCCTGTCCCCCAGGCGTCGTTTGCTCTGGGGAGAGGATATGAGGGAGTATCGTTCGCAGCCGCACTGCCAGTAAGCGCGCTAAAATCTTGTAATCGGCATTGAGTAGGGTGAGCGGTCTGTAACTCGTGACCATCGAACCACGGGCTGATTTGTGGACCGGAATGATGATGCCCTCAGCAAAGGCGGGTGGGATTGCTTGGTCGGATGTCATCAGTTCTTGATACATAGTCGTCCACTGCTGTGTCAAGATGTCCCGGAAGGTACGGTAAAACTCAGTCGGTAAGCCGTCAATACCGGGCGATCTGTTGACTGCACCCTTGTCGATTGCGTTGTCGATTTTGTCTCGCGTAACCGCCACTGTCAAAGCATCCGCCTCCGTGTGGGGGGAGGGTGCGCGTGAAGTAATGCAAAATGGAGTCGTCTGCCGCAGTTTCAGCATCTTCTGCACTATAAGTACGACGGTAGAGTTCGACGAATGAGTGGACGATGTCATTCTGATTGGTCACCTGCATGCCATGAGGGGTCGTCAGAGTATTGATGATCTGCCGACTACGCCGTCGTTCGTCGGAAACTGTATAATGCATGGATGGAATTTCGAAACCCGCGTGATCGTGGCGCCGCGTCCGTATCATCACCCCTTGCAATTTCCGGCGTGACAGCGCTATTATCTTCGCCTTAGTTCTTTGCCGTTCCAACTGGTTGTCTGGGGTTGGAGGCTGAGTGTCCAGATCTCGGAGAATCGCATAATAGAAGTAAACAGTGTTGCGATGCCATTCGACCATGTCCTTCCCGTATCTCATCATTGTCCTCCGGATCGCTGGTTTGGCGCAGGCCATCCACCATGTCAATGTCGAGCGGTAGCGGGGAAGGCGTCGTTCGCAGGCTGTCCACGTCATAGTGAATTGTTGACGACATGCCAGGTCATGCAGATGAGAAATATTTAGTTTCCATGGCGCACGGCTGCGCCATACAGATTGCGGCGGAAGGAGGACCGTACAGATGTAAGCTCGATGGTCGGAAAAGCCCAGTGACCAGCGTTCGGCGCCCCGTGTCGCAGATCTAAGAGTTTTTGAGGCATGTACCCTGTCTAGTCGGCTTGTGGAATGACTGGTAAGAAAGGTACGGCCAGAACGGTCGCCGTGTTGAACTTCCCAGGTATCGTGAAGCATGTAGTATAGTGTCGAATCTGATCTTTGGTGTGCAGAACGAAGTTAAAATTACCCATAGTAGGCAGTGGTCATATCGACCTAAAAACAGGGGAGCGATTTCATCGGAATAAAACTGGGCCCTTTCATGGCGTCGGTCGGTGCCTGAGGGAGCGTAGACATTAATGATGCGTGTCCCCGTGGCAGTGAGTGCCATACCCCGAGCTGATGGAAGGAAGGTGACGACGGTCACAGAAATCCCGTGGCGGACGTAGATGGCCACTCCGCCACCCATATGATCACTCGCGGAGGCGTTGGCGCTATATCCATTGATGTCCGGGAGACTGGCCAAGTGAACTTCCTGCAGGAGAGCGAAATCAATATCAGAAGCCGAGAACATCTCCTGCATAAGTTGGATTATCACTCCGGAACGGATGTTGTTGGTGTTGATGGTTGCTATCAAGTAGGCCTTGTGGCGGACTGCTGGAGGCTGGTCCACTCTGCCGTCCGTGCAAGGTTGTGGGCATCGCAGTGGAACGTTATCCCGCTCGCCCGCAGGGACCCAACGCCGCAGGGTCCCGTAACGTGTCCTGCTCCTCGACCTCCTCCTCGTGCCACGCCGTGGAAGCGGGCGCCGGTGTATCGTCCATTTTGTCTGCAGAAGATGATGTAATGGTGCGTGACGTAGTGTCGTCTGTGATATGTTCATGATTCAGTTCAGCGTCCGCATAGGGCGTCGGGGAGTTGGGAGCAGGCACACCGGTGGATGTCTCCGAGCTCATAACGTCTTCGTCAGCAGTAGAGGGTTCTGGGGCGCCGTGCTGGTCGACGGTTGCGTCATCCTCGACTTGCAGCATCTCCTCTTGGCCGAAAGCGGTGCGGATCCTTCACTTACGACGTTTCGAAGAACGCTGTTTCCTTGTGCGACCCTCCGTGTCCGACGGCGGAAGGGAGTCGCGTCGTTCTGGTAGGAAGGCCGCCGTAGGGACGATGAGCGAGTCGATCTCCATCGTGTTGCCAAGGATAGGGTCAGCGTCAGGTCGGAGCGGCGTCGATGGCCGTCCGAGGCGGGGGGCCGTCCGAGGCGCTCTCCGTCGGTGTCTGGTCGGGCTCGTAGGTGGTGTCGTTGGTGGCGCCCAGGCAGCGTTGCAAAGCGGCAGGAGAAGCTAGAGCAGCGGCGTAGGTCTCCGGTAGCACCGTAGGTTGCGACGTGGGTGGTCCTTCGGCAAATGGAAGTTGCGTAATACGCCGTTGTAGGCATTCTTTGCCGCACTCGGAACAGGTCCGAGACTGGCCGTCGTATATAATTATCGCACGGCATGCACATATTTGTAAATAGGAGTGGACGTGGTTTCGGAGATCAATGGTAACCTGTCGGACCCCGTTTAGGACAGGATATGTCCGAAACAGTGTCCACTTCTCCGCAGTGTGGCCATGGACTGTGCTGTATGGGCTGTATGGGCGCTGCAGTCTGGAACCGCGAGACCGCTACGGCCGCAGGTTCGAATCCTGCCTCGGGCATGGATGTGTGTGGTGTCCTTAGGTTAGTTAGGTTTAACTAGTTCTAAGTTCTAGGGGACTAATGACCTCAGAAGTTGAGTCCCATAGTACTCAGAGCCAAAAAAAAAAAATGGTTCAAATGGCTCTGAGCACTATGGGACTCAACTGCTGAGGTCATTAGTCCCCTAGAACTTACAACTAGTTAAACCTAACTAACCGAAGGACATCACAAACATCCATGCCCGAGGCAGGATTCGAACCTGCGACCGTAGCGGTCTTGCGGTTCCAGACTGCAGCGCCTTTAACCGCACGGCCACTTCGGCCGGCTAAACACTCAGAGCCATTTGAACCATTTTCTGCTGTATGGTCGGAGTGCCGCGACGACTTCCTCAGCAGGAAGTTCGAATGGCAATTCGAAAATACGTATCGTGCGCATACCTAAGCGAGCGTGGTCGATGGTTACCACCGTCACATTGCCATCAGCATGACAGGAGCGCAGCCCCTGATTGGTCTCACGCAGGATGCGTTTGCACGCCGCGTCGTTAATGATTTTAACATAGACCGTGCTGCTCACGATCGACAAATGTATGCCGATGATATCGGTTGCCGGGATCTTCACTTCTTCTCGCAGAAAACCCTCCACCTCGAGTGCTTTGGGTCGGTCATAATCGTTGCAGAAAGTAAAACGGTTCGCCATGGATCGTAAACGGCTAGCTGGCACTTAAGCAACCGCCGTCAGAAGGTAAACAAAGCGAGCTCGCTCTCCGCATGCTGTGAACACGGACGCGTCCGCTATGTTGCCCTGCTAAAGGCAGACTGCGTTCAGCTATCGGGGATGACGACGCAGAGATAAGTGCACACATAGTATATAGTTAGAGGACAGAAAAACAAAAGGGTATGGTAAGACATTGCAGGTACAGTTTACTTGATTATCTTACATTTCGGTACAATGACCAAGTGGATACAATGACTAACAGACAAAACTGAGATGAAATTGTATTTTGCACGAACCTTATAGCATTACTAGAGAAATTGTTTACACATACTTAAATCTTCTATAACAGCAGCTGGCACAAGCTCAGGCTGAGAGTTTAGATTTCAGACCATGTACTTCATCGGTCTGAAGGAATGAGAAGATATATCAAACAAAGATAGGTTATCGTGTACCAATACTAGGTGAGTCAACTGATTTTGTTCAAATGGCTCTAAGAACTATGGGACTTGACATCACACACACCCATGCCCGTGATTTCACCTTCACAATATGTGGTCCTGGTAATTCGCATTTAGGAACACACGTTAACCTTCGTTACTCCTTGAAACAGGATTCGAACCTGCGACCGCAGCAGCAGTGCAGTTCCAGACTGAAGCGCCTAGAACATCTCGGCCACAACGGCCGGCAACTGGTTTTGTTTAGAAAGAATCATCACAATAGAGGGGGAGAAGCCTCAAGCTCAACGTGGTTTGAGGCCCATGGATTTCACATTCACAATATGTGGTCCTGGTAATTTCGCATTTAGGCACACACGTTAACCTTCGTTACTCCTTGAAACAACTGTTAGCAGAACTACGACCGAATAAAAATGAAATTGCAACACAAGTGTAGGGAAACATCGAAACGAGCAAAGTAAATTTAGATTACACACAGCTTAGAAAGGAGAAAACACGTCAAACATCGATACGCGCATACTGTAAAGATGTGCGAGATGAAGGAAGAAATGAAAATGGCCTAGACACCTTCCGAGGAAAGCCTTGATACCAGTCCGTCTTTGAATAAAGCTCGCTAATGCCTTCCAGTTCCGGACAGATATTCTACCGTTTAAATGTGTGGAGTTCGCCGAAAACGGGGCAGAACCTGTCTCAGATATCCGAGGCGCAATACAGAGAGGATCTCTATGTGGATTGCACATTGTATCCAGTTAACATCGAAGCTAACAGGCATAGTCTCTGCCGGCTATGCATAATGGAGATGAGTCATTCGTGAACGAACAGGTCCGATGGAATGGTTAACTAAAGTGAAAGGAAAGACCGAGGAATGACTTCTATGTAACAGTCGTTGACCATTCCCTTCGGTCTCGGTCGGTCTCGTTCCCGATAACGGTCGTTGGCATATATTGCAGTAGAGGTCGGCCTCAATCCCGGGAACAGTCGTTCACAGTTCCCTTCGGTTGGTCTCGTTCCCGCCTCTGCCTCGTTACTTGGTCTACTTCCTCCGCTCCTCGATCCCGGGTAGGTCTCGCCCGGGGAGTTTCGTTCTTTTTGTCTAGTCACTCGTCCCAGTTCAAGTTTTTTTTTCTTTTATAATCATGTACCTTATATAAAAGTTAAGTTATGTGTAGTACGTTCATGTTTTTCAGGCAACAAATAGAGATATTTGCAGATCTCTTCGCCGGTTTGATCAACTGTAGAGCACATATTTAACGCAAGGCAAGTTCTTTCCTTTTCTTGCATAATCGATTACAAGAGTAGCCATTGCTTTTTATTCGTAGATTTACTTTAATCTGCTTTGTTTAATGAGTAGTTTTTGAGATAACTTATAATAATTTTTTTAACTGTAGTGTGAAAAAGTTTACATAAAACATGCGATTTTCGCATATCTTCCAAAAATAAACCAGGGCATTTAGGGAGGCTCTAATTTTTCAGGGTCTGTATTTTATTTGTGGTAACGCCTGTTTTGGTGTCTTTGCACACAAAAATGGATTGTGCATGATTTCGGCTCAGTGGGAAATCGGGAAGCGGTGCCTCTCCATCTAAAAAATAGTATAATGCCGTAAAATCTTATTTAATTTTTATCTCTAAAATGTTCTTCAGAAGTAAGTTTTTGATAAATAAATGGAAATGTCGTGTGGCTAGGGCCTCCCGTAGGGTAGACCGTTCGCCTGGTGCAGGTCTTTCGATTTGACGCCACTTCGGCGACCTGCGTGTCGATGGGGATGAAATGATGATGATTAGGACAACACAACACCCAGTCGCTGAGCGGAGAAAATCTCCGACCCAGCCGGGAATCGAACCCGGGCCCTTAGGATTGACAGTCTGTCACGCTGACCACTCAGCTACCGGGGCGGACAGTTTTTGATGAAACAGTGTTTTTTACATTTACCTTCGTTATTAATAGTGTATTGCTAGACTGACTTTAATAATTCGAACTATATACCTACTATTTACAAACGATGTGAGACAAATATGGAGTGAAAATCCCATTTCATTTTGAGCACACTTATTCTTCGATAAATCCTTTGGTTTACCGAAGAATCTTATTGGAAAACTCAGACACAACTTGAGCTATATATAGCTTCTGTTGCTCTTCTCCTTTTCTTCGTAAATTACCTTCTTACTGTGTTCCATAAACTTAACACCTGTCTGAGACGGATAATTTACAGCATTTGGTTTAATGACTAGGTGTGGAGCGTTGACGACATCTTCATTTTCATGTCACTTTGAAGAATCTGTCTTAAGCAATTTGTCACTCAAATCAAATCTGTTTAAACATACCATAATTTTATCAGAAAGTGACTGTTGAGCCACATTAGTCATAATTTGTGGGATCTGATCGATTTCTGCTTAAATCCTTACATATTTTTGCCGGTTGTTTCTGCCTAACGATTCAGCGTAGTGACTGTTTTCATTTTTGATTCAGAATATTAATTCGAAAGAACAGCAGACATTAACCACAAACGAGCTTTCATTTTTTGTGAAGCCACACACTGGGTATCAATATCGACGATCTGATACTGAAGTGGCTCAAGATCATGCTTCGGCTTACATACTAGTAAGGAATACACGAACAGCATAAACTTCACTCTCTTCTTATGGTCGTTCATCACGGAACATAAAATTTATCAATACATACCATGGAATTCGCCATCCACTTTGCACGATGCATTCCCTTGCAACACAGGGAGATAGTCGATGAGATGGTTCTTCGAGAAGACAGTTAGTAGTTAATTCAATAGCTATCACTATGATTACTTCATATGTCTCATACACGCAAGGTAAACGTAAGAGACCCTTTTCCTCAACATTTTCAATCAAAACGCACGCCCCCTTAAAAGTGGTCGTATATCATGCAGTTGCGAAAGAAACTAGCGATTTAAGTAAAAAACCACACAATGCGAGTTTCGTGGACGACAATCGCCAGCTATTTCGGTAGCAAGTTAAATGACAGAAGTCTGCAAAAATCATGAGCATTGAACTAGTAGTGAACTTCAATATTCATTCATTTTTAAATACACTTGTGTGTAAAATTTATATTTTGAGTAAATTAATACGTATTTAATGAATTGATGAATTTAATAATCTTTGAGTATCGTCTGTTAATGGCTGTCGGCGCTCGCTCAAAAGTTGTCTTTCTGAAATAAATGACGTTTGATTCCATGTACAAATTTAAACGCATCTTTAAATTACTGACTGACCACAAAAAGCACAATTCGATTATCTTTCTCGAATGCAAATATCTTCGAAATAATGATGTGTGCTATGTCGTCAAGGTTTTAAAGAAAAGAAAAAGAGTCTCATTCCACTTCATTCAGACAGTTTCGACAACCTCTCAGTATGCTTATCTAGTTGCCCCGATTCTGATACAAAGCGTCTAATTTTGATATGCAGTTTCTCTCCTCCTGCTCTGTATCGTAAGTCCAGATTTATCCAAATAGTTTCACATGCCACACAAATAGTATGGCACTTTGATGTGAAATTAATTTACACACGGGCACATTGTCAAGGAAAACCATCAATATTGGACCGGCAAATGACTGTTTATTTTCAGTTATATAGGTTAGTAAAGAACATACGAATATATACAATCCTCTGTAAACGAACAGGAGACGAATACATCGTACTTGCTACTATTACGAACTTGCCTGCAAAGTCAATGACGGCTGTGGTGCTCCGATGTGGGTCGTTTCGTAATCATGAATAACTGGCATGAAAAGAATGGAAAAGAAACGGGATGGGAAAGGGAGAGGAAGGAAATAATGACTTCCAGCAGCACATGGCAAAGCAGCAACGCAATGGCGGGAGTTGAGAATTTGTGCCAGACTGGGACTCGAACCCGAATGTTGTACTCCTCTAGACCTTTTGCTTTTGAAGTGTTGGCAGAAGAGCCAACACTGTGTTGCTAGAGGGGGCCGAAATGCACGCGTTTAATTACACGCTCACTGGCGTGAGGTCTGGAACAGTTAAGGGAATTAATAGTAGCAAATAAAGTACGTAGTTGATATAATACTTAACTTTAATCCACAATTGGTGTACATCGCTCTTGACGGTACATGTTATAATCTCAATATCAAATGCTATGGCGCCTTGCTAGGTCGTAGCAAATGACGTAGCTGAAGGCTATGCTAACTATCGTCTCGGCAAATGAGAGCGTAGTTGTCAGTGAACCATTCCTAGCAAAGTCGTCTGTACAACTGGGGCGAGTGCTAGTAAGTCTCTCTAGATCTGCCGTGTGGTGGCACTCGGTCTGCAATCACTGACAGTGGCGAGACGCGGGTCCGACGTATACTACCGGACCGCGGCCGATTTAAAGGCTACCACCTAGCAACTGTGGTGTCTGGCGGTGACACCACAGCTTTAACTACCTCTGCCATCCGAACACACTTTCTGTCAGATCCAAATGCGCAATTTTCACCTCTCCGCACCCCGACGACCCCTCCCATTAAGCACTATTCTCAGATTTCTGAGCCCCGCAGGAGATCGGTCGTTGATTCTGCGCCCACACTGGAACTGGTTCATCAAACAACCGACTCTTCTGTCAGACATGTCTGACAGAACAGAAAAGCCGTTCCACGTATACAGTTATAGGTATGAATGATGTCTGTTCTGTCGGACTTGTCCAACAAACAGGCACCACTCATATTTAGAATTCTGTGTTTACGGTGGCTGTTCGATGAACAAGTTTCAGAGCGAATGAACAACCAACGTCCGAACTCCTATGGGAATCAAAAGTCTGTGGATAGTGATTAATGGGTGGGGATCATTGGGGTGCGGTGGGTGGGGATTTGGAACTTCTGTGCGACTAAAAGCATGTCTGTATGGCCGAGACGGTTAAGCCCACCATTCTAGAGAAGCAGAGCCTCCGGGTCCGAGTTCCAGTTCGCCACAAATTTTCAACTCTTGCTGTTGCATTGCCGTAATGTCCTGTATGGTTGGGAGTCGTTACTTGCTTCCAATTTCATTCCCATCCCGTTTCGTTTCCATTCCTTTCACCCAAGCTATTCACGAATGTTTCCTAGCTGTTTCATTGCGAGTTTTATCTGTTCTGTTGGACATGTATGACATAAAAGACACCACTTATATCTATAAGGTTTCATAATCTGTACTTCCATTCAGCCTGCTCTAGCCTCTCTGTAACTGGCTTTTAGTCACTGGCCCGTCACATCATCCGACTAATGTGATACTTTCTATGGATGTATTTAGCTAAAGAAATCGAAATAAGGAACCTGTCTACATAGGGCAGTCAATGCTTTACCATGCAGAAGTAATACTTGTGCGTACTTGATATTTTTTTTTTGGAAATTTATCTAAAATCGACAGATCATTCACAATTAGATAAAAAAAAAGAAGAATGGTGAACGAGTAAAACTGGAGGTTTACAATAAGGAACGGTCATGGGTGAGTTAGTACCCAAAGATGAACGAGTGTGCCAATCTCTAACGCATGCTTCTATTACATTCGGAAAGGTTGAAATGGACTTCGTTTTGCAGTGCATGTAGGTGCACTTTGTAGTCGGTTGCTGGAGACTGTGTGGCATCTCCATGATAAGCGTGCCACTACAACAGACCATAGCATTTACCTTTAAACCGTCGGCGCATTCACAGGATGGGCAGACACAGTACGACGCAAAGCTTGTAAGGGTGCTGCGGCGTAGGTAGTGCTCAGGAATACTTATTAAGAAAAATCCGATACGTTACGTCTTTTCCGAGTTAATTAGCACTGAAGTTAGCCAACCAGGCCGCTGCGGACGCAAATTCAAGCGGTCGACTACATAAATTAGTGTCAGTTGTTCTCACGGCATAGATGAGAAATGAGCGCGTGAGGTGCCCGAGAGGCTGCTCGCGGAACTGGGAGCATTTGTATCGCCGGGAGGGCACGATACACCCACACCGTGTATTCTCTCACTCGCGAATAGGACCAAAGACAGCCAACAATATACAATCGACAGGTGACTCTCGAATCTGTAGTCACGTTAGATTGTTGCAAGTATTCTTTTCATTGTGGTAATTATTATAGTAGGACAATGCAAATGTTAGACGTAAATAGTATTTACGGGAGTATAGCCTTCCTTGTATTACACAGCTGTGCCATCAAATGGGAAAGTAACAACATTAATCTTGTGACAACTCTGTCGTGAAGAAAATGTTCAAATGTGTTATGAAACGTCCCCTTTGAACAATTGTACACGACTGTCCTTAACCTGACACACAATATTTTGTTAGCGCAACGCAATCTGACTTTCAAAAATCCCTACAAAAGAATGGCCCTGACTAACATTAAACTATACCTTTCACAAATCACTTACCTCACAAAAATCTTCGCTGCTCAAGCTACTGCAATACAGCGAGCGCCACTACTGCCAGCTAAATAAAAGATTCAAACTATGGAAGGCACTAACTACTGATAGGGATAGTTAGCAAATGAAAGATATTAGTAGAGAACAAACAATGTATTTACCTTGATATCATCATATATAAATATAGCAGTTCATGACAAATTACAAATCTCCGCCATCTCTCTCCCCACATCCAGCACTGCTGGCGGCTCACCTCCAACTGCGCAACGCTACGCGCTGTTCACATCCAGCTGCCGCTGCCCAACACTACAATGGCAGACAACAATGCAAACTAGCCACAGACTGCACACAGCACAGCCAGTGATTTTCATATTGAGCGCTACGTAACGTTGCCAATAAGAAAACATAAACAGCCTACATATTGAGCGCTACGTAACGTTGCCAATAAGAAAACATAAACAGCCTACATATTGAGCGCTACGTAACGTTGCCAATAAGAAAACATAAACAGCCTACTTACATAGCCCCCATGCTGCCCACAAAAAATTTTACAAATTTTTTTTTGGGCAGTGGCCAATAATGATTTGATAAAATTTTTCATAATTACAATAACAAAGAAATCAAATACACACACTTATTGATACAACGTTGGTCAAAAGCTAAAATTTTGTCACAGTCCATAAAGACAGTCCTGATCATTCATTACGGTAAAATATAGTGTTTTTCTCAAAGTCTGAGCAGTAGAAGAAAATGCACACGGAAGTAGTGGATTTCCATGCTGTCTTGAAGAAGTAGTGTTGTCCTTCCAACGGAAAGACAGTGCTGACTCTTGACATGCATACAGGTAATGGGCCACAACAGAGCAAACCCACAGCAGAGTTCATTCGACGTTTTGAAGAATATTATAGGTAGGTCATCACAGAGCAGACCCACTGTAGTCCTGGTAGAGAGTATGGTATTGGTGGGCCACCAGAGGTGCAGACCCACTGCAGTCCTTGTAGAAATAATGGTATTGGTGAGTCAGCAAAGGTGTAGACCCACTGTAGTCCTTGTAGAGATAATGGTATTGGTGGGTCATCAAAGATGCAGACCCACTGTAGTCCTTGTAGAGATAGCCAGCAGCCATCTGTTGTGACTGTGCAGGTGCACAATCACCATCAAAGAGTCTTGCGGAGAATATAGCAAGTCCATAAACCACCACTTGTCCATTCACAAAAAATTTGTTTGAAATGTCCTTAGAGCCAGCAGTGCTGTTATCCAGTCCCTTGCTGAATTATTAACACACATGCAAACACTAACAGTCCCTACTTCTCACATATTGTCCATATACTATGACCAACAGAAACGTGTGCAGTGAAATGGAACTTACAAGTTAATAATATGATGAACTGGTGTCAATTACAATTTTATAACATAAGAATACAATTACAAAGGTACAAAATACATCATGAAAGAACATAACAATACAGATAACATTCGTGGTACTGGCTTTACAAAAGAATCGAACTAACATATACATCAGTGTTACAGGAATTATGACATAAGTAAATACATAAAAGATCAGAATAACTTTTGAAACATCAACTTTACACATGAGCATTAAAACAAAACAGAATTAATAATGTCTAACATCTTTACAAAGTAAATAACATATTATTAATGCAAATTATATTTGAGGATAACAGTATTCCTCATCATAGTTCATGTATCTGAGTATGAGAAAAATTCTACAACATAAGTCTGATGAGGTAAACATATAAAGACAGGAAGAACATATATACACAAGGGTACCCAAACACATAGTGGGATAACACAAAAGGAAAGGACAGGGTTTGTTTCATTGCAGTATTTTGCAAACAAAACTTTCTTTGCTTCTTGGAGATCTCCCTTCATTCATCATTATTCCCAAAAGTCCTATCTAAGCCTGCCTTCTGTATTTTGTTCACATCCTCTGTCAAAAATAGTTTTTCTCTCTGGTTTCTGTATTCTGTTCACATCCTCTGTCAATAATAGTTTTTCTCCACTGTACAGTATCCTTTTTATTTTGCCAGACCATTTTCTGATAGCTTCTCAATGTATTTCTCATAAATTTATAATAGTTAGTTTCTTATATAGTCTACTCCTCTTAAGCTAACTTAAATCTACTGAGCTCAGATGCTAAACTAAGGGACGAGGCAATGCAGCAGCACATAACAAATTAACACCAACAGCAATGCAAAAAAATGGAAAATTGCAAAGCAAGCTACAGTAAATATAAATTACCAAGCAATGCAACATTACAACTAATATGAGCCAATGTACAGTAACAAGAAAAATAAGTCAGTAGTAAAACTAGCTTAACAGAGTAACACAATTTAAAATTCAGTAGCACTATGCCTGGCAAACAGCAGCAGCAAATATAAAAAATATAAAACTTATATCTATACATGACAAAGCTCAAGCAGAAAAGATATTACAGTAAAAACAACAATGCAGATAAGGGAAATGTATATTCACATCTTAATATCTATGTAATTAAAATGGTGCACCACAACAACTGATTGTAAAAAGAAATATTACCATGTACTTGAAAAGAAAATTATGTGTTACTGTTACTAGTTCCTTCTTATTGTTCTTTCCTTTCCAAGTGCTCCTTTTTTAAAGAATGTGGATCATAAAATAATTATTTAATAGATCTGTTGACAGTAAGTGTTCACATTAGCAAATGCATTTCATTTTATAAAAGCAATGCTGCAACACAGCTGGAAACCAGATATCAAATGAAATAAGCAACTATGAAAAGCAAAGCATAAAAATATCATTCAGTAGTCATGTGACATTTCATAAGTTAGTAGAAATTCTCTCAACTCTCATAGAAAGACGCTTGTCATAATCAGGTGTGCAAATGTATGAATATTTCCCATCAATTCATAAGCATTTCAGTAATTAGCACAAAGTACGAGTAACCATATGTTTTCAGGTAATGAGCGTGTAATATTTGCGATGCTTTCTACAAAGGAACGTCAATAGCCAGGATAATGGCCTCCCTTTTTTTTTCTACCCGTGCCGCTGAAAGGCTAATGGCTTTTTTTTTTTTTTTTTTTTTTCGGGCGGCTGTCGCCCAGGTGGGTGCCCGCGACGCATTACGTGCAGGTGGTCACTTAACTTTCTTACGGAAATATTTACGACAGCAGTTTCCGCTACAGTGACAGTCTCACATAAAAATATTTCACAGGTCAAGAATTAGCGTTGCAGATCTGTAGAAACAAAATCCTATAAATATAAGTGTCCAAAAAAATTTTCGCCGGCATTGTGATACATTCACTCATTTACACACATTTCATAACTCTTAAAGTACGATTCTTGGTTTACAACATCCTGTTTCACAAGTCAAAAGTCCCTACCCACTATTCATTACTCCTTACCTTATTACACATATACGTATCCATCGACACTCGTCAATATTTCGTCATTATAAATATGAAGCATAATCAAATAACTCATATAGCCTCAACCTATTAATCATAAACATACCTCAGCAGCATAATACACATCGTCGTCGTAAAAATAACATCATAACACCTCAGTCAAATCTCAAAAACGTCGTAGCTTTCTGCAATAATTTCAAAACCTAAAAAAAATTCTCTGCTCATTTCAATAGTGTCATCTACCTCAAACGTACTTTAAAATCATGCTCCCTTACCAAATATATCATTCAAAGCTCTTATAGTATCACAATGATTCCAAAAAAATATGAACAGTTTACAAAGTACAGACAAAATACAGTTTCATAAGTGTGAAGTTACCCAACTGTGGATTGCGTAAACATGTGTCACTGATGTAATAAAAACGTTTGTCTGTCTCAGTTAAATGATTAGATAGCTGTGTAATTATGTGTTGGAGAAATATGGTACCGATGTGTAAAGTTGTATAAGCAAATACCATATTAGCTAGGGTTCCTTGTGGTTGCCACACACATGGTACACAAAGTAAGCGTGTACCCCCCTGAGGATGAATGTAATTATACCCTCAGGTGTTACAGATTACAGCAATGGAATGAAATGTATCACGGAAAACTTTCTTTGTAATTCAAAAAAATATTTAAAAATAAATGTTTTAAGTACAAAATTAATCACTCAAATACGTGTCCTGTAGCGCTAATTATGCGTCTTGCTGTAAGATAATCTCTGTGGATGTGTCGTAGTTATCGTCCTCCGAAAGCTAAGTTCTGCAGAAGACAATGTACTTACCTCATGGTAAACGAAAGTGAAATGCTTTGCGTATAGATATCTTAGTTATTACGCTTATTGTTGTGGTGAAGAACGTACTGTGCTGTAACATATTGTTGTGCTACGAAAGAGGCTGTCTCATTGTAGCTATACCACAAAAGTTACTACTAAAACATGTTTTACTTTGCAGAATAATACAGAAAAACTGTGCAGATATGAAACAGAAAAACCGCAAACAGATTCTAAGTCTGACAAATCATATTAGTAATGTGAAGCGAAAAATTTTGTGGGAAAGACAAAGTTAAAAGGCAGATTATCTTTCAATAAACGGTTTTACATGTGAAATGTGGTACAATCTTTTACTCTTCAAAGTACTCAGAATTTCAGCTTGAACGCAATTATCATGCAGTATACATCAGTAATTTTTCACAAGGTTAGCGTCAATGTTAGTTTTCTCTGAGCCAGCCGGCGCACGTGGGTGCCTGCGGCGCGAGTCATTGTCTGTCTCTTTGTTGGCGCGCGTTGTTATTGGGATTAGGAGACCTAACTTCTACAAATTCGCCTTGGCGAGAGGGCCCTGCTCTGTTTGAATCCCGCCAGTTCTGATGCAATTCAGGTCTGTCGTTACGATCATATCGTCTGTCGTCATGTCGGTAGATTCCATAGTTTCTTTCTTGTCGGTCACATGGTGGAGAATTTCTCCCTGAATCGTAACTGCGCGCTGGTCCGTTGCGTCTAAAGTTATTCTGTCTCCCTTGATAGTATTTATTTTGGTTCCCATATTGTCTGTTTCTCTTATTGTCTCTGTGATAGTCATTACCATGGAGAGGTGATCTTTCCCTGTAGTTATTACTACTCTGCCAAAGGTTGTCATACGGGTGGTGTCTGTTTTGGTCACGATTTGCGTTGTAAGAATAGCCTTTTCGTGTCCAGTTATTGTTTCTGTCATCACGGAATTGTGACGTATGTGACCTGTAGTGATTGTTTTCCTGTTTTCGCATCCGGCGACTGCCTGTGTCAATTTCCAGTTCTTGTAACAGTCCCTGAAAAGCCTCAATGTCTTCTTTGCAACGTCCTGCTAAAATAATATGTCGTAAATGTTCAGGCAATTTCATTAAGCAAATGCGGATGAGTTCTGAAGGGCTGTATGGGTTTGAAAGGTACTGATTCTTGTGCAACATGTCTTCAAAATATTTCATAAGACTGGAAAATTCAGATTGTTCGAAACGTTTCATCATTATGATGCTATGTTTTACTCGGTCTTGTGTGGCTTGAGACCAATATGCTGAGAGGAAGGCATGGTAAAACTCTCCTTCACTGTGGCAATCGTGAATTACCGATCGCATTCTTACAGCTGGTTCATTCTCCAGGTAGCCACACATAAATTCTAATCTGTGTTCTAACGACCAGTTGGGAGGAAAACAATGCGAGAATTGATGGAGCCATGCTTGTGGATGAATGTCGTTGCCAGAATTCTTAAATGTTTTGAATTTACGTGTAGTTATGAACAGCTTATAGTCAAAATCATCATGTCGGCGAGTCGCATATCGGTCATTGTTAGGTCGTGTCGGCCGTTCCATCTCAAAATTCGGTGCACCTTGCCAATTTCTTTCACAACTTCCGAAATGCCCTGTGTTTTTATTTTGCGGCTTTTCCGTATTTCTAAGTCCCTCTTCCCGTGTTGGAGCGCGAGTGTCCTCTGAAATACGTAATTCTTGTATTACCTGTGTCAGCTGATCTTGTACTTCCCGGATTTCTCTTTTGTACTGTGTATTGATTTGATTTTGATTCTGTTTGAATTTTCTAATTTGTTCATACTCTTCTGTGTCAGTGAAGGCTACAGGTCTTGTGTCATTCAGATCATCATCTACCTTTGTAGATAAGTTAGTAACCTGATCCGAAAGTTCGGCTACTTTCTCCGATAGTGAACACATTTCCTCAGTGTGTTTTTCTGAACCAAGTTTCAGAGTGTCCATTTGTGTTGAAATCGTATCTACTGTGTCTTTTAAGTTTTCTTGACTTTTTGCAAGTTGCGTAACCGAATCGGTAGATGCAACTGCGTCAATTTTAGCTTGCAAAGTGTTGTGATTTTCATGAACAATAGTTTGCAGTTCTTTTATGGCTGCTTCGTGATTCTGTAATGCATTTTCATGACGCGAAAAAATAGGTTGGAAATGCTCACAAATTTGAGTTTTTACGTCATTACAGACTTTTTGACATTTCGATTCAATGTTATGTAACTCAGTAGTTAAATCTTCACGCGTTTGTTCAAGAGTTTGTTCCAATGAGTCTAACTTTTGAAGCTGTTGCTGTGTTTGTCTCTGATTTTGTTCCAGTGTGTCTAACTTTTGAAGCTTTTGCTGTGTTTGTCCCATTTGTTGTATTAATTGTAATAACAATGCATTGGTGTCTGAAACATGTTCCTCAGTGCTTTTCGGCAGTGAATTTGCACCGGCAACATTCACATTTTGACAAGCAGAAAATGTGTCTTGACTTATTTGAGAAAACGGTGATGACCCAAAATCTGAATCTACAGTATTTGCGAAATTGTGTCCTGTTATTTCTGATTCCTGAGGCGATCTGTTGCCGACCGATCGATCGATAATGCTTCCCTGTTCACTACCTGTTTCACTGTGTACACCATTGTTTGCAGCCCGCTCCATTTCCCTATGCACAATTACCAAATTACTACTTTGAACATCAGTTAATTCATTACGCGGTGGCGCTAACATACTGCTTTCATTTTCACTGTCATTTCTCAGTTTACTTTGGAGCCTAGTATTACGTTTTTCACACGCCATTATTGTCACAGTATTTCACACGACAACACAGAAAAACACAATTTGAAGATCAAAAATAAGAGAACACATTAAAATAGCACTGAAAATAATATCTAGTTAATTGCAGCTGCGAAATATTTGGTGCAAATCTACATGCATGCCACAACTGTTTTACTGTACAACAATGAAAAACTACAACTACAAAGGAAATTCTCTCTATAATTACGCGCTAGCAATAAACAATAGCTACACTAATTACACAAACTACAAGAAAAAAATCAGAAGATTCCAGTGAGGTATCCTCGGCTAAGGGTCGACATATGAAACGTCCCCTTTGAACAATTATACACGACTGTCCTTAACCTGACACACAATATTTTGTTAGCGCAACGCAATCTGACTTTCGAAAATCCCTACAAAAGAATGGCCCTGACTAACATTAAACTATACCTTTCACAAATCACTTACCTCACAAAAATCTTCGCTGCTCAAGCTACTGCAATACAGCGAGCGCCACTACTGCCAGCTAAATAAAAGATTCAAACTATGGAAGGCACTAACTACTGATAGGGATAGTTAGCAAATGAAAGATATTAGTAGAGAACAAACAATGTATTTACCTTGATATCATCATATATAAATATAGCAGTTCATGACAAATTACAAATCTCCGCCATCTCTCTCCCCACATCCACCACTGCTGGCGGCTCACCTCCAACTGCGCAACGCTACGCGCTGTTCACATCCAGCTGCCGCTGCCCAACACTACAATGGCAGACAACAATGCAAACTAGCCACAGACTGCACACAGCACAGCCAGTGATTTTCATATTGAGCGCTACGTAACGTTGCCAATAAGAAAACATAAACAGCCTACATATTGAGCGCTACGTAACGTTGCCAATAAGAAAACATAAACAGCCTACATATTGAGCGCTACGTAACGTTGCCAATAAGAAAACATAAACAGCCTACTTACAGTGTGTGAAATCTTATGGGACTTAACTGCTATGATCATCAGTCCCTAACCTTACACACTACTTAACCGTAATTATCCTAAGGACAAACACACACACCCATGCCCGAGGGAGGACTCGAACCTCCGCCGGGACCAGCCGCACAGTCTATGACTGCAACGCCTAAGACCGCTCGGCTAATCCCGGGTGGCGTGTCGTGAAGAAAACCAGATGAATTTACGCTAGTGTGCATGCTTTCGTGCACCAGATCTGTAGTTTTCCTATGTTTGTTAGTGAGGGAAATTTAATTTTTTATTTATTTCTATGGGACCAGCTAGTATTTTATGTTCCACTTTCCTCTGAGTTCGAATGTACTGTTATCGCTTCGTTCGAACAAACTAGAGGCAGATACATGTTTAGATGACGCTGGCAGATGATAGAAAACTAATGATCGTCTGCTGTTCGACTGAGGCACAACACAGCTACAGGGAATCAAAGTAAGAATAGTATTTTCACTTCCTAATGCTGCAACGAACACAGCAGCGCTCCAAAGTAATACACTGCATATGTTAATACCAGTTACAAGCAGTACAATAGGTTGCAGATTTCCAAATTCTGTCGTTCTGTTTTGTGTAGAACGAGTGGAGTGGAAGGAGACCGTTCAGGGATAAAGAAAATGATAAAGTTTCACTCTCGGCAACAAAATTTCCCGGTCACAGATACAACATGTAACACATATATCGATTGGAAGTAGACTGATACTATGTAAATGTGTATCTCTTGCAGGAGAGCTTCTGTAAAGTTTAGAAGGTAGGAGACGAGATACTGGCAGAAGTAAAGCTGTGAGATCGGGCGTGAGTCGTTCTTCGGTAGCTCAGATGGCAGTCGGCTCTCAGCCGTGGTAGCGTGCGGACGGCCCCGCGCGCCGGCTAGTGCTCCGCTGCCGGGGTTTGTTTACCTCCGCGTCGTAGCTTTAACGCTTGTGTCTGTCCACCGTGAACAACGTATCGAGCGCTTACCGGCGTGCGACCCTTAAAGTTTCCTTCCCAGCTGAACATGCGCGACCACGTGCACATGAAGTTGAAACGTTCCTACGTTAAGAAGTTCGTTTAGATCCTAACCACGTTATCGGAATCCATTTTTTCGATCACGAGTAGTGTCGTTTATATTAAAATGACAAACACCGAGGTGAGTGAAGATGTTATTCGCCGCCGTGCCAATGGACTTACGTTCAAATACTCTGATGGTCACGTCGGAGCTGTAACGCTTGAACTCGGAGAGTACGGTCAACGCACGATTAGGGTGTTAGAAATACCTTTCGAAGTGCCGAAGGACGCAGTTGTCTCTGCGTTACAACCATATGGTAACGTCATCGGTTACGTAGAGGGAAAATGGCAAACCTTCACGACCTACCATGTCCTTAATGATGTGCGTCAGGACAAAATTGAACTGAACAAACATATACCACCATACCTGACAATTGGCGGGGTGCGAGCCATTGTCATGTACGACGGCCAACCCCGAACATGTGCGGGTTGTGGACAAGAAGGCCACGTCAGATCCGCCTGCATGCGACGCCGCCTGATCCAGACGCCGGTCGGCGAGGAAGCGTCCCCAGCGGTGATCACTCAGGTCCCTGTCACATGTGCCAAGGTTGCCCAGGAAGGTAGCACCTCTACACAGGGTCTTCCTGCTCCGTTGACGTCGTCTGATCAGGTAGGTGCAACCGCTACTGAGATTCCTTCTGAGGTGCCACAGACGCCAGATGCTGACCTGCCGAATCTTCGCAGCACTGTGACTGAAAATGCTACTGAGATGGACGTTGATCCGGAAGTGGTACCTACTTCTGCTTTCCTTCAGACTGGTCCGCAGTCAGACGAAAGCCACCCGCAATCGGAGCCTGAACGACATGTTCAAAAACAAGGATCGACACGAAAGAGAAAGAAACATAGCCGTACACCCACTGATGAACCCATTCTACGGATGGATACCAGGGATGCAGACCCGAAGATGGACGACAAACCGCTCTTTGATGACCAAAAGTCTGATACGAACGACCCACTACAGGTGACCACTGGCAACGAACACCCCTCCTTACTGGCGCCGTCGCCCCCACAGGTCGACGTTGAAGAGAGCCTATCCGCTGAGCCGAAAACTACATCTCCTCTCCACGTGGATGATGTGCACAGCCGATGCCCTACCGCAGTATCAGTCTCCTTGGCAGACGACGTGGAGATCGAAGGGACTGGGGTGGACGGTGCTGATGATGGGGCGCCCCCATTGGTAGCGCCCGCGCCCACAAACTCTCCACAATAACAGCCCCTTCAGCGGACCGGCACGATCGACGACCTCTCGCTCCTGAAAAACGAGCTCCACCTGTGCCTGTGGGACTCCAACACCAGCATTATCGTGTCGCAACGATTAACCTGGCGACCATTCGTGCGCCCCACAATCTAGCGCTGCTCCGCGATACGATTTATGATGCGGACATAGATATTGCGCTTATTCAGGAAGTGCATGACGCCGATTTTTCAAAACCGTATGGCTTCACGGCGCATCTTTCTCCCGCTTCGGACACCGGTAGTGGTGTTGCCATCATCTTACGAGAAGGTCTTCCTGCCGAAGATGTCCTATACCTCCCCAACGGCAGAGGTATGGCCCTTACTTTCTTTGGTGTACGCATAGTCAACATTTATGCGCTGTTGGGCTCCAGCTACCGTCGTGAACGCAATGCCTTCTTCGCGAATGAAGTTACACCCCTTTTTATGGGACCACACGATCACTGGGTCATGGGTGGAGACTTCAACTGCACCCAGCGACCTCAGGAATAATTGCCAAGTCACTCACCATGCGCAGCTCTGGAAACAGTCGTCACGCGGCTACAATTTGTCGACACGTGGAGACATGTTCACGGTGATCTTTTGGGCTTTACGTACTACACTGCGCACTCCTCTAGCCGACTGGATCGCATCTACTCTCGCGATCCCTAATTCAACACACTCGACAAGTTGAAATCTTGGCTGTTGCTTTCTCAGATCATGAGGCTTACTTCTGTGATGTTCTCACAAGACAGGCAGCATGGCACGGACGTGGTTTATGGAAACTGAACACGGCACTTCTTAATTCACCTGACTGTCGACTTTTAATAGAAGACACTTGGTTCACATGTAATAGACGCCGTCCCACGTACCCGTCTACCATATCCTCCTGGATCCAGTGTGCAAAACCTGCTCTTCGAAAAACTTTGATCCGGTATGGCAAAGATGTTGTTGCCTGGAGGAAGAGCACTATGGACTTTTACGACAGGATCCTACGAGAATGCTCCACGATGCCAGCCTCCCCTGAGCGCCATACAAGGATGAACCATGCTAAGGCCCAAATCTCCAATCTCATGCGATGGCATTTGGAAGGAGCGATAGTACGATCTCATACTGCTGATCGCATACCTCATGAACATCCGTCGATGTACCATATCATCCAAGAACGCCAAAATCGACGCTGAAAATTGATTCACGTCCTAACAGGCCAAGAAGGGCGCCGCTACGTAACCCAATCTGCAGTAGGGAATGTGCTTCACGCCCACTACCAGCAGCCCTACGCCGCAATTCCACATTCCCCAGAGTTGATCGAGGAAGTCTCACAGCTCAACTTCGGTGGTATCCCAGGAGATGCAGCGATTGACTTGATGTCACTTCCCCTCGAATTTTATCGCACCTTCCGTGATTTGTTAGAGTCCACCTTCACCTCCATCTGTCGGGAACTCACGTCTCCGGAAGCACCTGTGCCGGACGCTTTCATGGAAGGAATTATTATTCCTGTACATAAACCGCATGGTGGGAACAATATCAGTGATTATCGGCCCATTACCCTCCTTGACAGTGATATGAAAATCTTCACTCGCTCGCCTTTTGGCGGCACGACTTAAAAACGTTGCCCGATATGTTGTGTCGCCAGACCAAGCATCTCTGGGAGGGGATAATAATATCCGCACGGCTTTATGCCGCTACAGGGATATGATCGCCGTTACCCAGGCACAGCGCCTCTCTGGGGCACTTGCGTCTATGGACTTTAGTCAAGCTTTTGATAGGGTTGAACATTCGTTCCTTACGGCCGTTCTCCACCATATGGGTTTCCCAGTCGCCGTTATCACGGTAGTGATGCGCCTTCTGCGGCATGCCTCATCCAGGATTATGTACAATGGCAGACTCACTCCTCCGATAAAAATAGGTCGATCAGTACGTCAAAGTTGCCTCTATCAGCGATTTTGTACGCCTTTTCCTTGGAATCCTTGCTATGTGGACTAAGACAACGTTTGGTAGGGTTGTCCATAGATCGCTACCGATTCTGTTGCACGGCCTATGCTGACGATGTAGTCATCTGATTACGTCATGCCGACGAGGTTCAAGCTGTTTTGACGTAGGTAGCGACTTATGGTGAGGCGTCGGGTAGCTCTTTAAACGTACGTAAGTCACAAGTTGTGTTCATTGGCATGGGACTTCCTGTGGAGTGCGTTACACCTTTCACCACCGTTGATACCATTCGCTGTTTGGGAATAGATTTTTCATCTGATCTCCGGCGTTCAGCCGCCATCGACTGCCGACGCCTCCTTTTAATGATCAGAGCAGGTCTTATGGACCATCGCCTTAGATCCCTAGATATTCTCCAACGAGCTCGATATGTCAATATATATATTGCATCACGAGTTCCCCATATAGCACAAGCTCTACCTTTCCCGCTTACTGTGGCACGTCGCATGTTGGCAGCGATGGCCTCTTTTGTCAGCTCTGGGCTGTTGTTCAAAGTTAACTATACAACCCTTACTGTTCCCCGTGATCGAGGTGGGATAGGTCTGCTTCACGTGCCGGATAGAGCTCGCCCCCTATTTGCCAGCTCCCAGATGACGGTATGGACACTTTGCCCAACGAGCCTCACTGGTCTCCTCCTGTCGGCATATACGCAGGTCTCACCGTCAGCCCCAGTGATGATCTCGGATGTTCCGGCCCAGTTCCATTATATACGATACTTCTTTCTTGAACTCAGTTATCCACGCCTCACCTTACCAAGACAGCTTTTACTCAAGACAAAGGCAGTATACAATATCCTACAATTAGGTCGTCCACCTAACCCGATTGAACAAAAGTTCCCCCAGGATGACTGGCGTCATGTATGGCGCGCGGTGTTCGCCTGTTACCTTGACACGAATGTTCAATCTGTCTGGTACCTAACTGTCAGTGGTAAGCAAATCAACCAATTTAGCCTTTATCGTATCCACCTCGCACAATCACCTCTATGTTCCACGTGTGGAGTGCCAGATAATGACGAACATCGGTTTGTTTGCGGACCGGCGGCGGAGGTTTGGCACGTGATTCGTCGTATTGTGGCATTTCTAACGCGGGACATTCCGGATCGGATTACTCCCCTTTCATTATTATTTCCGGAACGTGACTATTTTCCTCGGACAAAGACCAATGGTGTGAATTGGATTCGCGGACATGCCATTCAATGCCTATTTGGACAAACTGTAGACTCTGTACTCGATTTTTGGACATACCTCAATGAACGTCATTATGTCGTTGTCCGTCACCCAAAATACAGACAATTTTTCTCGAACTTCCTTGGGAGTGCTTTCCACGACCCGCCTCGCAGCTGGAATGTGTCAAGCCAAGAGAGAAGAAGGTTTCCTGTTTGAACTAATGAACATTTCTGAACAATTGAACGGAACACATCAGTTTCGAGAAGTCGTGACTCAACATATAAAAATAAAATTCAGAAAAAGGAAGATTTTGTTTTGCTTGTAAGGATAGCCCTAACCTTGATCTCCCATATTTCCCCTGGTATGTAGGCAGCTCTCTGGGGTAGGTTTAATCAGGAGCCAACGCCTGAAGTGGATCAGATTTTTTTGTTATAGGATGAAAAGTGGCTGTGGCACTTAGGTCTTTTTTAATTTTTTTGTAGTTCCATTTTCCTAAGGGGCTTCCTATTAATAAAAAAAGGAAAAAAACAAAAAAATGCAAAAAGAGAAAAATAAAAAAGTGGTAATCGTCAAAAAAAAAGATGATAGAGCACTTGCCCGCGAAAGGCAAAGGTCCCGAGTTCGAGTCTCGGTAGGGCACACAGTTTTAATCTGCCAGGAAGTTTCATGACTGCCATTTACTTTACAGTTCAAAGCTATGAACCCATGTATCATTGCCTGTGACGATGTTCGACTGAACATTATCACGGTCAGTCACGTAAGGCGCAAGCAATTCCGTGCAGATGGTCCTTCGTTGCTCTTTGTGCTCTTCTGTTAGGCGGCGAGGAACAAAGCGGGCACATACATTTGAGTACCCCAACTGGTGGACGAGTGTGCCAGTACTACAAACAGAGACGTCCGGCTGTGCAGCGAGGTGACTGAATGAGGTCCTTCGTTCACCTCGAAAGTGTATTTACACGTTCCAATATTGCAGGAGTCACAGGTGTTTACGGCCGGCTGGCACGTGGGAGAACGGACAGTGTTCATTACTAAATCTCTATAGACATTCTACAAGCGTCTATGATGATCTATTATGCTATAATTTTCCGCCCAAAAGGAACTCCGTGATACCTCTCTACTTGGAACGCACCTTCATTATACGTAGGTACGCCATTTTGAAGACTACGTATTGTGCCGACACCCATCGGGACTTTATGAAAATACACCGGCTGATGAGGGAACATTTCATAATGTCCCACAAGTAATTCTGCATATTTAACCGAAATTGGTGCAGGTAAAAAATGTTTTGCGTTACTTATTCAATGCCCCTCGTAGAATGCGTCTGTGTGTTACTTTACCCCTATGCATAGTTTGTCACTTCATTCTTCTGGGTCTTTGTATCAGTTTTACCAGATATAAGAAAATATTGGCGTATGGTGCGTCAGTATTGAAATACCTAAGATTGTAGGGAAATAGGAATTGAACCACAGGAAAATGTTGATTTACCAATGTATAAGCAAAAATGATGCTGCAACGGAGATAATGTTATATGGACTAAAAGTACCTTAGCTTTGTATATTTTGAAAAAACTAATAAATGGAACAAGGAAAGTAAGTAACAAGAAAGTGTAGTTAAATGAAACAAGAAATGGTTTAATGCGAATTAATGTGAAATATTCTCTGTGAACATGAAAGAGATCTCTGGGTTACGTGGAGCTAAGATAGACAACACTGAAATATGGATAAATTCTTTAAAAATGTGAGAGGGGGAACTAGTAGGTGATGACGTGAATACACATAATAAAAGAAAGAAAATTCGGTAAGAGAAACAGGCCACGTGGGAGATACTAGTCAATAATATGTATGGTTGCCGCCTTCTTACACCAGCATTGGCTATAGTAGTTTTGAATTTTCGTTTAAGTACTTAATGTGCTATATTCCATACCCTTTACGTTCATTGAACAGTTCCTTGTTTCATATGAATGTATGTGGACAAATAAATAAAATTAAACATATATTCTATACGAGTAAGTTTAGGTTTTAGAAGCCGCGGTCTAATAGGCTGCTTCCCGAGCGGGAAGCCGGCCGCGGTGGCCGAGCGGTTCTAGGCGCTTCAGTCCAGAACCGTGCTACTGCTACGGTCGCAGCTTCGAATCCCGCTTCGGGCATGGATGTGTGTGATGTGCTGAGGTTAGTGAGGTTTAAGTAGTTCCAAGTTCTAGGGGACAAATGTTAAGTCCCATAGAGCTCAGAGCTATTTGAACTATTTTGAACTGAGCGGGAAGGCGTGCCAGTCCCCGGCGTGGATTCGCCCGTCGGTTTAGTGTCGAGGACCGGTGTGCCGGCCAGCCTGTGAAAGGTTTTTAAAGCGGTTTTCCATCTGCTTCGTCGAATGCGGTCTCGTCCCCCTAATTCCGCCTCAGTTACACTACGTCGGTGATTGTTGCGCAAACACTGTCTCTATGTACGCATAAACCGTAATTACTCTGCCACGCAAACATTTGTGGCTACACTCGTCTAGCATGAGACGTTCTCGGGGTGGTCCACTGGGGGCCGAACCGCACAGTAACCCTGGGTTCAGTGTGGGGCGGCTGCGGGATGAGTGAACTGCTGTAGCCTGTTGTGGGGTTGTGAACCTCTTGGGTCTACGGCAGGGACGAAGCCTCTCCGTCGTTTCTAGGTCCCCAGTTCAATACAGAAGTTCATGTTTTGTGGAAAATACGTGTGAATAGTTCAGTTACTCATATGTTTTCTACAATGATGTAGAAATGAATAGATAGACAGATGTGATGCAAAAATGGTTAAATGTGGGTAGTACTGAAGGGAGGATAATCCAGTCTCTTGTTCTGTGGTCTTCAGAAAGTATGCAGATTTAGAGTGTTGGGTGGAGGCGGTTAAATACTTTTAGACTATGATCTTCCGAATCAGAGTCTGGTAGGAATGTACAACTACGCTCAACATGTTTGGGCATATCGAGTAATAGATCTTTTCTAGGGAATGTAGGAATAACCTTTAGCATTTTTTCTTTAAATTTCGATTGTGGACGTAGTATTGTATAAGGTTGTTATTATGAATCGTATACCCGAGTAGTACACTGAGTTGTGAGCGGTTGGACCAGTAGTGAAGATTTTATGAATTTATTGATTTATTGTCTTAGTAAGATTTTTAATCGAACCAAGTAGCCTTCACATTTTACGTTTTTAAAACACACATTTTACTGGTGAAAACCATTATTTAGAAACAGTGGTAAAATAATAGCTACATCATATAAGGAAATTTTTTTGGTAGTAAATACACTGCATTGCAAAAGTTTAGGATGGAAGTAAGTTGTGCATGTTGTGTCAATTCCAAGTAATACAGCTCGGTGAAACTTGAACCGTACATATAATCAACTCCTATGGTATAGCACAGAAGGTAACTGAAAAAATTGGGCAATTCGACGAAAAAAATAACACTTCTACTCAAAGAAATTATTTACACTGAAGTCATTGTGACCTATAACGATCTTTTCGACATTAGAAGAGTCGGGTCATCGTTCTTAATAGGGTTTCTGATGCTATGCAACGTGCTCTCATGCTGTCCACGATGTTGGTAAGGAGTTACTGTGGTAGCGTGTTCCATTAATCCACCGTCGCGGCTGACAACTGCTGGATGATTGTTGGTGTATGTGGACCTGCTGCAATTCACCCCACTCGTGATTGATGGGATTTAAGTCGGAGGAACTGACAGACCACACCATTTTACATATAGCCGGTCATTCCAAGAAATCCTCCACCTAAGCATTTCGATGCAGTCGCGCATTGTCCCCCATAAAAATGAAATTAGGGGAGAATGAACGTTTGAAAAAACACACATAGGGGACAAGTACAGTGTCACAATAACGTTGACAAGTGAGTGTTCTGTGTCTAAAGATTTAGAGGTCAGTACACCTATGGAAAATTACACAACGCACTACATTTCACCTGGACCACCAAAGCAGTCATGTTCGATAACGTTCCTGGGTGTATTACATACCCTCACGTGACGAGAAATAAGAACACATAATGCAAGCAGCAACTTCAGTGTAATTATTATTTCTGAATATTCGTGTCATATCTGTTTGTTTGACTGCATGTTTCCTTCAGTTAGCTTCTGTACCATACTGTAACAGTTCTTTAAATGTATGGCTCAAGTTTCATCGAGCTACGAAACTGGGCAGCTATGTAACATAATGCGGAAGTTGCTTCCGTGCTTAAGTTTCTCATACCAGTAGTATTGGGGCCAAGTTCGTTCTGAGCCACTCTGCATTGTTGCTATGTGTATCCAAGATGGCAGCGATAACGTCATCCAAGACGGTGGTGTGTAGACTTGGCAACAGCGCATGATGCCATCTAAGAAGACCGCCGTGACGTCATCCAAGATGGCGGATTTTCGCGGGAAGTTTTAATTTTGCCACGAAGAAGGTCAATACGGCTACCACGACTAACCTAACCCCCCCCCCTCCCCAGAAAAATGGCGGGAAGTTCAAATTCCAAAAGGATAATGCATCATACCTATGAAAATCGTAGAAAGATAGCTCACTTGGGCTAACCTGAGTCACCCGACCGCCACCTGGTGCCAAGTTTGAATTTTGGCGGTAAACAAAGGTCAATTCACGTATCTGTACTAAGATAAGAAAATGGTGTGAAAGAAAGGAAACTTGTACTATTCTCAGTCACCCAACCGCCACCTCCTCCTAAAGATTTGTGGGAAAAGGACTTGGACATAAGTCTTTATTTAAACAATTTCAAGCAGTACGGCCATCCAATGTGTTCACCACGAGATCTGGACTCCAACTGACTTAGCACACATCGCCACCACCAGAGGGCAGACTCATCTGTAACGTAATCGTAGATGGTGCAAACAGTGTGTTCGCCACATGGCAAAGTACCCAGTACCGGCACCAGATGGTGCTACCGTGATGTTAGCTGAAGACACAAGTACCATTATCCAAGATGGCGGCAAACAGTCTATTCACCACTAGGTCTGGACCTGGCACCCTGTACCAGTACCAGAGGGCGCTACCCTGACGTCAGTTGATGACGTTCTGGGGTGGGGAAATGTTGGTAACCATTAGGAACCCTTGATCCAGGCACATGTTTGACTTCAGCCTGCAGCATGGAAGTATCTGGTGACATCATTGTAGGAGGCATAGGTGGGGCTCAGCAGCTCCACTGCCTCAGTCTTGTTCAGTCAGTCAGCAGAAGAAGAAGAAATATGAAGCGTCAACAGCAGTCGCACTCTAGCACAATCATGCAGAACAGGATTGAACGAAAAAGTAATTATCCCATATCCCATCATTCTCTCTGGTTAGCTTTATTACTATTATTATTCAAAGTTTGCACGTGTTGGTCCATATCTAATGCTTCCTTGTCTTAGTTCAACAGGGTCGAGCGCCAACATGCCTAGCTCTGCTGACACGTCCGGACCTGCAGCAACCTTGCCTGCCATCTACATCTACATCTACATCCATATTCCGCAAGCCACCTGAGGGGGGTACCTTGAGTACCTCTATCGGTTCTCGCTTCTGTTCCAGTCTCGTATTGTTCGTGAAAAGAAAGATTGTCGGTATGCCTCTGTGTGGGCTCTAATCTCTCTGAATTTATCCTCATGGTCTCTTCGCCAGATATACGTAGGAGGGAGCAATATACTGCTTGACTCCTCGGTAACGGAATGTTCCCGAAACTTCAACAAAAGCCCAAACCGAACTCCTGAGCGTCTCCCTTGCAGAGTCTTCCACTGGAGTTCTCCGTAACGCTTTCTCGGTTACTAAATGATCCTGTAGCGAAACATGATGCTCTCCATTGGATCTTCTCAACTTCTATCAACCTTATCTGGTGCGGACCCCACACCAGTGAGCAGCATTCAAGCAGTGGGCGAACAAGTGTACTGTAACCTACTTCCTTTGTTTTCAGGCTGCATTTCCTTAGGATTAATCCAATGAATCTCAGTCTGGCATCTGCCTTACCAACGATTAATTTCATATTGTCATTCCATTTTAAATCACTCCTAATGCCTACTCCCAGATAAATTATGGAATTAACTGCTTCCAGTTGCTGATCTGCCATATTGTAGCTAAATGATAAAGGATCTTTCTTTCTATGTATTCGCAGCACATTAAACTTGTCTGCATTGAGATTCAATTGCCATTCCCAGCACCGTGCGTCAATTCGTTGCAGATCCTCATGCATTTCAGTACAATTTTCCATTGTTAAAACTTCTTGATATATTACAGAATCATCCGCAAAAAGCCTCAGTGAACTTCCGATGTTATCCATAAGGTCATTTATATATATTGTGAATAGCAACGGTCCTACGACACTCCCGTGCGGCACACCTGAAATCGCTCTTACTTCGGAAGACTTCTCTCCGTTGAAAATGACATGCTGCGTTCTGTTATCTAGAAACTCTTCAATCCAATCACACAATTGGTCTGATAGTCCATATGCTCTTACTTTGTTCATTAAACGACTGTAGGGAACTGTATCAAACACCTTGCAGAAGTCAAGAAACACGGCACCTACCTGGGAACCCGTGTGTGTGGTCCTCTGAGTCTCTTGGACGGATAGCGCGAGCTGGTTTCACACGATCATCTTTTTCGAAACCCATGCTAATTCCTACAGAGTAGATTTCTACTCTCCAGAAAAGTCATACTCGAACATAATACGTGTTCCAGAATTCTACAACTGATCGACGTTAGAGATATAGGTCTATAGTTCTACACATCTGTTCGACGTCCCTTCTTGAAAACGGAGATGACCTGTGCCCTCTTCCAATCTTTTGGAACGGTACGCTCTTCTAGAGACCTACGTTACACCACTGCAAGAAGGGGGGCAAGTTCCTTCGTGTACTCTGTGTAAAATCGTACTGGTATCCCATCAGGTCCAGTGGCCTTTCGTCTTTTGTGCGATTTTAAATGTTTTTCTATCCCTCTGTCATTTATTTCGATATTTACCATTTTATCATCTGTGCGACAATCTAGAGAAGGAACTACAGTGCAGTCTTCCACTGTGAAACAGCTATCGCCGATATCTACAGCAACAGCCTCCAGCGCATCTGAACCAGTAGCAGCCACGTGGGATCTGGTAGTGCACATAGCCCACTTGTTGGAGCAGGAGAAGGGGTTGCTGTTGTCCGTCCCATTCATCGGTTATTTGTGTGTTGAAGACACTCGATCTGCCCCTGGTACATCGAATGCGGTCGCTGGCAGTGATAAATAACAAGATGGAGGTCAGTACTGGTCGTCAACATATGACCCGTCCCTGTGATAGCGCACCCACAGAGTGCAGATACTGTGAATAAGAAGATGTCGAGTGCACCTACTCTTTTCGCCTCCACGTACAATTTAGCTCCCAGTGGATCGAAACGTGTGAACATTGCTATAGAAGCTCGTGATGTCTGGGGGTTGCATGCGAGAATGGAGAATGAAACTGTATCCAAATGTGTTAAAGTGCCAGTTCACGAGTTCGACTGGGATGAAATATGTTGTACAGAGCGCTGCGTCAATCAGCAGATGAATACTGAGTATTATCCAACCCATTCTCCCCGAGAAATGTGCCTTACTGTTGTGACACTTTCTATTACAACAGTGTATGATGACTGTGCATTATGTGTGAAATCGGGTGACAACTGTGTTTATCTAAGACATGCCTCAGTTATGAAGTTATACGTTCTGCACATTGCCATACGTCTTGCACTGGACTGACTGAATCGATGGTTGCCTAGCATAGACTCTGCACACAATGATGTAAACTCCCTACGTGTGCATAGTATACATGTTGACGATCTTAAGCAACACCTTTGTTCGCACATGAACGCTAAACGTAAAGAGAAACAGATTAAATGTGTGTGTGAAAAACCAGAGTACTGTGAGTCATCTATTGGCTTGAGTGTGATATGCTCTGAATTGATTGCTTGTCAAAAAGTTTTATTTCGTAAATACTGCACAGGTGCGAAGAGGAAGATACATACAGATTGTAATGATATTCCTGAAATACTACATCCCATGTATGAGTTTAAAATAAATAATTTATGTATAGTCTAAAACGATGCTTGTGTTTTAATTCATACGTCTCTCATTGTAATCAAAGTATTAGAATTATTAATTTTTTTTCAATGCTGTACGAGTTACAGAGATAATCATTGATCAAGTTGCTCTTCATGGGTGAAATATATAGCTGTTTTTTCTGTGTAGTCAATATAGCTCAGTTGGTTAAGTGGTGGAACTACAGTGGCTACACATACTATTATTATCCTCTCAAGTCTATTTTTCTATATACGTCAACTACTTATCTGTACCTGACGCAGTATGTATCATGGCGGGCTGGGTGAAGCACCCCCGCCACAAAGACTTTGTTGGTCGGTGACTGGTCATGTGCAGAAGCAAATGAAGACCTGAAGAAGAACAAGAAGAACATAATTCTCCTTCCTGATAATATACGTACAGTTATTCTAGGTCCATCCAATTGTGAAAAGACTAATGTCCTCATGACTCTGCAAAACATGTAGATGGGGTCAGATTTGAACATGTTTTTGTATTCTCAAAAACACTGTTTCAACCCAATTATCAGCTATTGCAGGAGATATTTCGCGGTGTAGATGGTCTTACATACACGACATTCAGTGAAAGCGGTGATATCCCTCCACCTGAAAAAGCAAAGCCAAACACTGTCTTCATATTTGATGATGTTGCTGCTGTGGAAAACCAAGACAAAATTCGAAAATATTTCTGTTTCGGCCGTCATATGGGTGCTGATGTATTTTATCTAAGTCAGATATATTCCAGAATCCCCAAACAGTTGGTTAGGGATAATTCAAGCCTCATTATAGCGTTCAGACAAGACTGCCTGAATTTAAGACACATTTACTAGACTCATGTGGGAACGGAGATGTCGTTCAGTGATTTTGTAAAGATATGTGTAGATTGCTGGAATCATTCGCAGTATGGGTTTCTCGTTATTGGTAAAACAAGAAAGCTGACTGAAGATAGTTACAGGCGAAACTTTCATGGGTTCTTGCATATATACCATGTAAGAGAGGTTAGTATATCAGTCTACGCTACACCATGGACAAATTCATGCGTATGTCTACCTTTCAAACCGAGAGGATGGGTGTACACAGACATAGCACTCGTCTGTACATGGATGCGAAAACTCAGGCTATGGCGCATAAAGTTGCAGGTACGCGGAGGGAACTAGAGACGTATTACCAGACTCTTCTCAGAATGGTGAATGCGCTAAACGGACATAGGCTGACAACGGGTGTGGACAGGAGCAGCCCCACACCCAATCTCAGTGCTGAGACTGTGGAACTACCCCTTGTCGTCCGCCGGCATCTCCTCATGGTGTGTCAGGCATGGAATTTCTTCGCTACATCCATTTTACAAAAATACTTTGTCGTATCCCGTCCAGCTATGGAACGCTTCTTTATCAATTGTGTAGGGGCAACGAGGCCGTTTGTGTTCCGTGCGAAGTGTGAACTAGCTTCGCTAGGTGTGGAAAAAGCTAAACCCAACATTCGGGGTTTTCACCGCCTGACTCCCTAACTATTGCAAAGACCCAGAGTGATTTTAGATTTAGTGCAGTGCAGGAGACGTTCCACTGGCACATATGTTTTAATACACTATTTTATGACATTTCGAGTGAGACAATAATTCTGTAGTCTTGTTTATACGGATGGATCTAAATATGGGGACTCATTCGGTTGCTCCGTTGTTTTCCCTGATCGTGTCCTCACGCACCGGTTACCTCATGAGTTTACTGTACTGAAGGCGGAATTACACATGATCTTGCATGCGTTGGAACTGATGATATTTTTACGGGTGCTAAATCCCTTTTCGGTTCCAATTTACTGAGTGCCCTTCTCTCTCTACAAAGCTTGTGCCAAGCTGATAAAGTAGTCCAGAATATCGAGGACATCCTCCTTCAACTACAAAGGCTAGGAAAAAGTTCTCTTTCTGCTGGATGCTAGAACACGTGATATGTTTACGGGTGTTAAATCCCTTTTCTGTCCCGATTCACTGAGTGCCCTTCTCTCTCTACAAAGCTTGTACCCAGCAGATAAAGTAGTTTAGAATATTGAGGACGCCCTCCTTCAACTACAAAGGCTAGGAAAACTTGTCTTTCCGCTGGATGCTAGAGCACATGGATATAGCGAGGAATGAAAGGGTGGTTGTAGCAGTGAAGAAGGTGCGTCGAGATCCTCAGCTCAGTGCGAGGTACAGAGAAAACCTCGATGGGAGAAAGAGTGACTGGAAGCGATGGACGATAAGCTGCGTCTAGTGAAGTCCAGCACGCGGCCGTGGTGTACCTACTTCCAGCCACGCAGATGGTATGATGCGCTCCCTACTTGTCTTACACTGAACACAGCACTATGAAGCATGGCTTCTTGGTCGGGCACGATGGATCTCCACTGCGTGGTGCTTGCGGCATGCAGACTATTGTGCACCACATTTAATTAAACTGTGTTTTATTTTCAGACCAGAGAGTAGCGGGAGATCAACCGACCGACCTGCCCTCTACTTTAAGTGGCGCTCAAACTAATGTGGTGAGAGTGTTAACATTTTGTGATATGTCTAACTACTTTCCCAAAATTTTAGGAATATGTTCTTAATGTGTTAAAGGGTGATCGGCTAACCCACGGTTTTCGTAAGTGGTCAGCCAGTCACATTTCCCTGTGATATTGTTTTAGGTCCTCCGTCGTTTAAGTTACGTTTTAATCCCAGTTATAGCATCTATCACCCTTTATCTGTTTTCTTAAGGAGTATGAGGTAGAGTGATTGCGTGTGTTATCACTCGTCAGATGGGAGTGAGTGCGTGAGTGTCACTTTGTAGGTTCACTCCTCACTGGTAATATTAGCTAGTTTATAAAAAATGGTTCAAATGGCTCTGAGCACTATGGGACTTAACATCTGTGGTCATCAGTCGCCTAGAACTTAGAACTACTTAAACCTAACTAACCTAAGGACATCACACACATCCATGCCCGAGGCAGGATTCGAACCTGCGACCGCAGCGGTCACGCGGTTCCAGACTGAAGCGCCTAGAACCGCACGGCCACACCGGCCGGCGCTAGTTTATCCACATTCGTTTCTTTTAATATTTATAATTCTGCTGATAACCATGCGGTTAAGTACCACTAAACATCAAATACACACTCAAACCGATGTTAAGTGTATTGGTCTGTAATTTTGCGAATCGGGTATCTAACCTTCTTATATACGATAGTCACATGCGATTTTTTCCAGTCGCTTGAGATTTTGCTCTGAAACAGAGACTCGCCATAAATTTGAGCTAAGGAAGGGGTCAGTTCCGAAGAGTACTGCTTATAAAGAAGAATTGGGATGCCATCCTGATCTGGCGAATTGTTGGTTTTCAACTCTTTCAGTTGCTGCTCTACTCCAGGAATGCATATTACTACGTCCCCTTACGGGAGGCTGTACGATGGTCAAACGACGGTGTGCCTTTACGGTCTCCCTGCATGAACGACTTCTTAAATTTAAACTTCAGCGATTTTACGTAGGCCCAGAATTTTCTTGAGTTCTCTGAAAATTCTTTTGCTAATTTATAACGGTGGTAGTTGCTGTGTGCTTCGCGCATCGATATTTTTACAGAACCACGAACCTTTAATAACCTTTGTCTATCTTCATTTGCACTTTCACTTTTGAACCGAGAGTCCAACAGTCCTTTCTTCCTTAGCACTACATAGAGTGTGCAGCAAAACGACTAGCACAACAGTTTTACATTTGATCGAGTGGCTACATGGTGGGCTAAGGCAGTTGCTGAAATAGTTGGTACTGTTTCTACATATTTCGTCTCTTTCTAAGCACGAATATTACGACTGACGTTATTCTTCCATGTTATGAAAGTTTGGTTTTGATCTTTATGCTCGCCTTTTAACTATCTACACTGATATCCTACTCATTAGAGTTTACGTTGTTATTGCTTCGATTTAGTAATTTAAAAAATAAAATTTTTCATAAATTTCTTAAAATAACGTTTGTAACTACCTCCAAAGACGCATATTTTAAGACTTAGCTCTCTGTGCAGAATGACATAAAACTGGTGTGGCTGTGAGGAAGGTAAAATGTACGTGTTGACCCCTCACTATCCTATCCCCAGCCCATAAGGATTTTGTATGTTACCAATAAATTTTTTTGCTCCTGGTGCCTTGGAAAATCTTTGAGAGAGCAATGTGTAAGAGGGTAGTCACACATTTTAAGGCTCAGAATTTCCTGTCTGACACTCATTTTGGCTTTAGAAATCTAGTAGGGGTTAGTATTTTAGCTTGGTACACTTCTTACGTTTACTTCTCTGCTCAGCCCGTGAAAGGAAGTTTTTGTAATTTGTTATTCCGTATTGAGAAGATAACATTCACTTTATGTGGGCAGCAGTCTTTTTCTGAAATTAGAAAAATTATTCTGGAAAAAGTACGATTTTTCGTAATGTGAAAGACTGTTCCAAAGTGCAACATGATCATGTAGATAGGGACAAAAATTTTATTCAAATTTAAAATGTTTAAGTCGAGAAATACTTGTGTTACTCTATTTCATAGTCTATGTGTTACATTATTACTCTAATACTCACCAATAATCAGCAAGTGGGACCAAATTAGGAAGATGTGTTGTCTAGAACCAGCTACTAGTTTAGTAGACATCGAAATTGAAGCATTTGTTAAGAAAACAATGAAGCTCTCTTCACTTGTAGATATCCCGTGTTACACGGTCAAGGACCTTCTTCTGTTTCTAGGTACAAGATGGTGCATGACAGATGAAGCATGGCTTTACTGTCCACACCCTTTATATCTTGCTGTAAAAATCTGCAAAAAGAAACATTTTACATGTACTTGGGTATCGACAAGCGCCGGTACGAAGATGAATACGAACAGAGAATGCTGTGAGGCGGCGTCAGCCACCAGCCTGCTGACTAGGACTGCACCACGACAGGAACGACCTCAACAAGAAGAGAATATAAGCGCTGCTTCTGTCAGCCTCTGCCGCACAGTACTAGACCGGCACTAGGAGAGGAGTACGGTAGCAGTTATTAGTGATCCATATCCATTGCTTGTATGGACATAGTATATAGAGAAAGATATTGACTGTTTGCCTGTCGCCCACAGTTCTACACGTTCTTGTAATACAAAGTTCAGTATTATCTATCTTCTTTATTGTAATAAAAACTATTAATGTGATTTGTTTGAATTGTTATATAGCTATCCTCGAAGGCAGCATCCTTTAGGCACACTATAAGAGACTAGTGGACAAGACCCCACGTTACACTATCCAGAAATACTGAAATGACAGAGTCTAAAGAATAATGCAGAACGTTTGTAGGTAGGCGTGATTATCTAATAATTAACCAATAGAATGCTTATATCCGTATGTTCTAAGCCGCTGCGAAACTCATTTCTGGGTTCTTACATAATCATGGTGTAGCAAACGCTATCCACGAACAGTCCTGAATTCACCAATATAGTCTGTTTTCAAAATTTGTGTGTCTTATTCTGTGACCAGTCAGATAAATTCAGTAGCATTGATTGTGAATCCTCATAAGCACCCTCATGTCCATGAGCATTCTGAGGTCATTGCAGAGTCGTGGATCGGGGCATTATTTCACATCAGATACATATGACCTGACCAAAGGCTCCCAGTGATAGAAGTAGTGCACAAAGATGCTATCTGGCACACTTTAGCCGGCCGGTGCGGCCGTGCGGTTCTAGGCGCATCAGTATGGAACCGCGTGACCGTTACGGTCGCAGGTTCGAATCCTGCCTCGGGCATGGATGTGTGTGATGTCCTTAGGTTAGTTACGTTTAAGTAGTTGTAAGTTCTAGGGGACTGATGACCACAGATGTTAAGTCCCATAGTGCTCAGAGCCGTTTGAACCATTTTGCAGATGAGGCTACATTTACGTGCTGTGTTATTATGAAGACTCACAGTTCTCATATATGTGTAATGGAGAAACACTCATGACACTAGAAAAGCAAAATTCCAAGTTAAGTTCACAGTGATCGTCTGGTGTGCTAAGACTGATGAGTTGGTGATAGGGTATGCATTCCTGCTAAATTGCGTGACAGCCGCAGCCTTCACATATTTCCTGATAGAAGGCCTTCTTGCGCTTTTGGAAGACGTTAGACCAGAGCAATGATGGCTAATTTACATGCAATATGATGGATCAGAGGTTCACTGTACCAGCCAAGTACCCCAGCCACTGAATAACACATTTTCTCATCGGAGGATTGTATGTGGCGGGCCCATTAACTGGCCAGCCACATCACACGTTCTAACCCCATTACACTTCTGTTGATTGGGCTTGCTGTGGGGGGATGTGTACGCTATGAAGGTACATATACGTGAGGAACGTGTCCCTCACATCACCGACGCTGTTGTCCACATTAAAGCTCACCGAGATGACGTTCAATATGCAACACAACTCATCTTCGAACATGTTACTAAGTGCATTGAGATGGACTGGAGGACTTTTTGAACACCTCTTGTAGGACAGATCAGTCATGTGTCCCACCATTTTTTGCCCATCACAGCCTCAACACAGAAATTCAATAAGTAATATTCAGACTTGTCTTCATATTCATTGATGGATGCTTATAGTCCTCAGACCGCTCCAGTTCTGTAATGTACTAAAATCGGACACGTGTTCACAGGAATTTTTCGGTTTATTTTCACACATAAAATCACCTCCCAAATTACGTGACATTCCTCCTGAATCACCCCGCACATGGCCGAGATATATGAGTTTTAGTTGAGTGAGTCTATCAGAGTTTACAGAGAGGTGGCTGTAGGGCAAGGAGGCTGGACGGCGCCCTCGTGGGCAGACGCAGCCGGCATACCCCAACATTATCAGTCAGCATGGTGGGCGACGCCAGTGAGCTCTGTCAATTGTAAGTGGACCCAACCCAAAGAAGAAACAGTCCACCTCACATTTCATTGTAATGGACAGTAGCAGATTCATGGTATTTATTAAAATAAAATTTAGCGCTTGTCTCCATAGTAGAGAATGAGAGAATTAAGAGCGGTGTTAATATTCGGAAAACTGTTGTCCCTGACGTCGCTGCTACTTGTCATTGCTACTTCTACTGATCAGTCAGAATTTAAATACAAATTTTTAAGGAGTATCAGTCTACAGAAATCCAGAGGAACTTCCTACTTGATTCCTGGGATGTAGCAAAAATAAAGTGGTTTGCACGACTGTGGAAGAGTTTTGCGACTTTTCGGAGAAAAAAGAATAAAATATCTTGATTCTGTTACGGCTGTTAAATCGTTCGCTGTAGCCATGTTGTTACTCCATAATCGTCAGGAATTGGTAGCTGCACCTTTGGACAACTACGAGTGGTATGCGAGGTTCTTGGAACTAGTGTAACATCCGCGTGGTACAGATGGCAGCCAGCAAAACATGCAGCCACATATAGAAGTGGGGAGGCCGTACGGTTTACGTGCAACAGCACGTGCAAGCTTAATGCACTTGCCGATCGACAGAATATTACAGTGTGACAAAGATGAAATGTGTCAATGAGCTTCCTCCTGTTGACTTGTTAAATTTTCTATTGTCCCAGTGCGGGATCAGGTGGAGGTAGAGAGGTCGAAAATTCCGTTAGGTAATGAAAATATGGAGCTGTATAGGTACGGAATAGATGTATACACAGCACGGCCAGCAGCCGCCGCAAGTGACATTGGTGGTGAGGTGGAGGTGCTGGTGGGGATAGGAGCCAAAGCAGCCAGATCGCTGGCGCCGTTAGCAGGGCGTGCGAGTGCCTTGGAAGATAAAAAGGCAAGAGCGGTAGCCACAGAGAGTGCTGTAACGAAATGAAAGCAGAAAGTACGTTAATCAGCAGAGGGCGCGGCCAATACAAGCAGCGTGCAAAGGACTCTGATATGATACTAGGGACTGGGAGCGGGGATGTGTTCAGAACCTCTTAAATGTTTGAAGAGCTAGCACCAATGGCAATGGAGACAGCACACAACAGAGGTACAATGAGTCACAGAACATTAGGCCTTTGGGGTTCAAACTCATATATTCAATAGCGCGGGTCAGAAATACACAAAACTGGTCAGTGTATTTTTAGAAGCAGCGAAAACAGGAAGTGCAGGAGTATCAAGCAGAGGAAGGGACGTTTTCTTTAAGTTTCTGTGCAAGGGAAATTCCGACGTCGAACGACCCTTAAGGTTTCATAGCAAGAAAACTGAGCTTTTAGACTCACAGGCCAAGTGAACTGAGGGAGGCCCTGCGCATTTGTGAACTGTCGCTTCACAGCAGCCTGTTTGACAAACTCCAGTATTTTCCGGTAGAAAGAGCAAAACTTTTAGTTTAACAGTAGCCCAGATTTTTATCGGATGGCCATAATTATCGACCTGATAGCATATGAACTCATTCCCATTAAGGCCAATGTAGATCCTATTGTTACCGTAAGTATAGGTAATTACAGAATGATTTTTGCAGTTTTGCCACATAAAAATGATATGACAGTGTAGGCAGTCTCCAATGTGAAAATATTTGGTGCTACCGGGAGGATATCCAAAGCTAATCTGTCATGAAGTGTCATTACTAGAGTAAATTTCGGATGTCGTAGTCGACAGACATTCCTAACAATTCAAAAGCTCAGTGTGAACGTACTGGTTCGGGTCGAATTTTTAAATGTCTCTCGCTGTTAGGTAAATTTTGAATTGTGTTGTATGAAAATGCATGTTGAAGGGAGGATGGTCATGGTACCGTTCTTACACAAAATGGAGACAGTTGACGGAAATTTGAATGTAATTGCGAAAAAGAAATGTGAAACATAGCCTTGTATGCTTTGATAGTTCCATGAGCAGCAGAAATTGTATGTGGGCATTATCGTGATGGAAACGAATCAGGGGAAGAAGAAGGTGAGGTAAATGAATACAACGGACAATACATTGTCATAATGGAACAGTGCTGGCAGCCTCTCATCGCCTCAGGAGCTCAGCATTCGTTTGATGAGTATGGGCTTGGCGACCCCGGAGTTCCTGGGGACTGTTAAGCGCCGTTAGTCCTCTTGTCACCTTAAGCTCTGGGCATGCTTCAGCGACAACCGTTCGGCGCGGTGGTGGAACGTTGTGTGTCACAGGGAACGGGGATCTTGGCTTGACCGCCCAGATCGCGAGGATGGTAATGCCACATTGTTGATTGAAACAGACACTTCAGGGCAAATACAGAGACTTCTAAAAGCAACTTCATTGGGTAACTACACTGTTACTGTTGAACTGCGTAAAACCTTAAGTTCCAGCTGCGGAGTGGCAACATGTGAAGACCAGATGGATTAGGACAGTAGTGGCTTACAATGGGAATGGGCAGACGACCGTGTTACGGAAGTTCAAAATGTGAAGAAGAGAGTGAATGGGCAGCTTGAACCAACACCTACCTTCATTACAACTTTCAATACGCAAGACCTGCCCAGCCACATTAAGTCAGATCTCTTACGCTTACCAGTTCGCCCTTTTTTTCGAAATCCCATGCGATGTTTCAAGTGGCAAAGGTTTGGTCATACAACCATTGCGTGTAATGGTCGTGCTAACTGTGGCAACTGTGGCCAAGCGGCTCATGAACCAGATGTGGAATGTTCATCTCCATCAGTGTGTGTTAATTGCTTTAACTCTCATCCAGTCTGCTGTAGAGAGTGCCCCACCTATAGGGAGGAAAAGAAAATTCAAGAACTTAAATCTACACATCACTTGTCACATGCTGAAGCAAAGAAGCTGTTTAAATCAATTCAGTCCCTCATTTGCATCAACTGTGAAAGAACCCATAGTTAATGCTAGTGTAACGACACAAACAGAAGTGGCTACTGCCACTACGCTCCTGTTGCTGCACATGCCAACAGCCAGGGTCTGGTAATGCTGCGCTAGGCGGAGATACAGTTACACAAACTTCACAGACTGACAGTGTGGAGCCATTGCCCCCAACAGCAACTGTCCCACTGGCACCGCCTGATTTACTCATTCAGGGGCCTTCCCGTGTTTCACTTCAACAAGGGAAAGCTGCAGCAAAGGTCATGTCAAAGTCCAGTATAACAGTCCCGAATGCACTGGCAGTGAAACTGGCTGCTGCCGCTACTGTTGACGATTTGGCTATGAATATGGGTCCAATCTGCGACCCACCTCGCCCTACTAGTCCACCACCGATGGCCTCGCGTTTCCCACCGAGGTGCAGACAGAAACGGAAGACAAACTTTCCCAATACGTAATGGACATCTTGCAGTGGAGTTAAAATGGCTTCAGAGCTCGCGAGGATGAACTAAAGTCCCTCGTAGAGACCTGAACAGTGTGTTTCTGTCTTCAGGAAACACATTTCAAGGAATCCGAACTCCCCGTGTTAAAGGGATATCGTCTGTACCACACAGATGTTCTTCATGGCGGCTTCCCACGCCAGGGTTCCCGGGTTCGATTCCCGGCGGGGTCAGGGATTTTCTCTGCCTCGTGATGACTGGGTGTTGTGTGATGTCCTTAGGTTAGTTACGTTTAAGTAGTTCTAAGTTCTAGGGGACTGATGACCATAGAAGTTAAGTCCCGTAGTGCTCAGAGCCATTTGAACCATCTTCATGGCGATAGAGCTCAGGGAGGAGTGACAGTGTTCGTCCATGACAAACTTTACTCCTGCCCTATAACCCTATTCACCACACTACATGCAGTTACTGTCACTGTGCATTTTGTGGCCTTTCAGGTAACCTTCTGTTCCCTGTACCTTCCGCCACAGTTGCCAATGGATGGCGAGCCACTTTCCGAGATAATTGGCCAGCTTCCGCCACCGTTTGTGCTCTTAGGGGATTTTAATGCCCATAATAGTCCATGGGGTAGTGTCTCCACCTTCCAGAGGGGTCGAGTGGTTGAAATTGTATTACGCTCTGACACCACCTGTGTCCTTAATACGGGCTCCAAGACATATTTATGCACAGCAACAGGAATGTTCTACGCCATTGATTTGACAGTTTGCTCTCCTGCTCTCTCAGACTCTGTCGAATGGGAGGTGGCAGACGACTTCCACTCCAGTGACCACTTTCCTATTACTGTCCGGCTTTTACAACGAATGGAGCCTGAGGGAACACCACCAAAGTGGCTGTTATCGAAGGAAAACTGGACGGTTTATAGCCAGCTGGCTGTGCTTGAGCACAGGGACAGCGTCTACGACTGGGTGCGTCACATTACCGATGTAATCCACGCTGCCGCTGTCGCATGTATACCTAAATCATCAGGCCGTCACAAAAGGCAACCTGTTCCTTGGTGGAATAATCAGTGTCGTTGTTTCGCTATATGGGACAGGCGGGCAGCGCTGCGCAGGTTGTAGCATAATCCAACTGCATAGAACCTTTGAGCCTTTTGGTTATCGAGAGCCAAAACCCGACGGACAGTGAAGGAGAGCAAGCAGCAGTCATGACACGAGTTTCTGAAGTCCATTAATCGGTCAGCTTCCACCACTGCGGTATGGGAATCCGTAAGGAAGATATCTGGGAAAAGGATCTCCTGTCCACTAGCTGCCGTAAGGGACAATGGAGTCATGAAAGAAATGCCCGCAGATATCATTAACACCATGGCGTGGTACTTTTTACAATATAATATTTTCCATGAGCCCAATTCCAGGTTGCCACGCCTATTGCGAATTTCGAGAGAGGACACGTCTTGCTTTCACCTCCAGCAATTACGAGACCTATAATCTCCCATTCTCCATATGGGAACTTTCGTGGCCGCATCCCCTTTTGCTGCACTCCTTTCTTGCTGAAGGTCCTTTTCGGTACTGAGTCGGGAATAGTCTTTCTTACAGGGGAGCGTTTTAAGCGTGACTTAGTTCGCAGTTGCATTCAATGGCATATCGTTTGCAGCCAGGAGTCATGTGCAGAGATAATTGTTTGAGGATGACTTTTCGATTCTCTGCTTCACTTCTAGTCCTATATCTTTCTCTCGTTAGTTACAGTTGATACTTAAGCGACCGGAATACTTGTTTGCTAGGAGAAGTTTTAATTTCTACGCAGGGAAAAGTGCTTGTATTGACTTTGAAAGATGGCTTTCATTTGTGATGCTCATTTCGCAGATTATTTTGCATGTTTGAAGTAAATAAACCCATATAATGGTTAATTAGTCTTATTAGGTGTTTCAACAGAGAAATTTTTGGATAGGTGGAGAAATTGCATCACTCCGCGAGGGAGATGTGGGAGACCATTGCAGCGTCGGGATTGGCTGATTACAGTTTGGCGGCAAGATTGTCGCGAGAGCATCGTGCAGAGCGAGGCAGGATGGAGGGCGTCTGGTGCTGTGAAAGCAAACAGTCGCAAAGTTCGGTAGCTCTGAGATAGGGACTTAGATTCTGAAGACTGTGCTGTGTATGATCTAGAGTCTGCAGCAACAGTAGGATATCAGCGCCCACAATAGGCATTGCATTGACTACTAGTATAATTGCAGTTGATACCGCCTTATAGGTTGGCACTCACCATTGAACGTAGTCAACCAGTGCACAGAGCTATCATTGTGGCATTGCACGTTGGTACAAGACACACTGGGCTTCACCTTAAAGGTTGTTGAGCCAGTCTTGAAAGCGTTGTATACCATCTAGAGAAAATACAGGGCTTGTGGTATTAGTAGTTTCTGAGTAGTTTATTCTACTCAAGATATTTGAGAGACTTATCTTAATTCAGCGACTTCGCAGCTGCAGTCGTCGCCCCAGCAGTATCGACGGAGCCAGCACGCTGGTTGACGGTATTGTAAAACTTGCAGCAGGGGCAGTAAAGTTCAGAAATAGTTGTTGGATCGTGTTCTTACCAGTCCCTGAGCATCCATGCAGTTTTGCTTACGATTCGTTATTGGTTATTTGTCTTTTTGCATGTTTTTTGGTTTGTTTCTTGGTGGTGGTGTCCGAAGTACGTATTATTTCAGACACAAAAGAGATTATAGGAACGCAGTCAGATCGCATTTACTATTTGCTTATCCAGGGCAGAATTAAATCTAACTTCGCATCAACTTAACATTAAGAGCTGAGAGCCAATATTACCAGTGTAGTATATCTAAGAACAGTGTACAATTTGTTTAATTTGTTTTCATTCATGATTTGTTCAGCGTGATCTAATTTCTATCGTGGGATGATTTACAAAAATACAAGTTATTTACAATATCGCTTTTGATTCAGCAGTAGTGGTAGTTAGCCGTCACTGTCACATTAATATATTTTATTCATGTTTAATGTCGGCCACTACCCCAATATGTAGTAGACTTCCAACTTTAATCGTGATCGTTCTCTTCTTACACCTCTGGAACTAAGGCTATGAGAGGCTATGAGACATTGTTTTACATTTTAAGGAAACGGTGTGATTTTTTAGGTCTCTTATTTGATAGGAAAGTTACTTGACTGCCACATCTCAAGTAGCTGAGAACACACGCCCTTAAAGCGTAGGATATGATGAAGTGCTTAAATGGGAAGAACTGGGATGCAGATAGACGCTGCTTGCTGGAGTTCTTTAAGGTTTCGTGCGATCGCGTCTTGATTATGGTTGTACAGTCTGTGGCTCAGTACGACCAACATGTATAAAGATGCTGGACTCCATACAGCACGAAGGCATCAGATTGACCACAGGAGCCTATAGGACCTGCCCTATACCGAGCTTGTGTGCAGAGGCAGGGGAGCAGCCATTAGCTGCTCGGCGGCGGGTCCTTGCGGCTAAACAGGTGCTCGAGCTCTGGTCGTTTCCGAATTCGATGGCTTTCCCTGGAGCTATTACTATCTGCGCATCCTTGGAACGACTCTATGCACTCACCCTCGCTAGACTAATCCGTTCGTATTCGGCAAAGCAGTTATTATTGGATCTGGGAGTGTCCCCGCCAAACATTTAGCCGGAAGTTTGGTGCAAAGCTAGGCCATGATTGTTACTGATACCTAGAATGAATTTGACAGAGTACTACAAATTGTTCATTGCAGATTACGTTTTTATGGATAAATTTCTTACCATTTTAAATGATCACCAGGACTGTAATGTGGTATACACAGATGGGTCCAAAGAGGGCGATGCTGTCGGTTGTTCTGTCATTTTTCCTGCCCCTGTCTTTGGGTTCCATCACACTTGTGCGCCTACGATCTCTGACGCCGAACTTCATGCGATTCTTAAAGCTGTAGATCAGATGTAAGTGGTACATTCCCCGGACGGTCTACGTACCCAGCAGATAGAGCTGACCAAAACATCCTCGACGCCATCCTGCACTTGCAACGACAAGGAAAGGAGGTCTTACTCTGCTGGGTTCCAGGACACGTGGGTATCCTTGCGAATGAGTTAGCCGATACTGCGGCTAAGTAGGCATGTGCCCTTCCCCACGTCACTGACTGCCATAACCCTCTGCGCGCTGCGCTGTCATTGCTGCTAACTTCTATAATAAGTCTTTGGGAGGAAGACTGGCTGAACGTGACAGAAAATAAGTTCCGACAGTAAAAGCGACTATGAGGCCATGGCGCATCTCCTTCCGGCCAGATCTAACTGATGAAAACTCTGTTTAATGCGACTTCGGATGGGACACAGTCCCGTGACCCAAGGCTTCCTTCTCTGACGTGAAGAACCGCCTGTTAGTGGTGCACGTGGTGTGATGGGTATGGTACACCATATTTTAACTGACTCTGTTTTATATAATGACGACAGGGTTCAAGCTTGTTTACGGACAGACCTGCCCTCAATTTTAGGTGATAATGAGGTGAATGTGGCATGTGTTTTACGATTTTGTGTTTTGTCTTCACTTATACCTAAGCTCCTATGTCGCCGCTTTTAGTTTGTTAGAGAACGACTGACACATCCCGTTGCTATTTTAATGACCCGCCGAACTTCTTTTCTGGACTGGGCTCTCAGTGGCTGTCCAGATAAGATGTCCTTGTTTGTAATGGTCTGCCTTGACTAGTTTGCTCCGATGTACCGTCCACAGGCGTCGCTGGTCTTATGTTGTATTCTAGGCTATCCTCTTTTTGTGTGCTATAGCCCTATTTGCCTCACACCGTCAGCGAACGGGCGCTGATGACCGCGATGTTGAGCGCCCTCCAGATCCAGCCACACACACACACACACACACACACACACACACACACACGACGCCTCGTAGTGAGACTGCGCAGCATTGCCGATGTGTGCCCCTTAGCTTGCTAGGGTCGCTATCCCAATTTGATTCTGGTCTGCCATGTAATCAGTATTCTATTTTTGATCTAAGAAGTATTGGTAGTTTTTCACTATTTAATCTGTCTTGATATTAGAGCAAATTCAGGAAAAAGGACGATGTTAATCGAGCTGGTGGACTAAAGGTAATATTAAAATATACCAAGTAAATCTGCCAGGGAAAGTAAAAGAAGCGGATATTGCCTGGAGGAGGAGATTAGTGTTTAACGTCCAGTCGACAACAAGGTCCTTAGAGACGGAGCGCAAGCTCGGATTAGGGAAGGATGGGGAAAGAAATCGGTCGTGCCCTTTCAAAGGAACCATCCCGGTATTTGCGTGAAGCGATTTAGTGAAATCACGGAAAACCTAAATCAAGATGGCCGGACGCGGGTTTGAACCGTCGTCATCCGAATGCGAGTCCAGTGTGCTAACCACAGCGCCACTTCGCTCGGTTATATTGCCTGGAAAGCCTAAGGTACAGAATGATAAATCTAGCTATTCCATTTTAAGAATAGCTTATATACAGAGAATGAATGTAAGAATAAGTTTAGGAATATATTTGAAGGTTGTACACTGAAGAGCCAAAGAAACTGGAAAACCTGCCTTACGTCGTGTAGGGCCGCCGCGAGCACGCAGAATTGTCGCAACATGACGTGGAATGCACTCGAATAATGTATGAAGCAATGCTGAAGGGAATGGACACCATGATCTCTGCAGGGTTGTCCATAAATCCGTAAGAGTATGACGGGGGAGGGGGGAGAGATCTCTTCGGAACAGCACGTTGCGGGGCATCACAGATAATCTCACCAATGTTCATGTCTGGGGAGTCTGGTTGCCAGCGGAAGTGTTGAAACTCGGAAGAGTGTTTCTGGAGCAACTCTGTAGCAATTCTGGACGTGTGAGGTGTCGCATTGTCCTGCTGGTATAACCCAAGTCCATCAGAAGGCAGAATGGACATGAATGTATGCAAATCATCAGACAGGATGCCTACGTGCGTGTCACCTGTCAGGGTCGTAACTACACCTATCAGTCGCCCCATATCACTTCAGTCGCACACACCTCAAACCATTACAGAGCCTCCACCAGCTTCAATAGTCCACTTCTGACATACAGGATCCATGGATTCATGAGGTTGTCTCCATACCCATACTCGTCCACTCGCTCGATACAATTTGAAACGAGACTCGTCCGTCCACGTAGCATGTTTCTAGTCATCAACAGTTCAATGTCGGTTCTGATGAGCTCAGGCGAGGCATAAAGCTTTGTGTCGTGCAGTCATCAAGGGTACACGAAAGGGCCTTCATTCACTCCAGAAGCTGCGATATGCAGTAATTAGGATTATGACAGCAAAAAACTTTAAGTTAATATACACATGGGAACGAAGTATGAGAATCTCTAAGTAGGAATATTATGCAGGATGTTACCGAAAAGCTTCCAACGTTTTCATCACGTGAAGGTCAGTGAACATTAAGGCACAAGTTAACAAACGAGTTTAGACAAGATGTTTGGGTCATTATTGTTGCGGAACTTGGTAGAAGGTTAACCCTGACAATACCACCGCATTTTTTGTTACGTGTATTACCGGGAGAGATGAGAGGGGGGATGAGAGATACGTTATATCCACCGTAAAGCAAATTAAAAGAAAAAATTTTGATCGTTGTTGTTGGCTTATATTACCAACATACATTTTAAAGAGGTACTGGTTTGCAAGCATGGTCCAGTATCTGAGAATATCTCTTAGCAGTACCAACGTACACTGCTGGCCACCGTAAATGCAACACCCTGAAGGAAGTATCCGAATCAAGTGAAATTTACACCATGGGTTTGCAGCGATGAGATATGCAACTGATTAGAATTTCAGCGCAGACGCACATCACGCGCGCCTGTGGCGCCACCTCATAGCGCCATTTAAGGCTTGGCGATTTCGACGAGTGTACGTTCGGCACGTGTTTTTACCTTGTGGTTGTTTCACAAGACGATCAGTTATGCCTCGTTGACAACAGCGAACATCGTTTGATCAAGTATCCGAGTTCGACAGAGGAAGGATAGTGGCTTACCGAGATTGTGGATTATCATACAGAGAAATCGCTAGTCGTGTTGGACGAAACCAAACAACTGTAATGCGGATATGTGACCGCTGGATGCAGGAGGGTACGACGGACCGACGTGGTCGATCGCATTCACCTCGGTGCACCACTGCACGTGCTGATAGGCAAATTGTGCGCATGGCAGTGACGGATCGCTCAGTGACATCCCGAACCATAGCACAGCACATTGCGTCTGTAACGCATCATCCATTGTCTGCGCGTACCATTCGACGCCGTTTACAGCAGAGTGGTCTGTCCGCAAGACGTCCATTGCTTCGTCTACCATTGACGCAGAACCACAGGCGTCTCCGTCGCCAATGGTGTGATGACAGACGGATGTGGACGGCAGATTGGAATGACGTTGTCTTTACTGACGAGGCACGCTTCTGTCTGCAGCACCACGATGGTCGGATTCGAGTGTGGAGACACCGTGGAGAGAGGATGCTCGACAGCTGCATTATGCACCGCCACACTGGTCTTGCACCTGGTATTATGGTATGGGGTGGTATTGGATATTACTTTCGCACGGCTCTAGTACGCATTGCCGGTACTTTAAATAGCCGGCGCTTCATATCCGAGGTGCTGAAGCCAGTTGTCCTTCCTTACCTTCAGGGCTCGGCCACAGCCATATTTCAACAGGATAATGCGCGACCACACGTGGCACGCATTGTCCAAAGGTTCTTCGTCAATAACCAGATTGAAGTGCTTCCCTGGCCGGCCCGCTCTCCGGATCTTTCGCGGATAGAAAACATGTGGTCCATGGTTGCTCAACGAGTGACCCAGATTACATCCCCACCTGCCACACCAGATGATCTTTGGCAACGTGTGGAAGCTGCTTGGGCTGCTGTACGCCAGGAACACATCCAACGTCTCTTTGACTCAATGCCGAGACGTGTGGCAGCGGTGATCTCCAACAATGGCGCCTACTCTGGCTACTGATTCTGGCAGGAACCACATGTCACAGACGTCTGTAAACGTAATCATTTGATACTTGGTCAACATGTTACCTACAAAATAAATTTTGTTGTGCTACCTCTTGTCTTTCTTGGTGTTGCATTTACGGTGGCTAGCAGCGTATTTGTCAGAGATTTTCTCTGCCTCGTGATGACTGGGTGTTGTGTGATGTCCTTAGGTTAGTTAGGTTTAGGTAGTTCTACGTTCTAGGGGACTGATGACCATAGATGTTAAGTCCCATAGTGCTCAGAGCCATTTGAACCATTTGAACCAACGTATTTTCAGCAACGTATACTCCCAGTGGGGTGTTGTACTTCATCACCATTACAAAAAATTTAAGAAATAACAATTTCTTTAACTGTTGTTGACTTCTGCTAGCAACATACTTTTTCAAGAGATACTGATGTGTAACTGGGATTGTGGACGTGTAATTGTTGCACGACTACAATAAAGACTTAAAATTGAAAAGCGTGTGGCTATGGCGCATCGTACTGCATCTGCAGCAGCAATTAGAGCAGAAGTTGGCACCACAGTGGCACAACGAACTGTTACAAATCGGCTACTTCAGGGACAGCTCGGAGCCACACACTCTGTAGCGTGCAATCTACTGACCACAAACCACCGCCATTTTCGACTTCAGTAGTGTCAAGCGAGAGCTCGTTGGAGGGCAGGGTGGGGGTGTGTTGTGCTTTTTGATGAGATCTGGTTCCGCCTCAGTGCCAGTGAATCCCGTGTGTTGATCAGGAGGAGGACAGTTAAGGTCCTGCAACCAAAATATCGGTGTGCCAGAGACACTGGACACACACCTGGAGTTATGGTCTGGGATGGGATTTCGAATGGCAGCAGAAGCCTTCTCGTGGTTATCCCACCCACCCTGACTAAGTTTTTACATCAGTCAGGTGATTCAAACTGTTGTGCTGCCATTCATGAACAGCATTCCATTCTCATACTCCGACAAGACAACGCTCGCCCACATACGCTGTCATAACCCAACATGCTGTATAGACTGTCGACATGTTGTCTTGGCCTGCTCCATCACCAGATCTGTCTCCAATCGAGCAGGTACGGGACGTCATCGGACGACAACTCCTGCGTCATCCAGAAACAGCATTAACCGTTCGTGGGTTGATTGGCTCAAATGGCTCTGAGCACTATGGGACTTAACATCTGAGGTCATCAGTCCCCTAGGACTTAGAACTACTTAAACACAACTAACCTAAGGACATCACACACATCAATGTCCGAGGCGGGATTCGAACCGGCGACCGTAGTGGTCTTGCGGTTCCAGACTGAAGCGCCTAGAACCGCTCAGCCACACCGGCCGGCGTGTGGTGATTGATCATGTGCTACAGGCATGGTACTCATCCCACAAACTGGAATCCAGAACCTGCACAAACAACGCTTTCACGTCTGCATACTCGTATTCAACGTTCTGGCGGTTACAACGGTTGCTAATGTACCAGCGTTTCACATTTGCAATGAGTATCTCGCGCTAACATTAATCTGTGATCTTGCAATCTTAGTCACTTAAATATATCACCTAGACAAATGTATTCCTTAAATTTCATTACTCTACAATAATTACTTTTTGGTGTTGCAATTTTTTCCCATCAGTGTATTTTGTAATAGCTCTGTTGAGGATAAGGCATGTTTCATGCTGTTCGTCGGGGAAGAATAGTGAACTAGCCTCGCAGCAGAGGAAATGGCAACAGCAAGCCGCCTTCTGCTGCGGGCAGTATGCATTTCAGCGACGGCAAGATAGCCACGAGGAGAGGAATAGCGGTAAATCTCGCGGAGAATGTCCATGTTGGGTGCCATTAGGCGGACTGCCAGCGCAACTCGCGTCATTGTTTACAAGAAGCAACTTGCTGGCCTGACCTCCTCCCCGACTCATTTGAATCTAGTTTCACATCCCACAGGCACGCCACTTGGCGACTTCAGGTACCTGCGCGAGCTGCGTTGTTTCTTGGTTATTGTGCCCAACAGGGGAATTTACGATTTGCTGTTTGCCCGTAAATTGCTGAGAAACCCTAAAAGCGCAAGTTTCGTCGTTTGTCCTAAACGTTTACACTCCCCGTGGCAACGATTTAGGTCAAAATTAAGAGAACGAATAAATGGTATTCACATACAAAGAGGCGCAGCATTAATAATTCTGTCCGTCGTGAAATAATGGTTTCCAATATCAGTGTCCGTTTCTACCCGTAGAGGAGAGTGTTTTACCTCGAACAACGTTCTGACTTACGTCTTTAGCTAGTTCTGTAATGGAAATTTAATTTACTTTCTTATAGAACTCACTCTGTGGGCGCAGCAGTCTAGTTTGGAAATGACAAATGTTAGTTCGGAAAACTAAGTTTTTTATAAATGTGAAAAAAAATTCCGAAATGCTGCAAAGTTATGTACGTATTTGAGAACAAATATTTTATTCAAATTTAAAGTCTTACAGTTGAGTAAATCTTGTCGATACTTGTATTTAACAATCTATGTGTTACATTATATCTCTACTACACACACACATATTCAGTAAGTAGAATCGAATTAAGAAGAAGCAGCCCCTATTCCCAAAATTTGGTTACAAGCTAAAAATCTTTTTAAATAGAGAGTGTAAGTAGCTAACACAAATTTCCATTTTAAAGACAAAGGAAATGGGTAAGACATTGAATAAACTCAGTTCACTTGCAGATATCACTTATTCCGTTGTAGAAACCCTTCTTCCGTTTCGAGGTAGAAGATGGTACACGGGACTAAACGATCCACACGGTAGGTAACTAGTTGCAAGGGAATAAAGAATTTTCATAATCATAGAACTCTGTAACTGATGAGTAAATAATATTCTCCAAATATCTCTATTATATTACATGATACTTAACCCTTTGAGTCACAATAATACTAAAAAGTTTAGTTTTAAAATTTTTCGCAACTGTTATCTTTATCTTCATAGTAAGCAACGAATACCAGAAGAAATTGGCGAAAACTATACAATAAACAGTTTTAAGGAGGTTGTTTCACTTTGATATACAATGTTAAAAGTTTCACAAAATTAAACCCCATTATCATAGTAAGCAAGGAATACAAGAAGAGGTTTGTAAAAAGTAAACATTTCATTGTTTTAAGGATGTGGTTTCACTTTGGAGGCGCAGGGGCATACAGCTGTCAACCACCTATCATTTCATGAAATGTACAGAGTGGTTATATTTAAAGTTTCACTACATGAGAGAGGTTGTGGAAATATATGCGAGGGCATGCGGAAGAGAACTTGCGAATAAAGCTTTGAAAGTAATACGTATTAATTTCCACCTGTGAGGGTGAAAATTGTTAACGGCTTGCCATGTTTACGTTCTAGGTTACAAAAATTTCTCTGTGTGATGACCATCTGCATCCACGAGAGCCTAGAAACGTACTAGACTGCTCATTTTACACTTCCCGAACGGCAACCATGGAATATTCAGTTGTCGTGACACAGTTCGTGCACAGAATGAAGATCATACATTGAGTCCAATATTCTCAACCAAGGCCACAGTAACTTCTTCAACAATTTGTGGCGGAATTTGCCGTCGGCCTCTCCTAGGGGCAATTTTCAAATAGCTAGTTAATTACAACTTCCGAATCATGTTCTTCAACCCGGAGCGGAAAGAGGACTTCTCCGTATTTCTTTAATGCATCGATACTTTCGAAGACGAGCAGCATTATTGCTGCCGTTTTGATAACTAATTTTAAAAGTAAAGCCCTGCTCACCTTGTCGAAACCCAAGTTGACTGTCTGCAACTGTAAAGCAGGCTAATTCTAGTGTTTTTAACCTATATCACCGTACCAGTACTGTCACCAAACGGCAGGTCATGACATTAACCCTACTATAACTCATATCTTGAGGCACTCAGTTGGGTACCCATACAGTATATGTTTTTCCGTCTGCAGTGACTCAAGTAGCAAAAGCAATTTCGTATTTTTCGTAAACACAAGCCCACATCTCGAAACTTCTACGAACTCATAGTGCCCAAAACAAAGAATAGTCCTAAATTTAAAAATCGGTATAAAATTTAATAAATTTACATCAAAAGTACTTAACCTCTCATAAAAGCTGTGGTACAAACTCAGATTTAAGTTACAATACCTCTAGGTAAATATACTTTCACTCTCACTCATCTCCACAATTCGATTACCATAAAAAATCGAATGTCACCATCTACTACAATCACGTAGCAGAATCTCTAAGCTGACTGTTACTTTCAACACTGTAAGTGACTGCTGTATCGCATTACAATACTAAAAGTACCTAAGTGTACCACTACAGGTCTTTCAGTTGCATCAGGGAATTCACGCGAAAGGCAACTGCACTTTAAAAAATTAATAAAGTGGTGGTTTTAGTCAGAAACCACTGGTACTCAAAGGGTTATATGTGCGGAACTCAGAATACAGTGAAGAGCCAAAGACTCTAGTACATCTGTCTAACATCGTGTAGGGCCCCCGTGAGCACGCAGAAGTGCCGCAGTACGACGTGGCGTGGACTCGACTAATGTCTGAAGTAGGGCTGCAGGGAACTGACACCATGAATCCCGCAGGGCTGTCCATAAATCCGTAAGAGTACAAGGGCGTGGAAATCTATTCTGAACAACACGTTGCACGGCATCTCAGATATGCTTAATAATGTTCATGTCTGAGGAGTTTGGTGGCCAGCGGATGTGTTGAAACTCAGAAGAGTGTTTCTGGAGCCACTCTGCAGCAATTCCGGACGTGTGGGGTGTCGCATTGTGCTGCTGGAATTGCCCAAATCCGTCGGAATGTGCAATGGTCATGAATGGATGCAGATGATCAGACAGGATGCTTACTTACGTGTCAGAGTAGCATCTACACTTATCAGAGGCCACAATCACTCCAACTGCACACACCCAACACCATTACAGAGCCTCCACCAGCTTCAACAGTCCCCTGTTGATATGCTGGGTCCGTGGATTCATGAGGTTGTTTCCATACCCATACTCGTCCATCCGCTCGACAGAATTAGAAACGAGAGTCGTCCGACCAGGCAACATATTTCCAGTCATGAACAGTTCAATGTCGGTGCTGAAGGGCCCAGGCAAGGCAAAAAGCTTTGTGTCGTGCAGTCATCAAGGGTACAAGAAAGTGCCTTCGGCTCCGGAAGCCCATATCGATGATTATTTACACCCTGACGCTTGCTGATGGCACAGCGTTGAAATCCGCAGCAATTTGCGGGAGGGTTGCACTTCTGTCGCGTTGAACGATTATCTCGTGTCGTCGTTGGTCCCGTTCTTGCAGGATCTTTTTCCGGCCGCAGCGATGTCGAAGATTTTATGTTTTAGCGAATTCTTGATATTCACGATACACTCGTGAAATGGTCGTGCGGGACGTCCACCTGCTTTAGTTGGGTGGTAACGTGCTTGCATCTCATGCACTGGGACCGGGTTCGATTCAAGGCCGGGTTGGAGATTTTTTCCACTCAGCGACTGGGTTTTGGGTTGCCCTTATCATCATTTCATCCTCATCTTTGGCCGCAAGTCTCCCAATGTGGCGCCGACTGAAATAAGACTTGCTTGCACCTGGCGGCCGAATCCGAATGGGACCTCCCGGCCAACAATGCCATTCGAGCGTTTTATTTCATGTTTTCATAGGCATTGCCAACCGCAGGGCCGTATTCTGCCTGTTTACATATCTCCGTATTTGGATACGCATGCCTATACCAATTTCTTCGGCGCTTCATTCCATTAATAAATGCTGCACAGAACAGAACCTCATGTCTCACAAACACAAAAACAATCGAAAGTACCGGTAACTGGTTACGGTGGTGTCCATTGCGCGTCCCTTCATAGGAATTTAAAATAAGTCACTACGCTGAAACATCACTCAGAAAGCAACATGTGTGCCTAAGTACACTATCGTCCAGGTACTTAGAATTGTAAGAGCCAGCCCTCCTTTCACTTAACGAAAACTGTGGAAGATTACTAGTTCACTCTCGCTAAATTTATTGTCAACCGAATAGTTCTATCGCAATCAGTGATTGATATTTGATCCGAAGCTTTGTAGAAGCGCTGAGCATTAGCTCTTTTTCAGTACAAGTGCTGTGGTACAATAATTTGCAAGACTCACAACTAATTAGACTTTGGTGTCTTATGGGCTAAATGTTTCTGTCATGTATCAGATATTACACTGAGTATGAGTGTAGTATGAAACTGATCATACGAATTGCACATGTCTATGTAATTTTATTCTAGCCCTTCTCTATACCACGTTCATGATTGTCCCAACTGCTGTTAACAGCTTTGTAATGGAACTTGCAGTCTTCGTTGAGAGGTGGAAAGAATACGTAGAACAGTTACACAAAAGAAGTAAATTTCAAGAGAACACTATGGAAAGGGAGGCTGTAACAGATGAAGATGAGACAAGAGATATTACACTGCGACAAGAATTTAACAGAGCTCAGATGAATCTTAGCAGAAATAAGGCACATAAAATACACGACGTTCCCACAGGATTCTTTAGATCCTCGGGACAGCCAGCTGTGATAAAGGGAGTCCATTTGGTATGCAAGATATATGTGACAAGCAATATACTCTCAGACATCAAGTAGTGGTAGTAGTAGTGGTAGTAGTAGTAGTAGTAGCAGCTTTATTCATCAGTAGATCTCTTTGACATGGATATAGGACATGTCAAAGTATACACAAATTTATACCAATTTAAAATAACCTTATTCGTATACACATACATTTACAGACTTCTAGTTAGAGACAATCATAAGATTTACTCCTGGTATACAATAATTTTTTAAAATGCCACACTGTTCACTCAGTCACTGCACACACTATACACACATTGTTTCATAACACTTCACTCACTGCACACACAAACACACACACACACACACACACACACACACACACACACTGGTGAACTCTGGGCCGTTTTCTGTCCCGCAACTTCCCGCTTGCTATCCTGAAAAAGTGAGTCAGCATCCCTCCATAATGAGTGAGGTGGTGAGCTCAGAAAGAGGAGGAGGTGTTAGTATTGTGCTATGCATAGCTTGGGAGTAAGTATTTCTAGAATGGAAAAAAGAAGGGAAAAAACATAAAGTGAATGTGTTATGTGGAATGTTGGATATTTTATAATCATTATTATTAATTTTATTATATATTTGTATAACTTTTCTTTATCAAACCCCTACTCTGTTTTATCTAAGTAATCCTTCAAAGCATAAAATGTATTGCATAAGAGGTACTTTTTAGCTGCCTTTTTAAATAAGTGTATTTTTGCCATTTCTTTAATTTCTTTTGGTAATTTATTGCACAGTTGGTAGAATATGCTGTTTTGAGTTTAAGTTTATTTATTCTTGGTTAGTGTAAGTTTAGTCTAGCTCTTGTTCCATGGTCATGGATTGAGCTGCTTGTGCAGTAATTACCGGTGTTATTTTTTATGTGTACAACTGACTGGTAAATGTATGCACATGGAGCAGTTAAAATCCCCAGTGGATTGAACAGATCTTTACAATGAGCTCAACTAGTATCTTTGGTTACTAATCTTATGGCTCTTTTCTGGAGTTTGAAAATTGTGTTCATATTTTGTGCGTTTCTTCCTAAAAAAAAAAAGAATGCCATGGCTAAGAATTGAGTGTACATATGATATGTAACTAAAAGACACTGCTTGTTACACACTGATGATAGGATTCCAAAGGCATAACATGCTGATGACATTCTGTTTGCAAGTACCTTTGGGTGTTCACACCACTTCAACTGAGAATCAATATTCATTCCTAGAAATTTGGCATTTGTTACACAGTCTATAGGGGTGCCATCTACATTTAATTTAACATTCTCATTTTTCCTCTTCAAACTGTAATTCATGGCACTAGTTTTCTTTATGTTCAATGACACTTTATTGCTTATTGACCAGTCATAAACTTCCTTGAGAGTTTCATTTGCTTTCTCTGCAAGGGCTCCTCTTGTTTTCTCAGTGACTATAATATTGCTGTCATCAGCGAAGAGAATTTTTTCACCATCAGTAACACTACTGGGAAAGTCATTGGTGTATATCAGGAATAGTACTGGTCCTAATATGCTAATTTGCGGAACCCCTACATTAATGTATTTTGGTTCTGATAAGTATTTTACTAAATGTTTAGATCTATTATAAGTATGTGTTATGCCTACTCTTTGTACCCTATCTGCTAGGTATGATAGAAACTGGGTGTTGGCTATCCATCTTATTCCCAATGCTTCTAATTTATTTAATAGAATCTTGTGGTAGACTCTATCAAAGGCCTTAGAAAGATCCAGAAATATGCCTGTGACTCACTCATCTTTATCAAGAGCATCAAGTATAACTTTTGTGAATTCTACTATGGCTGACTCCGTACTTTTGCCACTTCAGAATGCAAACTGTGATGCGCTTAAAAGATTGTATTTATTCAGGTAATTCAGTAATCTTTCTTTCATAGTTGCTTGTATTATTTTTGAAAATGGTGACAGCAGGGAAATGTATTTATAAATAATTGTATTTATAAATGATTCTGGAATTTTTTTATTAATGTAGTAGAGACATATTGTGCAATATTTGTTGTTATTAGCATACACGAGAGATCGGTGTCAAGATTGTGTTTCTTTGATTATATGACACCACTGTGCCATAAAACGAGAGATTGAAATGCTCCGAGTGAAATGAGCAACAATGACATTTGTAATCTCGCTTATCACAAATGTGCGACTTTTTTAAAGAAAATATCGCTATTTCTAACGGCGTGTTTAGGTGGGAACTTCAGACTACATCTTAAATTACTGCAAGTGAAAGGAGATCCAGTCACATTTACATTCTTGCTTGTCACAAATATTTGACTGTTTATTTCCGAATATGTCGCGCTTTCTGAGACTGTGGTTAGCCAGACACCTAAGAGAACAGCTTCGAGCGCTGTTTGTGAAGCGAGCTCTCGATAGCAGTTGAAAAATTTTTAAGTCATTGTGACGTCACTTCATTGTAACAGTGTGGTAAAAGCAGCTTCTCCCAGCCATTCCCGCACAGACTGTGTGCCATCACATCCACCAGATATGCATGGTGCATTCACTACTATACTGCAACGTAAAGCACATGTATGGCCACACATTTCAGCTGCTGCTGTGACTCGTATTAAGACAAGTTTGGTGCTTACTGATATGAAACATCTGTTACCCGATGATTAAGATATTCACAGAAGCAACGAAAAAAGTAAGGTGACAGTGTGCATAACAGATGGACATTCTGAATGGCTAAATGCTACAACAGACTCCCGGAGAGATGGAGGAATTTCGCTATCTTGGAGGTGCAATCGATGAAGATGCGACATGCAAGAAAAGTATTGTAGCACCGCTTCCACAGCTGATTATGTCGTCAACAAAGACAGCGCTACTAATCCCCAAAAATATAAACATTGAGAACAGAAATGGTTTGGTAGAAAGCGGATTTGATTTGGAACATACCTCTGTAACGGTGAGCAACATAGACAGTTGTAAAAACAGAAGTCAATTCCTGCAAAGGAGACAGTTGGAGATGGGGTAAACTTATTGAGTTAGGAATGATGATTTCCCGCCAGGAATCAACAACACAAAATGTGCTGTAAAGACTATAATGACACTTACAACATGGTTTGTCACATATTGCGACATGAGCCGCAGTGAGCACTCGTAGCTTAGTGGATGGTAAAGGACAAAAAGGTTAAGGAAAGGCTTCCTTTTAACTACATATTGGAAGTGATCGGCTATGTGTGACATATAAACTATTTTGGCACAAAGGTAGCTGGCAAGTACCTGCAATGGATAGTTACATAAAACAAACACTACGGTTTGTGACCAGATCAGCATGGAGGAAATCGCTATCATAACCAAGCATAATCTAGGCATTTCAACACTTCCAATCTATTCCAATAGTAAGTATTTATATTGTTGAAATTAGTAACTGATTCTCTGCAAGTGTGCCGTCGCGGATTTCAGATAAAATTTTGTACTTCAAAGGACTTGACAATACTGCTAGACACAAACTACTATTAAAAATCTATAAATTAAACTGTATATTATAAATGCTTCGGCATTTTTATTGATAGCAGCTTGAACCGGAAGGCATAGAAGTATGCTATATATTTTATTAATCATCTACGCTCTGTAATTTCAGGGTAAAGATATCGAAAGTTACGATTTTCTTCCTAAAGTCATTCACTAATCACACTGTTGGCCAACTCTTCATTGAGAAAGAAATAGTGCAAAAAGAACAATATACAATGTTCATTCTGGAGCCTCTTCCACACGGCTGTTGCAGCAGTTGAGAATCTGGCTGCAGGTTCTTGTCTTCTGTTAAAATCGACGGCGAGCATGAAAACAAGACAGCTTATTGTTGCGTTTACGACTTTTAATTAAAATTATACAATTTTCAGTCACACTAAATGACCACCTTTTGTATTCGACTTCAATGTGCAATAACCGCTCACAGACGACAGATGGCAGCAGTAGTAGTGGAGCATACAATTGCGTGACTGGGGGATACGTGAAACATAGTTGTAATAATTCGGACGAAGGGTGAAAGCATTTCCGAAACGGCTAAGTCTGTAAACTGTTCGGTGCGGCTGTGGTTAAAGTACACTGTGCATGCAACATGGGGCAATCAGAAATCGGCACCGAGGCCATCATGATGCACCTCGGGCCATAGATGACATAGGTGAACGCCGACTGTGGAAATGTGTACTGGCTAACAGACATGAGAATATTGAGCAACTGACCGCCCAGATTAAATAAAGGGATACTGAGATTGCCACCATAACGACCGTTCAACGCACGTTGCTTCGTACGATCCTCGGATTAGGCGCCTTGTTCATGCACCCATGCTGACTGCTGTTCATCAGGTTGGAATTAGCACCCCAGTACTGGAACTGGATGTCCATTGAGTGACGATAGGTGACCCTTTCAGATCATTCACGTTTTATGCTCCGTCGGAAAAATAGCCTTTGGCGTGTACGGCGTGAAAGTCCAAAAATCAAACACCGCAACCATCGTCAGAATTGTTCAGGCCAGAGGAGAAATCGTTATTTTCTGGGGCATTCTTTGGGTCATGTCATCGTCCATGAAGGTGAAATCGATCAATACAAGTATGCATCTATCCTTCTACAAATTACATCTACATACATACTCCGCAATCCACCATACGGTGTGTGGCGGAGGGTACCACGTACCACAACTAGCATCTTCTCTCCCTGTTCCATTCCCAAACAGAACGAGGGAAATATGACAGCCTATATGCCTCTGTACGAGCCTTAATCTCTCTTATCTTCTCTTTGTGGTCTTTCCGCGAAATGTAAGTTGGCGGCAGTAAAATTGTACTGCAGTCAGCCTCAAATGCTGGTTCTCTAAATTTCCTCAGTAGCGATTCACGAAAAGAACGCCTCCTTTCCTCTAGAGACTCCCACCCGAGTTCCTGAAGCATTTCCGCAACATTCGCGTGATGATCAAACCTACCAGCAACTAATCTAGCAGCCCGCCTCTGAATTTCTTCTCTGTCCTCCCTCAATCCGACCTGATAGGGATCCCAAACGCTCGAGCAGTACTCAAGAATAGGTCGTATTAGTGTTTAATAAGCGTCTCCTTTATAGATGAACCACATCTTCCCAAAATTCTACCAATGAACCGAAGACGACTATCCTACTTCCCCACAACTGCCATTATATGCTTGTCCAACTTCATATCGCTCTGCAATGTTACACCCAAATATTTTATCGACGTGACTGTGTCAAGCGCTACGCTACTAATGGAGTATTCAAACTTTACACGATTCTTTTTCCTAATCATCTGCATTAATTTACACTTATATATATTTAGAGTTAGCTGCCTTGGGGACCATGTCCCCAGCTACCTTGGCACGATGGCATCTACCACAAGGACAATGCGACGTGTCACGTAGCTTGCAGTGTACGTACTTGGTTCGAAGAACACCAGAATGGGTTTACGATACTCCCGTCGGCACTAAACTCCGTGATTTAAGCCCAATAGAGGATCTGTGGAACCCCCTCGATCGGGCTGTTCGCGCCTTGGATCAAATGGTTCAAATGGCTCTGAGCACTATGGGACTTAACTTCTGAGGTCATCAGTCCCCTAGAACTTAGACTGTAGCGCCTAGAGCCGCTCGGCCACTCCGGCCGGCCGTCATGGATCCTAAACCAACAAATCTCAGCAGATGGGTATTGCACGGGAGTCGTCATGTGTACATATCCCTGCTGGTCCCTTCCAGAACCTCATTCTCCCTGCTCAGCGGTTCACGCTTCAAAAGGCAGTTATTCAGGCTTTTGACATGTGGTCTCACTAATATGACTGGATAGTGTTTATGAAGAAAGAATAAATGTGGGTGAAACAATTCGTCTAATGCTCCGCTATGGTAGTTAAAAGTGACTGCAAGGAAAAAAATTAAATCACACATTTTCACAGCACAGCATTTTGCTCTCTCAGTCAGTCATAACGCGAACACTGTGGTGTGATGAGTGATCGTGACAAACTGTCAATGAAAAGGATTGTAAAGGAAAAAAAAAGGGGACGACACCTGCAAAATATACTGCAGAACTGAACGTTACACTCGCGGACCCTGTCAGCACCAAAATAACTCGAAATGAGCTCCATAAGCAGGGAACTGCATGAAGAGCTGAAATTCGAAAACTGTTCAGCAGCGATGAAATGCCCGTAATAGGATAAATGGTGCTGACACGATAAAACCTGCACTATGGAGCGATGACAGAAAGTCATTTGGGTGGATGAGTCTTGTTGCATACCGCTTCCAACTTCTGACCGCGTTTCCGTCCCAAGAGTGATACATGTCGGGGATTTGGTGATCCTATGGGCCAACATATCGTGGTATTCCATTGCCCCCATGGTTACTCTGCAAGGTCGCATTTCTACCAAGGATTATTTGATCATTTTGGGTGAGCAGATCCATTCCATGGTTCAATGTTTGTTACCTAATGCTGATGCAGTGTTCCAGGAAGACGGGAGCCCTGTCCACACAGCTCGTATCTTCCAGGACTGGATTTATGAGCACGGGGATGAATTTTCGCTGCTACGTCGGTCACCACAGTCACCAGATGTCAATAGTATTGAGCCTTTTTGGACTACTTAGAACAGAGGGGTACGTGATCGCTATCCACCTCTATCATCGTAACATGAAATTACCACAATTTTGCATGGATATTTGTATTTGATCCCCTTGATAACGATACAGGATATGTATTTGTCAATTCAGAGATAGCTTGTGTGTCAACAGGTTTCCTACGCCGTATTAGGCATGATATTGTGTTGTGTTTTTCGTGTTTCAGTATTTCCGTCAACACCCTTTATAGACCTGCACGTACTGCAAAAAGTCATCATAAGGGAAAATGTAGTTTCAGATTAATGTGAAACACATTCACTTAAAATGTCATTGTCACATTTTTCACTAACAAGTGCTACATTACATAGCGAGAGATCATAGCAATGATGCCAGTAACTCACGAAATGAGTGACTGAAGAACAGTTTAAAAGAAAGATAAATAAGAAGGTGAAAGTGGCTTTATAGCATACCGGCATTTTACATTATCTATGAATGAAGTTGAACAGAATCAAACGGCAAGCACTATAAGAAATAACATCTACCATTTGTGACCCATTAAGTCACTCTTAAAACGGATGGTGGTATTTAATGGGTTTAGAAATAGAACTGTATATCACAAATCCCATGACAATCTGATAAGATAAAATACATCAATATTCACGGAAAACGTATAACTATCATTCACGTCTGTGAACGAACAGAAAACAAAATTAGGACGACACTAAGACTCTCCAATGGTATTTGATATTCGAAGTGTCTAAAAGCGTCTCTCATTACCACGAACATGTTTTCGAACGTACACGTAAGAAATTTTTGCAGAGACCAAACCCACAGAACGAATCACGCAAATAAAATGTAGTGCGTGATACTGAAGATTTCAGTTACCTATGAAACGATAGTATAAAAATAGCCCTAAATAAATTAAATGTCTTCATGTCGGAATCCTTTAAGCCGTTATTGGGCTAGAGGATAACGAGGTAAAGTTTCCGCAGAATACTCTGGTATATGAGCGTAAATAAAGCCGATCTAAGTAGTTGAAGAAACCCATGAAACCACAGAACACTGCACATCTACTAAACTACTACTAAAACTCTCAAGGACAATGTGCTAACAAACGATCTTAGAAGGTACGTTGCAACATTCATCACAGTTATGGAAAACAACTACATGAGACGGAGAAAAGAAACAAGAATTCTTTGTTCAAATCCTTCATAGTCCTTTGATACGTTCACTCAACCAAGCATCGTAAATCGTCTTTCCATGTCTTTCACTGCTTCATGTTTCATTTTTAGCGTTCTCGTTTACCATTAACATTACTCAATGTTTCCTCAAAAATCGATTCCGGTCATTTCTCGACGTATTCTCTGAGGCGGAAATTGGGGACCAGCCCATCATTTTCCTAAACGATCGCGAAAAACCGCCCCGCCTAATAACGCAAATTGGAAGTCCGGTGCGCCTGCCGGGGTCGTTAATCTGCCGATGGTTTTGATCCGTGTCTGGCTCATTTTCGTCTCACCCACTAGCGCTTTCCGCGTTACGCTATGCGAGTAGTTAAATATCCCGGCCTCGCTTAAAGTCTGTGCCGTCACTGTTCTTTTCCAATGTCAGACATTCCTCCCGATACCTCCACAACTCATGCTACTTCTCTAATGACGTCATCAACGATAGACCATTAAACCCAATCCCTTAAATGTTTCCAAATCCAAGTTGGTCTCTCAAAACTTACGTCCGCACTTGGTGAAATTCTACTGCAGTTGGTGAGAAAGCAGGCTTACGCCCTAAACAGGAACTGTCACACTTCGACCTGTGATGAAAGATATCTGCAGGACGTCGATCAAACCCTGTTCGTAAGAGTGAGCGGTGGCTGTCAGCCGTTGAGAACACTGATGCTCAAGGTTAAGTAATCATGCGATTAATTTCCGAGCTGCCATTGTCCAGCAAATGAGAAATTTTAAAACGGTCGTTATGTCACGTATTGAACAGCGCCAGCTACTCGTAACATAAGATGACCCTCGCGTCTCATTTGGACAAGGAAATCTTTTTCACTCGGACTCGACAAACAGAGTGAAATTGTAGTGCTCGGATGCATATCCCATAACTTGTTTCAGTCTGCACTAGAGAACGAATATCGAGACCAGTGCTGTGACCTACACACGGGGAGAGTGCGTTACAGAGTAATGTGCGGCGCGGTTAGCGGGAGACGCAGAACTGCTCCTCGGCAGCTGCGCTCGCTGGCATTAAGATTGATGCCGCTGGCTACAGCTCGTGTAGCCGACATGCGGCAGGAAGCTCTCGCCGGCGGTCGATCTGCACTACTGCTCCGCGCTCAGCCCACACGCGATTGCCGCAAAAATAAGGGGAGCAGCCCCCCTTTCCCTCCAGCATTTTGCCGTCAGCATGGTGTGGGAGTGCAGTCCTGGCACACAGTTAGGATGCGGACTTGGCGAGTTTGCGCTGCTAGTACGTCCGCCCCTGGTAACTGAGTGGTCAGCGCGACGGAATGTCATACCTAACGGCCCGGGTTAGATTCTCGGCTGTGTCGGAGATTTTCTCCGCTCAGGGATTGGCTGTTGTGTTGTCCTTGTCATCATCATTTCATCCCCTTCGACAAGCAAGTCGCCGAAGTGGCGTCAACTCGAAAGACTTGCACCAGACGAACGGTCTACCCGACGGGAAGCTCTAGCCATACGGCATTTCCATTTCCATACTGCAAGTACGCTAGAAGATCGAACATACGACACTCCAGTCACAGCTGTTCCTTCAGCAAGAGTGCTGTGTTGAATTTCAGTGATTCTGATATCCAGGCCGCAAATTAATATAATTATATTCGAGAAGACTGTAAAGACAATGAAGATGAATGGCTGTCAATCGATAAAAAACTAAGGTCCTGGTCTTTACATAGGCGCCCATTCGGTAATTATCAGTATAAATGTTTTTACTTCTTATAAAGGTCCTTCTTTGCAGTTGAGGCTCCCACACAGAGGAGCCAGGTTCCATTTACGGCACTATAAAAGTGAATGGACTCGAACAAATTCATTATGCTTTGTGAGGATATTTTATACATTTTTAAGTAGTGCAGTCTTTAAGCACTTTGTCCAGAGTAGGTAACTTTATGTTAATACTCTTGTAACTAATTTTGTTAGAAAATTAGAAATTAATCGTTTGCGTGCAGCAAATCACAATGAAATGGACAAAATAAAGGAAAGTAGTTGTGTAATTGAAGGGCTGGATTTGCAGACAGTAACAGCATAACGATGAGGTGCAGAGGAACGCAGTAAAGGTATATGATAATTATTTTATCCCACAAAAATCATACAGCTTTGAAGCACAGATAACATGATGTTACACTTTACAACTTTGATTGATTTGTTGCTTCCTAGTGTTTAAACGAATACTGAGATCTGTCAAACACATCATCAGGCAAAGCGACAACGCAGTAAAAATGAATTAATGGAATTAAAATGGTTAATAGGGAGCATCTGTGACAAAGAAGACAGGAAGGACTGGGAACCATTTAAAACGAAAGATAAAATCCAAAGTATAGGTCCAGCTACAGTAAAATAGTGGATCACTATAGATGGAGTGACACAAAGTTCAATATTAAGATCACAGTAGCAGAGGGAACGAAGACGAGGGAGAGTCATTTAAAGTAACCAAGAATCATACCGCAGTGCCTTATGTATGCATTTTCACTAAATGCTCATTTACACGTTTCAACGAATATTTTGAAATTTATGTCAGATTAACATAACGCTGAATAAATGGCTTAATTTGTTTTCATATTGTTTCAAAACAATAGCATACTAGTAATGCCTCTAATTAACTGTTTTAGCTATCCTCTATAATAAAAACCTGAGTGAACGGATCAACGAAGAACATTAACGGGTGTCATCGGACGTCCGCCCCGAACAAATTAAACGAGCAATATAGAACAAAATGAGATTAAAAAAATATGGTAGAGCACTTGCCCGCGAAAGGCGAAGGTCCCGAGTTCGAGTCTCGGTCCGGCACACAGTTTTAATCTGCCAGGAAGTTTCCAATATCTGCTTACATAAGGGTTGCAGGAGGATCAACACATAACTAGCTTACTCACTTTATAGCGCTCTTTCTCTTGAATAAATTATAAATTTTTTTCTGAAATTCTGTTCCTTTGTTTGCTTATACATGTACATCAGATCAATCGATTTCCGTCCCATTCGAAAAATTGCTTTCTGGCGTGTCTTATTTTTTGTCTTAGAGTGTATTTATGTAACGTTTTTTCCATACTAATTTACTTTGATGGTTGTGGATTATAGCAATAAAACTGAAAATTAATTTATATTAAAAGATAATTGAGTTTCCTTATAAAAATTAACATATTGTTGCCTTATTAAAATGTGGAATAATATGTAACTATAAATATTACTATCAGCATAATCATTTCTCATTTTTCGACAGAATCTCTGTAGTGTCATGAACTGTTTTAAGTATTTATTAGTCACATTCGTCGGTGAAGAACTGTATATTATTCGTTTTTCCATTTCTGTACATTTTTATTTTGACATTGTATCCTTGTTTGCCTTTTTGTGTAATTTCTCATCTTGGTTACACAATGGAAGTACATAATAAGAAACTGCAGGTGACACCATGGCAACTTTCCCTTATGTTTCCATTCTTACACACAAAATTGTAACAAATTGAGGTACACATTTCCATTGTTAGAGAGATAATTGTAAGTAACGGCTGGCTGATACAGCAGAAATATACAAAATGGGCCCATGTTACAATAAAATTGTTAGAAACTGCTCCATACACCTCCCGAGACCTTGCTGACTAAACCTACGAACAAGGTGCCTCACATTTTAGCGCAAACAGAGGCGCGTTGTTCGACAATGTGTGGAAACACAATGATGGACGAAGGTTCAAGACAGAGAGGAAATTTCTATCTCTGAAAAGTACTGGCGCTGAGGCAATTTTCACTGTGTGACAGCATAAGTCAGTCCCCATCAAGTGCAGTTTAATCCCTCACTTCAAGCGGCAGTAGTGTCACTTGTATTTTAAGAATTAGTACAGATATTTAAGATGTGTAAATTTTTAATTTTAGTGTCCATTATGCCCTGAAACAGTATGGTACAATGATGCACCTATGCTCGTTCACAAGTTCAGCTTTACCTGTAAGTTATATCAATAGTGCCATTAAGAACTCCTTGTCTATTCTTTTACTGCTATACAAAGTTTATTTTATGAGCATAACATGATGTCGTAGGGGCAACGACGTACATGACATAATCTATTACCAATAAATTATCCATGAAGTAAGTTATAATGCGCCTAGTATATCTACAAATATGACTTGTTCCTACATCAAAATCAAAAGTGTTACTAATGTATCCAATGTATGATACTTACGTTTTAGATACTTGAAAATAGACTAAGGCCGAAATTGTACAGTCGTACATGAAATAAAGAATATGGCAGCTGAAAGAGATCTTTCAACAAAGTCTAAGGTATGACACTACTGCCATGTGTGTTCTGTACTTGAATTATTTAGGCATTTTGGTAAGCAAACAGGTAATTTTATTTTTGTGCTAATGTCGAAATTTAATACTTGTGTAATACGGGGTGTTCAAAAAGTCTCTCCGTAGTGCCGTTTGATTGTTAGCCGCGTGTGCCGTATACCGCAGTGAATATATCGAAATGAAACTCATTGGACTACAAGTTATTAATTTATTGAATATTCATTTTTACTGACATAAACGAAACAGTGGAATGTTGAGAGAGTCCACTTGAAGGGAAGTAACCCAGGCAGGCGAACAATCATACGGCACTGGAGAGAGACTTTTTGAACACCCCGTATAATATGCACGTACATGTGTTTTGTACACAAAGTCTTTAGATACGAGGTTTGGAACTTTAATAGTGGCAACTATTGATTTACAGGTCGTACAAAATAGATAAAAGTTTCAAAGTTTTACTGACCTTCTAAGTAGTCACCAGCATCATGCATAACCCGTTGCCAGCGATGTGGAAGTCGCAGGATACTCTTAGCAGTGCCAGTTCTGTAGACAGTTCGAGCGGCGCGGTCTATTGCCTGACGAATTTTTAGCAGTTCTGAAGCGAATGCTGTGAAGTGTTCCCTTCTGTTTCGAAATCGAGTTGAACTCTCAAGGCTTAGGTAAGGGGAGTGCAGTAGGTGGTATAGCACTTAGCAGCCCCATCAGTCAAACAAATCAGTAACAGTTACCACTGTACGTGTTTGAGCGTTGTCCGGTAAAATGATGGTCAGGTGCTGCAGAAAGTGTCATCACGTCTGTCTCTAAGCTGATCGTAGGTTGTGTTCCAAAAATGAACCCCTCTATAATTTATCGTCCTGTCAGTATCATTTATGACTCAAACATGGCTGCCTTTCCCCCCACCACGAGTTCCAAATAGCTGTTCAGATTTCATGGCTCTGCAGTTGTTTACCCCCACCACTTATACAGCCATGCTACCCATTGGATGGAATCATCATTTGTGTTCTGTAAATTGTAGTGGAAGTGTCGTGAAGTGTCAGCAGATACCTGCCACCAGCTCCAGGAAGAGTTAAAAAAATCTCACACATGATTATTGTAAGTATTAACCCTTTTCTCATTTACCACAGAACTGGAACAGAAATCAAATGTACCTGATTGCAGAGCAGGAAACGCTATTGTTTCCCAAATTATAGTTTCTGCTGCCTGCCCCACAACTCAGCTAAGCTGACAGCTGTGAGGTAATGGACGACTTGCGGCGCCCTCGAAATATTCTAAGTTCAGAGTTGGCGGCCACCGCTCGGGCCGCTGGGCAAGCCGCGACTCGTTAGCAACTGCGTGATGCCGCACAACGGCTGGGCCACATGGTCCATTGGCCGCGTGGCTGGGAATTCCATAGTGACGCTGTGTCTGTGGAGGATACACGCCGGGAGTGACAAAGATGGTGGAATTTGTGAAACCATCATGGCAAACATTTCACAGTTAGTATAGAAATTAATAGTAGCCAGATGAAGCATGATACCTCAAAAAGAAACATGTACATTACTACTATTTGCACGACGATTCTGATGGTGTAATCAGAGTTTCAATATATTTATTAGATTAAAGTTTAGTATATGAATGTAAATTATACAAGTAACACCCAGCATCGAATTTCCAAAATATAAACGCTTCATCCCAATTCGTCGATCGACGTGTCTTTAGAAATCTATTAGTGTAAACCTAAATTGGTATAAATTGCAGGCATGTAACTTGAGTAGCATATGAGTTATTGGAAGTCAAAGTGGCCGATTACTATCGATCGCGTCAGGCCCTAAGCACTCCACAATTACATGAAAAAACGGTAGTAGCATGCTTATAAATATATTTATTCATGTATGTCTTTGTTTATATCCGATGTATACTATTCATGAACAAATTGGTTAAATATTTACTGTGTTTTAGAAAGCGGCTTACCTTTTGTTGCTGCTCCTTTGATATATGTCTATTTAATTTGTTTATGTATCTAATAATGTGTGTTAGAGGGTGTTTATGGTCCAGCCGTAGGAATATTTATTTAATTGAAAGTTATTTGAGGGTAACTCCAGTATTTCGAATATGTTTCATTATGTTTGTGAATGTACGTAGGCATGGAAACATGGAGGGAGCGCTCTAGCCAATCACAGCGCTCGTTGCTAAGAGAGACGTATGGAGGTTGGGGAGGAGCATGGTTTCTCGGAGAGGACACGGGGTAGATCGGAACAGAGCGGCGCGGGGGACAGCCACGCAGGACACGGGAGGGAGTGCTGGAGGCGACGGCGCGACGGACGCGGATTCGCGGGAAAGACTTGGGCAGTGGAGCAATTTGCGCATGGTCGCGGAAGATAGAAATATTTCGGATTGCCGACTCGTGCTGCTGTGTGATTTCCGTGGCTTCTACAGTGAAGACGTAGTGTGCGTTTAGAAGTGAATATCTCGCGCGCTATGCTGTTGTTAATAGCTAATTACGTGCAGTAGGAATCTATTGTTTTCCTGTTATTCAACTTATATTTTATTTAATTGCTGGACCATCGACACCAATAAATATTTTGCAGAAATATACCGCATTCTCACAAGAACTCCTACTATCGTACTCATAATTTAAAGTCGTTAAGATAGTACCTGCAGATTTTATTTAATTGCAATCTTTCATTTGTAAATTTATATGATACATTCATAATTCGCAATTGACGAGTGACAGGAACCTTCGACCATTCGATTCATGTCTGTATTCTTACCGTATATTGTACACTCAGCAGTATTTGGCTCCTGGACAACGAAACCAGCCAAAACTTTTAATATTGCAACTCTGAGTCGGAAGGTGCTTTTTTTTTTTTTTTTTTTTTTTTTGGTAGGGTTTAAGGGCGCTCAACTGCTGAGGTCATTAGCGCCCAGTCACTGGTGTTAGAGCACATGGAATCTGCTAAAACTCAAGGGGATGGGGGGACATCAGAAGGACCTGACAAAGATGCGGATAAAATAAGTAAAAAAGTTAAATGTCTTTGGACAAGCCAGTTAAAGTTATAAAACGCAGAATACGAGCAGCTGCACGAGCGTCATCAGCTAAAACATCCGGTAAAGTAGATGGCAGGGACAGGACAACACGAAATTGACTAAAACGGGGACACGACAATAAAACATGGCGCACTGTTAATTCCTGACCACAAGGGCACTGCGGGGCTGGGTCACCGGAGAACAGGTAGCGGTGGCTAAACCGGCAATGCCCAATCCGCAACCTGGTCAGAAGGACCTCCTCGCACCGAGATGATCGGGAGGATGTTGTCCAAGCAGTTGGGAGCGGTTTTACTGCCCAGAGCTTGTTTCCTTGGAGGGATGACCAAGCATCCCACCACAACGACACAAGCCTCTTACATACATCCCCACGAACGTCAGATGACGGGAAACAATGGGAGGCTGGCCGAGGCAGGAGGACTGCAGCCTTGGCTGCAGCATCCGCAGCCTCATTCCCAGGCACTCCTACATGTCCGGGAACCCACAGAAAGCTGACAGAACCACCATTATCAGCGAAAGAATGGAGGGACTGCTGTATCCGTTGAATCAAGGGATGGACCGGATAGGGAGCTACAAGGCTCTGAAGAGCACTGAGTGAGTCAGAGCAGAGTACATACGATGAATGGCGGTGGCGGCGGGCATAATGAACGGCCTGATGTAGAGCAAAAAGCTCGGCCGTAAAGCTGGAACATTGGTCGAGGAGCCGGTATTTAAAGGTGGCGGCCCCGACGACAAAGGCACAGCCGACACCGTCGTCAGTTTTGGAGCCATCGGTGTAAATAAAGGTGTGACCGGCAAGTCGAGCACGAAGTTCGACAAACCGTGAGCAATACACTGCAGCCGGAGTACCCTCCTTCGGGAGTGAGCTGAGGTCGAGATAAATAGGGACCGGAGCCTGGAGCCAAGGTGGTGTCGGGCTCTCACCCTCTCTGAAGGTGGTAGGGAGGGCAAAATCCAATTGTCGATGCAGGCGACGGAAGCGGACTCCGGGGGGCAGCAGGGCAGACACATACAACCCGTACTGACGGTCGAGAGAATCGGCGAAGAAGGACTTGTAAGAGGGGTGTTCGGGCATAGACAACAGCCGGCAGGCATACCGACACAGCAGTACGTCGCGCCGGTAGGTCAATGGTAACTCGGCAGCTTCAGCATAAAGACTCTCGACAGGACTAGTGTAGAAGGCTCCGGTCGCAAGACGTATCCCCCGATGGTGGATGGCGTTGAGCCGGCGTAAGAGGGATGGCCGAGCAGACGAGTAGACGAAGCTCCCATAATCCAGCTTCGATCGGACTATGGACCGATACAAGCGAAGCAGGACAGTGCGATCCGCTCCCCAAGATGAACCGCTAAGAACTCTGAGGACATTAAGGGAACGTGTACAACGGGCCGCCAAATAAGAGACATGTGGAGACCAACACAGTTTCCTGTCCAACGTGAGCCCTAGAAACTTAGTTGTGTCCACGAATGGGAGAACATCGGGACCGAGATGTAAGGATGGCGGAAGGAACGCTTTATATCGCCTAAAGTTGATACAAACCGTCTTCTCTTCAGAGAACCGGAAGCCATTTGCCACGCTCCATGAGTAGAGGCTGTCTAGACAACGCTGAAGGCAGCGCTCCAGGAGGCATGTTCTCTGGGCACTGCAGTAGATCGCGAAGTCATCGACGAAGAGAGAGCCCGAGACATTAGGTGGAATGCAATCCATAATTGGATTGATCGCGATGGCAAAAAGGGCTACACTCAAGACAGAGCCCTGAGGCACTCCGTTCTCCTGGAGGAAGACGTCGGACAATACGGAACCCACACGTACCCTAAACGTTCGATCCGTTAAAAAGGAATCAATAAAAAGGGGCAGGCGACCGCGTAGGCCCCACCTGTGCATAGTGCGGAGGATACCTCCTCTCCAACAGGTATCATAAGCCTTCTCCAAGTCGAAGAACACGGCTACCGTTTGGCGCCTTCGCAAAAAGTTGTTCATGATGAATGTCGACAAGGTCACAAGGTGGTCAACAGCGGAGCGGCGGCGACGAAAGCCGCATTGGACATTAGTAAGTAGTCGTCGAGATTCAAGAATCCAGACTAACCGAGCATTAACCATGCGCTCCATCACCTTACAGACACAGCTTGTAAGAGAAATGGGGCGGTAACTAGATGGAAGGTGTCTATCCTTCCCGGGTTTGGGTATAGGAACAACAACGGCATCACGCCAACGCATGGGGACGTGACCTTCGGTCCAGACGCGGTTGTAGGTACGAAGAAGGAAGCTTTTGCCCGCCGGAGAAAGGTGTGCCAGCATCTGAACGTGAATGGCATCTGGCCCCGGAGCAGAGGACCGGGACAGTGCAAGAGCACGTTCGAGTTCCCGCATAGTAAAGGGGGCATTATAAGTTTCCAGATTCAGCGAGTGGAAGGAAGGTCGCCGAGCCTCTTCTGCCTCTTTCCTGGGAAGGAAGGCAGGATGGTAATGGGCGGAGCTTGAAACCTCCGCGAAAAAGCGGCCAAGGGCGTTGGAGACAGCCACAGGATCAACAAGGATCTCATTACCTGAGGTCAGGCCAGGTACTGAGGAGTGGGCCTTAATGCCCGACAGCCGGCGCAGGCTACCCCATACAACAGAAGAGGGAGTAAAACTGTTAAAGGAGCTGGTGAAAGAGGCCCAACAAGCTTTTTTGCTGTCTTAGATGACTCTACGGCACTGCACTCGGAGTCGTTTGTATTCAATACAATTCGCCAACGTAGGATGGCGGCGAAAGGTGCGTAAAGCACGTCGTCGTGCACAGATAGCGTCCCTACAAGCCTCGTTCCACCAGGGGACGGAAACGCGACGTGAAGAAGAAGTAGTACGAGGAATGGAACGTTCGGCAGCATTGATTATAACAGCCGTGAGGTATTCGACCTGACTGTCACAACTGGGAAAATCGTGGTCCGGAAAGGTCGCCAGGGAGGAGTAAAGTCCCCAGTCAGCTTTGAGTATGTTCCAGCTCGAAGGACGTGGGGATGGGGTGTGGTGCAGGAGACTAACGACACAGGGGAAGTGGTCGCTCGAATAGGTGTCCGAAAGGACATACCACTCGAACCGCCGGGAAAGAGTGGTAGAACAGATCGAGAGGTCCAAGTGGGAGTAGGTATGAGTAGAGTCCGAGAGGAAAGTCGGGGCGCCGGTATTGAGGCAGACAAGATTGAGATGGTTGAAGACATCCGCCAAGAGTGAGCCTCTTGGACAGGATGCAGGAGAGCCCCAAAGGGGATGATGGGCATTGAAGTCGCCAAACAATAAGAACGGCGGGGGAAGCTGAACGATCAGGTGCATCATGTCAGCCCGACTAACAGCAGATGACGGTGGAGTGTAGATGGTACAAACTGAAAAAGTAAAAGCAGAAAGAGTAATGCGGACAGCTATTGCTTGGAGTGGGGTGGTCAATGGGATGGGATGGTAATAAACATCACCCCACCATGAGCTGGGATACCGTCCACAGGGGTGAGGTCATACCGCTCCGAGGTATAGTGGGTAAAGGCAATACGGTCAGTCGGGCGCAACTTGGTTTCCTGGAGACCAAGGACGAGCGGACAGTGCAGGCGGAGGAGCAGTTGTAATTCCTCCCGATTAGACCGAATACCTCTTATGTTCCAATGAAACAACGCCATCGCTAGTCAAAAGGTTGGGGGAACGAGACGAGGGAAGAGCCAGTCACCTCGACGGCCGCAGAGGGCCAGGTTGCGAGGGAACAACGCTACAACCGACGGGAGGCGGATCCGGTTCCATCGACTCGTCGCCAGCCGCGGCCGCTGTCCCTGGTTGTGTAGGAGGGGCCGCATCATTTGCCGACGAAAGGCCGGCGGAGCGCCTGGCAGCAGAGCGTCCCGGCGAAACTGAGGACGGCTGGGAGCAGCGACTCACGGATGGAGCGTCAGACGAAACGCGCCGGGGTGGAGAGGGGGATAGAGACTTCTTCTTGGAGGCCTTCTTTGAAGGCCGAGGAGGCACAGGGATGGTAGACTGGACCCGAAGAAGGTCCTCACGCACGGGGTCCGTTTTGGAACGCCGGACCTCGGAAGCTGGGGTCCGGAACGTTGCCCCGATGGACGCCTGAGAAGAGGATCGCTTCTCAGGTGGCGTGGGGGGGGGAGGAGGAGGAGGAGGAGGAGGAGGAAGGGTGGCCCCTGGGGCAGAGGGGATGGGGGCCACGGGGGAGGAGGTTTTGGAAGGGAGGGATTTGGGAGGCGGAGGCAGAGCCCCCTAATGGGCGGAGGAGGCGGAGGGGGGACAGGAGAGGGGTGAGGATACCGCAGAAGGAGTGGACACAACTGAGGCGAACGAAGTGGTCAATGACACGGGATGGAGGCGGTCGTACTTCTTCCGGGCCTCAGAATAAGAGAGCCGATCCAAAGTTTTGATTTCTTGTATCTTCTTCTCCTTCTGATAGGCGGGGCAGTCTGAGGATCTAGGCGAGTGGACGCCAGGACAATTAACGCACCGAGGTGGTGGGGTGCATGTATGTTCCTCACGAAGAGGACGTCCACAATCGGCACAAAGGGGCTCAGCCTCACACCGTGATGACATGTGCCCAAAGCGCAAACACCTAAAACAGCGCATAGGAGGCGGGACGTAAGGTCGCACGTCACACTGGTAGCACATCACCTTTACCTTCTCCGGGAGAACGTCCCCCTCGAAGGCAAGGATAAAGGCCCCGGTGTCGATGCGACGGTCTTTGGGGCCGCGCTGGACTCGCCGGACGAAATGCACGCCTCGGCGCTCCAGGTTGGCCCTGAGCTCCTCATCAGATTGTAGCAGGAGGTCACGATGAAATATAACCCCCTGCGTCCTATTTAGTGCCAGATGTGGGACAATGGATACTGGGATGTCCCCTAGGCGGTCGCACGCCTGGAGCGCCGCCGACTGTGTGGCGGAGGTGGTCTTGAGAAGAACGGACCCTGAACGCATCTTGCTGAGAGCCTCGATTTCCCCGAAGACGTCCTCAATGTGCTGAACAAAGAACATGGGCTTGGAGGTGGCGAACGTCCCCCCATCGGTTCGAGAACAGACCAAATAGCGGGGGAAGTACTTCGCCCCAAGCCGGTGGGCCTGTCCCTCCTCCCATGGAGTGGCCAAGGGGGAAAGGGCAGGAGAACCAGAACTAGAAATGGTACCCTTTCTTTTGAAAGACTCGGCCGCAGAGCGACCTGATACATGTTGACGTTTCATCTGCGAAACGTCCGCCCCGATACCACCCACTCCGACCAGGGGCTCTCCCCATGGGCGCCACCCAGCCGCAGCAAGGGCCACCTGGCAGGATGACCATTGCCGGGAGTCCTGATGCCCCAAGGAGACGGGCATCTACTCCTTGGCCGACGTGGGGAGGGTGCAGCTCAGGTATCGGCAGTACGATCCCTGTGTTGTCAGGGGGCTACAACCTAGACGGTACATGACGACCCCACCACAACAGGCTGGCTACCGTGCTGGATTTCTGGTGCCATGGAAAGTCCATCATGATCGCTGGTGCAGATGGAGACGCACTATGGGCGTAACTTGGCCAACCCATCACGCGTTGATGCCCAATTTGAGGAATAGTGGGTATGGTTACAACGCCAGTGCACTGCTGAGTGCCAAGGTCTTAGTGCACTTAGGACCAGTGGTACACCATGTAAGGTGTCCTCCCCCAAAAGGCTCGTACTTCTGTGGAATTTGGAAAAGGGGAGGTCAAACCCTAATGGGGACCATCTCATTAAGGCCAAAACGTTTGAGACTCCTTTTAGTCGCCTCTTACGACAGGCAGGAAAACCGCGGGCCTATTCTAACCCCCGAACCCGCAGGGGGATCAGAAGATGCGTAGCTATTTTCGAAAGCCTGTACGGCACACAGACGGACTACCCAATATATTCAAGCAGGACCCACAGATTTTGCAGAGTCTGCGTCAACACTATTGACCAAATTGCAGCTATGTGGTTCCAGTGTATTACTGTTCACCGCTAGTTATAATTTGGCTGCTGTTGGATCAAAACGGCTAAATATATGTGTAGAACCAGACTGTGACAGTAATGTAGTGACTGAAATCGACAGTATTAAATGTGGTGCCTAAGTGAGGGCAGAGTGGGATGAGATATATGGTAGGATCGAGTACTGCCTTAATAAAAAATCCTGGCTGGCGGCTGACCACCGTAGAGATAAGTCTGAGTCTTTCATTTAAGGCAGGCAACAGAACTGGCCACCCATCAGAATTCTAAGTCGTGCATTAGAACTAATAAAGTATTTTCTCAATCACTTGTCTGTCACTGGGCCCAAGAGGCTCACCACTCAGCACCACCATCCGCCAGCTGGGCCACTACAGCGTAGCTCACCCCGAACTGATTGGTATCAGGAGAGTTGATGCCGTCACCAGTGGACACTGGAGGTTGTGAAACGCTCCCACAGAGTGATTTTTGATCTGCAGCCCACAGCATTTTCGTTGTGGATTGAGTGAAACTGTTGTTTGTGTTTTGTGATGATATGGGGTTGAGAAATGAGGGTCATTGCTACTTCAAAGCTAATTTTGTGAGGTCAGAACAACCAGTGGCTGTTTCTCAATTCAGTGTCAACAGTAAGGTTCAGTGGTTAGAACCAGTGTGATGTGCAAAAAGTAATTTCCTTGGGCATTCTGCTCCTTGTAGCGAGTCTTTGACAACTGTCTGTTTTACACGTTACCGTTTTGGCCATACACTGGGATGATGGGACATGGCAGGGAGGGCAGGCAGCTCATGATGAGACATAAGGAATAATTAGTGTAATAGTGATGTCGACTAAGGGTTGTTCTTTTGTTATTTTTTGGGGGGCCTTATGAAATATGGGTATAGGTTGTGCAATGGCGGAGTCAGTGTCACAGGCCCGTAGGCTGTGCAATCGTTAGTTAATAAATTAGCACGATTAAGAGCTGAAAATAGACCCAGCTGTTGGGAACACTCGTACTCCCCTTCCCACTAGGACATCCCGGGATCGGTTATTATTTGTGGGGGATTTCTTGCCATCTCCTGAGATGGACTGTTGGCCGGATATGCAGTTATGGCAATAACGAGACTGCTCTTTTCAGGACAATCAAGATCCTTTGTATGACGTACAGAAGCACTATATAAGGCCAAGACTTTTGAATAGCTGTAACAAGGGTTATTGCAAATGTACAAGAAACAAAACTGTGCGCTGTTTTCTGTTGAGCAGCTATGTGTTACTGCTAAGCGGTCTAATGAAAACATAGAGGATTTTAGACAGAATTAGAAAAATGAATATCTGTAAATAAGAATTAAAGCAGAGTGATGAGGCAATGAAACCATGCAAGGAGCACTCGATTCATGCCTGAGCGGTTTGGCACCAGAGATTTTTTGGGCGGGTCATATGGATCTCCATACAGCAGTGAGGCGGGCGTTGGAATCAGATGGAAGTGATGTTGAAACAAGGGTGAGGGATACATGTGCTGATGCAATGTTATTAGCCACAGAGAAATAGGAGTGGTGTGAATCATCTCAGTGTTATGAAAATAACAATAGCCGTAGGCTAGGTCCTATAAAACACAAGTTAAACTCATAAAGGAATCCCAGATCCGACGAAAGACATTCGCAGCGAAAAAAAATGCAGGGAACACGAATGCTGGTTCCGAATGTGCCGTATGGAGTATAGTAGGTGGAAGAAGATAGAAGTTTCTATTTTCGCAAGGGTGCATATGTCAGTGAACTCTAAGGCTTTAGTAGGTAAGAAGCAATGAAACACACGATATTGTAGTTTACATGGAGTGGAGGATAACGATATATGACCTTAATGGTGAATTTTCAATTGGAGGTAACCTACTTTAAGCAGTGTTCAGAATTGATATCTCAAGTAAATGAGAGATACAGCATGATCCTAAGGTTAGACCCCCGGTACATCATGCAGTAACTAACATTTGACGGCGTGTGGTAGTAATCAGTGGGAAGACATTCTCGTTACGTGAGGTTGTTTTCAATGTTTATCTGTTGCAAAGGATGTCTATCGCAGTAGCCAGTTCAATTGAATGGCTCTGAGCACTATGGGACTTAACATCTATGGTCATCAGTCCCCTAGAACTTAGAACTACTTAAACCTAACTAACCTAAGGACAGCACACAACACCCAGCCATCACGAGGCAGAGAAAATCTCTGACCCCGCCGGCCAGTTCAATTGAACAGAGATCAATAACATAAATGCTTAAATCTCAATGATTATGTGTCTGTGGGTGAGCGTGAAGCCCGACTTACAAGTTGGTATGTTGTGTGTAGAAGAACCTCTGGAGAGTAGTGATTTGCTGGGTGCAGCATGTTGTTTAGTTAGTCGAAGTGTTCTACACATACACGAAAAGTTGGAGGCAAAGAAATTCCCAACAATGTGGCTAATTTTAATGCCGAGGAGGCTACTTTGTTGAAGAGAACGTTTGTGTTACCATTATAGATTTCTGAAGAGGAAACCTATTGCACAGAAGGTGTGAGCTACGAAAAAGCACAGGATGCCACAGAGACTGCATTGTGTGAGAAGGTTAAGCATCTGAGAGGAACAGAGGGAATTCATATGGAAATAAATGTTGTTGGAGTGTTAAAATTTCTTATTTTCAGCGGATCCACTGCCTGCGACGGTCAAACCGCATCACAGGATTATTACGGGGAATGAAGTGCCAGTCTACCAGAGGTCATACAGAATACCATGGTACCTGCGGCCGATTTTAGAAGCATTTATCAGTCAGCAGTTAGCCAATGCGATAACAGAAGTAAGCAGTAGCCAGTGGGTAGCAGGAATTGTAATCGAACCCAAAAAGTATCCGAAATTTTCAAAGAAGTATCGATTTTGCTGCGACTATCCCATTTCAACAGTAACATGACCACAGATACTTACCCAATTCCCAAAATCAGGGAAGAAATAGATTATCTTGACCACTGCCGGTATTTCTAGGCGATTGATTTGAGGAGTGGGAACCAACAGTTGGAGGTGATTCCACACGACAGACTGAAGACAGGGTTTTCGTTGCCTCAGGGAAATAATCGGTGTAGATGAATGCCATTTGGTTTGAAGAATGCACGATCAATGTGACTGTGCTTCTTAAACAGAGTGTTGAAAGAACTAATGCCTCATAAGTCACTAGTGTTTTTGGATGACTTAATTGTTTTTTCGACATGTAAGAGCATAGGCAGCGACTGAGAGATGTATTCATGTGATTACAGATTGCGTATTTAACACTGACTACCAGGAAGTCACATATGTTTTGGAAAAAAGTGAATTGCTTGGGACGTTTAGTTGATAAGGATAGTGTGAGAACCAGACCAGGATTGATATAGGCTGTGCAAGATTTTACAGCACCAGGGACAAGCAAAGAACTGATTCTTTCACGGGCCTTGCAGATTATTATAGGACTATTGTGAGAGGGTTCACAGGTACAGTGTGATCTCTTACGCAATCGCAGAGATTGAAATGGTTCAAATGGCTCTGAGCATTATGGGAGTTAACATCTATGGTCATCAGTCCCCTAGAACTTAGAACTACATAAACTTAACTAACCTACGGACATCACACACATCCATGCCCGAGGCAGGATTCGAACCTGCGACCGTAGCAGTCACTCGGTTCCAGACTGAAGCAATCGCAGAGGAATGGTATCAAATCTGTGAAGTCTGAGTAATCTCAGAAAGCATTTGACGGGCTAAATGAAATATTGATGTTGAGTCCGGTATCGGTGTTCCCGGATTTCCATTAGGAATTTGTAGTGCCATGTGAAGCAAGGAACCATGCTCTGGGGCAGGGGGCCTTGAGCCAGGAGGTCAATGGAGAAGAATACCCTACTGTGTTTGCATCGAGACAACTATAAAGAACCGAAGAAATTATTCTACTTCACAGAGGCAGATGCTTCCAGCATTACGTTTACAGGAAAAGTTTGATATAGTGACTGAATTTGCTGATTTGAGGTGGTTACTAGGTCTGAAGGACTCATCCAGTAGACTGACGAGATCGGCATTATAATTCATTGAAAGTGAGTACGAAGTAACTCACCAACAGGGGAAGAACCATTGAAATGCAGACGCTCTAAGCCAGCAGGTGATGATGATACAAGCACCAGGTCAAGTTCTTTATGAGTGACAAGCAAGACACAGTGCTGATGGAGAATGTAAGCAATGCAGTACGCTGCAGCAGTTTAGGATATGTGGAAGGTTGTTATGTAACGAGATAAGGCTGGGATAACAACTGGTAGTACCAGGGAAGCTAAGGGGAGAGTTGAGTAAAGAGATGGATGATCACGTTTTTGCTGTCCATGAAGGGTGCAGAGCAATGAATTGGAAGGTGGTGGAGAGGTACTGTTGAAAAGGAACGAATAATGATGTTGATCAGTACGTCAAGAATTGTGTGAAGTGTGCACAACATGTGGATTTGGGTCGGAAACATGTGTTTTGTAGAGATTACCAAAGGCTACAGAACCCTTGCGGATTGTCGGGGTGGATGAGTTAGGACCCTTCAACGGATCTCCAGCAAGGACTCGTTTTCAGCAGCTCGATGTAGCGTGGCCTCATCAAGTCGTTGGAAGTTCCCTGCGAAACATGCAGCCATGCTGCCTCTGTAGCCGTCCCTAATTGCGTAAGTGTTGCCACTGCAGGATTTGTGCACGAACTGACCTCTCGTTTATGTCTCATAAATGTTTGATGGGATTCACGTTGGGTGATGTGGGTATCCAAATACACTCCTGGAAATTGAAATAAGAACACCGTGAATTCATTGTCCCAGGAAGGGGAAACTTTATTGACACATTCCTGGGGTCAGATACATCACATGATCACACTGACAGAACCACAGGCACATAGACACAGGCAACAGAGCATGCACAATGTCGGCACTAGTACAGTGTATATCCACCTTTCGCAGCAATGCAGGCTGCTATTCTCCCATGGAGACGATCGTAGAGATGCTGGATGTAGTCCTGTGGAACGGCTTGCCATGCCATTTCCACCTGGCGCCTCAGTTGGACCAGCGTTCGTGCTGGACGTGCAGATCGCGTGAGACGACGCTTCATCCAGTCCCAAACATGCTCAATGGGGGACAGATCCGGAGACCTTGCTGGCCAGGATAGTTGACTTACACCTTCTAGAGCACGTTGGGTGGCACGGGATACATGCGGACGTGCATTGTCCTGTTGGAACAGCAAGATCCCTTGCCGGTCTAGGAATGGTAGAACGATGGGTTCGATGACGGTTTGGATGTACCGTGCACTATTCAGTGTCCCCTCAACGATCACCAGTGGTGTACGGCCAGTGTAGGAGATCGCTCCCCACACCATGATGCCGGGTGTTGGCCCTGTGTGCCTCGGTCGTATGCAGTCCTGATTGTGGCGCTCACCTGCACGGCGCCAAACACGCAAACGACCATCATTGGCACCAAGGCAGAAGCGACTCTCATCGCTGAAGACGACACGTCTCCATTCGTCCCTCCATTCACGCCTGTCGCGACACCACTGGAGGCGGGCTGCACGATGTTGGGGCGTGAGCGGAAGACGGCCTAACGGTGTGCGGGACCGTAGCCCAGCTTCATGGAGACGGTTGCGAATGGTCCTCGCCGATACCCCAGGAGCAACAGTGTCCCTAATTTGCTGGGAAGTGGCGGCGCGGTCCCCTACAGCACTGCGTAGGATCCTACGGTCTTGGCGTGCATCCGTGCGTCGCTGCGGTCCGGTCCCAGGTCGAAGGGCACGTGCACCTTCCGCCGACCACTGGCGACAACATCGATGTACTGTGGAGATCTCACGCCCCACGTGTTGAGCAATTCGGCGGTACGTCCACCCGGCCTCCCACATGCCCACTATACGCCCTCGCTCAAAGTCCGTTAACTGCTCATACGGTTCACGTCCACGCTGTCGCGGCATGCTACCAGTGTTAAAGACTGCGATGGAGCTCCGTATGCCACGGCAAACTGGCTGACACTGACGGCGGCGGTGCACAAATGCTGCGCAGCTAGCGCTATTTGACGGCCAACACCGCGGTTCCTGGTGTGTCCGCTGTGCCGTGCGTGTGATCATTGCTTGTACAGCCCTCTCGCAGTGTCCGGAGCAAGTATGGTGGGTCTGACACACCGGTGTCAATGTGTTCTTTTTTCCATTTCCAGGAGTGTAATTTGCTCGAACTATCCAGAATGTTCTTCAACCCCGTCACATACAACTGTGGCCCAGTAACATGGCGCATTGTCATCCATCAAAGTCCATGATGTCCGTGAATGGCAGCAAATGGTCTCCAAGTAGCTGAAAATAATCATTTTCAGTAGATAATTGGTTCATTTGGACTAGAGGACCCAGCCCATTACATGCAAACACAGAAAAGAGCACTATGGACCTACCATCAGCTTGCACAGAGCGTTGTTGACAAATTGGGTCCATGGTTTCGTGCTTTGTGCGTCGTACTCGAACCCTACTATCAATTCTTATCAACTGAAATCGGGACTTTTCTGACAAGGTCACGGTTTTCCAGACGTCTAGCGTCCCACAGATACGATTACGAGTCCAAGAGAGGCACTGCATGAGATGTCGAGCAGTTAGCAAAGGCCCTCGCGTCGGTCGTCTGTTACCTTAGCCGATTAACGTCAAATTTTGCCATGATGTCCTAATGCATAAGTTTGTCGTACGTGCCACACTGATTTCTGCGGTTATTTCACGCTGTAAAGTTTGTCTGTTAGCACTGACAAATGTAAGCAAACGTCGCTTCTCTCGGTTGTAAAGTGAAGGTCGTCGGTCACTGTGTTGTCTGTGTACAGAGGTTATACCAGAAATGTGGTATTGCCGCCACAATCTTGGTAGTGTGGATCTCGGAATGTTGAATTCCATAACGATTACCAGAATGGAATGTCCAACGCGTCTAGCTCCATCTAGCATTCCGCTTTCAAAGTCTCTTAATTTCATTCATTCGTCCATAACCACGTCACAAATCTTTTCACATGAATAACCTGAGTGCAAATGACAGCTCCGCCAATGCACTGCCCTTCTATATTTTGTGTACGCAATTTTACCACCATCTGTATATACGCATTTAGTTTTACCATGGCTTTTGTCACCTCAGTGTAAGGAAATAGGAAGAGGTAGTCTCTTGTTTACGATAGTTACCGAGTAGTAATGGAGTACTTAGGCAGGTGTTAGATGTTCACAAGAACTTACACATAGCTTATGGGTGACTGAGGGGATAAATGCGAGAAGTAATGTGGCGGTGCCACTAGAAGTTCGGAGAAGAAAAAGGCGATGGAAAGATGCTGGAGAAAAGATACTCAAGGGAATATGTGGGACAACGAATGCAAACGACGTGAGTGAGTTACATAGGTCAGCTGAAGGCGCAAGAGGGTTAATTGAAGGGAATAGAGTGGCTGTGGAGCGACATTCTGCAAGGAAGGCTAGTTTAGTGTGCGGAATGCTGAACAACGCACACGCTTCGACAGCTGATAGTGGAAGCAACAGATTACACCTGAGCATCAGCTAGCGCTCTAAACCAGGATTTAGAGGCTGTCCAGAAGCGTATGAAAGTACTGGATGTGTGACTAACGCTAACAAGCCTTTTGCAGCTACTAAGGGATACTGTCTGGGACGCAAGAGTGTAGTTAACAAGTTTGCAGGAAGCCATTCATCAGGCACTTCTTGAGATCTGAGTCCTGTCCTGTTGACATCCGAACAATATCTGAAGGGACTGAGAAAGGTGTGCTCGGAACTACAGTTAATAGAGGAGGAGCCTAACAGTAAAAACCTGCGTTACTACAATCATGTGGTACTAAGGGAAGAAGAACTACAACACTGTCAAAAAGGGGTCTTCACCATATGTCCTATTCATGTAATCCAGACGGGAGGAAACACATGTGCCATGCCATTTTGCAGGGGTAACGCGAAGGGTAAGCCATGCGACAAGTAACCATGTCGCAATTCCTAGCGCCACAGTGGCTCCAACTTTGCTTTGCATAGCATTTATTTACTTGAGATGCAGAGCCGTTCAGTAACCTGATCTATTGGTAACCTAGTATCTAGTGGACTTGATTCCCAAAGTGTGAGACTGAAAACATAATAAAATTGCTAGACCTACAGAAGGTTAGAAGCATTGAGAAAGCCATGTAATGAACCCAGATGTGCAATGGATACAATTACAATAAACAGTGAATGTGCTGATCAAGACCCAAGGAGCCAGGTCATTCCCATTTAGGAGGCAATGTAGCGCCACTACCAAATCTTGGGTGAAATTAGTAAGGAGCTGCCATAGAGCCTTCCACTAGCTATTGTTGGCTAGTAAGTGCAGTGTGGCTAGATGTAGGTTATAACAAACGCACACGCAAAACGATTGCAAGATGGGCTAGCTGTGATCAGCAAAACATGCATCGCACTGTGGTAATACCCAGAGCAGGCAGGACAGTCTCAGCACATCTGGGCTAGAACTGTTTTATTAGCTATGTGACGAGGAGCTGGTCAATAGTGCAGCAAATACACCCCATATCAGAATAAATATCTTTGGATTTTGAGACAGATTCATTTGGATAACAGCAGTATTGCTATAAATCAGGGCTAAGCGACACTATGAGACGACTGGGGATTGCCATCTGCTGTCAGGAACTGAGGACCAGATAAGGGCAGCCACCTTTTGCACTGACCCCACCCTACCACCCTATGGGCCTAGGTGACACAGTGCAGCAGACCTGCCCTCTACATTCCAAAGTCTGGCTGGCAGTGAAAGACTTTCCGAGGGGCTGATTGTAGGGCCTTCCCGGTTCGTTTGACAGACGGGTTTCTGGCGTTATCTGTGGCTGACGAAGTCTCTGAGCCGGATGCGGTCGTCCACCCTGTTCTAGAGCAAGCTAGTCGACCCGCAAGGTCTGGGCATTCACAGAGGCTGGGTTTGTTGGTAGTTACGAGCTTCAACGTTAGGCGCGTAATCGGGCCCCTTCGTAACGTGGCTGTCAAAGAGGCGAAGGAGGCCAGTGAGCAGTCCGTGTGCATAACGGGGTTGCAACCAACTGCAGGTGGGGGCTCATGACGGTACCAATGACGTATATCGCTTTGGATCGGAGGAGATTCTCTCTTCTTGCGGACGGCTAGCGGAAATGGTAAAGACTACCAGTCTTGCTTGCGAGATTAAGGCGGAGCTCACCACCTGCAGCGTCGTCGATACAACCGACTGTGGTACTTTGGTGCAGAGCTCAGTGGAGAGTCTCAATCAGAGGCTCAGGTGGTTCTGTGACCGTGTAGACTGCAGATTCCTTGACTTGCACCATCGGGTGGTGTGTTTCCGGGTTCCGCTTCATACGTCAGGAGTCCACTACACACAGGACGCGGCTACAAGGGTAGCGGGGGCTGTGTGGAAGGGACTGAGCGATTTTTTAGGTTATAGGGTCCCAGCAAACCACAGAAAGGGCGTCTGTCTAAAATGGCGCACGTAAAACACAGTAAGGTAGTTGTAGAAACGATCGGTATTGTAGCTGTAAATTATCGTAGCTGTGTTGGGAAAGAACCAGAGCTCCAGGCCCTGATAGAAAGCACTGATACTCAAATAGTTATAGGTACGGAAAGCTGACTAAAGCCGGAAATAAGTTCAGCCGAAATTTTTTCAAACAATCTAACAGTGTTCAGAAAGGATAGATTAAATACAGTTGGCAGTGGAATATTTTTTTCTGTCAGAAGTAGTTTACCTTGTAGTACAATTGAAGCAGATAGTTCCTGCGAAATAGTATGGGTAGAGGTTGGACTCGACAATCGGACTAAACTATTAATTGGATCGTTTTACCGACCCCCCAACTCAGAAGATATAGTTGCTGAATAGTTCAAAGAAGGTTTGAGTCTCATCTTAAATAAGTACCTCGCGCATACTTATACAGTCGGTGGTGACTTCAATCTACTCTCGATATGCCGGCAGCAGGCATAAAACAGCATCCAGAATCTTTCTGAATGCTTTCTCAGAAAATTATTTTGAACGGTTAATTCATGACCCCACTCGAAGTGTAAATGGTTGCGAAAGCATAATTGACCTCTTAGCAACAAATAATCCGGGACAAGTACCGTAACACCTACAACCATCAAAAAGAAACGAAGGGTTTGACAAAGCTGATAAAAATGCTCTTAACGCCTTTTTAAGAGACGTCCTTCGAGAGTCAATTGAGAAATGTATACCACATAAATTAATAAGTGATGGCATTGATCCCACATGGTACACAAAACGGATCAGATAGCTGTTACAGAAGCAATGGACAAAGCGTGCCAAATTTAAAAGAACGCAAATCCCCAAGGTTGGAAAAGTTTTGCAGAAGTTCGAAATATAGTGCGTACGTCATTGCGAGAAGCTTTTAATAATTTCCACAACGAGACTCTCTCCCGGAATCTGCCAGAAATCCGAAAGAGATTGTGGTCACACATGAAGCACACCAGTGGCTAGATGCAATGAATACCTTCACTGAGTGGGCACTATGGCGAAGTAACTGATGACAGTGCCACTAAAGCAGAGTTATTAATCACGGTTCCCCGAAACTCCTTCATCAAAGACGACAAAGTAAATATTCCTGAATTCCAATCAGGAACAACTGCCAAGATGAGAAACATAGAAGTAATGCCACCACCTTCGTAACTCTTCAACAGCTGACAGCATTGGTATGCGGCAGGTACTGGCTTGTTCCGTAGACTCTTCTCTACAGCTCCAGTTGGCGGGAAGCCCAAGCATTGAACGGTTACAGTATGAAACCCGGCGCAGACGGTCGGTCAGTGCGATTTAAGCAAAGTGCAGTCATTGAATTCTTGACAGCCGAGGGTGTCACCCCGAAGGAGATTCATCAGAGAATGAAAGCAGCTTATGGTCATTGTGTTGATGTGATTACTGTGCGTCGTTGGGCGAGTAATTTTGAAGTTTTTGAGGCGGGAACATCTGACCTGCGTGACAGACAAAAGAGTTGGACGTCCTGTGACAGGAGTTTCACAAGCAAAATGTTCACAGATTGATTCAGGACGATCGTCGTATCACTCAAGAGAGAAACAAAGCACATTCGCCATTACACAAGAACGTGTGGGTCACATTATTGTTTTGCTTGTCTATCAGAAGATTTGTGCACGGTGGGTACCCTGGATGCTAACTCCTGGAATGAAAGCGCACAGGCTTGGAATTTACCAGGAACTCCTCTCACGTTACGAGAATGAAGGTGCCTTTCTCCATTCAATTGTGACAGGAGACGAAACGCGGGTACACGATTACTACCCGGAGACGAAACAACAGTCTATGGAATATCAACACAAAGACTTTCCCCAGAAAAAGAAATTCAAGACGCAGCCCTCAGCTGGAAAAATCATGGCCACGGTGTTCTGGAACGCAGATGGTGTTATCCATGTTGATTTCCTTGATCGTGGATGAACATTAAATTCAGAGCGTTACATCACAACGCTGCGAACTCTGAAACGACAACTAACAAGGGTCCAAAAGGAAAAGGGAAATGTTTTCCCGCAGCATGACAATGCCAAACCACACACTTCACGTGCCACCACGGCAGAACTTCCGAGACTGAATTTCACCATCCTCCATACAGTCCAGATTTAGCACCGTCTGACTTCCATCTGTTCCCGATAATCAAAGACGGTCTGCGGGAATATCATTATGCTTCTGATGAAGACGTTGAGAAAACTCTGAGACTGTGGTTGCGGAAACAGAGTGTCGACTTTTTTCGTGACGGCTTCAGAAAACTTGTTCACTGTTGGCAGAAATGTATCCAATTGGCTGGTGATTATGTTGAAAATTGAATGTTGGTAATTAAAGATCACATTCTTAGGATTATTTGTGAGTCTGATTTATTAAAACATTCGCATCAAAACCCAGTTAACGAAAGTGGAGATTTTACTTTTCATTCAACCCTCGTGGATATCCTCGGTGTAGCAAAACAGCTTAAATCACTTAATAAAGGCAAGGGGCCCAGTCCAGACTGTATACCAGTCAGGTTCCTTTAAGAGTATGCTGATACAATAGCTTCATATGTAGCAATTATATACAACCGCTCGCTCAAAGAAAGATCCGTACCTAAGACTGGAAAATTGCTCTCATCACGTCATTACCGCAAAAGGGAAGTAGGAGAAATCAGCTGAATTATAGGTCCATATAACTACCGTCGGTTAGCAGTAGGGTTTTGGAACATATACTGTGTTCGAAAATTATGAAGTACCTCGAAGAAAGCGACTTATTGACGCATAGTCATCACGGATTCAGAAGATATCGTTCTTGTGAAACACAACTAGCTCTTTATACTCATGAAGTAAGGAGTGCTACCGACAGGGGATGTCAAATTGATTCCATTATTTAGATTCCCAGAAGGCTTTCGACACCGTTCCTCACAATCGTCTTCTAACCAAACTGCGAGTCAATGAAATATCGTCTCAGTTTAGCGACTCGATTCGTCCTGCGCTGCCCAAGGAAGTGTTCCTGATCTGTATTAATGACATAGGAGATAATCTGAGTAGCCGGCATAAACTGTTTGCAGATGATGTTGTCATTTACAGTCTTGTAAAGTCATCAGATGACCAAAACTAACTGCAAAATGATTTAGATAAGATATCTATATGGTGCGAAAAGTGGCAATTGAGCCTGAGTAAAGAAAAGTATGAAGTTATTCACATGAGTACTAAAAGAAATCCGCTAAATTTCGATTACGTGATAAGTCACACAAATCTGAAGGCTGTAAATTCAACTAAATACTTAGGAAATACAATTAGAAATAACCTAAACTGGAATGATCACATAGATAATGTTGTGGGAGAGCAAACCAAAGACTGCGATTCATTGGCAGAACACTTAGAAGGTGCAACAGGTCTACCAAAGAGGCTGTATACACCACGCTTGTCCGCCATGTTCAGGAGTATTGCTATGTGGTGTGGGATCCGCATCGGATGGGACTGACGGATGACATCGAAAAAGTTCAAAGAAGGGCAGCTCGTTTTGTATTATCGAGAAATAGGGGAGATGATGCCACAGACGTGATACGTGAATTGGAGTGGCAATCATTAAAACAAAGGCGTTTTTCGTTGTGACGGGATCTTCTCATAAAATTTCAATCACCAGTTTTCTCCTCCGATTGCGAAAACATTCTGTTGGCACCCACTGGGGTGCTTCCTCAGCATTGTGGGCCCTGTGACGCAGACGAAGAGGAATTAGGGTACTGTAGTTGGAAACAGTAAATCACTTGGAAAGTTCTCGCCGAGTTTTAATACGGTGCCTTCTACCTCTTCCCACTGCGTTTGGTCATCCTGATACATTTGGTGTCAGACACCACTACAAGACACAAAGAAATATATGGAGAGACCTTTACTACTTACATATATCATCACCTGCAATCAGCTGAGAAGTTTCGATCAAAATGGGTGTTTCAGTCCTAGCTAGAAGACTTTGCTCAGTCATATGCACTTCCATCTTACTAACTTGGTTGAACAATTATGAAGAAAAAAGTATTACTTCAAATACCATCGTGGAAAATTATTCATACGTATGAAAACTTATACATAAAATCATAGCCCTCATTGGTTAGTGGGGTTGGTTCAGTCATCCCTAAACTGCTGTCTCTCGAGAATCCCAATACATTCAATCTCAGGGTCTAAAGTGTCATCGTGTATCAGTAGCGACAGCATTTTGGCATCTATAACAACAGAAAAATTCAAAACACATACAAAATATTTTAGATCCATACCTATAATGTGTTCGTTCAGACCAGAGGTCTTTTCTCCCAATACTACCACCCTCCACAGACCGAACGCAGGAAAAACACTTCATAGCTAATGCTCCTGATATTGAGGGTAAATCAGGAGTGGATTCATGTATCCTTTTCTGTCTTCTATATAGTCGCTCAAGGTGAGTGGAGAAGGAATGAAAGATGTGCATACAACCGTTGGGGAAATATCTCATCCCATTTTCGGCCATTAGGAGGAAGCGTATTAGAGGATGCTGTCGAATAGTGTGAGAGGTCATCAAAAATGGAAGAATATTCTTGGAAAACAAGATTCTCTGAATCACATGTAGCACATGTGGCACATGTGTGGAACCCTCTCCTAGTCATAACTGGGTAATAAATCATAATGACAAGGTAGGTGAACTGACAACCATTACAGTGAAAACCTGTAACAAGAATCTTGACTGTACATGTGGTAACCAGTATGCTGGATTGTTATCAGTGGGTGACAAACTATAGTTACGAAGTATATGATTTTGATGGCCAAAATTTATAACAAGCATCCACCAACCAACAGAGTAAAAAACTGTAATGTGGTGGAAAGGTCTCTGGTATCTATTCTGAAGCTACTGCGTCTCGTTGTGTTAGGGCAGATACTGTGTGATATAGTGTACACTTTGTGCATTATTTCAGATGGCACAACACGTCTTGGGAAGCTGTGTCTCACTGAAAGAAACCACTGTCTGCCAGCACACTGTCACTGCAGTGGCACACCTGCAGGGTCGAAGTATTTGTCAAGGGATTGTGATGGCACACTTCTCGTCAGCCGCCTCTGCAACAATCACCACAATATTTCTCATGATTGTGATGACGTATTTTAAAAGTGTGCCAATACCTGGAAATGTTAGATATATCTCTGATAATGTGACTCAAAAACATAAATGGTATAAACTCTTGAATGTAGCGACACTTTTGAAAGTGTGCTCGAAGTTGTAATGCAGTTATACACATCTACCTATGAAACTGTGCTGCAGTTCCTGCAGTTAAAGGGAGCCAAAGCAACTCAGTACAAAAAGCTGACAGAAATACATTTGGTTTGTATATACGACGTAAGTACAGAGACGAAAGTTAAGTTTGAGGCTGGAGAATATGAATCAGTTTTCGGATTAATTACATTTGATTTTGGCTATCACACAGCACATATTAGCCCATGGGGGAGGGTAGTAAGTGTCTGTAGCTGTTTCCAAAGGTGTATCCAAGACTTGGGTAAAATAGTATCTCCTACCCTTGGTTAATCTCGTATACATCATATCTTAATGAGTGGGTATACTTGGGACAATAAATTTGTCACCATATATATTTTTTCTAATTTACAGAACTTACGTGAACACATGTAGGAATGTTTATTCAAACTTGAAAGTGCAGCTTGATCAAAACCTGCTGTTGGAGGGGCATGAGGATGATGAAATGGGAAAGCCACAATAACAACAAAACTTATAGCACTGATTTGACACCCAACTTAAGAACAATTTTACATTATCTAAAGCAGTATAACGCTATTTTCTTTTCTCTGTACTTATGCTTCAACTTCCTTAAAGATGGGCTTTCTTGTAAATATAACCCACTGACATAGCCCTCTTGCCACCTTTCATGTACTCATTTGTCAATTTGGTCAAATTTTGGAGGCGTTATCACCATCTGTTTGTAAGTTATCCCGGGGATCGTCCGAGTGTATTTCGTGGTAACCATAGATTACCAATAATATAATTTTTTGTGGCTTGGCACATCTAAAGTATCTGAATGATTTCGATGATGCAGTCTTTGTGGAGAACACTGTTGCAACATGTCCAAATTTTGCGAATGTCATGAATAAAGTATCCTAATATCCACCATCTGGTGCAGAATTGTAGGGTTCCCTTTCCCTTTAATAAGTCAGGCGTTCATTATACACAGGGAACGGCTACTGGGGTAGCGGAGTATGTGTGACATGCACATGGGGCTTTTATAGGTTAAAGAAACCCTCCCTTGGGGTCATAGACGCAGCCACAATGTCCCAAGAGAATGTGCGTCGTTGCAGATCAGAGACAGAAAAGGTTAGTATGATTTTAGTAAACTTCAGGAGCACCCAGGGAAAATCGCTAGAATTATCGCCTACTGAAGGTTATAATGTACAGAAGTACTAGGAACAGAAACTTCGTTGAAACCGGACGTCGATGACGTCGCATTCCTAAGTTAAAATTGGAATTTTTATCATAAGGATAGGTTAGCCGCCAATGGTGGCGGCGGCTTGTTGTAGTAAAGATCTCGATAAAATCTAGCGAGGTTATAACGGATTTTAATTACGAAGTAATCTGGATGAAGTTAAGTGCCACAGATCTGTCAAAAATGTTTATCGAATGCTTTCATAGACCGCCTGGTTCAGAAGCTCTAGTGGTAGAGCGCTTCAGACAGAACTTGCAGAATATCATTAATAGTTTTCCTAATAATGCTGTTGTAATAGGGGGTGACTTCAACTTGCCAGGTATAGAGTGGGAGTCTCATGCTATCAAAACTTGTGTCAGAGACAGGGCTCCATGCGACATTGTTCTGGATGTCTTGTCCGAAAATTACATTGTGCAGATGGGTAGAGGATCAACTCATGAAGCGAGCGAGGTGGTGATGTGGTTAGCAAAAAAAAAAAATGGTTCAAATGGCTCTGAGCACTATGGGACTCAACTGCTGAGGTCATTAGTCCCCTAGAACTTAGAACTAGTTAAACCTAACTAACCTAAGGACATCACAAACATCCATGCCCGAGTCAGGATTCGAACCTGCGACCGGAGCGGTCTTGCGGTTCCAGACTGCAGCGCCTTTAACCACACGGCCACTTCGGCCGGCTGTGGTTAGCACACTGGACTCGCGTTCGGGAGGACGTCGATTCAGACCCGCGTCCGGTCATACTGATTTAGGTTTTCCGTGAATTTCCTAAAGTGCTTCCGGCAAATGCCGGGATGGTTCTCTTCGAAAGGGCACGGCCGACTTCCTTCCCCATCCTTCCCTAATCCGATGGGACCGATAACCTCGCTGTTCGGTCCCCTCCCCCAATTTAACCAACTAACAAATCAACTCGTAACGGTAGCGTCTTACACCTCCTGGAAACTAACAGATCTGAACTTATCGTATCAGTTAACGTTGAGGAAATTATCAGTGATCATAAGGCTGCGATAGGATCTATGACAACGGATCTTACAAAGAATGCTAAAAAAGACAGGACGATATTTCTGCTTAGCAAGACTGGCAGGATAAAAATTTCCGAGTATTTGAGCAATCAGCATCAAATATTGGGTGAAAAAGACGAAGATGTGGAGAACAAATGGAAAAATTTAAAGACATCGCGGAATATGCCCTAGACAAGTACCTTCCGAATAAGGCCTTAATGAACGGGAAAGACCCACCATTGCTTAAGAGTGGTGTTAGGTAACTTCTACGTATAAAAGCAGAATTTCATCTTAGATTCAAGAGAAGTAAAAAACTAGCTGACAAACAAATGCTGAACGAAGCGGAGATGAGCATGAGAAGAGCAATGAAAGTAGCATTTAGTGACTTTGAAAGTAAAACTTTGTCGGACGATCTGAGTAAAAACAACACTAAGACGTCTTGGTCCTACGTAAAATCAGTAAATGCATCAGAATCATCTATTCATTCACTCAGTGACCATGTTGGCACCGAAACGGCAGATAACAGAAACGAGGTCGAAATACCGAATTAGGTCTTTCGAAATTGTTTCACAGCGGAAGATCGTAACATGTTCTCTCCTTTCAATCCTGGTACGAATGTCTAAATGGCAGACACTGAGGTAACCAATCACGGAATAGAAAAATAGCTACAATCGCTTAGTAGTGGAAAGCCTTCATGCCCAGATAAGATATATATAAGATTCTATAAAGATTATACGAAAGAAATTCCTCCTCCTCTATCAGTATTATATGGCATATCGCTTGAGCAACGAAGGGTACCTAGCAACAGGAAGAAAGCGCAGGTCATTCCCCTTTTTAAGAAGGGTCATAAGACAGGTGCACATAATTGTCGACGTATATCGTTGACGTCAGTTGCTGTATAATTATAGAATATCTTTTATGCTCAAGAATTGTGACATTTTTGGAGAACGAAAACAAAAATCTACATAGAATCCACAGTGGTCCTGCGAATCTCAGCTCGCTCTGTTCTTTCACGAGTTCCACAGCACTGTAGACAACGGCGCTCAGGTTGATGCTGTGTTCCTTGACTTCAGGACACCGTCCACCACTGTCATTTAGTGAAAAAATACGAGCTTATTGTGTATACGAGTTGATCTGCGACTGGATTCAATACTTCCTTACAGAGAGAACTCAATAAATCGCACTTAACGGAAAAAATCGACATATGTAAAGGTAATTTCCAGAGTACCACAAGGGAGTATTACGACCGTTACTGTAAATATCTATAACTGATCTAGAAGAAAGCGTCACATGCTCTTTATGGCTGTTCGCAGATGATGGGTTGTCTACAACAAAGTAGCTACGCGAGACGATAGTAACGATTTGCAGCATGACATCCTGAGAAGTGATGAATGCTGCAGGCTCTGTCAGCTGACCCTGAAAATAAATAAATGTACAATATTGTGCATACATAGGAATAGGTATCATCCACTGCATATTAATGATAAAACACTGGGAACAGTATACCACGTAAAAATTTTGGAGTCACTATCCGAACCGAGCTTAAGCGCAATGACCACATAAAACAGTGGGAAAAGCAGATGCTAGACACAGATTCATAGCAAGAATCGTAAGGAAATATCACTCAACCACGAAGGAAGTGGGTTATAAGGCGCTTGTTTGACCGATTCTTGAGTATTGTTAATCTATCTGGGATCCCTACAAGGTAATACTGATACGAGAGATAGAGACGATCCAACGAAGAGCAGCGCATTTCGTTACGGGATCGTTATCCGGCGCGAGAGCGTTACGGAGACGCTCAACAAACTACATTGGTAGGAGTTACAAGAGGGGTGTTGTGCATCACAGAGAGATTGGCTATTGAAATTTCCAGAGAACACTTTCCGGAAACAATGGGACAACATATTCCTCCCCCGCCCCCCACATTCGTCTTGCATAATGGCCACGATGAGAAAATTTCGAGAAATTAGAGCCAATACAAAGGCATACCCACGCTATATTCGAAAGTGAAACACAATTTGAGGGCTCAGTTAGTGGTACAAAAAGTATCCTCTGCCACACACCATGAAGTTTGATGTAGATGCAGATGCAGGTACTCAAAATATGAACTAAGCCCCAGTCGTCCCAAGTATTCTGCTGCAAATTATTGCTAATCACGTCACGATGCTGCAACTTGAGATATGGATTCGACAACAAGGAGTGTGTTAACGTTTGTTACTGGTTCGAGGGGCTTAAATCCAAAAAGTGTGTATGCTGCTTTTCAATAAAAATTCTTACAGAAAAGTACCATGATTGGACGTAATTGACTATTATTTGCTTTCTAATTCACTTATGCCCATTTTATGACACGTTTCACACTGATTTCAAAAGTCATCTCGTGTGATTCAGACTGATGTATGTATTTTTAAACGTGCGTTTGCGCGCATGCGCCTTGCGCCTTGCGGCTAGTGGTCATGCGGCTGCCCTTGTCACACACACAAGGAGAGGCATGCGTGTAGGTGCATGCCTTTTCCACTACATGTGCGTTCGGTAATTTCAGTCGTACCTGCGTTCACACTTGGCGCATCTGCTTGCGAGTGGGCAAGCACAGCCGCACGAGGACTAGCCGCAAGGTGCACAGGTATAAACTCGCATTAAGTATAGTTATTGTGATAAGCACTTTAATTTGGATGCAGAACCTCAAATCCATGGATCTCTTCCTATTAAACTGCACTGTGAGGGTTGTACGTGGGACAAATATATTTCTTGAAAATGTATCAAAAATAGTTTTAATCCTTACGAGAACATGCAGTCTTTGTAGCTTGACTAGCATTGGGAGGAAAGTAAAGACAGTAGTGTATCAATTCTATAAACCCCTTAATTTATCTTACTGACTTAGTTACACTGACTGCGCATCTTTATACACTCGTAACACACATTAAATGACAGCATGATAAGAGAGACATTAACAGTTTCTGAAACTCCCCGCTTAACCCGCAGGACAGGACAGGTAGTTTAAATTGTGGAAAGGGGGCCAAAATAAGGACCTGTCAGTTACACTCGAACATACAATTTATTATTGATCACACATTACAAGAGCCCAAAAACAAAATTTTTTTAAACACACAGCTTTAATCTTTTGGACATAATTACCAGTTGAAAGCCACATTCATTTAAAAACGGCTGAAGGCCAATAACTTTAAATGCAAGAATAATCAGAAATTTAAAAGGCAAGCCTTATCTTACAACAGTTCTTCATTTAGGCTGAAGGCCCAAAGAATCTGAGGTTTTCAGAGCAAACAATTTGAATTCAAATCGGCTGAAAGCCCAACACTTAAGGCTAAACAACATTAATTCAAAAAAAAATAAAAACAAAGGCCTTATGTGAAACAGTTCTTAATTAGGCAAAACTCAACCAAAACAGAATTTTAAAAGGCAAAGCCTTATCTTAAAACAATTCCTTAGTCAGGCTGAAGGCCCCAACAATCAGTCACTTCAAGAGAAAACAAGTTAAATTCAAATCGACTGAAGGCGTAACACTTAGAACTCCGTAACATTAAATTTTTTTAAAATACCAAACGCCTTACGTGAAACAGTTCTTTAATTTAGGCTGAAGGCCTTAAGAGCAAAACAATTCAAATTCAAAATCGGCTGATGACACAACACTTAAAATTCAACAACATTAAAATTTTTAAAATGCCAAAGAACTCACGTGAAACAGTGAGGCCGAAGGCCTAAAGAATGTTACGCCTTAAGGGAAATACAACCTTAATAAAAAAAATGGGCTAGAGGCCATACAAGTACAAACAATAAGAACAAACAAAAAAAAGGGAGTACACCCAAGGGCACTCAGATGTTCGAGCGTTGACCTGGAATTGAAACACTAACACTCGCTTAGGTGAGACGGGCCAACCACTCACAATCCGACGACAACCCAACCGACCGACAGTCAACGGACCCACCGACAGGATAGCTTCCACGTCACTCGACCAGGGCACAACAGGGAGTTTAACGGAACAACGTAGAAGATATTGGCGCCCACAACCTATCACACTTGGAGCTGTCAAATTACACACCGTGCTGGACAGCCACAACACCACGAGGAAACTACACTCCCTGAAATTGACGTCAACGGCCAGGGCAGGAAACCAGAACGGCCACGAGGCAGAAGATTCCGTTGGTGCTCTTCAATTAAGATATCCAAATACAGTGAAACGCCACCCGAGAGTGGCTAGAATTTTCCAACTTGAAAACCACGTTGTTGCTCGCGGGAATATCCCAACAGCCAACAACGAAGTACGTTAAATTAAAACTCAACTTTCATGTCCAGGGTCGGTGTGCCACGGACCTCGTAGCAATGGGAACAGCCCCACACTCTCCGACACGTGTAGAGACCGCCAGCGGCCCAGCGAAACTACGACCCGCGGAGAATTCCTCGCTGCTCTACGCCAACCGACCAACTGCAGGCCCGGAAATGGTGAAAGGACCAAACATACGTCGGCAAATGAGACGACCAATCGAACGAGCAACCAACAGTCGTCGCGCTCCAGTCTCCCTCGGTCGGACAGTTGATGTGTGTCGCCAGCGGCCTCACCTGCTCTCCGTCCCCGACTTCACTGCTGCTGCGTCGCGAGTGCACAGCTGGTCCGTCTCCAACTGACTGCCAGACACACGACGACCCGGAAATACTGTCGGTCGCTCCAGAGACGGTACGATAAGCACTGCTGCTGCCGCTCACGGCCAAGTAAGGCAGGAAGTTAGTGACGCCAGTAAATGGAATAAGAAAACGAGGCGGCAGTACCGTAATAGAAGATGACAAACAATAGATGGAATAATCGCGAGCCATGCACGGCTCAGTTTCGTATGAAACGCTGTCGTTAAAAAGGACGATCATATTTGTTATACCACAAACACAACGCAGTATTTCCCAAATAACTGTTTTTCTATACCTTCAATTCACTCTATATCGCAGCCAAGCCGATGCGAGCGGTAATACGGTTAAGGATTCCACCTGTAAAGTTTGCTTGTGTGGATTCAATTTTTATCTTAGTAATGGTAGGTGTCTTTGGTACTGTGTGAATAGATGAACTTACACATCGTTCCAAGACACACATATTCCCCCTCGTCATCTGAGCATGGATTTACGGCCTTAGACACAAACCTCGCCGCCAGTCACCATCCACAGGGACTTAGAGTAGATCACTTAAGTTAACCAGTAAAATCGTCTGCCCGTCAGAATTAAAAATCCGGCCGTATGCACGATGTGGCAACACTGTAGGATCTCGAAGTGGCAGGAGGAAGTATTGTCTCCTTCGCGAGTTCTTAGTGTACCATACTATGTGATCAAAAGTATCTGGACACCCCAAGAAACACACATTTTTCATATTAGATGCATTGTGCTGCCACCTACTGCCAGGTGCTCCGTATCAACGACCTCAGTAGTCATTAGACATCGTGAGGGAGCAGAATGCGGCACTCCGCGGAACTCGCGGACTTCGAACGCGGTCAGGTGATTCGGTGGCACTTGTGTCGTACGTCTGTACGTGAAATTTCCACACTCCTAAACATCCCTAGGTCCAGTGTTTCTGATTTGATAGTGAAGTGGAAACGTGAAGGGACACGTACAGCACAAAAGCGTACAGGCTGACCTAGTCTGTTCATTGACAGAGACCGCCGACACTTGAAGAGGGTCGTAATGTGTAATACACAGACATCAATCTAGATCATCACACAAGAATTCCAAACTAAATCAGTATCCACTGCAAGTACTATGATAGTTAGGCGGAAGGTGGGAAAACTTGGATTTCACGGTCGAGGGGCTGCTGATAAGCCACACATCACGCCGGTAAATCCCAAACGACGCCTCGCTTGATGCAAGGAGCGTAAACATTGGGCGATGGAACAGTGGAAAAACGTAGTTTGGAGTGACGAATCACGGTACACAATGTGGAGATCCAGTGACAGAGTGTGGGTATGGCGAATGTCCGGTACAATTAGGAGGCGGTGATGCTATGGTATGGTCCTGTTTATATGGAGAGGGCAAGCACCCTTTCTTGTTTAGCATGACACTATCACAACACAGGCCTACATGGATCTTTTAAGCACCTTCTGGCTTCCCATTGCTGAAGAGAAATTCGGGAATGGATATTGCATCTTTCAACACGATCGATCACCTGTTGATAATGCACGGCCTGTGGCGGAGTGGTTACATGACAGTAACATCCCTGTAATGGACTGGCCTTCACAGAACACTGATATTAACCCTATAGAACACCTTTGTGGTGTTTTTGTATTCTGACTTTGTACCAGGCCTCACCGACCGACGTCGATACCTCTTCTCAGTGCAGCACTCCGTGAGGGAATGGGCTGCCATTCCCCAAGAAACCTTCCAGCACCTGACTGAACGTATGCCCGCGAGAGTGGAAGCTGTCATCAAGGCTAAGGGTGGGCCAACACCACACTGAATTCCAGTATTACCGATGGAGGGTGCCACAAACTTGTAAGTCATTCTCAGCCAGGTGTCCGGATACTTTTGACCACGTATTCCATGTCAGCTCGTGGTATACTGGATCACGTCGCACTGTGTAGATAAAAAGTCGTGAATGCGAGTCCACTTTCAACTTCATCTTTTAAATCACGTTTTGGCCACTAAAGTTGTCAGTCTGATGGAACTTCACACATAGAGAATTGAAGCTGTGAGGACGGGTCATGAATCGTCGGTAGAGCAGCTGCGGGAGAAATGCAAAGGTTCCGATTTCGAGTCTGGGTCCGGCACACAGTTCTCATCTGACGGGAAGTTTCATATCAGCGCACACTCCGCCGCTGAGTGAAAATTTCAGTCTGGAAATTTTAACGTTAGATATAATTCGATTCACATTGTAGCTCACCAGTAATAACAAATACTTTCAGAAGGATTTGTGCAAAACAGCTCGTGGTTATGTCACTATTAGAAAAGTTCACTCTAGAGACTTTCCTCGTACTAGACTGGCCAAAAATGGTTCAAAAGGCTCTAAGCACTGTGGGACTTAACATCTGAGGTTATCAGTCCCTTAGAACTACAGAAACCTAAGGACATCACACACATCCATGCCCGAGGCAGGATTCGAACCTGCGACCGTAGCAGCAGCGCGGTTTCGGACTGAAGCGCCTAGAACCACTCGGCCACACCGGCCGGCTGGACACTATTAGTGTCTTTATCAGCCGTCATTTTCTTATTTTAAGTTCTAGCGCTATCTTGCAGTTACGTATTATATTTTCTATACTTGAAACTTATGAACGTTAGTTAAGCGATGTAAAACAGGATTGCAACTGGAAACGATTGTAACACTCCACATTCAGAAGGTGTCGATAACTGGCATACATGATGAACTACGACCATTTACCTACAGCGTCACATTTTCATTCAGTTGTCAAGTTTCAGAATTCGACTGTAGGAGTACAGCATGGTATAATTCAAAGCAACGAAAATCAAAAAAGAGCTTACTACCGCACTTTTGGTTTGATATCTTCTGTTCACTCATTCCGCTTCCCTGTTGAATATAGCTCCTGGTGACGAGTTATGAAGTGTTTATGTTAACTTCTCAAGATGAAATTATCAGCTAATCCATGAAAAGGACATACACTCGAGCGTAGATCAGTGTGAACTTAACATTTTTCATCTGATGGCTCAAAAAGGCTGTTGTACATTACCAACTCCTCCCCAGGCGCACGCCATTCGCAGCTGATATTTGTAGACAGCAAATGAGACAACTTTCGACAACATTGTAAGAGAGACACCTGCCTAAACACTATCAAGGGTTGCTACTATACAATAACGCATTACACTCATTCCACGAACCAAAGTATGCAGGAGATTGGTTGGAAAACTATTCCTCACGCAGTAAATATTGTGAAATAGTGACCCCAAACGTTTACGTTCTCTGCTCCTTACGGAACAACAGTCGACAAATTTCCTTTCCGAACAAAACTGAGATGAACTTCAAACCTGCTTCAGCAACATCTTTAATTCCAAACCAGTAGGTTTCTGCAGATGTGTATACGATAAACTACTTGAGCACTGTCAGACTCCGTGCGACTGCTACGGTCGCAGGTTCGAATCCTGCCTCGGGCATGGGTGAGTGTGATGTCCTTAGGTTAGTTAGGTTTAAGTAGTTCTAAGTTCTAGGGGACTGATGACCACAGCTGTTAAGTCCCATAGTGCTCAGAGCCATTTGAACCATTTGAACCACTGTCAGACTATTTTGGATCATGTGAGAGAATATATTCTTGATGACTGATACTCTCTGATGTATACTGTTAAGTAATGGTAAACTCTGTTAAAGTATGTACTGTACTAATACCAATGAAATAAATCTTGCCACGATGACCTTGCAACGAAAGTCTGTTTTAATAGAACATAGGGAATCTGTGGCAGAAGTATTACTAATCGTCATGAATTAGTAAGGTATTACTTACCTTGGGTTTTTAAATGGTCTGTATTTCCTTGTTGTCCTGTGTCATACTCAAGTTGTATGGAAATGAGACATTGAATAAATAAAATTGTGCATTCACGAAATTCAAACATTGTTTCAGCAACAGAGCAAATAGGCATTATCAGTTGTGCGGTATCATAAGTATTTCGCAATAAAAGTATGAGATACTAGACGTAGGAGAAGATTTCCGATGAAAAATTATTCTTAAGATTTCCTTATCGATTATCGGTATGGCTGCTTCTAACTCTGCAGAACAATGGTTAAAAATCTAGCTTCAAGTAAGAGAGGAACCGTTAGCTGAAGGAGACCTAGCTTCACAGACGACCATGTTACCTCAGAGCTAGCGAAGCACTGCGGCATTCTTTCTTCCCTTACTGCCCCAGTAGAACGTAGGACAGATTAAATATTACATAAATGACGAGATTAGATGGACTTCCCACATGGAACACCTTCCTGGGCTCAAAAGCATAAGCTGGTAAACTTATGCCACACATTACTCGTAAATCAACATTATAAAGACCATTTAAAGAAAATTATTCGAACATTAAGTCAATTTACCAGGATACCTTTGTGCCATCCAGGAAGTAAAAATGAGATGAAATGAGCGTATGGCATTGCTGGCCGGGAGGCCCCATCCGGGGAAGTTCGGCCGCCGAGTGCGAGTCCTATTGCAGTCGTCGCAACATTGGGCGACTCGCGTGCCCGTGACGACGATGAAATGATGAGGACTACAGAACACCCAGTCCACGAGCGGAGAAAATCTCCAACCCGGATCCACTGCATGGCAGGCAAGCACGAAAGTGTCGGTTAGACCATCACTGAGAGAGCAACTCAAGTTCCTGCTGTTAATAAGGCGAGTACATAGTTCGTTTGTTACACATTTTTACGAGCTTCCAACAGGAGCGCCTTCGGTAATGCATAGGAACTGTGATTGCAGTGTACAGACACGAGCTGAGCTGGTGACCCTTCGCTCACAGTTCCAGGCTGTGTTGGCTTCTGTCACACATCTTGAGGCTGCTGCCAAGGGGCATCACTGTGGGGGGGTCGGAAGCGTGGATGCGAGGTAGGTCGAGCACGTCCCACGTGTCCCCCGATCTGTCCACTGCTGTGGCTGCGTCGGGTACAGCCTGCACTGAGGTTGACCCCTCACCCGTGGTCGAGTGGGAGATCATTCCAAAGTCTGGCAGGCAGTGAAAGTCTTTCCGAGGGGCTGATTGTAGGGCCTTCCCGGTTCGTTTGACAGACGGGTTTCTGGCGTTATCTGTGGCTGACGAAGTCTCTGAGCCGGATGCGGTCGTCCACCCTGTTCTAGAGCAAGCTAGTCGACCCGCAAGTCGACTGATACACAACAAAGTACGAATATAATGTCACATATCATTCTGTCTTTTGCGATATTAAATCAAACTGTTTAACACTCCGGAATAATCCGTCACTTCACTGTTCTAATATGCTGTTTTAGACAATGTCCAACACATTAGTTGCTCTATTGTAAATCCAAACCTGAATAATACACCAATAACTGATCTCAACTGTATGCACAGATCTTTCCTCTGGTGGGTCCAACACTCTCCTGCCCTAACGACACTCGAGGCCGAGCATTTATACTCTTCCCACAATGTACTGCTGGTTATAATAATGCAAAACATAATTTATGATATGAAATAGTTTAACAACATTATCAAACATTCTATAATATTCCCTACTTTGCAAGAACAAGTTTAGGACATTTTCTAATCACATAAAAATCACATTAATATCAAAATTGCAGAAATAAGCATTCTAAGAATGCTAAATGATCAGTTATCTATATTTTGTTAATTATGTTCGATATTTAGTTCCTACCGTTTACAGATGAGGACAACGAAGTATATCATTATTTTATCTAAACATTTTCCACATATTAATTTCCTGAAACTGATTTTGATTGTTTATGGTACAAAGAGTATTGTAACTTCTATCGTTTGGTTTTGCTATTAGTCTTCTAGAAGCCTTTTTCGTATTATTGAAGAGCGTTGAATTTAATTATAGCCGGATATATAAGAGTATTGATCTAGTAATACATAATACAGGGGTGTTACCTATAAGCCTGGAATGTTACAAGTGGCGTCGTGTCATCGACATCTCGCTAACTAGCTTCGACTAGGACAGTACAGGGTAAATGCTCCAGCTTTGCCTGCTGCGACTTCTTCTGTCACTAAATAAACTCCAGCAAATTTTTAACAGCACGTCCCATTTCCAGCAGTGGCACAATTGTTGTACGAAATATTCTTTCGTTCCTCACTAATAGAGCATAAGCGTTTTTGGAAAATGGATACTAACTCACCCTCAGTCCTTCTGCTGCAGCTTATTGAAGCTACTGAGAGTTTCCATCGTTAATAGGAATCAACCTGTATAATAAGAGAAACATCCACTAGAGTAAATAAAGACGCGTTTTCGGAAACAGTCAAGATCATAATGAACGGAACAGGAATACATATCATATTGGCGGCAAACGGATGTTTCCAGCAGATATGTATCCTATATATGCTAGCCGATTACTGTTTAGTAAGCTGCTTCAGTGACTTCAGTGACTTCAGACCATAAATTAAGAGTATGTATATAGAAATATATTGAAACATTTTGGTATATTTTTGCTAATCATGCAGTGTTAGAGATTACCAAGAAGCCGAGCATCATGGCTAAATAATGCCAAACAGTATGCTGTGACATAAGCACATACAGCATAATAAAATACTTTTGTAGAAATACATTACTACGGTTGAGGTAAATTTTTGTATGAGATATCCAAGACCATTCCTTTTAACTTATAAATAAAATGTAAAATGATGCGGTGAAGTAAGGCTGGTTTTTCATTTGTATTTATATATTACTGTTTTACTGCATTACAGTACAGATTTAAACTGTAAATTTTATATGTACCCAAACTCTGTATAATTTGTGCTGAATGTCTGCTATTGTATTGTCAATGTTGAAAGGAGTAACAGTGAGATGTAGCGTTGCTTGTACAATAGCAGGCATCTTCTTAAATTAAAAACTTCCTGTCAGATTAAAACTGTGTGCCCGACCGAGATTCGAACTCGGGACCCAAGGTAAAAAATTAACAGTGAAGATTAAACGATTAATCAACTTCATAGACTACATAAAGTACTTTTGTAACCATACAGCACTTTTGATGCAACTGTCAAATAAGCGGTCAGAGATTTGTTAACATGTAAATATAAACTAAAATACCTTGGACAGCAACCACTAACGTGAAAAATGACCAACTAGCTGTCACAACTGCGCTAAAAGAGAGAGTGCTGACTAACTTATGGAGTTAATGGTATTAGGAAGTGACTTGCAGTGGAGGATGTAAATAGCTCAATATTAAGATCAGATCGTATATACTTAATGGAAATAGGCCCAGTATACCATCAGCTTGGATTGGTATCCAAACCCGAATAGTCTTAGGATTGGAAATCGAGTTTGGAAGAAGGCTGGATCTCCAGTATCTCGGCTATCACACACGTGGTTAGAGGGGAACACTGCAATACATCGACAATTTTCTTTGGTATCCACTATGTTTCCGACGTAACTGCAAACTGGGAACTGGATATAGAAAATCCCAGCCACTGAGATGACTTGAAGTAACTCAAAAAAAAAAAAACATGTTATTTGTCGCCTACTCGATATATTTTAGTAATGATGACAAATACATATTTCATTGTCACCACTTCTACTCTCATTTCCGTTTCATTCACGAAAAATTGAAAAGAGTAAAAACATAACACATTACCATCTCTAGTACGGTGTAGGAAAAGCATTGTCATTCAAAACAGCTTCCAGTAGTCCCGTAATTGATAAACACAGATCGCGTGTCCTTTTCAAGGGAATCTAATACAATTCTTTCTGCAAAAGAGTGGCACATTTAGGTAACTATGATAGAAGTGGTTAACGATAACGCACCTTTCATTCCAAAGTCTTACACAAAATCTCAATAATGTTGAGAACTGATTAGGGCATTAGTCAGAGTCGATGTGACAACTCATCCAAGTCTTCAATAACCAGTTCTGGACGAAGCGAGCAGCGTGAATTGGGGCCCAGTCGTCCTACAACACAGCATCACCATTAGGGAACAAACGTTGTGTCAAGAGAAGGACCTGATGAGTTAAAGTGGTCACATAATCTTCTGCAGTAATGTGACCTTGCCCACTACGGCTGGGACCATGGAATAGCGTGACATGGCTGCCCAGATCATCACAGGAACCTCACCATGGTTCACTCGTGGGACGTAAACTGGGCCAGAAGTTGGAACAGTGTGCAGCAAGACTCACCCGACAAAATCGCTTTCTTCCATCTCTCCATAGCTCAGGTCTAATGGCTTCGGCACCACGTTTTCCTTTTACAGGAATGTGCATCACTGGTGAGTGGTTTTGGAATTCTTACTCGTCTTGCAATTACCCGATTATGGAACTCACTTCGTCCAGTTTTGGTGCCGAATGGGATCGCGATTTTGACATTGAGCTCTGCAATGACTTCTGCAGCTGCGGTCCTCTAATTTTTTGTCACAATCCTCTTCAGTGCAGATCTGACACAATCTCTCAACACACACTTTCGTCAGTGTTGTGACATAGCGGCTGTTGTTTTTTCGCTTTCCCTGTATGCGGTATAAATCTTCGATACAGTGTCTCTTGGAATGCCAAATACTTTGTCCACCTTGGTTACGGAAGCATCCACTATACGAACATCAACTGTTTGCCCACGTTCTAATTCACTTAACTCTGACCTAATGCACTCACAACTACACAGAACACTCTTGTGACCACAACTGAAGTTAGTAGCGTATAGCAGAGAGTGCACAGTTGCCGCTAGTGGTCACATGAAAGAGCGCAACCTGCAGGCGTGGCTAATATCTAAATTTTTGATCCAGCATGCATTTCTCGCCGTGTTTATCCAACCCATGTATTTTCTTTTAAGGACAAAGACAGAGGAACCCACTCTGCCGGAACGGTCGTACGCTGCCAGAAAACTAGCTAGGATGTGTATGCTAGATAATTAAAGAAATAACAATAAAATGCGTATTTTTATACAATTTGTTGTAAACATCTAATGCAAAAAAACAGTAAATATTAATTAGCTATGTGAGTGACTGTGAATAGACGTGAAGCAATATATACAAAAGAATATTCTCCGTTATGAACAAATCTAAATAAAAACGGCAAGAACAATCACTGGGCAATGCTGCTCCACGATTTACGAATCGGTGTGGCTCTCGACTGAAAACTAATATCCTATGTACAGACGTCGTGAAATTGTTAGACTAAAGACATTTTTCCTAAACTTTACATTTATTACAAATTTACATAAACATAAAGATTATATTTGTACATCAATACTTTGTATGCATGCCTTTGTTCTTAATCAATACATTTATCCTGTTTGGCGTAGTTTTTATTAACTTTTGACATGATGTCTTGTTTGGTGGTTATTGTAAATTTCCTTATCCTCTGTTTCACAATAGCTCATAAACTTTCTATTCAGTTCATATCAGGGCTATTCTCTAGCCACGGCAACAACTTCAATTGCTTTTCTTATTCAAGTACTTCGAAACACTTTTGGCTTTGTGGCAAGGTGTCCCATCATGCACAAAAATGGCATATTTATCAGGAAACCATTCATTTACTTGCGGGAAAAGTTCATTTTCAAGGATATCTTGATATTGTTCTTGCCTAATTGTCCCTTCAAAAATGTGTAATCTGCCACGACCTTTCAGGGACATGACACTCCAGGTCATAACGGAAGTTGGATGCATCACACATTGCTGCACACACTCAGCTTTGAAATGTTCCCCAGGTCTGCGACCAACATACTGGCTGCTTTCTCCCGTCACAGTGAATATACATTCATCACTGAAGCATAACTGAAACATGTGTTCAAAATATAAAGTTAGAGAAGTTGTGAATAGTAGCACAGAAGATCTCAACAGTCCCAAAATTCAATTATGCATTTCTTCGGATATCAATGAAACATCACAAAATCAAGCCAAGACTCCACACTATAGAAATCAAACCCACTTAATTTACCATATTATTGCACAAACCTTAGCCCAGTCCTCACTTGTCCACTCCTGAAGTTGTTTAGCCCACTGCAATCTTTTGATTTTCAATGGAGGTGTTTTTTTTTTTTTTTTTTTTTTTTGTTTTTTCCTTGGTCGACAAGCCTTTAAACCACTTTCAAACAGCCTCCTCCTCAATGTTGCAGGTGAAAGTACAACATCCAAACCTTGCAGCAGATGGTTCATGTCTGTAGAAGTAAGTTTAAGGTTTATTTTTGCAATGTTTGTAAGCCTTCGCATTCCTCTGGGACTGATTTTTCTTTTATGTGCACATTTTTCTTATATTCACCACCTTTCTGCACTGAAAGTTTGATTCTGCTGACAGTTTTCTGTGATATTCTCATTCTGTCAGCAATTTCTTGCTGTGTATGACGATTTTCACCAAAAAGTACCACCAGAGCCGAAACTTTCTTGGTGAAACATCATTGGTCTTCCCTATAACCTCACTTTCTTTGGAAACTCCATGATTTATTCCTATAGCTAAAAACATGCAAGTTCTAAGCTATATAATGTCTTGTTAGTATGGCAAGAAGTTGATAGAATAAATGACAAACTGAAGTACACCACAGAAACATAAAATATAACTGTAAACACAGTTTCAAAGCATGTGCACCGGCAACTAACACCAAGACAATTTGGAGGGAAAATGACGAACGTTACCAACTCTTAAAAATTCAGTGATGTGTGAGTTGCATGGAAGGGAAATTCCGTGGCATTAATCAACCCATTAAAACAAATCAACTATTTCACTTTTATCTCCTGTTTTCACACCAGAAAACTTAATAGTATCGAAAATAATCGTTTAGTCTAATAATTTGAACACGTCTGTATAAAGAGAAATACCGCCTGGTAATGAGAACGGAGCGTGCAGTTACACAAGCAGGACAATTTCTGTTGCGTGCGAAGGTACTCACGGCCGCAGCGAATGCGGCACTAAATGTCGCGTGGCTGCACTTCCCTGCCTCGTTACGGAGCGCTAGTAAAGATCTGATCCGCAGTTATGCCGGAGAACGCGCTGCTGTAACGACCCTGTCCCACACGCAGTTTTTCATCGTGGCATCGAACCTGCCTTTGCCGTAAGACAGCGCACATGTCATGGTTGCAGACCTTCACTGACCACGACCAGGCCTCTGACAATAAGTGCTTCACTATTTATTTACGTGAAGTATCTACCTGAAGCGTTCAGTTACGTACTTTGTCACTTCATCGCAGGGAATTTCAAAGTAATGTTTGAGTTTCAAAACATTTAAACATTTACAAAGAACTGTGGGTAGAGTTAAGCAGGTCAGATCGGCATCACTAGACCACTGGAATAATTCTGGTTCATCACCGCCTCGGTGATATATAAAGAAAATACACTGTTGTGTAAAACTTAAGGTCGAAGATAACATTTACTTGATGGTAACTGCCAAATAACATAGTTCGGTGACACTTGACCCATACATAGAAAGAACTGCTACAGTATACTACAGAACGTAACCGAAAGAAATACGCAATGACGAGAACAGAAACGACACTTTAATTCAAAGAGAAAGGAAGAGGAGATCTGTGTTTAACTTCGCTTCGACAACGATGTCGTTAGAGACAGTGCCCGTCTCGGAATAGGGAAGGATGGAAAAGGTTAGTTGCCGTGCCCTTTCGAAGGAACCATCCCGGCATTTGCCTCAAGCGATTTAAGGAAATCACAAAAAACCAAAATCAGGATGGTCGGATGCTGGTAGGAACCGACGTCCTCGCGAATATGAGTTCAGAGTGCTAACCTCTCGCTACACCGCGTGGTTTATTCAAAGACAATAATTGCACCTACACTATGTGATCAAATGTATCCAAACACCGCAGAAACATACGTTTCTCATATAAGGTGCACTGTGCTGCCAGCTACTGCCAGGTACTCCATATCAGCGACCTCAGTCGTGAGGGAATGGAATGGGGCGCTCCGCGGAACTCACAGGACTTCGAACGTGGCCAGGTCATTTGGTGTCACTTGTGTCATACGTCTGCATGCGAGATTTCCACACCTCTAAACATCCCTAGGTCCACTGTTTCCAATGTGAGAGTGGAAACGTGAAGGGACACGTACAACACAAAAGCGTACAGGCCGACCTCGTCTGTTCCCTGACAGGGACCGCCGGCAGTTGGTTCAAAATGGCTCTGAGCACTATGGGACTTAAGTTCTAAGGTCATTAGACCCCTAGAACTTAGAACTACTTAAAGCTAACTAACCTAAGGACATCACATACATCCATGCCTGGGGCAGGATTCGAACCTGCGACCGTAGCGGTCGCGCGGTTCCAGAATGTGGCGCCGCCGACAGTTGAAGAGGCTCGTAATGTGTAACAGGCAGACGACATCTATCCAGATCATCACACAGGAATTCCATACTACATCAGGATCCACTGCAAGTAGTATGACAGTTAGGCAGGAGGCGTGAAAACTTGGATTTCATGGTCGAGCGGCTGCTCATAAGCCACACATCACGCCGGTAAATGCTAAACGACCCCTGGCTTTGTGTAAGGAGCATAAACATTGGCCGATTGAACAGTGGAAAAATTTTGTTTGGAGTGACGAATCACGGTACACAATGTGGCGATACGGTGGCAGAGTGTGGGTATGGCGAATGTTCGGTGAACGTCATCTGCCAGCGTGTCTAGTGCCAACGGTAAAATTCGGAGGCGGTGAAGCTGTGGCGTGGTCGTGTTTACATGGAGCCGGCTAGCACCCTTTGGTGATTTGCATGGTACTATCACAACACAGGCCTACATGGATGTTTTAAGCACCTTCTTGCTTCCCACCAATTCGGGGATGGCGAATGCAACTTTCAACACGATCGGGCACCTGTTCATAATGCACGGCCTGTGGCGGAGTGATTACACGAGAATAACATCCCTGTAATGAACTGGCCTGCACAGAGTTCTGACCTGAATCGTTTGGGATGTTTTGGAACGCCGACCTCGTGCCAGGCCTCACCGAACGGCATCTATACCTCTCTTCAACGCAGCACTCCTTGAAGAATGGGATGCCATTCCCCAAGAAACTTCCCAGCACCTGATTGAACGTATGCCCGCGGGAGCGGAAGCTATCATCAAGGCTTAGGGTGTGCCAACACCATATTGAATTCCAGCATTACCGATGGAGATCGCCACGAACTTGTAATTCATTTTTAGCCAGGTGTCCGGATACTTTTGATCACATAGTGTATGTCACCGCGACTCATGATGAGATTTAAGTAGGGGGAAGATTTGGAGGTTATTGCGTCGATGCACATTATGCCTCACCACACCGTAATACCTGGACCACCTAAATTATCATGTTCCACAATTCTCCTGGGCGCGTTACGTGACCCCTCACCTCGTCATACGGGATAACGACATTCTTCGTCGATATTTTACTCTAAAATATTACCAGCTGCAGTTGTATCTCTTACACTTTTTTGACTCCTTAAATCTTTGCATAAGAAGTTGAAATTTCTTGTGTGTGGTTTTGTGACTGTTCAAAATGTGTTATTCTTAACTTTTAAATGTTTAACTATAAATGTAAGGGTAGTATAAGAACATTTCCACCAGTGTTTCTTCCAAGATTTTTATCAAAAACTCATTTCTACGTAATTGTGTTAAAACTATTCTGAACTTGTTGAATAATAATGAAAAAAATTCTGATCGTTGAATAATCAGGGAAAACCGGTCCTCATATCTTTGACCATAATATCCTTACTTCAACAAAGAGTATAGCACATGACAGAAATGAATCTTTACGTGAGTATTAAAAGTGACTACAAAATGAACGTAATTGTATCCTACTACGATAAATTGTTCTTTCTGTTAAGTGTTCCAGAATCAGAAAATTCAAACTACGAAATTAGAACGCATTTGATTATCAGTCTCCGAATAGTTGTAATCAACTAGAAATTTTAATCACAAAGTAAATGCTGACCAGGAACAACATGACAGTTGATTTCTAGTTTATGCAAGATAGCAAAATGCCAACATAATGGAAAATAATGCTCCTTACATTTCATACTATCTACCTCCTTCAACCAGCTACTGGGTTTTGTTTTGAGGGCCAGAAGAACAGGTTTTCCTTTAACGTTGCACACAAGCAAGCTCTTGGCAGTCGAGACATATATTAGCTGTCTTCCTGCGATGGAGGCAAAGATGACCGCATTTTATTTTCTCCAGTTTATCATCAATCGGAATGGTTGAGGCAGGAATCTGCAATCTTTCTGTTTTACATATCCAAGATTTGACATCATTATTCCCTGGATGGTTTGCTACGTTTGCTCTCATGTTCGGTTCCACAAGCTGCACTATCGTGAACATTATAGCTGTTCAGCACGGCAATGTTTAGTATTCCACGAAATACGCAAAGAGGCCACCTCTAACCCTTTCTTTGTGCTGAGCAGATTTCGCATCTGTGAACCAACGTGTCTACGCCTGCCTTGATAGCATTGTAAAAAATGTTGATTTTAGATTTATGATTTCCATCTGTTCTTTAGTGTTGTGCATAGAGGATACAATGTTTGAAAACTTGTTGTTTTTCACTTCTCAAGCAACAAGATACTTTTACCATCAAGGGAGGATTCATAGAGTAAATCACCGAGGCGTCGTTTTTTTGTGGTGGTGCACTGAGGGTGTAAATTCCATTTATTTTTCATTATGCTACCTATGTAGATCAATCCTCTTTTATCAAGCTTATTCACAGCCCAGCCGTCACATTTAAGTTTCTGTCCTGACTTGGGACTTTTGCCGTCAGCAGAGGTTGAGGTGAGAACTGTAACTTTTTTTTCAGCATCTGTAATGGTTCTGTCATTTGATCCTTTTCCGCTGTGTGTACAGGAACTGAAACTGTAGCATCGTACCGGCATGAACTAAGTTCATAAACTTTATGCGGTACTTCCCTGGTTTGTTTCAGATATGTAAACGGTACCTGCGCAATTCCTTGAAAGGAGACAGAGTTTCTTCCGCGGAGGTTCTATCACTGACTACATACATCTTCTGACAGTGAACTTCCGAAACTGGAGCAGCAGGATGACTTGTGCGCGTCTCCTGGGACATCAAACTGACGTGCTTCTCGGAAAACAGGACGCCCTTAACCCCCAGCGGAAAACAGAGACTGACAGTTTTCATGGTTGGTTTTGTATACTGAGGTCAGTACCAACAGCCTAATGAACGCATCCAATTCCACCACTGTTGTATCGCGGTAGTTCCTCATGATGGATGAACTAATTTGTGACTTGGTCTGATTCATATGTAGTGTAGTGAATTAGTCTTTTCCATTATCTCTCCGTCAATGAATTGTTTCCACACGTCCAGCGCAGAAGGTTCATCGCCGAAGCACTGGAAAGCATATCTACTAAGATCTAAATCTCAAAATATTGTCAGCAGGAGGTCTCCGTCTCCTTTCTGGCTCTGTGGCTTTCCATTCCATTCCGCTTTTATCTACATAAAGCTTTTTGTAAATCACATTACCATCAGTAGCAGATTTCTCGTCCGATTCCTCTTCGACTTCGTCATAAGATGTGCCGGTTTCAGAAAAACTGCTATTTGGGTAATAATCTTGGTCCTCTTCTGTATCATCTATATCCGAATCTAACAATACTAATGCAGCAGGAAAACATAATGATGTCTTTTGATTTCCGTCGTCACCTTCATGAAGCGTACTTGTATCGTTGTCACTATCAGCCAAGGACACAATGAGCATTGCCAAAATGCGTTCACAAAAATCTTGCCTATCACCTCTGAAACATCCCCTTGGAAAAATTTATAAATGACAGTGCTGGAAAACCTCCACTTTTTTTGATTTTCAAACAGCTGAGCAAAACTGAACGTACTCAGACATTTCTCTCTTTACTCATTCTTATCAGCACTAAACTGACACACGATATTTTTAGCGCAACGCAGTCTGACTTTCAATAATCCCTACAAAAGAATGGCCGTGACTGACAATAACCTATACTTTTCATGAATCACTTACCTCACAAAAATCTTCGTTACTCGAACTACTGCAATAGAGCCAGCGCCAATACAATACTGCCAACTAAATAAAAGATTCTAACTACTGAAGGCACTAACTACTGATGGGCATAGTTAGCAAATGAAAGATTTTGATAGAGAACAAACAATGAATTTACCTTAATAGTGCTCAAAAGTCAATATATATATATATATATATATATATATATATATATATATATACACCTCGAAGTATCTCCTTATCTGAACAGTTTTTTAAAGTATTTGGCTGACCCTTCTGCAGAAAATAGGACAACAATCCGTCATAACATGTGTAAATTTATTTGATGACACGTAGGTCAACATAGTCGTGGTGACACGTGTGCCGAAATGGCCTGTAGTATTACAGGGAAAAGAAAGTTTTATCTTACCTTGAAACTGCTGAGACCGCTACCACAACACCAGCCACTCAACAACTAACTGAAACGTATTTACTTTGGCGCTCCGGTCTCTCATAATCTCCAGTGTTGACGAGATAGCCCCTTTAACTTCCCACATGGCCCACGAAGGCCTACGTTTCATGCAAAGTGTTTAGGGCACTGTGTGTCTACAAACAGATTCAACTGCCCATCGTGACATCCCCAGCCCATGTTTTCGAAATCCGCATGTTTCTTTGAATGACACTCATCATTGGTCACCAGGTCATTCGTATAAATATCCAAGGATAAGACTCCCGCCATCGTCCACTTCGGCAGCTTCAGGATCAGAGTAGCAGATTGCTAACACAAGGTACCCGGGTTCGATTATCGGCGGGTCGGAGGTTTCCTCCACTCGGGGATTTGGTATTGTGTTGCCCTTAGATTCATATCATCGTTACTGACACGGAAGTCACCTCAGACACACTGCCGTATCGTCTTTCCACTAGTGAGATGGCTGTAAGGGCACGAAACGAAATCCAGTAAATTAAAATAAAATGAATTAAACAAGCTTATGTTATCTAAAAACAAACACGAACAGCTGCTAGCATGAGTTTCTTAGAAGTAGATACCTTAGGGGTTGCGAAGCAGCTCAAATCGCTTGATACGGGCAAGTCTTCAGGTCCAGATTGTATACCGATTAGGTTCCTTTCAGATTACCCAGATACAATAGCTCCCTACTTAGCAAATCATATACAACCGCTTGCTCACCGGTAGATGTGTACCTACAGATTGGAAAATTGCGCAGGTCGCACCAGTGTTTAAGAAGGGTAGTAGGAGTAATCCATCGAACTACAGACCTATATCATTGACGTCGGTCTGCAGTAGGGTTTTGGATCACATCTGTATTCAAACATTATGAATCACCTCGAAGGGAACGATCTATTGATACGTAATCAGCATGGTTTCAGAAAACATCGTTCTTGTGCAACGCAGCTAGCTCTTTATTCGCACGAAGTAATGGCCGCTATCGACAGGGGATCTCAAGTTGATTCCATATTTCTAGATTTCCGGAAAGCTTTTGACACCGTCCCTCACAAGCGACTTCTAATCAAGCTGCGGGCCTATGGGGTATCGTCTCAGTTGTGCGACTGGATTCGTGATTTCCTGTCAGGAAGGTCGCAGTTCGTAGTAATAGACGGCAAATCATCGAGTAAAAATGAAGTGATATCACGTGTTCCCCAAGGAATCGTCCTGGGACCTCTGCTGTTCCTGATCTATATAAATGACCTGGGTGACAATCTGAGCTGTTCTCTTAGGTTGTCCGCAGATGATGCTGTAATTTACCGTCTAGTAAGGTCATCCGAAGACCAGTATCAGTTGCAAAGCTATTTAGAAAAGATTGTTGTATGGTGTGGCAGGTGGCAGTTGACGCTAAATAACGAAAAGTGTGAGGTGACCCACATGAGTTCCAAAAGAAATCCGTTGGAATTCGATTGCTCGATAAATAGTGCAATTCTCAAGGCTGTCAATTCAACCAAGTACCTAGGTGTTAAAATTACGAACAACTTCAGTTGGAAAGACCACATAGATAATATTGTGGGGAAGGCGAGCCAAAGGTTGCGTTTCATTGGCAGGACACTTAGAAGATGCAACAAGTCAGCCAAAGAGACAGCTTACACTACACTCGTTCGTCCTCTGTTAGAATATTGCTGCGCGGTATGGGATCCTTACCAGGTGGGATTGACGGAGGACATCGAAAGGGTGCAAAAAAGGGCAGCTCGTTTTGTAATAGGGGAGAGCGTGTGGCAGATATGGTACGCGAATTGGGATGGAAGTCATTAAAACAAAGACTTTTTCGTCGCGGCGAGATCTATTTACGAAATTTCAGTCACCAACTTTCTCATCCAAATGCGAAAATATTTTGTTGAGCTCAACCTTCATTGTTAGGAATGATCGTCAAAGTAAAATAAGAGAAATCAGAGCTCGAACAGAAAGGTTTAGGTGTTCGTTTTTCCCGCGCGCTGTTCGGGAGTGGAATGGTAGAGAGATAGTATGATTGTGGTTCGATGAACCCTCTGGCAAGCACTTGAATGTGAATTCCAGAGTAGTCATGTAGATGTAGATGTAGATGTAGATGTAGAAATGAATACATGAACAGACCAGCGAACAACAATAATCAAACAAACATTCAATATCCGTTAATCTCTCCTCAACTTCAATAATGTACAAGTTTAGCTCGTGAGAGTGAGTAGGTAGCAGCAACCATTTCTGTCCTGATGAAGTAGACAACTTGACAGGGCAAGGACTCAACGACACAATGAAACCCTTGAGAGCGGATTATGACCTGCGGCAGCTCTGCCATTGTCAACCATTCCCGGAGATTTTTCGGTGTTATGTATCTTTCCATGGCATATAAGAAGTGGTCACTGGAACTGACGATAAATTATATGCTGAGCCACGCAGCCACCTACATACCCTTGCAGTGAACTCTGACACATTTCGGCAGAGATGACGTGGTGCTCTGACCTGCTGAAAATACAGTCTGTCTACAGGCTGGTGAAGGTTAATAAACAAAGATACGTGATAGGACAATGTGTTCCTGTATCGTTCGCTTATAGGATATAACGGCAGATTAGCGTTGCCCCATTTAATTTCATTTGAGAATCCCATCATGATAATACCTCCAGTACCTGCAAGAATTGTATCGTTTTGGCGAGTGGTATCCATTGCTACGTACACATACACTCACACACACACACACACACACACACACACACACATACACATGTGTGTTTGTGAGTATGTGTGTCCGTATGGGCGGGCGGGGGAATATGTATAATAGTACCTCCATAGAGAAAAGATGAAAACAACGACTGAGATTAGGAATTTGAATTAGGGGAAGTGTCTGTTTTAAGAGAGCTGGAAGTACGCGGCGAGCTATCTAACAAGTAAACCAACCCAACCGACATACTTCGACACTGATCGGCTTTGAATATGTTGTAGTGTTGAGAAAAATAAGGTACATATTTTTCGTATGTGCCGACACGGCCGGTAAGAGGGTAAAACACCCCACTGAAAAAGCCTGATTTAAACATTTCTGAATGAATACCGTTGAAACGGTAACAGACACAAAAAGACAGTTCAGACAAAAGTTGTGTCGTTTTTACGTACGTTACAACGGTACAACCAGATTTGTCGAAAACGTCACTTTTTCGAAATCGCCTGTGCTTGGTGCACATAATCAGTGCATTCAGATTTTGCTGATCCAAACAATTCTGTACTTCCTCATTATTGGAAAATGGGACTAAACTGCTGAGGACATCGGTCCCTAGGCTTGCACACTACTTAATCTAACTTAAACTAACTTACACTAAGGACCACACACACACACACCAATAACCGAGCAAGGACTAAAACCTGACCGAGCGAGGTGGCGCAGTGGCTAGACACTGGACTCGCATTCGGGAGGACGACGGTTCAATTCCGCGTCCGGCCATCGTGATTTACGTTTTCCATGATTCCCCTAAATCGCTCCAGGTAAATGCCGGGATGGTTCCTTTGAAAGGGGACGGGCGACTTCCTTTCCCATCCTTCCCTAATCCGATGAGACGGATGACCTCGCTGTCTGGTCTCCTTCCCCAAACAACCCAACCAACTCGAACCTCCGACGGGGGGAACCGTGCGAACCGTGGCAATACGCCTGAGACCACGCGACTACCCCGCGCGACCCTCAAAAAATGGTTCAAATGGCTCTGAGCACTATGGCACTTAACATCTGAGGTCATCAGTTCCCTAGACTTAGAACTACTTAAACCTAACTAACCTAAGAACATCACACAGAGCCATGCCCGTGGCAGGATTCGAACCTGCGACCGTAGCAACAGCGCGGTTCCAGACTCAAGCGCCTAAAACCGCTCGACCACAGCCGCCGGCAATAGTGTAAAACAATTACAAATAAAAAATAATTAAATCTGAAAATGTTACAATAATATAGAACAATATATGCAGAACATACATATGGAATACAAGTGTCTGGAAAACACAAATTAAACAACTCAACGTTACAATTGGTGTTGAATTGGGTAAACACTGAACAATGAAATAAACAGGTACACCTGCCCAATATCGTGTAGGTTCCCCGCGAACACTCAAACGAGCCGCAACACGACGTAGCATGGACTCGAATAAGGTCTGAAATAGTACTGAGGGGAACTAAAGCCATGAATCCTACAGGGCTGTCCATAAATCTGTAAGAGTACCAGGAGGGGGAGACCTCTTCTGAACAGCACATGCAAGACATCCACGATACGTTCAATAATGTTCACGTTTGGAGAGTTTGGTGGTCAGCGGAAGTGCTTAAACTCTGATGAGTGCTCCTGGAGCCACTTTGTAGCAAATGCGATGCGCGATGTCGTATGGTCCAACTGTAATTGCCCAAATCCGTCGGAATGCGCAATGGACATGGATGGATGCATCTGATCAGACGAGATGCTTATGTGCGTGTCACCTGTCAGAGTCGTGTCAAGACGTATCAGGGGCTCCATGTCACTCCAACTGCACACGGCACGCCCCATCACAAAGCCTCCACAAGCTTCAACAGTCCTCTGCTGACATGCAGGGTTCATGAATTCATGAGGTTCTCCATGCTCCTAAATGCACATCTGTTCGATACAATTTCAAACAAGACTCGTCCGACCAGGCAACATGTTTCCAGTCGTCAACAGTCCAATGTCGGTGTTGACGGGCCCAGGCGAAGCGTAAAGCTTAGTGTCGTGTAGTCATCAAGGGTACTCGAGTGGGCCTTCGGCTCCGAAAGCCCATATCGATGGCGTTTCGTTGAATGGTTCGTACGCTGACACTTGTTGATGGCCCAAAATTAAAATCTGCTGCAGTTTGCGGAAGGGTTGCACTTCTGTTACGTTGAACTATTTTCTTCAGTCGGCGTTGGTCCCGTTCTTACAGGATCATTTTGCTGGTCGCACTGATGTCGGAGATTTGATGTTTTAGCGGATTCCTGATACACATGGTACACTTGTGAAATGGCCGTGCAGGAAAATCCCCCAATTCATCGCTACCCCGGAGATGCTGTGTCCTATCGCTCGCGCCCCGACTATATCGTCACGTTCAGACTCACTTAAATCTTGATAACCTGCCATTGTAGCAGCAGTAACCGATCTCACAAACGCGCCACACACGTGTTGTCTTGTATAGGCGTTGCCTGTTTACATACTCCTGTATCTGAATACGAGTGCCTACACCACTTTCCTTGGTGCTTCAGTGTATAAGAGACGGAGGTAGAGCGATGTGGAGATATTTCTAGCCGATTTCGGACAAATGCGTATTTGGAACACCGCTTTATTGTGTATGACTTAATTTGGTGTTAACTATCTGTCGCGTTTCAACGTTAATCACTCAGAAATATTAATGACAATTTAAAGTAGGTGTCTGAGCCTGTTAATAGCCATATGATCAGGTATGATAAAATATTTTTGTAATTTGCTCTAGACTATAATATAATCCGAGCTCATCAAAATCTAAATGTGTGCTTTGGAAGGAGTCTGTAATTAGCAGTCCCATTGAGCTGCAGTGGAAGGCGCAGCCTCAAAGGCTGTACGGCAATACAGGCATGCATTAAAGCCCACTGAATAATTGGGAGCGCTCTTTAATTGTGATGAAATAGGCTGGATGATTACAGCGGCAACATGCATCCACCGGAAACCATGAGTCAATTACATTGAATGAATGGCAGCATAGAGTGGATTAACCTGTTCATGCCAGTACCAGCGGAAAACTCACTTTCGCGAGTCAGTTTCTATCATATTAAGGCAAAGCATATACATATAAAGGTACTGTATTATGATGTGAACCAGTGAAATTAATTGTTTTAACAAACGTAATACAAGTTAACTTTTTAATGCCTCATTTACGTGAAACATTATACCTTCATTGGGGCTTTGGCCCAGAATGTTGAACAATAGAACACCGGAAAATTAACAAACTTACGTATTAAATTTTCGTTCATATTTATCAATGTTTTACGTTAATACGACTTTCAAACTATAATTCCACTTGATCATAAATCAATAATTTACTTATTTTTGTGTTGCCAAATATTTTGCTTTTCAAAAATGATTGATCAATATATTTACTATTACACTACTGGCCTTAAAATTGCTACACCACGAAGATGACGTGCTACAGACGCGAAATTTAACCGACAGGAAGAAGATGCTGTGATATGCAAATGATTAGCTTTTCAGAGCATTCACACAAGGTTGGCGCCGGTGGCGACACCTACAACGTGCTGACATGATGAAAGTTTTCAACCAATTTCTCATACACAAACAGCAGTTGACCGGCGTTGCCTGGTGAAACGTTGTTGTGATGCCTCGTGTAAGGAGGAGAAATGCGTACCATCACGTTTCCGACTTTGATGAAGGTCGGATTGTAGCCATCGTGATTGCGGTTTATCGTATCGCGACATTGCTGCTCACGTTGGTCAAGATCCAATGACTGTTAGCAGAATATGGAATCGGTGGGTTCAGGAGGGTAATACGGAACGCCGTGCTGGATCCCAACGGCTTCGTATCACTAGCAGTCGAGATAGGCATCTTATCCGCATGGCTGTAACGAATCGTGCAACCACGTCTCGATCCCTGAGTCAACAGATGGGGACGTTTGTAAGACAACAACCATCTGCACTAACAGTTCGACGACGTTAGCCGCAGCATAGACTATCAGCTCGGAGACCATGGCTGCGGTTACCCTTGACGCTGCATCACAGACATGAGCGCCAGCGATGGTGTACTCAACGACGAACCTGGGTGCACGAATGGCAAAACGTCGTTTTCTCGGATGAATCTAGGTTCTGTTTACAGCATCATGATGGTCACATCCGTGTTTGGCGACATCGCGGTGAACGGATATTGGAAGCGTGTATTCGTCATCGGCATACTGGCGTATCACCCGGCGTGATGGTATGGGGTGCCATTGGTTACACGTCTCGGTCACCTCTTGTTCGCATTGACGGCACTTTGAACAGTGGAAGTTACATTTCAGATGTTACGACCCATGGCTCTACCCTTCATTTGATCCCTGCAAAACCCTACATTTCAGCAGGATAATGCACGACCGCATGTTGCAGGTCTTGTACGGGCCTTTCTAGATACAGAAAATGTTCGACTGCTGCCCTGGTCAGCACATTTTCCAGATCTCTCACCAATTGAAAACATCTGGCCAATGGTGGCCGAGCAACTGGCTCGTCACAATACGCCAGTCACTACTCTTGATGAACTGTGGTATGGTGTTGAAGCTGCATGGGCAACTGTACCTGTACAGACCATCCAAGCTCTGTTTGACTGAATGCCCAGGTGTATCAAGGCCGTTATTACGGCCAGAGTTGGTTGTTCTGGGTACTGATTTCTCAGGACCTATGCACCCAAATTGCGTGAAAATGTAATCACATGTCAGTTCCAATATAATATATTTGTCCACTGAATACACGTTAATCATCTGCATTTCTTCTTGGTGTAGCAATGTTAATGTCCAGTAGTGTATGTATAAATGTTCTATCTTTTCTTTCAATGTCACATTGCAAACTACATTGCTGTCTTTGTCCTTACATGAGGAACAACAATACTGAGGTCTTGTTAGAGGATGATTCTAATAAAGTCTTTCTTGCTTTGAAATAACCATATATAAAGTGCATAACGATGTATACGTTATCATGAAGTAACATAATCAAAGTGAACCCAGTTAAACTTTCCTATGGTTAATTTGGGTTCGCTAATTAACAAAATTTCGCATAAAGGCCACTAGTTAACTGAAATTTCAGTCCTTGTAAAACATATTACTACAATACTGGAATTTTAGTCCACGAAACTCTCCCCATGTCAACTGTCATAGTACTAAATGAGCTTGATCTTTTTCATTTGCCAAAACCAACTCAAGGCCAACTCTGACTAAAATAGAAACGTTTTGTAGTGAGTGGTAACACATGTTATTGGGGGGTCAAATATAGATAGGTACATTTTAAGTTATTCCATACAGTTAAAAGAGGGAGGACGCTGTGGCCGAGCGGATCTAGGAGCTTCAGTTCGGAACCGAGCTGCTGCTACGGTCGTAGGTTCGAATCCTGCCTCGGGCATGGACCTGTGTGATGTCCTTAGGTTAGTTAGGTTTAAGTAGTTCTAAGTCGAGGGGACTGATGACTTCAGATGTTAAGTCCCATAGTGCTTAGAGTCATTTGAACCAATTTTGAAGTTACAAGAAAAGAAGTGTCAAATATTTTGTAAATAACACCACAGTCTTTGATCGTAAAAATATGTTTATTCAGTTAGCGGTTTCAATCATTATGATCACCTTAAGATTGATAAAAGTTACGAAATGTGCATATGTATTGAGAAATGTACATAATCGTGGGCTATGTGGTCTGTGATATCAATAAACATACCTTGAAGTAATCAGAGTAAGGAAACAAAATATGTAGCCATCAAGGGCATCGTCACATAGAGTAAAATCATGATAAATGTCGGTGGTCACTGGCATAGTGTGCTTACAACTATGGTGCAAACTACTGTGGGGGCGTGGTCCCTTGACATCGCTGGCTGAAGGCAGTTTGAAACAGCGTAAAGCACATGGCTTCAAAGTCAAATATTAATTTAAATTCGCTAGGTATCTGCAAATAAGTGTCCATAAAATATGCAGTACAAGAAAGACAATTGACAGCTGAATTTCAAACAATGAAAAACTCACATTCACAGCAGGCATACCAATAACGCATCTGCCGGCCATGGTGGCCGAGCGGTTCTAGGAGCTTCAGTACGGAACCGCGCGACTGCTACGGTCGCAGGTTCGAATCCTGCCTCGGGCATGGATGTGTGTGATGTCCTTACATCTACATCTACATCTACATCTACATCCATCCTCCGCAAGCCACCTGACGGTGTTTGGCGGAGGGTACCCTGAGTACCTCTATCGGTTCTCCCTTCTATTCCAGTCTCGTATTGTTCGTGGAAAGAAGGATTGTCGGTATGCTTCTGTGTGGGCTCTAATCTCTCTAATTTTATCCTCATGGTCTCTTCGCGAGATATACGTAGGAGGGAGCAATATACTGCTTGACTCCTCGGTGAAGGTATGTTCTCGAAACTTTAACAAAAGCCCGTACCTAGCTACTGAGCGTCTCTCCTGCAGAGTCTTCCACTGGAGTTTATCTATCATCTCCGTAACGCTTTCACGATTACTAAATGATCCTGTAACGAAGCGCGTTTCTCTCTGTTGGATCTTCTCTATCTCTTCTATCAACCCTATCTGGTACGGATCCCCCACTGCTGAGCAGTATTCAAGCAGTGGGCGGACAAGCGTACTTTAACCTACTTCCTTTGTTTCCGGATTGCATTTCCTTAGGATTCTTCCAACGAATCTCAGTCTGGCATCTGCTTTACCGACGATCAACTTTATATGGTCATTCCATTTTAAATCACTCCTAATGCGTACTCCCAGATAATTTATGGAATTAACTGCTTCCAGTTGCTGACCTGCTATTTTGTAGCTACACGATAAGGGATCTATCTTTCTATGTATTCGCAGCACATTACACTTGTCTACATTAAGATTCAATTGCCATTCTCTGCACCATTCGTCAATTCGCTGCAGATCCTCCTGCATTTCAGTACAATTTTCCATTGTTACAACCTCTCGATACACCACAGCATCATCTGCAAAAAGCCTCAGTGAACTTCTGATGTCATCCACAAGGTCATTTATGTATATTCTGAATATCAACGGTCCTATGGCACTCCCCTGCGGCACACCTGAAATCACTCTTACTTCGGAAGACTTCTCTCCATTGAGAATGACATGCTGCGTTCTGTTATCTAGGAACTCTTCAATCCAATCACACAATTGGTCTGATAGTCCATATGCTCTTAGTTTGTTCATTAAACGACTGTGGGGAACTGTATATACGCCTTGCGGAAGTCAAGAAACACGGCATCTACCTGTGAACCCGTGTCTATGCCCTCTGAGTCTCGTGGACGAATAGCGCGAGCTGGGTTTCACACGACCGTCTTTTTCGAAACCCATGCTGATTCCTACAGAGTAGATTTCTAGTCTCCAGAAAAGTCATTATACTCGAACATTCGTTAGGTTTAAGTAGTTCTAAGTTCTAGGAGACTTATGACCTCAGCTGTTGAGTCCCATAGTGCTCAGAGCCATTAGAACCAATAACGCATCTAACAGTGGAATGTTCCAAAAAGACATGTCGAAACCTACCCTGAAATGTTTTACACAGGAAGAAGCAACGAAAGAAATGCACTGCCCAGATTAGCTGCTAAGAGGCACTGCAAGTGCTTTGTAAAAAACGTTGAAGTTACACATCTTTGCTGCGCTAAGAATTGCTTATAAGAGCGATTTGTACAGCGCTGCCCGCCTATCGTGTGACGTGGCGAATCACTCACGCAGCGCAGCGTAGCGGAAATATACGGAGTTCACAGGCACCAATTGTAGGCACCTAAGGCCTGGTATGCAATGGAGTAAATGGAAGCGAACATGTGCGAATGAGCGTTTGCAGAGAATTCCCCACCATTCGCTTGTATATGGGTAGAATGTTTTGTACTAAACAGAACAGAAGAGATCACGAGATAGTGAACATTGCCTATGAACGCTGTGTTATTAGTTTTTAGTTTTTGGTGCTAGTACTCGGCATACAGGATACAACGCTATCTTGTTAGAGAGCGAATGCGAAACTCTGTTATTTAGTGAGTATTATTTTGCATGGCGAGCGCACTGTTCTTGACGGAGTATGCTAAATGGCGCAGGGAAGTACGAATTTAAGTGTCTCAATTTGTATGTAAGCATGGAGATCACACCCTTTACACGGATTTGCATCTCCGTCTCTCCTTAGCACTGGTCCAAAATTTTCCTTGTATGTCGGCTGCTATTTTTCCCTGGCTTCTCATAGCCACTGAACGGAAATTGATAAACAGAACACTAATTACCGACTTCGAGCATCATCTGAAGAGGTGGCACAGCGTTTCCACTAGCGTTTAAGATCTAATGGTCATATTTTTCTTTTAAATAAAATTTTTCTAGTGGCTTGCCCTCTGTAATAAAAAAACCGAGGAAAGGATTAACGATGGGACGTCCGCTCCGAACAATGACGAACAAAATGAGATCAGCAAAAAGAAAACAGTGGCAAAGCCCACGCTTCATGATCCAGAGAGCGTGGGATCAAATCCCGTTCAGACCAAACTTTTACACTAAAATTTTTAACCGAGCATTCATTTCTCACAGATGTTAGAGTGGCCACGAGACATTTGGTTTGGATTTCACGTTAAACTGCAGGTTCTCATTTTCCGATCGTGTAACTGGGTAAGGCCAGGGACACGTAAGTAGCTGCAGTCGCGTCCAGTTGAAAGACCTGCAAAAGGGCTACCGGATACACCAGACATAATTCTCTTTTGTTCGTGCTTGTTAGCTCGTTTGCTCTGGTGAAAACCTGGCTTAAATTATACAAATATTTTTTGAATAATTTCATATCGACAGTTCAATTCTTGCACACCTAATTCTGATAAAAGTGGCTAGCAGAGAAAATAAAATCATGGCAGTGTTTGATGTCACAGACGACTTCCGTCAATGAGGACTTGTAATTTGTTGAAAGGAAATGTGTCTTGCAGTGCTACATTTTATAAAAATTCCTGCACGCCTTTCCTACAATAATGTTTTACATTTGACTATCAGTGAAACAGTCCTTTCTTTATTCCCTGTTGTCGTCACAGAAATGTAAAATGTCTATTGAGTGACAAAAACCGACATCTCTCTTGCATCAGGAACACCTGGCAGTGGAAAAATTGATACAGTCAGGCACTTCGCAGTAACCACTAGTTTTATTCTGACAGAACTGCGATGGAGTCAGAAATGGTATCGGCCGTCTTTCAGCTTATTGTGCTGCACAGCAGACGTATTGATCAAATTCGTAAAGCGTGGCGATGAAAACTGGCAATGCACAGATGACTGGAGCTTATGAATACTTTTCCGCTGATAAACCTGAAATGACAAAGAGACACGAAAATTCTTTTGTCCGATAATTTCCTGAAAAATGCTTTCCACTGTCGAAAAAAAAAATTTATCGTGAGGTTCAATAGCACTTGTAGTTCCAGGTGTAATCCACATTACATCTACAGATTTTTCGTCATCCTCCGCAAAAACAGAGGCGTCGTTATGTCCAGACTAGGAATGCAACAAAAGCAACGAATTAGTTTTCGCGGTTGGTAAGAATACATCTCGAACGAAACGTTGAAAATTATGCTTTCTCATTTTTACAGATTTTGATACGCACATTACAAGATTTTTGCAACTTAACTTAGGTCCTAATTTGCATTTTGGTTCTTGAAGACAGATATACAGCTGCAGAAACAGGAAATCACTCATACTTATCTCTGGAATTATCATGTATGAATGTGTCATTGCATTCACTGATTTGGCAAACGAACTTCGGCGTCTTTTCACCCCGAGATGATAAATTGCGGTGTGAACGAAGGTCTTTCACGAAACATGACTGATCAGCGTTATAATCAGCAGTTGCGGAAATAACAGCAAGTTTCGTTTTTACGTCAGCTATGGATTTCTCTACAGCATTACCTGCCAGCTGCTCTACATGTTTACGTGACCTGCACTTGTTAATTTTACGCCTTCCTATTCTGCACGATTTCTTGAACCTGCGTAGCCAGGTCGGAGAAGCTTGGAAATTAGCAATGTCCATATCAGATGCAATTCGAAGGGCTACGTTTCGTAGATCTCCATCGGTAACGGTGCATGCCCTCTCATGAGCAGTTCTAAATCTTTCGAACACTTCTTCATTCGGGTTACCGTTTGGCGCATATTTACTAGTTCTGTAACTCATTCTTCCATTTGTGCAGTTCAGGCTCCGATTTTACTAAACGAAAACGCCTTTGCACACAGTGTAACTTCTAGCGTTTTTTCCCTCTTTCGTTTAACCAATATTTCACTGCCTTTCCTTTATCGCTGAAAGCTGTTGCAGTCCCCGTTTTTTTAGGCTTGGAAGGTATTCAAAAAAATGGTTCAAATGGCTCTGAGCACTATGGGACTCAACTGCTGTGGTCATAAGTCCCCTAGAACTTAGAACTACTTAAACCTAACTAACCTAAGGACAGCACACAACACCCAGCCATCACGAGGCAGAGAAAATCCCTGACCCCGCCGGGAATCGAACCCGGGAACCCGGGCGTGGGAAGCGAGAACGCTACCGCACGACCACGAGATGCGGGCGGAAGGTATTCTTCTTCAAAACTATTACTTGCGTAGCTGACGTCGTCCGAACCACAATTCATGGAATCGTCACAGTCATTTCCTATTTCTTCTAACGTATCCACAATATCAAATGAACTGTCGATACCATTCGGGTTAATGGCTCTGAGCACTATGGGACTTAACATCTATGGTCATCAGTCACCTAGAACTTAGAACTACTTAAACCTAACTAACCTAAGGACATCACACACATCCATGCCCGAGGCAGGATTCGAACCTGCGACCGTAGCAGTCGCACGGTTCCGGACTGAGCGCCTAGAACCGCTAGACCACCGCGGCCGGCATTCGGGTTAATGTCAAGGAAATCTACTAACAGATGGCACACATGTACGTCCTCAGGAGGAGTATGTGATTTCGGCTAGAAACCACGTGCTTCGTACTTCATTATTGCTAAATTGAGAACGTTAATTAGATTCCACATTACTGTGAAACTGGAAGAAAAGAAAAAGTACTATTAGCAGGCATGTCTTACGAACCCACAATAAATCTTAATTCTGCGTTATTTGTATTGTCAATACTTACCAATACTGCAAAAGGCAACTGATAATTTGTAATATACATAACCTGAGTGACTAATTATAGAGAATAGTAACTGTGTACCGTAGCGTCGAACAAACTATCAAAGAACGGTAACCTGAATCGTCCTTTACAAATTACGATCGGGTTGTGTCGTGTTTTCTGTTTAAAAATGTACCACCTACCACCGACATCGGATGTGTGTGTGTGTGTGTGTGTGTGTGTGTGTGTGTGTGTGTGTGCGCGTGTGTATGTGTGTGTGTGTGGCCAGTCACCCATGCGCAGTTACTACAGCGCACGTGGGGGTGTACATTTCTACCGCCGCCTGGCGCCCTACGAATTTGGTAATTTTCAGCTATTTTTCTTAATACTTGCAGTGCCTCTTAGCAGCAAAATTTTTGACAGTGCATTTCTTTCGTTGTCTTCTTCCAGTGTGAAAGATTTGAGGGTAGGTTTCGACATGTCTTACTGGGCCATTCCCTTGTAAGAAACCGAAGGAGCCGCGGAGCAGGAGGTAATGCAAATAGACAGTATCAGAAATACTATTAATGAAAGCTCTATAGCTGAAACAAAGGTACCGTAATGACATGTCATTTAAAATTACAAAAGCTAAAAGAAATATTCCACTTAAGTGTAATAATTAGATGAGCACGTAATGGATACTTTCTGCCCACGAAATAGTCACTTACAGTTTTACACATACAACGAAAATATCACAAAACAACTACACCTCTTCGTACCACCCATTCAGTGCTGTAACGACTGTGATGATTTCGTGGTTTTCAGGTCAAAGACTGGTTTGAGGCAGCTGTGCACGCTCTATCTCATGTCAGCTCCCTTCATCTCCGCGCAAATACTGCCACCTACATGCATTTGATACACGACTATATTTTTGCTCATCTTCATAATTCAAACGATCTAACCGTCATAGATTTTGAATTCCCCTACCGCACTGCACTTGAGAAACTTTTATTGTACCTGTAATCAAGCCTTCGTCTCCCTTTCCAATTTTATCCTCTCCCAGTTGCTCTCTAAATTTACAAATTAACAATTCCTTGACGCATCAGAAGTGTCCTTTTAACCGATCCGGTCTTTTACACAAACTGTGCTGTAAATTTCTTTTTTCCACGACTATATTTTTGCTCATCTTCATAATTTAAACGATCTAACCGTCATAGCTTTTGAATTCTCCTACCGCACTGCACTTGAGAAACTTTTATTGTCTTCTTTATTGTGCTGTTTCTGGTACAAGTTTCATTCCCGTATGAGGCTAAACTTCAAAAATAATTTTCAAAAAGACACCCTAATACTTAAATTTATATTATAGTAAATTAAAACAAGATAAAGGGCTGTAGTCAACTTAAAAGAGATGACGCTGAATGAATAAGATCAGTAAATGACAGCGTGAGAGAATTAGGCTAGTTTTGCATTGAGGGTAGTAAAATAACTGACGTTGGCAAAAGAAGAGAAGTTATAAAATTCAGACTAGCAATAACAAGGCGAGCTGTTCTAAAATAGGTGAAGATGCCAAAGGGACGAGACATGTGATCCCAAGTCAAAACGACAAACTAGCAATCCGCTCTTGAAGACCCAAATAGGAGGCTACGTTAACTACAGGAATATTTTACCCAAGAGGCTCTGATGATTATTAATCTCACAGTATAGCTACATGTCCTCGGGAGATATAATGGCTGTAGTTGTACCTTGGTTATAGCCGTTGGCAGCACCAACGTGTCAAAGCAATGTTTGCTGTCTGTATCGTGGAGCACGCAAGCCACATTGGGGCTTGCAAGACATCACACAGCGGCGACGTGAGTGGCTCATGGGAGATAAAGCATGTAACGCATGAATACACAAGCGTAATAAAATACTATGCTCACTTATTTTCGATTAATTTAAACCCAATTATAGTAAAAAGTTTTTAATAATGGTCGGTTTTGGTTGTACAAAGATCACCTTCGAAAAGAATGGTGTGGTAAGTGTCACATTTATAGACGGACGGAAATTGTACTTTCGGATGATGTTATGTAAAAGTCTCATTCTTCAGCCCGCAAAAGCCGATCTGCTATAAATAAATGAATAATGATTTCAAAATCGAATGATAGCGATGATTAGCTACGAAACACCTAAAAGGTGTGGTTGTAAGAGGACGATGTCCTCAGAGACTTACGGTATCATATAACACTTTTATTAATGCGCCGAAGATCAAAATTTTACACTTGTGAATGAATATATTTTCCTCTGAACGCAGTATCTATTCAAGTGGGTTCTTGATTATAAAGGTACTGTAAAGAAAACGTTAAGAAGAGAATTTAACTTACCTGACTTTCACGTGAAGTTTGGTTGCTGGCACCCCTACCTATTGTTAATGCAACCACAACGTGCGGCGCGTGTAAATGCACCTCGTGGAAGAGTCGCAAAGTCGGAGTGAGTCGGACAGTAGCAGTAAATTGAGCGATAACGGATAATGTGAATGTGTACGCAAAGTAATGATGAAACTAACATTTGTGATAGAACGTCGACGGAGCAAGAAAGACGGCAGTATTACAAGAAAAGTAAAGAAATAAGTACACCGTTACTGTGGTCTAAACCGTATAACAAAATTAATCAACACTGTGCAGTTGGTACCAATTTTGTATATTAACTGTTGGTGCTGCAAAAGCAAAGTCAACATTAAGAATTTAAAACTCAGAACAATTAACTGTTGGTTTTTCCTTCAATTTAATCATCTTCCCATAAAACGACGTAACAATTTCGTTGGCAGGCAAATTAGATCTGAAAAAAAATAAAACCATTGAGGACGCGAAGGGTAAACAATTAGCATTTACATGTCATAAGCATAAATAGCCAGCTATTATACTAAAGAGTAGCCATCCAAACGTGATGGGATCAATTTATTATGCTCTAACTGCAGTAACCATTTCACTCGCAGAACTGTCATTACAGTATGCTGTATATATGGATTCCCATGTCAGGATAAGTTGCAGTTGAAATCCTTTGATTAAACTGCACATGTAGTATTGTGAACAGAACTACGACCAATGTCTGTAATGCAGATTATTGACTAACAACATTAACAGTGTTTTTGAATTGCTTCTTTATGCAAAACCAGACTTATGCTCTGGTCACAATTTCAGCGTAGTGGTTTTGGACAGTGTAATAGTGTTGAAAGTGTGTCCCACTTCTTTTTCATTTAATTCTAAAACAGCTTTTAGAGGAAAGCTTAGTTGTGTCCTTGCGTGCAGCGGTCAAATAAATGCATAGTATTTGTCAATTTTGATATAACGCCTGTCAGAACACTCGAGTCCGAGAACCGACATTACTGCGGTCACTAAGTATCGTCTTTGAACGAATCGCTACTTGACTCAGAGAAGGTATGGATTAACTTAGGAGACAGAGTCAATGGGGCGATAGTATGCACTTGGAAAACATCAACCCTTATTTGAGGGAAGTCGTGGGGTATAACAGAGTCAGTAAAGGGCGTGAACAACCTCGGAAAGTATCGTTTGCCAAGTTACACTGACGCAAGGGAACTTCACAATGTCGTCACAGTCTGGTGGTGGGGACAAAGTCTTGGGCCTCAGGCACGTGCTAGCAAGCGTTGTCGCAGCCGAAGCCTACGAGAAAGACAGGCCACGGCCTGATGCGCTTGATCAGCAGACAAACTACGCTTCTGCACCCGTTAAGTCGTAATTGCGTGTTTATCTACAAATGAGAGTTGCATCTTCTACTGTGACTCTATTATAGAGTGTTATTGTTTATTAGCCCTACAACGATCCGAAGTCCATAAGTCCATAAGCCTACTAATAATTTGTTATGGCTGTACTGGGTATAGTAAAATTTAATAGGTTGGATGAGGCACTACATATCTTGTATGAAATGAGGATTGTTAAGCAGTAGAGTTGAATGAATGAATGAATATCGTGTGACTAGGGCCTCACCTGAGGTAGACCCTTCGCCGGGTGCAAGTCTTTCGATTTGACGCTACTTCGGCGACTTGCGCGTCGATGAGGATGGAAGGATGATGATTATAAGAACACAACACCCAGTCTTTGAGCGGAGAAAATCTCCAACCCAGCCGGGAATCGAACTCGTGGGTTTAGAATTGACATTCTGTCGCGCTGACCACTCAGCTAACGGGGGCCGACAGCAGTAGAGACTAAATGCAATAAACGAACTGTTATACCATTTATGCAAAGCATAGATCTTAAATTAGAGCTACTGCACAGTCGTGTATTTTGTTGTAGTGCTAGTAATCAGTAAGACTCCATAAAAGCAGAAGTCAGTAGAATATGCCATTCTCGTTAGTACGTAAACACCCAGCTACGTGTTAACACGATTAGAAATGTATTTCGGCTGCTGCGCTGAGCGAGCGAGCGAGCTAGCTCAGGCCTGCCCTCGTGACGTACGTGCCGCGGGCTGTCTTTCTCGTAGACATCTATAGCAGGTGACATGACGTCACTGCTTGCAGACTGGGGCCCACGAGCTATACGTCTGAAAAACGAAGGGGGAAATCGAGATATACGGGTGCTGAAACGAACTTGTGACGTCTCGGTAGTCGATTTGTTCTCCATTTTCGCAAAGGCTCGGGTCCGTGCAGGGTCCGTGGGAAATCAATAGACAACGTATGATCTAAAGGACTTCATTTTGTCTTGTGCTATCGAGAACTTGCATGCATTTAGACGTGCAGTCATGGATTATTAATCTCCTCTGAAAAACTTATTCGCTCCCCACCGGAGACGGTTGCTGTCAGTCTAAGACCTGTAGTATCACGTGCTGTAACGTACGTGCCACGGCCTGTCTTTCTCGTGGGCCTCATTGCAGACAGATCATCGTTTGTAACTTTAATGCGGCTTAATAGGCGAAAGGCTGCAGTGACCTAGGAGAGGCTGCCACCCTTAAAACCTGTTTGCCGCTGGCTTTCTCGCTCCAACAGCTGGAAGCCACACGAACGACTGTATAGACACACAAGGTGCATGACACGTCAGATTAAGGATTTGCAAAAGACCAGTTCCAGTTACGTTTACAAATAATCGCAAGACAGGGTGACGAACGACATGAAGATGCACAACAGCAAGCGTGAGCGTATCACAGTTAAAATAGACACTACCACCGAGATTTCATGAAGAAACTGCATTGATGACAGAGATCGAAATGTCAGGAGAAAGCGTGAAAGACACTTTTCAAAAATATAGCAAATGCGTTAACAGTAATGACGTACATATTAATGAATTCCAAAGTACAACTGAGGGTTGTATTACAGAATTAGGTTGCCAAAGACATACTTGAATCAAGTAGACACTTAAGTTCAGAATGTGGTAGCATAATGTACCAAAAATGAGGAAAGAAGTTCTTCATCACAAGAACATCTTAAAATCAGAGAACGCAGAGTAAAGCAGCAATTTACTGATGTTAGCGAAAGCTTCTAGAATCTGAGCGAAATGCAGGACCAGATAATTGTCGAGAAGATTACCAAGTGGTACATTCCCCCATGGAACCCGTAGTGCATGCGGATACTCCTGAATATCAGAAGAGCTTATCTAGATGGATGCACGAAGCTCCAAACAATGTCTGTGGCTCAAAATTTCTATACTGCAGAGGAATCTCTGTAGACGTTTCTAGAAAGATTCTGGCCACAACGACGACAGTCTTAAGAGAATGTAGAAAGGTATTCAACGTTCACAACTATTCATTCGCATGGTGACAAATAGGAAACCATGGCTCAATTTTTTAAGTATTGTTACCATAAGAATTTGCTGTTGTTCCGGTCACTAGAAGTCGAAGAATAGATGCGTATATTCATTACAAAGTTGCCACAACACCTACAGGGGACTGCTATCCCACGCAGGAAAGAGAGTATGGAACAGTTTAGTTTTACGTTGAAGGATTCGGAATCTTACAGTTCAAGTGGCAATAATTATGCAGATCACAGGCCAAGATTTCAGCCACAAAGACATTTTACACACTCAGAATGCAATTTCCAGCCAAAGACCCTTATATAAAGCAAGGATAAAAACAGAAGTAGGGATAGATTTAACAATTACTGGACGAGGAATAGAAACGGTTTTCCAGGAGACAGTTGTTAACACAACAAGCCTAAACAAGGCAAGAGAAGTGGACAAGAAGTGATCTTCACAACAGTAACTTAAAAAATAGGCTCTCCGATCGCAGTCGAAGATAAAACGCAGTGACCATATTTCAATAACCGACGCAAGTATGGGAACACGAAATCTTTTAATAGAGCCATTTGAAACCGGTTTTGGAAAGGATAAAAGCTTTTAGGGACACAAGGATTAGAGTACAGAAGCTTATTTGCAGAACAGAGTTGTAGTTAATTCAAGAAGGCTTGGAGTCGTTGATGTTGACGCCTTGTGTCAGGAGCATATCAGTAGCAGTAAGACCTCTTTTAAACTAGAAGAACTAGAAGCAAAGAAAAAAGTTTACTTAGCATCCACATATTTTCGAATAACATAGTTAGAAGGGAAGAACACTTCTTTATAAATACACTAAATAGTGAAGATATTCGAGAAGATTTATAGGAAGTCAATCCCACTTTAAAGAAATCTGTTTTCTGTACTGACACTACTGTAATATATGGTAATATTGAAGTGGTAATGATTCTAGACACTGCAAGAGAGGCCACGGTAATTTCAAACGATGCTTTGAAGAAGTGGGAAGCTACCAATTCATATACAATAGTATCCATTCTGGAGGTCAAGCTGGAAGGTGTATTTATGGAGAATAATTGTTGAAGTAACACCACAGATCGACTATGAAAGTGAATATAAAAATGCTGTTAAGTAACATAGGTAATACAGATCCAAATTAATATAATTCTTTATTGTGCTCATGACACACTTCAGCCATAGCCCAGCACCAGATGAGATGACGTGGTTACAAGTAATGAAGGGAAGTGCATATAATGATGTCACGCAACACAGCTTTAGCAAAGAAATGAGGTTACATGAACCTCAAATTAAATTAACTGTACACAATTTTGAAGAACATTAGTACATACGATCTAAAGTTATTGTAGGCACTGACAAGGGCTTTGAATAACCTCAGAACAAATGCCAAGCAAAACATGTACTGTCGTATACAAGAGGTAGGCATAACCAGTAACTGACTAAGTTACAGTCCCAAGGCCCCGCTAACGGAGCTCGTACCACTAGAGGGCAGCACTTCTGATGACGTGTAAAATCAAAATCTTATATAAAATAATAAACGCTCAATCAGCACTAATGTTCATAAAGATCAGTTGTAAAAACAGTATAATAGTACAAGACATTCTATTTGTAACAGCGTCATATAGAATCACATTCGGCATTACTTCTTCATAACTTCAGTAGAGGTCATCCGATACAAAGTTAATTAAAATATCTATTTTTCAAAAAAACATTTCGTTTTTACCAGCACACTTGTGCAAGAAAGGCAACAGGAAAACATAATGCAGTAGTGCAGATTTCATAAAAGAAACGTACAGTTACATGGAATCTTTACGTTTGCAATATGACTAAAAAAAACATTTCGCTAATAAAATTACATATGATCATTAAGAATTCCATAGAAAAAGTTAAAATAAAGGATAGGTCAATGGGGACTCATTGTTTTTCCTACCGACAAGTAAATCACTGAGAAATCAAAGAACCGCCTGAGACTGCATGAAATCTGCTCATTGGTTGTAAGTTCATGGTCTACCTGATCACTCACATATATTTCAGTTTCTTCTAAAATGTCCAGTACTATACTTTATTGCCAAACTGCAAAATGGACATGTCGTCTTTACAGTTTTCAAGCTGATATTGGTTCTCCTTTAAATGATACCCCAACGCGCTTCCACTACTTGCATTACCATTTAGATCTTACACGTCACTAGAAGTGCTGCTCTCTAGCGACTTGTGCTTAAGCCATGGCTCCGTTATCCGCGCCCTGACAATGTAATTGTCGTCAGTTACTGGTTAGGCCTGTTTCTCGTACACAATAGCACATGTTTTGCTTTACATTTGTAGGGACGTTCGAGTATTTCAACGTCCTTGTCAATGCATTTAATGATCTTAGATGTTGTGTACTTATGTTTTTTCTAAAATGTGTGCAGTTAATATCATTTGAGATTGATAGAACTTATTTCTTTGGTAAAGATGTAGTGTAGGATATCATTATTCGCCCTTCTCTTTATTATTTGTTACCAGGTCATCTGATGATGGGCTATGACCGAAACTTGTCATGAGCACAAGAAAGGAATCAAAACTATCTTGATCTGTGTTACTTATGCAACTTACCAGAATTTCTGTATTCATTTTCATACTCGATCTGTAGTATTACTTTTTGAATCCACTTTCGTAGTTACTGTTATTATGGTCAGACACCTCTACCAGGACTTCAGGTCCGATTTGAAAGAACACATCGAAACACTAGTGGAATGTCAAGAGAGAGAAATGATATGCAGGGAATTCGCAGTTGAAGGCCTTAATGCTGATGTAATTTTGGCAGGATTTTGGGGATACTAAATCCAATTCTCGATGGTGCGAAGAACTGTTACCTCTTAATGATTTAGGAGGAAAAGTAGAAGAAGCAAAAACAGAGCAAATTGTCTATATGGACTCAGCAGAAGGCCCAAATTATCGGGACAATTTGACATCTGATATACGAGCTATGCTGAGGAAATACCAAAGGAAAAATACTGAATCCGAAAAATTATATAAAGAAAATAAACTGTTGAAATTCAAGTATTCTGTCGATGGAAGAGAACTGCAAACTGCCAAGATGACGATATAGCACATGAAGAAGGGTAATGTTCATAGAAATTATTTGACTAAATACAGTTTCAATGACGTCCCAATTGTTGACAGTATTAGTTGACCGTCAGTACAAGAGCTATCGAGGGAATAACGGTGTTGTACTGATACTTCTGTTCTTAGGGAGAACGAAATATTGTATTAATAACCTGAAAAATAAGTTTAAAGATTTGCAGCATTTTGAGATCCTTTACGAGTGAAAATAGTCCCAATTCAAATGCTATGATATTGGAAGCACCACGTATGAGTGCGCGTAGATAAGAAGTTCATCTGAATTTTTATACCGGTCTCAAAATCGGCTGAAGTATTACACGTCAAGAACATTACTCGGTCGACTTCTCCGCTTCGCTGATGCATGTTGTAACCCCCTGCCGCTATAGCCGGCCGGTGTGGCCTTGCGGTTCTAGGCGCTTCAGTCTGGAACCTCGTGAGCGCTACGGTCGCAGGTTCGAATCCTGCCTCGGGCATGGATGTGTGTGATGTCCTTAGGTTAGTTAGGTTTAAGTAGTTCTAAGTTCTAGGGGACTGATGACCACAGCTGTTAAGTCCCATAGTACTCAGAGCCATTTGAGCCACCCTGCCGCTATAGGCCTCCGAATTTCAGCGTGTACCATGGCGGTTTCAAACGTAACTATGTAGGTGCGTGAGAAACAGCGTCCTGTATCCGAGTTTCCAGCCAAGGAAGATTTGGTGCACACATGGAGCCCCTCCCCTTCAGCTGTCATTAAGTTTCAGAGAATCACAGATATTCATAGGCGTTTGCAAAATTTATGCGGAGACGTGGCAGTGAACAAATGCACACTGAGTCGTTGGGCGAGGCGTCTAACATCATCACAAGGCCGCGTATTCCTGTCTTGTGTCCCGCGTGCCAGCCGGCTGCAAGCGGCTGTGACTCCTGCAATGTTGTAACGTGTGGATATTCTTATTCGAGGTGCTCGAAGGATCACAACCATACCTCGCTACACAACTGGGCGTCTCAGTTGCTTGCGCATTACGAGTTTGATCGTGACAATTTTTTGTCAAACATCGTCACAGAAGATGATAAAAGGATTCATCACTTCCAATCACAAACAAAATGCCAATCCACGCAGTGGCGCTACACCGCCTTTCCTCCGAATAAAAAGTCAGCAATATCATGGCGACGGTCTTCTGGGACTCTGAAGGGTGATTCCGTTCGAATTGATCCGTCATGTTGCAACGATCAGCTCGTAAATGTACTGTGCTAACTGTGCTACTCTTAGGATATTGAAGATACGACTTAAGCGTCTTCGTCGCCACAAAAATGCAAACGAACTTCTTCTGCAACGGAAGGCCTGACATACGTCTGCTCTTCCGAGATGAGCTCAGAAGACTTCATTGGACTGTTCTTCCTCTTTCACCCTACAGCCCGGATCTCAGACCTTCCATCTTCCATCTGTTTGACCCAATAAAGGATGCACTCCACGGAAAGCAGTACATTGTTTACGGGGAAGTTATTGATACAGCAAGATGTTGGCTCCGACATGAAGCAGTAGAGTGGTTCCGTGCGAGCGTACAGGCCCTCACAGTACGGCGGCGTAAGGCCGTCGCATTGACCCGAGATTATCTTCAAAAGAAGGGTTTTGTAGCCAAAAGCGTGGGCAATAATGTGGTGTACTGGGATCCTGGAAAAAAAGTCAAAATTCTCTGTAGAAAAATAAGTCTTTCAATACTTATTCAACGCTCCTCGTACCACATTTCTTATGCCATTCAATTTCTGCAACAATTTGAAACGACTGGTCCTGCCGGTACCAATTAGAGTTGTTAAAGATGTATATGCCCATTACTTACAGATGCAAATATCTCAGAATTAAAAGCTGCAATCTCGAAACAAATTTTATCGGTTATTATATTACATATCATGCGTATAACTTGATCGACCTTATCGCTTTGCTGACACAAGTTGCAGCCTTCTGCCACTAGAGGGCTCCGAACTGTAGCGCGTAACGTGGCAGTGTGTAACATAACTCTGTCGGTGCGTAAGAAATCGAGTTTCTAACCGCAGAAGACGTGCCTCCAATTAAGAGTCATAGAAAGATGAAAGGTGTGTACGGTGATGATTGTATCAGTAACGTGCGATTCTGCGTTGTTTGTGCTAACCTCAATGGGTGACACAGAGCTCAGGGTGGACGACTAAATATGTCAACCAATGATATTGATCGAAATTCGGTTGATGAACTTTTTCAGAGAAAATGGGAAGATAAATCAGAACAGCTCTCAAGAGAGACGCTCATTTCCAATACGTCCTTTATCCAATTTTTGTGGAAAATGAGTTGTAGCTACCATAGCATTCACCAAATTTTTTTACATCATATTAAACTATGGTTTTCGTTTAAAACGTCCTTTAAACCATTACAATTTAATCATAAAATCCGGAAATATGCCTATTTAGTTTCAGAATGTTCCTTATCCAATCAACCATAGCCGACTCATCTACCGTTAATTTTTGTAACTAAACGACCGAATGTCTTTTGCTTCTTCTAAGCATTGCGTCATTTTTTTCAAAAGTAACTCTTACACACAGTACAACTACCAACCATTTTAAGGAATAGGATAATTTAAAATCATATGTAGGGTATTTTTGCAATGAAACGTGTTGTGGTAGAACTGGCGGTCAGCTGAAGCTAAGTTTTGTTTACTGTTGACGATAAGTTATGTTTTTTGTGTATTGTGAAGTTGGTGCTTGTTTTGTGTGTTCACTATGGCGTTTTTGCTAGTTTTCACTGTCAAAATTCTTGCCAATAACTGAAATTAGGCTGTTTTTAAGTCTTCTTCTGCGTTTAAAGTGAGCCTCTGGTTTTAAAAGTGTACTGTACAGGGAGTGTTACAGGCCAAAAAAGTTGATGAACTTTGTGGTTAACCAATGGAGGAACTACATCCTCAAACTACTGAATTACAGGTTATGAAGGGGCCGAAGATAACTTCATGCCAGTAGAACAAAGGAAAGAAACGTATAAAGGATCCAGATCAATGGAAAAAGACAGTAGAGAAGCGGAAGCTATACACGTCAAAGACTTTGCCAAGACTACCTCAGTGCCTTCATTCTGATCAAGTTTTTAAGTGTGATCAGCATACAATGCAAGATTTTTTCTAAGAATAAAATTGATCAGGATAACTATACACTTAAATATACTGTGAGTGAAACACCTAAACGGAAAAGAACTAATGAAGATGAACGGAAACAAATAACTAAAAATTGGAATCGCTGTCTAATTCCGCATACCAAATCTGGAAACACTTCTTTGGTTCGGTTATGTAAGAAATTCTTTTGTGGCATATTGGTGTTAATGAGAATAGAGCTCAACGAGTTTGTAAGAGACATTTCCACTCCAGAAATATAGCTGTAGAGAATACAGGAGGAGACAATATGTCTAAGCTCTTTGAGGCTAAAAGGCATTCTGTAAAGTCATTCATAAAGAGTCTTTGCCGACTTGAAAAACATTATTACAGAAACACTAGAATTCCAAGACAGTATTTTTCGAGCCATCTTTCAATAAGTAAGTTTCACAAGGCTTAAAATTCAAGAGTAGAAGGCGATCTTCAAGTTCCATATTCATATTGTTATGAAATATTTGTCAAAGATTATAACTTAAGCTTTGGCTCTCCTGCTGTGGACAAGTGCTCCAAATGCATCCAGTTTTAGTTGAAATTAGATAACGGGGACAAATCGGTTGAAATTGATTTCAATCTCCACGAAAAGAGGGAAGAAGCATTCTTTAATTTACTGAAAACTGAAAATGAAAATTAAACCACCCTATCCCTTGACTGTCAAAAGAATTTGGTTTTACCCAAAATCCCTGACCAGGCAGCTTACTATGGTGACAGTTCTATTTATTTAACTTTGCTACCTGCCAAGGTATATCTAAAGATAAGCAGACAAAAGACAGTGTTTTATATATGTCACCGGACAGAATCTGACTTCAAAAAAGGTACGAATGAAATTGCATCAGCAATTAGTCATAGGCTAAAACATACTTACTTGGAAGGGGTGGAGGACAAAACCGGAACAGTTGAATGATGATTGTACTTCAATACTGGTTGGTAAATGAAGCGCCGCCAAATATTAAAGACATTGTTTTAGTATTCCGTGTACCAGGTCATTCGTATATGCCGCCTGATCGTGTATTTGGCAGAACTGAGAAGGAAATTCATAATTATGACACTATGATTAACCCTGAGAAATACATTGAAATCTTTTGGAAATGTGGAACGGCTTTCAGTATGACTGAGTGCTGTAATATTTTTGACTGGAAGAAGGTGTGTGAAAATAACCAAAAGAAGCCACGAAAGTGGCACTTTAAATTTTCAATTGCTAAAATATTTATTATAACACTAGGCAATGTGCCAACCTGTGAAGTACTTGTTGTAGGTGAACCTCGGTATAGCACCGATCTCGGAAAGTCGTAAAAAGCACTCTGACCTGGATTTAAAGTTCAAAACTTTGAACTACCGTTAGTACTACCTGGAGTAACAGTGAAAGAGCTGAAAGTTGAAGATGTCAACAAGATTCTGACTCTTCACGTTGGGGAAAACTGGGCTCAGAACGAAGACCTAGCCTTCTACAAAAATATTATATTCAATCCAGTACAGAATAGACCTGAAGAACAATCTGATGATGGAAACGCCGGTGGACATATGGACGATGAAAATGGCTTTTAATTATTCCACAGCATTTAATAGGACAAATCCGGATTTAAATAAGTAAATGACAACCCTTAAGGCACTTTTAAATTCATGTTTTCTCTAATGTGCGTAGTTTTAATGTAATGTTATTTTTTTATACTTTTCTGGTAAATGTATATTTCTATCTGTTTTCCTAACTTAACCAGAAATTATTTCAGTTGTTTTAAAAATACCTACAGACACCGTCTCCACAAAAATTAAATTATATACATTTACTAAACAAATATTGATTACAATTTTTCCCGTATTTTATTTTTCAAACTGTCTCATATCCAAAGTTCTTATTTTCAAAATCTCTCTTCTCAATTTTTTGGTTCCAAAAAGTCCCTTATGCAAGAGTTTTTATTTATAACAAAATTTTGAAATAAGTTATTTTATCATGTTTTTAATAACAAAAATAGATAACTAAGAAATATGCAGAACAAATTTCAAGTTTATACATACAACAGAATTTGTTAAATACGTTTTGTAATAATTACCAAAATTTATGCGGATAGGATAAAGGTCATTTTGGAACTAAGCGACTCAAGTAAGAGGGGCGTATCACGAGAGCGTAAAGAGGTCATCATTACAGAGATGCAGTACAGAAAACTGTGTGCAATGTGGGTACCTAGAATGCTCCCTACTGACATGAAAGAGGCCAGATTAGACATCTCTCAACAGTTTCATTTGCGTTCTGAGCGTGAGGGTGATGGGTTCCTTAAGAACCCTTGGACAGAGGATGAAACCTGTGTTTCCCATTTTGATCCAGAAAACAAGAGAGCATCAACTGAGTTCTGCCACAAAGGATCACCAACGACAAAAAAGTTGAAGATCATGGCATTAACAGAAAATTGTCACTCTCGTCGCATTATGGTGGCATCTTCATGGTGTGTGAAATTGGAATTTATGCCTAAAGACACCACCATAGACTCTGCAAGGTACTGCGAGACATTTAGAAAACTGAAAGCTTGAATTCGAAGAATTCGTGCACACATGGAGAGGCCTCTCCTTCAGCATTACATTGCCAGACCCCTCCTATACTTAAATCGTACCTCCCGGAACTTCTCTTTGACAGTGATGAAGCGGAGCAAGTAGAGGTGTGGTGTGGCTTCGTCAACAAAATCAAATATTCCACAGTAACGGTATCATCATACTGATCTCTCATTGTGAGAAATGTGTTCATCGTCAGGATGACCATATTGAGAAATAAACCTGTATACATGAAGAATAAAGATTTAGAATGTTAATGAAGTCCGTCTTATTTTAAAATGTTTAGAAGTTTTAACACAAAAATTCGGAGGCGTTAATTTTTCGCACACCCTCGTAAAACAGTGAATATTATGGCATGCTCTGGAAATCACCATTTACCCGTAGAAAACAGATCACGCATTGTGGCGCAAGCACAAATAATACATCTTGCAACTTATCTCACTAACATTTTTCATTGGAACTAGATTAGACCATACGAAAATGAAATCATAGAGCAAATAAAAAGTAAAAGTATGAACGATCAACATGAATAAGCAGTTCTTATGATACAGAGTCAACATCCAAAAGTGATGCAGTTATCGCCAACTGTAATAACCATTTCACATACCAGAAGCGCAGTAGTTAAGGTCTTGGAACCCAGGTATGTAATTCGAATTCTGTTGATGGGTGACATATTCAGTATCAACTATCTCTCAGCAAGGGACTGAGAAAGGGAGATGCATAGATTTTGCTCGCTTGACTGTGAATCAATATACTAAGTTAAATACCAAATACCTATTCATTCCCCGTGGAGGGAAGATGTGTGTTACTTGGAGGGAAGATGCGTGTTACTGTTGGCAGTAGCGCGGTTCTCTCTCTGGGCGTCGATCACGACAACCTCTTTAGTACTATTTGAGACGAAAAGGCTATATGACATGGCGAGATGTGAGTGTAAAATAAAGGCAAGAAAATTATGATATATAGTCCCTTTGACGACGAGGTGATGAGAGACACAGCACAAACTCCGACTGGGGAGTGTGGGAAAGAAACTCTGTCCTGATATTTGAAACGAACCATCCTGTCTTTAGGTATAAGTGATTTATGGAAATCAAGGAAAATCTGAATGTGGATGGGTGTACAGTGGTTAGAACCGACTTCCTCGCGAGTGCGTATCTAGTGTCTTACCAGTGCGCTGATAGTGGGAGAATGCCTTCCGCGAAATGTTGGTGCGACGTATCATTGTACTTGCTGGGCTTGGCTCGAGTTCACCACAGAAGAATCAAGTCAGCATAGCTCGAACGGATACACCATCATGCATACAGTTTACATGAAAATTTATTCCAACTTTCCAATATATTTTGATAACTTACTGCACAAGAACATGATTAGGTGTGCGTAAGATATTCCCAAGTCAACAGTACTGTTTACTGTTTCATTCATTCTAGCAACTAATTTTCCATCAAAACAGCTATAAGGTCTCAGGGTAATGCGTTTCACATAGTGTAACATACGTCTTAGAATCATACTTAAATGATGTTCTGACAAGACAAAGCAGTTCATCTGTCCTGTGTTTACTAAATAGCTTCTGCTGTCCATTAAAAAAAATGGCTGGAAACCACAAATTTCATAAGCGAACGGATGTAGGAAAATGTCAGTATAAGGATCCCCAACTAGTCACATAGAAGCGTGTACAATTTTCGCCAACAAACAAGCTTCGTGAATGTGCGCCATTTACCGTCCTGATGACTTACTTGGAGTCTGAATGCATTCTCTCTGCTTCAACTGAGGTGCTCCAAAACAGTAATCCATATGATATCTGCAAATTAAAAAGAATAAAATAAATCTATTTTCATTCAACACGTGCACTGACTGTGGATAATACCCGAGTCATAGTTCCACAAAGTGTCTTGTCTTCAGATATGTAATGAGTACTGGCAAAGTGAGGTAAATGGCGAGGTTTTTATCGATAAGTTAGTAATCGCATAAGGATTTACACTGGAAACCTTTGCTGAATTCAATACATTTGTGTTGTTTATCATACTGAAACTTTTGCAGGATGAAAGCTTCTGTCTTTTGTGACTTTTAGGTAAGTGTTAGAAATACCCTAAAACCATATAAAAGCTAATTACCTCTTTGGTTCATTCCGAGTGTAACCTCTTCGTTTTCTCGTTTTCCTTGAATGCTTACTGTAGAGTATAATTAGTCTGGAATCCCCTCTATGCTTTCCGGATAACGCGTGAGGGATAACGACAATATTGGAGCAAAGCTGTGTTCCTTAGTATACACACAATATACTTTAGTAGTGAATTTACTCTAAAGCAGATTATTCAAGAACATGAGAAAATAGTAAGAACAAGATCGAGATGGTCAGATGATCCAAGGGTATGTCTTTTGAAACTAGCAAACTATGGAATAACGAATGTCGCAGTACAATTGGATCACATATGTTTGATATATTTATAAACATATTTCACACCCCAAATAAACAATGTAAAGGAGCAGCAGATCTGTCAAGCGTCTCGGAGCACAACAGCTCGCTTTTTCAAGACGTGCTAACACAAAATTCGCCTGAGACAAAGCACGCTCCTGTACAACAGAAACGCGACACCGACAGTCCCTCGTAATTTATAGTTGGGAGGAAGCAGCTCGCGGCTAAATCCCATTCCTGCGTTTTCCCGAGAATTGTGGAACGTTTCGGGCTGTAATAGAAGCTTGTGTGCGACCGGAGGGTAGAGAAATATTTCCATGTTAAAAGGAATTTTCCAGCCAGGTGAAAATCTGCCAGGAGCAGGGATGCAAGAGCAAAGCGAATCGATTCCGACCGTGGCAAGTGGGAGATCTGCTGTGGTAAAGGCACTGAATGATGGTGAAGCACGTGCTAAGCTCTGTTAACCGTTACTCAGAAAATAACAGTGGAAAATAAGTGTTAATTGCATATCGAAATCAGGTACCTCGGAGAATTCAACATTGCCTCAGCGCAGTCTTATCCGCAAATCTGGCAACAAAATGTTTCACCATGAGAATTTTAGGAATATTATGAAACAGTGCTCAAAATATTTAAAATACAGCAAGTGCCACATTATTTTCCTTTCATAGCAACTGAGAGAATGAAATAAGAGAATGGGTACTTGCAAGTAAGTGCCGTATTATACACTGAAGAGCCAAAGAAACTGGTACCCCTGCCTAGTATAGTGTATGGCCCCTGCGAGAACGCAGAAGGCTGCAACACGACGTGGCATGGACTCTACCAATGTCTGAAATGCCCGTCCGGCAAACCGCACGGGCTAACGCACTGCTTCCCGGGCGGGAAGACGTGCCGGTCCCCGGCAAGAATCCGCCCGGCGGATTAGGGTCGACTTCCGGTGTGCTGGCCAGCCTGTAGATGGTTGTAACGGCAGTTTTCCATCTACCTCTGCGAATGCGGGCTGGTTCCCATTATTCTGCCTCAGTTACACTGTGTTTGTGATTGCTGAGCAAACACCGTTTCCATGTACGCGTACACCACATTTATTCTACCACGCTAACATTTGCGGCTACACTCGTCTGATATGAGATGTTCCCGGGGTGGTCCACTGGGGGCCGAACCGCACAATACCCCTGTGTTCGGTGTGGGGCGGCGGTGATGTGGGTGGACTGCTGTGCCCTGTTGCGGGGCTGTGAACCACTGAGGGCTACGACGGGACAAAGCCTCTCCGTCGTTTCTACGTTCCCGATTTAATTCATACATACATACAAACACATATAGTGTGTGAAATAGTGCTGGAGGGAATTGACCCCACGAAACCTACAGGGCTGTCCATAAATCCGTAAGGGTACCAGAGCATGGAGATCTCTTCTGATATGCACGTTGCAAGCCATCTCATAATGTACATGTGTGGCCAGCAAAAATGTTGAAATTCAGAAGAGTGTTCCTGGAGCCAGTCTGTATCAATTCTGGACATGTGGGGTGTGGCATTGCCCTGTTGGAATTGCCCAAGTCCGTCTTAATGCACAATGGACATGAATGGATGCTGGTGATCGGACAGGATGCTTACGTACGTGCCACCTGTCAGAGTCGTATCTAGAGGTATCAGGGGTCCCATATCATGGATTCATGAGGCTGTCTCCATACCCGTACACGTCCATCCGCTCGATACAACTTGAAACGAGACTCGTCCGACAAGGCAACATGTTTCCAGTCTTCAACACTGCAATGTCGGTGTTGACGGGCCCAGGCGAGACGTAAAGCTTTTTGTCGTACAGTCACCATGGATACACGAGTAGGGCGTCGGCTCCGAAAGCCAATATCGATGATATTTCGTTGAATGGTTAGCCCACTGACATTTGTTGATGGCCCAGCATTGACATCCTCAACAATTTGCGGAAGGGTTGCACTTCTTTCACTTTGAACGATACTCTTCAGTCGTCGTTGGTCCCGTTCCTGCAGGGTCTTTTTCCGGCCTCAGCGATGCTTTATCGAATTCCTCATATTAACGGTATACTCGTGAAATGGTCGTACAGGAAAATCCCCACTTCACCGCTACCTCGGAGATGCTGTGTCCCATCGCTCGTGCGCTGACTGTAAATCCACATTCAGACTCACTTAAATCTTGATAACCTACCATTGTAGCAGCAGTAACCGATGTAGCAACTGCCCCAGACACTTGTCTTATATAGGGGTTGCTGATCGCAGCGCCGTATTCTGCCTGTTCACATATCTCTGTACTTCAATACAGATGCTTATACCAGTCCCTCTGGCGTTTCCGTGTAGTGTAGAGCTTTTCCAGAATTGTGACGTTTCGATGCAGCAAAGTGCGTTTTCTGTGCCTGTTACAGTTTTCTGTAGGAGTGGTAAGAGTTTTGCTGTTCAAATGATAGGCCTTCTGAATAGATATCGAATATTTTGTGTTTTTTCTGAGACACTGGAGCAGTGTATTGATGCTGCCTTTGACACTGTTCGGATGCAGCATGGCCGATGTGAACGTCTGAGAGAGAACATGCTACAACCCGTATACGATTGCGTTTTGGCACATGGAAACCATTTCCAGCATATACTGTAAGTGTGGCTGCGTGATACAGCGCGTATTAGACAGCTGTCTCTGTAGCAATGTATGATTGAATAAATGGTCTCTAGCATGGAAACCACTGATTTACGGACATAAGTTCATTACACCTTTTATGTTCCATATGCTCTCATCGATCAACCCCTAGAGTTTGGAAAGAAATCACCATAAATTTAATACTTTGGTGAGCACCTGTACACCTCAAAATAAATATTCCTCTAAACGAAACGTCGTGTCATGCTGAACGTTAGCGCGTAAAGAAAGTGTTGCCGCTACTTGCAATACACGCTGTCGACTTATTTGGCACGGCAAAGCCATTTCGTACACACGTAAATGGAACAAAAAATTAACTAAAATGATTTGGTAAGCGCTCAAATCACATAACATAAATTTTGTCTTCCAAAAAGTAACCTTGTGCTTCATTTACGCAGGTGTTCAAACTGTTGACCATAGACCGAAAGACACTTTTACAATTGCCATTCAAAATAACTATGAACAAATGTAATTACAATGGATGATATGATAAAGCAAGCACTGGTGATTGGAAGTCAAATATCGTTTGGTGTAGTTGGGGCTTCGTCATTGATTGCATCTTTGATTCGAGCCGCATCGTCCCTCATACATTATTGGAGCCCCTGCATCAATGACCACAGTCTTAATTAAAGCAACAGCGGGACCGAAAGACAAGAAACTACTGTCAACAGTCAGACTCCAATAATGACCAGCTATGTGGCGTGCAGGAAACGCTCTCATTGAGCTAGTGAGTTGGGAAGAGACAGCGAAAAGATGTAGGCACAAGCCTGTGAAATATATGACGCATTGGGGTAATCCGCGTAAATTTCCGAGTCCGATACACACTAGCAATCATCTTAATCTCCATCATGATAACTGCCAAAATTGTGTTTAACTGCCGGCCGAAGTGGCCGCGCGGTTCTGGCGCTGCAGTCTGGAACCGCGCGACCGCTACGGTCGCAGGTTCGAATCCTGCCTCGGGCATGGATGTGTGTGATGTCCTTAGGGTAGTTTATTGTTGTTAATACTTGTAATACAGTTTAAACAATAATCCGTCTTCTGCATGCCTGAAGTTACTTCACTTTTCATCCAAATCCTACTAGAATACGTTTGCCATGTTATGTCACTCTAGAATCTGTGGGTTCTATGCTTCTCTCTTTCTCATGGCATATCCAGCTTTTCATTAGTGTTGTCTCGTGATCGTTGACTAACAAATTTACAGGCGTTCTCATTTCATTATGAATGCTTGTGTAACAAACATTCTGAAAAATGCGAAGTCCCATACTCAGGACATGAGCACAGGAAAGCGGGTAAGGAAACCTGCATCATCGCTCATGACAAGGTCCTGGTAGTGCCGGTTTGTCGTTTCCCTCTTCAGACCTGATAAGAAGTACTAAGTGTGTACCTGTTTCGTGTGCATGACGGTCATAAGTGTTTTGGACAGTGTATGGTGTTGAGTTTGTGTTGTTATGAATGAGAGGAGGGGAGATGGTGATACCCAGTGCCAGCACATTGTCTTTTTCACAGCAAATAGCATCAAGGGGGCCGCTGACCTAAACGTCCCCATCCGGCGGACGAAGCACCGTTAAGTGTTACATGCTCTCACACTGCAGAGAGGTTTGGAACTTAATCCAGGATAGGCGCAAAGACAGGAGATCAAGAACTTAACGTCACCAACTCTCCTCCAATTGCCAGCCAAATACTGGCAGTGAAAGTTTCGTCCATCACCAGGATGCGAACTGGCTTGTCTCCGAGTCGAGCGCCACCGCACTAGGGGATATTAGCGACCTCGGCTTTGGAAGCGGGTAACATACAATCTGATTGTATATAATACATTTAAAGATGAAACAGTTACCTTTCTGCATCCGTTTTAGTGAATTCGCTTGTGGTTTCCACTGTTTATGAAAACTCCAGGGATAATTCATTGTTGGTGCGTGTGGCTCATTTACGAATCACTGGGCCTTTAGTTGGACGTACGATAGAGAGTCGCGTGAGACTAATCCCATATGCCTCTCACGTTAGGCTGAAGAACCCAAGAGCGACGTCATGAACGAATCACTGTTGTCATCCAATTCGACGTTCGCAATTTGATACTGAAGACCAGACTGCTGAAGTGCAGTGATGCAAAATTCTTTACCTGTAGCAAGAAATAAATGATGTTTTCCAGGTTTTATAAGATCGATACACAAAAGGGGTTAAAATAAATTTCGGAATTACACAAACTCGTCTTCTTCTACAGTGAAAAGTGCGCAACAGAGCTTCTCTCATTTAAAGTTATCTACCCCTAACTCGATCTCAGGCAGATCTCAATACTTAGTCTGCAAATAATGTTACGGTACCTCGTTCACGTTGCACAACCAGTTCCACGACGTTCTTCTTGTTTCTCCGTCACATTGGCATAAAACGGCATCCTGTAACTTATAATATCTCGTAGGTTCTCTCCGTCTTTTTAAATCTCCAAGGCACACAGTTTTCGTACCCCATGGTCAAAGTTAAATTTCGGTTTGTAAGTGCTGAAGAGGAAAATGGTTCTGGTTATCTAGTTTTCGGTCTTACAGTTTATACGTTACATATGAAGATATTTGATATGCATGTTACAGCCTAACGTCATGAATACTGTCTGATCATCAACGTACCGACTCTAAGTGTACTAAAATCTTAACGTGACTTACTTCGAAGTTACGGAAGATTTCATCATTTAATTGGGGTTATTTTATATCAAAATTCAACGAAGACCGAATATTTTCTGTGAAGTGAGAGTAAACATTTTATGATAGCCACTTTTATGGTGCAACAACCCACTTTCCAAGATTTAAAATATTGGAGAAGGGTTAGGTTTTAGTAATGTAAGAAATCTTCCTAAGCCTGTCACAATCTGTAACAGTCTGAGATCACGTTCAGCAATAGACACATTTATTAGTATTTTAAACATTTAACAGATGTGCATGCTATTTCTGTGGGAACATGTACGGAAGGCGTGCATTATTACGACGATACGAATAAGTCTTCATTACTGCAAAGCTCGTTTAATATTTCTGCCCCATAAAAAGTATCTGCCTCGAAAGTTCGTACGTATAAATTACCAGACGCCGCTTACGTGGTAATTAAAAGGCCGATAAAACACAACTGGTTAACAGAGTTTCAGCAAAATGTCAAGATCAGACGCCTCTCAACTGAAATCTGTTATAGCATTTTTCAGACTCTAGTAGCTTTTGAAACTGAGTTGGACGGAGACTGTGAAATATTTAGCACTATGAGCAGCCGTCTGGGTCGAAGACTGAAGTACATTACGCATGGCAGCATCATGTTTTGAAAGTAATCCGCTCATAGAGGCAGCAATAAAAATCCACAGTGCTTGCAGTGGAATGACAGATATAAACAAACAGAAACACACCATATTAAATAATTAAGGTATTATTTAAATTCTGAGGCAGTTTACTGAAAAATAATCTCGGCTATGCACTGAGTACCTCAGGGATAATATTTCGAATATGTGGAAACACACATACCGGATATCTACGCTTTGAAATACAGGACTCTGGGTAACTAATGTTGCCATTACAGATCAAACAGGTAAAGAGCATTAGAAAGTAATTACCTCTGTTTCTGAAAAATAATACGTAAAATCTTTTCCCGCAACTTTTTTTCAGTTACATGGATTAGACGATTAGGTTTTTATGCTTTTCAATCTGTATGCGACTGGAGGTCGGTTACAGAATTTCTACTGGTGCGCAAGACATCTCTGTACTGCCTGGCAGGTATTAACAGGTTAGTAACGTGAAGAGGTATGACTAGCATCACACACACACACACACACACACACTCACACACACACACACACACACACACACGCGCGCGTGTGTAGTCGATCTGTATGGCCGGACAGGATTTTGAACCGCCGTTCTCCCAGACCGAAGTCTGATCTGTTGTCACTGTGTTGCCTCGCTCTGTGATGTAATTAAAGGCTGTGGCCATAAAGAAGGAATCAGCCTTGCTTTCATCTTATGTGACGTAGGGAAACCACGGAAACCTAACCCAGACGACCAGACGGGTATTAAACGCAGAATATCGCTAATGCGTAAACAGCGTCTAACACAGTAAGGTACACTGCCGATCAGCAGTTCTTGATACCATTGTCAACGGGTAACGAGAGGAAACGAAGGAAAATCTTTCTTCTTTAGCTAAGTACTATATGCCAAGTAAGGCATTCATTGATTTCCAGTCCAAACTAGTTGGCCAAGATTTATATGTACAGTATGAGTTTTCACCATAATTAGTAAAAATATTGAACTGGAACTGTTAGTTCCCCTGCATCTAGTACTTTCACAATATGCTAGTTTGATGTCGTTAAATATTTATATTAATAGAGGATGCTCTAAAATTACCATTATAAACTTGGGGGACTTGTAGCGGAAACTGAGTAGACGTTATTATGAATTTGGACCCATCTCCTTAAACGTATCGTTTCCGTGCTACAGTCGTTTGAAAGTTAGCTAGGTATGGATGCAACAGGGTAGTCGTTGTTGGAGGTGCTTACGTCGGATCAGCAAAAGTCATTTGACGTATATCAAACCTCTCTGACCTGGTTCGGCCTGATTCACGCGTCTGTGAGTGTTAGAGCAACATGGCTGAGTACAAGCTCGCAGATTACACCGACGTGATCCTTCTGTAATGCGAAGTACACTGTAATGGAAGAGCTGCTCGTCCCCTTTATCAAGATCGGTATCTACAACACCCCACTCCATCGCGCGTCCTTTTCACCACAATTACGCAAAGGCTTCAAGTAAAGGGTATCTTGACCGTCAGCGGGCGTGACCGTGGTGTTCCAAGCAGATTCCGCGCACACGAATTGGAACTGGACGTACTGCATTAAGTTTCCTTTTTGTTTGTTTGCGTATTAATGAATGGAACTGTAAATCAAGTGATTAATTGCAAAATTGGTTGTGTTACCAATATGTTTTCAAATGGATGTAGTGTGAAAACGGTAAGTTTCTAGATATGGGATCCAATGCAAAATATTATCGACTCATTTACGTCTAGAAGTCCTAAATGACTGTAAGGGGAATTTCTGAGCACCTCGTATATTACAAAAAATGGTTCAAATGGCTCTGAGCACTATGGGACTTAACTTCTGAGGTCATCAGTCCCCTAGAATTTCAGGAGTGCTAGTTCTGCAAGTTTTGCAGGAGAGTTTCTGTAGTTTGGAAGGTAGGAGACGAGGTACTGGTAGAAGTAAAGCTGTGAGGACGGGGCGTGAGTCGTGCTTGGGTAGCTCAGTCGGTAGAGCACTTGCCCGCGAAAGGCAAAGGTCCCGAGTTCGAGTCTCGGTCCGGCACACAGTTTTAATCTGCCAGGAAGTTTCATATCAGCGCACACTCCGCTGCAGAGTGGAAATCTCATTCTGGAAACATCCCCCAGGCTGTGGCTAAGCCATGTCTTCTTTCTTTCAGGAGTGCTAGTTCTGCAAGCTTCGCAGGAGAGCTTCTGTAAAGTTTGGAAGGTAGTAGACGAGGTACTGGCAGAAGTAAAGCTGTGAGGACGGGGCGTAAGTCCTGCTTGGGTAGCTCAGTCGACAGCCGGCACGGTAACTCAGCGTGTTCGGTGTTGATGGATCAGCAACGAACTGAAACGGGTATCTTGCGACGTCCGCCCCGAGCAGATACAACGATCAAAAACGAACAAAATGAGATCTAAAAAAAAAAAAAAAAAAGTCGGTAGAGCACTTGGCCGCGAAAGGCAAAGGTCCCGAGTTCGAGTCTCGGTCCGGTACAGTTTTAATCTGCCAGGAAGTTTCACACCTTGTAGTACTTTATTAAATTATTACCCTCTTCGTCCTTGGCATTGAACTTAATTTTCACTAATTTAAGACTAATTTAAGACTAATAACGACGCATCTTCCTTTTGCCTTAAACTGAATCATATGGTAGCCTCGACAAAGCGTCTGCTACACAGTTTTCTACGCCTTTTACGTAACAGTTTTCGTAATCAGACATACGTATAAACAAAGCCCACCTCGTCCATCTGTCGTGCAACAGACGACAATTCACTAAAAATGTTAGTACTTACTGACCGTTATGCACTAAAACCTTATACCACCGTAAGAAACCTTTGCATTTCTGTAGCATATCATCTAAACATTCAGGTCGATCAGTTTCACGCTTTACTACTTTGTTACGATCGCGAGCATCTATCATAGTCCTCACTCCTCCATTTCTTGTTTCTTGTTTTGTTATCAAAACGAGAGGAATATTACGCTGAATCCTAGGTCGTTCTGTTATTCCCCATTCCTCCATAAGGATTATTTTCTTTCGTACTGATTCTTTCCTAGCTAATGGCCTTTGATAGACTGTTCCGATAAAAGGTTGATGTGGTACTGTTTCAACTTTATATTCAAAGTCAAGTACAAGACTAGGTTTATCAGAAAACACCTTTTTGCTATCGGCCAAACTATTTTACAACTCTCCCTTCTATTCTATTGATATTCCAGAAATTCTCTCAACTATTTCTCTGAGTTCATCCTCAGATGGATACATCTGGCTCCAATTTCTAACATGATAACTTTCAGCTCCTTCACTCAAACCCACACCAATTGGCCACGTAATTACCTCAAATTAGCCTCACTCTCCTCATAGTTTACTCAAATTTCATCAAAATTTACTATTAGTTTACCTCCTTCCACTTAGAAAAGTCATTACCTACCTATCACGATCAATAATTACTTTATGCTTCACTGTCGAATCCATACCTGCAGTTATTAAAGTGTTCAACTGTGAAACCACTAAGAAGTCATGTTGAAACATCACATTTTATTACTGAATTGCACCAACATTTGAGTTCTCATCGGATTACTACAAATACCTGTAGCACTTATTATCTCCACCCCAGTAACTAGCATCCCGACTATTCTTCATTCACCCTTAATATTCTCATAAAATGAAATGGATAAATCCCTAATTTGACTGACACTATCAACCAACATTTGTGTTTGTACTCCATATAAATTTACAAGGATCATAATTTCCTCACATCGTCTCGATTCAATATCTTTATCTTCACACAGTAAATCCCGTTCTTCTCCCAAATAAGTCCACATAATATTGCCGGGCTCAATCACATTGACTGACTATTTTTTTTGTTACTTTCTATATCTTTCTTCCATTTGATATAAGATATGCTTTACCCCAGTAATATTTATGCCATCGACAGGTTCGCTTTCTTCATCTCAACGTAACACGTCTATCATAACATCGTATACATCTGGATCCTCCATTTCGTTCACTAATCTCACTCCTTTATCAGAATTAATACACTCTTGCCCCACAATGAAATTTCCAACTGTCCTTTCGAATCCGCTGACTTCGTTGAGTTCATAAATTGTACTAACAATAACACCTGATATTCCTCATTATATTCACGTATTTCACCAAAATCATCTACCGTATGCAACATATCTTTCAAAATGCTCACCCCCTTCGTTTCACTTGTGATATATTGATTATCATTATTCGTAACTTCATCATGTAAAACGTACTTTCTTTCTTCCACTCTTCTAAGCCATCATACACCTTACGTAATTGCATTAGCTAGCCCCAATGCTCGACTACAGTTTCAACTTCATTTACCAGGACAATCTGCTCTTCCGAAACAGGAATCGATGCTAAGCTCGATGCAGCAGCACTGTTTGTGCACGGTCGGGTATTTATTCCGACAACGCTCCTGATTTTGTTTGCTACCACTTTCGATCCTTCGTGTACCCGTGACGCGGCTTTCCTGCATTGTTGATCATGCTCTCTGTTCTTTGCGCATACTTAATTTTGCGTAAATATAGTATCTGGTTTGTTTTCTTTTACGCCTGTATTGTTGTTCAGGCAATACTGCCTCTGAAGTCGACGGGGCCTCTCAAAGCGATCTGCAGCAGTATGCCCTTCTACTGCTGCGGAACTCCGTTTTCCATACTATCATTTACGGGAGGTCGGTAATTTTTCGACCTTCCCTTCCGCGACTAAAACCTTGACTACCTCTTCTTTCTCTAACTGCTTGTTCGGATCTCCAGTTGTACTGGCTGTTAAAATGACTTTTCTGACTTTGATAACTATCATTATCCCGGTGACTGCCACTGTTATGGTTTCTGGTTTGGGAATGGTTGTCATTGCGATTGTTCTGGTTTTGGTTACCGTTACTGTTGTTGTAGTGCCGATTTTCATAGTCACGGGATAATACATCTAAATTTCCTACTTTCTTCAAGAAAATTGTTTTATAACAGTCACCAGTAATGGAACCGCAGTCATTTCGCAGTAGTTTGCCACACAGTACCTCCAACGTTCTCTTTTCGGCTATTTTTCCTTTAATGTGCTTGACCTTCTTGCACGTGTCTTCACAGTAACTCCTCATACTAGTATCTCCTCCTTTATGCTTTCCTCCTGTTTGTCTAGCGACAAATATTCGTTTTCAAATCACTTGAAAACGTCGTCGAGCTTTACGCATCCAACTAGGACGCGCACTGGCCCACTACCTGCCAAACGCCTTAGTCGTGTTCTCGCGATTGTCGCCCGACTCGCTTCTGGTAAGTGCCTCGGAATCAGTGATGTACATTTACGCATGAACACGACAGCATTGATTCAACCCTCTGGTACAAATTTATTAGTTCATTACTTATTTGATTCTGACATGTTCTCTAAATTCTTTACACACTCGTGGAAGTTACCTCAACATCGTTGCCTTTGATTTCCATTAATTTCTAATCAAGTGCCGTTATCATTTTCTTTCTAACGTCTTTGATTTCTTCTGGCAAAGAATCTACAGACTGCTTCACATCATTACGGGCTGTTTTGACCTTACGATCTACATTCACCTTGATATCGTCACTGCTTTCTCTCACGTTTTCATCGCTGTTTTGTTTGAATTTATTTTCTGTATATTCCCATTTCTCCTCCACAAAGCTTCCCAGCTGCTGTACCACGTTTCCCTTCATATTTTTCATTTCCTTAGTATACAGTTTTACAATATTTCTTATGTCTTTACTAAATGTATTGGCTAGTTCTGCATGTTTACTGTTCATCTGAACGGTTAACGCTTTTATTTGTCCTCTAGTTTTGGTATCTATATCGCTGCATATTGATTCATTCAAAGAATTCATTTCACTTTTTTACGTATTGTCAGTCGATTTACGCAAATCGGCTATTTTCTTATACAGTTCCTGAATAGGAGAATCTACCTTACTAATTTTCTTATCCAACGCCCGACGCCTGACTATGAGAATCTATTTTACTATTCACAGGACCTATTTCTCTTCACACAAAGTGTTTCAGCGCTCATGTTTTTCGTTATTTTACTACCCATTTTTTGGATCGTCTGTGTTATTAGGTTCACGCCAACTACAGTCAAACTATCCTCTTATTCGATTATCCATTTTAGCTCCATTTCACTTTTTCTAGACGACTTTCGAACTTCCTGTCACTTTCTGCAAAGTCCTCCTCAAGACAATCCATCCTGCTTTCCAAGGACGTCATACACCTTTGCCCTTCCTCATTTCAGCCTTGGTATTTGACTCACTGTGACACATATCTGTGCTCTCATCGTGACTTCGTATTGCCTTTTTCGCTTGCATTGTCGTAATCTACGTTCTTCGCTATTGTATACTGAAATTTCTTAACCACTGTTAGTCTGATTTCAAAATTTTGCAAGGCTTGGAACAGTAGTAATTAGTATACACAGTCTTCTCACCAAGAGCAACGTATAACCATCCCATACACTTCTGGTTAATTATAACTTAAATGAACCGTGCACTTAAAGTTTTCTGTTGCACGGGAAAGACAGTTACTCCGAAGAATAAATGAAATCTGTGAAACGTAGGAACGGTTATAACTGAATCGGCATTGCTCGGTACTTGTAGCCATGACGACAAGACTGAACAACTAGAATAAAGTAAAAGTATACAGAACTGGGTTGGATGGAATTTCAGTGGTTAGTTAAATTTCGAAAACATTATAAATTTAATTAGTCAGTCAATGAAAATTAGCCGTCTTCAGACCGCTAAGAGATCAAAATTACTGTCTAGATCTACATCCATACTCCGCAGTCCACCTGACGGTGTGTGACGGAGGGTACCTTAAGTACCTCTATCGGTTCTCCCTTCTATTCCAGTCTCGTATTGTTCGTGGAAAGAAAGATTGTCGGTATTCCTCTGTGTGGGCTCTAATCTTTCTGGTTTTATCCCCATGGTCTCCTCGCGAGATATACGTAGGAGGGAGCAATATACAGCCCGACTATTCGGTGAAGGTACGTTCTCAAAACTTCAACAATGGCCTGCACCGAGCTACTGAGCGTCTCTCTTGCAAAGTCTTCCAGTGGAGTTTATCCATTATCTCCGTAACGCTTTCGCGATTAATAAATGATGCTGTAACGAAGCGCGCTGCTCTCCGTTGGATCTTCTCTGTCTCTTCTCTCAACCCTATCTGGTACGGATCCCACACTGCTGAGCAGTATTCGAGCAGTGAGCGAACAAGTGTACTGTAACCTACTTCCTTTGTTTTTGGACTGCATTTCCGTAAGATTCTTCCCATGAATCTCAGTATGGCATCTGTTTTACCGACAATTAATTTTATATGGTCATTCCATTTTAAATCACTCCTAATACCTACTCCCAGATAATTTATGGAATAAACTGCTTCAAGTTGTTACCTGCTATATTCTAGCGAAATGGTAGACGATCTTTCTTCCTATGTATTCACAGCACATTACACTTGTCTACAATGACATTCAATTGCCGTTCCCTGCACCATGCGTCAATTCCTTGCGGATCCTCCTGCATTTCAGTACAATTTTCCATTGTTACAACCTCTAGATCTACTACAGCATCATCTGCAAACAGCCTCAGTTAATTTCCTATGTTCTCCACAAGGTCATTTATATATATTGTGAATAACAATGGTCCTGCGACAGTCCCCTGCGGCACACCTGAAATCACTCTTACGTCGGAAGACTTCTCTCCATTGAGAATGACATGCTGCGTTCTGTTATCTAGGAATTCTTCAATCCAATCACAAAATTGTTCTGACAGTTCATATGCTCCTACTTCGTTCATTAAACGACTGTGGGGAACTGTATCAAACGCCTTGTGGAAGTCAAGAAACACGCCATCTACCTGGGAACCCGTGTCTCGTGAACGGATAGCGCGAGCTGGGTTTCACACGATCGTCTTTTTCAAAACCCATGCTGATTCCTACAGAGTAGATTTCTAGTCTCCAGAAAAGTCATTATGCTCGAACGTAATACGTGTTCCAAAATTCTACAACTGATCGACGTTACAGATATAGGTCTATAGTTCTGGACATCTTTTCGGCTTCCCTTCTTGAAAACGCGGATGACCTGTGCCCTTTTCCAATCTTTTGGAACGCTACGCTCTTTTGCAGACCTACGGTACTCCGCTACAAGAAGGGGGGCAAGTTCCTTGGCGTACTCTGTGTAAAATCGAAATGGTATCCCATCAGGTCCAGCGGCATTTCCTCTTTTGAGCGATTTTAATTGTATTTCTATCCCTCTGTCATCTATTTCGATATCTACCATTTTTTCATCTGTGCAACAATCTAGAGAAGGATCTACAGTGCAGTCTTCCACTGTGAAACAGCTTTGGAAAAATGCATTTGGTATTTCGGCCTTTAGTCTGTCATCCTCTGTTTCAGTACCATTTTGGTCACAGAGTGTCTAGACATTTTGTTTTGATCAACCTACCGCTTTGACATAAGACCAAAATTTCTTAGGATTTTCTGCCAAGTCAGTACATAGAACTTTAGTTTCGAATACGCTGAACGCCCCTCGCATAGCCCTCCTCACACTACATTTCGCTTCGCGTAATTTTTGTTTGTCGGCAAGGCTTTGGCTATGTTTATGTTTGCTGTGAAGTTCCCTTTGCTTCCGTATCAGTTTTCTAACTCGGTTGTTGTACCACGGTGGTTCTTTTCCATCTCTTACGATCTTGCTTGGCACATACTCATCTAATGCATGTTGTACTTTTTTTTTTAACTTTGTCCACTGATCCTCAACACTATCTGTACTTGAAATAAAACTTTTGTGTTGAGCCGTCAAGCACTCTGAAATCTGCTTATTGTCACTTTTGCTAAACAGAAAAATCTTCCTACCTTTTTTAATATTTCTATTTACGGCTGAAATCACCGATGCTGTAACCGCTTTATGATCACTGATTCCCTGTTCTGCATTAACTGTTTCAAATAGTTCGGATCTGTTTGTCACCAGAAGGTCTAATATGTTATCGCCACGAGTCGGTTCTCTGTTTAACTGCTCAAGGTAGTTTTCAGATAATGCACTTAAAAGAATTTCGCTGGATTCTTTGTCCCTGCCACCCGTTATAAATGTTTGAGTCTCCCAGTCCATATCTGGTAAATTAAAGTCTCCACCCAAAACTATAACGTGGTTGAGAAATCTACTCGAAATATTTTCCAAATTTTTCTTCAGGTGTTCTGCCACAACAGCTGCTGAGCCAGGGGCCTATCCAGTTACCATGTCTGAGCCTGCTTTAACAGTGACCTTCACCCAAATTATTTCACATTTCGGATCTCCGTCAATTTCCTTCAGTACTATTGCACTTTCTATCGCTATAAAAACGCCTCCCCCTTCACTATCCAGCCTGTCTCTGCGGTATGCATTCCAATCTGAGTTTAGAAAATCATTACTGTTTGCCTCTGGTTTCAGCCAACTTTCTGTCCCTAGTACTATGTGGGCATTTTGACCGTTTATTAATGAGAGCAGTTCTGGGACCTTTCTATAGACGCTCCTGCAGTTTACTATTACCACATTAATATTGTCATTCCCTGTTGCGTTTTGCCTACTGCTACCTCGTCGCGTCTCAGGCGGCGTCTTGTCGAACCTAGGGAGGGAATTCTCTAACCTAAAAAACCCACATGTGCACTCCACACGTACTCCGCTACCCTTGTAGCCGCTTCCTGCGTGTAGCGCACGCCTGGCCTATTCAGGGGGACCCTACATTTGTCCACCCGATAGCGGAAGTCGAGAAATTTGGACCCCAGACCTTCGCAGAATCGTCTGAGCCTCTTGTTTAAGCCTTCCACTCGGCTCCAAACGAGAGAACCGCGAACGGTTCTGGGAACGATAATACAAATAGTTAGCTCAGATTTCACCCCGCGAGCGAGGCTTTCCGCCTTCACCAACTCCACCGACCGCCTGTATGAACTGAGGATGACCTCTGAACCCAGACAGCAGGAGTCATTGGTACCGACATGAGCAACAATATGCAGTCGGGTGCCCCCAGTGCTCTCTATCGCCGCCGGCAGGGCCTCCTCCACATTTCGGATGAGACTCCCCGGCAAGCAGACAGAGTGAACACTGGCCTTCTTCCCCGACCTGCCGCTGTTTCCCTAAGGGGCTCCATCACCCGCCTAACATTGGAGTTCCCAATCACTAATAAACCCCTGCCTTCGTGTGCCTGCTCGGATCTTGCTGAAGGAGCGGTCACATGTCCACTCACAGGCATAGCAGGCGATGCCACACGGCCAGCCTCCACATTGACCCTCCTCCTTGTGCGACGCGAACGCCGTTGAACCCGCCACTCCTGTTGGGCAGAGGGTGGCCCAACCGCGCCCGGTATCCGCGAAGATGTCTCGACAGCAGGGACCGTGGGTGAAGCAAGTAACACCTGTGTGTACCATGCGACGCACCAAACTCCCCACTGCCGCTACACTCCGAGGCAGTAGCCTGAAGACGGCTGACCTTGTCCATCAGTACTTTCAGCTGTTAGCAAACTGTGTCCAGCACCTCTTGCGTCCGTACACAAGAGTCACATTTCCTATCCAACCTAAGAAATCAACAATTTACTGTAGATAGTTAAGTAATCAACTTTTAACTAGACTGCTAATTCACTAAAGGCGGTTGTTAGCTGACTAAACTGTGGTTACTAGACACTTCTTGCTGGAAACAATGAAAATATGCGCTAACTGTCTCTGGACTGTATTCAAAACAAACACGAAATCTGTGGAACACTGTTACTAATACTCGAAAATTTAAGCTTCCTAAAAACAAAGGCACACGGAAAAAGAAGTGACAATTAAGAAAAACGCAGTTAATACTTAAATTTACGTAGCTTGCTGCACAGGAGAGGTGAAGCAGACGGCAGTTACGACGACACTGGCAGTACTAGCACTACAGCTGACTAAAGGGACTCTCTGTAACCGTTTTCAAAACAAACACGAAATCTATGGAATACGATTACTACTTCTCGAAAATGAAAGCTTCCTAAAAGCAAAAAAACACGGAAAAATAAGTGACAATTAAGAAAAACACAATTAATACTTAAATTTACGTAGCTTGTTGTCTATTAATACTGAGAAACTTACAGTAGAACGCTAGTTTCTGCTGCAAGGTGGAAACAGCACAGAAATGGTAAATACTGCCTTGATGTGATTTCAAATGGATATGTTACAGTGAACCAATACCTTTCAGTCAAGTAGAAACTCATGGAAAGCAGTTAGTAATAAACAGAGGACAACACAATGTCATACATAGCACACTGTTAAGTAAATGAAAAAATAATCGTGACGTAATTCTTACTGTCTTTGAATTTACTAAGAAAGTTATTTATGTTTACTCGTTACTGAATGGTGTCATTTAGTTTGAAAATTATCTTAATGATATAGCGTCATTCAGTACTCACTTTGCTGTGAGTTACAGTTACGTAGAATGAGATTTTCACTCTGCAGCGGAGTGTGAGCTGATATGAAACTTCCTGGCAGATTGGACCTGTGTGCCGGACGGAGATTCGAACTCGGGAACCTTTGCCTTTCGCGGGCAAGTGCTCTACCGTATGAGCTATCCAAGCATGACTCACGACCCCTGTCACAGATTCAGTTCTGCTAGTACCTCGTCTCCTACTTCCGAAATTTCACAGAAGCTCTTTTGCGAACCTGCAGAACTAGCACTCCTTGATAGAAAGGATAATGCAGAGTCGTGTCTGAGCCACAGCCTGGGGGATGTTTCCAGAACGAAAGTTTCACTCTGCAGCTGATTGTGCGCTGTTATGAAACTTTCTGGCAACTTAAACTATTGACACACAGTCAACATAGGTTTAGAAAATATCATCCTTGTGAAACACTTCTAGCTCTTTATTCACATGAAGTGCTGAGTGCTATTGACAAGGGATTTCAGATCGATTCCCGTGTTTCTGGATTTGCTGAAGGCTTTTGACACTGTACCACACAAGCGGCGCCTAGTGAAATTGCGTGCTTATGGACTATCGTCTCAGTTATGTGGCTGGATCTGTGATTTCCTATCAGATAGGTCACAGTTCGTAGTAATTGACGGAAAGTCATCGCGTAAAACAGAAGTGATTCCTGGCGTTCCCCAAGGTAGTATTATAGGCCCTTTGCTGTTTCGTATCTATATAAACGATTTGGGAGACAATCTGAGCAGCCGTCTTCGGTTGTTTGCAGATGACGCTGTCCTTTACCGACTAATAAAGTCTTCAGAAGATCAAAACAAACTGCAAAACGATTTAGAAGAAATATCGGAATCGTGTTAAAAGTGGCAGTTGACCTTAAATAACGAAAATTGTGAGGTCATCCACATGAGCGCTAAAAGGAACTCGTTAAACTTCGGTTACACGATAAATCGGTAAAACCTAAAAGCCGTAAATTCAACCAAATACCTAGGTATTACAATTATGAACAACTTAAATTGGAAGGAACACATAGAAATTGTTGTGGGGAAGGCTAACCAAAGACTGCGTTTTATTGGCAGGACACTTAGAAAATGCAACAGATCTACTAAAGAGACTGCCTACACTACGCTTGTCCGTCCTCTTTTAGAATACTGCTGCGCGGTGTGGGATCCTTACCAGATAGGACTGACGGAGTACATCGAAAAAGTTCAAAGAAAGGGAGCACGTTTTGTATTATCGCGAAATATAGGAGAGAGTGTCAGGGAAATGATACAGGATTTGGGATGGAGATTATTAAAAGAAAGACGTATTTCGTTGCGATGGCATCTTCTCGCGAAATTCCAATCGCCAACTTCCTCCTGCGAGTGGGAAAATATTTTGTTGACACCTACTTACATAAGGAAGAACGATCACAGAGATAAAATAAGGGAAATCAGAACTCGTACGGAAAGATATAGGTGTTCATTCTTTCCGCGCGCTATACGAGATTGGAATAATAGAGAGTTGCGAAGGTGGTTCGATGAACCCTCTGCCAGGCACTTAAATGCGATTTGCAGAGTATCCATTAGATGTAGATGGCTACGTGACTTAATACCGCGGCTCTGCACAGCAGAGTGCTCCTTTGGCTACCAAAGTTCGTACTTTTTATTTTTATGAAGTGTGCGATAAACTTCGCCATAACTGGAAAGTCTTTCCTGTCTCGTCTCACCACGTACACGGTCTGAACGACTTTTTCGACAGCCACGTGTGTTCACATTTTGAATGACATGCTCATATGCTGCAGTCTAAGAGCCGTTTTCGTTGGAGACTACAGCGCGGTTAACGTTAAACTGGCGCTGCGGCCACGTGATTTAGTGATGGCTTCAGCGTTTTCCGTGGTGAATACAAGTTTTGAGAACCATCATAAGCTCTTTAAGGTCATTCACAATTTGATACTTTATAGCACGCTCGTTGCAGTTTACTGCGCTGTCTCTCTTGTGTTACCAGAAGAATTACATCGCAATAAAAACACCTATTTGTCCTCGGACATAAGCGTTTTATATGTCATTACCATTTTAACATTCAAAGTTATGTCTCTGAATGTCAAGCGTTTTGTGTATCCTACACACAAAGAGAACTTCGCGTGGCATGCAAAGATTTTATATCCTCTTTCGCAAGTGTTGCAACGAGCAGTTGGTTGCCAAGTTCGTCAATTGACAAAAGCCGTCGAAGGACTTTAGCCGAGCCATAACCAAGACGTAGAACGTCCGTGAGTGTGCGCCTCCCTCTGTTTATCTGTCTGGTACTGGCATCCGCACTAATTGAAAATGTGAAGGGTTTTCTTTATTCGAACAGAGATGTTCTCACAGCTATGTACGATCCGCTGGGTCACATCTCTAACTACATTTACTCAATGTGAGATGTGATGTGCAGTTTACTAAACCGTACATTTGATTAAAATGGATGTATGCATATATGTATGTATGTACGTATGTATGTTTCTCATATCCTCCTAAACCACTGAACCGTAATAAAACAAACTTTGTACACACTTAACTTGCTGTTTGGATATCGTCGCCGTGGAATTAGAAGACCCACATATCAAAGCTGTGGGGGTGGAAAAGAGGTGCAGCCAGCGAGACGACAATAGCCATTCCTTAGTCATACAGTGCTTGAGAATGAGAGACGTAGAGACTGGCTACAAACTTTACACATAATTTCAAACCTTCGAATAACTACTCGCTGAAGAGCCCCGCAAAATGACGATGACTACATTTTTCCCTGTACATGCAGTGACACAGACGAATGAAGCACATCGTTTTAATTTTTCACTTATTGACCACTGTGTTCGTGGCACAGTTTTCAGACAATTTTTACATGTTCCTCTGAATGTAGCGAAACAGCATCATTGTACGACACATAGTTCGGGAGATACGATCTAGGTCATAAAAGCTGAGATAAGTGAAAAACTGCTGCTTCATATACGACGTTTAAATTTATAAATTCGTTGCTATTGACTCTGTTCGCAACACTTTCCGCAGCCACTATCCACATGTGTCAGTGAACGTCCCAAAAAAAATATATCACTGCACGGCACATGGCTTAGGAGATATGACATCAAATACTGAGATGCGTGGAAACCTGTGGCATCATGTCTGATGTTTTAATTTATTACTTCTTTACTATATTCACATCACACTTCGCAGATAGTATCCACATATGCCGCTGAATGTACCTAGATAAAGAAGTGGAACGTCCGTGAGTGTGCGTCTCCCTCTGTTTATCTGTCTGGTACTGGCATCCGCACTCATTGAAAATGTACGACACACAGAACAGGATATATGACTGACGTCATAAATACTGAGATGCCTGAAGAACTGCCGCATGTTAAAAAAGTTTAAATTTATTACTTCATTGCTACTAATTCTATTCGCAACACTTTTTGCAGACAGTATCCACAAATGTCACTGACTTTCCACAGAAATATATCACTGTAAGAAACATTGTTCAGGAGTATAACGTCATAAATACAGAGGTGAGTGAAAAACTGCCACATTATTCGTGAGATTTTTAAATTAATAATTCTTTACCACTCACTCTATTTAAAAAAACATTTCGCAGACAGTGGATACATACAGAATGATTATAAGTAAAGTTAAACTTTCAAACCTCTGTAGAAATAACACCACTGGTCAGAATGACGCAAATTGCGACGGAATACTATTGGAGAAGGGGGAAAACGTATGGCAGAAGAAAAATAAATACTTACAAAATGTAGCAACAAATGGCGCTTTAACCATCATAATTTAATTGTGGTCGACTGCAAATGACACATGAATCATACAATAACGTCTAATGTGTACGTTTTACGTGAAACAAACTGTACTACTCAGTGTGCATGGGTGTACAGGTGTGATGCCTTTAGTTACGTAAGTCCGTCCACCACGGCGAGGTCATATCACATCGGATGGGAAAAATCGGTTTTTAATTCTCCTGTGGCCAAAAGCCGCATAAAAAGCAAAAAACACATCGGTTTTTAATTGTCCTGAGGCCAAAAACCGAATCAGGCAAAATCAAATCAGAGTATTAATTTCCATGTGACACGCAAAACATGATAAGTATTCCGTCCACCGTTTACTGCAACAAGTTGAAATCGAGAAACAGCATGTTCCACAACTGATCGAAGTATTTCTGGGGCCACACTCAGAATGTCTTGCGTAATGCGTGCCTTCAGTGCAGCTACGTTTGCAGTCGTAACACTGAACACATCATCTTGCAGATAGCCCCACAGTAAGAAGTCACACGAATTAAGATCAGGTGATCGGGACTGCCTGGCTGTAGGGAAATGGCGGCTCATAATTCAAGCATTTCAGAAATGGCGCTTCAGCAGCTGCTTAACAGAATTTGATATGTGTGGAGGTGCGTCATCTTGCATAGAAATGATACCAGCTACACATCCAATCTGCTGGAGAGCTGGAATGTCGTGGCTGCGCAAAAGGCACTCATAGTGCCGCTTACCACTGACAGTATGGTAACAGGACCGTAAGCACCTGTCTCTTAGAAAATGATGGCGTAAACCCGCACCAGACAATGGCCTCTTCAGGATGAAGTGGTACTGGTTGATTTACGTGTGGATTTTCCGTTGCCCATATTCGACAGTACCGTGCATTGACACTGTGGTGTGCGTACTGTAAGACCTTCAGTACACACACCATCAGATTATTTGACCTGTCGCTCTAACGAAGTAGGCGAGTGTTAGCAATATGTCTCGTGGTCTTATAGTGACGTGTTTATCTTCTGCCGTTAGGTCAGACGATAGAAATGCCACTTGCACGCTTAGAGTAGCAGATTGACGGTGACCAACTTTAAATAGAATTTGATTCATTTTCACACACATTTATTAAAATAATAACAAGTATAAAAGTTACTTAACTTGGTTCTGGATGCTATTTACAATTGACAATCTGAAGTTCCTTTGGTATTGGTACGTTAATCTTATTCTCACATATATCTCTGGTACTTGACAAAAGTGTCTATACATTTATCTTCATGGCTATGTACAGGAATATGGTAATGTTATTAGGCGCAGACTGAAACTTGACTATAGACTGGTACAGACAAATGTAGAACTCGTACAGACTGGTACAGACTAATGCAGACTGGTACAGACTGCTGCAGACAAATGCAGACTGACTAATTGGAGGTCTGTGCACTCTATATAGTACCTCGCGCGTTCATGTAGCACTGCGCGAGTGTGATCCGCGAGGAGAAAAGGTTCTACGTTAGCAACAATCTCATTGGCTGCATTACATATTAATACGCGGATCGGCAGAAGCAGAATTTGGTCCGTCTCTAAGACAGCGCCATCTCGTAGTGCGGAGACGGACGAGCGCTGCGCCTGCGCTGTTGTGCTTAGCGGGGCGCGCTCTAGTGGGGGAAAGTTGTGTACGCGCTGACTACGCAGAACTATGTGCACAACAGACACATTCTGTCACATGGAAGTGGACTTCGTCTGTCCACAAAATCTTCCATGGCCAATCATTGTCCACTTCCATGCGAGCAAAAAATTCTAACGCAAAGGTCTCTCTTGCCGGTAGGTCAACAGGATGCAACTCGTGCACATGGGTAATTTTGAATGGATTGCAAAGAAGGATGTTTGGTAGGATTTTATGCACCGTCACGTATGTCCAGTGTTTGGGCAATTCTCCGTGCACTACACGTTTGCACACCACCACTCGACGCCTCCTGAATTCCTGTGATCACTGCTTCCGCTGACGTCGAATCAATTCATTTCCTCCCTCTACGAGGTTACACACCAAAAGAACCAATATTTCCGAATTTCCGAATCATTTTGTCCAGAACCATGGCAGTCATCGGACCAACGCCTTTTTTCAAACCCTTCAGTGTCTGGAGCTTCTGCAGAGCGACGTGTAGACAGCCATCATTCTTGTAATACAGCTTTACAAGCAGAGCGCGATCCTGCACTGAGACAACCATGGCAAACGTCGCAGACGCGAAAGGAGGAAAAGCCGTTTACATGGTGCGCTTATACCAACTTCAGTGGGTCGTAACCATGACAGGTGTTTTCATTTACGTATTCTGACACATACAGCGCCATCTACTGATCAATTTTCACACTATTTATTTTCTTCTGCCATATGTTTTCCCCTTCTGCGATAATATTCCATTGCAGTTTGATATCATTCTGACCAGTGGTGTTATTTCTACAGCGTTTTAAAATTTTTATTATAATCACTGTGTATATCACTGGATGTACTAGCAAAATTACGTTATTGTGCAGCTCACAGTTCAGGAGATATGACAGCATATACATTAAGCTGCCTGAAAACGAATGTGAACGCGAAATTCGCTAGAGATAAATGTGAAATATATGTACATATACTCGCAAAATATGATAAATATATGTGAAGTATATTTGAAATATGCATAAGTGGGAAACGCTACGGGAAAGAATCTAGTCCTAAACCACTGGTACGATTTCAGCTAGATTTGGTACATATATCAGTTAAATCTGGAAACACGTACTGTGGGGGTAAGAACCACCAGCCTACTATGGGGTGAGCATGACAAAGTGGCGAGAGAAGCACGCGGGAGGAGATGGGCAGACAGCCAAGGGAAAGGAGGAGATGATCACAGATTGAGGGGAGTGGGACATGGACAGAGCGAGGGGGGAGGAGGATATGGACACAGAAAAATTGACGAGGAGATGGACATAGACAGGAGGAGGAAGAGATAACCAGAGAGAGGGACGAGAAGAAGATGAACACAGAGAGCAGGAGGAGGAAATGGGTAGACAATGGGAAGAGGAGGAGATGGACAGAGATAGGGGGAGGAGGTGATGGACTAACAGAATACTGAAGTAAATATATACTTGGGCAACACAGGCCACTCAGCTAGGCAATGTTATACAGTTTCTTGCCAAAAAGTAACGAATAATACAACAGTATGATTGTCAAGGTATTCATACTGATACGAACGGATGACTTTCCAAGAATTTATTATCAACAGATAAGTGAACAAAATTACATACTGACTTCTACATTGCACATGTTTCCTAATAACATATCGCTGGAGTGGGACTCATGTTTCAACTCTTCGACTGTCAGTGACACACTAGCACTGATTCATAGAGGAACGTAAAAGTTCAGTGGAACTGCCTTTCAAAAAAAACAATGGGACCTTTAGAGTTTTCGTCGTTCATGTTACAGAAGGAATCACTAAGACGGCTATTCTAATACAGAAATATAAGCGTACTTTAAACAGGAGTACCCCAGCTGCATCATCTTAACACTGATACTTTCAACAACAGAGATAACTGTATTTCTGGGCAGTCGCTTAGAGATAACTAAGGGCAGATCAGTTTTGTTCCAGAATCAGATATATTACTAGGGAATATTGAATGTATTTTTTTCTTTAGAAGTATCTAAAACGATTATCTCTGTCTTTATTAACAAAAACATAATAACTTAGTACACAATGAAATACTTGTCTTCACTAAAACATTAGTGTTGGTACATATCCTCTGTTCAGGTACTATTTTTTGACCTCAAGTCCACGGCACTTTCGGTTTACATGATTAAAGTATCTCTCAATTTTCGAATAAATTTAATTAGTTTTATTATCAGTAACTGTCGAATTTATATTATTTTTCTGGTGAATAAATGAGATCACTCAATTCCCCAAGAAATAACTTCTTTATTTACAGCTTATTGTTCGAAGTTTTTTGCAATTAATTTCCTACTTATCGTGGTTTTCTAGAGAAACAAAAACTGTGCGGTTGCAAAGTTACTACAAATGCAGTAAACATATGTAGTAAAAGTGGTGTGGCTTTTCAGAGAGATGGTGGAGCCTCTAAAGTACTGGGATTTCGAAACGAATACTGTCTTCCCATATTGTGAAATATCTCCAACAAAACAAACTATTGGCACACCACTAGCAGGGACTCTGAAACTATCGTCCTTGTCTAATACAACTCGTTGATTCTTCTCACAAGGTATCAATGCTATCGGCTGGGGATGAAAAAATTATTCCATATTTCTAGATTTCCAACCTGTTTTTGATACTGTATCTCACAAGTGGCTTCCACTCAAATTGCCGAACTATGGTGTACCTTTTCAGTCTTTCATTTCTGATTTCTAGTCACAAAAGTCACAGTTAGTTGTAACTGACGAGGAGTCATCTATAAGGGGCGTTCAATAAGTAATGCAACACTTTTCTTCAGAAAGTACGTAGGTTTTATTCAGGATTCCAATACACCATAGTACGCCAGACTCCTTCGGCTACAAAACTGTATTTTTATACATAACCTCCATTCAGTGCGACGGCTTTACTTGACCTGAGTGAGAGGGCCTGTCTGTCCCCACGCTACTGGTCGACTTCGGAGCCAACGTCTTGCTGCATCAATAACCTCGTCGTCATCCACGTACTGCTTACCATGGAGTGCGTGTTTCATTGGACCAAAGAAATTGAATTCGGAAGCTGGGAGATCCGTCCTGTTGGGTTAATGAGGAAGGGCAATTAAATGGAGTTTTGTGCGCTCCTCTCGGATGCACAGCCTGGCGTGAGGCCTTGCATTGTTTAAGAGAAGAACTTCGTTTGCATTTTTATGACGACAAACGCGGTGAAACTTAGGTTTCCTCACAGTCGCATAATCCGCCTCATAGTTGATCGTTGCATCATGAGGGAGATCAACAAAAGGTATAGTCCCTTTAGAGCCCCAGTAGGCAGGTTTGCGAGACCTTGCTGCGATAGTGACAGACGCCTCGCCCAACGGCTCTCTGTGCTTTTCTACACTGCCAGGTCGCCTTATACATTCTGCAAGCTCCTCTATGAATATTTTTCATTCTCTGGTTTTGCCCCAAGAGAGACTCAGTGACAGATCTCTGCTTGGAAAGCACCTCCGTTACAATTGTCATTTTGATTATACATATATATGGTGTCTGTTCTTCCGGACGTGTCCGAATGATCAGACACCTCATCAATAATTACTATGAGCCTGGCCAGTTATCCATTCAGTGCAGATGCACTGAAGGGATGCAGATTGTCCGTGCAAGTGCGATAACCACTTTGTCCGGATGGGTCAGGTGTCAGAGCATCTGTCGAGCAAGCAGAGGATCCAAATTAAAATCCGGGGCCACTACAAATTTTCAGCTTCCTCCACTGATGTAAATCAGTGCGCATTAGCAACTACATGTCGTAATTCCTTTGTGTCTTGATCGTCAGTTTGAAGGCTACGTATAGCACCGCCACCTATCGGAACTTCAGGGAACTATAATGGCTGAAGCGGGAAGAGTCCACGATTTCCCACAACACATTACACATTTTTTTTCAGCCGAAATTGGCCGAGAAACTAAATATGTTCAATAACTTATTGAACGCCCCTCGTAGGGAAACAGGAGCTATATCTGGGATTTCCTAAAAAATCGCCATAGGCACTTTGTAGTTTGTAATCTATACAAAAAATTTTGGAGTTAATGTGAACAGCCCTCTGAGATTGTGCGCAGATTTTGTAGTTGTTTACCGTATGCTAAAGTCATCAGAAAACCTAAATGAATTATAAAATGACTTAGACAAGAAATATGTATAATATAGAAATTTCAGATCGACCCTGAACATTAAAATGTGTGAGGTCCTGCAAGTGATCAGCAAGAAATTTCGTTACGAGTTCCGTTACACGATGTACTACACAAATTTGAAGACTAAAGATTCAACTAGATTCCTAGCGATTGCGGTAAGAGCAACTTAAAATGGAACCTTAATAGTGAGTGTACTGCAGAAAAGGTGAACCTAAAACTGCATTTTACTGGCAGAATACTTGGATGTTGAAACAAATCTACAAAGACTGACTGCACTACACTTGTCCCTTTTCTTCTGGAGTACTGCAGCGTTGAATGTGGTCGTTACCGGAGAGAACTGATATAGGACATTTTAAAAGTTGAATGAAGGGAGCTCGTATTGTATTATTGTGAAACATGGGCGACAGCGTCACGGACATGACAAGCGGGTTGGGATGGCAATCATTAAAACGAAGGTGGTTCTCGTTCGAAATTCTATGCAGTACTTTTTCTCTCAAATGATAAGTATGTGTTTAGTCCCAACTACATTTGGGGAAATGGTTTAAGTGTTCAATTTTCCCACGTGCTATTTGAGAGTGGAAATGTAGACAAATGGCCTGAAAGTGTTAGCATGAACCCCGAAGTAAGCACATGAATGTGAATTCGGCAGTAGATGAACAGGTGATTGGCTCCATGAAGATGGAATTCCGTCTAATTTCCAGCTGTTTCCGTCAGTTGGAAAAAGCATTCTGTGACGTAACGCGCTCTTTCGCCCATCGACGGCGGTTCTGCAACATAAATTGTCCACTTTCCTCGATACTGCTGCAGATCTGCACACGTAACTCCTGACTGCAGCTACTTAAGAGATCTCAGAAAAGCAGTGTTGAAGAAACTGAGATTTCATAACTACACGTCGGAGGCCGCTATAAGTATAGTCTTGTGAACTCTAAAGAATAAATTGGATATGGGTTGCTGTTCAAATTTCTAAGTTCAAAGGTCCTCTTGAATTTGCATTAGGATTTTTTTATTGCTATTAAGCACATGTGTTCAAATCATTTTAGTTTCTGTTCACAATCCTCGTCACACTCAAACAGCCAGAACTTTTCCTATCCAATTCCGAAATCATTTACGAGAGTAACACAGTCAATAAACTGTTATTTGCTTTTGCACTCGGCATTCAGTGGTTGTCTTTAAATAAAGTTTTTGCTCGCCATAGATACTCAGTAAAAAAATTTACTTAGTACCGTCACGCTTTTAGTTCAAAGTTTACACACGCGATTTTCTCCAGAAGAAAATATCTCTCAACTCTTAAAATTTCACAAATAGTTAATGGTAAAAACCAGCTACCTTTATCACTGTACCGAAACACGGAAGTCACAAATCACTTCATTTTACACATAATGCGTTCGGACACTTTCAGCATGACCGGCTCCTTCGAAAGCTAGTCCACCACATCCTTCTTCTCTCTGCCTCTACAAACACCTCTACCTCATGCGTTAAGTGGCAGACCCTCTCACTTCTTATGGGCTGTACAGAATTACGGCCAATCGGAACTGACTTTCAGGACGCGGCTCGCGCCAAAATCTAGCAAGAACCAACCACTGCTCTCAGCTCAGTGACGTCATTAAAATAAGCAACTCCAAACTCTCTTGTTAAACAAATAAAATGAAAAAAACTTTAAGCTGTACTTTACGTCTGGAATTTAACTATATAGTCGCGAACGTTCTGGCTGTCTCTTACATATTCAAACATGCTTGGTCATACGTCATCCACTTGTAGGGGAACCGCTGGTGGATTTGTTCCCACGATACAAAGCTGGAACACTTGCAAGTTCCTATAGAGAATTACATACTGAAAATTTAATATTAGCGAATGTCCCACATACACTCACACAAGTGCTCTCTTTCACACCCACCCTAACACAAAACATAAACATCTACTTGAAATTCTTAACGTTATTACTACAGCAAAACTACGAAAGGTTTCCTAAAGTGAGAACTTTCCAAATTTAAATCTAAACACTGAAGGTGTTATATCTTTTCAAATGGTCACAGTTGGTGAACTATTAACATATATATATATTGATGTAGTTTTGTAAGTGTCGGGTAACTACGTTTCGTACTGACTTTTCGTTCCCTTTTTTTTTTTTTTTTTTTTTTCTTTAGCTTCCAAATTATGACAGTTATTGACTTCAGATTTTGTCAGGTTGTTCCTTTACACAACAGAAGGTTATGTACCTAATATGAAGTTCCTTAGGCTATTTTTAGATCGGTTATTAATTTTTATAGACCCAGAGAATTTAACTACCCTGTAAGTGCCTCTCCGATACTTTCACACGCTGTAGTTACGCCATATGGTCATGACGCACGCCTGCAGGACACAGCTCGCCAGTTGCAGATCGTATAAGATTGTGACTGCTTACACTGGAGCCCACATACATTCATACAAGAAAGCTTTAATAGACAAATCAGCGACCGCGCCCTAGCTGCGACGCCTCAAGTGGAATGGGAAAGAGTTGGGCGCCTTACAATACAATGGCCAAAGGCATCTTGCATAATTTACCACGGGTTGCAGATGATGGTACCACGAGGATATGAGGTGTAGGTGGTAGTAACTCAGACGTCCGAAATACACTTTAACAGTTAATTGGCCAATCTTTCTAACTGGTCGACAGTAGGCCATAAACGCAAACTAAACATTTTATCTAGTCAGGGGGAACGTAACTGTTGATCTGCAATATACTGCGCAGCTAGGTAGAAAGGAAGGCCAAATACTATCGTCTTATCAGCGTTGAGGGCTTATAGACAGAGCACTAACTCTGGCGATGAGAGAACCATCCTGTTATCCTCTTGAAATTTTGTGGATTGAGTAACAGTGGAACAATTGCCGGAGGATAGACGAAAGATATATTTTAGAAGCCCTGCTTCAGAATTCGGGTCCTTTTATTAACCTCTAGTCAGTTAAGAAACACCTAACTAGGATCTGGACCGGATATCATTTAGATCGGATTGCGCATTTGTCTTCTCCCAGGAAATGAATCCACAAACACATTAACTATTCACCCCACACCTGCTATGTGGGAAGAGTATTCAAACAAAGTGTTGTTACTTTAACTGAAGTACTTGCATCTTTGTAACACATTTTTGTAGTCGCTTTGCACATGAAAACAGCCTGGTTTCGAGCAACTCCTTCACTAGAACGCAGAACGCCGAGTACATTCTATTAGACTCGTCCAGAACCAGTTGACCGTGAAACCTAACGTAAAGCGTCGGCGTTTTACTCATTACGTACTGCGCTCTGTTGGAAAACTCCTTCACCATCTTGTCACTATGCTGCGCGCATTACGTACTACGCTGTGCAAAACTCCTGCTCCTAGGAAAAGCCAGCTTAAAACCATGTGGTGAATCGGTACTTTCATCCATTTGTTGGGTTCGAGTACGTTACAGTACTTTTACCTATCTATTAGATTCGAGTGTGTTACGGCTAATTAATTTTATCAGACACGTAGCTGACGTGTAAATAATTTGAGAACCATGTTGCTACATTATTCATATGTTTATATGACAGCTCGGTGTACCTTTATTGTGATTTTACTTCGAAAGAGTGCGGTTTGTGTAGTTGTTAACTTGAGTTAATTTATAAATTGGGTCTGAATGTCTCATTTTTTGATCACCTTCGTCCATTATATAGAGGTTAAGGATATTGAATAATGTAAAACAATCTGTTGCTATCTCTGTTTTCTCGTTCTTATTATGAGGGAGTGACACAGAAACTCTAGATCAGGATTTCCCAAACTATGTTCCCCAGAACGCTGGTGTTCTGCTGGAAATGAATAGTTGCTCCACGAAAAAATTAACAATATGGCTGTTTCTTTGCTTTTCTACTTTCTTAAAGTTTTTTATAACGATTTTTGTGTTATCGTTACAGCGTGGAAGCTCAGTCAATGGCCCCATTTGTATATCCACTGTATGGACTCCACGTGCAAAAATGTGCAAGAAATGCGTTTTTCTAGGAGATTTTTGAAGTGCGCGTCTTTCCTACTTCAAACCAGTACGAATCGGTTCAGACTTTGCAAGAAGGTAGATAAATAAATACAGTCAAAACAGAAATTTTTACTCCAGTGATCTTTATCCATTGTCGAGATATGATGGTTTAAAGTCGAGGTAAATATAGCACATAAAATTCGCTCTTACGTGAAACCAACGTTCGGAAAAGATTTAAAAGAAATGAAATAAATAAAAAATGCGTTATTACGATAAAATTGAAACCTCTCTTTCAAATATCTAGTTTGTAAGAAGTTAGACAAATACATTTAATTACTGTTTGTCCTGTTGTTTTGTGAAAGCTTTATCCTTTAGCGCCATATAAGCAACATGATTAGAATGACTGTTAAGAAACCCATATCAGACCAGTCGTCACCCGGTGTAATTACCAGTGGTCCGCAGAGTGTGGATGGAGATATAGACATTTGGTTGGAAGTTTCTAGCACATTACTTTGCGCCGGCCCAGGCGTATTCCTATCTACGGAAATAATCATACCAACTGCGTTGCGCAATTTACGACCAGCCCTCACAGTATCAATCCTGCTAGAAGCTCTCACATCACACAAGCTTTCCTGCATACATCGGTAGATAACAAAATAGGACGTCTTGGAGTAACGGTCTTGCGATTGGCTACATACAGTTTTCTACATGAATGGACAGACGCATTTCCACTTGCGTGCCGATGTCTAAACTGCATTACATTCCAAATGGTTATTAATTGTACCGTGACAAGTTACTTTAGACTAAAGGCGTGTTAAATGAAATAATCCAAGAAATATCTGTACTTAATTTCTGAAAGGTTGTGCTTAGCGTTCGGACGCGCCGTGTAGAAGAAGATGGAAGGCGTGATATCGCTTTGTCAAAGTACTGTCGCCGTTTGCAATGATTTAATTTTTCTGAGCTGTATTTTAATTGTGGTTTGGTTTATTAGCGAACACAAACGTGAGAATTGTTTCTGTATAGTGGTTGAGAGAAGGACGAAATCCGTTGATTGCACCATTGTGTTTTCTCAAGAAGAAATTGTGCCCGCTTTCGTCCACGAGCCTCCCAAAGCAGTGCGGCAGGCACTCGAGTCTGATCTCAGGTAGAGGTACCCAGGGAAACATAAAGCAAGCGTGCGGCTATAAACACTCGCCTCGGAGCGGAACACCACCCGACGGGGCAGACGTGCAGCACCCTTTAGGGAAATATAAATAGAGCTTCGGAATATGGATTCCACTAGCTGTGCCACTATCGATCTTGAGCCGATATCTTGAGACTCTGTGCTGTTCCTTACGAAAACCTAAGACGACGAATAAAAGGCTGCAGTATTTTACGAGATATATGTGGATATGCCATGGTTTTGCTAACGAGAATCTATACAAAAATGTATTGCAAGAAATTTCTGAACCTAAGTTTCACCTAGAAGAAGACACTCTCAAGACATAACGATGGCTGAAGTTAGATTTGTAGGTAGATGATTTAATCGTTATGAAGATGCTTTCAAGGCGCACGCTTAACTAACATGTGAGTCACTGGATGAAAGACGACGAACTCTCAGTTGCATGTAGACAAACTGTTCGCCACTGCATACCGTTTATTGTCCTTTAGATTACATGTGGTGGCATGTGCTAAGAGTAAACACTGCTTGTAATAAAAATTCTGCTGTATAGTTAGAGATCTAAATATTTCATGATTTCTGTAAACGTATCCTCAGTAATATACATCACAATTATATAGCTGCGGGGACCTTATAATGCATAGAACACTATGAACAGTTGTTTAGTTGCATGTTGGTCCTCCTTTAGAACGCAATACAGCAGCTACTCTGCGTGGCATGTATTCGAACAGTGAACAACCCTACTATGCTGTTAAAACTACTACGGTACATTCCTTGCTTTATGGCAGGGAGGTTATCCTGCTGGAAGATGCAGTCTCTGTAGGAGAAGACATGAGGAAAGAAGAGATACAAATGGTCTGCAGTAATTGTCACGTAGTTCACAGCTATCGTGGCGCCTTAGACTTCTGCCACAGATTCCATGAAGCCCAGGTTAATGTCCCCCAGAGTATAATCTCCCCATCAGCCTACGTTTGTGGCACGTGGCGTACTTCACGACCGATCTGATGTGGCAGTAACCAGTCATTTCTGCTTCATATTCAGCAAACAAGAACCCGTTCAGACAAGTAACTGTACCTGCCTTTCCGGCAGCGGAAGTTGGCGTCACATTTCGTGACCAGATTCATCGAAGAAAAGAAAGTAATGATCGTGGCTCTCGGGCACAAAGATGTTACTGCTTAAGGTAAGCCGATAAAGTCAGGATAGGGTATTTTCACTTGCACAGATATTTCTTCTGCTCAGGATTGATGTAGTACCACTAGCGTGATGCAAGTTAGACTGTCGAAAAGTATATGGAGCGAGCAACAAGTTTCCGTTCGAGGGCCGTACAGTCCAGAATCTTATGCTAATGAGACAAAATCTCTGTCAGTATTGAGGCATCATCCCACCGACACACCACGTTGAAGATACCCCATTGGTAAAACACCTTGTCCTGCTAAGTTAAATAAGTCCGTAACTGACAGCTGAACAACAATGCCCAATAGGAATCGCCGACTTTTGCAGGCCTTTCTTAGGGACCGAAGGCGTGATAATCGCATGGGGGAGATCAGTACTACAGGACGAAGGCCTCGGGTGTCTCACTCTTGAGCTGACGTAACTTTTTCGTTACGACATTAGCAATATGGGGCATGCGGTATCATGAAACAGCATCGCACCCAGTCACCGTTTTCCCAGATGTTTCGTCATAATTTCTCCATACACATTCTTCAATTCCCGATGGGTATCTTACTGGCGTTTGTTTGGAAATTTGTGGTATGCTCTTATGGGACCAACCTGCTGAGGTCATAGGTCCATAAGCTTACACACTACTTAATCTAACTTACGCTAAGGACAACACACACACCCATGCCTGAGGGGACGCAGTGGTAACAGCGGTTCCCATCACAACACGGAAATTAAGCGCTGTTGGGCTTGACTAGCACTTGAATCGGTGACCGTCTGGATCTGCCAGTCTGCCAAGCGCTGTTGACAAGAGGGACATACTGAGCTCTTGTGAGGTAGTTGAACAGCTACTTGATTGAGGAGTACCGATTCCGGCCACGAAACCTGACGAAGACCGGGATGCTGACACAGTAGGTCCGCGTGTTCGGTTAGAGAGCTGTCTGCCCTAGTTAATAAAAAAACTTGAGTGAATCATTCATCGATGAAATTGAAGGGGTTGTCATGTGACGTACGCCCAAACCAAATGACGATCAAAAACGAAAAAAGGCCTGGGAGAGCGATGTTCTGACCACATGCGCCTCCATATCCGCATCTTGTGACGCCTATCGGCAGAGGATGACGCGACGGTGGGTCGGTTGGACGAGCCATGTTCGGACGGAGTCTGAGCTATCGACGCAGGTCTGAAACTAGATACAGAGGGATATCGGTTAATTTTATTCGTAAGTTAGGGACGTCTTTTCGCATAAGTTGAATTTTGATGTTACTTATTTAAATCTATAGTTGTTAACAGTCACAAACACTCCCTCGTCTAAGGGAGGACGTTAAAAGCTCAAGGAGACCTATCCTGGGATGTAGGACCAGGAGGAGTGGCCTTTCTTTATTTTAGGGAAGTCGACTCAGGTTTGCAATATGTAGAGTTACCGGATTCTACACTCCTGGAAATGGAAAAAAGAACACATTGACACCGGTGTGTCAGACCCACCATACTTGCTCCGGACACTGCGAGAGGGCTGCACAAGCAATGATCACATGCACGGCACAGCGGACACACCAGGAACCGCGGTGTTGACCGTCGAATGGTGGTAGCTGCGCAGTATTTGTGCACCACCGCCGTCAGTGTCAGCCAGTTTGCCGTGGCATACGGAGCTCCATCGCAGTCTTTAACACTGGTAGCACGCCGCGACAGCGTGGACGTGAACCGTATGTGCAGTTGACGGACTTTGAGCGAGGGCGTATAGTGGGCATGCGGGAGGCCGGGTGGACGTACCGCCGAATTGCTCAACACGTGGGGCGTGAGGTCTCCACAGTACATCGATGTTGTCGCCAGTGGTCGGCGGAAGGTGCACGTGCCCGTCGACCTGGGACCGGACCGCAGCGACGCACGGATGCACGACAAGACTGTAGGATCCTACGCAGTGCCGTAGGGGACCGCACCGCCACTTCCCAGCAAATTAGCGACACTGTTGCTCCTGGGGTATCGGCGAGGACCATTCGCAACCGTCTCCATGAAGCTGGGCTACGGTCCCGCACACCGTTAGGCCGTCTTCCGCTCACGCCCCAACATCGTGCAGCCCGCCTCCAGTGGTGTCGCGACAGGCGTGAATGGAGGGACGAATGGAGACGTGTCGTCTTCAGCGATGAGAGTCGCTTCTGCCTTGGTGCCAATGATGGTCGTATGCGTGTTTGGCGCCGTGCAGGTGAGCGCCACAATCAGGACTGCATACGACCGAGGCACACGGGGCCAACACCCGGCATCATGGTGTGGGGAGCGATCTCCTACACTGGCCGTACACCACTGGTGATCGTCGAGGGGACACTGAATAGTGCACGGTAAATCGAAACCGTCAGCGAACCCATCGTTCTACCATTCCTAGACCGGCAAGGGAACTTGCTGTTCCAACAGGACAATGCACGTCCGCATGTATCCCGTGCCACCCAACGTGCTCTAGAAGGTGTAAGTCGACTACCCTGGCCAGCAAGATCTCCAGATCTGTCCCCCATTGAGCATGTTTGGGACTGGATGAAGCGTCGTCTCACGTGGTCTGCACGTCCAGCACGAACGCTGGTCCAACTGAGGCGCCAGGTGGAAATGGCATGGCAAGCCGTTCCACAGGACTACATCCAGCATCTCTACGATCGTCTCCATGGGAGAATAGCAGCCTGCATTGCTGCGAAAGGTGGATATACACTGTACTAGTGCCGACATTGTGCATGCTCTGTTGCCTGTGTCTATGTGCCTGTGGTTCTGTCAGTGTGATCATGTGATGTATCTGACCCCAGGAATGTGTCAATAAAGTTTCCCCTTCCTGGGACAATGAATTCACTGTGTTCTTATTTCAATTTCCAGGAGTGTATTATGCGTTTTCCTTGCTCGGACACAGTCTTTCATGAGACCCGGAAGAAACACTGTCTCACTTTTATCAGCTTTCTGTAGCAACAAATGTGTAAAGTTCACGCCGTGTAGTCACTGCCCACCAGCAAAAATCTTGTGTTAGGAGCCTTGTAGGCGGAAGTTTTGTACTGACAGCTAATGCTACAGAGTAGTAGTAAGTGTCCCTAATTTGTAACATGATGTTCGCTGCTCGTGTGGCGCCTGTAGCTACACGTCGCGATGCCTGCATCTGCAGAGAAGATACCACACAGCTACGATCACTATCACTTGTCACTGCTCTCAGTCCCCTCTCTCTTCTTTCTCTCTCTTCACCGGCCCCGCCCCCCATCCCACGTCACCTCTCTGTCTCTCTTTCTCTCTTTCTCTATTTCTCCATCTCTTCTTGTCTGACTCTCTTACTGACTAATCGCTAACTGATACATCATTAAAAAATATCAGAAGATCCTATCTCCTAATCTTTTCTGCAGTAATGTCGTCGTTAACCCGTAAAATCTTATGATCGAAACTAGTACAGTCTTTATGTCTGTTTCCAGTGCAAAATATCTGTTTGCCTAAGTAAACGTTAATCCGTGGTGAACAAGACAGTTCAGTTATTTCGCATTGATTACAATGTGGTTCTTGCTTTTCATCCGTAACCTCATATTAATCCTGATTAGTCAGTGTAAGAACTGCCTGATTCACATCCGGAAATAGATACGAGTATTATGCTTTCACGGCTGAACGGAACGTTCGATCAGTCCCTGTGTTGTACTGTTAGAAGGACGTTTAGGCAGAGAGCGGTTATATGAGCGTCCAGAAGCGCCTGAGCGGTCATACCTCTCAATTATGAACCCAATGCCTCTGTTCCTTAGAGAAACGTCATTCAGGTCGATAGATTCATGAAAGTGTTCCAAGTTTCCTTTGTAATGAAACACCGGTTTAGACAGACGAGGCTGGAAAGGTGAACAATGGTGGCGGCTTGAACTAAAATCATAAAATTCTGAGTCCAGTACCTTAATCACAGCTTCACCACGTAACATCCATTAGTTGACTGTATATTACACTCTTTCTACTACTTCACTGCCAAGCACATCAGATACGACAAAAGTAAGTGAATAAACATTAATAACATAGTTTATCGTTTGAGAGAATCCTATGGTGTCAGCTGTTAGAGCGTCGAATATTTGTAATAATACCACATTTTGTTAAAAAAAAAAATTGCGACTGACATCAGCTGCATAATTCCAGTGAAGCGTTTTGTTGTTGAAATTCAACAGTAAGTTGAAGTAATCGACTCGTCTCGACCATTGACCCCCTAAAAGTCAATAATTTAGCCCACTGTCAAAGCTGATAAGGGTTTCAAATAGTTGATAACACCACCAACAGCTCGTTGTCTGACTGCTACGGTCGCAGGTTCGAATCCTGCCTCGGGCATGGATGTGTGTGATGTCCTTAGGTTCGTTAGGTTCAGTTAGTTCTAAGTTCTAGGGGACTGATGACCACAGATGTTAAGTCCCATAGTGCTCAGAGCCATTTGAACCATTAGCTCGTTGTCTACGGTTCTGAAAAATACAGTAAACGATAAACCGTTGCAAACACTTGCATATTAATGAATGAGTGACGGATGAGATGTAAGACAGGACCAGCACGATGTCACGGTATAACTTTCAGAATAAAGTCAAACAGTTTCTGTAGTAAATTTTAAAAATACCACAGTCAATGTTTAAATTCTGTTATAAACTTTGTAATTCGTCTCAGGATATTCTACATTAAAATAACTTTCTACCTGTATATTGCAGGTGTATATTGCTATTACGGCTGTGAGTTCCCTGCCGTCGAATGACATGCTACATTACTGACACTGATTTGAAGTGAATAATCGAGCTAAATTACATATTGATCAAGACGAACTCGTAAGGTTTTTGTTAGGGAAGGAGAACTGCTAAATATGTATAGGGGCTCTATATAACTAAACAGAAACATAACTAAATTTCAACGATACTCAAATGGTTCAAATGGCTCGGAGCACTATGGGACCTAACACCTATGGTCATCAGTCCCCTAGAACTTAGAACTACTTAAACCTAACTAACCTAAGGACATCACACCACACCCTGTCATCACGAGGCAGAGAAAATCCCTGACCCCGCCGGGAATCGAACCCGGGAACCCGGGCGCGGGAAGCGAGAACGCTACCGCATGACCACGAGCTGCGGACTCAACGATACTATAGGAGAATAACTCATACCCATAAATGGACAAATTTATGATGATGTTGGAGCCAATATCCACTATGGGTGGAGAGCATCGTATTAGAAACCAGTCGTCCTCGCCAGGGGGAGAAGAGAAGGCGTTACAAAGGACGCGCAGTAACGCAACGCACCACAACAATATTTAAAAAAACTGGCACGCCGCTTTTGTAATTAGAAATATTTAATTATCAGTCTTGGGGCTGGAGCGAGGTTACCACAGAGGAAATCACAAAGCGAACGACACAAGGGAAACCGCGGCTGCCGCGCCGCCACTATATTAAAAAATACTGCACACCGACATTCGCGCCCGGAATTTTTACGAGTGCCTCGCAATATTGCTCAGAAAGTAAACCTGAGAAATTACGTGGCTTTTCCCTTTGAATAACTGTGTTAGCCTAATATTTTGTTAAACAGCTTCGTATTCGCTTTTCCCGATGTTTCAGGTTACCCATGGCACTGTCATATTTAAAGGCTAGATTTTATCACAGTTCCTCTGTTGTCGGATAATAATTTGGTGTTGGTTGGAAAATGTATTTGCTCAGTAAGCTGAGTTTTCTTTGACTCTCTGCAAGGCATTCGTGGTATGTAACACAGTATAAGTCTCATACAGTGGATACAGCCAGCATGAATAGTTTTTCCAAGCTATTCGGAACTGATTGTGAGAGATTACCGATTACATGTATTCTATACAACCTGTACCAATAATTCTGTTCACGAGCACTTTCATATTTATTGCTGAACATATATTCTTGTAACTAGAAAACAAAATAGAATTTGAAAATTATACAATGATTGTTACCACAAAAATTTTAATATCGTCTATTTGGCAGCAAATTGTTTTTGTATATGTATTTTGTTGCTGCAATGTGTTTCGAACCGTCACCGTTTGAGGTATAGTGTTTACAGTGCATCAGCTCTCAGTGAAATAGGAGTGAATGTGGTATGTCCTACATTCGCCAAACGACTAGAAAGGTGGAAATCAGATGTAAGGAACACCAGCGACATATCAGGCTAAGGCAGGCCACAAAATCAGCAATAGCAGAAAACTGCCTAGAGTTGGAACATTCCATGGATTATGAGGACACCAAGGTCATGGTCCAGACCCCCAGGTTCTGGGATAGTGTCATCACTGAATCTATAGAGATAAAGATGGCACAAAACCTGATTAACCGGGAAGCAGGATACCAGCTAAGCACTGCATGGAACCTGGCATTTGAACTGCTGAACCAATACCGGAGAAAATATGTTTCCAACACCAACAACGAACCTCAGACATCCGCACACTGTGGGCACGAACCAAGAAGGGAACACCAGGAAGCCGCACTGTCACTGTCACTGTCACTTATCCATACGAGTCTGCCCTGACTCGTGATGGGAGCAGGCTAAGCATATACTGCTATTCCTGCATAATCCTATATTTGTGGAGTGGCTTCCTCACGGTCCGAATTGGCCTGAGGTGTTTTCTGGGGGAGCTGTCCTTTCTCTGTCACGAGATATTATTCGCGTAACAGGTCAGGCCAATGCGTGGTTGGCCTGTGGTGAATAGGATGGCCCAAGTCCCTAATGAGCCTACTGTCGGACCGTACGGCCCGCTCGTAGAAGACCCGCGCCGATTGCTTAAATCGGTCGCGGAGGAAGGGAATGCCGGTTTGCCGGTGCAGCCGAGCGGTCGAATAGAGCCTCGGTAGGCGCAGAGCGAGCTTGAGCGCCCTGTTCTGCACCCTCTGCAGTTTGTTGACGTGTGTGTCGGCCGCATATTCCAGCACTGAACGAACCAGCGCCAGGTACAGCGTGAGGCCGTGGTGGGGAGGCAATGCGGACGACGGGTTGAACAGAGGGTACAGAACGCGTAGACGCCCGATTGCTCTGCCCCTGACGTCCTCGATGTGGGCTTTCCACGTTAGCTTCTGATCGAGAATGACTCCCAGGTACCGGCCAGGCTTGCCTCACATCCACGCTGGAGCAGACGGCGCATCACGACTGCCTTCATACTCCACACGAATAGCGCCGTGTCGTCGGCATAGAGTGCCAACTTCACCGGCGCCACGCGCGGAGCGTCGGCAGTGAATAAGGAGTAGAGCAGGGGGCCGAGAACGGACACCTGCGGCACTCCAGCACCGATGGGTCGGTGCGTGGACGTCCCCTCGTCCAGGCGGACGTGGAAAGTCCTGTCGGCCAGATACGATCGGAGTAGGACCCCGTGCGACGTCGGGACAAAAAGTTTGTACACGAGGCTGTCGTGCCACACAGAGTCGAATGCCCTGGAGACGTCGAGGAACACCGCCCCAAGGTATTCCCGCGTCTCCAGGGCGCGCATGGCCTCTTCCACCAGCCGCATCAGCTGATGGACCGTGGAGTGACCCCTCCAGAAGCCGAACTGCTCGTCCGGTATCACTCCTTCTGCTGTCACGTGGCGAAGCAGGCGCCTGGCCTTGAAGCGCTTGAACACTTTGGAGAGGGCCGGTAGCAGACTGATGGGTCTGTAATTGGCGGCGTCACGCGGGTCCTTGTTCGCTTTGAGGATGTCCACCACCTCTGCATGTTTCCACACAGAGGGGTAGACACCGGAGCGAAGGACCTGGTTGAAGATACCCGCCAGCAGCGGATGGACCCCTGCTGGAAGCTTCTTCATCAGCGCCTCCGACCTTCCTAGTATTGATCTCCTTCAGCTGTGCGGCCACCTCCGCCTCGGAGATGGCTTTGATTACGTTCCCGTCGCCCCTTGCCTCCAGGAACACCGGGAGTTGCTCGGCTACCCGCTGGATGTGGTCTTCATTCATATTGTCGTCCACCGGGGTGAATGACGATTGGAATTGGTCCGCCAGGACACCAGCTTTTCCGTCTGGGCTACAGACGACGTCTTGCCCAACCAGTATTGGTGGTATGAGTTGTCGTCGGCGCAGGAACGACTTCACCATGCGCCAGGTGCTGCCGTCCTCTGGGTTGAGGGAGGCGACAGAGGCTGACCACACGCTGTTCCTGTGCGCCTCAGCCACTGCTTTGATGTCTCTCCGCATGTGGTTGAGGCGTCGCTTCGTCGCAGGTTGGCGGGTGAGTTTCCCCCGGCGTCTGCGCCCACTGCGTCTGGATCAGGTGTGTCCGCGATCGATTCCAGAACTGTCTCCTGGAACCGCTCGCAGTCCATGCGCCGGTATGTCTGTCGGCGTGGTGGCAGCGTAGCTCCGGCGACATCTATGGCGAAGACCACCGGCAGGTTGTCTGACGACAGTGCACACCGTGTGGAGGCAGCCGTGTGGTGCCCGGTGCCTTTTATGACTGACATCGAGCACGCCTGGCCGTCCCCTGGCTGGGTAGATTGTGGGCTCCTGTGGGCCCAGGATCAGGACCCTGTTCCTCTGGGCAGCGCGGGAAAGTCGGCGGCCACTGACATTCGTGAGGCGGGAGTTCCATTCTGGGTGCTTCGCATTGAAGTCATCTGCAATGAACACCCTCCCCCCAACTGTCAGCAGCGCGTCGACGTCATCCTCCTGGAGGTGATCGTGTGGTGGCCTATAAACTGCCACGAACGTGATCTGCCTGGCTGTCGTGGTGACCGTCACCCCAGTGTCTTCCAGAGTTGCCAGGTCCGGGAGTTACACCTGGTGGTGCCTGAGTGATGCACGAACATAGATGGCGGTGCCACCGCCGGCTGTTGGCCTGTCATTGCGGTAGCAAACATAGTTTGCTACACGCACGTGGACCCCAGGTTTAAGGTGAGTTTCGCTGACCAGGCAGAGGTCAATGGCCTCGTCCTGCATTAACTGGCGAAACTCACCTTGTTGGGGGAACAGGCTGTTTGCATTGAAGCCGCAAATGGTCAGTCCACGGATGAGTGGATTATGCATGGTGCGGCTTCATGGTGGCGGTAGCAGCCTGGAGGGCCTCCGTGACTCCCGTGACTAGCACGGGCAGTCGTTGGAGCAGGGCAGAGAGGGAGCCCAGAAGGGCTCCCAGGTCTGCAGCTCCTGGTCCTGTTGATGGTGCGGGTGCAGCCGCAGCTGTGGGCGCGGGGGCGGCTGGGCGCGGCGGCGCCGTCGCGTCCGTTTGCTGGACCGCGTGCCCAGCAGCCTGCGGCGCGGGAGTGTCGAGTGGACGGGCAGTGCGTCGTCCGCCCTTGTGGTGGTCGTCCTGGGAGTCAGCCTGTGGGGCTGACGAGCCAGGTGCTGTGGATGGTGCGGTCTCGTTTGAGTCCCGTTGCGGAAGTGGCGGGAAGGCCACTTGTCGTCTCGTGGTGGCGTCAGCGGACTCCCCCTTGGTGGCGGAGGCGTAGCTGGTGCCAGGTTGCACCTTCCTGGCAGGTGCTGATCGTCCGTTCTGCCTTGGGCGGCGTCGGAGTGCAGCACAGCCTCTGTAGCTCCCCACATGAGGCTCGCTACAGTAGCAGCACTTCGGCGCCTCCTCCCTCTTCTTCGTGCAGTCCCGACTATGGTGGGAGTCGGCGCACTTGACACAGCGGGCCGGCATAGAGCAGTAGCGCGGCATGTGGTCAAGGCCCTGGCAGGAGAAGCACTGGGCGCGCCTCCCCTTGGCCTTAAGTGGCTCCACTTCCACCCCAATCCGGGCCACTGTCTGTAACTGGAAGATTTTTCGGTTTTCGAAGTTGGCCGGGAGGACAACTAGGAAAAGAGGCATATCTCGCCTCGTCCTGGGCGATTTCATGATGGTCGCGGAGTTGGCCATGTAGCCCAGCCCCGCCCGTTCGTCTTTGAGGTGCTCGGTCTCCATTTTCTGCAGGAGGCGGCGGAAGACCACCTTCAGCTGCTTCACGGGCTCCGCATTATGCGTAAAGCAGTGTAGCTTGTCGGTCTCAATGATCTTCATGGCTGCTTGGTAGTCATCCATGGTGGCGGTCGAAACCCGGTATAGGTCTCGCCCGACACATTAGACCTTGGCAGCGGACGAAACTGTCTGAAATTTATCAAGGAAGGACTTTTAAGTGTCCATCCATGAGACAGTTATCGGTGGTGGGGCGGGTGCCCGCCTCTTTAGTGGCTCAGTGGCCTCCATGGCTTCTGGCTCGTCGACGTCGATGAATGAGTTCGTCGTCGGGAGCGGCTGCACTGTTTGGAGCCGTTTGGCTCGAGCAGTGTTCCGCCGCTTCGGGACGGTGAACCCATCGTCTGGCGCCTGGTCTGCCTCAGTGGGGGCAGGGTCGTCTGCCATCTTCTGCTTCTGGCTTCTCCTGCAAACAGACTGAGAGAATGTGGAGGAGTCGTCCTTCTCCATTGATGCCGGCCTCTTCCTGGAGGGCTGCGGTGTTGCCATGGCTTCCGCCTCGAGCAGGTCGCCAAGTTTGGCCTCTATGATAGTGTCATCACGTGGCAGGACGGTGAAATCTTCTCTCGTCACGCCTGGCGGTACAGTTTCCAGTATATCTGTGGCCTCTTCAGTGGAAGAGACCGGAGTGGCAGCCAGCAGTGCACCAGTTTCTTATGTACCTGGGACTGATGGTGCAACACTCTTCGCGGCTGCCGCTGGCAGAACAGTGTCATCTGTATTCAACATGCCTGTCAGGGCTCCCGACGGTACTCTCTCCTCTTCATTGACCACGCAACCGAGTAACTTTAGGTACTGGTGGAACAAGTGGAGAGCACGTTCCCGGTAATCAGTATCCCGTGACATTCGGTGCAGGATGAGGCTGCAGACGACGTCTTGTCCGACGAGCAGCGGCGGGACGCGCTGCCTTCTGCGTAGAAAGGACATCACAGTCCGCCACGCGCTGCCGTCCTCAGGGTTGAGGGAGGCGACGAAGTCCGTCCAGACGTTGTTCCTGTGCGCCTCAGCCGCCGCTTTGATGTCTCTCCACATGCGGTTGAGGAGCCGTTTCGTCGCGGGTTGGCGGGTGAGCTGCCACTCCCGGAAGAGGCGGTTCTTCTCCCGTATTGCGTCCCGGATGGGAGGCGGCAGGTTAGGGGAGAAGTCCCTGGTGCCCTGTGGAGGGGGAGGGGAGGCCGCGTCCGCTGCTTGCAGCAGCTGGCGGGTGAAGGATTGAAGGGCGGCATCCGCCCCCACTGCCGCGGGGTCAGGTGAGTCCGCCAGTGATGCCAGGACATAGTCCTGAAATCGATCGCAGTCCAGGCGCCGGTACGTCTGCCGATGTGGCGGGAGCGTGGCTCCAGCGATGTGGATTTCGTAGACCACCGGCAGGTGGTCGGACGACATCGCGCACCGCGTGGTGGCGGTCGTGTGGTGCCCGATGCCCTTGATGACGGCCACGTCGAGCACGTCAGACCGCTCCCTGGCCAGGAAGATGGTGTGTTCCCGTGGGCCCAGGACCAGGGCGCCGTTCCTCTGGGCAGCGCGAAGAAGTCGGCGGCCACTGACGTTCGTGAGGCGGGAGTTCCATTCCGTGTGTGTCGCATTGAAGTCACCTGCAATGAAGGTCCTTCCCCCAAACGTCAACAGCGCGTCGACGTCCGCCTCCTGGAGGTGCCCACGTGGCGGCCTGTATGCTGCCACGAAGGTTATTTGCCCCGCAGCCGTGGTGACGTTCACCCCGGTGGCTTCCGGGGTGGCCATGGCTGGGAGCAGCACCTGGTGGTGCCGTAGTGAGGCGCGGACGTAGATGGCGGTACCCCCGCCTGCCGTCGGCCTGTCGTTCCGGTAGCAAACATAGTTTGGTACCTTCACGTGAACTCCTGGCTTGAGGTGAGTTTCGCAGATCAGACACAGGTCGATGGCCTCGTCCTGCATGAACTGACGAAACTCACCTTGTTGCGGAAACAGGCTGTTGGCGTTGAAGCCACAGATGGTCAGGCCGTGGATAAGGACGTTATCCATGGTGTGGCTTCGTGGCGACGGTAGCGGCCTGGAGGGCCCCCGTTACGGCGGCGACGAGCACCGGCAGGTGCTGTAGCAGGGCAGAGAGGGAGCCCAACAATGCTCCCAGGTCTGCTGCTTCCGGTCCTGCTGTTGTAGCTGGAGGCGCCGCAGTTGCGGGTGCGGGGGCGGCGGGGCGCGGAAGAATAGTCGCGTCCGTTCGCGGGACCGCACGCCAATAGCAGCTTGAGGCGTGGCTGTGGTGGGGGGACGGGTTTGCCGTCCGCCTTGGCGTTGGTCGTCCTGGGTGCCGGCTGCCTGGTTAGGCGCCGTGATGGCCGGGAAGCCCACCTGCCGCCCCCTGGGGGCGTCCAAAGACTCCCCCTTAGTGGCAGAGGCGAAGCTGGTGCCTGGTTGCACCTTTCGTGCGGGTGCCGCACGTCTTTGCTGCCGTGGGCGGCGCTTGAACGCGGCGCAGCCTCTGGTGCTCGCCACATGTGGCTCGCTAAAGTTGCAGCACCTCGGCGCCTCCTCCCTCTTCTTAGTGCAGTCCTGACTCTGGTGGGAGTCGGCGCACTTGACACAGCGGGCAGGCATCGTGCAGTAGCGCGCCACGTGGTCAAGGCCTTGGCAGGAGAAGCACTGTGCGCGCCTCCCCTTGGCCTTGAGCGGCTCCACTTCCACTCCGATCCTGGCCACCATCTGTAACTGAAATATCTTCCGGTTTTCAAAGTTGTCCGGAAGGACAACTAAGAACAGTGGCATGGGTCTCCTCGTCCTAGGAGACTTCATGAGTGTGACCGAGCTGGTCATGTAGCCCAGCCCAGCTAGTTCACTCTTGAGGTGCTCGGTCTCCATTTTCAGCGGGAGGTGGCGGAACACCACTTTCAGCTGCTTCACCGGCTCCGCATTGTGGGTGAAGCAGTGTAGCTTCTCCACCTCTATGAGCCGCATGGCGGCTCGGTATTCGTCCATCGTGCTGATCCAGACTCTGTACAAGTCCCGACCAGCACATTTGATCTTGGCGGAGGACGTCACCGCCTGGAACTTCTCGAGGAAGGACTGGTACGTGTCCTTCCACGATACAGTGATAGGTGCCGGAGCGGGTGCCCGCCAGGGAACGTCCAGACCATCAGGGGAGCGCCACTCACGGGCGCGGACCGCAAAGGGAACACCAGGAGGCCACCACCGCAGTTGGAGGCGGCCGGAGTGGGCGCGGACGGAATAGGGAACACCTAGAACAGCAGGATAGCGCGACTCGCGGGCGCGGACCGACTAGGGAACGGCAAACAGAACACGAGGCACCGGGCAGGCATAAATATGCGACCCAGTCCAGCAAGCAGCCAGTCTCAGGGAACACCTGACGAAGACGTCAAGTAATGACGTCGAAATATCGTGTTTGGAAGACGCTGTTATCCGGCAGAAAACCCGATTTCCACGAGATGTCAAAATAGGAGCTGACAACGAATGGTTACAACCAGTGTTTAAGAATGTTTACCGTACATATCATCAAAACAGTTGCTAATGTAAATCAAAAATAACCCCAAGAAATAATCTGAAACCACTGACCTTTAAAATAAAATAAATGTCTGCAAAAAGATAATACAGAACAAAACAAATACATTGAGTTCAAGATAGATCAACAGAAATATTGAAAGTGACGATAAATGGAGCCAGTATCTCATCATTTAATTTAATATATGTGTTAGAGAAATATCAAATTATCTCGCAATCCAAAGAGAATCTACTATTATAACGACCAAAGGCTATGTATTCCGGTTGTATCCGTATTTTCTAGTGTTTTTCCCACATGGACCTCAAGTTAAACGAGGTATTTGTACTGTTTCATCTCAACACATCCCACATGAACGCTGAAGCAAACCATGAGTCCTTAAATGATTTTCTATGCGGTAACATACTTAGTACAAATAATACTATACCATCATAGATGTCATTGGATAAACGACCTACGTTCTCGGCATCACGCGTACCCCTACTTCCAAATTCATGTATGCTAACATAGGCTTCAAATCTTCCTTAATGTCGTATGTATATGCCGACACTGGGCAAGTGATTTTCTAGTAAAATGTCTCCCAAGTACAGGAGTATACAAAATGGATGTGAGTGTATAGTTCGTAGACACATGGTTGACGACATATAGAAGCTTGGGTCTGGCCCAAAGTCGTGCTCGGAGAGCCTAATAGTAAGGCGCCGCCCACGGTAAGCGGAAATCTCAGGTTCGAGTCGTGGTCCGGCAAAAACTTCCGTTGTCCTCATTCCATTATACAGCTCATGATTGTCCACATTCGTAACTGCGAATACATTTAACGTATAAAAGTTAAAATCAGCCAGTTAGTATTTCTGTCTCGTGGAGAGAGGAACGTGGACAATGAGACGCATCATCGGCTTTTCGTCACGAGCAGAACATAGGAGACACCACATTGGATTAAGTCATGTGGATATGAAATTCATATTTGGTCGACTTTGTATTATAGCATATGTACTACGCTTATATGCTGCTTCAAAGGACCGACACTTTGAGGATTTCTCAAAAAGGCGTCCCTTTGGTACGATTCGTTATAATAAAAGGCACTCCGTCTTCAGACCACAAGTGACCAATCGCGACCATCCGACTGCCGTGTCATCCTCGCTAAGGATGCGGATAGGAGGAAGGGTATACCTTAGCTTCAAAGTAGTGTAGAAAAGAGACGGAGAAAGACGAAGTTGACACTTACATTAGAAAGGGTCACAATTATAAAAACACTGACGTTCTTATATACTGAAGTGATCAGCATTTTGAAGCATGTGCCAAACAAGTAGAAACACACAAAAGAAAAACAATTTTAGTCACAATATACAGGGCACCAACTTGTAATTTCCAGCTATTCAATAAACAGCTTGATGCAGTATTAAATTTCTTGATTTCTAAAAATAATGAACTCATACTAAGTGGAGAATTTATTTTAAATTTTCTGGAGGGTAGTACTCAAGATCCATACTATAGTTTCTTACCACTTCTTATAATCTCATTCCCTTAGTACAGTTCCCAACCAGGGTTATGGGTACCAGCCGCGGTGCTGTTGATAACATTTTCATATATACTACCATACTAGCAAATCATTGTATAAATCCAATATTTAATGGCCTTTCAGATCATGAAGCCCAGTTGCTTACATTTAATACGGTGAGGTCTGATTCAACTAATAACAGGAAGTGGGAAACTATACGAATAATAAATGAAACAGGAATTGAAGGTATAAAAAACTGTTTGCGGAATACAGACTGGAAAGACGTATACAGTTCACCCGGAATAAATGGAAAAAATATATGTTTCTCTAATATGGTCATAGGTCACAACGAAAACTGTTGCCCTAAAAAAGTAATCAAAGCAAATAGATTAAATGTTACAAAATCTTGAATTACAAATGGAATATAATTATCTTGGAAACAAAAAGAAGACTGTACTTAATGCCATGGGAAAACGATGACTACAGAGCTAAATCACATTACAAACTATACTGTCAAATTCTAAACATTGTAATCAGAACCTCAAAATGTATATACTTTCGAGAAAAAATAAATGCCTCTATTAACAAGATAAAAACTATATGCAACATAGTAAAAGGTGAAAAAGGCAAAACTAATCAGGCAAATGAGAGACTTATGTTAAATATAAATAATGAGTTGATTAGAGGTACTTCAAAAATTGCAGGCACTTTCAACAACTTTTTCCTTTCAGTAGCTGACAACTTGTGTTTGCCTAGTTCCTCAGAAGACAGCTTAAAGTATTTAAAAAATGCATTTCCGCATAAGTTTGACAAAATTCAACTATATCCTACCTCACCGAAAGAGATTTCTAATCCTATCAGCTCTCTTAAAAACAAATGTTCCAGTGATTATGATGAAATCAGCACCTTCATAATTAAATGTTGCTCCTCAGAACATTGTGACATACTGAGTTGCTTATGTAATGAATCTCTCCATAGTGGTGCTTTTCCAGATAGGCTTAAATACGCTTTTATCAAACAATTACACAAAAAAGGAGACAAATCATCAGTGGAAAACTTCGGCCCTATTTCATTATTGCCTACACTTTCAAAACTGACTTTTGTAAACACTAAGTACAGAAAAATATTCTCAGTCACAATCAGTTTCGATATCGGAAAGGATTGTCAACTGATCAATCTATAGTCACTTTTACAGATGATATATTTGAATCAATAAATGAAAAGTTATTACTACTTGGAATATTGTGTGATCTGGCTAAAGCTTTTGATTGTGTTAAGCTTGATATCCTAATACGAAAGTTAAACTATTATGGGATAACAGGAGTAGTAGCCTCATGGTTCTCATCCTATATTTTTAATAGAAAATAGTGTGTGTCTGTATCAGGCTTGCCGGCCGCTGTGGCCGAGCTGTTCTAGGCGCTATAGTCCGAAACCGCGCTGCTGCTACGATCGCAGTTTCGAATCCTCCCTCGGGCGAGAATGTGTGTGATGTCCTTAGGTTAGTTGCGTTTAAGTAGTTCTATGCCAAGGGACTGATGACCTCAGATGTCAAGTCCCATAGTGTTTAGAGCCATTGGAACGATTTGCATCAGGCTTGACACATAACAATAGTCAGTCAAAATATGAAACCATTAGACAAGGGGTTCCCCAGGGCTTTATTTTAGGTGCCTTGTTGTTCCTATTATACACTCCTGGAAATGGAAAAAAGAACACATTGACACCGGTGTGTCAGACCCACCATACTTGCTCCGGACACTGCGAGAGGGCTGTACAAGCAATGATCACACGCACGGCACAGCGGACACACCAGGAACCGCGGTGTTGGCCGTCGAATGGCGCTAGCTGCGCAGCATTTGTGCACCGCCGCCGTCAGTGTCAGCCAGTTTGCCGTGGCATACGGAGCTCCATCGCAGTCTTTAACACTGGTAGCATGCCGCGACAGCGTGGACGTGAACCGTATGTGCAGTTGACGGACTTTGAGCGAGGGCGTATAGTGGGCATGCGGGAGGCCGGGTGGACGTACCGCCGAATTGCTCAACACGTGGGGCGTGAGGTCTCCACAGTACATCGATGTTGTCGCCAGTGGTCGGCGGAAGGTGCACGTGCCCGTCGACCTGGGACCGGACCGCAGCGACGCACGGATGCACGCCAAGACCGTAGGATCCTACGCAGTGCCGTAGGGGACCGCACCGCCACTTCCCAGCAAATTAGGGACACTGTTGCTCCTGGGGTATCGGCGAGGACCATTCGCAACCATCTCCATGAAGCTGGGCTACGGTCCCGCACACCGTTAGGCCGTCTTCCGCTCACGCCCCAACATCGTGCAGCCCGCCTCCAGTGGTGTCGTGACAGGCGTGAATGGAGGGACGAATGGAGACGTGTCGTCTTCAGCGATGAGAGTCGCTTCTGCCTTGGTGCCAATGATGGTCGTATGCGTGTTTGGCGCCGTGCAGGTGAGCGCCACAATCAGGACTGCATACGACCGAGGCACACAGGGCCAACACCCGGCATCATGGTGTGGGGAGCGATCTCCTACACTGGCCGTACACCACTGGTGATCGTCGAGGGGACACTGAATAGTGCACGGTACATCCAAACCGTCATCGAATCCATCGTTCTACCATTCCTAGACCGGCAAGGGAACTTGCTGTTCCAACAGGACAATGCACGTCCGCACGTATCCCGTGCCACCCAACGTGCTCTAGAAGGTGTAAGTCAACTACCCTGGCCAGCAAGATCTCCGGATCTGTCCCCCATTGAGCATGTTTGGGACTGGATGAAGCGTCGTCTCACGCGGTCTGCACGTCCAGCACGAACGCTGGTCCAACTGAGGCGCCAGGTGGAAATGGCATGGCAAGCCGTTCCACAGGACTACATCCAGCATCTCTACGATCGTCTCCATGGGAGAATAGCAGCCTGCATTGCAGCGAAAGGTGGATATACACTGTACTAGTGCCGACATTGTGCATGCTCTGTTGCCTGTGTCTATGTGCCTGTGGTTCTGTCAGTGTGATCATGTGATGTATCTGACCCCAGGAATGAGTCAAGAAAGTTTCCCCTTCCTGGGACAATGAATTCACGGTGTTCTTATTTCAATTTCCAGGAGTCTATATTAATGACCTTCTATATGCCGTATCACAAAATGCAAATTTTTTCTTATTTGCAGATGATACCAGTATTGGTATAAAAAGCAGTACCCGTGAACTCACTGAGCAATCAGCTAATTAAATATTTGTAAGTATCAATGGCTGGTTAACAGCAAATAGATTGTCACTGAATTTTGACAACACCCAGTACATACAGTTTAGTACCTCACAAAGAATACCTGATCCTATAAGTATAATGTATTTAAACAATTAAATTAAAGCTGTAGACAGTGTCAAATTGTTTGGGCTTCAAATTAACCACAACCTAAATTGGAAAACCCACACTCTAGACTTAATGAAACGCTTTAGTTCAGGTGCATTTGCAGTACGCATGATAGCAGAAATAGTTGATTTAGAAGTAAAGAAGTTAGTTTATTCGGCCTACTTCCATTCACTAATGAGTTATGAAATCATCTTTTGCGGAAACTCCTCTCACAAAGAGAACATTTTCAAAATTCAGAAACGAGTCATCAGAATTATATATGGTGTCAGTCCTAGATCATTATGCAGAGACCTCTTTAAGAAACTTGGTATTCTAACTACTACTTCTCTGTACATATACTCATTGATGTCCTTTGTCATTTCCAACATGTTTCTTTTTACACAAAATAGAGTAAAACATTATAATACCAGAACCAAACACAATCTGTACAATGATTTAAAAGCTTAACATTAGTACAAAACCGCGTCAAATAGATGGTTCCTCATATATTCCATAACTTACCAGAGCATATCAGAGGTCTGGTAAGTGATAAAGTTTGGTTTCAGAGTGAATTAAAGAACTTCCTGTTGCCAACTCCTTCTACTCCATCGATAAATATCTTCACAAGGATTATAGCTAATAACTCTGTCAGCGTTAGAATTGTACAATATCCATGTATCTCAGTAAAAAAAGAAAAAAACCCTTTGGCTTTTTCCGCATCCCAGAGACTCTTCTCCAAGGGACCCATGGAAAACTATAAATTTAATGTGGTCAGCACATCGCTCTCCCGATCGTTAAGACGGGTTTCTTTGACCGGAGCCGCTACTATTCGGTCGAATAGCTCCTCAATTGGCATCACGATGCCGAGTGCACCCTGAAGAAGGGCAGCTGTGCATGGTGGCCCGGATGTTCACCCATCCAAGTGCCGGCCACGCCCGACAGCGCTTAATTTTGGTGATCTGACGGTAATCTGAGTATTCAGTGCGGTAAGGTCGTTGCGCGTTTGTTATAATAAGATGACAGAAAATTGCGTATCAATAGTTAAAGGCTTCTTGTATTTCATGCTTCCCGTGTTATAACTTGCTTACTACTAAAGTATGTCATTTTAGTCCTGTGTTATATTAATATGTTATCAAAATTGAGATTTTTTTGTGAAATTTCTTAGTTTTTAATATCAAGTAGTTACATCTATAGTTGGAGCCATCAGGCATTTGTTTATATTGTATAACATACAGTGATCAGTCAGAACGTTATGACCACCTACGTAATAGGCGTAGATAAAAGCAACGACACATCGTGGCATGGAAGCAATGAAGCCTTGTAGGTCATTGGAGGGAGTTGGTACCACATCTGCACACAAGATCATACAATTACCGTGCATTCCGGGAGGGGGACCGATGAGCTGTGACGCCACGTTCAGTCACATCCAAGATGTATTCTATCGGGTTCAGATCTGGTGAGTTGGAGATTCATCACATCAATTGTGCCTTGCCACTGTGTTCCTCGAATCATTCCATCCCACTCCAGGGTTTGTACATGGCTATTTATCTTGAAAAAAATGCCACTGCCGTCGGGAAACATGATCATTATGAAGTGATTAACGTGGTCAGCAACCTTTGTACGATACTTCTCGACCGTCATGATGCCTTGCACGAGCTCCACTGGATCTGTGGATGCTCGTGTGAATGTTTGCCAGATCATAATGGAGCTGCCGCCAGCTTGTCCCCGTCCCGCAGTATAGCCATCAAGGTGCTGTTCCCCTGGAAGTCGAGGGATTCATTCCCTCCCATCGGCATGATGAAGAAGGTATCGGGTATGATCAAGGCTTTGCCACTGCGCCATCAGTAAATCAATTATTAGCTAGATGGTTAGGGACTGAGTCTGTTGTGTGCGGATGCAGGAGGAGTTGGCCACAGTCCAAACGCAGTTGGAAACTATGTTGGTCACATTCAACAAGCTCCAGAGTGCCACCTTGAGGTTCGTTGGGGATGGGGTGCCTGGGGCAGCCTCTGATTTGCTGGATGTGCAGGTTGGGGGGGGGGGGGGGATGTCACAGCACTCTGTCACTGAGCTGATCTCAGGTGCGACAGAGCTTGCAGGCCCACTCTCACCTCAGTGTGGGTGGCGGACTCTGTCGAGGTATCTAGCCTCAAGGCGAAGGCTGCATGGGGGACTGGGCTCCTGGCAAATCTCATGCACTTTTTTAATACATTCAGTGTGCCATCAGGTGCTGTGGGGGAGGCTGAGCCGGATCAGACTGCACATTCTGCCACGATAGTTGTTGCTCCTTCAGCAAGGTCCGGACAGGTACGTGATGGTAGGGGTTTCTTTGTTATTGAGAGCTCCAATCTTAGGCGGGCCATGGAGCCCCTCAGGAACGTAGCCGCTAGGGAGGGGAAGAAGTCCAACATTCACTCGGTGTGCTTTCGAGGGGACCTTGTCCGGGATGTGGAAGAGGCTCTTCCAGGGGCTATCGAGCGTGCTGGGTGCAGCCAGCTGCAGATTGTTGCACGTGTCGGCACCAACGTCGCCTGTCATCGGGATTCCGAGGAAATCCTTGAGTCCTTTCGACGGCTGGCTGAATTGGCGAAGGCGGCCTCCATCTCTCGAGTAGTGGAAGCGAAGCTGACGATCTGTAGCATCGTGCCCAGGGCGGACTGGGGTCCTCTGAGTCGAGTGGAGAATCTAAACCAGAGGCTACGTCGACTCTATGACGAAAATGGTTGTAGATTCCTCGACCTACACTATGGGGTGGAAGGTTGTAGGACGCCCCTTAATAGATCAGGAGTGCAATAAACACAGGAAGCAGCCACATGGGTAGAACAGTACTTGTGACGTGCACATGGTTTTCTTTTAGATTAGGTTCCTCCCAACGGAAAACAAACCGTTGGTCTGAAAAATTACCAGTTCATGTCACTGGTGGGGGTGTGGCACCTTCAAAAAATTGTTAGTTCGCCTAAACAGGTCATTCCAAAGGATTTAAATATGCTTAATCTCATGTTAGTAAATTGTCGAAGTGTCTCTAGCAAGATCCCCAAGTTAATCTCGGAAATAAACAGTAGCAATGCCAGTATTGTATTAGGTACCGAAAGCTGGTGGAAACCAGATATAAAAAGCAGTGAAATTTTGAACTCGGTTTGGACAATGTTTAGGAAGGATAGGTTTGGTGCTGTGGGAGGTGGTGAGTTCATTGCAGTTAAAAGCTGCTTAAACGCAGTTGAGATCGATACTGGGTCGGAATGTGAAATATTCTGGATAAGGCTGTCAATCAGACAAGGAATGCCCATTGTACTAGGATATTTTTATAGACCACCAGCATCCGCAACAAACGTCGCAGAACGTTTCAGGGAAAGTCTTGAGTACATAGGAAGTAAATATCCAAATTATCCATTAGCTATAGGTGGAGACATTAATCTGGCATCCATTGACTGGAAAAATTACACGTTTATCACAGGGGGCAGAAACAGAGATTCGTGTGAAGTTATTCTTAGAGTTCCCTCAACGTACAGCCTTGAGAAAAAAACGGCTCTGAGCACTATGGGACCTAACATCTGAGGTCATCAGCTCCCTAGAACTTCGAACTACATAAACCGAACTAACCTAGGAACATCTCACACGTCCATGCCCGAGGCAAGATTCGAAACTGCGACCGTGGCGGTCGTGTGGTTCCAGCCTAGAACCGCTCGATCACTACGGGTGGCGAGTAATTGGTTAGAAAACCAACTCGAGATATATTAGATATCTTGGCGACAAACAGACCTCGTCTTTTTGAGGAAGTTAATCTAGAAGAAGGTATTAGCAACCATAATGTCGGTGTGGCTTGTATGCCAGTGCAAGTTGCAAAAAAACCAAAGGAACAGCGTAGAGTTTTCTTATTTGGGAAAGCAAATAAAAGTGTCATTAATGAATATCTTCATAGTCAGTTCCAAGCATTCACCGCGGGACACAAAGATATTGAGCATCTTTGGTCGGAATGTAAAGGTATTGTCTACATCTACATCTACATCCATACACCGCAAGCCACCTGACGGTGTGTGGCGGAGGGTACCTTCTGTACCTCTATCGATTCTCCCTTCTATTCCAGTCTCGTATTGTTCGTGGAAAGAAGGATTGTCGGTATGCCTCTGTGTGGGCTCTAATCCCTCTGATTTTATCCTCATGGTCTCTTCGCGAGATATACGTAGGAAGGAGCAATATACTGCTTGACTCCTCGGTGAAGGTATGTTCTCGAAACTTCAACAAAAGCCCGTACCGAGCTACTGGGCGTCTCTCCTGCAGAGTCTTCCACTGAAGTTTATCTATCATCTCCGTAACGCTTTCACGATTACTAAATGATCCTGTAACGAAGCGCGCTTCTCTCCGTTGTATCTTCTCTGTCTCTTCTATCAACCCTATCTGGTACGGATCCCACACTGCTGAGCAGTATTCAAGCAGTGGGCGAACAAGTGTACTGTATCCTACTTCCTTTGTATTCGGATTGCATTTCCTTAGGATTCTTCCAATGAATCTCATTCTGGCATCTGCTTTACCGACGATCAACATTATATGATCATTCCATTTTAAATCACTCCTAATGCGTACTCCCAGAAAATTTATGGAATTATGTGCTAGAGAAGTATGTGCCTAGCAAAAATATAGGGGAGGAAAAGGATCCACCTTGGTACAACAAACATATTAGGAAGTTGTTGAGAAAGCAGAGAATTTTGCACAGTCATTTTAAACGTAGTCACTGCCCCATTGACAAACAAATTATGCAAAATGAAAGCAGCTTTCAGAAAGACAATGAGAGATTCATTTAACGAATATGAAAGCAATATTTTATCTGCGGATTCTAAAAATAACCACCAAAACATTTTGGTCGTACGTAAAATCTATGAACGCTACAAAAAATTCAATACCTTCTCTAGTTAACAGTATGGGTGATGTAACTGATGATGATAAACATAAGGCCGAAATTCTAAACCTAGCTTCCAAAATTCGTGTATGGTAGAGGACTGCACCACCATTCCCCCTTTCAATTGTCGAACAAAAGCCAGGCTGGCTGACGTAGTGTCCAGTGTATCTTGGATCGTAAAACAATTAAGATCCTTAGACACCAGGAAGGCATCTGGCCCAGACGGTAAGATTATATGTTGACTATGCTACAAATATAGAACCATTCTTATCCATCATCTATCAGAGACCATTGGAACAGCGGAAAGTTCCACCGGACTGGAAGAAGGCACGGGTCATAGCAATCTATAAAAAGTGTAGAAAATCGGATGCACATAATTACCGGCCAAGTTCACTGACATCGATTTGTTGTAGAATCATGGAACATATTTTGTGTTCAGACATAATGACCTTTCTAGACTCTGAGAAGCTCATCTGCAGAAACCAGCACGGTTTTAGCAAACAGCGATCATGCAAGACACAGCTGGTCCTCTTTGTGCATAATATACAACAGGCTCTAGATACCGGCTCCCAGGTGGATGCCATATTTCTCGACTTTCGAAAGGCGTTCGTCTCAGTTCCGCACTGTCGCTTGCTCCAAAAAGTGCGCGCTTAGGGTCTATTCGATGACATATACGGTTGGATAGAAAGTTTTCTAACACACATGGAGTAGTATGTCGTCCTGAACGGGGTGACTTCAACAGAAACAATCGTAACTTCAAAAATTGTTCAAATGGTTCTGAGCACTATGGGACTTAACATCTTAGGTCATCAGTCCCCTAGAACTTAGAACTACTTAAACCTAACTAACCTAAAGACATCACACACATCCATGCCCGAGGCAGGATTCGAACCTGCGACCGTAGCAGTCTCACGGTTCCGGACTGAGCGCCTAGAACCGCGAGACCACCGCGGCCGGCAATCGTAACTTCAGGTGTGCCCAGGGCAGTGTAATAGATCCGCTGCTTTTCACGATTTACATAAACGATCTGGTTCCTAGTATTGACAACGGCATTAGACTGTTTGCCGATGATACTGTGGTCTAAAGGAAAGTAGAATCATACGAAAATTGTGAACAGATCAATGCGAATTTGCAGAAAATTAATGCGTTATGTAATAACTGCCAGTTATCTCTCAATATTAGTAAGTGTAACCTACTGCGTATAGCAAGGCGAAACTCCCCATTAATGTGCGACTACAAAGTAAATGCCCAATGTTTGGAGGCGGTAACATCCGTCAAGTATCTGGGTGTGACTATGCGAAATGATCTCAAATGGAGTGATCAGATTACACAAGTAACTGGCAAGGCAAACTCTAGATTGCGGTTTATCCATAGAATCCTGAAGCGATGCAGTCTTTCAACAAAGGAAATAGATTACAATACGTTAGTTCGCCCAGTCTTAGAGTATTGCTCGTCTGTATGGGACCCTTACCAGTTGGGTCTGATTCAAGAGATTGAAAAGTTCTAAAGAAGAGCGGCAAGATTCGTGACTAGTACATTTAGCCATCGCGAAAGCGTTGCAAATCTCATAGAAAGTTTGAAGTGGGACACAATTCAAAGATAAGGGAAATTAGAGCTCGTACTGATGCATTCAGGCAGTCATTTTTCCCTCGCGCTATCCGCGAGGGAACAATGGGGGAGGGGGGGGGATACGACTTTGGCGAGAATTGTGTCCTCCACCAGACACCGCTTGGTGGCTAGCGGAGTATATATGTAGATGTAGAACGTCCAGTGCCGATGGTCACGTGCTGATTTAAATCGTAGTACCCAATGTCGTGGTGTTAACATTGGGACATGCCAGGATCGTCAATTGCGGCGGCCCATCGCAGGAGTGTTAGGTTCACTGTATGTTCAGACATATTTGTACTGTGCCCAACATTAAAGCCTAGTGCTAGTTCCACCACAGTTCACCACCTGTCAAGTTTTACCAGTCTGTCCTGCCTATGGCGTTCGACATCTGTAACGAGGGGTAGCTGCCCAACCCCTTGGTTTTGAAACGTGTTGAGGACATTCACTACAGCACTCCTCGAACACTTGACAAGTAGTGCAGTTTCCTCAACCCTCGTGCAGAGCCTATGGGCCATAACAAGCTCAGATAGATCGCGCGCCTTCACCATTCTATGCACGGACAGCAAGCTCACTGATACTACGTGGACCGTCTGTGTCTCTGACTAGCAGTCATTCCCCGCCAGATGACGCTGCTATCGCCTGGACGTGCTTATATTGATAGTAGGTCAGTAGACACAATGTTCTGGCTGACCAGTGTATAACTAAGACAGAGCTGTCATGTTGGAACCATGCCGTAGTTGATAATAATTGATAATTGGGAAATGAAAAGCAGCGGGTTCGCGTCTGCGTAACTGCATACATATTTCGCCTTACGTTTTCTAATAGATTATGAGACTTCCTTATTAATTTAATGAAAGGAAGACCTATAATAGTAGATGTTATTTGTTATAAAAACAGACCGCTCCTCTTTCTGGGGAGAGCTCGTTCGATTTTGTGAATGTGCCAAGGAACAACGACCAATGAAATGAAAGACAGCAGTCTTTGCCATTCGCTGATTCCCTCCACCTTCGATGGTTACAGCTGTCTTACGCAGGCACATTTTCGTATAGAAGCTGTGTAATAAGGGCATCTGATGCAGATGCCAGCTACTGCTGGAGAGCGTTGCGATAGCAAATCACGAGGAGGAGCACTTTTCGGGAGATGTAGCAGGAAGTTCCAGATTGTGCAGCAACCACGATGCATGCATTGCGATGAGAGGCTCGTCCAGTGAGAGGACGGATTTGAGGGTAATCTCAAAATCTACCACATCGCAAACTGATAGATTCAGACGCGAGATACCACGAAGCAGTGAGAATTTTTTTTTTTTTTTTTTTTTTTTTTGACGTGCTGACCAAAAATAGGCTCCCATCCATAATACCTGGAGAATCATTTGTAATACTTTCAATTCTGTGAAAGTAGAAATTATATACTGACCGTGAGCTATGAGAAAGTTAATCTCGCCCCGGCGCTTCGTGACTTGCCACATTGCAATCTCCCAATGATGATAGACATGATTCGAAGTAACCTTCACATAAATATCACAGACTGTTTGCAATACAGACACTGACCACAAACGACGTTGGATTTTGCCTCTAATCAACATGTCGCCATTCTCTGCACTCGCACTGATATAATAAACGGCCTTGTCGTGGCGACTGGTCGCTGACAATGAAAATTGCACTTAACAGTCTTTATGACGGCATTTATATGGACACAAGGATAGTGGATGGTCGGTACTTTCCTGTCCACTGAAATTCAGTCTGAAGGTGTTAATAATGGTATACCTTTGCTTGCGAAACCTCTGAAATGGAATACACCTTAGATGAATTTCACCTGCTCTGACGGTATACATTGTCATGGTGTACACGTCACGCTCATCTTACTACTAACTGCCACGCTAACGGCAAACAGGATTGGTGATATTTCACTCGCGTGAGATGACGTACTAATCCTTCCGATAAGACCTTAGTCTCTCCGACATAACTACTACATACTTCAAATTCAGTTCTCCATTTACATCCTCAAGATTGGTCGGTGTTACAGGATCACTAAAGCTTTTTTTCCTGTATTGTGTGGACGTCAACTATAGCTTTTCCTGATGACTTTTTAATTAGACGTATTAGATTTCACTTTTGTATGTTTACTGAATAAGTGGAAGAGACCTGGAGGCTGAACACGATGAAGACCAATGGAGGCGCCAGAAAGCTCCAGATGAATTATACAATAGTAAGACACATGTTTCGGAACCAGATTTGAAACTGTAAGACATTTCCAAGAGCAAATGTGTACTCTAACCGCAAATTATTTCTTATGAACTGTAGATTAAAATCTGAGAAATTGCAAAGAGGTACGAAATTAAGGAGTAGGACGTGGATAATTTGAAAAAAAAAATACCAGTGGTTGTTAAAAGCTTCAAAGGGAGCATTAGGCAACAATTGACTACAAAAAGAGCAAGGAATACACTACAAGGTAAATAGGTAGCTTTGAGAGATGAAATGCTGAAGGCAGCAGACGATGTAATGTGTAAGAGGATAGGGTGGTGGTGGTTGTTGGGATGTTTAAGGGGGACTAAACAAGAGGATAGGGCTTTGCATGTCAGAGGAGATACTGAATTCAACTGAAGGACCGAGAAAATATATAAATGCAACAAATGAAGCTGGCGAAACGCAATACAAACGCCTAAAAAACGGGATTGACAGGTAGCGCAAAAAGTCTAAGTAGAAATGGCTATAGGACGAATGTAAGGATATAGAAATATGTACAACTAAGGAAAAGATAGAACCAGCCTAGAGAAAAATTAAAAAGGCCTTTGGAGAAAAGAGAAGAAGCTATATGAATATCGAGAGCTCAAATGAAAAACCAGTACCGAACAAAGAAGGGAGAGCTGAAAGGTGGAAGGAGTATATAGAGGATCTGCGTAAGGGAGATGAGTTTGTGGGCAATATTATATAAAGAGGAGAGGATTTAGATGAATATCAGGTGGTACACATGATAATGTGGGAAGAATTTCACAGAGCACTGAAAGACCTAAGTCGAAACAATGACCCTGGAGGAGACGACATTCCGTCAGAATTAATGATAGTCTTGGGAGAGACAGCCATGGCATAGTTATTCCACGTGCAGTGTAAGACGAATGAGATGGCGAAGTAGCCTCAGATTTCAAGAATAACGTAGTAATTCCAATTCCAAACAATGTTGGCGGTAATGGGTGTGAGAATAACCGAAATATCAGTGCACTTAGTCATGGGCGCATAATAATAACACGAATTAACTGAATTTTCCGGTGGGACTTCGCAGAACATGACGATAATCTTTAAAAGGAAAATTTCTGTTTGTTTATTCACGAACAGGCATTCGGCTTCCGAGGCCATCTTCAGGTGACAACTAAATGTCGCAAAGACAGATTAACATGATGTGCGACATATTCAGACATCATCAGTCGGGAAAATAGAAGAATTACTGAGTGTCTACACAGAAAAACATTATAATTTTGGTCACACAGAAATAATTTAATAATTATAAAACTTAGATACGTTAGTACAGCATTGAAATTGTACATTACTGGGACCTTAATACAGATATTAATACAAGTAGCTACTTATTTGAAAGTAACAGAAAAAAATCGTAGCCACTGATTCGATAATCCCTGCAAGCACACAGCCGTAATGCAGCTTTCCATTCTATGGTGAACCGGTTTGGTATCTGTTCCGTTATCTTCATCAGATTTTCAAACAGAAATGCAGACTATCAAAAATATCACCTCGAGCGATCGCTATAGCTCTGCCCCGATTGACAATGTACTACGACAATACAAAATGCATAACATTACGCCACCTCCATACAATGGCAAACAGCATTCGCTCAGTATTTACAGATCCCTGTAAAATCCCCTTATTGCCAACATTTCAAACAACCTTGCAAAAAAGTTCAACGTATGCAACGACAGACCTGCATTTTATAATACCAATAGCATGTCAAATTCTTTATTCAATAATCAAGACAAATAGTAACCCTTGGCACGGGGTGGTGTATATAAAATCTCTCTCTGTGTAGCCACCTCTCTGAGTATTCACTTCATGGGGATATTTCGGTATTATACATTTTTGTGAACGTGCATCGAGACAATGGTTTGCAGAAGAAGATTTTAGCACAGCAAGAAACGTTTCGAATGAATTACTGCTTTTGAGACAACGTGCTTTAACAAAGCTTTAGTTTTTGAAGATGTTCTTTTATATCAAGTATTTTACCGCTGACCCAAATAGGTTTATCAATCGGTAACACAGAAGCAAAACCAATAATATTCCAATTGCTATTACCACTTACTAGCTCATAATTAATATTTCCACTATTTTGCAAGTGGATGATCAGATCTAAAAAAATTACAAACCCACACAATAGTGGTAGTGGTTGTTTACTCGCCAGCAAACGTCGTCATTCAAAAATACATACAAAAGAGGGATCGCTGTTGTTATTACACCTATTCCGATCATAAAATATCAATATCGTCTTTCATTTACACAATATAATGAAAAATTACTAAATATCTAGCCTTGCTGTTGCAAAACCTCTCGCTGAGCAGCTGAATTTCCTTTGTAGAGCAGTATGCTGCCAGCAATTATACCCCAAAATTCACCCTTACCAACAGGAATAGACCTGCTCAACTGATGCGAGTCAGTATGAGGCAAAAAAGTAAAATCAAGAGAAGAAAATAATTTTACGAACTGATCCACATATTCGTGTGGGTGAGGGCTCGAAGGAATATGGCATTTGCTGATTTTGTTTGTCTTTAGGCTGTCTGTATTGTGTATGTAAGTAGGTGTTTTCACCTCACGTATTTTCACTACACTTTCGTGTTATTTAAGAACTGATTTTAGAAAATATGATCTGGTAACGTTTACTGAGCCATGGCACAGTGAAAATGTGCTTAATTCATTTGACAAAAAATTGCTGGCAGCTGGTATATTTTGCGATCTGTCAAAGGCATTTGACTGTGTAAATCACAATATCCTTTTAAGTAAATTAAAATATTGAGGTGTAACAGGAAATGCTGCAAAATGGTTCAAATCTTATGTCTGTGGTAGGAAACAAACGGTGTTATTAGGAGACATGTATTAAGCTATCAGGAATCATCCAACTAGGAACTAAGTACATGTGGGGTCCCACAAGTTTTCATCGCTTGGCTCTTACTTTTTCTTGTGTATATCAGTTACCTTTCATCAGTAACATTACCAGATGCCTAGTTTGTTTTGTTTGCCGATAATGCGAACATTGCGATAAATAGCCAGTCAAATGTGGTCTTAGAAAGATCGGCTAATTAATTACTGTCCACAAATACTTGTGGACATTAATAACTGGTTCCTAGCCAATTCTTTGTCACTAAACTTTGGAAAAACACACTACATGCAGAATGAGATTTTCACTCTGCAGCGGAGTGTGCGCTGATATGAAACTTTCTGGCAGATTATAACTGCGTGCCCGACTGAGACTCGAACTCGGGACCTCTGCCTTTCGCGGGCAAGTGCTCTACCATATGAGCTACCGAAGCACGACTCACGCCCGGTCTCACAGCTTTACTTCTGCCAGTATCTCGTCTCCTACCTTACAAACTTTACAGAAGCTCTCCTGCGAACCAGGAGAGCTTCTGTAAAGTTTGGAAGGTAGGAGACGAGATACTGGCAGAAGTAAAGCTGTGAGACCGGGCGTGAGTCGTGCTTCGGTAGCTCATATGGTAGAGCACTTGCCCGCGAAAGGCAAAGGTCCCGAGTTCGAGTCTCGGTCGGGCACGCAGTTTTAATCTGCCAGGAAGTTACACTACATACAATTCAGAACTAGTAAGGAGTGTCCCACGAGTGTATGCCTAACATATGATGACAAGCAGATAGTAGAAGTGAACAGTTTTAAGTTCTTGGGATTACAGCTTGATAATAAATTCAACGGCGACGAGCACACCACAGAATTGCTGAAGCGTCTACACAACTCTCTATTTGCAATGCGAATTCTGTCAGACATAAGGGAGGATATACAAATGAAAAAGCTGGTATACGATGCTTACTTTCACTCCATAATGTCATATGGGATTATTTTTTGGCGTAATTCGTCAAGCCTAGCTAAAGTTTTCCAGGCACAAAAACTTGCAGTAGGAGGGTTGGATTGGGTTGTTTGGGGGAAGAGACCAAACAGCGAGGTCATCGGTCTCACCGGATTAGGGAAGGATGGGGAAGGAAGTCGGCCGTGCCCTTTCCAAGGAACCATCCCGGCATTTGCCTGGAGCGATTTAGGGAAATCACGAGAAACCTAAATCAGGATGGCCGGACGCGGGATTGAACCGTCGTCCTACCGAATGTGAGTCCAGTGTGCTAACTACTGCGCCACCTCGCTCGGCCCCTGCAGTATGAGTTATGGGTGGTGTGAACTGAAGAACATCCTAGAGAGGACTGTGTAGGGAACCAAGGATACTAACTACTGCTTCCGAATACATTTATTCATTAATGTAATTTGTCATTAAAAATATATCACTTTTTCAAACCAACAATTCAGTACATGGAATCAATACTACAAATAAGAATAATCTTCACAAGGATTTAAAGTCACTCTTGTACAAAAATGTATGCATTATGGAACACACATAATAACTTGCCAGCAGCCATAAAAAGCTTAACAACCAAAGAAATCCAGTTTAAGAGAAGCGTAAAGGATTTATTGCTGACCAAATTCTTCTACTCCACTGGTAAACTTCTCAGAAGAACCAACGGACTTGTGTGTGTGTGTGTGTGTGTGTGTGTGTGTGTGTGTGTGTGTGTATAAAGTACAATCTAACTTCTGCACTATTTCAGTGTAGTAATGTGTTTATTGTAAACAAGTTTGTAGTAATTCAATTATATGTTATTACCTTAAACATAAAAATAATTTTTTTAAATTATAAATTGTGTGCATTAATGCTATCTTATTAAATGAGTGTTGTAAAATGATCCTTTGTTACAGTGTTCATTTAAAAAAATGACTATCATACCACTTGGGACCTGTGGAAGGTACATTAGTTTATTTGTTTTAGTTGTCAATATTTGTTAGGTGTTATTGTTTTTCTGACGTGTTCTATATCCTGGAGGACCTCCGCACTACAGATCAATTGGCATGAAAGTAAGTCTAATCTAATCTAATCTCCGTCTTGAACGCTGACAGAACTGTGCTGAAATAGGCGATGGAGATTTAGAGTTTTTTGGATACTGATGTGCAGCAAGCCAGCGCATTGTCGGCAGTTTTCTTCATTTTAATTTCTCTGTTGGCCTCAAGCACTGAGCATTCGTTTGCTGAGTACGGACGTGGCGGCCCAGCGGTTCCTGAGCCGAGGTCCGGTAAGCTCCGCCTGCCCTCTGCCATCGTAAGCTCTGGGCATGCTTCAGCGACCACTGTGTGGAGCAGCGATGGGACGTTGTTTGTAACAGGGTACGGTGATCTTAGCTTCCCGCTGATTGCAAGGATGATAAAAACCTCTACAAGAAACCCCTCAATCAAAAGGCGTACTGCGCGCCGATGAGATACAGGGCTGTTGAGGTGGACCAGTCGTTAGCGGGCAGCTTCTGGCGAACCTCCCACACATGAGTTGCATAACGCTTACCTTGGCATGTGTTGCTCTGACTAGGTGTACTTTTGTTTCCATAGCTGCTCTTGGGACCGAGATGGAACCCTCGAAATTCTTTCTTTCTCCTCACACTGGAAAGGGTGTGCTCCTGGTAGGTACCAACAGCCAGTCCAATAACACGGCTTGTGTATCCAGTCTTCCTGAAATATTTTGTCTGCGATAACAGAACGTATGCTGATATACAGTATGTGTTTTAATAGTGAAAAAAAATGGAAGCTTCGAGAAACTTTCGCCTTTATATGTTGAAAAAGGCTTTTTAAGGCATTGCTGGCACTTTAAAATCAGTCAGGCGGTAGCGTAATGGAAAAATATTTGTAAAAGCTTGTAGTTTCCTACAGTTTTATAACCTACACAAAGCTGACTGGCTTGAGGGATACGCCATCGAAACTGAGCTACGCACCACCTTGATTTACATCAATTCCGGGGTTGATTCAACTAGTAATAGGAAGTTGGAAACTATACGAATAATAAATGAAACACGAACTGAAGGTTTAAAATACTGTTTGAGGAATATAGACTGTAAAATGTATAAGATTCAAACAGGATAAATGAAAAATATAAATGTTTCTCTAATACGGTCATAGGTCACATTGGAAACTGCTGCCATAAGAAAGTAAAGCAAACAGATTAAATGTTTCAAAACCTTGGATTACAAATGGAATAAAAGTATCTCGCAAAACAAACAGAAGACAGTACTTCATGTCATGGGGAAACGATAACTACAGAGCTAAAACACGTGACAGGTTATATCCTAAAATTCAAAACAAAATAATCAGAACCTCAAATCGTATTTATTTTGGAGAAAAAATAAATGCCTCTATTTATAAGATAAAACTGTATGGAACAAAGTAAAAAGTGAAACAGGAACCACTAATCAGACAAATGAGGAAATTATGTTAAATGTAAATAATCTGTTGATTAGAGATACCTCCAAAATTGCAGACACTTTCAACAACTTTTTCCTTTCAATAGCAGCCGGCTGGGGTGGCCGAGCAGTTCTAGGCTTTTCAGTCTGGAACCGCGCAACCGCTCCGGTCGCAAGTTCGAATCCTGCCTTGGGCATGGATGTGTTTGATGTCCTTAGGTTAGTTAGGTTTAAGTAGTTCTAAGTTCTAGGGGACTGATGACCTCAAATGTTAAGTCCCATAGTGCTCAGAGCCATTTGAACCATTTGATTTTCATCCTACCTTTTTAATAGAAAATAGTGTTTGTCCGTATCAGGCTTACCACATAACAATAGTCATTCAAAATATGAAACCATTAGACAAGGGGTGACCCAGGGCTCTATTTTTGGTGCCTTGTTGTTCCTATTATATATTAATGACCTTCCATATGCAGTGTCACAAAATGCAAATTTTGCCTTATTTGTAGATGATACAGGTAATGGTATAAAAAACAGTACCCGTGATCCCACTGAGCGGTCAGCTAATGAAAAATTTGAAAGTATCAATGTCTGGTTCACAGCAAACGGATTGTAACTGAATTTTGGCAAGACCCAATACATAAAGTTTAGTACTTCACAAAGAATACCTGATCCTATAAGTATAATATATTCAAACAATGAAATTCTGCTGCATTTGCAGTATGCATGACAACAGAAATAGGTGATTTAGAAGTAAAGAAGTTAGTTTATTCGGCCTACTTACATTCAGTAATGAGTTATGGAATCATCTTTTGGAGAAACTTCTTTCACAAAGAGAACATTTTCAATATTCAGAAACGTGTCATTAGAAATATACGTGGTGTCAGTCCCAGACCATTATGCAGAGACCTCTTTAAGAAACTTGGTATTCTAACTACTACGTCTCTGTACATACACTCATTGATATCCTTTGTCATTTCCAACATTTTTACTTTTAGACAAAGTAGTGCAAAACATGATTATAATACCAGAACCAAAAACAATCTGTATAAGGACAATAAAAGCTTAACATTAGTACAAAAAGGAGTCAAATACATGGGTACTCATATATTCAGTAACCTACCACAGCATATCAAAGGTTTTGTAAGTGATAAAGTTCGGTTTCGAAGTGAATGAAATAACTTCCTGTTAGCCTACTCCTTCTACTCCATCCATGAATATCTTCACAAGGATTATAGCTCATAACTCGGTCTGCATTAGAATTGTACTAGAAGTATCTGCCGCTTTTTGCAACATATAACTATCTGGTCTGAATCATGTAGCAATTCGTCTTGGTCAGCTGATGAATTTACAAAACGGTAATTGACAGCGTCATCTGCAAACCATCTAAGAGGGCTACTCAGATGGTCTCTTAATGCGTTTATGTACAATAGGAACAGATGAAGATTTTTCTTCAATTATTACTATGACGTTTTTGACAGACAGTCATCAATCTAGTCACACAACTGAGACCTTCTCCATATGCGAGCAATTTAATTAGAAGTCGCTTGTGAGGAACGATGTCAAAAGCATTCTGGAAATCTAAAGATATGGATTCAGTTTGACTTCCCTTGTCAATGGTACTCATACCTTTGTGAGAATAAGGAACTAGTTCCGTTATACAAGAACGATTTTTTCTGAATACGCGTTGGCTGTTTGTCAATAAATCCTTTTGTTCTACGTAATTCGTAATTTTCGAGCGCAGTATATGTCCCAGAATCGTACTACAAATCGACGTTAGTGGTATGGGTCTGTAATTCAGTGGATTATTTCTAGTTCCTTTCTTGGCTATTGGTGTAACTAGGTCAACTTTACAGTCTTTGGTTTACGATCCATTTACGAGGGAGCGGTTGTATATGGTTGCTAAATATGGAGCTATATTATCCACATACTCTGTAAGGAACGTGACTGGTATGCAAACACGCCAGGAGACTTTGCCTTTATTTAGTGTTTAAGCTGCTTAGCTACACCTAGGATATCTACTCATGTTGGCTGCTGTTCTTTATTCGCAGTTTGCAGTAAGGCATCGATTGCTTCTACTCGCTGGTCTACTTTACATGCAAGATGAGAATAAATAAATAAGTTAAATGAATAATACTGTGGACAGTATGCTAGTTTGCCGTAACGTGAGAAATGAGGAAGGGAAACAGTGGGCTTAAACAGCTACACGAAGTAAGAGCTATCCCTTTAGTGGATGGTATAATAATGGACGAAAATAAACAGTAATTCAAGCAATTTGTTCACATCATGAGCAAGGAAAATAAGGTAGATATGCTTGTTACTCGACTGGATATTTGTGGTATTATAAACTTTAATGAAACATAGACGGAACAATTAGGCCTGTTTCAATTCCACTATCTTGGCAGTCTAGTATGAACAAATAAGTGTCCACCTGTAGAGATTATTGGCAGAGTATGCTATTTAATTTAATTTTATTACTTTGTGAACGGGGTGGCCGAGCGGTTCTAGGCGCTTCAGTCTGGATCCGCGCGACCGCTCCGGTCGCAGGTCTGAATCCTGCCTTGAGCATGGATGTGTGTGTTGTCCTTAGGTTGGTTAGGTTTAAGTTGTTCTAAGTTCTAGGGGACTGATGTTAAGTCCCATAGTGCTCAGAGCCATTTAAACCATTTTACTTTGTGAACGAGTTTATAAAGGCTCATATTTTGTAGGCGATATATTGAATGACAAATATCCTTAGATCATGGAGTTTGTACTCTTGATAAGCAAGTCAAATAAGGTAGTTTTGCTTATTACCCGACTAGACATCTGTGGTATTACAACTCTTGACGGAATAAATTTGTAACAAGTACGCCTGCTTCAGTTTTATTACCTTGGCAGTGTAGAATCTACAAATAAGCGTCCATGTGTAGAGATTTTAGCAGATAATGCTGTTTATTCAGTTCTATTCTTTTGTGGACAAGTTTAATTTTGGTATGGAAATTCCTTTCATATCGAAAGTACTGCTCTTCAGCTGCTCCTTTGTACCACTTAACCCATAGAGTATCGAAATCTGCCCTCAGACAAACAGAAATGCAGCAACATACACGCAGTGGAGATGAAGTTCTTAAGAACTATGATCCAGAATAAGTAAGAGAAATGAAATGTGAATCTAAGAGCTATCCATCTAGACTAAGTAGCAAAAGGCGTTTCTGATGTGTTTTGAAGCCTGGCTGAAATGGCTTGGTCTCTTCAAAACCATGATACTACAAAAAACAGCTAGGGTGTGGTTTGAGAAAGAAGGAGGGCGTTTCAGAAAGAAGGTGGGCGTTTGTGGATGTGCTGGACAGATCTGATTAGAAAAGATCTAGCAGGTCGAGGTCTCGATTGGCAGCTTGTTATGGAAGAACACTCATATCTTGACAGAAATAAGTCGAGACCGCTCAGGGCGACACCTACTGGTTCAATGGTTTTACTTCCATTTACTCAAATTCAATTTTTAATCGCAGCAACACTTCGTTTTAACATAACGCAAAAATCAGAGACATTGGTTTATTGTGATAAGTGTTACACAACATAGGTAACGAATAAAAACTCAAATTTACTTGGTAAATTATGGAATATGTTTTCAGCAATGCCTTCTCTACAGCCTTCTTAACTTTCTGAGAAGGAATGCGAACGATATTTTGTACACAGTATAAATTATTCGTATTACACAGCAGACCCGATTAAATATGACATTGTTCCAACTGCTTTGATAAAAGAAAGCTTTCTGTAGCTCGAATCAATTGGTGAATGTATCGTATGATTACAGGAAATTTCGAATAAACGTGTAATTGGAATTTTTCGAACAACTTCAATCAAATCATTAGCACGCCACAGCTGAAATAATTTCCATTAATCACGAATCAGTGAAAAATAATTCCCGTTTGGTGGCTGAATATTTAAAGTAACTCTCTGGCCACGTCACATCAGCCTCAACAAGTGGAAAAATCTGTGGCTTTCCAATAAAATGAGGGACTGTTGTCATGTTCTCTAACATGGCTGTTTTCATCGTCTTACTCGACGCAGTTGCTATTCATAAGGCTCGAAAGACAAGTATCCTCGTTGTCTCCTCGGCTGTCAAATATTTCATGCAGTCTGTGCATAAGTTCCCGCATTAGGGAAAGTTGTGTCCAGGTAGTGAGGCCCCTCCGCGAAAATGGTGGCTGGGTCCGCTAAATTGCTCTGTCACGTTCCAGAGATGGCAGACTTCGCGTGGACCCAGTTTAATACTTTGCAGTGAGCTCTGACTGCAAAATAATAGTCAAAATAGATGTTTTTGACCCACGTAATGAAATGAAAGTTGAATGTTCATGAAGAACTAAGTAGCAGTTCAGAACTTCGTTTAGTTACCTGAAGTATGAACAAGTCTGCTCATGAAGTCATATTCAGCAATAGACACATAAATATTCATTTTATAAATTAACTGCTTTTTGCTGCAGTAGTAGTATTTAATTTCCAGACGGGTTTCGCCTTTCTATTAAAGGCGTATCGAATGGATTTTTCTGAAATACTCTACAGTTATGTTTCTGCAAATCTTACTTACAGGAGCATTTCAGCGTTTGCTCGCCCCTCTGCTTCTCTTAAGAAACTTCCCGAAATCATCGTGTTACTGGTGGCTCTCCCGCCACTGCTATACTAATCATCATCGCCACTATTACCAGGCCTCATTCTCGAGAGCTCCTCGTCAACAGTATACGCGGGGAAAGTTTACAATCACACAGAGTAGCAGCTGATACACTGTGCATCATGTTGCGTAGAAATATTCGAAAAAGTCAGGACCATCGTATTTTATGTTGCTGATATCTTCGTGACTGATGACATAAGCCAGGTTTATTACCATCAGATTTCAACGAAGTTGGAAAGAAATGCTGAATTGTGTTTTGCTCTAGTGTAAGAGAACGCTCAACGTGTATTCCACCAGGAAACAATCCATGTCACTGCTTCAGAGTTGTTTCATAGCATCCATGTTGCGTCAATAAACAATATTCAGTTCTCTTGTAACAATCCCTCAGTAACCGGTATTCATTTTATAAATGAAACCCTTTTTTTTTGAGGCAGTAGTACTATATGATTGTACCTCTCATTGTAACGGCATCTCCAGCAGATTCACATGCGATATTACACTTTTGTATTTACATATTAGTTACACGGAAATTTTAGCGTTTCGTCTCGTACGTTCAAAAGGTGTAAGACTTCGAAGAGTATTCGTGACGCAGTTTTTGTATGGACTACTTGATGTAAAATACTTCGCTGGTGGGCTGCCATGTACTTTCATCATGTTTATTGTTTTGTGTTTCTACACTATGTTATGCGAATGTGATGAACTTCTGAAAGTTGTGAATCGGATCAGCTGTATTTTTCTCCCAAAAGTCCACCACGTGTACATCAATGCAATGCGATTTAGCAAGTATCATAGATGCATCACGTATATTTTATCTACTTCCTATTTGTAGATCGATTACACAACAATACACGTACCTTCAGGAAACACTCTGGTGTGCAAAATGTAAGGACGATAGTAGCTTTCGAATGATGTGTCACTGGCAACTAACAAAAGCCGATAAAACGTGGATAATAAATAGAGAGAACTGGTACAGCTTGGTACAGAAGGTAGCTCAAAGAATTTCGCGATGAGGTGACAATAATTACATTGCAATCACCGCGATTGATGATTGTTGGTCCGCAGCTCGTGGTCGTGCGGTAGCGTTCTCGCTTCCCACGCCCGGGTTCCCGGGTTCGATTCCCGGCAGGGTCAGGGATTTTCTGTGCCTCGTTATGACTGGGTGTTGTGTGATGTCCTTAGGTTAGTTAGGTTTAAGTAGTTCTAAGTTCCAGGGGACTGATGACCATAGATGTTAAGTCCCATAGCGCTCAGGGCCATTTGAACCATTTGATGATTGTTCGCTGGAGTGGACAAAAGGTATACACGGGTCTCAATACAGTGTGTGATCACCACGTGTAGCAATTGGACGCTCTGGAGTGTGTGTCCATGCTGACCACAAGGCTGGTAAGTTTATGTAGCGCGTTCAATTTCTCCACTAACGCCGTTGACAACAGTTGGATGGTCGTTGGTGCATGTGGACGTGCTGCAGTGTGTCTCTCCAACACATTCCACATTAAAATTTTTCTTTTTAAAATTCAGTCTTGATCACACCACGTATGTTACAAGAACATAGGTGACCGGTTTCGGTCATATCACATGACCATCACAGCAGCTGAGAAGAGTGCTCCACCTACCATCATCGAAGGATGCCATGGGTCTGATTATGGTCGTCTGGTATGACCGAAATCGGTCACCTATGTTCTTGTAACATACGTAGTGTGATCAAGACTGAATTTTAAAAAGAAAAATTTTAAAAATTTTTTATCACTGTTTCAAAAATGTTTATTAAAACATTCCACATGTTTTGTATGGGATTTAATTTCGGGGAATGGGCAGGACAGCCTTTCTGGATACCTGTCCGATGCGTTCATGCCTTGTCATCCATAAAAATGAAGTCAGGGCCGAACTGTCACCTAAAAGGATGCACATAGGGAAGAAGTGCCGTTGAACAACGACGTAATCTGTGAGTGTTCCGCATGCAAAGATTTGTACGTCAGTAACCCTATGTAATACTGTAGCTCGCCACAGCATAACATCTCGAACAGCAGAACGATCACGTTCGACAATGTTCCAGATTGTAATTCCCTGTTCCCAACTCTCGCTACATGACAGTACGCCCAGAATCACTACTCATACCGCACCTGCTCGCATGCAAGATAAGCACACAAGCCCAACCGTTGCTAGTCCAGTCCCTATGCCCTTGGTACCATCGCAGACGCTGCCGCCTATGTCCGCGTGTTCAAAAATGGCTCTGAGCACTGAGACGTAACTGCTGCGGTCATCAGTCCCCTAGAACGTAGAACTACTTAAACCTAACTAACCTAAGGACATCACACCTGCGACCGTAGCGGTCACGGCTCCAGACTGAAGCGCCTAGAACCGCTCGGCCACACCGGCTGGCCTGTGCGAGTGTCAACGGTCAACAGACATAGAGACAACACCCACGCAGTCCCTGTGTCAAACTGGTTGGTGGACTGCTGGGTTTGAGATACAAAGGGACCAAACTACAGTGTGGAGCGCACTATTTCGTATCTTGCAGTCCTCTTAAATCTGGTTTAGTGGCATCCGTTGTTTGACGTAGTTCCCTTCTCGCCTGTAGCGGTGATCTGCTGCTGTAGCTGACAGTGGTGGACCGCCCGCTACCCATCGGGTAGCAGTGACTGTGGCTTGGATCACTCGCCATACTCGTAAGTCAGAACTGTGAGAAATGTCGAACTGCTGAGCTAAACTCGTTTTTCTTCCAATCTCACGATGATTCTTCCACGCGTGAAGTCGTCTAAACCTGGGCCGTGTTGTATTGAAGAACACTTCACAGTGTACTGTAACTACAAGCTGATTGACACACAGTCCTTTCCCGTTGTTTCAACGGTCTCGTTTTGCAAGACCAACTATATCCGATGCTATAGTCACTCTGTCTTTACGCTATGTGACATCCAACGTTATTTGTACGACTTGCAGACCTCAGGTAACAGGCTTCTACTCTGAAGAGCCCAAAGTACTGACACAGCTTTCTAATATCGTGAAGGACCCCACGAGCACGCAGAAGTGCCGCAGAATCACGTGGCATGGACTCGATTAATGTCTGGAGCAGTGCTGGAGGGAAATGACACCGTGAATTCTACAGGGTTGTCCACATATCCGTAAGATTACGAGGGGGTGGATATCTCTTCTGAACAGCGCGTTGCAAGGCATCCCAGAAATGCTCAATAATGTTCATGTTTGTGGAATTTTGTGGACAGTGGAGGTGTTTGAACCCATAATTTCCTGGAACCACTCTGTAGCAACTCTGGACGTGTAGGATGTCTCATTGTCCTGCTGGAGCTACCCAAGTCCGTCGGAATGCACAGTGGACATGAACGGATGCAGGTGATCAGACAGGATGCTTGCTTACATCTCACGTATCAGAGTCGTATCTAGACGTATCAGTGGTCCAATATCACCCCAACTGCACACGCCCCACACCATAACACAGCTTCACCAGCTTGAACAATCCCCTGCTGACATGCAGTGTCCACTGATGTATAAGGTTGTCCCCATACCGTACACGTCCATCCGCTCGATACGATTTGAAACGAGACACGTCCGACCAGGCAACTTATTTCCAGTCATCAACAGTCCAATGTCGGTGTTTACGGACCCAGGCGAGGCGTAATGCCTTAGTGCCGTGTAGTCATCAAGGGTACTCGAGTGGGCCTTCGGCTGCGAAAGCCCTTATATATGACGTTTCGTTGAATGGTTCGTACGCTTGTCGACGGCCCACCATTGATATCTGCAGCAATTTGCGGAAGGGTTGCACTTCTGTCACGTTGAACAGTTCTTTTCAGTCGCCGTTGGTTCCGTTCTTGCAGGATCTTTTTCCGGCCGCAGTGATGTCGGAAATTTGATCTTTTAGCAGATCCCAGATATTCACGATAGACTCGTGAAATGGTCGTACGGGAAAATTCCCACTTCATCTCTGTCTCGGATATGCTGTGTCCCATCGCTCATGCGCCGACTACAACTCCGCGTTTAAATTCACTTAAATTATGATAACCTGCCATTTTAGCAGCAGTAATCGATCTAACAACTGCACCAGACACTTGTATCATACAAGCGTTGCCGACCGCAGCGCCGTATTCTGATTGTTTACATATCTCTGTTTTTGAGTACGCATGCCTATAGCAATTTCTTTGGCGTCTCAGTGTATACATTCAATCACTTCCACAGAGTAGTTAATATGTCTTGTTACTTTGTCTAGGTCGTGCTCAAGTTTAGGAGATCAGTGTAGATCTAAGACTTCCTTCTGATTCCAGGAAATATTAAATAATTAACGCAGAATGTGAACACCGAAATACTTTCCTATTTTCTTCCCATTGGATATTTGGCACCCCTCTGTAGTTGACGTGAATCGGGTATTGTATTTTTTTTTCGGTCTCATTCTTATAAAAGAAAACTGAAACGTTGTGAACGATGTGTTCTACATAATAATCTTGTTGATTTTAAATCTTCGTGATGTGATAATTTGTCCATGTTTTCGAAAGGAAGAGGTTCCTGGTCCCTACCTTCCAGGAATTACAATGTTTTCTTTCTTGCCCTGCTATTTTTCATTGTAAAATTTGTTACAAGTATTTCCGGTTTTCTGGTACTTCATTTTGTGCCTAAAACCATAGGTATAAAGGACCTGAATTATAGCGGAATAAAAGCGGAAAAGAAAACATTTATTAATTTACAGAAGATGGAATTCATAAGCATTGTTAATTTTATAAAAGCCTAAATACTGGAACGGTATGTTGTGATCGTTGTAATTAATACGCTTCGATGGTTGCAGAATGTACCAACGGTGAGTTTATGACTCGAAAGGCATAGTAAATTGCTAAATTCAATCGATTTTGGCTGTTTGTAGTCTTCCAGTGCAATAGGAGAACTGTCTGCTTAATGACTGATCATCTATGCATATAACTGAACAATGATCATATTGGAAATTTCCGCTAAATTGTGCCAAAACCAGATATTCCTAAAACGTTTCTGAAAGTATTTAGTGCATACAGAGATATTAGTCTGATACTGTAAAAAGAAACAGACTGTAAGTTAACTTGACAGTCTTTCTACGAGCGGCAGGATAGACATGTGGCAAAAAGATTGGCTGTTTAATTTTTATTACCGGAAATAGTTGCAGAGATTACATACTTCACAATAAAGGATGGCAGCCAAAACAGTTGCAGGATAGAATTTTTTTATTAAAATTCTTGACCAAGGTTTCGGTACATATAAATATACCTTCATCGGAAGTACATTTCCTGAATAGAAAGACACATTCATTAGAAAAGCCATATCAACGAAAGTGAGAAACAGAAGCTTAAATAACGGTGAAATTGCTAAAGTAATACAGGCACACAATCTTTAGTACTTACTAAAATTACATCATGCACTGGAGAATAATGAAACAATTATGCCAAAAGGCGTCGTCAGTAATTAAAATATCATCTCCATTTGTACGACATGTGTAATGGGTACAGGATCAAAGCGAACAGTTTAACAATGTTACTTCGCCTATGAACTGTTGAGACACGAGTGTGAAGGCACTAAGGTAGATTGTTTCGCCGAGAGAGGGCACTTGCATGTGCCAGACTCGCGCATATTACAATCCATAAATACGTACATAAGCGCATCAAAATTATTAAAGGTTGTGTTAATTCAAACTTTGTCTTAATAAATAAAGCGTATCACGCCAATTAAAGACATTTATGCAAACTAGAAATATTGAACCAAATTTGCCTGTGTCCTAGTGTCAAACGTATAAAGCTTGCGCTTGGAACATCTAACGAGAGAGGGCACTATTTCTAGTTTACATAAATGTCTTTAATTGGCGTGATACGCTTTATTTATTAAGACAAAGTTTGAATTAACACAACCTTTAATAATTTTGATGCGCTTATGTATGTATTTATGGATTGTAATATGCGCGAGTCTGGCATATGCAAGTGCCCTCTCTCGGCGAAACAATCTACCTTAGTGCCTTCACACTCGTGTCTCAACAGTTCATAGGCGAAGTAACATTGTTAAACTGTTCGCTTTGATCCTGTACCCATTACACATGTCGTACAAATGGAGATGATATTTTAATTACTGACGACGCCTTTTGGCATAATTGTTTCATTATTCTCCAGTGCATGATGTAATTTTAGTAAGTACTAAAGATTGTGTGCCTGTATTACTTTAGCAATTTCACCGTTATTTAAGCTTCTGTTTCTCACTTTCGTTGATATGGCTTTTCTAGTGAATGTGTCTTTCTATTCAGGAAATGTACTTCTGATGAAGGTATATTTATATGTACCGAAACCTTGGTCAAGAATTTTAATAAAAAAATTCTATCCTGCAACTGTTTTGGCTGCCATCCTTTATTGTGAAGAATTTTAACAGTTGCTGCTGCAGCCATGTTTAAAATCTATCCTGCAACTGTTTTGGCTGCCATCCTTTATTGTGAAGAATTTTAACAGTTGCTGCTGCAGCCATGTTTAAAATCTTGAGAGATTACATAGTAAATATCATTGTACCTTCATGGTATAACTAAGAAATATCCTTTCATTACGAAACACTTATTTACAGAAAGTAACATAAATCTGAAATGCCCTGCTTCAAAAAAAAAAATTACCCAAGTCCTTATTTACAACTACATCTGTATGCCAAAAACCGCCTTCTGGCGTGCGGTGGAGTATACTTTTACCACCACTGCTGTTTCCGGAATGGGTAAAGTCTGTGGTATTCGTTTATCCACGAGTTCATGTTGAGAGCACCAAATAGGGATCGCCTCAGACATTCAGTCTTCATTGACTAGTACAGGTTTGGTGTATCCGCACGTGGCGAGGGAATTGGTGAGTGGCGGTAGTTTCCTGTGTTCGCTGAGTGTGACTGGTTCAGCGACCAAACACCGGCGTGGTGAAGGGACAATGGATGTAACAAATTGGTTGTTAACACAGAAGGAAGTCAACGAGATATCAAGCATCGGAAGAGTGTAGCACAAAAGTATCACCACACACAAGTAGAGACGAACACACTGAAAAACACAGGTATCTTCTGTTAGTTTTTCTGAGTTGATAGCATTCTCGCTCTCAAACGGTAAAAATGTTCTTTATATATGACAATATTTACATATACCAAACCAAATGGTTACTCCTCCTCTAACGCTAATGGCCATTGTATTTACCCAAGGCAGAAAGGAATGGGGAAAGAACATTTACCTCAGTAGTATAGCTATGGCCAACCTATTGCAACTGACTGGCGTTGAACCCAGGGATCATCATGTGCGGCAATTGACCATCAATACATGATATCCCAAGCCATGCCCCCATATTATTTGCATCATCGTCATCACCAGGACATCACAAGCAATGCCCCTTCACTTGACTTCACAAGTGACGCCCCTGACATATTGTCACTTTCCAAGAGGCCAATACTCTTTTCTTGGAACAGTGGTGAAATTAAATTCATATAGCAATAACACCCTTATAGTTTACCTGGACTTAAAACGAAATGGCCAGTCACAATATAGCCCCAGAGCCGTAATATTGCCAATGTACGGAAGTTTCTAAACAATCTGAATTCTTGTGCCATGTTTAAAAGAACCCTTGTATCAACATAATAACAGGGGAATATCGTCATTATCAATGTAGCTTGGCACTTGTAATTTAATGTATAGATTAAGCTGCACTTGTCATTGTACTTAGGTAGATTTGTGCTCTCGAGGGACCTACAGCTTATTTCCTTTTGTCCACTGCTTTTCTCGCTGTGCATAAATGATATTCCATCTGTGTGACATTCTTGTACTTATCAATTATATGCTGACAACATCCTGTGTGTCAAAGCGTTAATCTTAAGAACATTGCTGCTGCAGTATCAGGTATGACTGATGAAATTTATTTTGCATGATTTAAAATGAATTACACTGACAGCTGGTATAGTTCTTTTTTTAGTAATATACAACCGGTTTCGCGACCTAAAGTCGCGTAATCAGGTGCAACAGTCCTAAAAGGTCATAGGTGTACACATAGCTCGAAGTCAAGATACATTATTCAGTGAATAAAAAGTAGACCATATTCACTGAATAATACAACTTCATCAGGAGCGATGGGTACACCTATGACCCTTCAACATTGTTGCACCTGATGATGTGGTCTTAGGCCGTGAAACCGGTTGTGTATCAATAAAACAAGAATGTTACTAGCTGTCTGCGGAATTCTTCTTAACATCATACCTTTCAACAGCTGCGGTTGCACGCAGTATAAAATACTTTCTAAACTTGATTCTGTATCGCAGTGGACCCAAGACCTGGGTTTTAAACTATAGGGCATCCTGATACCACACCGAAACTGTTTCAGACCCCTTTCATGTAACGGTTATTGGTAATATCTAGCATGTCTTGACCAAACTAGTAGACTGATGTTCCGCTATTTTTATTATTGTTATATTTGTATACTCACAAGGGAACCTCCCCATCGCACCCCCCTCAGATTTAGTTATAAGTTGGCACAGTGGACAGGCATTGAAAAACTAAACACAGATCAATCGAGAAAACAGGAAGAAGTTGTGTGGAACTATGAAAAAAAAGCAAAATATACAAACTGAGTAGTCCATACTCAGGACAGGCAAGATCAAGGTAAATGTGGGTTCAGGGGCGCCGTGGTCCCGTGGTTAGCGTGAGGAACTCCGGAACGAGAGGTCCTTGGTTCAAGCCTTCCCTCTGGTGAAAAGATTAATTTTTAATTTTCAGACAATTATTATCTGTCCGTTCGATGCGATCACTTTTTTTGGGAATGATTATCACATCCACAAGAAAACCTAAATCAGGCAAGGTAGAAGAATCTTTTTACCCATTCGCCAACTGTACAAGTTAGGTGGGTCGACAACATATTCCTGTCATGTGACGCACATGCCGTCACCAGTGTGGAATAGAATACATCACACGTGTTTTCCTGTGGAGGAATCGGTTGACCTATGACCTTGCGAGCAAATGTTTTCGGTTCCCATTGGAGAGGCACGTCCTTTCGTCTACTAATCGCACGGTTTTGCGATGCGGTCGCAAAACACAGACACTAAACTTATTACAGTGAACAGAGACGTCGATGAACGAACGGACAGATCATAAATTTGCGAAAATAAAAAAAGTAAAATTTTCAGTCGAGGGAAGACTTGAACCAAGGTCCTCGCATTCCACATCTGCTTACGCTAACCACGGGACCATGGCGCTGCTAAGCTCGGATTTGCCTTGATGTTGCATATTTTGCACATGGGCTACTCAGTTTGCATATTTTGCTTATTTTTCTCATAGCTCCACACAACTTCTTCCTGTTTTCTCGATTGATCTGTGTTCAGTTTTTCAAGGCCTATCCACCGTGCCAACTTGTAACTAAATCTGAGGGGGGTGAGATGGGGAGATTCCCTTGTCAGAGGATTCTGTAGTGACGCAATTTACCTGTTTTACTTTTTTTCCGTAATCCCCACAATGAATGATCTCTACAGTGTGTGTATGTGTAGTTGTCTGGGTAAGAATGTGTGCCGATAGTGGTCAGAGTAGTTTTTCATACTTCTCTTTGTAGAGCCTTCGGAATTACCCGTTGAATCTCGTTCAGATGTTGCTTATGGCCTAATATGGCCGAGGTCAACAGAAGTTCCGGCCTCTTTCCCTCTTTTGTCTTACTGTTTTGCGTTTGTGCAAGCCAGCCAACTCGTGGAGTCATGAAATTTCGCACGGAACGACTTCCCGCCTGTTTAGCACCCACCTGATTGTGAAAACTGCTATTGCTTCTTTGGCGGTGTTTCCGATTGGTCTGCCCACCCTGTAAAGACACTCTGGATGATGGCAAACAAAGAGGAGATCTAGAAGCTTAGAGAAGGCTCTGTTTCTTCCGTCGGCTTAGTGTGTGGATACCGCTCTTCGGAGCACGCTTATTATTTGTCTCAGTTGCGGTTCGGATCTGTTAAAATTTCGCATTTCGATGTAGGCAGCCATCACGTTTATTTAAATTATCAATAACGAGCATTAATGCTCGTTCGTACAGTGTGTAGCAAATATTAACTTCGATTCGTTGTTTCATTGAATACAGTGCCTGTATCAAATTATACCCTAATAATAAATAAATTATTTTCATGGTGAGTGGAACGAATTCACGGTACGAGGATGTCACTAGTATAAGTGCCAATACGCTTAGGGAGGTGTACTGAACAACATTACAACAATATTTACGTCATATGCAGACTAATTATTGTGGCTACTGCTAGTCGAATGTTAACTGGTTAGTACCTTCAATTATGTGTGGCAAGAGCAAGCTAATAATGCTTATTTCGCCCTGGGCAGCAGGTGAAGATTTTACATATTGACGCGTGGACGTAAAATGGTTATTCTATACCGACAGGTAGCGTCCGCTCAGTGGTGTAGTTACCACCATGCACAAAACCTCAGGCCTTAAAATTTGTAACGTGTTTGAGGGAAGGATGTTCGACACAGAAAAAGACCAACGCACTGATGTGTTTACTTATTAACGTACCACATATAAAAATTGCTGTATTAATACCCACTACACCCAGTGTTTCTAAATCTGAGCCTGACGAATTTTAACAGTAGTAATATACTTTGATGGGTTGGCTTTGAAATTAGTGTCCTCTCACAACAGGATTATAGAATAACATCCTACTCAATTTCCTGATGATAATGAATACTCACAAGCCAGAGAAGGTGTTGATATGTTGAGATTTACCAGAGTTATCAGACATTTTTCAACATGATGTTTTTTATTGTGGGACTTGCTGCATCTATTATTACACAGTAGGAAATTATACTGAGAACAGGGAAACAGTATCCTACTTGATATTTCATTTTAGTATATAAGCTTAATTCGGCTTTATTGACTTCATCGGTACATATTCTGATGTTGTAGGTGGACAATTGTCAACTTTGAGTAAACCATTATTGTTGTCTGTAGTTGTAGGTTGCAATATTATTTTCAGCAACGTTTTAGAGTTGTTCAATAATGTGCTATTGCACATACATTATAATTCGTTTTTCTTTACTATCTCACAGCTATAGAAATTCAAGTTTAACAGCTAGTTTTTTACTCAGAGGTATTTATATAAAGGAAGACACGGAAGGAATTCAGAGTCGTGTTGCTAGATTTGCTATCGGTAGTTTCGATCAGCAGGGGACGACGCTCTTTCCGCGAGGCACTAATGCGGAAATTTATAGAATTGGCATTTGATGCCGATTGCAGAACGATTCTATTACTACCGATGTACATTTCGCCAAGGGCCAGGAAGGTACGATGCAATAAATTAGGACTCGTACAGAGGCGTTTAGACAGTCGTTTTGCCCACGCTTATTTGCGAGTAGAAAAGGAAAGGAAATGACTAATAGTAGTAGTAAGTGGTGCCTTCCGCCAAGCACCGGCTGGTGGACTTCGGAGTATGCATGTAGATAGAAGTTGAAATTTGTTCTTTCATTTGTCACAAACAGAAAACTTATAAAAAGAAATAAATATTGATCATATTGCAGTTTAGAGCTCAACTCCCGTGCTTACAGAAAAATCATAATCGGTTAAGAATGGGTCTGCCTTTTTGCAAGTAGACTAATTATTGTTTTGTTTTATCACCCAAACATGTTTCACACCAGTTGTGGCATCCTCAGTGTTTTTTTATTATTTACCTTAAATACAGATACACGGGTTAGTTTTAGATTAAGAAATATGATGTCTCAGATTTTGTTGTCATTTAAATTGTATGTGCACGTTTTACATTACAAGATGTGTGTCCTGTAGCTGCCAACGAAAATCAGCTACAGCTCTAAATTAGGACACCGTGTCATCTGCAATCATGAGGCACGTTAGAAAATCGTCTGCGTTAAATCATTTGTTTGTCATCCAATCTTTAAAATGTGTAGCCTGGAAATATTCGTGGAATATTCCCTTGTTTGTCCTTACAACGGTAGTACTTCTTATTCCTTAACTTCGGCAAATTTGCTTTATGTACCAAACGAGTTTCTGCGTAGCGTAGCTGATCCTGTGAATATCGATAAAAGTTTATTGTAGCTTCAGTATAGTGTACTGTTTCGTGTAGTTTTTACAGTCATGGATTGTGTTTTGTATTTTGATATTGTAACGTGACTGAATGTTCCGTCCCCTACTCAATAAAAGTTTGAGTTTCTCCATTTAACATGAATTTCGAGAAAGAGTCTAACTGCACTCGAGATTAGTACCAAAACATAAAATTGGCTCTTGCTTGCAATGTTGACGATCTCGGAATTAAATTTTTGCAACGTGGTGATTTAATTACGGGAGATAATTCTATTTACAGTAGAACATTTGTTTTGACATTTGCCTGGCTTTCAATTTCGTAGATACCGTTATTAAAATGTTTTGGATTTTCACATCAGAGAAATGTGAGATGTAAGTGCCGCGTTTATTCCGTTTACAGAGGAGAGAGCGCTTTTGATTTATTCTGCTTTGTTGGACGAAGACGTGTGTGTGAATCAATAATTCGTCTTGTTGATTTGTCCGTATTATTTCTAGGGAAAAGTGTTACATTGTGTAATTGGTACATTAATCCAGTTCTATCGCCTGATAACGTCGACGAGATAGTTTAAAGTCACAGAGAGAACACATATAACACTTTGGCATAAGACGCACTCAGACGCATTGTGAGTGATTGACTTCGCCGAATTAATTGAAAACACGGAGATTTGAATAGCCGCGCGATAAACAATAGTGTAGTGCGTAAATAATTAGTGGAGATTTAAAGACTCACCTGTGGTAAGTATTAAAATATTAAATTTTGAAATAATCGGCAATACGGAGTAGCTTATTGATTCCGTTGCTAGGTTACATGAATCATTCAGCACAATTACAGTTGTATACGAAATCACACTATTTAAGATGAGTGGATGCAGAGTGACTGCAGTTTTATTACATAAGGATCAATAAGCCGCAGTTCGACATCTTCAATGATGCTTGATTTTCTCAATGTAAAAACAATCTTTAGAACTCTGAATGCCAGTACATTACATACCTGTCAGAATTTTGTCACCCTTCCCAAAACTCTACGTGCCGTTTTCCCTCACTCCTTCCCTGAGACGAGCAAGCCGGACGACAAGAAGACACGACGCCAAGCGGATCACGTGGTGGTGCGAGAGAAGGAGAGGAAAAAGCGGTTAAATACTATTTACTCATGTGTTTTCCTGTTCGTTTCTAAATACTGCGTCCTGTTTTCTTTCTGTGACTTGGATACACGTTTCACTCTACAAATACAGATTTCTGACGCTCTTCCGACTACCGCTTGTTTACTGTTTTGATTTGTTTTGCTTCCGCGAACTTTCAGTCTGTCACGTGTGTGTGTGTGTGTATGTGTGTGTGTGTGTGTATGTGTGTGTGTGGGCGCGCGCGTGAGTGTATGTTTTATTTTGTGTTTTTCAATAATTCGTTTAAAGTGTTGAACAGAGTTTTGTCACTTAGTTTTGTTTGGGCATTGATAACTTCTTTTCCCTTTTTGATAGCTTTCTGGATGTGGTAACTGTCTTCTATTGTTAAAAATTGGTAGATATGGTTAGTGTGTTTGAGGTCTCTTCCACACCACTTTTTACGTCGTGGGTGTAACACAACCAAATGAAATAACGTATACATGAAATGTATTCGCAATTGGGAATAAGAACAACCACCAGGGGATGACGAATATGAAATTTTGCGCCGTAGTGGGAGTCGAACCTAGATTCCCCGTTTTACGCAAGTGGTCGCCTTAACCACTTTGGCTATCCGTGCATGACTCATGACCAGACACAAACTTCCATATACTGTCATTCCTGTCTCACATCCTGTTCTCGTACACACATGACGTAATTCCTGTACAGGGGAGGACATTTTAATTGAAAGTCGCTGTCCAGTACTGGCGGAGAAATACAATACTGCATGCCTGTAATGTTAAGAAGAGCGATGCAGTGTACCTTCGGCCATGGATGTCTGAATGAACACTCTGTAGTTCGTCTTAACAACACACGCACTGCAATATCGTATTTATCCAGTGATACTGGGGAGTGACTTTCAGCTAAAATGTTCTCACCAGTATGGGAATTTATTTATTATTTATTTATTTATTTCATTAGTAGTACAGAGTAGCCCACCGCCTTGAAATGTAAGGTGGGTTGGATGCTTCTGAATCTAATAGCAAAGACTTCTCATTGTCACAGTCTTATTGGTATACAGTTGTTATTGATTTTTTAAATAATATGAAGACCATTACATATAAAGATTTCTCTGAGGTTACAGCGAATTGAATGCTTAACAATTGTTAAAATGGTTCCATATAATTTGATACTATCTAGTTGATGAGAATATAATTTAATTTATACAGTAAAAGTGTCAAAGAAAAAGAAAAAAAGAAAATTTAACACAATGAGCGTGGTTAAGAATAATTTGTAATGTATAGAGGGGAGTGATATGCTGTATTTGGATGAGTAATACAGTGTAAGTGGCATGTTGGTTAGAAATGGCCTATTTCTATCTATTTCAGATGATAAGGTCTCGGTACAACCTCGAGCTATTCTCATCTGAAATGGTTTGCGCTAATGTATGTTTAAACGTATACCGATTAAATGCTCACTGAGCACTTCATGCATGGAAAACATGAATTTTAGCTTCACATGAGAAATACACTCTTGTCAGTTGAAATAGAAAATGGTTCATTGCTAATTGAATGCATTATTCCTTAAATAACTTTATACATTTCTGATATATGAAATTCATTGATTATAGCTTTGAATAGAGAAAAGAATATACTTCTGTCTGCACATAGTAAGGCGAGAAATACGTGACTGCTTGTGTGCAGTATACTTTAAACAGTATGCAGTATGCCATTGGGTAGGAGGAGCCTCGGAATAAAAGTTCTTCGAGCCTTCTCCTCCCAAGCGACATTACCTTATTACTACAGTCCTAGTATGTGGTGCCGGTGTTTATTCGTTATGTGATTGTTGTGTTGTTTGTGACTGTGTTGTGGCATGCAGTGTCATACATTGTTGGTTTTGGTCCCTTACATGTTAATCCCTTCTGAGTCATGTTCACTTAGTGTTCCTTCCTGGTTTCGGAATCTGTGGTCATGTTTGTGTACTCCCATGTGGTTTATTGTGTTGTCTGTGCTCTTCTACGCCTCCTTCAGAACTCTTCTGTTGTGTCAGTTCTAGACAGAAAACACTAACGTTCAAAAAATGGTTCAAATGGCTCTGAGCACTATTCGACTTAACTTCTAAGGTCAACAGTCGCCTAGAACTTAGAACTAATTAAACCTAACTAACCTAAGGACATGACACACATTCATGCCCAAGGCAGGATTCGAACCTGCGACCGTAGCGGTCGCACGGTTCGAGACTGTAGCGCCTAGAACCGCACGGTCACTCCGGCCGGCCAAGCCTCCTTCCATATGCGTTTTGGCGCTTGTATTCTTCGTGCAGAGTGTTCGATACAATATCGGCTACGCTGTTTATTTTGTTCCAGTCATCAGGAGTACTTATCATTCTGGCGATATCATTGTTATTCTGTATAGGTCTCACTTGTACTAGCGTGTTGCACAACAGTGTGACATGTTCTGGTGTCCCAGTTTCTCCGCATACGCATACTTCATCATCACTCTTTGACATAAAACTTGACCGGCGGCCGGCCGTTTCAGAGGCTAAGTCCGCGCCGATCGCGACTTGGGACAAAAAAACTGGCCAACTCGCTAATTCTCTAAGTCCGGTTATCTGCACAATCTGGCAACACTGTAGACTGCGGCACTTCCTGGAGGAAAACTTGTCCCACGATAGAGGAACTCTAGGCTGATTAAGCCTGTGGTCTAGCGGTAGCGTGCGTTGTTTCTGTTCATAATGTCAGTGGATCGAGAGCAGCTGGCATAAAATATTTTTATGGCCTCTTCTGTCTGAATGCTGAAGACGTGAATGTAATGGTAGCGCAGATTCAATCTATTTCGCTTTGTGACACACCGATATCAAAATTTTATCCAGTAACGATTTTGCGGCAGATTTCCTGCAGACTGTCCTCCTCTGGACGCCGTATGCGGCAAAGCTCCGGGATCCATTTGCTGGCTACTGGCAGCGGCCGTGGCGACAGCAGCGGCGCTGCACTCCCCCGTTCTTTATCGAAAGCGCCTGCTACCGCTCATCGCTTTTGATGATTTAAAACGCTTTATTATTAAATGTTGCTCCACAGAAAATTTCTACAATTTCCATTCACGCTCAAAAGCAACGGAGACAGACGCCCTGATTAGTAGGCGGGTATTATGTTACATTAATCGGCCCGAAATTAATTTTATAGACTGGGACGAAATGAAACCACCTCACTACATTCGATGAATTTATAAATGCTTCATACCTCGTTTCTTTTCCTTTCAAACTCAATTATTTGTGCAACTTTTGGTCAATGTTTGGATGTTTTCGTCAAGCCAGAGTGAGCGTCTGTGGTGTAAAGTGTATTACAGTTCTTGTTTCATCCCTTATGGTAAGTCTATGCAATAAACTGTGTGAATACCTTGCAATGCATGCTCTGTAGCAGTGCAGGAACACTGCACATTTGGAGTTCATGAAGTATTTATTGTTGATCGGAAGTGATAGTTAACGTCATCAAATTTAAACCATAAAAATTTGTCGTTTTGAAGGTTTCAGAGAACGGAAAGGAATTGCTAACGCCGGTGTTAGAAAACGTCTACAGTTAAATGCTATTGAAAAACTTTAGAAGAAGGGAACTATATTAATGAACATGTGCACTTCATAAACAACCCTCTGACATGTTAGACCTATATGACGAACAAAGCTCAAATTTATATCGTTGACAGTCGGTTTGAATCTTTTCAGGGTCTATTTTACAGTGAAGCACCTTGGAATTTGCAAAGCAGAAATCCATGATATTAACTTAATTTACTAAGTCGAAATCGGACGAAGATTGATGTTTAAAGGCATTCTTCAGATTTCGCATAAGAAATTTTTACTAGCACTTTGCAACTCCATTAATTAAAATGGAAAGTAAAAGGTTGTAGTCAGCGGCTTCTACCGTGATTCGAACTGCTATGTCTTAAAGTGCAAGCACTGCAACGCACAATGGAGCCTCTGAGCTAACGACACACTGGCTGCCAGAGGCGGAATATAGTCACTGCGATGTTGCCTGAGCCTCAAAACGCAACCTTAAACACACGAACAGAGGAGGTGGAGATTACTGTTTTAACGTCCCGTCGACAACGATGTCATTAGAGACGGAGCACAAGCTCGGATTAGGGAAGGATGTGGAAGGAAATCGGCCGTGCCCTTCCTAAGGAACCATCCCGGCATTTGCCTGAAGCGATTTAGGGAAATCGTTGAAAACCTAAATCAGGATGGCCGCGCGCGGGATTGCACCGTCGTCCTCCCGAATGCACACACAAACAGGTGTTACTTATGTGAAGAACGCCGTTCTTGGAGTCCAGAAATTAAATATACTTTCTAATTGTGTCATCTTGCAGTGGATTATATCGTACGAGTCTTCGATGTGGAAAACGAATGTCAAGTGAATTTAGCGAGGTAACGCCGACCTACACCCGGAAAAAAATGCACTATCAGAGTGTTGACAAATACTTGCTACGACGCTGCCATTTCTAGGCTCTCTGACGAGGCAGCTCTTCAGCGAAATGCTTGGCGTGATTCTCCGATACGGTTCTTCAGAGTGGAGACGCGCGCGCACGTTTGGTTTTTATGCGGCGTTCTCCCCTGATGGTTTCTGACGTCGCCTTGTGGGCTATGTATACATATGAGACATTCAATTACCATTAATCCAGAATCATACAAGTTTCAGCTTCCGGCGTGGAAGAAGGCTGTTGACGCCGACATTATATCATTTCAACGTAGGGAAAGCAAAACGGATCATTCAATGTTTCTCATTCAACATAAAGCATGTGAGATAATTTTCCGTAACGTTCATAATCATCTAAAAATACAAACGAAGTAAAATTACACCGGAAGCTTATTCGAATTGAATATAACGCTTTGCACCTCGATGTCGAATTTGTCCACTTGCAATCTTTTGCAGCATACGCATAGAAAGTCATGATTACCACGAGAATGAAGAAATATGTTGGTAAGGATGGAAGCAAGAAGAGACGCAGTCAACAAATATTCTATTCCTCATGGCATTCATTTCATTTGACACGTAAGAAGAGGTAAAGCGGGAATTTACTTTCGTTAACACGAAAGATATGCCGCACATATTGATAACGAGGAAGTCTGCGTCTTCATACGTTTCCTCCTTGAAATCTGTATGCTCTATTATATACTAAGTAGCCCGATCATTGTTTCAGTAATGTTACCCTCTTGTTTGACCCCGTAACGATGAACAGATTCCAAATGCATGTCTCCCTTCCTGGGTTGTTTTTTGTGTTTTATTGCTTGGAATTCCTGAAGCAGACCACTGTGCCTTCCCCCCTCGTGGGTTAGGTCTCAAAACTAAACCGCTTTGTATCCAATGGCATAATTTATTCAGACAGCATCAGCATAAGACTATCAAACAAAGCCTTCCATTTACAGTTGCAGCACTCTAACCAGCACTGACCAAAGTGTAATCCACGGTCATGGTCCTAAATTACCAGCTGTCTGCTACTGTGGCAAAGTCCGTACTACACTTTCGATTTCGCAGCACCATTTTATCTGGTAACACTGTGTAGTTGCGCAGTTGTGCTACCAGGTCTGTCCTCACACTGTCAACTTTATGTATCTCACTTCTCCTGTAGCGTAGATCACGAGGAGCCGAAGTAAATGAGTGTATTCTGCATGACGTAAGATTCAGTATTCCCTTCTTTCATAGCCACTCTTCATGTGCATCGATACCGAATAGGAATGCGAAAACTCTTGCGAGTGAGAGAATGACAATAACAATCGTAAAAAGAACAAGCATTAATGAATGATGTTTATTCCAACGCAGAACGAGAATGGCTTTAAATACACTCCTGGAAATGGAAAAAAGAACACATTGACACCGGTGTGTCAGACCCACCATACTTGCTCCGGACACTGCGAGAGGGCTGTACAAGCAATGATCACACGCACGGCACAGCGGACACACCAGGAACCGCGGTGTTGGCCGTCGAATGGCGCTAGCTGTGCAGCATTTGTGCACCGCCGCCGTCAGTGTCAGCCAGTTTGCCGTGGCATACGGAGCTCCATCGCAGTCTTTAACACTGGTAGCATGCCGCGACAGCGTGGACGTGAACGGTATGTGGAGATGACGGACTTTGAGCGAGGGCGTATAGTGGGCATGCGGGAGGCCGGGTGGACGTACCGCCGAATTGCTCAACACGTGGGGCGTGAGGTCTCCACAGTACATCGATGTTGTCGCCAGTGGTCGGCGGACGGTGCACGTGCCCGTCGACCTGGGACCGGACAGCAGCGACGCACGGATGCACGCCAAGACCGTAGGATCCTACGCAGTGCCGTAGGGGACCGCACCGCCACTTCCCAGCTAATTAGGGACACTGTTGCTCCTGGGGTATCGGCGAGGACCATTCGCAACCGTCTCCATGAAGCTGGGCTACGGTCCCGCACACCGTTAGGCCGTCTTCCGCTCACGCCCCAACATCGTGCAGCCCGCCTCCAGTGGTGTCGCGACAGGCGTGAATGGCGGGACGAATGGAGACGTGTCGTCTTCAGCGATGAGAGTCGCTTCTGCCTTGGTGCCAATGATGGTCGTATGCGTGTTTGGCGCCTTGCAGGTGAGCGCCACAATCAGGACTGCATACGACCGAGGCATACAGGGCCAACACCCGGCATCATGGTGTGGGGAGCGATGTCCTACACTGGCCGTACACCACTGGTGATCGTCGAGGGGACACTGAATAGTGCACTGTACATCCAAACCGTCATCGAACCCATCGTTCTACCATTCCTAGACCGGCAAGGGAACTTGCTGTTCCAACAGGACAATGCACGTCCGCATGTATCCCGTGCCACCCAACGTGCTCTAGAAGGTGTAAGTCAACTACCCTGGCCAGCAAGATCTTCGGATCTGTCCCCCATTGAGCATGTTTGGGACTGGATGAAGCGTCGTCTCACGCGGTCTGCACGTCCAGCACGAACGCTGGTCCAACTGAGGCGCCAGGTGGAAATGGCATGGCAAGCCGTTCCACAGGACTACAACCAGCATCTCTACGATCGTCTCCATGGGAGAATAGCAGCCTGCATTGCTGCGAAAGGTGGATATACACTGTACTAGTGCCGACATTGTGCATGCTCTGTTGCCTGTGTCTATGTGCCTGTGGTTCTGTCAGTGTGATCATGTGATGTATCTGACCCCAGGAATGTGTCAATAAAGTTTCCCCTTCCTGGGACAATGAATTCACAGTGTTCTTATTTCAATTTCCAGGAGTGTATAAAAATCTGTATCTATATCTATATCCATATCTATTGATCTTTGAGTTGGCACAATGCAAATATATTCTCAGCATTTAGTTACTGAATTTAGTTCTGGATGTTTGCAGAGAAAAGGAAAAGTCGGTACTTCTCGCTAGTGTAATATAATGTGAACCAGCCACTACCCTTTCCTTAGAACACGACTCAAGCAGGTCCTCAAGTAGGTAGCAAGGCACTGCTGCATTCTGTTCCCTGACATTGCTCTGATGACGGTTAATGCAGATAGTTCCGATTATGAAATACAAAACGGATTGCAGGTTAGTTCCTAGGATAGTAACATTAAATTTGCGTTGTAGACGGCACATGAACGTGACGACTATCCATATTACTCATCAATATAAAAAGACAATATTTTGGGAATTTAGCAGGATTACTCAAAATGAATTCAGAAATTGGGTGACTGACTGCACAGGTGCTAAACGTCGTCATGAGTATACGATGTCCTAATCGCATTAGGAATATGAAGATCGTCTTCGACAGCTCGCAACTTTCACATTGCTATCTCCACCCTACTCCAGACAGCCCTCGGTGGAGTTGCACTACGTTGCCGATGTTATGGAAGGCCTTCAAACCGACAACAGACCACATACTGAAAAATTCAAGCGAATTCTCTTGCAGCGTAAGCTTATTGTAACTAATCTAAAAATTATTGGAGAGGAACATTGTCCTATTCAAAAAAAGTAAAATGTTACACACTGTTGACGTCAAACGGACATTCTATGTCCTGTCTTGTGTCCTACTCATCTATAATATCAAGTGTACTATGAAAATGATTATATATAATGGATGATAGGGTAATGCATTGATACCAGATGGTGGGGGCCGGCCGGTGTGGCCGTGCGGTTCTAGGCGCTTCAGTCTGGAACCGCGTGACCGCTACGGTCGCAGGTTCGAATCCTGCCTCGGACATGGATGTGAGTGATGTCCTTAGGTTAGTTAGGTTTAAGTAGTTCTAAGTTCTAGGGGACTGATGACCTTAGAAGTTAAGTCCCATAGTGCTCAGAGCCATTTGAACCATTTGAACTATTTAACACAAAATGACATTAAAAATTACAGTTATTCACGAGCAGCTAGTTGAGAATATGTATGAACATTAAATGACACGACGAACTGAAATAATATGACGAAGAGTTCAGCGCTCACTGGGAATAGAGCCCCACACATATCGTTGTTGACTACACACAAAGAGACGTCAGCTACCGAATTTTTCTTCACCAGCTGCTCAGAATAGCATCTTGAACTTACAGTCATCTCGCAAATAGTTCTGTGTCTCACTGGGAGTTAAAAACGTCAGATATCGTTAGTGTTGACAACGAATGAAAATACATTAAAAATCAAATTTATTATCCACCAGCAGATAGGTGTTCTCCTGATACAGCTTGATAATACATAATTAAATCTTTAGTGCCGGGTCAGGATTCGATCCCATTCACGCGTAATATGTGAAGGTGTTAAGGAATCTGCAGTTTTGAACAAACAACAAATTGTAGCCGAGCTGTATTGCCACGAAGGGATCAAATTCCGCGTTAAGGGCGGTCTGAGTTGCATTCCCAGTTTAGAACCAATTTTATCGACATACAGAAGCTCAAATAAAAGATGGAATAAGTGTCCTGTGACCATACATAGCGTTTGTGTCGTCACTTGAAATAAATAACTAGTATAAGAAAGGTTACTGGTGATAGAGTTTCTACATGTCGCCACTCCAGACTTTATTGTGGTTCAACCTACCGTCAACGTGGTAAAGAAGGAACATCATCTTTAATGTGAATTTTCAGACCACGCAGCCACTATATCTCCTTCACTTGGTGTAGCCAGGAGAGAATGGAATCTGTCTCTCCCTATCTAAAATCATTGACAGAAGTGGGAATCGAACCCAGACCATAGGTAGAACAACCTACCATCCGTCCAACAGACCACGAAATCCTCTTCTCTGCGAGTCATTTTTCTATCGTAACGCAGTTGCGCCACACTGGATGAGAATTGTGACACACAGGCTCCCTGTAGTAATTTGCAGCATGTTCAGTAAATTCATTTACTTGGTTGACCGAATCACCATGAACTAGCTACCTCGGCTGCCCAGTGCATACATTCGACTATTTTGTAATCACAGAAATAAAATCACGTAACTGCCACCTACACACAACTGCCAACAGTGTAGGATGCAGAAGTTTAAATAGGATGTGTGCCTTTCCACTTGAGCTATTCTATTGCGCTATCTGTTACTAGAAAGCGTCGTTCAGTCCAAAAGAAAGGCTGTAACTGTTTGTCTCTCAGAAGTCAAGACCTGGCCATATGCATAATCTCACAGTGCTGTGGAATCCAAAAGTTCTGGAGGAAAAGTGGCCGAGCTCTGGAGCTTATGTAGCTACGTGTCAGCTTGTAGCATAGATAAGATGTCGCGAGTTCGAATACATTCAGTGCTACATTTTTTAAAACGCAATTCTGCTCTCTGCTGAAGGTATCAATCTAATGGAACTTTGAACATAATTCCCTTCACTTCTCAACCCAAAGTAGTCGCATGTAGAAAAAGGGCTAACTACTGTGACATTTTGTTCTATTCAGGTTTAATAGACAGCAGGCAGCAGATGCATCTCGAAGATGTGCAGGGAGAGCGTATCGTGCCATGATATGTCAGAAAAGTATTTTCTACATTAGCCGTCGTGTGGTAGTGATATTTCATTCTTCTTCGAACTTTGTTTGACAGCTTTAGCTCAGAACAAGTTTTCTACATGCATGTAATCAATAAACTGCATGTCCTTTGTCAGACTGTCATAGGTAACATCAGAGAATTCGCATATATCGTTGATGATTAATTTCTCTCTCATGTTTACTATTGTTTTAACAACACTAAAGGAAACCTTACGAAAATTGTGCACTGTATTATAAGAAATGAAATAAAACTAACCATGATAACCTTACGACGAAAGTATCTGTACTCAAGCATGCCTCTATCGACACGAATTAGTAAAATACTACTCACTTAGATTTTGATTGGGTCTGTGTTTAATTGGTATGCTGTGTCATACTCAAGAGGTATGCAAATGTGGCAATTCATAAATATAGTTACGTATTCCTAGAAACCCAAAATTCGCTTGGCAGCAGCGGAAAGAGGCCTTACCTGTTGTGCAGCATTGTAAGTTTTTCAACATTGCACTATGAGCTGAAAGCATTTTCTTGCGATTTCCTTATTGATGTTTGATCTGACTGCTTGTAGCTCTTTCACAGAAGGGATAAAAACGTTACGGTGAGTGAGACTGGAACTGCGAACCGTAACAGACGCTTTTTCACAGGTCAGCACGTTACCACAGAGCTGGCGAGGAGGTATGGGTCACAGCTTCCTTTTAAGAAGGCAATAGGAACTCGAATTCGTAAACCGCTATTTGAAGGTCGAGATTAGTTGCGGTTTCCACCTGCAACGACTTTCCTGGGCTGAAAACCGTAAATTTTCAATCTTTTGTTACCCTTCAAACGATAATAACTCAGATTATTCAATGGAAATGACAGGTAAAATCAAGTGAACTTTGAGGCTTAATTCCGTGCACACCAGGAAGTAACTCGTCGATCACAGAGTTGCCAAACATACGTTGCCTTGTTGCCAAATCTCAGTTACAGTACCAGCAGGAAGAAGACGAACCGATGTGATCCTACAGCGATCTGGGAAGTAACCATAGCTGGTGTCTCCAAGTCGCGGCTGCTACGGCCTGGAATACGTAACGCGTCTGATTCGCTTTCTGTAACTAGGTTTAGGGAGTGGAGCGTAGTTACTAACAATACTCAGAACTGACTGCAAACTGAGCATCATAAATCAGTAACTCTCATTGTTGTTTTTATATTTCTTTCGTAAGTGTACTCAAAACTAAGAAAGTCATTCACAGGCGTTTTCGTGCCTCGCCGATAGTTGAGCACAACATACAAATAAAAATAAAAAAGAATGTGTGTGTGTGTGTGTGTGTGTGTGTGTGTGTGAGAGAGAGAGAGAGAGAGAGAGAGATAAATAAAAAGCAATGAGAGAGAGTGTAAAAAATTGTTGTAAAGAAATTGAATCATGGTATTTAAAGAAATCTTTCATTAAAATGACACGTTCCACATCATTACGAAATGTCGTATTCATGATCTATGGAACAAGAGTTAATCTCATCTAATCTAATCTAATCTAATCACATCATATTGATGATTAGCCATGAAGAGTCATGAATTACCGAAATTTTGGCCCATACCAGTAACCAAATCTAAACTTGAAAATAAAAGACGACAATTTTTGTAATAAACCGTGACTCCTATCAAGACCCTTTCGTCCCTGTTATCTAACCACGAAAGATGTCTGATATACCTCCATTCTGAAGTAACAAAGTGTGCATGCATTTAAAGATGAAGTGCATGATGTGAAGTTCTGTGACGGAGATACGAACCCAACACGTAATCCGATTGTTAACTAAGAAAAATCAAATGTTACGTATCGGTTTTTCTTACGAGCCGCTAGGTGTCTGAATCTAAAATAAGGATACAAACTTTTTTGCCTAAGCGACAATCGAACTGCTCTCCTACCGTGCATCCACGAATATAGCTTAAGTATCAGTTGCTTACTCATGAACAGTAAGATGTGTGCGTGTTTGACCAGAAATAACGACACCTGTTGCGATTGTTGGAAACACATGAACAGACATTGAAATTGCGCGTTAATTTTCACTAGCAGCTGGGTGTGCACTTGATAAAGCTAGAAATGAAATTATGAATATTTTTGTACTGGATCAGGTTTCAGACCCACATACTTACCTTTGGAGGAGACCTAGAGAAGATTGCAGTCTTGGGAAAAGGAACGAAATGACTGAACTATACTGTTCCGAGAGTTTCAGATCCTCGAAAGAGGAGATACGAGTTCGAATCACAGTCCAGCACCAAATTTTTAAACGTCTCTAGTTCAATCAAGTACAAGTAAAATAAGAGCCCTGTCCCTTTAAATGGCTACCGGTTCATCAAATAAAATAAAGTTTTCTAATGTAAGTAAGCTTACTGGCGACTGTATTTCTGTTTACCATGACTTCCGCTGTGTCATTTCCCAACGTAAACCGGCTCTTCCCAGTTGGTAATGAAGGAACATGATGTTTAATGCGGATTCTGGATTATAACGTCTTTCTCTTGAGGTTACCACAGGTAAAATAAATCTGTTTGTGCCCCTTAAAAGTAAATGCCTGAACCCACGCATTGCACCTGTGATAGCTCGTTCCACCATACCATTGTGGCCACATTACCCAGCGCCAAGAGTGTGCTGTAACGGATGATGTGCTTAGCTTACAAAATTAGTCACGGTGGAAGAAATGCGAGTCTATTAAATGGTCAAGTAGAAGCAAGCTTCTGACGCAGAGATTATGCTATTCTCATGTCAGCAGGATGTAAAGACTCTTCTAGGCATCATAGGCTGGATGTGAAGCCATTTTGATTTTTCACAAATTCAGCAAATTTCTTAGTTCGAGAAAATCCACTGTGAAGTGTGAAGTTGCCGGATAATTCGATTATTACTGTTATTATTAATATCATTTTATTCATACCGCTGCTGTAACACAAGTGCTTGAACATCATTTAATGCCTTTTGGTCACTATAGATGTAGTTTCCCAAGAACAGGTTCTTTCCCTGTCTACGGAATCCTTTTCATGTTAATATCAAACACCAGCAATTACTCGCAGATTACTTTAAAACTAAAGTAATTGACGAAGACGTTACTTGGTAACAAAAACGCACTGCCTTTCTTCATTTACTTTTGCCTAGAAATGGCTATCGAGTACTGACAAACCAAAAGGCAAGAGATCTTACTGCCTTCCGATATACGTTGCTGTTAGTTCGTCCACATGATTTGGTCGACATGACCTGTTTCAAGTTGTGTATGACAGACAGTGTTTTAGAAAATCTATTGTTTCCCTTTGAAATAAACAGAAGTATTTTCATTCTAAGCTGTCCAAGTACAAAATTTTCGCAATGTTAGTTCAAATTTAATATTCGCTTCTATAATGTAGGAAAGTATTTCACAGTCGCAAAACTCGCATCCGAAACGTTGACCTTACACTTAGTCGCTGACCATAAATTCTAGCTCAGAGTGACACCAGTTTAAATAACCTAATGTAGCGAAGACTGTTTGCCAGTTCTCTTTCTCACCGGAAAATACGCAATTCACTCATTTGGCTCCATAAGTACACTGTAACAGTAATTTCTGTGTGAAATTTGTCAGTAAGCTTTTGCCTTCCAACTGGCAAAATACGGCAGAGTACGGCCGGTAAACAATTCACAAACCACGATTTAGTGCCAATAAGACGAGTTCTTTAAACATTGTCGAAGCTGAGGGAATTTAGTTTCTGCTTAAAACGTCTTAAGCAGCAACGTTCACAGATATCTCAAATAGGAAAAAGCTGAATATCCAGGTACGAAGGTTGTAAAACAAACTTCCCACAGTTTGTGACAGGTTGATCTTTTCGTCTGATAACACTGCTTAAGTATTTTGTCTAAGAGGTATCACAAGTAGTATCCCTGCAGCTGTGGGAATCATTGGTTGAAAACGAGTTTAACACCAATGGGTACAGTGCTGCTAAATTTTCACAATTATTATCAACCTAAGTCTGAGTTCATCCACAAACTGAGGCGTATTTATAATATTGGAGCTAGACTGTGTATCCTTGTCTTTCTTGAGTGGTCATTGGAAGGCGTTTACACACACGTATACAATGCTATGAATACTTCGAACGCTATGGTTAACGTTGCTCTCATAAACTACTTTTTTTTTAATTCTTCTGGGTCTTCAGCGTGCAATATGTGTTGTAGATACAGTCTCAGACCAAAAAATTGACCGCCGAGTCGTTCACGTAAGGTGGACAATACAGTCGTGCTCCTCTCAGAATTCTATGTCTGGCAATATGCTCGATCTAGCAACATGTAGACTGCGGCACTTCCCAGAGGAAGTCTTGACTCCAGTCTTAGCACATCACTCTTGACTACGACCGTAGTCTTGAGGTAAAACGCGAGACCAGCTAATATGATATTGTAGATTCGCTTGAATTACACTCATAGCTTCAGCACCGAGAGGAAAGGGGCGATAAAAATTTTGTCGATATGTGCTTTCGGTCGCCAGACGTCATATTAGCTGGTCTCGCGTTTTACCTGAAGACTACGCTCGTGTTCCAGCAGCGGTATGAATAAAATGATATTAATAATAACAGTAATAATCGAATTATCCGGCAACTTCACACTTCACAGTGGATTTTCTCGAACTAAGAAATTTGCTGAATTTGTGAAAAATCAAAATGGTTTCACATCCAGCCTATGATGCCTAGAAGAGTCTTTACATCCTGCTGACATGAGAATAGCATAATCTCTGCGTCAGAAGCTTGCTTCCACTTGACCATTTAATAGACTCGCATTTTTTCCACCGTGACTAATTTTGTAAGCTAAGCACATCATCCGTTACAGCACACTCTTGGCGCTGGGTAATGTGGCCACAATGGTATGGTGGAACGAGCTATCACAGGTGCAATGCGTGGGTTCAGGCATTTACTTTTAAGGGGCACAAACAGATTTATTTTACCTGTGGTAACCTCAAGAGAAAGACGTTATAATCCAGAATCCGCATTAAACATCATGTTCCTTCGTTACCAACTGGGCAGAGCCGGTTTACGTTGGGAAATGACACAGCGGAAGTCATGGTAAACAGAAATACAGTCGCCAGTAAGCTTACTTACATTAGAAAATTTTATTTTATTTGATGAACCGATAGCCATTTAAAGGGACAGGGCTCTTATTTTACTTGTACTTGATTGAACTAGAGACGTTTAAAAATTTGCTGCTGCACTGTGATTCGAACTCGTATCTCCTCTTTCGAGGATCTGAAACTCTCGGAACAGTATAGTTCAGTCATTTCGTTCCTTTTCCCAAGACTGCAATCTTCTCTAGGTCTCCTCCAAAGGTAAGTATGTGGGTCTGAAACCTGATCCAGTACAAAAATATTCATAATTTCATTTCTAGCTTTATCAAGTGCACACCCAGCTGCTAGTGAAAATTAACGCGCAATTTCAATGTCTGTTCATGTGTTTCCAACAATCGCAACAGGTGTCGTTATTTCTGGTCAAACACGCACACATCTTACTGTTCATGAGTAAGCAACTGATACTTAAGCTATATTCGTGGATGCACGGTAGGAGTGCAGTTCGATTGTCGCTTAGGCAAAAAAGTTTGTATCCTTATTTTAGATTCAGACACCTAGCGGCTCGTAAGAAAAACCGATACGTAACATTTGATTTTTCTTAGTTAACAATCGGATTACGTGTTGGGTTCGTATCTCCGTCACAGAACTTCACATCATGCACTTCATCTTTAAATGCATGCACACTTTGTTACTTCAGAATGGAGGTATATCAGACATCTTTCGTGGTTAGATAACAGGGACGAAAGGGTCTTGATAGGAGTCACGGTTTATTACAAAAATTGTCGTCTTTTATTTTCAAGTTTAGATTTGGTTACTGGTATGGGCCAAAATTTCGGTAATTCATGACTCTTCATGGCTAATCATCAATATGATGCGATTAGATGAGATTAGATTAGATGAGATTAACTCTTGTTCCGTAGATCATGAATACGACATTTCGTAATGATGTGGAACGTGTCATTTTAATGAAAGATTTCTTTAAATACCATGATTCAATTTCTTTACAACAATTTTTTACACTCTCTCTCATTGCTTTTTATTTATCTCTCTCTCTCTCTCTCTCTCTCTCTCTCTCACACACACACACACAAACACACACACACACACACACACACACACACACACACACACATTCTTTTTTATTTTTATTTGTATGTTGTGCTCGACTATCGGCGAGGCACGAAAACGCCTGTGAATGACTTTCTTAGTTTTGAGTATACTTACGAAAGAAATATAAAAACAACAATGAGAGTTACTGATTTATGATGCTCAGTTTGCAGTCAGTTCTGAGTATTGTTAGTAACTACGCTCCACTCCCTAAACCTAGTTACAGAAAGCGAATCAGACGCGTTACGTATTCCAGGCCGTAGCAGCCGCGACTTGGAGACACCAGCTATGGTCACTTCCCAGATCGCTGTAGGATCACATCGGTTCGTCTTCTTCCTGCTGGTACTGTAACTGAGATTTGGCAACAAGGCAACGTATGTTTGGCAACTCTGTGATCGACGAGTTACTTCTTGGTGTGCACGGAATTAAGCCTCAAAGTTCACTTGATTTTACCTGTCGTTTCCATTGAATAATCTGAGTTATTATCGCTTGAAGGGTAACAAAAGATTGAAAATTTACGGTTTTCAGCCCAGGAAAGTCGTTGCAGGTGGAAACCGCAACTAATCTCGACCTTCAAATAGCGGTTTACGAATTCGAGTTCCTATTGCCTTCTTAAAAGGAAACTGAGACCCGTACCTCCTCGACACCTCTGTGGTAACGTGCTGACCTGTGAAAAAGCGTCTGTTCCAGTCTCACTCACAGTAACGTTTTTATCCCTTCTGTGAAAGAGCTACAAGCAGTCAGATCAAACATCAATAAGGAAATCGCAAGAAAATGCTTTCAGCTCATAGTGCAATGTTGAAAAACTTACAATGCTGCACAACAGGTAAGGCCTCTTTCCGCTGCTGCCAAGCGAATTTTGGGTTTCTAGGAATACGTAACTATATTTATGAATTGCCACATTTGCATACCTCTTGAGTATGACACAGCATACCAATTAAACACAGACCCAATCAAAATCTAAGTGAGTAGTATTTTACTAATTCGTGTCGATAGAGGCATGCTTGAGTACAGATACTTTCGTCGTAAGGTTATCATGGTTAGTTTTATTTCATTTCTTATAATACAGTGCACAATTTTCGTAAGGTTTCCTTTAGTGTTGCTAAAACAATAGTAAACATGAGAGAGCAATTAATCATCAACGATATATGCGAATTCTCTGATGTTACCTACGACAGTCTGACAAAGGACATGCAGTTTATTGATTACATGCATGTAGAAAACTTGTTCTGAGCTAAAGCTGTCAAACAAAGTTCGAAGAAGAATAAAATATCACTACCACACGACGGCTAATGTAGAAAATACTTTTCTGACATATCATGGCACGATACGCTCTCCCTGCACATCTTCGAGATGCATCTGCTGCCTGCTGTCTATTAAACCTGAATAGAACAAAATGTCACAGTAGTTAGCCCTTTTTCCACATGTGACTACTTTGGGTTGAGAAGTGAAGGGAATTATGTTCAAAGTTCCATTAGATTGATACCTTCAGCAGAGAGCAGAATTGCGTATTAAAAAATGTAGCACTGAATGTATTCGAACTCGCGACATCTTATCTATGCTACAAGCTGACACGGAACTACATAAGCTCCAGAGCTCGGCCACTATTCCTCCACAACTTTTGGAATCCACAGCACTGTGAGATTATGCATATGGCCAGGTCTTGACTTCTGAGAGACAAACAGTTACAGCTTTTCTTTTGGACTGAACGACGTTTTCTAGTAACAGATAGCGCAATAGAATAGCTCAAGTGGAAAGGAACACTTCCTGTTTAAACTTCTGCATCCTACACTGTTGGCAGTTGTGTGTAGGTGGCAGTTACGTGATTTTATTTCTGTGATTACAAAATAGTCGAATGTATGCACTGTGCAGCCGAGGCAGCTAGTTCATGGTGATTCGGTCAACCAAGTAAATGAATTTACTGAACATGCTGCAAATTACTACAGGGAGCCTGTGTGTCAGAATTCTCATCCAGTGTGGCGCAACTGCGTTACGATAGAAAAATGACTCGCAGAGAAGAGGATTTCGTGGTCTGTTGGACGGATGGTAGGTTGTTCTACCTATGGTCTGGGTTCGATTCCCACTTCCGTCAATGATTTTAGATAGGGAGAGACAGATTCCATTCTCTCCTGGCTACACCAAGTGAAGGAGATATAGTGGCTGCGTGGTCTGAAAATTCACATTAAAGATGATATTCCTTCTTTACCACGTAGACGGTAGGTTGAACCACAATAAAGTCTGGAGTGGCGACATGTAGAAACTCTATCACCAGTAACCTTTCTTATACTAGTTATTTATTTCAAGTGACGACACAAACGCTATGTATGGTCACAGGACACTTATTCCATCTTTTATTTGAGCTTCTGTATGTCGATAAAATTGGTTCTAAACTGGGAATGCAACTCAGACCGCCCTTAACGCGGAATTTGATCCCTCCGTGGCAATACAGCTCGGCTACAATTTGTTGTTTGTTCAAAACTGCAGATTCCTCAACACCTTCACATATTACGCGTGAATGGGATCGAATCCTGACCCGGCACTAAAGATTTAATTATGTATTATCAAGCTGTATCAGGAGAACACCTATCTGCTGGTGGATAATAAATTTGATTTTTAATGTATTTTCATTCGTTGTCAACACTAACGATATCTGACGTTTTTAAATCCCAGTGAGACACAGAACTATTTGCGAGATGACTGTAAGTTCAAGATGCTATTCTGAGCAGCTGGTGGAGAAAAATTCGGTAGCTGACGCCTCTTTGTGTGTAGTCAACAACGATATGTGTGGGGCTCTATTCCCAGTGAGCGCTGAACTCTTCGTCATATTATTTCAGTTCGTCGTGTCATTTAATGTTCATACATATTCTCAACTAGCTGATCGTGAATAACTGTAATTTTTAATGTCATTTTGTGCTAAATAGTTCAAATGGTTCAAATGGCTCTGAGCACTATGGGACTTAACTTCTAAGGTCATCAGTCCCCTAGAACTTAGAACTACTTAAACCTAACTAACCTAAGGACATCACTCACATCCATGTCCGAGGCAGGATTCGAACCTGCGACCGTAGCGGTCACGCGGTTCCAGACTGAAGCGCCTAGAACCGCACGGCCACACCGGCCGGCCCCAACCATCTGGCATCAATGCATTACCCTATCATCCATTATATATAATCATTTTCATAGTACACTTGATATTATAGATGAGTAGGACACAAGACAGGACATAGAATGTCCGTTTGACGTCAACAGTGTGTAACATTTTACTTTTTTTGAATAGGACAATGTTCCTCTCCAATAATTTTTAGATTAGTTACAATAAGCTTACGCTGCAAGAGAATTCGCTTGAATTTTTCAATATGTGGTCTGTTGTCGGTTTGTAGGCCTTCCATAACATCTGCAACGTAGTGCAACTCCACCGAGGGCTGTCTGGAGTAGGGTGGAGATAGCAATGTGAAAGTTGCGAGCTGTCGAAGACGATCTTCATATTCCTAATGCGATTAGGACATCGTATACTCTTGACGACGTTTAGCACCTGTGCAGTCAGTCACCCAATTTCTGAATTCATTTTGAGTAATACTGCTAAATTCCCAAAATATTGTCTTTTTATATTGATGAGTAATATGGATAGTCGTCACGTTCATGTGCCGTCTACAACGCAGATTTAATGTTACTATCCTAGGAACTAACCTGCAATACGTTTTGTATTTCATAATCGGAACTATCTTCATTAACCGTCATCAGAGCAATGTCAGGGAACAGAATGCAGCAGTGCCTTGATACCTACTTGAGGACCTGCTTGAGTCGTGTTCAAAAAAGGGTAGTGGCTGGTTCACATTATATTACACTAGCGAGAAGTACCGACTTTTCCTTTTCTCTGCAAACATCCAGAACTAAATTCAGTAACTAAATGCTGAGAATATATTTGCATTGTGCCAACTCAAAGATCAATAGATATGGATATAGATATAGATACAGATTTTTATATTTAAAGCCATTCTCGTTCTGCGTTAGAATAAACATCATTCATTATTTGCTTGTTCTTGTTACGATTGTTATTGTCATTCTCTCACTCGCAAGAGTTTTCGCATTCCTATTTGGTATCGATGCACATGAAGAGTGGCTATGAAAGAAGGGAATACTGAATGTTACGTCATGCAGAATACACTCATTTACTTCGGCTCCTCGTGATCTACGCTACAGGAGAAGTGAGATACATAAAGTTGACAGTGTGAGGACAGACCTGGTAGCACAACTGTGCAACTACACAGTGTTACCAGATAAAATGGTGCTGCGGAATCGAAAGTGTAGTACGGACTTCGCCACAGTAGCAGACAGCTGGTAATTTAGGACCATGACCGTGGATTACACTTTGGTCAGTGCTGGTTAGAGTGCTGCAACTGTAAATGGAAGGCTTTGTTTGATAGTCTTATGCTGATGCTGTCTGAATAAATTATGCCATTGGATACAAAGCGGTTTAGTTTTGAGACCTAACCCACGAGGGGGGAAGGCACAGTGGTCTGCTTCAGGAATTCCAAGCAATAAAACACAAAAAACAACCCAGGAAGGGAGACATGCATTTGGAATCTGTTCATCGTTACGGGGTCAAACAAGAGGGTAACATTACTGAAACAATGATCGGGCTACTTAGTATATAATAGAGCATACAGATTTCAAGGAGGAAACGTATGAAGACGCAGACTTCCTCGTTATCAATATGTGCGGCATATCTTTCGTGTTAACGAAAGTAAAGTCCCGCTTTACCTCTTCTTACGTGTCAAATGAAATGAATGCCATGAGGAATAGAATATTTGTTGACTGCGTCTCTTCTTGCTTCCATCCTTACCAACATATTTCTTCATTCTCGTGGTAATCATGACATTCTATGCGTATGCTGCAAAAGATTGCAAGTGGACAAATTCGACATCGAGGTGCAAAGCGTTATATTCAATTCGAATAAGCTTCCGGTGTAATTTTACTTCGTTTGTATTTTTAGATGATTATGAACGTTACGGAAAATTATCTCACATGCTTTATGTTGAATGAGAAACATTGAATGATCCGTTTTGCTTTCCCTACGTTGAAATGATATAATGTCGGCGTCAACAGCCTTCTTCCACGCCGGAAGCTGAAACTTGTATGATTCTGGATTAATGGTAATTGAATGTCTCATATGTATACATAGCCCACAAGGCGACGTCAGAAACCATCAGGGGAGAACGCCGCATAAAAACCAAACGTGCGCGCGCGTCTCCACTCTGAAGAACCGTATCGGAGAATCACGCCAAGCATTTCGCTGAAGAGCTGCCTCGTCAGAGAGCCTAGAAATGGCAGCGTCGTAGCAAGTATTTGTCAACACTCTGATAGTGCATTTTTTTCCGGGTGTAGGTCGGCGTTACCTCGCTAAATTCACTTGACATTCGTTTTCCACATCGAAGACTCGTACGATATAATCCACTGCAAGATGACACAATTAGAAAGTATATTTAATTTCTGGACTCCAAGAACGGCGTTCTTCACATAAGTAACACCTGTTTGTGTGTGCATTCGGGAGGACGACGGTGCAATCCCGCGCGCGGCCATCCTGATTTAGGTTTTCAACGATTTCCCTAAATCGCTTCAGGCAAATGCCGGGATGGTTCCTTAGGAAGGGCACGGCCGATTTCCTTCCCCATCCTTCCCTAATCCGAGCTTGTGCTCCGTCTCTAATGACATCGTTGTCGACGGGACGTTAAAACAGTAATCTCCACCTCCTCTGTTCGTGTGTTTAAGGTTGCGTTTTGAGGCTCAGGCAACATCGCAGTGACTATATTCCGCCTCTGGCAGCCAGTGTGTCGTTAGCTCAGAGGCTCCATTGTGCGTTGCAGTGCTTGCACTTTAAGACATAGCAGTTCGAATCACGGTAGAAGCCGCTGACTACAACGTTTTATTTTCCATTTTAATTAATGGAGTTGCAAAGTGCTAGTAAAAATTTCTTATGCGAAATCTGAAGAATGCCTTTAAACATCAATCTTCGTCCGATTTCGACTTAGTAAATTAAGTTAATATCATGGATTTCTGCTTTGCAAATTCCAAGGTGCTTCACTGTAAAATAGACCCTGAAAAGATTCAAACCGACTGTCAACGATATAAATTTGAGCTTTGTTCGTCATATAGGTCTAACATGTCAGAAGGTTGTTTATGAAGTGCACATGTTCATTAATATAGTTCCCTTCTTCTAAATTTTTGCAATAGCATTTAACTGTAGACGTTTTCTAACACCGGCGTTAGCAATTCCTTTCCGTTCTCTGAAACCTTCAAAACGACAAATTTTTCTGGTTTAAATCTGATGACCTTAACTATCACTTCCGATCAACAATAAATACTTCATGAACTCCAAATGTGCAGTGTTCCTGCACTGCTACCGAGCATGCATTGCAAGGTATTATCACAGTTTATCGCATAGACTTACCATAAGGAATGAAACAAGAACTGTAATACACTTTACACCACAGACGCTCACTCTGGCTTGACGAAAACATCCAAACATTGACCAAAAGTTGCACAAATAATTGAGTTTGAAATGAAAAGAAACGAGGTATGAAGCATTTATAAATTCATCGAATGTAGTGAGGTGGTTTCATTTCGTCCCAGTCTATAAAATTAATTTCGGACTATACTCAGCTCTTGCCGATTAATGCAATATAATACCCGCCTACTAATTAGGGCGTCTGTCTCCGTTGCTTTTGAGCGTGAATGGAAATTGTAGAAATTTTCTGTGGAGCAACATTTAATAATAAAGCGTTTTAAATCATCAAAAGCGATGAGCGGTAGCAGGCCCTTTCGATAAAGAACGGGGGAGTGCAGCGCCGCTGCTGTCGCCACGGCCGCATACGGCGTCCAGAGGAGGACAGTCTGCAGGAAATCTGCCGCAAAATCGTTACTGGATAAAATTTTGATATCGGTGTGTCACAAAGCGAAATAGATTGAATCTGCGCTACCATTACATTCACGTCTTCAGCATTCAGACAGAAGAGGCTATAAAAATATTTTATGCCAGCTGCTCTCGATCCACTTATAACACTCCCCGTCTGCTAACTACTGTACCATAACCTCAATGCCAGAAGCAGGTTGTAACATAAAACAATTTTGTAAAAGTAACTATGGCACAAAGCAACAGAGCAGTGTTACCCTCTGAGAGGAATTTTGTTAAGTTGACCGTATTGTTCCTAATGGAAGTGGCTTATCGGAAATGAAAGTTAGAATTACGTTAATATAGGAATAGTGACAAACAAAATTTTGCCTAGCTATACTGTTTATAGAATAAGGGAAACGGTCGCCAGCCTAATTAGGCAAGAGAAAGATTAACATTCTCGTTTATGAAAGTAGGTATAAGTAACTATAATGGACAACACAACAGACACAACCTAGACTTAGCAAGACGCGAGTGCAATGAACTCTAACACACATATGTTTTAAGATTGAAGCTAACAGTTAGAGCAGCAGGAACTATTTTCAAAATTATAACAGGTACAGAAAAACACTATCACTTTCAGGGTTTACACAAACTGAGTGGTCTTTATACTGTTAATATGCACACAAGAGAGACAAACACTTGGCATACATGATAATGTAACGTTTCACAACTGCAGCTTTCTCACTTTTACTACAACGAAACACAATGTTGACAAAATTGCAAGGAATTGACTCTCCTTTTTAGAATTTACTACAGATAACGTGATCATTTACTTTATAAGACTCAGCCTAAAGTTTGAAGTTGGTAACAGCACTTTAAATAACAGTTTCAATAGGAAAATTATTATTGGACAAATAACATTTGCTTTAACTCACTCTGTTACCACATTAGCTTTAACTATCTTTCAAATAAGTTCAAGAGGCATTATTTAACAAAGCTCTAGGCTTCAACGTACTTTGAGTAAGGACACTCGGTAATCACTTTACTTCAAACGGAGAGGACCCTGAGAGGTGTTATGATGAGGAGTAAAATCAAGGTAGGTAAATAAATTCCGATATGAATTACCTTATATTTCAGCACACTAACACATCCATTAGGCTGATCCTTCACTGTACATCAATATAGTATTACGTTACAGTGATTGCGCAATGTGGTGGCAACTGCATGTTGGTAGGTGGAATTTCAGGTAGAATTGCCGGACTTTATCGTATCTTCATGGCGATGATTCATACAAATTCCAGAATAGATCCAGCTATTTATCCACCCATCCGAGGCATTGGAAAGAAGCAGTAAAAGCCTCTCTCTGAATCAGCATGATATGCACCTTTACATTGACAGTGCACAAACTGGTAGCTCCTTTCCGACTCGTGGCTCGTCTCCGACTGGTAGTTCGCCTCCGACTGACTATCAGTTCCACCTTTTCCACCTAGGCCAACCACAATTTGCGCGCGCTACACAGTTCCGTTCCCGAGGGGAACCACTACACCATTTACATACAAACTAACTAAGAACCCTAAGTGAGGATCAGCAATTTACATAACAGCAAACAAATACATTAAATAAAACAGAACATTTTCACATATTGACACTTCTACAAAAAATTATTCACACAAAATTACAATTACATACAATAAGTTCTGTTCCCTCCAAATGGGACAAAGAATACAAATTGCAGATACACTACTTTGCATAGAATCAAATCACGACACCAAAGGTTTGACAAAGAAAAGAATACACAATTTTATGCTATCGATTTGAACACATTCACAGGCGACCAACAATGTAACATTAAATAAAGCAAAATGAATCCATACAGCATAAGAGCTGTGGTGTTACACATGCCCCATGTTTCGTTGAAGTTTCCGATCAGGGATACTTCAAGGAAACATCCATAACACCTAAGTGGTGCTGGCTGCAAAAAAAAATTTATTCCATCCAACTTCAGTTGGGAGAAAAAAAAAACACACACACACATTACAAATATACAGTATATACACTAAGAAATTGCGTGTATTTCTTCCAAAATATTTTCAAAGTAAAATATCTAAAGCGATTTTCAATTTCACACTGGTTTAAGGAAACTAATTTTGCACCATTACACAAGATATCTTTAAGCATGTTCTTTTCATACACACATAGTTCAATTAATAGGCAATCAGTACACAAACTCATCTACATATAAGTAGAATAGGAAAAGCCTTTAAATAATATGAAAAAAATTTAAACACGTATACAATAACACAGGACATTCTAAGTTAGCAAAACAGAATTTTGTCTCTCAATAATTATAGAGGAATGTAAAATTTCACAGACACACAAGCATATTAATGATCACAGTTTATTTTACAAGGTTCAGCAATTAATGAAATATTGAAAATTTCAGTTTGCATCCGGATATGCACAATTATTTATACAAACAACTATGAGAAACCTTTTCCAACTGACTCCTTAAATACCAAAGTAACTTTGCAAGGTTGTTTCAAAATAATTAACTTTAAAGCTGCTCTTCATTAATAGCAGTCCAAAATATTTGTTACACATAAACACACTAACATATTCAGAGCCTATCTTTAATCATCACTGCTGTGTTTCAAAACAAGGCAGTCCAAAACTTTACGTTATTTCAAAAAACCTAGTATCAAAAACATCTACATCCATTTAAATAAGATTCCTTATACATTTTATAATAACTTTTCACTGACTTCAATAAGAATAGTCAGTTTATAACATATTGCTCAAAAAAACCTAACTTAATTCACTGCTTGCCTCAGCACTAGCAGTCCATGTTACACATTCTACCCATTATTGGTTTAGCAGTCTTTTTACATACACATTTAGACACAAAAACACAATTTAAATTAAGAATACACAAAATTTGGCAGTTCATGACCACTTATCAGCTCCTTGCCCCACAATGGCAAGTCCTTTGGTTACTGCTCACATCGTATATTTTGTAGTCCTTAGCATCAGGACCACAGCATTTTTATTATTTTGTCTTGTTTTACTGCCCATCAACATATTTTTGAGCAGTTTATTGTCATCATTTCCAGGTTTTTTATCATTCTGACACACTTTTGGTAAAATTTGCATTAGTGGTATAAAACATGAAACCTGTAACTTTGAAACAGCAATTAGACACTGGTAACAAAACCATTTCTTTTCAAATGACACAATCAGGTAACATATACATTAATCGAGAAAGAATTAAATGTCATATTCAGGATCAAGTTAGGATAAAGTATTTCTTACTACTCCTTTATCATTGCTTTTCCACACACAGTTAGCTCATTACATACATCAAGATCAGGACAATAATTTCATATCCTATTGCAAGTGATTTCTGCCAACTCTTTTGCTGGCACTAGACACATACCTCACATCTACTTTACACATACCTTAACCAGGTTCATCTCCTCAGTTTTAAACACATATACAGTTTTTCAACACCATATTTGCCCCTTTCTTTTTCAAAAACATTTACATTTAATTGTATTATGGCATTAATTTACCTTTTCTTTTCAATATTCTTACCTTTTCTCATCCATATTTCTCTTTCCAATTACTTTTTAATTTCATTTTTCCTTTACAGTACCCACTATATTTTCATTATTTTTTTTTTTTTTTTTGGTGTACCCATATTATTTTTCCATTTACTTGTCCACAAACAATACACAATATCTTACATCATTGCCACACTATTCAATACACTCTGATAGAGAAGAAGGAAAGAAGATAGTAAAAGTTCTGAATGATGAAGGTTGGCAGCACGAAAAGAAATGGAAGTAGTGCTAGCAACGACTTGGGTCCCTGGTGCTCGTCAGGCACCTGACAATGCAAAGAGTGCATTGCCCCCTGAGGGTTAATAACCCTCTTCTGAGGACATGTATCTTTAAGTAAATCACATACTGCAAACATAAGCCCTTTCTGAATTTTAAGTATATTAGAAATTAATTATTATCTTGAAGAGTTCTTTGCACTTTCATTAAGTTACCATAAGCATATTTATTCATAAAGTTTTCATGTTTCTCACACTACATGACCCTCTCATCATAATTAGACTGGCAACAGTAAGTGTTCAATTGAAAATAAACATTTCCTAAGCAAAGTTAAACAGTACACTATAATAAATAAGCCACAACCTCCAACAGGCCTCAAGATCAACAAAACAACAATCCACTTTCAGGTAACACTCAGATATAATAATAATAATAATAATAATAATAATAATAAAGTCATGCATTATATTAACAACATATATACAAATACAGCACCCTGCCTCCAGTCTCTTTATTAACAAGGCAGTCTTTTATGGTTCATAAAACAGTTACTAAGTCTGGTGGCTTTTTAGGCTTCCTACTTTCTACATCTTTCACTAACCTATTCAGATCTTGCCAACGTTTTGTTTCATCAGGTGGCTTTTTAGGTTTTGGAATTTCAAAGTCTTTAGCAAGGTACAACATCTCCTGCTCTGCTATTATTTTATCAGGTGGTTCTTTTTGTTCCTGTGCCTCACACTTACTCAAAACATTAGTTAAAGCTTGCCCCAATATAGTGTTATCATGAGGTTCTTTTTGTTCCTGTGATTCACACTCTTTCAAAACATTTGTTAAGGCTTGCCCCAGTATAGTATCATCTGGAGGTTCCTGCAAATTATGCCCCTGTGTTACATTACTAAATAATTCATTCGGTTTTGGCCCAGTTCTACTTCCTGTATCTTGCTTTGGAAAAATGTCACTAATTTTCTCATACCCTCTTTCAGTAAAAGTATATTCACTTTCATTTACACCTGAGAATTCATCCTCACTGGAGTCATCACTACTCTTTTCCTCACCATCAGAATTACTTAAGTACTCGACTTTTGAACAATAGGGAAAGTTGGTATATTCATTCTTATCTGTATTCATATACCCTTCATTATCTGAACTATCACTGATTTCATTTTCGTCATCAGATTCCAGGAGGAAAGCAACTTTTAGACAGTGAGGCAGATTATCACTAGATGTTTCAGCCACTTCGTTTTCCGACTCCTTTTCTACATAATGCACATCGTTTGGACAGTCAGGCACTTCTGTTATATCACTTTGAACGATTTCAGCCTTAACTTCATACTTAGTATAATCGTCACATACTTCAATAACTTTCATTTCATTTTCTGCCATGCTGTCATTTTCAGGTAATCGTGCGAAATTCTTACTAGACCCTTCTGCATCAAAACTATTAAACACCTTTCCACCAACAATAATTTCATCTGCACTGCTCATAATGTCATGATTACGAACGTCCTCCTCTACCTCTTTTTTACCTATTATTAATTGTGCCCACGTCTTTTGCGTGGCATATTCTATGTCCCTTTCCTCTTTATTCATCATAACTTCCCCCACATCTACGTTTTTTACCTCATACACATTATTAACAGTGCCAATATTTCCTTTTTCACTCGCGTTTTCTATTTCCCTTTCATTCTTTAATGAAGTCTTTTCGCACGATTTCAACAGTGAGTTATCCTTATCACATGACATATTAACTTTATTTTCATCTCTACATTCATCTACTACTGAAACCGGCCATCGGAAGTGTCCGATGCCGCCTCTTCTGTCTCTCTCTACAGCAGCCATCTTGTTCCGACGTCTGCCATTTGTGTCTGCTGCCAAGTGCAATGTACGCTGCTTCGGCAACGGCTGGCCCGAGCACGAATGGTCACGTGACATCGCACTGGGAACGCCACTATGTATCATTCCGCGCCCGTCTGCTATAGGCGCGCCCTTAACCTTCCTGCCCCGTAGTTCACGTCTTTCCTTCTCGAATCTAATATTTGGCATCTTTTCTTTGGGCCCAAAACCGGTTTCCGCGTGAATCCGGCCCGTAACACACGCGGTCTTTAGTTTTCCATTTCGTCTCTAGTTTGGGAATTTCGTGCTATGTATCCTCTGCCGCGCGTCGTATAATTTCCTCTACCTCTCGCACGACCTCTTTGAATCGTGTTTACACGAAATCTATCGTTTTCCTGTCGTTCAGCTTGGTCATTACTTTCTCGCGAATAATTATTGTTATTATGGGGACGGTACTCGCGATTTCTTCGCCAGTGATCTTCATCCTCTACCCTTTCCAAGAACGCAGAAAAACTACTGTGTGTACTCCCAACATATCGTTTCGAATCCTCAGGCAGTTTCTGCCAAAGAATCCAAACGATCTCAGCTTCAGTTCTTCTAGCCTTCAAATGTATCAGTTTTCTGTACCATGATTCGCAGAATTCTTTCATGGTTTGCCTACCTCTGATGTCATACAACCTGGCCATTAAAAACTCACGCCACAACTGGTCTTGTTTTTGTTCTGACCAGTATTCGTCAATAAATTTTTGTTTGAAGGTTTCAAAAGACATCTGGTTAATATCAAGATTCAACCCCCACCTTTTTGCTTCTCCCGTTAGTGCACTAATTACAACATTAATTTTTTCCTGATCAGACAAATATTCAGGAAAATTTCTTTCGCAGTTCTTTACAAAGTCTAGGGGGTGCCAGCCGTTATGTCTCTTCGCTGGGTCGAATTTTTCCTCGCCCTCTAATATTTTACTGAGAGGCATTCTTTCAGTAAAATGTGTAGGTCCGGTTTGTATTTTCCTTTCCAAGTCATACACTTTGCCTTGGATTTGTGAAGTGTTATGTTCACACTTCTTTTCGCAAGTAAGAATCTGTTTGGTTAGAGCTCTGCTTGTTTCTGTTACAGATTGTTTAATCTGTGCAAATTCCGCGTTACATTCGGTTTGTATTTCGGATTTAATACCGAATACCTTTTCGTCAACCTTAGTACAGACTAAGGGTTCAATTTGATCTTGAATTTTAATTACTTCAGAGTCAAATCTTTCGTTAATGTCATCAATTTGTCCTTGTATGTTGGCAATATTGCCATTGATGACAGTAATTTCGCTTTTGAGGTTTTTAATTTCATTACTCACAATGTCTACTTTTACATCAACTTTCTCAATCTGTTTACTAATATCGCTACCTTGTGTGGTAATTAACTGCCCCTGTGCTGCAATTTGTGCATTAATATTGTCATTTTGTGCAGACAGTATTTTAAGCAAGTCAGTCAGATTTAATGTCTTTTCACTTTTAGGTTCTACTGCCTTTTCGTGTTCAGATCCTACACCCCTTTCTGGTTTTGGTGATTCAAACATATCCCTCGATTCATCAGCATAGCCACTGTCTTCGACAACATCGCCTACATTGTCTTGCTTAGTACGCGCTACACACATAGCTTCGATCTGTTTATTAATGTCTGCGTGATAACGTACGTAATTTAACTCGCGCGTCATGCCATCTGTTGGTGTGCTGCCTGAACTGCTCTCGGTTGCATTTTGCTCTCGCGCGTCTAAATTTATTTCTAATTTCCTGTCCATTTTAGCTATTATTAAGTACTGATACCTTTTATTTTTAATTTAAACTGAACTTTCACTACTAGTTCTGTCAAGTAATGTACAGGTTCGTGCCGCTGGACGTTTTATGTTCACTCAATGTTTGTAAAATGCTAACTACTTATAATTTTTTCCGTCTGTAGGTGCAAACTGAACAACGTCCTGTCACGCGGCGCCACGTATAACACTCCCCGTCTGCTAACTACTGTACCATAACCTCAATGCCAGAAGCAGGTTATAACATAAAACAATTTTGTAAAAGTAACTATGGCACAAAGCAACAGAGCAGAGTTACCCTCTGAGAGGAATTTTGTTAAGTTGACCGTATTGTTCCTAATGGAAGTGGCTTATCGGAAATGAAAGTTAGAATTACGTTAATATAGGAATAGTGACAAACAAAATTTTGCCTAGCTATACTGTTTATAGAATAAGGGAAACGGTCGCCAGCCTAATTAGGCAAGAGAAAGATTAACATTCTCGTTTATGAAAGTAGGTATAAGTAACTATAATGGACAACACAACAGACACAACCTAGACTTAGCAAGACGCGAGTGCAATGAACTCTAACACACATATGTTTTAAGATTGAAGCTAACAGTTAGAGCAGCAGGAACTATTTTCAAAATTATAACAGGTACAGAAAAACACTATCACTTTCAGGGTTTACACAAACTGAGTGGTCTTTATACTGTTAATATGCACACAAGAGAGACAAACACTTGGCATACATGATAATGTAACGTTTCACAACTGCAGCTTTCTCACTTTTACTACAACGAAACACAATGTTGACAAAATTGCAAGGAATTGACTCTCCTTTTTAGAATTTACTACAGATAACAACGTGATCATTTACTTTATAAGACTCAGCCTAAAGTTTGAAGTTGGTAACAGCACTTTAAATAACAGTTTCAATAGGAAAATTATTATTGGACAAATAACATTTGCTTTAACTCACTCTGTTACCACATTAGCTTTAACTATCTTTCAAATAAGTTCAAGAGGCATTATTTAACAAAGCTCTAGGCTTCAACGTACTTTGAGTAAGGACACTCGGTAATCACTTTACTTCAAACGGAGAGGACCCTGAGAGGTGTTATGATGAGGAGTAAAATCAAGGTAGGTAAATAAATTCCGATATGAATTACCTTATATTTCAGCACACTAACACATCCATTAGGCTGATCCTTCACTGTACATCAATATAGTATTACGTTACAGTGATTGCGCAATGTGGTGGCAACTGCATGTTGGTAGGTGGAATTTCAGGTAGAATTGCCGGACTTTATCGTATCTTCATGGCGATGATTCATACAAATTCCAGAATAGATCCAGCTATTTATCCACCCATCCGAGGCATTGGAAAGAAGCAGTAAAAGCCTCTCTCTGAATCAGCATGATATGCACCTTTACATTGACAGTGCACAAACTGGTAGCTCCTTTCCGACTCGTGGCTCGTCTCCGACTGGTAGTTCGCCTCCGACTGACTATCAGTTCCACCTTTTCCACCTAGGCCAACCACAATTTGCGCGCGCTACACAGTTCCGTTCCCGAGGGGAACCACTACACCATTTACATACAAACTAACTAAGAACCCTAAGTGAGGATCAGCAATTTACATAACAGCAAACAAATACATTAAATAAAACAGAACATTTTCACATATTGACACTTCTACAAAAAATTATTCACACAAAATTACAATTACATACAATAAGTTCTGTTCCCTCCAAATGGGACAAAGAATACAAATTGCAGATACACTACTTTGCATAGAATCAAATCACGACACCAAAGGTTTGACAAAGAAAAGAATACACAATTTTATGCTATCGATTTGAACACATTCACAGGCGATCAACAATGTAACATTAAATAAAGCAAAATGAATCCATACAGCATAAGAGCTGTGGTGTTACACACTGACATTATGAACAGAAACAACGCACGCTACCGCTAGACCACAGGCGTAATCAGCCCAGAGTTCCTCTATCGTGGGACAAGTTTTCCTCCAGGAAGTGCCGCAGTCTACAGTGTTGCCAGATTGTGCAGATAACCGGACTTAGAGAATTAGCGAGTTGGCCAGTTTTTTTGTCCCAAGTCGCGATCGGCGCGGACTTAGCCTCTGAAGCGGCCGGCCGCCGGTCAAGTTTTATGTCAAAGAGTGTACATCAGGAAAGAAAGAGTGTACTCGGCGACCTTTGTCGGATGCTTCCCACCCTCTCTGCCATCTTTGAATCCGCCATTGTTTCATTTGTGGTCATAATGTTGGTTCCTGTAATTTCGGTGACTTTATCGACCCTGTCCCTCTTAAGCCAGTAAAGCGCAGCTCTTTAACGTAATGTTATGTCTATAGGGCAGGACCCCATCACAACACAAAGTCCTTCTAGTGACATGGTGCTGAAGGCCACGCTCTTTCTCAGGAATACACTACGTTGACCTCGTCTTGCAATTGTCTTGTTAGTCTGTATGTTCAGTCTGTAAACCCAAGCACTTGCTGTAAAGCATGCGATGGATTCAAATACCGCGATGTGGTAGGTCCTTATCGTCTTAATAGGTAATTTGTACTGAGTTGTGTTTAGTCTTGCTAGTTTGTGCATAATTTTTGAGACTTTGTCAATCGTCAATTTTATATGGTGGTTGAAAGTCTGTTTTTCGTCTAGATGCAGTCCGAGATAAGATGTGGCTTGCTTCCTCTGTATGCTTGTATTGTTTAATTTTAGAATTGGATTCCTCTGTAGTGTCCCTCTGAGCAGTAAATACACAGTTTTGTTGGGAGTAATTTTTAATTCATTTTCTTTGCACCTACTGTTAATTTTCTGAAGCAGTTGCATGCCTTTTGCCTCTAGTGCTGCTCTCGAGTTGGATGACACCACTACGAGCAGGTCATCTGCGTAAGCCACCACACCTCTCACCCTGTCGTCACTGTCCAGGGTGTTCAGCAAGAGATCGATTGCGATATCCCAGAATATTGGTCCGCAGATCGAGCCCTGTGGACATCCCTTCGTTATTCTCTTGACAACCTTCCGTGTACCAACCCTCCACTCCGCCACTTTGCCTCTGCAGTAATCGTGGAGGCTATTGTAGAGGGAAGCTGATAGCCTCATTTCTCTTAACATGGCGAAGAGCGACGGCCACCACAAGTTGTCGAAAGTCCCGGCTATGTCGATTAGAATGGCTGCCGCGTATTTGTCGCTGACGCTACTTGTAGCTGTCAGTGCTTGGTTAACGGCGTCTTCTATTCATCTACCTTCCCGGAAACCGAACTGAATGGCGCTAGGCCGAGGAGGCGCCTGTGCGATTGTAAACGATCACACAGGAGCCTTCCCTGTACCTTGCCGAGAGTGTTTAAGGGACAGATCGGTCGGTACGTTTTGGGGTCTGTTGACTCTTTGTCTTGTGATTTCCTGATTATTACTACATTAGCAGTTTTCCAGAGGTTTGGAATTCAAATGGTTCAAATGGCTCTGAGTACTATGGGACTTAACTTCTGAGGTCATCAGCTCCTTAGATCTTAGAATTACTTATACCTAACTAACCTAAGGACACCACACACATCCATGCCCGAGGCATGATTCGAACCTGCGACCGTAGCGGTCGTGCGTTTCCAGACTGTAGCGCCTAGAACCGTTCGGCCACCCCAGCCGGCGGTTTGGAATTCTGCCTGTTAGTAGTGCCTCGTTGAACATGTTAGTAAGAAAAGGTGTGACTTGTGTAACTGTTTGTTTTAATGTTTCTGAAAGTATTCTGTCTGGACCGGGTGCTTTTCGGTTTTTAAGCCTGCTGATTGCCGTAGCGACGTCTTCTTGAGCGAATGGCATGGTTACACTGTCACTGATGTATGTGGTTGCCTCATGCTCTCTCTTAGGTCAGCGTGGTGTCGCTCGTCTTGTGTGGGGTCGTCATCCAGGAGGAGCCTGTTCAGAAGATATTCTGCTGTGTTTCTCCATCCTCTGGTCATTGTCCCGTCAGCTTGTTTTAGTGTTGACAGAACTGTCGGTGTCTTAACTCGTCCTGTTTCTATCTTGAATCATTGTCCCCAGATGTCATTCTGTAGCTGAGTTTTTAGAGAATTGTTCCTTTAGTCTTGCCTTGTTGTCTTTATTTGTTTTTGGTATTTCTGCTTAGCGTCACGATACAGATCAAGTCTTATATGTCTTTCAGGAGCTGTCTTTGCTTGTTGTTAGTACTTTCTTTTGTCCCGTGAATCCTTTCTTAGTCTTGCCAGTTCTGTCGACCACGGTTGTTTCTGACCCCACCCAGTTTTTGCGCGTGGTATAGCTGCTTCATATGCTCTTTGCAGGACCTCTGTCAGTACATGCGTTTCGTAATCTATAATGCCTTGAATAGTGTATAGGGACGACGCCTCAACAATATCTCGAACTTTTTTCAAGTTGGCTCTTCCTATGAGTAAATGCTGCTGCTCGTGGTGAATATTATGTGTATTGATATACCTGTTAATGGTTATGACGGTCGCGTTGCGGTCGCTGTGTGCGGCTCTATCTAATACCCTCCATGTATTGACTAGTGAAAGAGATTTTGCGTTCCCTGGGGAAAGGTCTATCTTACTTACACCACGCCGGCCGGTGCACCAAAACGCATATGGAAGGAGGCTTGGCCGGCCGGAGTGGCCGTGCGGTTCTAGGCGCTGCAGTCGGGAACCGCGTGACCGCTACGGTCGCAGGTTCGAATCCTGCCTCGGGCATGGATGTGTGTGATGTACCTAGGTTAGTTAGGTTTAAGTAGTTCTAAGTTCTAGGGGACTGATGACCTCAGCAGTTAAGTACCATAGTGCTCAGAGCCAATTGAACCATTTTGAACTTACACCACCGGCGTCTCCGCGGTAGGTAGGTGGCTGACCCTCCCTATTCAGTATGAAGAGGTTGCATTCGTTTACCACGTGAAGCACTAGTTGCACTCTGTCGTCAGTTCTATCTGAGTTCCACAAGGGGGATTTTGGGTTGATATCAGTTAGAATGAGCAGCCTTTTTCTTTCTGAGAGTCATGCAATGTCTTTTATTTTGTCTAATATAGGTTCTATATCATACGAGTACTGAGCGTAAATAGACGACATAAGCCATATATCCTGTCCGTCTATTACTTCTGCTGTGGCAATGTGTTCAGAGCAAAACAGGGTGATCTGTCTTACTATGAAGTTTTTATTAACTACTATTATCGCAGATTTCGCGTTTGGTGTTCCAGATATTGTGACGTAATGTGACAGGAGCCCTGAAATTTTCCCACCTCATAGAAAAGGTTCCTGAACGCAGGTGATGTCTTCTTTTGTTTCTTCTAAGGGTCTGGTTCAAATGGCTCTGAGCACTATGGGACTCAACTGCTGTGGTCATAAGTCCCCTAGAACTTAGAACTACTTAAACCTAACTAACCTAAGGACATCACACACATCCATGCCCGAGGCAGGATTCGAACCTGCGACCGTAGCGGTCGTGCGGTTCCAGACTGTAGCGCCTTTAACCGCTCGGCCCCTACGGCCGGCTCTAAGGGTCTACCTAGTTCTATGTTTACTACGGTACTGCCCTTCAGAAGGGATATCTAGTGAAGGAAAAACACTTGGGTGTGGTTTCTTTAAAATCCGAAAACACACGTCCATGTGCTCTCACGAAGTCCTTGTATACTTTTTCTAGATTTAGGTCCTCTCCCCTTCGCGCACATGCCTCCCCTAGAAGCTTGCATAGCTCTTCAGGGTTTGTTGGCAAATTTTCAATTCTTATGATCATCCTGTCAGTTTGTTCTGTAGTTGGAAAGCAGATTTTATCCCCGTTTTCATGCTTAGTTCGTATTACATAGCGAAGAGCCGTTTGAAATATATCCTTGTTTTCTAGTCTGCTGAGCCGTAGGTTAACTTCTAAGTTTTCGTAGTTTACGTAATTAAGGGTATTCAGCTTTAGGTCTTTGGTTGTAACTGATCGGTGTTCTTGGCTGTTTGTTTGTTGCTTCTATTTCGAGTAATTTTGCAGTGCAGCACGTATTTCCTGCTTTACGGTTTGTGGTAATATGGAGTTCGATGTCTTTTCACTGAACATTTCCCCTCATAGTGACTTGCTGTTTATGATCTCTACCGGGGACTTGTTCGTAAAATGTGAGTGTTGTATGTCCATTTATGTAGTGTTTGTGTCTGGTGTTGTGCTGGTGCAGGATGTGTCTTTCTGTTCAGCTACAAACTGTTTTGTTTATCGTAGTGACTGTGTTCGCTACCCCCGTAGACGGGAATTACAAAAGTTGTGTTAGAGTACAGCCTGTGATGCAGGAACGGCGACTTATGGAAGTTTGTGTCTGGTCGTGAGTCGTGCACAGATAGCCAAAGCATTTCCGCTTCGCGGGTCGGACGAGTAGGTTCTGCTGTTTCAACCTCTACCGCAGCGCCGCGAGAGCCGCGAGATCTTCATTTTGTCCCTTCAGGCGCTTGTGAGTCCTATTGTGTGTCGCATCGTTGTTTGTCTCTCAGTGTCTCGTGTTCGTGAATCAATTTTGACGTGGTGCATCTTGCACCCTGAAGCCTATAATGGCTCCCAGGATGTTTCCATGTACAAGTACCGTCAGTTTTAGTTTTGACAATTTCACTTGACATGTGTAGCCAGGTTCATTAGAAATTCATGGTTGGCTTGTAGACACAATCAAAGAACTGCAAACCAGGTTCAAACAGCTTACTTCCATTTCGAATAGTATGTGTTTTATTTAAACTTTCTACACTCGCTTCAGGTTGACAGGCTTCTTTCGTGTCACAGACACCAAGTCCCTTATGCTCACTGCGACAGTTTTAATAGTATGGTTATTCTGGTGAACGCAGAGATGGAATATAATCAGGGTGTTTAACTTTCCGTCCGAAGTTGATGATAGGTGTTCGATTTGTAGACATGGTGCTTAAACGTAATACCCCCTCTCAATCGCTGGTCTATGTATACCAAGTGCATATAATTTGCACATGATAAGTTGGGACCTATTTTATACACAGTGAGAAAGGACACTTTCGCAGAAATTGCCTGCATCGTATCACGGTCTTAAAATCCACTTGTCATCATGGAAGAAGGCTAGCCCTAGCGAATCTCATTCCCCAAGTGACAACCGTTGTGGCTATCGGAGTTTCCGAGGGACAACGCGACCCGTTGATTGAAGGCCTAGTGAATTTCCGGCGTTCACTTTGCGTAAGGACTTCGCCGCTCTAGTTTCCGCGTCGCCGCCACCTCCACTTGAAAATAAGCGTAAACAGATGTTAGACGGTGAGGAGTCAGACGATTCCTCCTCCCTTCTCCATTATTCTGAAAATATTCCGTTGGAGGATGCCTCTCCCCTCACCGAGTACAGACCGAATCATAACATGTCTGCTGCTGTTCAAAATACGAAAGTGTCCAGCGCCCCATCCGATGTATCTCCCGAGACCGAGATCACCTCTTCGTGATCCCTTGAAGATAGACCTGTTCCAAAGTTCCGTAGTATATCGACGTACTTTCCGTGCATCCCTTGGTCTGTAAGGTATTCCCACCTTTCCTCTATCTCGCGTCCGGCCATCCTGATTTAGGTTTTCCGTGATTCCCCTAAATCGCTCGGGGCAAATGCCGGGCTGGTTGCTTTGAAAGGGCACGGCCGACTTCCTTCCCCGTCCTTCCGTAATCCGCTGACGCCGATGACCTCGCTGTCTGGTCTCTACCTCCACAACAACCCAACCCTATTCCCACCATTCTTCTGCGTCATTTGATGACGAAAGCATGCCAAAGACTGCTGCTGATCAGACCCAGGTCAGTAAAAGCGTGCCAGTGCAACACGTGGTGACGGTAAAAGACATACTGCCAGTTCTCATTTCCGTTGATTCTCAGGAGCCGCACCGCCCAGCCGTTGAGAAGTAAAGTGTGACCTCTCCACCTGATACTGAATTTCTGCAGGACCTCTCTATGTTGTCGCATGCGGTAGTCGCTTTCTCGCAGCCTAAGTAAACAAAATTTTCGACCTGAGCCTATAGTGTCACGTAAAAAGAAAAACATAAATACAGAGGGTGGATGAGAGGGATTCAGAACTTCACATTCAGATCCATGCTGTGACTCTGCCATGTACTGCAATACAGACCTTAAAGGTCACTTGCAAGTAATCATCTGAATTGACTTGGTAATAACCGGACGTATGCCCATACATTTCTTACCTTGAATGTGAGCAGAATTCGTTTATTTATGAATCAAGTACAGACTTGATATTTCTGAAAAAATGCGCTATTCGAACAATTTTCTATTCCTGCTATTCCACGTTCTTTAATTTGGCTCCTGAGCTGTCTGCTGGTATCGTGTTAGTTTACAGAAGGAAATACGATTTAACGATTTCGAAGTTCTTGATGACGGTCGAGGGATAGGCTGAAATTTTTGGGACTTTATTTTAATTATTCTTTATGCACCTTCAGGATCTGGCCATGTAACACCTATTTTCAACCTGTTATGTATCTGTACCGATATTTATGTGTCAATTTTTAGTGTTGCTCATGTAGAGTGTTGTATCTATCATGGAAATTCTTTGACTCCCTTTCTTTACAAGTATTTATCCTGACTGGCGGGGTCTGCTGTTATGGTTAACCGGATTTGGCGTGTTAATTATAAGGGGTGGCCGGACGCTTTTCCTGTCGCCACTGATCACTGCGCCGTAGCTGTACCCTTATCATGTACCGCAACCTGTAAAACTGTATCGTGTCCACTGGATATTGAACACATCTCTCATAAAGAACCCTTCGCTCGAGATTATCGCCCGGGAGATTTGGGATAGCAGCTTGCGCTCCGATGACTGCCCTTCTGTTGAGGCCGGCCGGAGTGGCCGAGCGGTTCTAGGCGCTACAGTCTGGAACCGCGCGACCTCTACGGTCGCAGGTTCGAATCCTGCCTCGGGCATGGATGTGTGTGATGTCCTTAGGTTAGTTAGGTTTAAGTAGTTCTGAGTTCTAGGGGACTGATGACCTCAGAAGTTAAGTCCCATAGTGCTCAGAGCCATTTGAACCATTTTTTTTTCTGTTGAGGCATGGTGGTCAGGGTATGCAAAACCGTTCTTCTCGAAGCGTTAATGCGTTACGGCGCTGAGAGGATGACGGATTTCCTGCAGACTCAGGAATTTTATTATTCTGTCTTACGACAACTTTATGAAGGTGCCAGACAAGCTCCCTTATATATTATGAATGTTCATCTTGTTAAGGCGAGGCTTCTTCAGTTAAAGATATAACAAATGGAAGGAATCAGGGTGCGATACAAATCTCTCTCATTCCTGCTATATGAATTGACCTACTTATGTAACCTTGCCTGGTTGCGGACATGTCGGAGAAGAGTATGTATAGCATCCCTCACTCACACCGTTCGTCACGTACTGACGTCCCGACGTGACATTTCCTGAATTATTTGTGTTTACTATACCGACCTTCATGACATCCGTGTTACTGATACAACTAGCCCTGGTCCCTTTCCTCCTCTCCTGTAATGAGTGGTTACTCCTGCATTAGATGATGAATTTCTAAGTCACTTTACTCGAGATAATATATAGCGCCTTATTGTTTGTTCATCATCGCAAAAACCATCGGGACTCGACAGAATTCGTAAAAAAATTTTTGTACATTTTTAACCCCTTATAGGGGATACCATTAGATCACTGGTAAACGAGGTGATACAGTTGGAGGGGGTTGATTCTTGCTCCTTTCAAGATTAGTGAAATAGTTCTAATTCCGAAGTCAACCGTATGTCCAGACACTGATAAATTCCACCCGATCTCACTCCTTAATTTCGATTGCAAAACTGACGCCCAGGTGGTTAATAGCCGTTTGTCGATAGTGCTAGAGCAGATTATTGCTGTTCACCAACGCTGTCTGCCTGGGCACATGAGCCTCATTTCTGTAGTCGAATTCTGGGACGTCGTCTTGATGACAGCAACTAATTCTGTCCCTTGAGCCTTACTTTTTATTGATTTTACTAGGGAGTTTTGACCGGCTGACGCACAGTTTCTTGATACAGGTTCTCGAGGCTACCAGTTTCAAACTGCGTGTTAGACATTCTCCAATCTTTTCACTGGTATTTAAGCGTCCTTCGTAGTGAATGGACAACTAAGTCCCCAAATTACAATCCGATGGATCTTCCTGCATTGGAGTCCTCCCTCTATGTCGCTTTTTGTCTTGAAAAAAAATGGCTCTTACTACTATGGGACTTAACTGCTGAGCTCATCAGTCCCCTACAACTTAGAACTACTTAAACCTAACTAACCTAAGGGCATCACACACATCCATGCCCGAGGCAGGATTCGAACCTGCGACCGTAGCGGTCGCGCGGTTCCAGACTGTAGCGCCTAGAACCTCTCGGCCACCCCGGCCGGCTTTTGTCTTGACCCTAGAACCACAGCTTCACCGTATTGTTGATGAATTATGTGGCTGGAAGATATTGGGAGAAATGTTCTAAGTGTCAGAGCATACGATTGATGTTGCGATATTTCTACGTCTTGTCAGTGACATATAATTCCTCAAGGACATATTGGATTACTTCGGTTCTCTTCCATGGGCAACGGTGGTTGCTCGTCAAAAATCGTTGGGAATTACCGTGTATCGCTGCCCGATGAAATTGGCTGCATTCAGTAGGCTGGAGGTGACGGATCGAATTCTAGGGGAAATTTGTAAACACGAACGCTATTGCCTTAGCCTTCTTTAAGTAATGCAGATCTTAGATTTCTACGTTTTCAGTAAAATCTATTATTTTGCCCCGATATTCCCGCTTCCCGCGATGACGTCGCGCATATTGACGCAATTATCCGTTCTTTTCCTACGGAAAAGTCTTATTTTTCTTGTATGAAGTGGTAGCCAGTCTCCGTTCCCTTGAAGGTTTGGGACTTCCCAGCATCAAAGTAAGGGCTTCAGTATTGTTAATAAGGAGTAAAGTTTTAATATGTGCACGAGCTACTCATTTCATTACATTTCGCTCAGTTACACGTCTTCGACTGGCCAGTGTGACATACCTTGCAGATTTTGACAGAATCAACGCTAAATTGCTGCACCTACGTGAATTTTGTATACTGATGAGTTTTGTGGGAGTCGACATTTTATTACACGCACTTTATCACCAGATCTTTGCTTTCCCTTTGGAGTACACACACCCCTCTCCCCTGTTGAAATGTGCGCACTATTGATGTCCTGGAATACAAAGTGTTTTCACCTTAGTCTTCCAATGTAAGTCGCTTCATCGTGGTCTAGGGTCATTAACAATGTGATCCCAACCAACGAACGCCTCCATCGCATTGGTCTTCTTTGCGACACATGTCATCAGCCTGATGCATATTGTATCTTGTGGACGAGAACACTAGCACTGGATTCGTAGACAACTGGCTTTCCTTACCCGCTCAGCTGAAGCTGCTTTCGCGGTTGATATTATTCTCTGTCCGGATGTTTCTGTTTTCCCTGCTGCTCGAACACTACGCCCATTACGTAGTCGGGCGTGACAACTGTCCCGACCCCCGCGTTTTTTGGCAATGTATAGTGAACGAACGTTGGAAATGGTAGGCCTTCCACATTATCATTCATTAATTCCAATATGTTGTGTCTTGTCTTTAATCGTCAAGGTATTAGATAGCTCTTGTTCTCCCCCTTGTTCTGGAACCTTCTCTCATTGTGTTCCTCCTAGAGAGGAAAACAAAACTGTTTTCCTTTGAGTCTTGGAATTGTAGAATTTATGTCTGTCAAGTGTCATTTAAAATAAATAAAAAACCATGGGTCAATACCCAGTACCCAGGCAACTGCTCAGTGACACGTGGAAAAGCGGGGGGGGGGGGGGGGGGGGGAGAGGCGCCGGGGAGGCATCATGCCTAGTCCTCGGATTCGATCTCTCTCCACCTTGTCACCACCCAGCCTGTAGCTGATTGTGTCCGTTGATTCCTGTAGTAAAAAATAAACAATAAAAGCGATTAAAGCGACTGCTCGAGTAAACTGGGAAGACCAGGTTTGAATTGCAGTTGGTCGTATTCGCACCTGTGAATACGTTTCGCGTGTTTCATAACGGCTGTAGTCACCGTAGTGCCTCTTCTTTCGGAGAGGCATGCATATCAGAAGCATAATGCCTCGTTCTTCTGAAGAAAACAGGCGTTGCAATATCATATTTATCTTCCTATACCGTACAGTGACTTTCAATTAAAATGTCGTCCCCAGTATAGGGACTGTATAGTGTGTGTACGTGTACAGGTTCTGACGAAGGAACGACATGTGGAAGTTTATGGCTACCCGTCAATCGCGTGCAGGAGGCTAAGGCGGTTCAGTCGATCTCCCGCTCAAAGCGGGAAATCTGCGTTCAAGTCCCGGTACAGTACCAACTTTCACTGTCGTCATTTTCTTACACAGCTGATGGTTTTCCGTAATCGCAACTGGGAATGCATTTCTTATATTTCCTAACGCTATAGTACCCGCACTGCGCTGTTGTTATTAACATTATAGGCCAAGAAATATCATACCAAATAACGTAGTAGATTCATAATCGATGCACTTCTCTCTCGTTTATATTTTAATTTTCATAGCGATCTATGATTTACGTTACAAAACCCACTCCTATGTGTGTTTTGGTGTTCCATGGAACAAAGACAAAGTGATTCGCACGATAATTCTACCGTCAAGATTGTATAACTCGCACAAACAAAACTCGGCTGCCACACCTTATGTGCAATACACTACACACAGCAAGGTGCACAGCACTTGACGTACAATATTACGACAACCAATTCATGGAAGAAAGCCTTGCAGGTAAACGATAACCTCGAAAACCACTGTACAGTGCATGGTGGATGGTACGGCGTACAGTCTTCGTAGAGACAACTGCAAACCTATGGACCCGATGTCGAGGATAAATTATTTGCAAGCTGATGGGTCGAGGAGCTCTCTCTCTCTCTCTCTCTGTCTCTCTCTCTCTCTCACACACACACACACACACACACACACACACACACTGTGCCAACGTGGCGTTAAGAATCATATTTCGATATTATTTTTTCTTATTTATTGTCATGTACAAACAAGCTTTTTTCACGCAGCTGAGAACACTTAAAGTGTGGGGCGGTGGCTGGTAGTCAACAGCAGCTGGGGAGAGGATGGGGAGGGAGGGACTACGTGTATATATATGAACCCACCGTCTCACCGAGTCGTTGGTGCGATGCTGCTGTTCATGATAATGTTTTCTTTGTGCGACTGCGCTTTGAATATTGTCAGTGTCGGCAGCTCACATGACGTTGAGCTGTGGCAGGTGGTAGCTGGAATAGAGGACGTAGCGTCTCGTAGAAAGAGTCAGCTTACACAAATCCAATTGTAGTAGTTGTGCAGTAGAATACTGTAGAATAAGAACAAATTAACCAACGAGTTCAATCCACAAAACATCAACATATCCAAATGACATTGTGTGAGGTATTATACAGCATCGTCTGTGCGTTGGCTCTAAGTTGGGTGATTTCATAGCAGCTCGTGGGGAGATGACTTAAATTGTGATTGGCGAGCGTAAAAAATTGTTTGGTAAATGTTTCCGTGTGGTAGGTGCTTTGGATGGAGGAAAAATGAGCGTGTATTAAAGAAATGTACATACACGAAATTGTAATAAATTATTATTGCTTATATGACTTAGAGTACATGTAAAATTTTCTTCTTTAGAAAACAACATTGCTTTTATGCTGTGATTTATAACTATGGAATGTTTTGTCTGAATTTGACTGAAGAGACTCGTCTAAATGCATTTGAGCATAGTATATGTGTAAATGGGATGAAGTGGAAACGAATTAATTTTTTTTCTGCAAGGAGTAATATATCTTTAATTCTAATATAAACATTATTATGTTTCATTGGGAACAGATGTGTATTGTTTTCGGTAATACGTGTAATAAACTAGTGGTAATTCCTAATAAAAGCACTTTTTGTGTAGCTGAGACAGATCCTTGGCGCACGGCTAGTGTTGAATTCCGCTACGTGATTACATACTCTAAAAGCAATATCATGATACTTCTTGTTATGTGATCGACACATAACATATTCTTATAGATGTAACCCAGTTGTATTGCGCTACATTATTAAGATTAACATAGTTCACCATATCATCATCTAATTATCCGCTACCTGTAGTCGTATGAGCGTCCCACAGGAGTCGGTAGGTCGACTGAAATATACGCAAAACCCTCTTACCTGGTTTCCAATTCTAGTCAATTATCCTCTTTTAGAGTCCTGACGTGCCAGGTGCTTCATCTCCAACGCACTAAGGAAAAAAATAATTGCTTTCGAGCTGTGGGTGGAAATAAAACATCACTCGGAATGAAAAAACAAAAAACGCTGTTATTCACTTATGTCAGAACTGCATTAAAAGAAACCCACATTCCATATAGAATCACTGAAATATAAATCAAATTCTACAATATATTAAAAAAACAAGCAACCGAAAATTAATAAATTGTTTTTGCTCGTAAGAAAGCTCACAAATTTAATAACAGCAATAGTAACCGTAAACACCATGTTCAAGCTAGACGATCATACGATCTCACTCATCGCATTCCAACAATGCTACTTGTCTCAATAAGTCGCCACTGAACACACACACACACACACACACACACACACACACACACATACACACACACAAACACACAGCTGCCACCGAGACCGAAAACACTAGCCTTGATGACATGCCTGTCATACCATACACGAGGTGATCACGCACCGGCTTCTCCTTCATAATGTACAGCTGGGCAACAGTGGAAAAAATAACTAGTAACTATTTACCATATAATTAGCTATACGCAAATAGCCCAAACTATATATGATCAATTGTACCCGGACATCAATGTCAATAATACACTGCCGGCCGCGGTGGCCGTGCGGTTCTAGGCGCTCCAGTCCGGAGCCGCGCTGCTGCTACGGTCGCAGGTTCGAATCGTGCCTCGGGCATGGATGTGTTTGATGTCTTTAGGTTAGTTAGGTTTAAGTAGTTCTAAGTTCTAGGGGACTGATGACCACAACAGTTGAGTCCCATAGTGCTCAGAGCCATTTGAACCAATAATACACTCTAAGACATAAAATGGACTCGCATTCGGGAGGACGACGGTTCAATCCCGTCTCCAGCCATCCTGATTTAGGTTTTCCGTGATTTCCCTCAATCGTTTCAGGCAAATGCCGGGATGGTTCCTTTGAAAGGGCACGGCCGATTTCCTTCCCAATCCTTCCCTAACCCGAGCCTGCGCTCCGTCTCTAATGACCTCGTTGTCGACGGGACGTTAACCACTAACCACCACCACCAATAAGACATAAAAACGACGCATCTCGAAGCAATTATACGAATGGAACGAAAATCGGTAGATGTGATTTACATGTCAAGAAAGCCAGATTACAATTTCAAAAATCCCGATGATTTATTTCAGAGAAAGATCTACGCAAACTGAGCAACGTATTGGTCCACTCCGGCCATTATTCAGTCTGTTATTCGGCTTGGTACTGAATGACAGAGTAGTAGCATGTCTTCCTGAGGACATCATGACTAATTCTGTCCAATTGGCTCCTTAGATTATAAACATCCAGACCTGGTCGGGAGGTCCTATTCACAATGCGACCGTTCGCAGCTCAGAGGGAGCTTGCGAATTTGCTGGCCAAGAAAAAGTTTGTTAAGCACCAACACAGGCAGTGGAAACTCTCGCCGTGTGCGGAAGGGCGTTATCTTGCTGAAATGTAAGCCCAAGATGGCTTACCATAAAGGTTAACAAATGGTTCAAATGGCTCTGAACACTACGGGACTTAACATCTGAGGTCATCAGTCCTCTAGTCTTAGAACTGCTTAAACCTAACTAAGGACATCACATACATCCATGCCCGAGGCAGGATTCGAACCTACGACCGTAGCAGCAGCGCGGTTCCGAACTGAAGCGCCTAGAACCGCTCGGCCACAACGGCCGGCAAAGCTTAACAAACGGGGGCGTCGAATGTCGTCGATGTATCGTTGTACTGTAACGGTGCCGCGGATGACAATCAAATGGTTCCGCAGTGAAATGAAACGGCAGCCCAGACCATCAGCTCTGGTTGTCAGGCAGTATAGCGGGCGACATTCAGCTTGGTATCGCACCGCTGTCCGGGCGTCTCCGGACACACCTTTGCTGGTCATCGGGGATCAGTTTGAAGCGGAACTCCTCAGTGAAGGCAATTCTATTGAAGTCAATGAGATTCCAGGAAGAATGTGATTGACATCACTGTAAACAGAGTTGTTGGTTTACAGAGGTCAATAGTAGTCGGCGCAAGATGCTGCGTGAGCCTTGCCCCTTTCTGTGAGACACCTGTTACTGGTCCTTGTGGTCACTGAAGAACCATTTACACGTCGTATCGATCATAATGATGAATTCGACGCTATGAAAGCCTCTCTAACGGTTGTTTGGTCTTCTGGCTCTGTCGTCTCTCTCGGTCGACGTCTTCCCTCTTGATGATGTGTTGGTCCACGGTTCACCCATTCCTGGCAACACTGATAAATAGCGGAATCGGTCACATTTAAATATCGAGTGATCCGCCGATTATTCCAGCCGGTTTCTTTGAGGCCAATTACAAGGCCTGTCCAAAAAGCTGACATTTGTGTCTATTGTTCACGAGCCTGCCGGCGTGTTATAGTTAATGTGCAACAGAGTTCACGGTGAAACTGCGCTGTAGCGTCACGCATTCATCCACTGGCCGTCAAAGTTTACAATTTACTGTTTTCAGTCTGTAGCCTAATTAATATCAATTTGTGAACAGTTTGCATAGATCCTTCATGGGGCGTCGTTTGTTTCTATCTTAGAATGTACGTATTGATCATATCGGGAACTTATATTTAAGTAAAAGCCCAAGCAGTCTTAATAGTCGTCCTTGAAAATCAGAAATATGCATCAACATAGAAGTCTCCACTTGAATCAAGTAGAGTGGCAAGGCTTACGTCACAGTCCGACGTATACTGAGAGCCAACTCACAGCGGAATATAATCCGCACATCTCTTGCAGCATTTACCAGAGAAGCTTGCCACTAACTGACTAAAAGTTCGAAGTTCTTTTTTTGTCATCTTTAGGACAAGCAGTATAAAATATGTCTGATAGCGACATAATTATTAAAGTAGAAGCACCAACTAGTTGCTTATAATAAGTAAACTTTACTTACGACAGACTCGGCTTTAACGCCACTTTTAAGTACGTCTATATTGATGTGACATCCATATTACGTCGTTAGTGGACATTGTTATAACTGTGAAAGCTTTAATAAGATGGTACATGATTTCAAGATGTTGAACATAAAACATTAATTACGACGTTACAGCAGTTTGACAGTTCCACTTCCAGTTCGAAGTTCCGTAACTTGCCAAATCGGTGCACTAACCTGGTAGTCTCTGGGCGGCATGTAATTGGTGGTGAGTAGGAGTTTCTCTGGTATTACCAGCAGACGAACTACACATTATTAGATACAGTAGCGATGTAGTAAACATAGAGTAAGCATCTCATATTCACAAAGAAATAATAAAACAAATCCCTTGACCTAAGCGTCAGACCTGAAGATGTAAACACTGCAGTCGCTCAGATGAATGATGATCTGTCTTCAGTAGTGACATGGGCGAAAAACCTGGGGCTTAAACTAAATGCAAAAAAGACGCAACTAATCTTAATAGTCCATCAGAAATTAATAAGTTTAGATTACCGCGAACGGCTACCTCCTATTCTGCTCGACGGTACTCCAATACCATATCAGAAAACAGTTAAGAACTTGGGTGTAACTTTGGATGAGAATCTCAACTGGGCGGAGAATACAGTCGCAGTGTGCCGAAAGACGTCTGCTTGTCTCTATGCTCTCAAAAAGTTTCGGAATATATTTCCACAGGACTTGAAACGCCAGCTTGTGCAAGCACTCGTTCTACCGAACCTCCACTATTGTGATGTGATTCAACAAGGCATGAGTAGTGAAAAAAAAGACGACTAGAACTAACCATGAATGCCTGTGTGCGTTACACCTGCAACATTCGCCGATATGATCATGTTAGTGCTTCATACTCCGGGCTAGGGTGGCTGCGGCAGGACAAATTGCGTGACTACCACACACTATGTCTACTTCACCGACTCCTTGTCGCGCAAGCACCCCAGTACCTTACTTCAGAGATTAAAATCTGTCATGCCATCATAATCGAAACACGAGGTCACTCTTATTTCGTATCCTAACTGTGCCCACTCACAAAGCAAAAACTTTTGCTAACTCCTTCTCAGTTGCCACTGTCCGCCTCTGGAACAAACTGCCCCTTACCTTGCGCAATATCCAATCTCCTGCTGCTTTTAAGAAAAAGTTGAAGCATTTCCTACTATCATCCTCATAACGTTCTCCACAAAATTAATGTACAAGGCCAATCCTCTCATCTGTCAAATAGCAAAGCTAGCGTCTCCTATCTTGCTCCTGAGATGCCTTCCTCTTCATCTATCTCCATTAGCCACGCAATCTTCTTTTCCTTTATATTTCCTTAATTATGTTTCATCATGTCTCTCTGTTCTTCTCCTCCCTTCACTATGAGTCTCCCTCATACTCCCTGCTGCCAGCACCCCTATCTAAAATCTGTCTCTGCAATAATGTCTAATTATAGCACTACTTATGATCTACGAATATAAACTCTATATGTATGTATTTTTCCAGGTGTGCCTTTCTAATTGTTTATTTCACTTTTTGTACTTGATGTAGTTTAACATGCCTACTAAAACATATGAATGTAAAATAAGTAGAATGCCTGGTTAGATGTAAGAGAGGGCCTGATGGCCCTAATCTTGCCAGGTTAAATAAATAAATAAATAAGTATAAAAATGCAACTCTTAGGTAACACGAGTTTACAAATGCTTGTGCTGTAGACCAATTCAAACCACAGAGTGTTCTGAATCAAACACAACGTGAAAAAAGGCAAAAGATTCTGCGTGTGATATTGTCGCAGAAGAAGCTGAGTAGCACCGTGGTGTAGTGGTTGTGATACTAAACAGTTGCATGGAGGGTAGTGAGTTAAAAATTCATGTGGGCTGTAGAACTTTAATTTCTATATTCGATTCGAGTACAATCTAGTAGTATTCACAAATGTCAAGAATCATTGTAATGGAATGTTCTGTAGCTGTATATATACTATATGTGTTCTGGCCGGAGGCAGTTCGCTCCGCGCTCTTGTATGTGCGAGTGCTGAATAAACCTTCGTTAGGGGGAGGTAGTGTTTGTCATTTACACCTTCTTATACGTGATATTATTTTGGTGGAGGTGCCGAATATTGACACTTGTGGTAGATCACATTATCGACGACACAGTGGCTCCAATCAGGCCACGACAGGGCCGCCGTTTACGTGGTGAACAACCCGAGTTCGAGCCATATTCAACACATCGCAATCTATTGGAGACAGAAGAAGAAGAGGAGGTTACGATGACAGCAACTGTGTGCCACCACACGAGACATCCTTTCAGGTTCTCTGGTGACGATGCCCAAGATCCAAACAAGTGGCTGCAGGTATATGAGCGTATAGCCAAACTTAACAAATGGGATGACACCGTGTGTTTGGCTAACGTATTTTTCTACTTGGAGGGCACTGCCAAGCAATGGTATGAGAACAACGAGGAGAAGTTCACAAGCTGGGAAGTATTCCAGGCGGAACAGCGCCAGTATTTCGGCGACACACAGCAACAGAAGTGCAAGGCTGAAGATAAACTAAAGTGCAGGGCACAGCGTCCAGGAGAAACTACAGCATCCTACATTCAAGAAGTCTTGGAGCTGTGTAAAATATTGGATCTTAGAATGAGGGGGAAGATAAGGTTGCACATCTCATGAAGAGTGTTGCTGAGAACATGTATCAAGCCCTACTCCTGAAGGAGGTTTCGACAACAGACGACTTCATAAAATGGTGCCAGTATATCGAGACAATGCATCAAAAAAGAATTACACGCAAGAAGTTTGAACGGCTTCCAAACGTGATATCGATGTCTGTGATGGAGGAAGAAACTGATTTCACAAGTGTCCTTCGTCAGATAGTGAGAGAGGAAGATCAGCTAGCAGCCGCAAACTGGAAAACTAAAGGGTATGACCTTCCTTGGAGGTGAGGCCGCCGAAGAGAAAAATCCTCCGCCGTCGATCACTACAAAAATGATAGGAAACTACGTCTTTATCCTCATGGATGGTAGACGAGCTGAAGCCCTTGTGGATTCTGGAGCATCATATTCAGTCATTTCTGAGAAGTACCGTCGCCAATTGAATAAAACCGTATTCGTCGACATCAAATCATCTCTGCTGAAGGTGGCTAATGGGAAATATGTAAAACCTACATGAAGACGTACATTTCGCGTGGGTGTAAGTGGCCATACATAGCCCTTAGAGTTAATTCATCGTCTTACAAGGGTGTAGTCGCTCTTGGATATGACAGTTTGAATGCTTCTCAGACAATTCTAGATTGTGGTCGCTCGAAGATTATGCTAGACGAGATGAGATACTGTGGACAGGAAGATGCACATCCGACTGTGTGGAGACTATGTGTGCCGGATGAAGTTATCATCACTGGAGTCAGCACTAGAAAGGTAACTGTCACGTGTCGTGCTATGTATCAACCCCTGGATCTTGTAGTGGAATGTAAGAGAAGCAACCACTGAAGAATAACTTGGTCATCCCAGCCTCTGTCTTCTCGTTTAAGAACGGATTCGGTGAATTGTGGATAGTTAACTGTCACCAAGAACAGCAGATCCTTCCAAGACGCATGTGCGTAGCAAACGCTGAGCGCTAATTGCAGAAAAACAGAGCGTTATAGAAACCTCCCATGCCGAGTCTGTGGGCGAAATTAGCGCTACCACTACGAGACAAGATCTTCTAACTCAACTATCACCAGATATCACTAAAGAACAACAGAAGACTCTGCTTACCATTCTTCAAGAGTTCTCTGAATACTTCAATCCACAGGTGAAGACTAAATTAGAGAAATTAACGGTGAAGCACCGGATTAGCACTGGAGACTATCAACCAATAAGCCAGAGAGCATACCGTGTATCAGCAACGCAACGTCGAATAATTCGCGACGATGTAGAGAAAATGATGAAGAATGACATCATTCAGCCCTGGCAGAGCCCATCGTCGTCACCAGTGGTCCTCGTCAGGAAGACGGATGGCAGTTGGCGATTTTGTGTTGATTACAGGAAGCTTAATAAGATAACTAAAAAGGGCTTTTGCCCTCTTTTACGAATTGACGATACACCAGATTGTCTGAAGGGGGCTAAGCCTTTCTCAACCATAGACATGTACTCGGGATACTGGCAAATCGAAGTAGATGAGGCCGATCGTGAGAAAACTGAATTCATCACCCCTGAAGGCCTGTATGAGTTTAAGGTAATGCCGTTTGGCTTGTGTAATGTACCAGCAACTTTTGAACGGATAATCTTCTACGTCACTTCAAGTGGACGATTTGCCTTTGTTATTTAGAAAACATTACAGTGTTCTCAGAGACATTTGATGAGCATATAAAAAGACTGAGGGCCGTTCTTAAGTGTCTACAACAAGGCGGACTGAAACGTAATCCATGAATGTGTCTCTTTGGAGCAAAAGAAATGAAAATACTAGGACACCTTGTGTCTAACGAAGGTGTGCGGCCAGAACCAGAGTAGGTGAGATCTATAACGGAATTTCCTATTCCTAAAAGTATTAGAGATGTGAGAAGCTTCCTCGGATTATGTTCTCATTACCATCGTTTTATCAAAGACTTTTGTATGAAAGCAAGGTCACTCCAAGAGTTGTTAAAAGCTGAGCTAAATTTATCTAGGGTGGTGCTCAACAATATTCTTTCGATGTGCTCCGAAAATCTCTAACGAGTGACCCTGTACTTGGTCTGTATGATGAGAGAGCGCCTACAGAACTACACACAGATGCCAGTGGGTATGGAGTCGGTGGTGTTATGGTGCAAATTTCGGATGGGAAAAGGAAGGTTACAGCCTATGCTTGTAGGACACTTACAAAAGCCGAGAGATACTACTCAACTAAAGAAAGAGAATGTCTTGCTGTGATCTAGGTCATGTGCAAGTTTCGACGCATCTCTATGGAAGGCCATCCATAGTTGTTACAGATCATCATTCAATTTGTTCGCTGATGGGTCTTGAGGATCCAACAGGACGACTCGTCCGGTGGGCACTACACCTTCAAGTGTATGACATTACCATAGTGTACAAAAGTTGAAGAAAACACCAAGATGCCGACTGTCTCTCAAGAAACCCTGTGCAAGACCATCAAGACTTTGATAAGGATAGTGACTGTCTCACTCTGTCAGAGGATGTGAAAGGACAATTAAGGTAGTTAATGGATTACTTTGCAGAAAAAACTTTGATCCGTTTGGAAAGAGGTGGCTACCAGTGATTCCTAAAAACATGCGCTTACATGGTCTACAGAAGTTCCATGACACACCTGAGGCCGGACCCCTACGACACAACCCGAAAGAGATTTTTCTGGCCAGTATTATTTAGGAGAGTTCGTCACTATGTGTCGCACTGTGGAAGGTGCCAGAGGAGAAAGGCCGCTCCTTAGAAACCAACTGGTAGACTCTTACCAATTCCACCTGGCGAAACGCCTTTCCAGCGTGTTGGGATTAAACTCCTCGGACGATTTCCAACGTCTGCTAGTGGCAATAGATGCATTATTGTTTGCACTGATTATCTGACACGCTATGCCATTACAAAAGCAGTGAAAACACCCAAAGCATCCGAGGTTGCCAAACTCATCGTGGAAGACATTGTAATAAAACACGGTGCCCCAAGGTCGTTAATTACAGATCAAGGGAAAGATTTTCAATCGAATCTTGTGACAGAGATAAACTGTCGGTTCAACATTACTCATCACGCGATGACTGCCTACCATCCACAAACTAACGGGCTTACTGAACGCCTTAATAAGACCTTGGCCGACATGCTATCAATGTTCGTCAATGTTGAAGAGAGAAACTGGGATGAGGTGCTACCTTTCGTGGCGTGTGGCGTTTGCCTACAACACCGTCAAACAAGACACCACAGGATTTACTCCATTTGCAAGGGCGTCAGGCGACTACGACGATGGACACTGTGTTTCAGTTACATCCTGAAGAATTGGACGACGACTACATCGGCCAGGTGTTAACTACAGCTGAGGAAGCTCGGCAGTTAGCTCGACTCCGCACGCTGCAGGCTCAAGAAAACGATCGCCGAAGGTGTGACACGAGCCACCGCCCTATTGTCTTCCAGCCTGGTGACCTTGTCTGGATCTTCACTCCCGTTCGGCAGGTTGATCTCTCTGAGAAGCACATCAGGCGCTACTTTGGACCTTATAAGGTTGTAAGACAGTTCTCTCATTTTGCTAATGAAGTTGAAGATTTCGACCCCGACGCAAGAGGACGAAAGACCAGAGATGCGGTACACGTCCTTCGAATGAAGCCCTACAAGGATCCTGCCACCCAGGGTAAATTCGAAGCTGCAGCGACAGGCAACAAGCGAAAATGTGACGAAGAGCGTAGCGGCAATGGAAATTCTAAGAAGATCACCGCCAGGGCGAGCATCAGTCATCGGGAGTCGGAGTATGCAGGACCGATGGCTCGTTTCCGGACTATGACGACGTAACACCGAGACGCTGTTTTTTTTAAGTAGGGAGCAATGTCGCGAGAGAAACTGAGTAGCAGCGTGGTGTAGTAGTTATGCTATTAAACTACTCCGTGGAGGGCAGTGAGTTCTAATTTCTCGTAAAGTGTACAATTTTAATTTCTATATTCAGTTCGAGTACATTCTAGAAGTATCAACAAGTGTCAAGAACCATTGTACTGGAATATTCTGTAGTTGTATATATATTGTATGTGTTCTGGCCAGAGGCAGTTCGCTACGCGTTCTTGTATGTGGAAGTGCTGAATAAACCTTCGTTAAGTGAAGTTCATGTTCGTCATTCATCTAATTACACTTTCTTATACGTGACAATGTTTACATGAAACAGCTCATGAAAACAGTACGACCTAGTTCCCAATGAACAACGTTCCAAGTTCTGTAACTCACCATATCGTTGAGCTAACCAAGCAGCGGCTATTCACAGAGAGCGCTAGCATCTGAGTCGTTCCCTGTACAAAAAGTACACTGAGGCGATAGAAAGGCATGGGATAGCTGCATCCATATATACAGATGGCAGTAGTTTCGCACATTTAAGAAATAAAAGGGCAGTGCATTTGCAGAGCTGTCTATTGTAGTCAGGTATTTCTTTTAAAAAGGTTATCAGGCGAGATTATGGCGTTCTACGGAAACCAACAGACTTTGATCGCGGGATGATAGTATGAAGCAGACGCCTGAGACATTCTATTTCGTAAATCATTAGGGAATTCAGTATTCCGAGATCCAAAGCGTCAATAATGTGCCGGGAAGTCCCAATTACAGGCACTACTTCTCACCATGGGCAAAGCAGTGGCCAACAGTCTTCGCATAACGACCGAGTGCAGTGGAGTTTGCTTAGAACTGTCAGTTCTAACAGATAAGAAACACTGCATGAAATAACCAGCCAAATTAATGTAGGACGTAAGATGAACATATCCTTTAGGAGAATGCAGCGAGATGCGGAGTTAATAGGCTGTGGCATTTGAGGTAACTGGCGAGTTTTGGCGCCCTGAAAATATTCTATGTTCGGAGTTGGTGTGGCCGCACGGGCCATTCGACAAGCCGGGGTTCATCAGCAACCACGTGGTGCCGATCATTAGCCAGCGAAATAGGGGTAGCCCCAGTGTTTGGTCCAGGCCGAGCGCGTGGCTAGGAATTCCATGTTGATGCTGTGTCGAGGACTGTGCTTTCTGTCAATGAAGGAGATTTGTATGCTGGGAGTGCCAAAGATGGCGGACTTTGTGAAACCATAATGGCAGACATTTCACAGTTTATGTAGAAATTAATAACAGCCAGGGGAATCATGATACCTTAAAAAGAAACATGTACATTACCATTAATTGCACGACTATTCTGATGGTGTAATCATATTTTCAATATCATTATTAGTTTAAAGTTTAGTATCGTACTGTAAATTATACAAGTAACACTCAGCAACGAGTTTCCAACATCTAAACGGTTCGTCCGATTTTGTCGATCGATGTGTCATTAGAAAGCTATTAGTGTTAACCTAAATTTTTGTGAATAACAGACACGTAACTTGAATAGTACACGAGTTATTGGAGGTCAAAATGGTCAATTACTATTGATCGCGTCAGGTCACAAGTACTCCACAGATACAGGAAAAAGAGGTCGCAGCATGCTTATAAATACATTTATTCGTCTATGTCTTTGTTTGTATCCGATATATACTATTCATGCAGAAATTGGCCAAAAATGTACTGCGTTTTAGGAAGCACAGAGAAATTCGGCTACTGGCAGTCTTTTGTTTCTGTTCCTTTGATATATGTTTATTTAATTTGTTTATGTACTTAATCATGTGGGTTAGAGCGTGATTTTGGTCCAGCCGTAGGAATATTTATTTAATTTCAAGTTATTTAAATGTAAATCAAGTATTTCGTATGTGTTTCAATATGTTTGTGAGTGTGCGTTGGCATGGAGACGTGGCGGGAGCGCTTTAGCCAATCACAGCACTCGTTACTACGGTAGGCGACTACCTAAGTCAATGGAGAGACTGTATGGAAGTGGGGGAGGAGCATCGGGTGGCAAAGGGCACGAGAGTGTGCTGGACGGGAAGGCGTGAGGGACAGTCGCAGGAAATACTTGGAGAGTGCTGAGCTGTTTGCGCGTGGACGCGGGCAATAGAAACATTTCGTAGTGCCGACTTGTGCACTTGTGAGATTTCCGTAGCTTCTGCAGTGAAGACGTTGTATGCTTTTAGTAGTGAATATCTCGTGAGCTGTTTTGTTTCCTCATAACTATTTACGAGAAGTAGGACTCTATTGGTTTCCTGTTAACTTGTATTTATTTAACTGCTGGACCATCGAGACCAATAAGTGTTTTGCAGAAATAAGCAGCATTCTTAACAGTACATCTGCTATCGTACTCATTATTTAAAGTCGTTAAAATAGGACTTGCCGATTCTATTTAATTGCAATCTTTGATTTATAAATTCCTGTTTTACATTCAAAATTCGCAATTGCCAAGTGATAGCAACCTTTGACCATTCGATTCATGTGCGTATTCATACTGTATATTGTGGACTCAGCAGTATTTGGCATGTAATGCGGCAACTACATATCCCACCCCTTAGACAACGAAACCAACAAAAACTTCTATATTTCAACTCTGAGTCTGAGGGTACGTAGTTGAGGGCCACATTGTTACTTGAAATCCCGCAGGCAACAGGCGACTGACATGACTGCCATTACTAACAGCACGACATCGCCTGCAGCGCCTCTCCTCGGCTTGTTACCATACCGATTAGACCCTGGACGACAGGAAGACCATGGCCTGGTCATGAGTTTCCCGATTTTAGTTGGTAAGAGCTGATGGTAGGGTTCGAGAATGGCTTAGACCTCATAATGCCACAGACTCAAGTTGTCAACAAGACATTTTGCACGCTGGTGGGGGCTCCTTAATGGTGTCCGCTGAGTTTACATGGAATGGTGTGCATCCTCTGATTCAACCGAACCGATCATTGACTGGGAGTGGTTATTTTCGGCAATACTGTCGCCCAACAAGCACCCCATCGATCATTTGTGGGACATAATCGTGTGGGCAGTTCATGCATGATATCCCACACCGGCAACACTTTCGCAATTTGGACTGCTGTAGAGGCAGCATGGCTCAGTACTCCTGCAGGGGATATCCAACGACTTGTTGAATCGACGCTTCGTCGTGCTGCTGCACTACGCCGAGGAAAGGAGTTCCGACATGATATTTGCAGATGTGATGATGATGACGATATTTGGTTTGTGAGGGGCTCAATTGCGCGGTCATCAGGGCCCGTATGAAGTCCCAATTCTTACACAGCCAATTTTTACACAATCGAACCTAGCCACTGTCACAAATGATGATGATTAAATGATGACGACAACACAAACACCCAGTCCCCAGGCAGAGAAAATCCCCAACCCGGCCGGGATCGAACCCGAGACCCCGTGATCCAGAGGCAGCAACGCTTGCCACTAGACCACGAGCTGCGGACATTTGGAGGTATAACAAGACATTTGTCACTTCAATGTATACAGGGTGTTCGGAGATATCCGTTTGAAACCTCTAGGACATGTAAAGTACGTAATATTTTGAGCAGCAATCCGTGTCCGGATACGTACCGTTTCCGTGATACAGCTGCTAGGAAAGATGTTTTCTAGGTATCTATGCGACAGGTTAGTCATGATGGGGAGGGAGTCAGGGTGATTACGTCGGATCCGCTGCTGTCAGTTGACGTCTATCCGGCCTCTCTGTCGTGGTTTGAGCCTTATTCACGTGTCTGTGAGTGTTAGAGCAAAGATCGGTCTTCACAACATCTGACTCCATCGCGTACCCGTTTCGCCACAAACGGCTTCTAGAAATCGTAACTTCACCACAGGTAGGCATGACTGTGGTGCTCCAAGGAGGCCGCACACCTGAATGGGAAGAGGCCGTACTGTATCACGTTGAAGAGTACCAGTCAAAGAGTAAACGAGCAGTTTCTTTGGCTGTTAATGAAGAAACTGTAAAACAAGTGATGTACTGAGTCACACATACTCAATTACTTGTAAAAGTTGCCACGTTACCAACGTGTTTTCAAAAGATTGTAACACGGAAAAGGTACGTTCCTGGTCATAGGTTCCAAATCAGAATATTATCTACTCACTCCTCTCTTCGAGTCCTAGAAGCTAGTAACGGGAGTTTCCTCACACTCTGTATGCTGTTTGATAGACTAGCTATGGTAAACGTCAGTTGGCAGGATGTCGAGCTGCACCAGTTTGCAGATGGTATTCTCAGTTGAAGAAATTATAGCCTATTACATCATGTTTTCTCTCTGGAGAAGCCCTGCGCGATAGGGTCCAGAAGCTAATACACCCGTGTTATATGCGGAATAGCGTCCAGAGGTGGATTTAACCGCGTTCTGTCCGGAACCGAATCTACCCGCGTTAAATCTGGAAGAGTATACAAAAGTGCATTCTCCCGTGTACGGACCAAACGCGAATCCACCCGCATAACAACTGGGACAGTGTGCAGAGATGGATTCGCCTACATTCGGTCTGGAAGCGTATCCACCTGTACGAAGTCCGGAATAATGTGCAACAGTACATTTGTCCACGTTCGGTCTGGAAGCGAATCCTCCAGCGTCACATCTGAAATGGTATTTGGAGGTGGATTCTCCCACCACAGGTGCGAGGGTGAGGTGCCAGGGGATCCCCCAAATTTGGATTTTTTGCGTATACAGAACAAAGCCGATTTCAACGTGTGGTGTGCGCCAGACAACTGTTTCAGCTACAGTACAAGCATTTTGTTTTCAGAAATTAACATTACTTAATTGGATATATTGCGGAAAACGAAATACATCTATTACCAAGGGAAATAGAATCATATGTGTAATGGAATTTAACACAATCACACCTTGTAGAAAAAGTATCAATTTATTACAGCTTCATCTCATATTAAAAAAAAAAGTGTTCACGTCAGTAACACATTTAGACCACTCTCCTCAGAGTCAAACTCAGACAGCCCGTCCACAGTTATAAATTGAAGTATAAAAACCATGTTCTATTTTTGCCGAAGGAAACTATACTTGTATTGTAACTTTTAAAAACGACAATAATTTATTACACGTTTTTCGTATATTTGTATTTTGTTTTAAAATATGTGTTCGCTTTTCTTCCATTAAAATCCCTGCCATAAGTCCATATTTACCAGATATTTCATTTTGTGCATGCTGAATCCACCATGTATCTAGTCCCGCCCGTAGGCTGCTATGAAAACACCCAACCCTCAGCCATCACACGGTAGATGTTGTATAATACCTCACACAATGTCATCGAACACACTTTTCCCATCTTCATTTAATGGATACATCTGGTCGGCAGCGAAACTTGTCGCAGCACTTAACAGCCGGGTGTTTTTAGCGCTCCGTTGTTTTAATAAAACACGGTACGTCATCATACGATCCAACAGCTTAAGTGCTGTGCAGTTAAAATCACGTACTGCAATAGTCTGTCGCAGAAGCGCTACCGTTGTATTGGCGTGAGATGCGACATACTACATCTTGTATTTGGCCTACCACCTGCCATAACCCATAACTCAATGGCAGATAAAAACGTTCTCGTTAACGTTAGCATCGCGCGAACGACTATGTGACCTGTTGGGTTCATATGTATACACGTAGTCCCTCCCTTCCGAGTCCCACTCCAACTCTTGTTTTGTACGAGTTATCTCCCCACACGTAGATAAAGGGATTTTAGTGCTTGAAAGAAGCCTAGTACCGTTTTCCAGGATGAATGCTTATTTTTTATTATATTAAATAAAAATATTAATATTGTAATACGAGTCGTAACACCACATATGTACAGTGTGTTTGTGTGTGTGTGCGTGTGTGTGTGTGTGTGTGTGTGTGTGTGTGTGAATATGCTCCTCGACACATCTGTATCCACCATATCTACGCTCGATATTGGGTTAACAGGTCCTCAGCTGCATATACGAAGACTGTACGATGTATTCTCCCCTGTGCATTGTGCAGCAGTCAACGATTTGTGAGGTTTCTGTTCGGATGTAGGACTTTTTTCCGTAGATTGGTTGTCGTAATACTGTGCGTAAAGTTAGGTGTGGCAGGGGAGCAGTGTTTGTGCGTGATATACGATGTTGACGGTAGAATTATCGAGAGAATTACTTTGATTTTCATACATGAAATACAAAACACACGCAGGAGTTGGTTGTTGTAATGTAAATCTGTTGTCACTATTAAATGAACATAAACAGTCTCGACTGCTTTCTATGTCCATTTTAAAGTACTAAAAAACCATCGTCCTCCAAGAAAAATGTTTAAAAAGTTTCTCATCACTTTGATCTTGTTAGGATTATGGACCTGAAACGATGGAAAAGTACATCGAATGTGAGTGGACTTCGTTATTTTCGTGGTTGGGCTACACCTATGTCGTAAAGAAAATGAAGTCTCATTGCTAGGAATACCACAGATGATGAAGAAAGAACACACAGGTGTCCGTTATATATGCATGTCTGACCGTGCATTGTTAGATTAAATATAGGGCACTCTATCGAATACCAATGCCTTGCTTTCTGTTCACAGATCTTATATTAATGGCAAGCGTTTATATAATTTATACGATATGGTGTATGTTCTCCCATAGATGGCTATTCATCCCTTTGAATACACACTAGGAAGTTATCAGCGCGAAAGAAGAAGGAAAAGAAACGTGGTATTCTGCATACTGCAGTAGGAAACAATCTGAAAACTCCACTTAACATGCTAAGTCCGCTGGATATAGCTCCAGTTAAGGGTTTCTTGAAATTACTGCAACCAGTCGCCTTTTGTTTTGTTCTTCAATTTTTATGATCCCATTACCGCTTTCGTACCGCCTAGCGACTCATCGTTAGATAGTACATACACTCCTAGAAATTGAAATAAGAACACCGTGAATTCATTGTCCCAGGAAGGGGAAACTTTATTGACACATTCCTGGGGTCAGATACATCACATGATCACACTGACAGAACCACAGGCACATAGACACAGGCAACAGAGCATGCACAATGTCGGCACTAGTACAGTGTATATCCACCTTTCGCAGCAATGCAGGCTGCTATTCTCCCATGGAGACGATCGTAGAGATGCTGGATGTAGTCCTGTGGAACGGCTTGCCATGCCATTTCCACCTGGCGCCTCAGTTGGACCAGCGTTCGTGCTGGACGTGCAGACCGCGTGAGACGACGCTTCATCCAGTCCCAAACATGCTCAATGGGGGACAGATCCGGAGATCTTGCTGGCCAGGGTAGTTGACTTACACCTTCTAGAGCACGTTGGGTGGCACGGGATACATGCGGACGTGCATTGTCCTGTTGGAACAGCAAGTTCCCTTGCCGGTCTAGGAATGGTAGAACGATGGGTTCGATGACGGTTTGGATGTACCGTGCACTATTCAGTGTCCCCTCGACGATCACCAGTGGTGTACGGCCAGTGTAGGAGATCGCTCCCCACACCATGATGCCGGGTGTTGGCCCTGTGTGCCTCGGTCGTATGCAGTCCTGATTGTGGCGCTCACCTGCACGGCGCCAAACACGCATACGACCATCATTGGCATCAAGGCAGAAGCGACTCTCATCGCTGAAGACGACACGTCTCCATTCGTCCCTCCATTCACGCCTGTCGCGACACCACTGGAGGCGGGCTGCACGATGTTGGGGCGTGAGCGGAAGACGGCCTAACGGTGTGCGGGACCGTAGCCCAGCTTCATGGAGACGGTTGCGAATGGTCCTCGCCGATACCCCAGGAGCAACAGTGTCCCTAATTTGCTGGGAAGGGGCGGTGCGGTCCCCTACGGCACTGCGTAGGATCCTACGGTCTTGGCGTGCATCCGTGCGTCGCTGCGGTCCGGTCCCAGGTCGACGGGCACGTGTACCTTCCGCCGACCACTGGCGACAGCATCGATGTACTGTGGAGACCTCACGCCCCACGTGTTGAGCAATTCGGCGGTACGTCCACCCGGCCTCCCGCATGCCCACTATACGCCCTCGCTCAAAGTCCGTCAACTGCACATACGGTTCAGGTCCACGCTGTCGCGGCATGCTACCAGTGTTAAAGACTGCGATGGAGCTCCGTATGCCACGGCAAACTGGCTGACACTGACGGCGGCGGTGCACAAATGCTGCGCAGCTAGCGCCATTCGACGGCCAACACCGCGGTTCCTGGTGTGTCCGCTGTGGCGTGCGTGTGATCATTGCTTGTACAGCCCTCTCGCAGTGTCCGGAGCAAGTATGGTGGGTCTGACACACCGGTGTCAATGTGTTCTTTTTTCCATTTGCAGGAGTGTATTTATATATTTATTGGTTGTCTGCAGCAGTATGGGAGTCGTGTAGCTGTGCAGGATGTATTAACGAAGCATGTAAGCACTGAGCGTGGCGAGCATTGTTCAAATTATGAGACTGATTTTGTTGCTTTGCTTACAGTTATCAGTATCAGCTGGGTGATTGTTGGTGCACGCAGTATTCATAATAAATGTTTTCCAGTAACGTTATTGTTACTGCGCTTCGCACACTTAGCCACAGGTAACACGCTGCCCCTGCTTTACAAAAAGTAAATAAACCAATAAGTACAGTTACAGTTTAATCAGATATTTTGTGTTCGGGCTGAGCGTCTCTTTGTTAACTTTTTGTAACACACACTGTCGTCAGTAAGTATGTATCTACGTCTCTTTTGCTAAAATAACGTGCAGTTACATTGCAAACTAACAAGTGCTATTAAACAATGTATTAAACAAAGTGTTTGGAGGATATTATATCTACAATTTTAACACTGAGATTTCCATTGCCATTTCATTTAGCTTTTAATTAAGTAACACTGACAAATACTTTTTAAAATGAAATGTTAAGCAGAATGGCATACTGAAGGAGGAGACTGTGTGTGTGTGTGTGTGTGTGTGTGTGTGTGTCTTTCCCTGCAGCAAGCGCGCACACACAAACACACATCCACGCACACACACAATCTCCTCCTCCAACATACTATTCTGCTTAATGCTGTAATATTTATAGTTTATTTCACAAGTGCTGATGTATGTTAGTTAAACAAAAGATCAATGACATGCCAACCGCTATTTCAGTGCTAAAATTGTCGATGTAATATCTTCTAAATTCATTGTTTAATAGACTCTATAAGTAGCACATGTCACATTTGCCATATAACTACATGTTAATTTTGCAAGAGAGAGATATATACATACTTACTGTCGACAGTGTATATTACAAGAGCGGAAAAAAGAGACGCCCGGCCCCAACACAAACTGTTTGACATAACTTTGGCTGTACTTCTTGGTTTATTTACGTTTTGTTACGGATGTGGAAGCTGTTACCTGTGGCTACGTGTGTGAAGCGCACTAAAAATAATGTCACTGAAAAACATTCATTATATTTTCCAGAATACTGCGAGCACCAACAACCAAACAACGGATATTAATAACTGTAAGTAACGCAACAAAATCATTCGCGTAATGCGAATAATACTGGCCGCACTCAGTGCTTACCTGTTTCATTTATGCATGTTCCCACAGCTACACGATTCCCACACTGTTGCACACAATAAATAAAAATGTACCACCTCATGATGAATCGCTAAGCGCTTCGAAACCGTTAATGGGATAATAAAAATTGATGAATAAAACAGAAGCCGACTGGTTGCAGTAATTTCAAGAAACACAGTCCCAGTGGTCCCCACCCACAATGGATAAATATTTTATAGTCCCTGTTGTTGGAAATGAGAGAAAATTTTTCTCAAAGGCTACCATGTGTTGATGCTAAAGAACCGTAACGTGATTCCTATTGCTGTGAGAGCATCTACACAACTGGAATTTGGAAATCTATTCATAATGCTGTGTCCTTCTGGGTAAGAGAAAGAAAACAGTCAAGTACTGGTAGATATAGCGTCCAACGTTTCTTAAAGCTCACGTGGATCCACAGAAAACAATCAGGTAAGAAGGAAACGAAAGTGCATTGTAACCAAAACCATGAAAAATAGTCAAAAATTAACTACATGAACAGATATTCAGTAGGAATAAAATGTAGCATAATTCAACATAATCAATTAACGCCTGCTAGAACACCGATGAACGAATGAAGTACGAAACCGGAATATTTAGGCACGAAAACCACACCTTAATGGAAAAATCACTTGAATTCAGGATACGTATTGGCGGTGGAAGCACTTATGAAAGCCTACGAAAGCAGAAGAAATTGATCTCATCACAGCATCACATGAAAATGTTGTAGAAACAGTGACCCAGTCACAAAGTCCGTCAAAGGACGGAAAATTTAGAATTCCATGACGGCGTTATGTGCAAATATACTACTTTAAATTGTGTAAAACTTTAAGGAAGGGAGAACTTGCTAAATTACTGACTGAGCACTGATCCATTGTCTTACCACCTTACGTGCTAGCCAATCGAAGACAAAACAAATAATGTAAATTTTTCTCCTACATTCTAAGCCGAGAACCTCAATATAAAACAAAAGTACACTGATGTGACGAAAGGTCATGGCTTAGTGACATAAAAGTATATAGATGGCGGTAGTACCGCGTACACAAGATATGAAAGGGCAGTGTATTGACGGTATTGTCATTTGTACTCAGGTGATTCATGTGAAAGGTTTCCGACGTGATCCTGGAAGCATGACGGGAATTGACAGGCTTTGAATGCGAAGTGGTAATTGAAGCTAGATGCATGACACATTCTATCTCGGAAGTCGTTAGGGAATTCAGCACTCCCAAACATGCAGTGTCCACACTCTGCTGACAATACCAAATTTCAGTCATTACTTCTCACCACGGGCAACGTAGTGGTCCACAGCCTTCACTTAACGACCGAGAGCAGCGGCGTAGAGTTGTCAGTGTTAGCAGACAAGCAACACTGCATGAAACAACCGCAGCCATGAATGTGCGACGTGCGACGAACTTATCCTTTAGGAGAGTGCGGCGAAATTTGGCATTAGTAGGCTGTGACAGCAGACGACCAACGTGCGCGTCTTTGCTAATAGGACGACACTGGCTGCAGCGACTCTCCTGGGCTCATGACTATGTTGGTTGGAGAGGAGATGACAGGAAAACCGTGGCTTGATCAGCTGATTCCCGATTTCAGCTGGTATGAGCCAATGGTAGGCCTTGAGTGTGGCGCAGACCCCACGAAGCCATGTACTCGTCAACAAGGCACTGTGGAAGCTGGTGGTGGCTCCATAATGTTGCGGAATGGACTGTGTCATGGAATGGACTGAGTCCTCTACATCTACATCCATACTCCGCAAGCCACCTGACGGTGTTTGGCGGTGTCCAACTGAACCGATCATTGACGGGAAACGGTTATGTTCGGCTACTTGGTGACCATTTGCTGCCATTCGTGGACTTCACGTTCCCAAACAACGGTGGAATATTTATAAACGACAATGCCCCATGTCACTGGGCCACAATTGTTCGCGATCGCTTTGAACAGCATTCTGGAAAAGTCGAGTGAATGGTTTGGCCACCCAGATCGCCCCACACGAATCCCACAGAACTATTATGGGATGTAATCGAGAGATCAGATCGAGCGCAAAATCCTGCGCCGGCAACACATTCGCAATTATGGACGGCTTTAGAGGCAGCATGGCTCAGTAGTTCTGCAGGAGACTTCCATCTACTTGTTGAGTCGATGCCACGTCAAGTTGCTGCAGTATACCGGGCAACAGGAGATCCTTCACGATACTAGGAGGTATCCCATTATTTTTGCCACCTCAGTGGAGGTTGTCATCCACTGTCACAGCACGTAATCTGCGCGTTATCCTAATTGTTATCTCATTTTCAATTCTCACTTCACATTTCGATCGCCGTCACTCACAGACTTTTCACAGTTTTCGTGTAGGCCAAATCATATTGCGTACATTTCTGAGCTACAAATTTGCATTTACCGTCTACAAATATCGGAAAAAGGTTTTTGAAGGTTGTCTTAATCTTCAGTGTTTATAAAGTGTCTGCCGTTAATTACTGTCCATCGGCTGTACGCATCAGTTAAGTCTGAACGATCACGTCCACATTGCATTTCATTACACATTGATTTCAGATTACGCAGTACGAAACATTCGCTGATAATTACACACGTCCTACCACTAAACGCTCACTTTTCGCTATCGACACTTCACGTCGACGTCGTAAGCTCTCGTTACAGGGATACTTACACATACAGTTAACCCAATGAGTGACACATAGATTTTCAGTTACAAAATTACAACACGGCAAATATTCAGACTTTTAAAAAAGGGCACATAAAAAAAATTTCTAAAGCTATCCGTAACTGTAACATGGCTGGCTGCGGCTTATAGGAATTCACTCTGTCTTCTTACTTAAAGGCGATTTATGCAGTTCATCGTAATACCCTCAGATCTCCCCTCCTTCGCCTCCCTCAATCCCCTCAACGAACCTCCTCCCCTATGGCGCAGAGACTAGTGAGACAACCATCCTTATCTTTCTGACGACAACCTCTCACGATGCGACGTGGGTACAAATCTTTGTCCTCTGCATACAACTCACTTATAGCTTATAGGTTGCCTGTAAATCGCAGTGCGAGCGCTGTTGTGGAGGCAGGGAACTCTCCTGGAAGAATGCTACCACTGCCGTATTGGATCGGTGAGAAACTGTTTCAGTCCAACAGTGCAGTGTAACGGGCGTTGACTTACGTGGGTTCTGTTGATGTGCGTTTCATACATTAAATATAATAGTTACTAATTTCTGTATTCCGTACACTGTTGACACATTTAGTGGCAATTAAACACTCTCAGACGTGTCTGCGCACTACGTTGCCATTCATTTAAAAGGAGCGCTAAGGAAGGGTCAGTGTAATATTGGGAAACTGGCTGCAGCGGCTTCCTATGAGGTAGTTCTGTAGAGAGAGTGGGAACTCGCCTGCTCATTCTTCAGTTTAGTGACAGAATTTACCAGTCCACTCGTGTAGTATTCATATGAGCGGAAACAAAAAATTATTAAATCACTCGGGCCAGGAGGAAGCAGCATTTAACGGACATATCTGGCAGACATAGAGGATTTGCCTCAATGTTTGACTAAGCATCCATCATGTTATAATGGATTATACTGTAAATGATGAAAGTATGTGAATGCAGCTCGCCGCTAACTTAGTGTAATGTCACTCACACATAACCCTGTACAGTAAAGTAAGGGCCTCCTGTTTTATCTTTAGGCTGATCCGTGATAAGACAGGCAAACAATTATACTAATGGAGGATTCAGCGTATTTTCTCTAATTTCATTCGCTCTCTCTCTCTCTCTCTCCTTTATCTATATACAGTTTTGAATATAATATTTCATTACGTGAACTCAGCCCAATAGAATCTCTGGTGGAGCCCTTCGTCTTAATATTCAGCGGCTGGCTTGCTGTAAAAGATCTTTATATCTATTATTATTGTTAAGCGCTGCATTCAGTTGGGAAAATCGATCGTTTGAACAATTCGCTCATTTTACGACAGATTTAGAATTTCAGATGTGTCCGAAGCCTTTTTGGACGATTTTATAAAATCTCGGTGATTGCAGGCTCTCTTCGTCACAACTGAAACTTCCCCACTAATTACAGGGCCAAGACAATCATCAATGATTCAGACAGAGAACTCATTCGTCATTCACTCTAGAATAAAAGGGTCACAAACCTTATTTCTGAGGAAAATTGTATATTCAATCCATCTCCATTACATGTTCCGTTTTCTGTTGATTCCCAGTCTTACTTAATTTGCGTTTACAATTTTTCTCTCTCCTCAAATAACCCGCTAGTCGCACAAACGTTAATAGCTCGCTTTAGCGAGAAGAAGAGCAAATATGTCCCTCTTAGCAACCCGACAATCTTCCAACAGATACTTCCGAAGCTGTCCTAGTTATCCGTCTATAATAACCATGGAGAATACATATATGTATCTCTGTTATTCCAAAGAATAAACGTACTAGAAAAATACCTTGGCGTCGACGAGCTGTCGGCGCATATATTACTAGAAAATCCGATCAGATACTTTTCAAAAGTGAATAAATGTGGATGATTTGATTGACCATTATTAATTATTGCGTGGTAGAGGGTAATTTTCCGTGGGGAGATTACAATGTTTACTGCACAGACACAAGAGACTTTTCAGTTTGACGGGGTGTGTTATATCCCAGACTCCAAATCACTGTTTAAACGGATATCTTACGAAATATTTAAACGAAGAGACTGAATTGAAATTTGGGTACAATAACGTGGGTCTAACCGATGGAACAGCGTTGATTTACTTTTGTTCTTCAGAATTTCTCTCTCAAATGAATTTACTATCTTTGACAAACATGACAAACATGAGACGTGAGCAAAACCAACAATTCTTCGTATGCTCCAATTCCCTATGCACATTACTGGTCACCCCTACTGTATCACCGTGTGTGCCTTCTCGAGCAAATGAACTGTTACGGGTTGTGCAGCTGGTGTGCTAGTTGTGTATGGTGTTTTTAGCAACATTATGAGTGAAAGTATGCGCTAAACGGACGAGTGGGTGGCTTGGTCAGTGACGATCGATAAAAGCCGCTGGTGACCGTACGCACAATAGCTCACCACTTACTGGAACAAAGACCGTAGCTCCTTTGGCGCCCTGAATGTTCTGCCATTAACAGCCCCACTAATTACATTACAGCCGCTAAGAAGCGGCGCTTACAAATTAACAACAGCGACCCTCCTAAACGAACCGAGAATTAATGCGCAAAATAAAAACGAGTACCTCGCAGGTTAAAAATCGAAAACACTGACTGTAAGGAAAACGTTAAAGTGAAATGAAATTACATTTTACCGAGATTCTGAAGTTCTATCAAGTACTTTGTACTGAGGAGTTTACCTGCTTAAGAAAGAAAGCAAGGTTAGTGTTTAACGACCTGTCGACAGTGAGGTCTTTACGGACAGTCCACAGGCTTGCATTAGGGGCCGGCCGGAGTGGTTCAAATGGCTCTGAGCACTATGGGACTCAACTGCTGAGGTCATTAGTCCCCTAGAACTTAGAACTAGTTAAACCTAACTTACCTAAGAACATCACAAACATCCATGCCCGAGGCAGGATTCGAACCTGCGACCGTAGCGGTCTTGCGGTTCCAGACTGCAGCGCCTTTAACCGCACGGCCACTTCGGCCGGCCCGGCCGGAGTGGCCGTGCGCCTCTAGGCGCTACAATCTGGAACCGGGCTACCGCTACGGTCGCAGGTTCGAATCCTGCCTCGGGCATGGATGTGTGTGATGTCCTTAGGTTAGTTAGGTTTAACTAGTTCTAAGTTCTAGACGACTGATGACCTCAGAAGTTAACTCGCATAGTGCTCAGAGCCATTTTTTGCATTAGGAAAGGACACAGAAGAAAATCTGCAATGCACTTTGTAACGAAATATCCTGGTATCTGTCTTACTCGACTTACGGAAACCACGGTGAACCAATATCTGGATAAGTGGACAGGGATTTGGACCGTCGTCCTCCCTAATTCGAGTCCAGTGTGCCGGCCACTGCCACAGCCACACACTGCTGGTAGACTGTCACGTTGAGTACCTCCCTTCTCTTTCAAGACGAATTACAGCGACAGTACCCTCCTAAATATCAATATAGTGTATAGACGACTGTCTACCTTTCTGTCTTTAACAGAGTAAGTTTCAATTTTTAATCATTGTAAAATGTAACTGACAAAATTGTAATGAATGTTCTTCGTTATTTCTTATTAAGAAACGTTTGTTAAGTGTGACATAATTCACTTAAAATAACAGAAATATGTTAATGCTGAACTACTGCAATGATCAAGCACTTTTTATAAAACTGATTGCATCGAATCTTCAGTGTTTTTTATATTTCCTTTTCAGGTCATACAGTATGTATGTCGTGTCCCCTATAACTGCCTTCAGCAGTTTGCCCGCAAAACCCGTAGTAATCTCATGTCAGTGTGATTTCTGTATTGTTAATGAGGAAGTGTTAAAGAAAAAATACCTGAGTTGCTCACACTTGTTCGTGCGGAGATACTTGAGCTGGAAACATGCTCCCAACGAGAGTACAAGAGGAGGTGGCGTTACCTCCCTGATAAAATGATTCTGCGCCAATGATTTGCATTGAATTGCAAACTTCTTTGCCACTTTTATGAAATAGGGGTATGTAACAATGTTGGATGAGGATGGTAGGCTTGGCGCCTCCATCAGTAATAATATCAGTAGCAGTAGTGGAAGAAGTATTTGTTTGTCCTCGGATAATTTTAGACAATGCTATTAGAAAAGCACCTGTCCTTTGTTACATTGTGATTCTGTTCTCGTTTTCTCTAAAAACATACGAAGATATGTTTTAACACCGCCCCACTCACTCCACTACTTATTTTGTTAAGCTTTCATCAGCTGGTTGGTATTTAGTTTATCACTACTACAACACAGATTGAAGGGATTAACAGAAGTATTCCTGTAGACAATATACAGTAGACACTTGCACTGTATGTTAGCATTATCTGCTGAAGATATACAGGCTAAGAAACTGATCACCTCCAATAGCTCTGTGATAGTTTGTTGTACAGAATACATCTGACATTTAAGGGATTCTTTTCACTTAATTTAAACTGTTTCACTTAGAGATGGCACTACCCATTTTTGTGGCGTAAGTTTGTATTTACATAACAAAACCGAGTAGTTATTATTCAAGTACAAAGTTGTTTCATGGATATGTGACGATATGAGTATACATGAAAGTTACTTCTCTAATTTGTTTTCTACGAGAAGCTCTGGAACACGATTTTAATCCGAGTGACACTCACACTCTGTTCCTTCACTATGCTATCTGTCAATATATGTGCTGAATTCCACCATATTAACGCAACATGATAAATTTGATCGGATTAGAACATATTGCTTTGTTCAAACTGCATCTCCATTCAATGTAAGAGACACACTTCTCAATTATGATTACGTTCTTTCCTAATATGAAGCTAATTTAACGTGTAATAAGCCTATAAATTATTATACTCATGAAATTATAGTTTACTTAATGGATTTAGAGTACAGCCTTCAAACTTATGACAGACTATAGTGGTATTTCTGCACATATTTACTCATTGTTTCCTGTGTTGTTGGTTGGTTGATTGTATGTGTTGAACGTCATCAGGGACTTAATAAAATCATCTCAGTCAAAAAATGGACAGTATGCCCTAGTCTCTCACTTTCGCTTATATTTTAACTCAGAAGCGCAAAATACACAAAACATTGTATAAATTTATCTTACACAGTTTGTCTTTAACAATTACGCACAAAATCCTCACAGTAGCTAAAATGACATAATATGGGACTGATTACTGTGAAAAAAAAACAGATTCGCCAATCCCCTGAAAACATTTCAAACCCTCCATCTAAAAACCAAGGCAGATGTTCAAACGCTACGCTGATACTTAAAAAGCAAACCAATTTGTTGTAACGTTTTCTAAAACGGGGTTGCAATCGGCTTTCCAGGTGAATTGCGGCATACTGCCACTATACAAAATACCCTCAACAAAACGTGTGGTGTTATCGCCCGTACAGCACAAACACTGCTCACTATTAAACCCCTGTGGTCATAGGACGACTCCATGCGTCGTAGGACACTAGCCTGTACATGGGCACATTAAAGGAATTCCCTCTCGCCTCATTGTCGGTAGCTTGTGGTCTAGTATTTAGCGTCACTACCTGTGTATCGCGAGATCTCGATTTCGATTCCAGGCTGGGTCGCTGGTTTTCTTCCGTCATGGGCTTGGTGTCTAATAATTTCATCTCATCTCCATTTCAAAGACGCGCAAGTCGCCGAAGTGGCATTAAATAGAAAAAAAAATGCACCAGGCAGCCTTAGAATCCGAGACAAGGTCTCCATTAGATAATTTAATTTCATTTCAGTGGCAGGCAGGAGAAACGCTATAGCTGTATTGTTTTCGTCACCAGACAGAGCCTGCGGTACCCCAACCCTACCCACTCTTCTTCTCACTGACGAATGGTCCTGAGCTTCGATGGCGATGTGGTAGCCTGTGTATGGACAACATATTTTCCAATCCTTTTTGACATGCAGACATCATTAGATAAATCATCTGCAGCTTCCTTCCCTTAAAGTGCACCGATACCCAGTAGAATGGCTCATACTTCCCGTGCCTCTGTGGGGGGAAGGGGACTTGATGCCTTCTGAGTACATGTGATGGGATAACCTAAGAGCACTTTGAAAGTTGAAGAAGATGCGGATTTTAGTAGCATGATTACGTCTCATGTGCTCCATTGCCCTCAAGATCGCCTGTAGTTCGTTAGGGTGAAGTTGCCAGTGCCCTTTAACCTTATTATCTTCGATGTTACGTCCGACACGTGGCTTTAAGAATTCGCTTTTCTCGTCCAGGCAGGAATACTCGTTGCTTTTTTCATTTCGGCTTGAATGTCAGTGAGTCTTCTCTCGATTTCCTCTACCTTATTTCCAGTCTCGTACCTGTTTCTTAGCCGGCCGAAGTGGCCGTGCGGTTAAAGGCGCTGCAGTCTGGAACCGCAAGACCGCTACGGTCGCAGGTTCGAATCCTGCCTCGGGCATGGATGTTTGTGATGTCCTTAGGTTAGTTAGGTTTAACTAGTTCTAAGTTCTAGGGGACTAATGACCTCAGCAGTTGAGTCCCATAGTGCTCAGAGCCATTTGAACCATTTGAACCTGTTTCTTCTCGCTCGTATTCTCTCTCATACATTACATATACCTCAGAAGCCTTTTGCAACTCTCACGGATATATAAACTATCAGACTACACCTTGCTTCTTTTCACAGATTGTGAACTGGAGTCGCAAAACTCATTTTGCGTTTAAAACCACCGAGAGAAATTCTGTTAACACCCAGGACTTATTAGGCCCCAGAACTAACGCAATCTTGATCATCAGCGGTTCGTTCTGCCAGTCCCTGATACGTAGAGAGATTAAAAGAAAGAAAAGAGGAATACATACCATTCCTGTTATGTCTTCCTTCCACGTTATGTGGTTCATTAGTGGATGCAGGGCGGGGAACAGATGCCGTTTGTAAACGGAGAATTCAAATATTAATACATTCTACATCAAATATGAAAGAGATAATACATAATTTTGTTGCTGGAGTTGGGTCGTCAGTTGCTGAAAGTAGATTTGAATGTAGAAATATATATATACGTACAGAAAAGGTTTATAAATCTGTCGCTCTTCAGTACAATCCCTATTCAGCAGATGTCGATGCCTGACCTATATGAAAGTCTGTAAATGCTATTCAACTGGCAAAAACACAAAATGGAGTCAGTGTAGGAATGTTCCAAACTAAGTAGAGCCAACGCTAAAGTTCCGGAGACGGGATGCTTGTGTCTGATTGGCATAATCGTTCGTGGCAGCGCCTTCTTGTGGAGCGGCGGCTGTAGGAAACGCGGCTGCGTGACTGGCCGCGTATGTATTTGAAATTGCGGCCGACCGGATAGCAGGCTATACCTCAAATACTAAAACGCAGTACGGAAACCGCTATCATTTGAAACAGCTTCAAGTCCTCTCGACATGGATAAATACAGTTCCTCTATGCTTTTTGAGGTAATCTTATACTATTCTCCCTGTAAAATAATGTCAGGTTTAGATGACGATGCTGTAGGTAGATACTACTCACGCACCCTTCCCTCCAAAGCAGACCACAAAGGCTCAATAATATTGAGGTCTGATGACCGTGGTGGCCAGAGGAAATGTGAAATTCATCCACGTGCTCACAAAACCATTAATGAACAAGCGATCCCTCTGAAGTGGAGCACTGTTGTCTTGGAGCCCATCTTCGACACTGAGTAACCAACAACGTACAGTAACGAAGTGTTGTTGCAAGAAAACGGCGAGTGGCTCTTTACTGCAGCTGGATGGATGAGAAGGCAATGAAAGCTGATAATCAGTTGATATAACACTTTCTGCAGAACATCGATCAAAATAAACTGTGCAACACAATTAAATGTCCACATCTTCTAAACCCCGTAATAGTATCCCATTGCGACGCAGAAGTTTAATATTTGGCTCAAAGCTGCCTACAACTTTCTTTGGTTATGATACAAAAGCTTGGCGCCCTGCAACGCTACGGAAGGTTTCCACGATACTTCGAACAGCAAGGTGCCGACACTTGTGGGAAAAAAGGGACAGAACTAAGTGCGTTAATGATGTCACATTGACACCAAATTTTACAACAAATGGTTCAAATGGCTCTGAGCACTATGGGACTTAACTTCTGAAGTAATCAGTCCCCTAGAACTTAGAACCACTGAAACCTAACTAACCTAAGGACATCACACACATCCATGCCCGAGGCAGGATTCGAACCTGCGACCGTAGCGGTCGCGCGGTTCCAGACTGTACCGCCCAGAACCACTCGGCCACCCCGGCCGGCATTTTACAACAGTTCTGTATTACCCCACCAGGGACGTGTTACTCGAAGGTAAGGTCATCACACATCGTCTTACCCACATTGCATCCCTGTTTTCGACGTCTCCTCGAGGGAGGCCATAACTGTGACTCTCAGCGTTGAAATCACGGAGTTTTTTACTGTGGCAGAGGAAACCATTTCAGACACACCGCCGCTCAGTATCGATACGAACAGGCCTAACAGGGTAACACAAATAGCGTCATTGAAACCACCTCTTCCCTTGACGCTACACTGCTAAGGGATTCGGTCTTGTTCAGTTGGGGTGTAGCCTCATGAGGTCCTTACGAAGAGCTAGAATCGTCCAGAGGGTGTTGGCAGCGTAACGAGATGCCACGTACGCTTTGTTATTGCTGCTAGTACTGTCATCTGTAGCATTCGACTACGAAATGTGTGGACATCGACACCCCAGTGGAGGTCGTGCATTCATTGGCGCTATTTCGTGATCCCTTAAGATTACTTCGTATCGATGCTGAGCGGCAGTGATTCTGAAACGCTTTTCTCGGACACAGACAAGAACATTGCCTAATGTCAACGCTGCGCGTTGTTGTTCTGACCTCCATCGAAGAGGTGTCGAAAGATGGGATGAATTGTGGGTAGGAAAGGGTGCCACTATTTTCCCACTGTGTGACACGTCCAAGGAGGATTTTTAAAAATTTGTGGTGAAATTTGATGCTATAATGACCCACCGTAAAAGTCACACGATCTACTGAATTTCGGCCTTTCCTTCGCATGTGTCGACACCTGACTGTTTGAAGCGACACCTACCCTGAGGGTCATGTTGCAAGGGGTGACGGTGCTGCCCAATTACACAGGACTGCTGCAGACACCTTTCATCCAAATATCATACTTCTGCATCCCAGTGGGAAAAAACTATAGGGTTTTGAGAAAAAGAGCCTTTAATCGCATAGCGCAGGGTAATTCAATGTATCTGAAACACAGAATGTGGACTGTGTTAAATTACCTTCGGAGTCATGGGCGCCGGTACGGATGCACCATCGCAAGCGTTCCCAGAGAAGAGTAGAGAGCTCTCCTGCAACCACTGCACAGCAACGATCGCTCAGGCTGCGGTCGCTGGTTTGCTGCCTGGCGGCAGCAGAATTTGTGGCGAAGACTACAGGACTGCGCCAGCAGAACTGGTAGTGACTTCACACATACGGCAGGTGCCATCATTGTCCCTGCCGTGTCGAACAAGACGTTCTCTGGAGGGCTGGCATTTAAAAACTGGTTCTCATGGCTGAACTCGAGGAAGGTCTGTTTCTGTGGACCCTCGCGAACCGGCTGGAACAGGGAAATGGCCCGGGCCTGGTATAATCGGCAGCGCATGTCGATAATGCGGAAGTCGGTGGGTTTATTGAAGGCTGTCTCCAAGGCACTGCCACCCAGAATGGTGTCGTGGATGTCTTGCTGCTGCTGAAGGACGCTGAACAAGAAGGGCGACGGCCAGTTGCCACCGATATCCGTGGATGTGACAAGATTTAGGCGCTCCAAGTTCTGCTAGATTTCAACTCGTTTCGCTACCTTTTGATGGACCTGATCAGCCAAAAGATCACATAAGCCGTGGCAATAATGCGATCTTGCTGAGTAACTCTGGTGCCCATGGAATATCAAGAAATGGCTGTCAAAATTGTCACGTAACCCTCGCCATGTTTCATTCACAGGACGTAAACTCTGCCAGAAGTTGAAAACAATGTGAGACAAGAGTCATTCGAATAATAAGATGAAATATTTCTAACTTCACGCGCAAAGATTCCCCGTCCAATTAGCAAAATCAAAATGTTTAATTATTTGTTTGACCAAACTGTGCGAGATGGCGCATTGGACTCGCATTCGGGTGAACGACGGTTAATATCCCAGTCCGGTCATCCACATTAAGAACTTCCGATTTTTCCCTAAATCACTCGAAGCAAGTTTCGGGTTGGTTTCTTTCAAAAAGTCACAATCCCTTCCCATCTCTTCGTAATCAGAGCTGTGCTCTGCCTGTAATGACCGCGCTGACAGTGGGATGTTAATATCTACCCTCTTTCTAATTAAGTAAGTGTTGTCATGCATATGAAATTTACTTCAGTTCTGGGAACGTTTCTAAACTGTTAAACTCATTCTCCGGTCGACTGTTCAGACTATAGTCTCCTATTCCTTTCCCTAATCTTACATTCGCTCCTATCCCAGGTGCTTCAGTATCTTCTAACAGCATGTAACAGAGAAGAGATGCATGGAACTCTCACCTTTTTGTCACACGCTGACTAAGCATTCACTCTCCTCGTCACTTGTTATATTCTCGCTATCATCGGACTAATACCTTCAGACTTCTGTTCAACTCTTCTCTTGCTCCTGCTCTTCATTCACCATAAAGTGCATGCTTCCTGCTTCCCGTTGTAAATCACGGAATTGGATCCCTTACAGTATCTAACAGAGCAATTTTCTTTCAACTATGATGGAATTGGGGTACATTTGACTTGCATTCATGTGGAGGATGATTCACATCTTCACCTGGGCATCCACATTTTGTTTTTCCATGTTTTCCTCAAATAGCGTAATGGGAATTCCAGGTTGTTCCTCTGAAAAAGACAGTGCTGATTGCCTGCGCTATATTTTCTTCCATCACTAATCCACACTTGTCTCCCCCCTCTAATGACTGCGTCGCCGCCGGGAAATCAAACTTCAACCATACTTTTTATTTTTTTATTTTACTATTGACATGCCAGTTATACTTCTGTGCGAATCACTGAAGAGACCGGCGTTGGTTAGCGCCCTGGCCGTCTTGTTCAGTTGATGAGGCCTTGCGTTTCTCACAATGTCCGTAAAATTCATGTAGTGCCGTTGGCGTATTACCTAGATAACCCATGTTAGTGTGTTAGATCTCTCAGGAGTCGTAAAGCCGTCATGCTATTCGGGAATGAACTTCGTGAAAGCCTACTGTGAGTCGTTAGGATTTAAATGGTTCAAATCGCTCTGAGCACTATGGGACTTAACATCTAAGGCCACTAGTCCCCTAGACTTAGAACTGCTTAAACCTAACTAACCTAAGGACATCACACACATCCATGCCGCGACCGTAGCAGCAGCGCAGTTCCGGACTGAAGCGCCTGGAACCGCTCGGCCACAACAGCCGGCAGTTGTTAGGGAGTAATCTCAATAGCGGCTTCTTACACAAGAAGCAGTGTTGTTAGTAACTGGTCGATAGCTCCTAGGATCTTTCTTGTTACTCTTGTTACTACCCCCCTACGTACTCTACAATTGTAAAGAGTCTAGGGTTTGTTCATCCCTTCGTTGCTGAACTTATTCGGCGGTTAGTTACCTCGCCATTCACTGGGATCAAATTTTCTTAACTTAGTTAATGTAGGAGGCTTAAATATCACGCCAGGGAATTTACGGACGACCCATGGTTAGTACTCAAGTGTAAAAATTAGGTATGCTCAGTGTCAAGAAATGCGCCTGTGATATAGGTACTGGTTGGTTATGTATTATATTGTTGTATTTGTTGTGGACACAGTTTTTCAATGGATGAACCAGGGTTAGAGGCGGTTACCACTGTTGCCATGGCTCATACTTTTTTAAATCTGATGGTTGAAATCCAGGCAGACAATAGAGAGTTGCGAAAGCATTTAATTGCATGAGAGGATGGATTAGCATCTGTAACAACCTCTTAACAGCTGCTAAACTGGGATCTATTTCGGAGAATCAGTTTTGGTATATGTGAAATTACGTTTCGTTGGAGACGGTAAGATTTAAGTAATGGATAATGAGGAATTAGGGAATTCGCAGACGGTCGATATTCTGAGGACAGGCTTCAAACAGCGATACAGTAGGAAACATGCTTTAATTAGCACAAGGAGAAGTTGACAAATGTATCAAAAAACGGGAAATCCACTGAATACGTTGAAGGCAGGATTAGAAAGATGATTGTCAATAGATAATAGTTGACGCAGCGTGATAATACCAGTAGGGCCTTTCTGGGAGAAGCAGAACAGAGAGTATTTGATACATTTTTGGGGGTTAATAAGCAATTTTTGAAGATAATTTTCTGACAAGTTTCCCAGGAACTTTGCTGAGGCCATAGAGTTGCCGCCGGCATTGGAAGAGTTAGAAGTGTTGACATGAGTTCGCAATAGAAACGGAAATTTACTGCAGGGGTTAAATATTATCGGAGTGGACAATCGCGCCAGTACGATGGGAATGGCGTGGTCTGCAATGTAAGGTGTGGGCTTATGGTGCACCGAGAACGGGACTGAAGGAAAAATCCTGACAAAAGACATGATAAGTGCACACCGTGTTGGAATGGTAGCTCAACGTTGAATGGCAGTGGGGTTCCGGAGCGGCCTAAGCATATGCAGTGGTTGCTTATTGGATGTTGAGAAACGTACGGTTTCACTGGACACAGGTTCGCAGGTCTCTTGGCAAGTTTGGACCTCATGGTTAAACGGAAGTTGGGCTCACCATGACGTAGGTTGAGTGGAATGGGCATTCACTAGGTTCTGCGTTATTTAGTTTTTGAGTTTCGGCGAAAAATCTCTCTTGTATAGAACTGCTGTCCAATGTTGGCGATGGTTACTGCACTGTCTTACGCTTATGTCCCTTGCTTAAACGTCACGCTAAAACAAACCTTTGATCGACGCATGGTTCAGGTTTATGGGTCATCGTTTCATATGGGGGACAATGCTCACAGTGGCACACTGTCGCAAGTTGATTCTTGGCGAAAGTGGAACCACTTAGCATTCTCAGTGCTTCCCCAATACTTGTCCATGAACGCAAAATACAGGCGATTTTAGCAGCGTTCAAAAATTTATATCTAGGAAAATATCTAACATAATATACCAAAGTAACAGAAGTCCAATTTGTCGCCTCAAATATACAAATATGAACCAAATCAAGTCTGGTATAACGTGGACAAATTATATTATTATACATGCTGTCGTTTACGTAAAACTGAAAGTCATTCATTCCTACAGGTAGAGTAAATTATTTGATAAATACGTAATGATTTGTGCTTAATATTGTATTTAAATAAAATAGCACTTTCTACATGGGTTTATACTGCATTTTAGTATGAACTATTTGAAACCAGGGTTCCATAGACAACGCGTCACAGCACTTTTCGCATTGATAACGTGTCTCCTTGCGGGACGCTTTCCCAGTTTCTTTCTTTGATTTTGAAGAACAAACATAACGTACACGGAAGGCATATTTCTTGCTTGCATGGTAAATGTTGCAAGAAATGTCTCTGTGTCAGTCAACGTACAGGTTCGCTTTGGTTACTTCGAGCTGTTGGCAAGATAGGTAAATAAATCAGTTATTGGTATTTTCTCTGTCTGAAATGAACTGTGTAACCGAAATGCATTCGGTACTCCTAGTAAGAGCAAATTAAAAATCAGTTTCCGCCACCATTTTACAGTTCTGTGCCTGAACACATTGTACTACAGCAGCCTTCAAAGACACATATGTCGTCTAAATCATCTTCACTATCTAGACATCAACAATGTCTCGAAAATTCAGCAAAACGGAAATTTCTTCATCAGATAAACCACGGCGCACCATTTCTCTTACACAGAATACCAATAATACGCCCTATTCGCAGGCAAAGCAATGACTCACGACGAACGAAATACCGGGGAAAAAGACGCACAATCACGCCATCTATACGTGCAATTAATACATAATAGTATAAACATCGTTTATCGATAGTCACAGCTGCGGAAACAACACGCAGTGCTTTTTAATCAACAGAACTCGCTGGCTCCTAGAACCTACGGACTTGGCGCTTTTGGAAGGGAGTGCGGCCCGTAGAATCTATGTGCTTGACGCTGAGAGAAACTTCATCCAAGGCCACAACCAGGAGTTTTGTATGCAAACAAGTGTTTCTGAGCAAGTCGTCATCGTTGGAGTAAGTAGTTTTGGGACCACAGATACGAAGTAGTCCTAAGGGTTGACAGTCACAAAGTTGGAGATTTTACAGGGAGACGATATGCATAGAGCAAATTCGGACCATAAACTTAAGCAGGTGCCAGTTTAGCTGCATCACAGGAGAAGGTAGCGCACTTGGAAGGAGCAGAGACAATGGCAACGGAACATTTATTGTCGGAGTATGAGGATGTGGGACTTTTCCAGGGCCCCGGTGACAAAGCATAGAATCCCAGAGGAGAAGTAGCTGCGTGGGTATCGTAAACCATACAGAATTTTACATCACCGACAAATAAGGATGGAAAATTTTTTTAACTAGCAGTTATGGGACGATGTTATTCATGAAACAACTAGCATCTGGGGATCGCCAAGAATATTTAGTTGCACGGTTACTGGTAAGTTCATCTTAACTATTTGGTATGATACACTGTAAGAAGCAAATGTACTTTCCAGTTCACATCGCGACTCAGTACAAGCAATTGCTTGCTTGCTTCGCATGACTAAATCAGGACCCTACTCAATCGACAGCCGTCCACATTGGGCGTATTCGACCATTCCTGGGCGCATTGAGGCTTTACGTTCATTACCGGAGTTAACCTAAAACTAAGAGACGGGTTCACAAATGGAAAATGGCACAACAGAGTGAGCACGCTGAGCCTGAACAATCTGTGTGTATTTTGAGATGTGCTTTAAGAACTAGAGTTAATCTGAAATAAAGAAAATGGTCCTTATGTAAGAGGAAGATGAATGGCTATATGAAGAGAAGTGAGATCTGCATCATAACAGTCGTTCAGTGGGAAACGTATAGCAATTGCCAGCTGCTGAATGGAAAAAGAGGCAGCTCTCAAACTCTTTTCCTTTTGTGTTACAGCTGTTCTGTACAGTTTGGGCAGTTAATTCTTGAAAAATTATGTCATGGAGAGGTGAGGATATTGACACAGATGTACTTAGTGAAGCTCAGGTTAATACAAGGAAAATATTAAGTATGGATAATGTTGATGTATATCTTATATAATGTATTTCACTGTACTTATGCAGGCTCTAGTTTCTAATGGAACACTGTTAGCGAAAGTAACCCACAGTTTTCATGGAGTTTAGCAGTGGCCAGGTTGTATTAGTGGAATGGTTGTGGCGCCCAATGATTTCAGGGCAGAAAGTAAGCAACGCTTGACCCTTGAGGTGTAAACAAAAGAGCTGCGCTGATGCTAGAAGGAGCACTTTACGATATGCTCCTCATTGGTAGTCCAAAATGTCGTGGGGAAACGCGGAACACGTGCGGGAGGAAGCCGACGGAACGTCCTTGTAACAATACCGTATTTTCTGAAAGTGGGTCTGCATCTGGTGTACTAATTGCATGACCTAGCCGTAGCTATCACCATCTGCTATGAGAAAGGACACTCAAGAAAAAAGAAAATTTGGAATTACGGAACAGTGGGACAGTGTTAAACGAGACACAATGTGACATCTCGGAACCGACTTTTTAGCCTTCAGTGACAATAAAAGGAACTATGGTTTTGAAACTAACGAGTTCTGTGCTGTGTGTACGACACAATGTTTTCGAAACTGTGTCGTAAAGAACTTAACCTACCTATATAATATCCTAGATACCGCCAGCGTAATTAGTTCTTCGACACTCTAATAGAAGCACAGAGAGGATGCATTAGCGCAAGGCAGATGACGCAGAATATTGGCAGTACCATAGTGGTAGCCAGTACCAGTTCTTTCGTTCACGGGAAGTTTGTTAATGTTGATCATCGCTTGTGTGGCCTACTTCCACTATCAGCAGGGGAAGGTATGCCCGATCCAAACTCCCAGTCCATTGCCTATCAGCTCAACGGACCGACCACACGGTTTCAAGAATATGGGGTTACCCATTGCCATACAATGAATGATGGAATGTGCAGGGAAGAAAACAGGCTATATAAAGAAATATAAATAAGGATGCGAGAGAGAAGGCACCATAACTGCAGAGTAAAAATGTGAACACATCAATTGTTTTAGTAGCTCGCAAGTTAAGCGGTAATCTAAAATTCAGAGGACCAAATTCTCCCAAGGGGCCAACAAGTGTTGTAACATCAGCTGGATGTATGACTTCACAACAACCACAGGAGCACGTACGTCCTCCGATAAAAAAAATCCTGCACTGGGTGCTAAAGTAATGCTGACGTAATATTCTTCTACGCAGTGGAGTACTGTTGTGGTGCGATGGGTTGCTTCATGCGTCGCACAATGATGCACTTCTGCAGTTATCTACGTGACAGGAAATAGGCTCCTGTAAGAAGATACCGGAGCTCTATGGGTAAAAATCCTCCAGTTCACCTACTAGTGGCACTTGTTCTTGGACTTCATATGTCTCCGTCGCTGTGACAATCTCGATGACAGTCATCAGTCAAATGTGTGGCCGAGCCACTACAACATCACGCAAAGCGGTGTAATCAGTTAGACGAAGCTGCCGGTTTACGAGCTGCCAGATAGACTGGTGGTTCCGGTTCTAAAACATGTACTGCCGAATGGACGGTTATTTCTGTGTGTCACTGCCTTACACTCCGTGCTGCTCCAAGAGTCTTGGGTTCAAAGTGGGCCGTTTGGATACACTTTCCGGGCGCCTCCAGGGGCCTGCATTACACACGAGACCAGTCGTAGGCTCACGGGTTGCCAAGCTGATTCCTTCATTGTATCAGGAAGGCCACGCATGCTTCAGACCGTGTTTTGTTGAAGATTCACGCCGCCACCCTGGTGTCCACACCCGCTATCCGGTTCCTGGTAGCACATCAACCTCTTGTACGAAAGTCATTATTGATTGAGCATCCTTGATGCCGCATTGGCCGCGATATTGAAAGATCTTCACCAGCTAACACCGCACAAGCAATTCTGGGGTATAAGTGTCTGTCGTGGCTAGTACTGGTGTCGGTGTTCTCCGCCGCTACCCTGTGTCATCATACAAGAATTAATCTGCCACCGCTCGTCTCCTGTTAGATACGTACCAGAATACTAACACTCATGTGGAAACATGAAAGTGGTATAAGCCAACCAAACGGAAGTCTAGCTGCACATTGTAAGTCCTGCTCCTTTGCCAGAAACGGAAATTCAGTTTTTGAGGCCCTTGACTTCCAGTGATTGAATTATACGCAAGAGATATTTAATTCCGTAGCTAAGTGCTCAACACGTCGGACTGCTGTGCAGGCGATCCTAAACTGGCAGCATTTTCCTTTGCAGGGGGACTTTAACGGGTTGCACTCAGCCTTATGACGCCGACTGAGCAGCACCTTGAGTGAGAGTTAGCAGCTCCGAGATTTAGGAAGTTGACAGTGGGCAGTAGAGTAGTGTGCTGACTGCATGCACCTCCATAATTCATTCGAGTGAAGCCGTTGGCAGAGGGTAATATGGCGGCTTGCCGGTAGTGAATGGACCAACAGGACCAACAGACGGAGATTTAGCCTTTTATGTCAGTCATAGGAGTGTAGATGTATCTGATTTATTTGTTCCGTCACATTTTAGCCAAAGTAACTACAATACACTATCGTTTTGTGAGCTCCCATCTCTCGTTTGATTAATAACATTTGTTTTTAAAAATGTTATCGAAATGAGCAGAGGATCACTCTAGTAGAAAACGTAGTTCCAAAACGTGTCTAAGGGGCCGAGACCTTTCCAATTCTTTCGTAATCGGAGTTTTTACTACTTCTGTAATGAACTATGAAATCTACCTCAATTCTGAAATTGTTTTTAAGTTATTAAACATGTTCTCCAGTTGGCTGTTCCCACGGCAGTCTCCTATTCAGTTATTATTGTTACATCCACATCTGTCCCAGAGTACTTCAGTATCTTGTATCGATCCACAACATCTAATCCAGAAGAAATGCATGAAACTCTCACTTTTGTTGCACGCTGACTAAACATTCTCCCACCTCGGCACTCGTCCCATCTCTCACTTCCAACGGACTGATACCTTCGGACTCCTATCCAACTCTGTCCTGATGTTACTCTCCTACCGTCATAAACACGTACTTTCTGCTGTAAATCCACGCAGTTGGCTTCATTATAGTATCTAACAGCAATTTTCTACCAAATGTGGTTTCGTTGCTGTATACTGGACTTGCATTCACGAGAACGATGATCCATATCTCTACATCGACATCCGTTAAACTCACTTCTAACAGCCATCGAAAATTATAGTTCTCACAGTTTTGTAACAGTTATCACCCGTAAATGATGAAATAAAACAGAGTTGATTCGCTAGTTCTAGTAGCACTGAGAGACTCTGCAAGGGAAACAGCACTAGGTACATCACGGAAAATATGCGAAGCTGCTTGCAGGGAAGAAGTCTAGCAATCGACAGAGCATGCTTTGGAGCCGTCACACGAGGCAGCAAGCTAGCTCACAGCGAATCTTACGCCACGTGGGATGGACCTTAAGCTCCTCCCCTTCTGAGACGCATGCACATTTACAACGAGCGCTCGTCTGTACGTCCTCAGTGTCCATTTACTTAAAATGTTTTGTGTACAGTCCAGAGGTTAATGAAAACAAGAGTGCGATGGATCTGCTTAAATCTGCTTATTTACGTTTTCTGTAATTGCTGAATGAAGATAAAAGTTAATTGCTGAAGTAACTAATACCATTGTAACTAAGAGGCATAGGGAACACTTCGTTTAGTCACAACAAGTGGATTATGGTTGGGTGGTGTGGTCATAAGTGCCCTGTCTCAAAGTCATGGTACTGTTGCGTGATTAGTCACTCTTACCAAAACAAAAAGCAAAGGTCATATAACAAGAGGCAAAATAATAAAAAAAAAGTCACGTACAGTTTCCACATACAGTTCCATGATATCTATTCATATTGTTCTGATACATTAAAAAGTACCGGTATTAATAAAACAGTGGGTGGCACACGCATGCTGGTTGATCGTGAAACAAATAGGATAAGCCAGCTACCCAAAAGTACAGAAAAAACATCGTAAAAATGAATTGGGCTGTAGTCCTGACGCCACAAAAAATATCAAGAATTTTCTTGCCACTGTCATCGCTTAAAATTAGGGGTACGTCCATCGGTAGACCAAAGACTGCCCTAATATCAGTATACAAAACACACAACGTTAAACTGAAGCACAGTGAGCGTGACGCCACAAACGCTGTATTCCGACAAATCTTAATATCGCAGAATATAAGCATGTCTCGTTCGGCATTGTCAAATACAAAAGCAAGGGAGGATCGCTTCGTCCCACCTTTGAGTTGAGGAAAAAATGCGCCATGGTCGAACAATTGGTTCGACCACCCGTAGCTTCTGGTTGGGCACTTCCAGCCACCACCTGGTCCACTCAGCAATCAGTCACATTGCTACTCACGACACGACTACCTCTGTCTGTATGGGGGCGGACGATATAGTAAACTCTCGTGGCTCCTTGGCACTGAGTCAAACAAAGCTTGGATGGCGTGTACAGGTACTGTAAATGGGTTTTCTCTTTCGATGCTAGTCAATTGTCAGGATGAGCATTACTGCAAAGGGCATTTGATTCTAAAGTATTATGACAGGGTGAAAAACACTAAATAAATTACTTTTTTCTCTCTTAACAACATGTGGGCATGGTGGGTTGTTCCTTGGCTCGGGTATGAGGTAGAATGAAACAGCATTTTTACATAAGACAACTTTTATTGAAGATTCGTACAACGGTTTTCTTACTGAATTGTTCTGGCTGGGAGAGCGGCAGCTGTGTCGTTTGCGAAGCCTTCTGCTTGCGTGAGCGACGGCGTCTGATTACGCCTGGCGGTGTGGATCTCGTGTCGCCGTTTCACCCAGTTAACTGGAGACGCGCATCGTGCTGTGGCCCGTTTAATTATTGAGAACGAAGTCATGAATAGGATGGTGATACCTTGGATGTGGCGTCCCAGGGTTTCTCTTCTCTGAGCGGCCGCATGTGTTGTGCACCGGCCAGCGGAGCGGCGCGGCAGGGGAAGGCCAATTTCCCGGACTCGAACAACGGACTCCAGCTTGCCAGTCTTAGGCTGTCAGATCTTCATCCCAGCTCACAGGTGACTGCTGATGTGAGGCCGTCTCCTTCCCGTCCTCACGAGTCACCCGAGTACGGAAAAATCAGTCTTCGAATACCTTCTAACTTCCGTCTTCTGGCGGCGAGGCTGCTGCTTGCTGTTCCATTACAGCGGCGGACTTGGTGCTTCTGTGTACAATGTAGTCTCTTCCTGCATGACGGTCTTCAGCACTGAAACTGAACTGAAAACTACTACTGTCGGGCCCACTGCGTCTCGCCTATTTATTTACTTCAGTTCACTGGAGGTGAACGACTTCACTGTCATTGCCTCTTCTGTCACGTTGAAAAGCTTCTCGAAGAATCTTTTTAACGTCGGTAATTGGCTCTTGGAATGTAGGCGAGGGCCTTTGATCACATGTGACAATTGAGAAACACGTGAGCCGGTCATTGCCCCTTCTGTCACGTTCAAAAGCTTCTCGAAGAATCGTCTTAAGGTCGGTCATTGGCTCTTGGAATGTAGGCGAGGGCCTTTGGCTTTATGTGACAATTGAGAAACACGTGAGCCGGTCATTGCCTCGTCTATCGCGTTGATAAGCTTCTCGAAGAGTCTTCTTAACGTCAGTCTTTGGCTCTTGGTATGTAGGCGAGGGCCTTTGATCACATGTGACAATTGAGAAACACGTGAGCCTGTCGGGTGATGCCCTGACGGCTGAATTGACAGCTCCGCTTATGTGGGGAGGGCGATGGCTTCTATTGAATGTGCTGACTTGCAAGCGCCGGACGTTGCCACTGCTGCTCTGTCCGCTGTTTGCTAGTGTGTAATTCTTCTAAACTAAACTAAGTTTTTCATTTATTTTCTAATTTCTACTTCACTTCACACTGATTTCACTAATATATTTACCTATCTAAAGTACCACTCAACAGTACAGCTGCCCGTGCAGCTTCAACACGATACCAGAGTTCATGAAGAGTACTGACTGCCATATTGTGACGAGCCAGTTGCTCGGCCACCATCGACCAGACATTTGCAATTGGTGAGAGATCTGGAGAATGTGCTGGCCAGGGCAGCAGTCGAATATTTTCTGTATCCAGAAAGGCCCGTACAGGACCTGCAACATGCAGTCGGGCATTATTATTCGCAGGGAGGGTAGAGCCACAGGTCGTAACACATCTGAAATGTAACGTCCACTGTTCAGAGTGCCGTCAATGCGAACAAGAGGTGACCGAGACGTGTAACCAATGGCACCCCATACCATCACGCCGGATAATACGCAAGTATGGCGATGACGAATATACGCTTCCAATGTGCGTTCACCGCGATGTCGCCAAGCACGGATGCGACCATCATGATGCTGTAAACAGAACCTGGATTCATCCGAAAATATGACGTTTTGCCATTCGTGCACCCAGGTTCGTCGTTGAGTACACCATCGCAGGCGCTCCTGTCTGTGATGCAGCGTCAAGGGTAACTGCAGCCATGGTCTCCGAGCTGATAGTTTATGCTGCTGCAAACGTCGTCGAACTGTTCGTGCAGACGGTTGTTGTCTTGCAAATGTCCCCATGTGTTGACTCCGGGATAGAGACGTGGCTGCACGATCCGTTACAGCCATGCGGATAAGATGCCTGTAATCTCGGCTGCTAGTGATATGAAGCCGTTGGGATGCAGCACGGCGTTCCGTTTTACCCTCCTGAACCCACAGATTCCATATTCTGCTAATAGTCCATGGATCTCGACCAACGCGAGCAGCAATGTCTCGATACGATAAACTGCAGGCGCGATAGGCTGCAATCCGACCTTTATCAAAGTTGGAAACGTGATGGTACGCATTTCCCCTCCCTACATGAGGCATCACAACAACGTTTCACCAGCCAACGCCGGTCAACTTATGAAATGTCCCCTTTAAACAATTATACATGACTGTGCTTAAACTGACACACAATATTTTGTTAGCGCAACGCAATCTGACTTTCAAAATTCCCTACAAAAGAATGGCCCTGACTAACATTAAACTATACCTTTCACAAATCACTTACCTCACAAAAATCTTCGCTGCTCAAGCTACTGCAATACAGCGAGCGCCACTACTGCCAGCTAAATAAAAGATTCAAACTATGGAAGGCACTAACTACTGATAGGGATAGTTAGCAAATGAAAGATATTAATAGAGAACAAACAATGTATTTACCTTGATATCATCATATATAAATATAGCAGTTCATGACAAATTTCAAAACTCCACCATCTCTCTCCCCACATCCGCCACTGCTGGCGGCTCACCTCCAACTGCGCAACGCTACGCGCTGTTCACAGCCAGCTGCCTAACACTACAATGGCGAGTATTACAACAATGCAAACCAGCCACAGACTGCATACAGCACAGCCAGTGATTTTCATATTGAGCGCTACGTAACTTTGCCAATAAGAAAACATAAACAGCCTACTTACATAGAGAAAACATAAACAGCCTACTTACAAACTGCTGTTTGCGTATGAGAAATCGGTTGGAAACATTCCTCATGTCAGCACGTTGTAGGTTTCGCCACCAGCGCCAACCTTGTGTGAATGCTCTGAAAAGCTAATCATTTGCATATCACAGCATCTTCTTCTTGTCGGTTAAATTTAGCGTCTGTTCCACGTCATGTTCGTGGTGTAGCAATTTTAATGGCCAGTAGTGAAGTGTTGGCAGAAGAGCCAACACTGTGTTGCTAGAGGAGGCCGAAATGCACGCGTTTAATTATACGCTGACTGGCGCGAGTTCTGGAACAGGTCAGAGAAATAAGACTAGCAAAACAGGAGGTACTGGTAGAATACTTAACTTTAATCCACAATCGGTGAACATCTCTCTTGACTTTACATAATTTCCATTTCAATATACACTGGTAATGGCGCCTTGCTAGGTCGTAGCAAATGACGTAGCTGAAGGCTATGCTAACTATCGTCTCGGCAAATGAGAGCGTATTTGTCAGTGAACCATCTCTGGCTAAGTCGGCTGTACAACTGGGGCGAGTGCTAGTAAGTCTCTCTAGGCCTGCCGTGTGGTGGCGCTCGGTCTGCAATCACTGACAGTGGCGACACGCGGGTCCGGCGTATACTAATGGACCGCGGCCGATTTGAAGGCTACCACCTAGCAAGTGTGGTGTCTGGCGGTGACACCACATTCCTCCCCCGCAAATCGGCGGACGGTTGTGTTATAAGGCTTCTGCCCGCCGTGGAGAGGACCCCATGTTGACGTATGCGACGAGATGGGGAGCCTAACAACAGGCGAGGCTGTGCCACCCGCACCCTGCCATTCGGTCCGAGGGGAGCTAGGAAACGCCTGAAAACCTAGCCCAGGGTGCACGTCAACATGCGGTGTATGCACCCGTAGAGAGACAGGAGGGGCCGAAGGGTCGACCTCCATCACGTCGGGGTACCCGACGGGCGTAGACGACATGTGGTCCGGAGCGGGCAAGAGTTCCATGTCGGAGGACAGCTGGTCACGGGAAGCGATCGGCGGCGCGTGACGCAGGGAGGCGCTTGGCGGCTGCAGCGAAGTGTCCACTGCGGGCGTCGCCGGCGGGAGAACAGACGGCGGCGGCGGCGGCGGCGGCGGCGGCGGCGGCGGCGCGTCGCCGTGGGGCAAAATGGAAGGCATCGTCGGTAACACCTGGGGATGAGGCGAGCCAGTAGATGGGTCCCCAGGGCGCTGACCGGACGGCACCGTCGCTGAAAGCAGACGGAGAGCCGCAGAACCCGTGCGATGACAGAGGCACAGCTGATTGAGATGCCGACGCACCTCACCAGAGGCCCCCAAAACCAAATACATAGCGCGGCCGAGGCAGCAAAGAATGCGCCCTGCGAGCCAACGCCGTGAACCTCGATAGTTGCGATAGTATACAACGTCGCCTGGAGCAAAAGCAGGTGGCTGCCGCTGCACAGGGAACGGATGCGGCGGATGCAGCAAAGACATCAAGGTTCGATGAGGACGACCGTGGAGCAACTCAGCCGGAGAGCGACCATCTCGGGGCTGAGAGCGATACGAGGACAAAAAGAGCAATAACGCGTCCTCCCGAGAATGCGACTCTTTCAACTTCAACATCTGTGACTTGAAAGTCCGGACCAATCGTTCAGCGGCACCGTTTGACTGAGGCGAAAACGGCGCGAATGTCAGATGTTGAATACCATTGACCTTGGAGAATGACTGAAATTCTGCGGACATGAATTGTGGGCCATTGTCGGAAACAATAGTCTGTGGAACACCTTCAATGCAAAAGATAGCGGATAACGATTGGATGGTGGCAGATGACGTCGTGGAAGACATCCGGACAACAAAAGGGAAATTACTGAATGAATCTACCACAACCAAACATCGAGCATTCCAGAAGGGACCAGCAAAATCGATGTGTATGCGTTGCCAATGGGAAGTGGCTTTCGGCCATGCAAAGGATTTTCGCGGCGGTGCAGATTGTTGTTCGGCACACGCCATGCAAGAAGAGCACATATTCGTAATCGCAGCATCGATTCCGAACCAAGTACAGTGCTGACGAGCAAGTTGTTTCGTGCGGTCTATACCCCAATGTCCTTGGTGGAGAAGCCGTAAGACGGAGAACTGTAACAAACGTGGGACTACGACCCTGGACTGATCATTATCAGAACGCAACAGCAAAACACCACGTCGAACAAAAAGTCTCTCCTTGTGAGCAAAAAATCGGCGAACCAACGGTTCCTCGATCCGTGACTTTGACAAGGGCCATTGCGTAGCAACAAAACGCAAAACGGTGGCAAGGACAGGGTCAGGAGCTGTGGCTGTAGCTACACGACGAAAATCAATCGGAAACGATTCGACCACGTCATCGGTTTCCGCATCAATGAACATGCAAGCAAGTTCGGAAGAATCGAATGCTCTACCCTCAGCAACAGGCAAACGGGACAACGCATCAGCGTTTCCGTGCTTAGCAGTGGACCGATAAAAGATATCGTAACGGTACTGCGAGAGGAAAATTGACCAGCGAATAAATTTCTGCGCTGTACGTGGAGGTACAGGCTTGTTCGGATGAAAAAGTGACGTCAAAGGTTTGTGGTCGGTGATGATGGTAAAGTGACGACCATACAAGAAATCATGAAACGTAGTAACACCAAATACGAGAGCCAAAGCTTCTTTCTCGATCTGTGAATTATGTCTTTGCGCAGACGAGAGCAATTTGGACGCAAAGGCAATAGGGCGATCATGCGATCCATCTTTGTGCGCAAGCACAGCACCGATCCCGAAATCCGATGCATCTACCATCAACAAAAGGGGTTTCTGGGGATCGAATGGCGTAAGGCAAGTATGTGAAAGCAACGCCGATTTCAACTGGCGAAAGGCGCGTTCGCATTCCGTCGTCCAGACAAACGGAACACCTTTACGGCGTAATCGATGAAGCGGAGCTGAAATGGAAGAGGCTCTTGGGATATATTTATGATAATAGTTGCTTTTTCCCAGCACACTCTGTAGCTGCTTCAGATTCTGCGGCGAACGCAAGTCTTGTATGGCACAGAGGTGCTCTGGACTGGGATGTATGCCTTGGGCATTGATTACATGTCCCAGATAAGGTAAGTCACGAGCAAATAACACACATTTGTCCTTCCGCAAGCGAAGACCATTTTGTCGCAAGACCTGAAATAATGTTCTGAGATTGGCTAAATGTTCTTCTTCTGTCTTTCCGGAGATCACAATACGTCCAGATAGTTTGCTGCAGTAGGGACCGACGCACAAACAGTTTGCAGATATTGCTGAAACAATGCAGGGACGGATGCACACCCGAATGGCAGTCTTTTGAAACGATACAAACCAAGATGCGTGTTAACCACCAAAACGCTCTGGGATCGTCGTCCACTGGTATTTGCAAGTACGCATCTGCTAGGTCCAACTTCGAAAAATATTTACCCGGGCACAGTTTGTCAAAAGATCTTCCGGGCGGGGTAAAGGATAAGTTGCAATCACTAGTTGTGGAGTCACTGTTGCCTTGATATCCACACAAAGTCTAAATTTTCCGGAAGGCTTTGGCAAGATTACTAAGGGTGATGCCCAGAGAGAAGCCTGCACACGTTCAATCACACCTTGCGATTCCAAATCGTGTAATGTTCTTGCGACATCATCACGCAATGTGTGGGGAACATTGCGCGCTCTGAAAGATTTTGGTTGCGCGTTTACTTTTTTAGTGCCAAATGTGCATTATAGTTTTTAGCGCAACCAAGGCCCGGTGCAAAAATGTCTGCAAATTCTTCACATAGACGAGAAACACTGTCAGAAGGCACTGTCCGGTTCACTGATAGGACCTGATTGACTATAGACAAGTTAAACAACTGAAATAAATCGAAACCAAACAAGTTCACAGCAGAAGAAGAACGAAGGATGTAAAATGACACAAGTTTTGTTTGTCCCTTGTATGTGGCAAGAAGGCTGCACTGTCCTAACACAGGGACATTCTGACCGGAATAACTATTTAACTTAACATTTGCGGCACGCAACGGAGGTGTGCCCAGTTGTTTGTACGTGTCGTTATTGATCAATGAAACTGCAGCTCCGGTATCGAGCTGGAATGGGATCACGTTGCCAGAAATGTCCAAGTCTACAAAAATTTATTGTCCTGCTGACGACAAGAGCGACTGTCTCGTGCAACATGAACAGACACTGGTACAGAAGCACTTGCGACCTGACGCGATTTCCGGCGTCACTGTTAGAGAGAGTGGCACTGGGCGGAGTGGAATGAACTGCATGAATGTCCATGGGCGAAGGTTCACGAGCCTGAGTATTCTTGGTTCGATTCCGGCGCGAGGCAAAGGGCCTGGAATGGTTTTTAGTGTCCGATCTGAGCTTTTTCTGGCAAACACTCTCAACATGTCCTTTTTTATTACAGAAAAAGCAAATAGCTTGGCGTGATGGGCAATTCTCACGCGAATGTCTAGTAGCACACCGCGGGCATGACTTGAGCTCTGCATTTGCCTGCTTGCGCGGAACACGCGGCTGCGCGGACGGGCGCGAGGGCCGTTTACTGTTCCGTGCAGCTCGCCCTGCGGGCCGGTTAACGTGACACACGGCTGGCGAAGTTTCAAATGATTCCTGAGCAAAGTCAAGTGTGTCCTGCCGATGCAATATGTCTATCACTTGTTGAAGGGAGGGATTGACTAGTTTCAAAATTTGCTCCCATATACGAACATCAGAAACGTTCTGTGCAATTGCATCATGCACCATAGTATCTGAATAAGGGAGTCCACATTCACACTCAAAAGCACAATCCCTAGTAAGGCCTTGCAAAGTTGCAACCCACTCCCTATTAGTTTGACCGGCCGTACGATTTTTACGAAAGAAGGTATACCTTTTGGCAACTACGTTGACTGTTTCCTTGAAATATGCATCTAATGCAGACAAAATTTCTTCGTAGGAGAGAGTTGCTACGTCACGTCGGGGAAACAATTTCACTATCACACGGTACGTGTGCACCCCAACGGATGCTAACAAAAAAGGCTGCCGCTCATTACCTTGAATTCTGTAGGCGGTGAGATGGAATCCAAATTGGCGTGACCACTCCGTCCAGCTTTCCAGTGCCGCATCAAAATGACGAAAAGGTGGTGCAACAGCATGATGTGGCTGCGGTAGCGGTGGAGCGGCGGCGGCCGCATCGTTTTGCATTGCACATTGACCCTGGACGAGCTGTCCAAGGGCATCCAATAACGCCTGCGTCTGCTGATTCTGCAAACGACAGAAGTCGGAGAGTACATCTGGAGATTGCGGCGAAGCCATGACACAAGTAAATTAAGCAAGTAGAAAGAAGAAGACCCTTTTGATACTCTTCGCCATATGAAGTGTTGGCAGAAGAGCCAACACTGTGTTGCTAGAGGAGGCCGAAATGCACGCGTTTAATTACACGCTGACTGGCGCGAGTTCTGGAACAGGTCAGAGAAATAAAACTAGCAAAACAGGAGGTACTGGTAGAATACTTAACTTTAATCCACAATCGGTGAACATCTCTCTTGACTTTACATAATTTCCATTTCAATATACACTGGTAATGGCGCCTTGCTAGGTCGTAGCAAATGACGTAGCTGAAGGCTATGCTAACTATCGTCTCGGCAAATGAGAGCGTATTTGTCAGTGAACCATCTCTGGCTAAGTCGGCTGTACAACTGGGGCGAGTGCTAGTAAGTCTCTCTAGGCCTGCCGTGTGGTGGCGCTCGGTCTGCAATCACTGACAGTGGCGACACGCGGGTCCGGCGTATACTAATGGACCGCGGCCGATTTGAAGGCTACCACCTAGCAAGTGTGGTGTCTGGCGGTGACACCACAAGTAGAGTATGTGCCGTGTAAATGGATCGGAGAAAGACCCACTGTAGGTTAACAATCAGATTCGGAAAATGCTGAGGAAGCAGGCAAAAGTTAGCAGACACTCGTGCATCTGTAAGAATATTGATGAGCGAAGGTTAGGAGAACTTCCACTACAATACCTTGAAGACAGATCTTGCCGAAAACCGGAGAAAATTCTAATGATAAGTAAAATCGCTAAGCGGGTCGATGACATCTATACAGTTTCTCGGTGACCAGTCGAGAAAAGGTACACTTTAAACTCATCTGCTCGATTGCCTCTCTGACTGCCCACAGCTCCTCACAATACACTGAGCAATGCCTTCATTGGGATGTTAACAGGACACCGGACATTGTCTCCTTGCTTAGATCCATCAGAAGAAACAACCATATGCTCAAAATACTAAGATAAAATGCCGCTGAAAGTCCTTTTTTAAGTTGTAGGTAGAGAGTTGATATGAAAGTACTCCTCCACGTGCAAGTTAACTGTCGGCTTTTCAAACATATAGGGTGGATAAATTTCGCATTTAAAAACTCGTTCACGCAGGAAGATTGTACAAACATACTGTCGTTTGACGGTCTGATAGACTGCAATATGGATAACATAGTAACAGCTATCCTTGAGGCAAAGAAGCAACTCAGAGAGTTCAAAACAAATAGGATGCTAGATCCGGTTGGAATACCAGTTTGGTTTTGCTGAGAGTAAACTGCGGCATTGGCCCGTTACTTTGCTCGCATTTATCGCGAATCTCTCGTCCAGCGTATAGCCCCAAGCGACTGGAAATAAACTCAGGCGACTCCAGTATGTAAGAAGGGTAAAAGAATGATGGGCCAGTACTATAGCAAACCAATATCGGTTTGCAGCAAAACTATTCAACAGAATTCTTCTTCGAGTATAGCCATCATCCTTTAGACAGAGAAGCTTCTGTCCACAAATCGACACATAATTAGAAAGAATCGATCATGCGAAACTTAGCTTGCTCTTCTCTCACGTGACATGCTATGAACCATAGATGAAGAGCAGCAGGCAGATTTCATATTTGTATATTTTTGGAAAGCGTTTGACACGATACCCCACTGCAGACTGTCTAGAAAAGTACAAGCATACGGAATAGGTTGTCCGGTATGAGAGTTACTCGAAGACTTCTTAACTAATCAAACTCAATAAGTTGTCCTTGGCGGCGAACGTTCATCAGAGGCAAGGGTATCGTTAGGAGTGCCCCAGGAAAGTGTAACAGGACCGCTCTTATTCTCTACAAATATAAATGTTCTGATCGACAGGATGAGCAGCAATCTACGCTTTTTGCTGACGATTCTGCGGTGTACGTGAAGATATCGTCCTTTAATGCCTGAAGGAGGATTCAGGATGACTTACACAAAGTCTCAAGTAGGTGTAATGAGTGGCAACGTGCTTCAAATGTAAAAAAAAAGTAAGTTAATGCATCAGTTGGAAAAACAATCACGTAATGCTCCAATACAAAACTAGTAGTGTGCTACCTGACGGATTAAATACCTAAACGTAACGCTGCAGAGGGGTATGAAATCGAACGAGCATTTAAGGGCCGTAGCAGGAACGTGAACGGTCAATTTCATTTTGTTGCGAGAATCGTAGGAAAGTGTAGCTCATCTATAAAGGAGACAGCGTACAGAATATTAGTGCGACCTATTCTTGAGTATTGCTTGCGTGTGTTTTATCCCGAACAGGTTGGATCACAGGACATTGAAACAATTCCAAGGTGTGCTGATACGTTAGCTAGTGGTGGGTTCGATCAGAATGCACGTATGACGGAGATGCTTCGTGAACTCAAATGGGAAGATGAAGTTCTTTTTGCGACGCACTCTTGAGAAAATTGACAGAACGGACAATTGAGGCTGACTGGAGAACAACTCTAATGCCGCCAACGTTCATTCCACATAACAACCATGAAGATATGATGAGATAAATCAGGACAGACCGATGTCATATAGACGGTCGTTTTTCCCCCGCTTCATTTGTGAGTTTAACAGTAAATGAAAATTTGGAATTCTGCGGGAAGGTCTATGGGACCAAATTGCTGAGGTCATCGGTCTCTAGGCTTACGCACCACTTAATGTAATTTAAACTAACTTACGCTAAGGACAACACACACACCCATCCTCTAGGGAGGGACTCGAACCTCCGATGGGGGGAGCTGCGCGAACCGTGACAAGACGCCTGAGACCGCAAGACTACACCTCACGGCAACAGTAAAGGAAGAGGGATATTATGCACTCTCCGCCATACACCGTGGGGGTGATTGCGTAGTATGCATGTGCATGTAGAGGCAGATGTAGCTGATCCATGCACCTGTGGGTGAACAATAACGATTCTACGTTATTTCAATTAGTACTTTGTAAGTAGGCTGTTTATGTTTTCTTATTGGCAACGTTACGTAGCGCTCTGTATGAAAATCACTGGCTGTGCTGTGTGCAGTCTGTGGCTGGGTGGCATTGTTGTAATATTCGCTATTGTAGTGTTGGGCTGTTGGCTGTTAACAGCGCGTAGTGTTGCGCAGTTGGAGGTGAGCCGCCAGCAGTGGTGGATGTGGGGAGAGAGATGGCGGAGTTTTGAAATTTGTAAGACTGGTTGTCATGAACTGCTATATATATTATGACTTTTGAACACTAGTAAGGTAAATACATTGTTTGTTCTCTATCAAAGTCTTTCATTTGCTAACTATGCATATCAGTAGTTAGTGCCTTCGGTAGTTTGAATCTTTTATTTAGCTGGCAGTAGTGGCGCTCGCTGTATTGCTGTAGCTTGAGACCAATACGCTGAGAGGAAGGCATGATAAAATTCTCCTTCACTGTGACAATCGTGAATGACCGATCGCATTCTTACAGCTGGTTCATTCTCCAAGTAGCCACACATAAATTCTAACCTGTGTTCCAATGACCAGTTGGGAGGAAAACAATGAGAGAATTGATGAAGCCATGCTTGTGGATGAATGTCGTTGTCAGAATTCTTAAATGTTTTGAATTTACGTGTAGTAATGAATAGCTTATTGTCAAAATCATCGTGTCGGCGAGTCGCACATCGCTCATTGTTACTTCGTTTCGGCGGTTCCATCTCAAAATCCAATGCGCCTTGCCAATTTCTTTCATAATTTCCGAAGTGTCCTGTGTTATTATTTTGTGGTTGTTCCGTATTTCTATGTCCCTCTTCCCGTACTGGAGCGCGAGTGTCCTCTGAAATATGTAATTCTTGTATTACTTGTGCCAACTGATCTTGTACTTCCCGGATTTCTCTTTTGTACTGTGTATTGATTTGATTTTGATTTTGTTTGAATTTTCTACTTTGTTCATACTCTTCAGTATCCGTGAAGGCTACAGGTCTTGTGTCATTCAGATCATCATCTACCTTTGTAGATAAGTTAGTGAACTGATCTGAAAGTTCGGCTACTTTATCCGTTAGTGAAATTATTTCCTGTGTGCGTTTTTCTGAACCAAGTTTCAGAGTGTCCATTTGTGTTGAAATCGTATCTACTGTGTCCTTCAATTTTTCCTGAGTTTTTGCAAGTTGCGTAACCGAATCGGTAGATGCAACTGAGTCAATTTTAGCTTGCTAGGTGTGGTGATTTTCATGAACAATAGTTTGCAGTTCTTTTATAGCTGCTTCGTGATTCTGTAATGCATTTTCATGACGCGAAAAAATAGGTTGGAAATACTCACAAATTTTTGTTTTTACGTCATTACAGACTTTTTTACATTTCGATTCAATGTTATGTAACTCAGTAGTTAAATCTTCACGTGTTTGTTCAAGTGTGGTGTCTAACTTCCGAAGATTTTGTTCCATTGTGTCTAACTGTTGCTGTGTTTGTCTCTGGTATTGTTCCATTGTGTCTAACTTTTGAAGATTTTGTTCCATTGTGTCTAACTTTTGCTGTGTTTGTCTCTGATTTTGTTCCATTGTGTCTAACTTTTCAAGCTTTTGTCCAATTTGTTGCATTAATTGTAATGAAAATGCACTGGTGTCTGAAACATGTTCCTCAGTGCTTTTCGGCAGTGAATTTGCACCGGCAACATTCACATTTTGACAAGCGGAAAATGTGTCTTGACTTATTTGAGAAAACGGTGAGAACCCAAAACCTGAGTCTACATTATTTGCAATATTGTGTTCTGTCATTCCCGATTCCTGAGGTGAGCTGTTGCCGACCGATCGATCGCTAATGCTTCCCTGTTCACTACCTGTTTCACTGTCTACACCATTATTTGACACCCGCTCCATTTCCCTATGCACAGTTACCAAATTACTACTTTGAATATTAGTGGCGCTAACACACTGCTTTCGTCTTCACTGTCATTTCTCAGTTTACTTTGGAGCCTAGTATTACGTTTTTCACACGCCATTATTGTCACAATATTTCACACGACAACACAGAAAAACACAATTTGAAGAGCAACAATAAGAGAACACATTAACATAGCATTGAAAATAATATCTAGTTAATTGCAAGCGCAGCTGCGAAATACTTGGTGCAAATTTACATGCGTGCCACACCTGTTTTACTGTACAACAATGAAAGACTTCAACTACAAAGGAGGTTCGCTCTACAATTACGCGCTAGCAATAAACAAAATCTACACTAATTACACAAACTACAAGAAAAAATCAGAAGATTCCAGTGAGGTATCCTCGGCTAAGGGTCGACATATGAAACGTCCCCTTTGAACAATTATACATGACTGTGTTTAAACTGACACACAATATTTTTAGCGCAACGCAATCTGACTTTCAAAAATCCCTACAAAAGAATGGCCCTGACTAACACTAACCTATACCTTTCACAAATCACTTACCTCACAAAAATCCTCGTTACTCAAGCTACAGCAATACAGCGAGCGCCACTACTGCCAGCTAAATAAAAGATTCAAACTACCGAAGGCACTAACTACTGATATGCATAGTTAGCAAATGAAAGATTTTGATAGAGAACAAACAATGTATTTACCTTACTAGTGTTCAAAAATCATAATATATATAGCAGTTCATGACAACCAGTATTACAAATTTCAAAACTCCGCCATCTCTCTCCCCACATCCACCACTGCTGGCGGCTCACCTCCAACTGCTCAACGCTACGCGCTGTTAACAGCCAACAGCCCAACACTACAATAGCGAATATTACAGCAATGCCACCCAGCCACAGACTGCACACAGCACAGCCAGTGATTTTCATACAGAGCGCTACGTAACGTTGCCAATAAGAAAACATAAACAGCTTACTTACAACTTCTATTTGCGCGACAAACTGCGTAGAACCGCATCAAATTCTATACGTATACGTTGCTAAAATATCGATACTAAGAGACCAATTGGCCTTATATTTTATTTGCACCGTCTGTCAATTCATTTAAATGTGCCCAATGATGACAAAACTTTTATACGGAACTAAGCATTGCACGATTCCGCGTTTTCGGCCCACGACATGGACTGAGAATGGATGGTAGCTTTTTCCTCCACAATAATCTTCAGCAAGTATAAAAGCCTTACCCTATCACGCAATGGAGGATTTGCACTATTATTTCTTAGGAAAATAAAACCGTTAACATCATTCTTTTCCTAATTTGAAAAACGTGCTCTAATATGACTGTTGTTAGAAAAAAAGTATATTGGCTTCTGAATCCTAAACAGCTGGTGTAAATAGGGTCCCGATCGTATATCACAAAAGCACTACCTTCCATTTAGCACTGCCTGTCTGCGGAGACAGGAAAAGAGACATTTGTGACTCACTTTATTCATCCCCTTGAAATAGATGTTATTACTATGTTTTATGGTCAACAAGTTCTGAAAGAGCCAATGTACGTCAACAATCGTGGAATTTATGGGAAATGAGTAGCCAATTTTATTAATGTAAATTCTACTTAAAATTCAACATGATGCCACGTTAGTGCAGCCATATTTAAAGCATTCACTTTAGCAGTAACTGAAATTTGTGTATTAGATTATGAACTTTCATTTGCTAAAATTTACATCAGCGAGTCTGGAAACAAAGACTACCAATGCACAAGGTTCATATTCAGTTCTGTGTAAATGAATGATAAATGCATTTTGCCTTATAGCGAATCAGCGAAGTTCTCGTATTATGCAAGTACGATTCTTGACATCATAATTTTAACGCTAGTTAGTTTGCAATATATGACACAATAATTAGAATCTTGACTCGTCTGTACCTTAAACAAACTTCGAGTTACACTGAATAATGAATTCTAATATTCTAAATATGTCCAGCTCGACACTCACCCTATTATGACTGTTACTCAATTACAGCTCTATTTCTACTAAACAATATAAAAATCTTGCCTTGTCGTAGTAGCGTCGTCGAAAAAGCTGTGGCCAACAGCCTTACACAGTTTGTTCACATCCTTTAAATGTTTTAAACGCTGACCCCCATGACACTTTGCAGATCGCTTGTTACAACTGCAGCCATGGTCCACAAAATCTTACTGCTTCGTAAGTCCGCTACTTCAGTATTTGAGAGACGCTATAATAGCGTGTAAATCAACGCCACACCAATTTAGAAATGATCCGAAGTATAATTTACTACAGTTTAATTTTGTGTTTGTGGCCACATCAAAGCCTCGCTGATGCGCGCGTCACCAGCGAGCGGACCAAGGCAATCGTCCAGTCAAAACCCTTGGCCTTCGTGGCAACATGTATTTATTTTGAATTACTTATTATTTAAATCCTTGAAGTAATGCAGTCATTTACAATTATAAAACATCTTTTTCGTCTTATTACCTTAGCAAAATACTACTCATTTCGTAAGTTATAAGGACATTTATATTTCAGACACAGACATACGATATCAGGCGATCTATACGTACACAGAAAAATATTTTAAAATATTTATTATTTAATACGTTTAGTTTTGTTGTGCCTCGCGTTATACATTACGCTGCCATAGTCAAGTCACGTGCAGGCTAAGGTTCTATAGAATTTGAGCAGACTGGACCGATCTGTCCCCAGTTCTTACTGGTAATACGTTTAGTGCCTTCAGACTTCTGTATTTCAGATAACGGAGCTGTTGGAGCTACGTTAACTTCTGTTCAAAGACGAAGCCCAAAAATAGATATGAGATATTAGAATCCAACATGGTACCCCTCATCCGGAGTTTTGATTAAGAAAGACTGTCAGTACCAGTTAAAATACACAGAAACCGTTTTCTCATAGAATTTAAAACTATTCCTATCAGCCACATCCTCCAGCCTCTGAATCCTCAGCTATAGCTCACGTGTAGTATTTGTGAAACTGGATGAAAAACAAACTACCGCAAAGTCGTCCAAAAATGAGGAATATTTAATTGGGCTCCCTATCGTGCCATAGATACTACTGATAGCTATAACTGAGAGGGTAACACTCAGAACGCAACCGTGAGGAGCACCGTTCTGATGAGGGAATTGGTCGGAGCATGTAGCACAAACTGGATACCAAACGTATCGCTCAGCGAGGAGGAACCACAGCAATATGGAAAGACAGAAACAAAATTATCATTCTTGCAGCTGACGAACGACATTATGTTTCCAGGTGGTATAATGTGCATCGAGCGGGGTAGCACAGTAGTTATCAAACTGGACTCGCATTCTGGAGGACGACGGTTCAAACCCGCGTCCGGCCATCCTGATTTAATTTTACCGTGATCTCTCTAAATCACTTAAGTAAAACGTCGGTATGGTTCCTTCTAAAGGGCATGGCTGCTTTCCTTGTCCATGGTTCCCTAATCCGAGCTTGTGCTCCATAGAAATGACCTCGTTGTAGGCGGGTCGTTAAACACTACTTTCCTCCTCCTCCGATATCATATGCTTTCTCCAGATCGGAGGCGGTACCAATAAACTGCTGTTTGTGTAGGAATGATCCTTGTATCGGCCCTTCTAAATGAAGTAGATTCTCAAGTGTGGACGGTATTTCCAAACCCCGCACTGGAAACGGCTGATAAATCCTCCAGTATTGAAAGTCAACACCAGGCATCGGTTTATCATCTGCTCAAGGGTCTTTTCAATACAGCTAGTGAGAGCAACACTCCTTTAACTATCTGGAGGTAGCCTGTCCTTCCCTGGCTTCAAAAGTGGTATCAGAAACCCTCACGCCATAGGTCCGTATTGTAGCTTTCGGCCCAGTTTTGTTGAGGAGCCACAGAACTATTTGGGCTTCCATGTATAAGCATCGTCGCATGACACAATGTGGCTCACCGACAGTCATTCTTCCCACGCGCCATTCGCGAATGGAACAGTGTAGGGGCGATCAATTAGTGGTTGGAGAAGTACCCCCAACACACACCTTTAGGTGCTTGAGGAGGATTTATGTAGACGATGTAGAAGGTAGATGTGCTAGCATCTATACCTAGAATTTCCACTGAGGCGTGAGATTTGGCAACTGTTTGCTTTACGATGGTAGAGAACGAGGTTGCGAACACTGGAGGTGACCTAGCCTTGAAATACTTCTTTTTCTCCACGTATGGTAGCCATTTAGTGATCCGAAGTTTCTGATTCTTCCGTTCCTGGACATAGACAGCACATTTCTTTGTCCTTATGTATGTGCGCCTGAGAAATTAGAACAACAAGGTATTGGGCTGCATTTCCAGCCTGGATCATGAGCGCCTGAACCACATCTTCCACAGTTTGGTTTCCGTTTTCACGCTGATACATTGTGACCAAGAAGGCAGTGCTTCGGAATGGGGAGTCACGGACGCAGATGAACATGTAAGAAACCAGCCCTTATGATTTAGGTAATATAGATGAATTAAAGGTGAGGATTAAGGTAGATGTTTTCTCCTAGTCACCACCCGTTTTAACACATTTCTCATATAATTTCGCTTTTCGATTCCACTAAAGGATCATTGCGGTACATTTCATAACCTGTTAATACGTTTAAGAACTCCAGCAGTTCCCTCTACATCCTTTCCTGCATAGAGCGGGGATATTCTCTCGAATGTGCCCCCTCTCCTCTTCATAAAAATGACTACAGCATTATGCATTGGCATTGCTGTTTTACTGTTATTCATCATGACAATAGATGTGTCGGGAGGGCTTTCCACTCGAAGCTTTTTGTGGAGTGGAAGGAAAATCATCCAGTGCCCCCCCCCCCCCCCCCCGTCCCCCCATGCTAATGCCACCACCTTCCACTGGGACTTTGACAATAACTGTTAATGTGAGCCTCTTTGGTCCCACGTCATACCACATTCGACTGCCCAGACAGAACCCCACTTTTCTGAGTAAGCCTTATACAACTGAGGTGCGGTCGGTTCCCCAGAGGTGCCCCTAGGCGACTGCTCCACCCAATAGCCATGCACCTCATCGACACGCAACACACCATAAGGCTGCGTTTTTTCTTTTTTCTGTAGAAGTTTGTACAGCATTCGTGACGCAGGCAGTGAAGCCAAGATCCTCGCTCCCTGTGACACACTATTATTCACCCAAAAACCACTCGGTGATCGCAGAAGCATGCCCAGAGCTACTATCACAGAGGGCTGGTAGCGTTCACCAGTTACCAACTCAGGAAACCCTAGGTCACCCAGTGAATAAAGACTGAAATCTCTGTGGTGCCCGCCATTTGCCACGACACCAGGGACGCGTATTGCTTATCGAATGCTGTGGACGTGGCCAGCGTTACCTATCCGGGCAGGAATATGAGAAGTATCTTGCAGAAAGATACGGTAAAGCTTTCTCTGTGCAACAAAATTGTGTTACTTGTGAAAGTGGCTGTAATTTGCACAAGCTGAACGTGTATGGCATATATAAAGAACAACAAATATTAATATTAATTGATTATCACAAGCAATGTTGACTAGTAGCAGGGATATAAGCTATCAACTCCGTATTCATGGATATATATAAAGAACAACAAAGGTTAATATTAATTGATCATCACAAGAAATGTTGACTAGTAGCAGGGATATAAGCTATCAAATCCGTATTCATGAATCTTTCTATCGGAAACTCACTGTTGAATCCAAATTACTTTTAATAATTCTAAGTGGAAAAGACCGGGTGATTCAAAAAGAAAGCACCGATTTCAGGTGTTGATTACACACAGACTACAAAAAAATAGAAAAACATTGCGCATGTCACTGCATAGAGGAAGTTTCAAAGTTTTGACAATGCTGCGCTGTTGTTTGTTTGTAATAACATGGCGACTGCACTACAAGAGAAATAATTTTGTGTGTTAGGATTTATGGAAAGTCGATCCATTATACAAGCGCAAGGTGCATTCCGCGGTCGATTGAACAAGACGCCGCCTCTGCAGAAGCAGATTTATGACTTTTGTTGGAGGCTGGAAGCATATGGAAAGGGAAGAGGATTGGTAGGCCATGTACGTCCGACGAAAATCTCGAGCGTATCCAAACTGCGGTCACACTGAGCCCTCGGAAATCCACAAGGTGGGCAGGTCAGGAACTTTAACTTTATTAATCAATGGTGCGGCGTGTTCTGAAACGACGCCTACATAAGAAGCCTTACGAGCTGAAATTACTGCAGCAATAGCGTCTCGACGACCATAACATTAGGTACAAATTTTACATTTCAGTTCGCAAGGGTATGGTAGAGTACACTTATTCCGAACTGCTCATCTTTCCTGACGGATTGACGCTTCATCTATTAGGTAAAGAAAACCGTCTTAACATAACAATTTTTGGGTCACAAAATCCTGGCGTCGTCATCAAACGTGAAAGAGACTCACCGAAAATGCATGTGTTTGGGGCCGTTCCTGTTCACAAAGTTTATGGACTATTCTTTTTTGCAGAGGGGACAGGGATGTCATACAAGGACATGCCGCAAAACTAGTTGTTTCTAAACTTCATGCAGTTTCAGTAATTTCATATTTATGCATGACGGCACTCCGCCTCACTTTCACCTCGTCTTGCTGCGTTATCATAACAATACCATTCCACAACGTTGTATTGAGGTGGAAAACAGGTCCTTGCCCACCAGACCACACATCTTGTGATTTTCTTCGTGGGTGTAAATGAAATACAGAGTCTTTCTTCAGCCTACTGTAGCCATTCTTCAAGATCTGAGCCGGCCGGTGTGGCCGAGTCGTTCTAGGCGCTTCAGTCTGGAACCGCGCGAGCGCTACGGTCGCAGGTTCGAATCCTGCCTCGGACATGGATGTATGTGATGTCCTCAGGTTGGTTAGGTTTAAGTAGTTCTAAGTTCTAGGGGACTGATGACCTCAATTGTTAAGTCCCATAGTGCTCAGAGCCATTTCAACCATTTTTTTTTCAAGATCTGAGAAATCGAGTTGTTGAAGCTGTCGATTAAGTAAACAGGGACGTGTTGATGCGTCTGTGGAATGAAATGGACTACCACTTCGATGTTCATGGTGTTCATGTTGAGTGTATGGTATAGCTTCTGTACGAACATAAAACTCTGAACTTTGCTGTATCCAGCGACATTCGCAATATTTTCCTACGTTTCATAGTTTGTTTGTAATAAACAACTGAAATCTACTCTCTCTTTTTGAATCACCCTGTAATGTGGGGAAGGAAATGCGTTTGCTAATGATGTTTGTGATATGCCTTCGTTTTGAAGGGTGTATATGCTGATATAGATAAGAATTAAGGCTGGAGAGAACCACACGAAACACTTAATGTAATAGACAACGAGAGTGGTATGAAAGGCAATACTGGCGACCCACTTAAGAAAAGTAGGAAAAGGAATGAAACTGAAAAAGCTCTAGGTAGTTGAAGAAACTGCTTATGACCCTGGAAAAAAGTAGCTGCCTTTTCCATTAAGTGACATTCTTGAATATTGGAAGGGTACAGACATCCATACTATCCTAATGCATCAAATTTTACCCTCACGCGTCTCTGCTGTACCTTAGATCACAGATGGTGTGGGAATGCCACGTCAACTAGGGAGTGGTGTGTGTATTTGGTTCCTCCAGAGGATGAGGTACTTAGTTAATGTAAAGGTTCGGCTCATGGAGTGAATGAGTGCGAGTCGGGAGCGGAAACGATGGAGCAAATAGGGGCACAAAGTTTTTATTCTATATTAGTACCGTGCAATTTTGGACGGTATATTTCTCCTTAAGACAACCGAAAGGGATATTAAAGGTCAATGGGTAACTAAAGTGAGAATGTGAATAGTGTATGTGTGTTCATATACTCTTACAGGCCCGTACTGAACTATTTTGATATGGCCAATGCTACAACAGAACAATAGAATTTTACTTTGACGCATGAATGTCCTCCACATTCTTAAACCAATATTCAGTTACGCACTGAAAATGCGAGCTGTTTAAAAGTTATTTAATATTCAGTTAGATACGTAATTTTTGTCTCTCAAAGACATGTTCAGCCAACTTTATAGGAAGAATTACTGAACTGTCATAACATTACAATTATGGATTTGTGTGTATGAGACCTATTTTATACTCCTCGGTGAGAGAATGAATGCGTTGTCCGCAGCCTAAAATTTCACATGTACCTCTACGTTTGCAGATTCCTGAAAACAACTGTAAATCGAATTATTCAGCGAAGTGTCGATAGTACCATCATACTGTATGATAATAACTCCATATATAAACTGCAAAACATGAACTGAGGAGTACTGACACACCACTGGAAAGAATCAACGGACTGTTTCGTGTTGAAACAGGTACTTACGTTATAAATATGCAATGCAGGCTGTTGACCCCATCAACATATACTTGAAATTTTTTTATTCAGTGACCATCATTTCAGCAGTATTAAACATCACTGCATTATTTCACCATTGCTGCTGTTAAATGACATGCGAAAATAATGTCACTAGTGGTAAGAGCTTTAACACGTGCCAGTCACCACATCAAAGCCGTCGTCGTGTAAACAGAAATGAACATTAGTGCGCCATCCAATGAGCTGGTTAATACGAAAGCAAGCATGTCGGAAGCGCACGTGTACCGATATTGACAGCACAATCAGAAGCCGATAAACAATAGGGTTTATGTTTGACGAATCGTTCCTAATGTAGAGCACGTTTCCACGTGTCGGAAACTCCATGGCGATTGACAGTTAATCGACAAATGATGAACCTGTCGATAAACTCAGCTAACTGTAACAAAGAATTAACTCTGCTAAAAAGTCTGTCGTTTGCTCCAAGAGACAACAAATGCAAGAAGATCATTTGAAACGATTACTGCATTGACGAAAAGGATATTTTTATTTTAGAACCTTCAACATCGCAGCGCGTCAGCAATCGTTGGTTAATATCTTAAAAAACAAGAAACCCACCTGGATTGCGAAAAAAGTACCTAGTGTTAACGTAGGTTTCGGCGTAGATAACTACACCTTCTTCAGAAGAATTAAACCCACAAATGCCTAAGAAGATCTTTGTCAATGATCATGAACCCGCCTCGATTTCTAGTTTTTTAATATATTTTTATTTGTTTATTCATTGCAAATTTAAAGACTTGTTACTTGATGTTTTAAAACAGATCGTACACATTACAGTTTTCGTTCATCTGTTTTTTTTTTTGTTTTGCTTCTATCGGCAGCACTGGACATGTAATGAATTCTTTCTCAAATTAACAATAATTTGGGGTTGAAATATCAATAAAATATTGTTGTTTTGAGAAGAATGTAGAAAGATGCTAGGACACAGGAGAGATTTGTTAGAGCCACCATTGACTGTGACTGTCGGTGATTACCTCAAAATAGTTTCTTCGAGCTGTTGACCACCATTTAAAAAAATAATAGAAAAAAACAGTTTGTAGTTTGTAGGATGGAAATGCTATTGCTAAACCCATGCATTAACATTAGGTATTCATCCATGTACAACACTGAATGTTCTCAGCACCTTACACTACATTTACTCTAATAATCGCTATCTTTAAGTATCATTTGACTCATATGTGCTGTTTGTCAGTGCATTCTGGCATTTTATATGTGGTTCTTAATTCGAAGTGTCTTATTTACTGCTCATCCTATCATCCTCCCCCACCTCATCCTCTTAAGTGTCACTGTTGTCGCTGTCCCTGTGTACGTGGCTGTCCACCGTGTGGAAATTGTTCTTACGTTGCAAATAGGCATCTCTGTGTTCGTCGTGCCCGCAGGTGATCTTCATGTGTAGTATTTGAAATGCATTGAATTGCGCCCATTGTTCTTGCCATGTATATAAGTATTTCTGTTTCTGTGTATCTAAGTATAGGGTACGTCTATTGTTCGCGTATTGCCCACAGAAAAAATGTGTTCTGCGAAACCGTCTCTCCCGAATGCGGAGGTACGTGTCTGCCTCAGACCCATGCGCGCGTGGGATAAGATCCGTGTCACTTAAGAAATGTACCATATCGCGACTGAAATCTATATGTTTCATTTTCAACTGCTCCCATGTGTCAGGGAGGAAGTCGTACAGTCTACGTCTCACTTACATCCCACTCACCTTAGCATGTATCCAAACGACAGCTTTCAAGGTGATGTGTCGTCTGTATCGGTACACCAGTTGCTGAGTGTACCTCATCTAGATTCGCCATCTTTAGTAAGTACGTTGCAGCTCTGTATTTGGTCGTGATACCTGTTGGGTATATTCCGAGCACCATATTCAGCGCCTCCACTGAAGTGGCACCGAAGGTGTGAGTAGGACACTTCCCTGCTATCGTCTTACTGATGGTTTGGTGGTCACCAGGTTCAGTGTGTGTGACCACGTGCTAGCTGCGAAGCTGAGTTCTGATTCGAAGAGCGCACAGTCGTCTGTCCGTATTACTGGTAGAGATAGTCTATACCGTTTTGAATTTTGCTTCACCTGTTTAAGTAGTTTGTTTTTCCTACTTTGTCTGTGGTTTACCTTATGTGTACCTGTAAATTCAGTTTCTCATCTATGTGTACCCCAAGATAGAGTGTTACATATACTCGTTTGACTTTTGTGTCTCTTATTTTAACTGAAGGTTTACTTTGAATTGATCCTTCCAGTGACGTGTATGTTGCTATGTTTTCGGCTATCCTGGGTTTTTTATTGTGACACCATTGTGTAATTGCTTGTAGTACTCCACTTGCTTTCCATTCTAGCTGGCCTCTTTTGTTTGAGGTGGTTACAACTAATAGATCATCGGTGTAGGCGACAATTACGACTGATCTGTCATCCACATCTAGAAGTTTTAGGACGCGTTCGATTGTTAAGAAGATGGGGCCGCAGATCGACCCATGAGGACAGCTTCTGGTAATTCTTTCAATTACTTTCCGGCTGCCCATCTGCCATTCGACTACTGGGTCTTTAAATCAGTCTAGTAGATCGTTGTAAAGTGATTGCGGTAGTTCCAGATGTCTTAACCTTTGAAACCTTGCGGGCAATCAGAGGTTATCGAATACTCAGACAATGTCAATCAGTATTGTCTTATTTCTGTGTTGTGTTGTTAACTATGTACAGGACGTGGTTGATGGTATCATACATGGATTTGCCGGTTTTGAAGCCGAACTGGTGTTGGCTCATACCATTGAAAGCTCTGTGGGTTTGCAAACGCTTACACAGTTGCTTCTCCTGAATTTTGAATAGAGTATTTATTGGCAAATGGGACTGTAAGACTTAGGATCTGAAGGATCCCTGCATGATGATATCTTAATAATGACTTCTTTGGAGGTTTTCCATACTGCACGTAGCCTGAACAGCCGTAAGGAGTCGTTCAGTAACGTTCTTAGGAACGGGGTAATCTGTATGCCATTTTTAAAGTGTTTCCGGGTGGATATCGCCTGGTCCAAGTGTGTGTGTGTGTGTGTTTTTTTTCGGCTCTGAGAAGCGTAGAGCAACCTCTTCTTGCGCAGAAAAGGACAGGTGACAGGGGTAGTGTTGTATGGTATGTGTGGGTCCTTCCTTAGTGTTGTGTGATGCTGTGTGTCTGTATCGATGAGGTCGTCATATAGCAGTTTGTATAGCAAAAACACAGCTGTATTCCTTCATCCCCTCATCATCGTGCCGTCATCCTACCTTAGAGTTCCCAGAATTAATGTTGTTTTTATCTTCTCTGTCAGTATATTGTATCATTCTCCCCACATAGTTTCTGTCTTTGTGTTGCTACAAATCGCTCCCAGCGTTGTTCACGTGTTATGTGTGGGGTCTGTCTACAAAAGTCTTTTGCATGCCTCTATGCCTCAAGTCTTATGCGTTTGTCTCTTTTCGGATGCTTTTAGTTTGCGTCTGGCATTTTGTTTGAAACTCGTGAGTTCATTAGTCCATGGTTCTGGAGAGCGTTTTGTGTTCTTTGCCGTCGGTATTCATGTGCTTTGCGCATGTTTTATTACCTGTGTTAGTTAGTGTGCCTTGTTATCTATCCACCGTTGACGTTTTCTAGCTCGTGTTGTTGTATAATTTCTGTTAATTTCTTATAGTCTGCGTTGTGGAACAATAGCTGTCTGGTGGTGTAGTTTGATTGCTGTTTTGTGAATGTGTGATAGTGTATAGTTTATAACATAGTGCATAGTTTATAGCATTGTGGTCACTACTGGTTATATTGTCGTGTAGAGTCCAATTTGTTACGTATGCCTTTCCTGCATTATTTGCTAGCGTGAAGTCAATATTACTGCTTGTACCGTCGAACCCTGCACACGCTGGTATAGGTCTATCAGTGTTCATTAGATGTAACTGTGTCTCTCGTATCAGGTCGCTGATTATGCGTCCTCCGTCATGTGTTCTGTCTGAGTTTCTGCGGGTGAGTCTTAAATTAACGTCAGCACATACCACAAATTTGTTGCCTCTGGCAAACATGTGTCTCTGATGTGACATGCGTAAGATTGTATTTGGTGCCTACACTAGGTGTACATGAATGCGATACCCATGTAACCTTCCAATTGGTTGTCTCTGTGGTATCTAAATGTTGACTGCATAGCTGTGTAATCTTAATTACGTTATAAGTTCTGTTTAAAATTACTACAGCAGCCTCAGAGACATTGCTACCTCTCAATATGGAAGCATGTGATGATAGACATATTAGTCGCCTATCTAAGTTGTAAGTTTCTCGTAAGCACATGGTGTCTGCTTAAAGGGCTTGCGCTAATTTCAGGATTTCCGCGCTATCTGTAGTACTGTTTATTGTACTATGTTGTAACATATTCATCTTGCGTCTGTGTGTACCGGGGATTTTTACGTGTACAAAGAATATACTGCTTGTCTGTGTGTAATCGAGATATGTTCGTCAATATTATCTCTACATATTCTGTCTAAGTCGACTGGTTGGGTCTTGCGCTTGAGAACCTGGAGCATGAGATCGAGCAGCGGCTCTGCTGATGTAGTAACATTCTCTGTCCATAGAATTATTCTGTTCGTCCACTCTGCTTTTGGAAAACAGACAGACTCACCCTTAGGATGGTGAAATCTAAATAGTATCTAGTGCACTGTCTGCAATACATGTTTTTTCTATAGTTTACTTAAAGTAAATTAAAGTATAAATTATTATAAGTAGGTGTTGGTGCTGGTTTCTGTCGCGGTTTCTGAACTGGTGATGGATGGAGTGTAGTTTGCCGTTGGACGCTGATTGTGAGACACTTTAGAATCTTTATGTCATGTCACACGGTTACACTGCATTTGGCACATGCTTCTTCAATGCTTTTTGTCTTCGCATGTCTTTCACTGATGTGAGTGTTGCTAGCTGGTGTGGTGTTAACGTTGATGGTGATCCGTGTTGCACTGAATGCATATGTCGTGGTGTCTTTGCTGATGTTTGGAGTGTTGGTTATATCTAGATACACATTAACATCGTAGAAAATCTCGCATGTGTTTCCCTCAATGTCGTCGTCATGTAATTTTTCTACTGTTATCAGCCTGGGTTCGGCAGTTCAGGGTTTTTTATTAGTTTGTGCGTATGATTGTTTAAGCGTCGATTGATTAAGGTTCTATGTGTGTTTCTCCTCCTTGTTTCACTTTTCCGAGGTGGAGAGTCCCTCACATGACAAATTTAAATGGTTTGTTGTATTGTTCGTATCTTGTGCATGTGTAATGTGACGTACTTCGGTTTGATGAAATTGTGTATATCTGTGTCGGTTTCGTTTATACATTTTCATGTGTGTAATATGTGTAAGCTTACGTTCCAACTCATGTATCCTCTGTGTTATTCTTATCTGCAAGTTTATTCGGTGATGTATTTGCTTTTTGATTTGCTTTGTCACCTCGTAATCGACGGAGCCACTACTTGTTACGTCATGTACTCATTATAACATATTAAGATAGCTGTCCTGATACGTCAGTAGTTGTATTAGTGACGTCATGAATTCATTTTCGTCGTAATTCGCTTTCAGAAGACTCATTAGTCTTCTCCATAAAATTGGGGTAGAAGGAAACGACAGTTGTCTCCCATGAAGGAACACATATGGGACACAATCTCTTGAGCTACACAAACCCCTTCAGTGCGGAAATGTTTTCAGTCGAGCGGTGGAAACACCCATCTAGTCGTGTAGTAATTCTCTGGGTTACTCGCAGGATTACGTTGGATGATTCGATAAAAATTCCAAGCTCGTAACCATCGCCTTTGCCTTAGTGTTCGCCATTACCTCCCTCTTCATGGGCAGCACATTTGTTGTGGCTGTACCGTCTTCTTGGCCTCCGCCACCGTCATTTTTCGCGTCTCCACGACTATATGCGACCACTGTATTTGTCTCCCCTGCGCCGTTGTCACCGCTAATATCCTGCTAATATCCTGCCACTGGTCAGCGCCCCTAACGTGACTGGGGAGACAGCTGGGGCCAAAGAGTTATGCTGGCCCTGCAACGACCTCGTGACATCATATCAGTCGCCTTGCCTCCCACACTTCGCGGACGGTCGGCTCCGTGCAGGGCCCACGGGAAATCAGTTTGTAATTGAAAAGATACCTAGAAAAGGTCACGACAAAATTATGTCGTGTGCTGTCGGGAAATTGCATGCATTTAAAATGAAGTCAAGAATTATTAAACTCTTCTGAAATAGTGACTAGCTCCCCACCAGAGACTCGTAAGACCTGTAGTGTCACGTGCTGTGACTTACGCGCCACTGCCTGTCTTTCTCATGGGTCTGGGGAGACAACAGCGCAGTAGACTTCCGTTCTCCGTTGCGAAAGGGAGCGACCGCTATTTAATTTCTCAGTAGATTATTTCTCATACGGACGAAAAAAAATAGCTCTGGAACATTTTGAAACAGTATTGTTCCAATTAGTTAAGTTGAAAGCACTATACTCCAACAAAGCTTAAAACAGAAAGGGGACTGCCGAAATTAGCGCAAACGTTTCATCTACAACTACGTCTGCCTCTATATGACAACTGTGCAGTCCACAATTGAGAGCCTGACACAGGATTCATCGAACCAGTTTTACATTATCACTTCCCGCTTACACTCTCTAACAGCGAGCAGGAAAACCTTACGTGGGAGCTCTGATTTCTCTTATTTTATTACAATGATAATTTCGGCCTATGTAGGTGAGTGTCAACAAAATATTTTCGCTTTCGGAGGAGAAAGTTGCACATTGAAATTTTGTGAAAAGAGGTCACGGCAACGAAAAACAGCTCTTTCTTAATGATTCGCATCCCAACTCGCGTATCATATCCGTGACACTCTCTCGTTTATTTCGCAATAACATAAAAGGAGCTGCCCATCTTTGAACCTTTTGGTCGTCCTCCATGAATCCCATCTGGTACAGATGCCATGCTGCACTCTAACACTGTGGCAGAGAATGTATATGCGTTGTGTAGGTAGTCTCTCTCGTAAACTTGTTGCGTTTCCTAAATGTTCTGTAAATAAAACGGAGTCTTTGGTTTGCTTTCCCCATGTCATTATCTACGTCATAATTCCAGTTTAAGTTATTTGTAATTCCTACGTATTTAGCCGAATTCACAGCCTTTCGAACTGTGAAGACGTAAAGGAGTTAAAGACATAAGCTGAGAGTGGGCACTGATTTGTGTCAGTGGGGAAAGTTGAAAATTATGCTGAACTGGGATTCGAACCCGGGTATCCTGTTTATTACGCGGATGAACTGATCACTACGCCATTCGTACACAGTCGTCACCACAAACGCACGGACTACCCTAGGACTCCTCCCGTCGGACCTAGATCCTCATGTTATACCATACACTATTAATGTAGTGCCCCTGCTCATTAGCCCCACTACTCGTGACATCTCGCTTTTTTTCATAAGAGTTCGAGCTTGGTGTGCATCTACACCGAAGTGATAGCTATCCGTCATCGTCGCAATTATATGTACGTCATGTCTGTTCTTTCGGAGCTTTGTGATTCGAAATCACGAAGCCGGTCGCACAAGTGAGACGATACTCCACAGCCACACAGTTTGATTAGAATTTGCTTGTGAAAAACAATAAGAAAAGCCTTACGGAAATCAAGAAGTACGGAATGAATTTGAGATTCACTCTCGAAATAACTCATTACTTCGTCAGAACAAAGTGCTAGGTGGGTTGCACAGGACCGATATTTTCTAAATACCTGCAGACTGTGTGTCAATAGATCGTTTTGTCCGAGGTAATTCATAATTTTCGAACATAGCATATGTTCCAAAATACTACTGATAATCGCAGGCTGTGATACTGGCCTATAAATCGGTGGATTACTCCTGTTTCCAATTCTGAATATAGGTGTGATCTGTGCAACTTCCCAATGTTTAGGCATGGATATTTCGTCGAGCGAGCAGTTGTACAAGGTGACCCAAAAGTCCGTTAACATTTTGGAATTCAGTTCTTTACGGAATAATATACACACATCAAAAGACGTTTTGCACCACCTCGGTTCCAAGACTTCCGGAAACTGTACATAAAACTGGAACAGATATCAACATAATCATCATTTCCGCCCTTTTTATTGCTAATTAAAACCACACATTGCATGTTGTACCACCATACAGCGTACCCCTTCAGAGGTGGTAGTCCAGACTGTTGTACACACCGGTACCTTTAATACCCAGTTTCACGTCCTCTTGCGTTGATGCATGCCTGTATTCGTATTGGGACACTCTCCACAAGTTCATCAAGGTACTGTTGGTCCAGATTATCCCACTCCCCAGCGGTGATTCGGCGTAGATCCCTCAGAGTAATTTGTGGGTCACGTCGTCCATAGCCCTTTTTAATCTATCCCAGGCATGTTCGATAAGGTTCATGTCTGGAGAGCATGCTGTCCACTCTAGTCAAGCGATGTCGTTAACATGGAGGAAGTCATTCACAAGACGTGCACGATGGGGGAGCGAATTGTCGTCCACGAAGACGAATGCCTCGCCAATGTGCTGCCGATGTGGTCCCACTATCGGTCGGAGGATGGCATTCACATATCGTTGCCACCTCAAAACATCAGGGGACCTGCACTTTGCTGCATTCGCTGGACAGCGTGTCTAAGGCGTTCAACCAGACCGAGTGGCCTCCAAACACGTCTCCGACGGTTGTCTGGTTGAAGGCATGAGCGACACTCACCGGTGAAGAGAACGTGATGGTCGTTCTGAGGGGTCCATCCGGCATGTTGTTGGGCTCATCCGTACCGCGCTGCATGGTGTTGCGTTTGCAGAGATGGACCTCGCCATGGAGGTTGAGAGTGAAGTTGTGCATTAGGCAACCTATTGCGCACAGTTTAAGTCGTAACACGACGTCCTGTGGCTGCACGAAAATCATTATTCAACATGGTGGCGCTGCTGTCAGGGTGCGTTCGAGCCATAAAGCGTAGGTAGCTGTCACCCACTCTAGTAGTAACCCTTGGGCGGCCTGAGGGAGGCATATCATGGACCGTTCTTGTCTCTCTGTCTCTCGTCCATGTCCGAACAACATCGCTTTAGTTCACTCCGAGACGCCTGGACACTCCCCTTGTTGACGGCTCTTCCTGGCACGCGCGAAGCGCGGTATTGACCATCTAGGCATGGTTGAACTACAGACAACAAGAGCCGTGTACCTCCTTCCTGCTGGAATGACTGGAACTGATCGGCTGTCGGACCCCCTCCGTCTAACAGGCTCTGCTCATGCATGGTTCTTTACATCTGTCGGAGGGTTTAGTGACATCTCTGAACAGTCAAAGGGACTGTGCCTGTGATGCAATATCCACAGTCAACGTCTATCTGCAGAAGTTGTGGGAACCGGGGTGATGCAATTTTTTTTTTTTTGTGATGTGTGTAATTATAGATGTAAAACCTGACACACATGCTTGCAATGACATGGGGTTTACTGAAACAAAGAAAAATCACGAAATTACCAACAAATGATGCTTCATAAGATACAAAAGCAATAATTTCCTTCACAGTTGATTTTTAGCACAGAGGATGTTTTGTTTAACAGATGCTCAGCATGTCGGCCACCAGTCATCAACAGTATCTTTAGCTGAGAGACAATATTGTGAGCACCGCTGTACAGCATATTAGTACATAAGGTGAGATATTGCCAGCGTTGTTGCCTTTTAGAATCCCTAACGATGTCGGACGAGCAGCGTACACTTGTGACTTCAGGTAACCCAACAACCAATAATAACCCAGGTTGCAGTCTGGGACCTGGAAAGCCATGCGTGACAAGACTGGCGGCTTAGCACGCAATTCTCACCAGACTATGTGTGCAATAAATCTTTCATGCACGTCACAGTAGAGTGCCATCCTACGTGGTATTTGTACCTACCAGCAAGTGTTTATCACCCAGGCTAGGGAAGATGGTATTCCCTCTCTTTTTTTCTGTATTGATGTTTCATCCGCCATCGCCCTAAGGAGGCAGGGGGCCTGACAGCGGTACAGTCACCCGCTCTTCAGCCAGTAGAGACTATTCTCTCTCTTAAATGCTAAACACAAAGCAAGTAGACATATCGACCATGAATTTAAAATTATTTTAAGAAGTGAAGTTAATAAGAAAATGTAAGAAATTATACTGTCTGCATGAAAGAAGGCTTGAAAAACACTGAACACTACAGAAGAGACGCTGACCACTGAAAACGCAGCACTGTACACTTTCATCAAACTGGAGCCCTGCGGCTTCCTCTTTCACTACATCTCATTCTATACACGATTCTCATCCTGCTAGCATGCTGTCCAGCGCCATCTGCACTCGTTTTTGGTTTCAAATCAATCCCAATCGATTTCATGCATGTGTGTCAATTTGTACCTCTCTACCTACATTATTCCGTGAATTAGCTAATTTTTAACTGTTAACCGACTTTTGGGTCACGCTGAATATGACTGCTGCAACGTTAAGTGTACGGTCTCAACGACCTTCGTAGCTGCGTGTATTTACCACTTAAAATACCTGTCAGTTCAACGTGAATACCAATTTCCCCACTGTAATGTTTCACGTCAATAAAGTTAACAAAAAATGTTGTTGATACGTTGAGCAATACTAGCGTAGTCTATGGATTCTAAAAGATATGTAGTCCATATTTGATTTCTTCAGGCTAGATTGATAACAGTGGTCTATTCAACCGGAGAGGTAACGGGAGACTTGTGGTTCCTTGTAAATAATCTAAGTTTGTGGGGGACTGTTGACCTTACCTGTTTAGACCCCCTTAAACATCCCAACAACCACCACCACCATCTAAGTTTGGAGTTGGATTGGCCGTGCAGGCTGTCCAGGACCGCGTGGTTGGGAATTCCATGGTGATGCTGTGTCGATGAAGGAGACATGCCAGGAGTGCCAAAGATGGCGGACTCTGTGAAACTTTAATGGCAGACATTTCATAGTTCATATAGAAATTAGCAGTAGCAAGATGAATCATGATAGCTCAAAAAGAAACGTGTACATCACCATTATTTACACGACAATTCTGATGGTGTAATCAGATTTTCAGTATCTTTATTAGTTTAAAGTTAGTATCTAACGATGAATTATACAGGTAACACCCAGCAACGAATCTTCAAAATCTAAACGGTTCATCCGATTTTGTCGATCGACGTGTCTTTAGAAAGCTGTTAGTGTAAACCTAAATTGGTATAAATTACAGGCATGTAACTTGAATAGTACATGAGTTATTGGAGGTCAAAGTGGCTGATTACTAGCTATCGCGTCAGGTCATAAGTACTCCACAGTTACACGAAAAAACGGTAGCAGCATGCTTATAAATACATTTATTCATCTATATCTTTGTTTATATCCGACATATACTATCCATGAAGAAATTGGTTAAATATTTACTGTGTTTTGGAGAGCAGGAGTCATTAGGCTCCTGGACTACATTTTGTTTCTGTCCCGTTGATATATGTTTGTTTCATTTGTTTATGTGTTTAATAATATGTGTTAGAGCGTGTTTATGGTCCAGCCATAGGAATATTTATTTAATTTCAAGTTATTTAAATGAAAAACCAGTATTTCGAATGTGTTTCTTTATGTTTGTGAGTGTTCGTTGGCTTGGAGACAGGGCGGGAGCGATCTAGCCAGTCACAGCGATCGTTTCCAAAAAGAACACGTGGAGAGACGTATGGAGGTTGGGGAGGAGTATGGTTTCCTTACAGGACTGGAGTCGGTTGTAGACTGTACTAGGCCGGACACAGAGAGTGCTGGACGCGAAGGAGCGACGGGGAGTCGCGGGAAAGACTTGGACTGTGGAAGAGTTTGCGCGTGGTCGCGGGGGATAGAAATGGTTCGTAGTGCCGACTTGTGCACTTGTGACTCTGCAGTAAAGACGTAGTATGCGTTTAGAAGTGAATAGCTCACGAGCTATGTTCTTGTTCGTTACTATTTACGTGAAGTTCTAGAGGTTCAAAATGCCCGCATCTCGTGGTCGTGCGGTAGCGTTCTCGCTTCCCACGCCCGGGTTCCCGGGTTCGATTCCCGGCGGGGTTAGGGATTTTCTCTGCCTCGTGATGGCTGGGTGTTGTGTGATGTCCTTAGGTTAGTTAGGATTAAGTAGTTCTAAGTTCTAGGGGACTAATGACCTAAGATGTTAAGTCCCATAGTGCTCCGAGCCAGAGGTTCAAATGGCTTTGAGCACTCTGGGACTTAACATCTGAGGTCATCAGTCCCGCAGAACTTAGAACTACTTAAACCTAACTAACCTAAGGACATCACACACATCCATACCCGAGGCAGGATTCGAACCTGCGACCGTAGCAGTCACGCGGTTCCGGACTGAAGCGCCCAGAACCGCTCGGCCACTGCGGCCGGCTTACGTGAAGTGGGAATCTATTTTTCCCTGTTATTCAGCTTATATTTTACTTAACTGTTAGACCATCGACACCAACACTTGTTTTACAGTATTAAAGGGCATTCCTAAAGGTACTTCTGCTACCGTACTCATCATTTAAAGTCGTTAAAATAGTACCTGCCTAATTTATTTAATTGCAATCTTTCGTTTATAAATGTCTATGTTACATTCAAAATTCGCAATTGTCGAGTGATAGGAACCTTCAACCATTCGATTCATGAGTATATTCATATTTTATAGTGTAGAGTCATCAGTATTTGGCTTGTAATGCGGCAACTACGTATCCCAGCCCCTAGACAACCAGCCAACACTTAATACTTCATCTCTGAGTCTCTGGGTATATAATTGAGGGCCATCATTTCACCTTTTTTGTGCGGCTGATCCCGGCGTAGGTTCGAGTTCTCCCTCGGGCATGGGTGTGTGTGTTTGTCCTTAGGATAATTTAGGTTAAGTAGTGTGTAAGCTTAGGGACTGATGACCTTAGCAGTTAAGTCTCATAAGATTTCACACACATTTGAACATATGAACATTTCACATGCTTATTTTCGAAAGCCCGCTAGCCTTCCACAGAACCCTGATGAAGATGAAATTTATCTGTACTCAGTAACAATAAAATTACTTTTTTTTAATTTGTTAATAGGTAACGAGCTTAATAAGTGGTGTTACAGCACTGTTTAAAGCCATTGAGGAGATACCAGATTTTACCTTCACAAAATAAACATTCATAGTCGATTAATTTACTTCTATTCAACTTCGGGAGCCACCTCTTACTTGCTACAAGTGTAAGGTTAAGGTTAGGCGGTTTCTTATTCTATTACTGAACACAACTGTGCAAGCTGTAATGACATTGTTTAATATTGCGATTTTGTCACGGAAATACATTGTTTTACACTGTTTACAATGTGAAAATGTTAACCCTTTCGGGTTGCGAGGCCCGTATACGTGGCCCGATTGTCGCGTCACACATCCAGTGCTGTATCTAGGGGCTGAGAGTATGCTGAATGATAGTAATGAAGAGTGGAATGTAGACGAAGACGATTGTGAGGGGAGTGATCAGGAAGAAGTGATGATGACAAAAAAGATGATGAAGAGGAAAATGAAGAGGAAGAGGAAGAGGGAAATGAAGAAGACAATGAGGAAGAAAATGAAGAAAACGTCGTTGAAGAAAATTTAGAGGGTGGTGGTGATTTGAATGACAGCGGTGGTGCAAATAGTGGTGTTCCTCGGGCTGGTGGTATATTGACAGATGTTACAGGAAAAGGGGAGCTTTAGTGCCACAAAAGGAAAGAATTCCTGAAGCTGTGACAAATTGTAGGAGCTTCCTAGATTTTTTTCCAAATAGATTTTTCCGGTGAACTTTTGTATGACATTGTAGCCGAGACTAACCGATATGCCGGCGATGAAATTAAAAAAATGAGCTCCCTGACGCCCCGTTCGCAGTGGAAAGGTTGGCATGTTGTGACTTTTACGGGAATAAAAGCTTTTTTTGGGTACCATTCTCAACAAGGCAATGAATGAAAGAAGTGACATATAAGCCTGCTTTTCTACTGATTGAACAACAAAGCAGGACTTTTTTCCAGAAGTATTTCGCTGTGACCGATTTCTGCAACTTTACCAGTCAAGATGGCCTCCGAGTGAGACCACAGGGCCGGCTTGGATGGCCATGCGGTTCTAGGCGCTACAGTCTGGAACCGCGCGACCGCTACTGTCGCAGGTTCGATTCCTGCCTCGGGCAGGGATGTGTGTGATGTCCTTAGGTTAGTTAGGTTTAATTAGTTCTAAGTTCTAGGGGACTGATGACCTTCGTAGTTAAGTCCCATAGTGCTCAGAGCCATTTGAACCATTTGAACCTTTCAATAGAAGACAACTTAGGTTTGTATTTTCTTCGTCCGCTAAAATAGTGTCAAATTTAAATTTTGTTTGTTTTGTATACTTGCTGTAGTGTCCGTTCTTGTCACACAACTGAATATTAGCGTCCCAGCAGCGCCTGTTCCTGAAAAAACTTGTTCTTTAGCTGAAGTCCCGATAATCGCTACATAACCCGAAATTTTGCGTGACATAAACACAAAAAATTCTATTCAAGTTTTCTTCATAGTTCAAAATTCGTTTAAAAAAGACTGCTACTAGTTTCGTCAGTGTCTCTTGTCGCAATAAAAGTGTAATTAAACGTTTCTAAATCGTATTTGACTAACACATTTCGTACTGTATACTAGTTAGATGGACGCGATCTAGGCCTAAATTTTCCGAGTTACAAACGTTTAAAGACCTGACAAAACACGCCTGATGACGCGAATTCTCTAAATGCAGATTAATTACAGATTCATTCTTCTGTCATTGTATCCCTAAATCGGTACAGAAGAAGACCTTTGTTTCGTTTTTGTTGACACACAGCCAATCTCGCGTCCTTGACAAATTTAAAACATTCCTTAAACTTAATTATTCTTTCGGATCTGGCCATGAGTGAGAAATGTGGGAGCTGTTATAGGGTAGTAAGTAGAGGGATTTGTTGCCAATCTTGGAGTAAATATTTTCACTAGGGGGAATACAGTGGGGAGAATGTTGGGAGAAGAGGCTCTCTCCTGGAACTGAAGAGTATGCAGAAGGAACATTTTGATTGGGGAACAGGAAAAGAAAATCTGTGCACTTCAGGCACAGTTAGAGGAAGCAAGGAAGGAACTCATAAGGATCAAGGGAGATAGGGGGAGGAGGGTGGTTGGAAACTGGCAGCTAGTAGGAAGATAGGAAGAAGGAGAACGCGATCTGACAGTTTTATCATCAACACAAAAAACAGGTATTTACCACTGCCAGAGTTAAGTGGAGAAGAGCCTCAAGTAGAACGAGGAGCAGGAAATGTGTAGCACACTTCAACCGAGGCCAGGAAGCCTAGGAATGTACAAAGTGTTAGGAAGATGAAAGCACTGCTGCTAGGTAGTAACCATGGGCGAGGTGCAGGCCCTCAGTTACAGGGAAGTTTAGGGGCAGCCTACCAGGCCATCAGTATCTTCTAGCCAAATGCAGGACTAAGTCACGTGATAGAGGACCTACGGTCTTTATGTAAAGACTTTACAAAAGAGGACCATGTACTGATAGTGGGTGGGACGGGAAACAGTTAGGACAGGAATGGGGCATATGATATAGGTGGTAATCTGGCCAAGATAGCTTCCCTGACTCATGGCACCAACGTACACTTTGTTGAGCTGTTCCGGCGTCATGATCGACCACACCTTGATGGAGCTGTGAGGCGAATCAACGTGGGGTTAGGGAGGATCTGAGGACAGCCCACTTTGCTTAAGTTTCTCTGGTGCCCGTCGGGACTATCAACAGTTGGGGTTTCACTAGGCATGGCCTACACCTAAGCAGGACTGGAAAGGGAAGATTGGTACAGCTGATTCATGAAAGTATAGAGGGAGAATGTCGGGCCACACATGGTCAAATACCTGTTGTCATAGATAGGAAAAGTAGTTCTTTTTAGGGTAAATCCAGACAACAGGTTCCCCTGCCTAAAGAGTATCGCCAGCACTTTAAAAAATACTAAAACAATCACTCTCAAGACAGATTTTATCACATCAAACATCACATATACCAAATGTCACAAAGAGAAACAAACCATGGGAAAGAGTAACATTGGGGATTTCACAGACTTAACAATCCTCCATCAAAACATGCAATCAATAAAAAATAAAATACAACTACTAGAAATTGAGCTACAATCTTTGAACTGTACAGTAGGTTGTATTACTGAGCACTGGTGTAGAGACACAAAAATCCAACATGTGGCATTATCATTGTATGAAAAGGCAAACTCTTATGCAAAACTACTTCAAGGGGTGGAGGAGCATGCATTTATATGAGAAAAGGAACACAGTTCAAATCAAGACATGACCTCAGTACCGTAAGTGAAGACAAAAACTTCGAAATATCAGCTATTGAATTAACAGGGTTTGATATTACCAAGAAATTGATCATTTTGTGTGTGTATAGATCTCCCAGTGGTAGTGTGGACATTTTTTTCAATAAGTTAACAGAAGTTCTACATAAAGTCTCAAATACAAAGGTCAACGTAATTCTGTGAGGGGACCTTAACATCAACACTAACATCATGAATGAATCCAGCAGCACCTTCATAAAAATCCTCCAAAGTTTTGGCATGTCCCTATTGGTCACTAGTGCAACAAGGGTTATCACACCGACTTCATCAGTAATTGGCCATGTGGTCACAAATATGGACAGGCAAAAATGTGATGTAGCTGTAAAAGATCTCAGACTTCTGAGAAAATGAAGACCAATAAGACCCCACCCAAACAGTATTTTCTAAGGCCACTTGTGACGATGTCGATAAACATTGAAGGAATATCGAGAGACAAAGAAGTTTTATTATCTGGCTTGTGTAAAGAATATCAATGTGACTTCCTCCTGATTCAAGAAACTCATCGAGGCAGTACAAGATCCACACCCAAAATAGATGGAAAGAAGATGATCTTGGAGAAACCACATTAACGGTACGGTAGTGCCATCTTCGCCAGGCCAGGAATTAGAGTCACTTCTGCATCACTGACTGACAGGCAAGACATTGAGATATTAATCATTCGAACTCAGCAGTATAACGTTACCTCTGGGTACAAACCCCCAGATCAGATTTTGTCTTCACTGACCTGGAAATTTCACTTACCAACACTTTACTTTTGTATTGGGCGATTTCAACTGTCAGAGCACTACATGGGTCTATAAAGAAACTAACAGCAGCTGAGTGGAACTAGAGACCTGGGCTGAAGTACACGATCTACTGCTCATACATGACCCTAAACTGCCAAGCTCCTTTAATAGTGGCAGATGGAAGAAAGGGTACAATCCCAATAACATCTTTGCTAGCAAGAAACTCGCTGTCCAATGTGGAAAACTGATTGGGAAGCCAATTCCCCATACGCAGCATCGGCCCATAATTTGCACGGTCAATGCAGTTGTTAAGTTTGAACAAGTTCCTTTCAAAAGATGGTTCAACTTTAAGAAGGCCAATTGGAAGAAATTTAGAGAGCTCATTGACCTAGAAATAACAAAAAACCCCCCACAACATGAGATGTACGGCTCTTTTGTCAAACTCGTTCAGAAGGTGTCTAGGAAAACAATACCGCGAGGATGCAGAACACAGTATATTATGGGACTGTCTGAGGACGCAAAGCCACTACTGGAAATATACCAGAAGCTCTTCGATAACGACACATTTGATTATGAGACACTTCTAGCAGGCGATGAACTCGTGTCAGTCATAGCTGAGAACCGCAAAGCCAAATGGTGTGACCTCGTGGAGAACCTGGACATAAAAGTGAACAGTAGGCGGGCTTGGAAACTGTTAAACTACCTTAACGGTGACGCTACAAAGTCAAATGATAAATTTACTAACGTCACGGCAGACCAAGTCGCCACTACACTCTTTATGAATGGCAAAACTCATGGCAGAAAGTACCAGGAACCATTAGCACGTGATCGGGCAGAGGAAAATCATCACCTCAAGGGACCATTTACAATGTAAGAACTTACTGCAGCCATTTCCAGCTTGAAGATTAACAGAGCTCCTGGTATCGATGAACTTAGAGTCGAGCAATACCCTACAGTAATACCCTACAGTGGCTGCTAGATTTGATAAACGAATGTGTAGAGACGCTCCATATTCCAAAGATGTGGAGGAAAGCCCGAGTGGTTACACTTCTGAAACCAGGAAAGGACTCTGATAATCCAAAAAACTTCCGATCGGTGTCTCTTTTTAGTCACTGTTTAATGATCTTGGAACGCCTGACGCTAAGTCGCATAGAAAGCGTCTTGTAACAACAGATCATCCCACAGCAGGCAGGTTTCCTACCAGGCTAATCGTGCTGCGGTCAAGTCCTGAACCTGACCCAACATATTCAGGATGGGTTTGAAAGGAAAGAGATCACGGGAGTGGCATTCAGAGACCTCTCAGCTGCATATGATACTGAAAACCATCGGAGGCTCCTCAGGAAAGTATATAATGTGACAAGAGATTACCATTTAACATCACTGATAGATACTTTCCTGCATAATAGGAGATTTTTCGTCTGTCTCCAGGACAAGAAGAGCAGGTGGAGAAATCAGAGGAATGACCTACCTCAGGGAAGCGTCCTCGCCCCAGCTCTGTATAATATATATACAAAAGACCAACCAGTTCCAAACATCAAGCGCCAATTTATGTATGCCGATGACACTGCAGTTGCAGCCCAAGGTAACAATTTTATGGATGCAGAGGAGAAAATAACTAGTACCTTGAACGCTCTCTCTCAGTATTATGAGGCAAGCCATTTAAGGCCGAACCCTTCCAAGACGCAGGTCTGTGAATTCCATTTAAAAAACAAGGAGGCAAATCGTGAATTAAATGTAATATGGAGAGGTGAACGTCTCGAGCATTGTAAAACGCCCAAATATCTTGGTGTCACGTTGGATCGCACACGGAGCTATAAACATCACTGTAATGCCACGAGGGGAAAAGTCTCAGCTAGTAACAACATCATCAGGAAACTAACCAGCGGATCCTGGGGTGCAAACCCAAAAGTACGGAGAACTTCAGCCCTTGTGCTCAGTGTGTCAGCCGCAGAATACGCCGCTCCAGTATGGTCTGCATCAACACACGCGAGAAAAGTTGATGTCACGTTGAATGAAATGGCACGGATTGTTACCGGATGCTTGAGGCCAACCCCAGTGCACAAGATGTACTGAATCATGGGAATCGCACCGCCCAACATACGACGTGACATCGCTGCCGAAGCCGAAAAAACCAAGCAAGAAAAGGACATGCGTCACCCTTTATATGGACACCAGCCTGCTGACCGACGGCTTTGTTCGAGGAAGAGTTTGCCGTCACGTATCCGAGCCCTGGAAGGGTCGGCTGTAGAGAATCGTCTCAAAAGGTGGGAAATCGACCTGAGAAACCCCCATACAGATATAAAAGAAGATTTTGCGGCTGGTGGAGACCTACCATACACAGTCTGGAGAACCCTAAACCGTATGAGGGTAGAAGTGCCAAAGTGCAAGAGAAACCTGCAGCAATGGGGTTTCCTAAAAAAGAATGAGAACACTCTCTGTCTGTGTGGTTCTGTCCAGGATCCTCAACACCTGCTTATCTGTACATATTTAGACCAGCCCTGCACAATGAATGACTTATGGGAGGCAAATGACAAGGCCATATTGGCTGCTGATTTTTGGAAGTCTGAAGTCTAGTTCCGGACACGGAAAATAAGTAAGTAAGCAATTATGAAAGACAGCTTAATGAATTACCTGCATAAATATAATATTTTCAGCGAATCACAGTTTGGTTTCTGAAGTGGCAAAAATATGAAATCAGCCATAGAAGAATTCACAAAAGTTGTACTTGATGCTCTTGGTAAAGATGAGTGTGTCACAGGCATATTTCTGGATCTTTCTAAGGCGTTTGATACAATCGACCACAATATTCTATTAAATAAATTAGAAGCATTAGGAATAAGAGGGGTAGCTAACAACTGGTTTCGATCATACCTAACAGACAGCGTACAAAGAGCAGAGATAACACATACTTGAAATAGATATAAACATTTACTAAAACACTTATTAGAACCAAAATACATTAATATAGGGGTTCCGCAAGGTAGCATATTAGGACCAATACTGTTCCTGGTATTAATCAATGACTTTCCCAGTAGTGTTACGCATGGTGAAGAAATCCTCTTCGCTGATGAGAGCAATATTATAGTCAGTGAGAAAACAAGAGAACTCCTTGCTGGGAAAGCAAATGAAACTGTCAAGGAAGTTTATGATTGGTCAGTAACTAATAAAGTGACATTGAACATAAAGAAAACTAATGCCATGGAGTTCAGTTTGAAGAGGAAAAATGACAATGTTAAATTAAATGTACGAGGGTCACTCCAAAAGAATTCACTCTATTTTTTTTAATCCATCTTTTATTCTACATGTATGAAAGTTTTACAGTGTGTTGATACATCTTCTAGGAACAATATCTTCATTTCTCCGCATAATTTCCATCCCTCTCAACTGCCTTACGCCATCTTGGAGCCAGCGCCTGTATACCAGCAAGGTAAAATTCTGGACCAACCTGTTGGAGCCACTGTTTGGCAGCGTGCACAGGGGACTCATTATCTTCAAACCTTGTTCCACGAAGAGAGTCTTTCAGTTTCCCAAAGAGATGATAGTTACATTGAGCCAGGTCAGAACTGTAAGGGGGGTGCTTCAATGTTGTCCATTCGAGTTTTGTGATCGCTTCCACAGTTCTTTGACTGACATGTGGCCGTGCATTGTCGTGCAAGAGCCAAACATCCTGCTTTTGCCGATGTGGTATCCCTTGTTTTGCGAAACTTGTCCATCCGACCCTTCTCTTCATGTGTCTGAGTGCTTCAATAGGTGTTACTAAGTTGCAAAGTACCGAAAGGACTTGTAAAATGTGGTTGCCTATCGAAAAATTGATATGCCAAAGTTGTAAAGTTTGTTTTAAGCAGATTTTATGAAATTATATAGTTTATTGACATAAATCAAATTTTTCATCCCTCAAAATGGACTTTTATTTTTATTGCAATGGACGTCATATAAGAGATAAAACTGTATTTTATATGTCGTTTTAATGCTAAAACTTTAAAGAATAAGATACAACTGATTGTAACATGTTTAATTCAATGCATCACCTCTCAACTAAAATAAATCAAAAAACTAAATTTTTCCTGAATGAGATTTTCACTCCGCAGCGGAGTGTGCGCTGATATGAAACTTCCTGGCAGATTAAAACTGTTTGCCCGACCGAGACTCGAACTCGGGGTCTTTGCCTTTCGCGGGCAAGTGCTCTACCAACTGAGCTACCGAAGCACGACTCATGCCCGGTACCCAAAGCTTTACTTCTGCCAGTATCTCGTCTCCTACCTTCCAAACTTTACAGAAGCTCTCCTGCGAACCGTGCAGAACTAGCACTCCTGAAAGAAAGGATATAGCGGAGACATGGCTTAGCCACAGCCTGGGGGATGTTTCCAGAATGAGATTTTCACTCCGCAGCGGAGTGTGCGCTGATATGAAACTTCCTGGCAGATTAAAACTGTGTGCCCGACCGAGACTCGAACTCGGGATCTTTGCCTTTCGCGGGCAAATGCTCTACCAACTGAGCTACCGAAGCACGACTCATGCCCGGTACCCAAAGCTTTACTTCTGCCAGTATCTCGTCTCCTACCTTCCAAACTTTACAGAAGCTCTCCTGCGAACCTTGCAGAACTAGCACTCCTGAAAGAAAGGATATAGCGGAGACATGGCTTAGCCACAGCCTGGGGGATGTTTCCAGAATGAGATTTTCACTCCGCAGCGGAGTGTGCGCTGATATGAAACTTCCTGGCAGATTAAAACTGTGTGCCCGACCGAGCCTCGAAATCGGGATCTTTGCCTTTCGCGGGCAAGGGCTCTACCAACTGAGCTACCGAAGCACGACTCATGCCCGGTACCCAAAGCTTTACTTCTGCCAGTATCTCGTCTCCTACCTTCCAAACTTTACAGAAGCTCTCCTGCGAACCTTGCAGAACTAGCACTCCTGAAAGAAAGGATATAGCGGAGACATGGCTTAGCCACAGCCTGGGGGATGTTTCCAGGATGAGATTTTCACTCCGCAGCGGAGTGTGCGCTGATATGAAACTTCCTGGCAGATTAAAACTGTGTGCCCGACCGAGACTCGAACTCGGGATCTTTGCCTTTCGCGGGCAAGTGCTCTACCAACTGAGCTACCGAAGCACGACTCATGCCTGGTACCCAAAGCTTTACTTCTGCCAGTATCTCGTCTCCTACCTTCCAAACTTTACAGAAGCTCTCCTGCGAACCTTGCAGAACTAGCACTCCTGAAAGAAAGGATATAGCGGAGACATGGCTTAGCCACAGCCTGGGGGATGTTTCCAGAATGAGATTTTCACTCCGCAGCGGAGTGTGCGCTGATATGAAACTTCCTGGCAGATTAAAACTGTGTTCCCGACCGAGACTCGAACTCGGGATCTTTGCCTTTCGCGGGCAAGTGCTCTACCAACTGAGCTACCGAAGCACGACTCATGCCCGGTACCCAAAGCTTTACTTTCCTTTTTTTCTATTATAACACCACAGGCAAGGCAAAAAGTGCCCAATGTGGAATAATGAAAATGGTATGCGGGTAAAGAGCGTGTTTTAAGCTTCATTTACAAAAAACTACACCGATAAGTCAAAAACTGTAGATTTTATAAGCGACGAAAGAAACCTAAGGGATATGGAGCCCGCACAGCGACGCCGAATTGCTCTGCTTTGGGGAAACGCGCTCCGTCCCAAAAGGGTTAAGAAAGTTTTCAAAATGACACATTTTTTTACTGCAATTGATTATTTTAGGCCTTGGTCATAGCCTTCGATGAGACACCGACATAGAAAGTATTTCGCCAACGTGTTAACTTATACTTTTATTGGAATGAATAGTTTTTTAAATTGATTAGTATGTATTTTACACTATTGACTACCTTTTATCAAATGGATTTCACACCATTTATTCGGTCCCTAACCATTTCTTTCGTGGTGTTAGGAACGAAGTTGTCTAAGTAAATTACGCCACTGTTACTTTAGTATGACGACAGTACAGAATTTTGCAAACGTAACTCTAGTCTACCTTGCCCACCGTTCACTACTAGTAAACAATGAAGTTTACCTAACATATGTCTGATTGGCAAAGCGGATTTTCTCCTTTTTATAGTTCCTTATTTTAAAAAAAATTACAATGTTACACGCCCTTATAATTAACCATTAGAATAACGGCTTGTCGCTTAAGCTTTTATATATTCCCATTTTTAATACCTGATATTAACCTATAATAATACGATTGTGCATGTACAGCTTCATTTGTATTTAGTGATAACACGTAAATGGCTAACGTCCAGAGTGATGGCATTTTAACAGAAATGACCAAAAATGTAATTACTTTCATTAAAATTGTCAATTATGTATTACGGTTATAATAGAATTGTTTTGCTAGCCGGCCGGTGTGGCCGTGCGGTTCTAAGCACTTCAGTTTGGAACCGCGTGATCGCTACGGTCGCAGGTTCGAATCCTGCCTCGGGCATGGATGTGTGTGATGTCCTTAGGTCAGTTAGGATTAAGTAGTTCTAAGTTCTAGGGGACTTATGACCACAGATGTTATGTCCCATAGTGCTCAGAGCCATTTTTGAATTGTTTTGCATAATAACTCAAAAATTACTGTTGTTGCAGTGGTTGTTTATATATGGTATGTTTTACTTAGGGCCTGAAGATGATGTTGTAACAACATCGAAACTAGTTGCCAATAAAACCAACACCTTAATACAGCTGGAGGAATTTTGTCACTTTTTAACATATATTATACTAGCTGACGTCCAAAGTCGTCCGTTTCAATTATAGATATACGAACATTTATTATGCTGCTTGCTACAATACAAACGACTGAGGGTTCCCAAATGTTTCATCGTTCGTTCAACTGGGTTGACGCTTGGCTTGTACCTGGAAACATAAATAGACTTAATTTTATGTCGTCGTTGCGTGTTTCGCCATTGAGCTGAACGATATTGTTGTCCACCGTCCGATAGCATTTTATCGACCCTACCAACTCGTCGAAGGAAATCTCGTGTCAGCGCTTTGCTTATGCTCCTCCCCGTTGCTTTCTTCAAGGGTGTAAACGTGAAGAATTTTTCAGTTGCTGGAACTCCTGTTATGCTTGGGCATCCCACACCAAGGGCATATTTTTGCTAGTTAACGCACATAAACGTGGGGTAGCAAGGGATTCTGACGAAATGAATCTTTTACAAAGGTTAATGAGTCCCAAGAACCCAAGCAACGTCTTTCCATTATATGGCATGCCTATGTTCTGTATGGCTTGCAGTTTGTTAGGATTAGGTTCAATTCCCTGTTCAGTGATAAGATGGCCTAAAAATTCGACCTTTTTGTTCCAAAACTGGATTTAATTATGTTTAAGGTTACTCCATATTCTTTTAACGCCTTTACCAATTTGTCATGCACCTCATTAAGGAGTTGCCATGATGGCTCTGCTACTAAAATCTCATCAACATAACAGGTGAGACGCTGTTGGAGTTCTTTGTCCAACACAGTCCCTAAACCTCTTGTAAAAGCAGCAGAGGATATGTTCAGTCCGAAAGAGAGCCTTTTGAATTGATAACTTCGTCCAAATGCGATAAAAGTTGTATACTTTCTACATTCAGGTGTTAGTTCTTTTTGCCAAAAACTAGCTCTCAAATCAAGGGAAGAGAAAATCTTAACTCCAAAGAACTTTTGTGACAGCTCTTCCAATTTTTCTGGGCGATCGTTCTCAGGAATGATAATGGAGTTTATCTGTCTTGCATCTATGACTAACGTAGTACCGCCATCCTTCTTATCTACAATTCCCAAGGGATTGTTGTATGTTGAGGTTGAAGTTTCAACAATGTCGTCTTCTACCATCTTATGTAATTCTAAAAATACTTGTCTTCGGTAACACAGTGGAATAGTGTAAGGCGGTACTCTAAATGGCTTGTGTTCTTTAACCTGGAATTCGTATTGAAAATTCTTAATGGCACCGGGTTTTGTAGAAACACCTCAGCTTATTGTCGTAATACTCTTTCTAATTCGGCATTGTCAGTATCTGAAATATCCCTCACTTGTCGCAACTTATCGATCTCTTGATGAATTTCCACCATTACCTCGTCACCTACTGGTATTGTTTCTTTCGCCCTCCTATATCGTGGATGTCCCTCGTTCGATTGATACAGATCCAGTTGCATAGTCAATTATTTGTAAGCCCCTGGCATCTCTTTATGTCTGAGTTTCTCTTCAAAATTAAGACGCACTTTCCCGAGCATCATATACCCTTCGTCCGTATTGAGTGTAACTCGTTTTTGCCCCATGAAATCGGCTCCAGTGATTATGGGTACTGAAAGTTTCGGCACATTTACTATGTTCGCTTCTATTTCGTGCCCCTGATATGAAAAGGTTACACGCGTTTGCGTACTAATTACTGATGACGCACCCATGATCGGTCCTTTGACTTTAACACGTTTTGTCCGTAACACAGGTAGTGCCTGTTCAGCGCTACATTTCTGAAAATGTTCTTCCGAAATCGCAATCATTTCGCTACCCGCATCAAGAATGGCGTCTAAAAACGTGCCACCTGCCTCAATCCGAACGATCAGTTGCTCCTCATGAGGAGATTTAGTTTCATTTTCATGTATTAATGCCGCCTCGATGGAACCATAGGTTAACCTGTCAATGTGTTGGGCCTGCCTTTCCCACTGGCTTATTACCGTTACTTTTTTCTCCTCATTGCTTTTAACACCTGCCATCTGAATGCTTTTGGGTGAAGTTATTTGCCCATAACCTTTATTTAACGCCTCTATAGCTTCTTTATATGTCCCTGTCCTATATGTGTCATCAGCCTTAGGTACCACTATTGGTGTTGCAATGGTACATTATCCTCTGGGCATACTATTTCTCTCTCCGTTTTGTATAGCTGAGCTACACCTTTTACAGTCGGGTCATCATCAGGTTTTGTACTACTGTGTACATTCACCGTTAATAACTCCTGTTCCCCATCATCGCTCGAGTCCCAGACAATTGAATCCCAGAATGCTGGTGTTTGTATCTGATCTCCCCCTAAGCCTACTTCTGAATCTTGTTGATTAAAACTAAGTCTATTCACATGTTTAATTATATAAATAACTTCACTGTTCGAATGAATCACTTGTGACAGGTCATCGTACCGTTCACCTCGTCAATTCTGTCTTTCACGTGGGTTTGGTGGCCTGAACTCGACTTCCTGTACCAGTTCATTCCGCTTGTTTTGTCCTGCTGAAGCTTCTTTTTCCCAACCTTTCTGTGTTCTGGCCATTCCATTTCCACCTGAATAACTTGGACTTTGTTGTTGAAAACCTCTAAACCTTCCGGCTTCATTTACACGGGGATTATATCTCGGATCGTAGTTACCACCGTGGGGATTATATCTCGGATCATAGTTACCACCGTTATTTCTAGGACCAAACCTGCTATTGTAATTCCACGGCCCACCAAAACCATAATTATTGTTCGTCCTCTGTGCGTTTCCAAAACCATAGTTATTATTGTTATTCCATGGGCGATTGCCACTCCTCCCAAAACGATTACCTTTTCCTACGCTATCATTGACGTTGTGATTATTATTAACGCCTCCTCGGTTGCTGTTATTCCCCCTACCATTTTTTTCTCTAACTGCTCGTTGTTTCACACGTCATCTTCACTGAAAATGAATTCAAGTTCTCTTAATATTCCTTTAAATGCTTGTATGTTACCTCCTGCCCTACCAACCAATGACTGCTGGTAACGTAACGGTAACTTCATTGTGCACATTCGTATCAGTTGCCAACAGTGCTTGGCTTATCTAAACACTGATTCTTTTTTGTTATTTCTTCGAAAAATCTCACTGGTTTCTATCCTCCTGAATTTTCAAATAACTCTTTCTGTAAAAATTCATACTTTTCTCTATTTTGGGTTTCCGTGGACCAGTACCGCTCCAAGAAGGCAGATTTAAATTGCTCATATGATTGACAGTTTACAGCCACTCTTTGTATGGTTTCCACTTTTGCGCCATCCATATGCCCACAAATGAAGTCAAGTTTATGTCTAATTGGCCAATGCTCTGGTAAACCGATCTGGAACTGATTTATAGACGTGCGTGGGTGTAATCCGTTGCCGCTTTCTTTGTAATGTTGGAATATTCTGACTGTCGAAAAATGATCGTTTTCAAATTTTTCTCTTCTACCATACAGCGTTTGTGTTTTCAGAACATTATCCGTTCCCTTCAACTGTGTCATGTTTCCTTTTAGTCATTTTACCACATTTGGTTCTTGAGATGACATATTTACGTCCCATCTACCATCGTATGAACGCAGTGGTGTGCAGTTATCTAAACCGTACCGTTCCTCGTGTATCGGACCGACGGATTCGTTTACATTTCCCGTTACTGGTTCAGTGTTTTGCCTTCCCATTTGATCCATATTGCCTGTTGTACTGTAACTTGGAAATTGCGGAATTGGTACATGTGTCGCCGTAATTTGCTCTGTTCTCACGTCACACGTGCACGTTCGGAGGGTCGGCTGCCGCCCTGTTGGAATGCGCACGTTTACCGTTTCTCGCTACATTGTCAGCTGTGACAGCACATTACCTGCTTGGCTCACCTGTGTTAACTGTTCTTTTCTTATATGCCCTGTTTCGTTTCGGTAATTATTGCCGCAGCCTGTTGTAGATGTACGACTGGAATTTCGTGACGTTTTTGTGTTTCCGCTACTTCTACGGAAGACTGCACAACTGACGTGTTTACTTCTCGATTTCTGTCCATCACTATGTCGTATGGTATCACTGATTCCGTTGCCTAGCTACTGCTATCGGTACGATTCTCATTACGCAGTTTCAGTTCTGTACGAAGCTGTTCATACTGTTTCTGATGTTTCGAGACTATGTTTTCAGTGTGTGTGTCGGATCTTTTTAATGCGGCTTGCATGACACGTTTTCTGACATTGAACTCTTCCATGGTTTGTTGTGCCTTACCAGACGTCTTAGGTGCTAAGTTGTTTAACATTAGACACTGCATCCTGCACCTGGTCTACGTCACAACGCATCTTTTTCTGGTCAGCAGTTAACGATTGCATAAGCTCGCGCTAGTCTCTCGCCTGTCTCCGGATTTCAGTAAATTGTTCATTGACTTCTATTCGTAGTTTTTGTTGATCTTCGCGGACTTTCTCCGACCTATAATAGGTTTCAAATTGGAGACCATTCAAGGCAGCATTTGTCTCTGTTTTTAATATCGCCGTTTCGGTTTTTAAATTCGTCGTTTCTGTTTTTAAATCTGTTAACCATCCATTTGTTTCTGTTTACAAATCTACTAACCCTGCATCTGTTGCAGGTTTTAAATTCGCTGTTTCTCTTTTCAGGTCAGCTAACCCTGCATTTGTCTGCTTTACGACCATAGTCAGTTGTTTCAATATTGCGAACACACTGTCTGACTCTTCGCCATCGACACCTATCACTATTTGATGTAAATTTTGCCGTTAGCGTCTTTCACGTGGCGTCTCACCGACTTCTGTACGTAGTGCAGATGAACTTCCACGCATTCTTTCTGTTGGAAACTGTCCCTTATGATTTAGAATCAAAATATGTTCTTCAATGTACTGAATTTGTTCGATTCTACTTCTGACCTACTAGCTCCATCATTTGTTACTTTTTGTGAATTCTCAGACTGTGATACCAGTCGCGAAACTACCACCAATATCTCTGCACTATCACTACGTTCTGTTCCGTGACTCGCACTCGATACTTTTTGTTCTACATCAATCTCAACCTTGTCAAAATCTTGAGTTTACCCTTATGCGATAATCTCCGTTCTTGCGCCATCTCCGACCGTCTGACTAAAATCTGTCTTTCTCGAAATGCGCGAGCTTGCGCTCTCGTCAACATCATGTTATATGATCTTACACGTCACCAAAATATCATAGAAAGTTTCTTAGTCTATTTACACATCATTATCAACGCCATTCACTGTTTGTAGAATTTCACCTCAACTCAACAACGCCGTGAAAAACTTCACGCGCGCCAACAAGTTCATGCACAAGCTATTTTTACACCAAAATAAACATTATCTCATTTATTAATGCAACTTTTCTACACTTTGGATCACACATTTACTGTATTCTGATCACTATACATTTATATACATTTGGTAACCTCGTAACAGAAATAACAAGACAAAAAATTTCTTTTCTCAGTTAACAAATTTTAATTTTCTTTTCTAAGTTGACTAATTGCCATCCAGGCAGACCAATTGCCATCCTGGGAGGGGCCATTTGTAAGGTTATGGTTAGGTGGTTTCTTAGTCTATGACTGAGCACAACTGTGCAAGCTGTAATGACATTGTTAAATATTGCAATTTTGTCACAGAAATACATGCTTTTACACAGTTTACAATGTGACATTGTTAAGATAGTTGTCAAAGTGACAAACCTCGGTCTCTAAAACTGAACTAATCCTAAACACAACAGTCTTAAATTATAACTCTCAGAAAGCTAAATATTCTTAAACACAAAAATATTAAATTTTAACTGGAAGTTTCTTCACAAAATTATTCTTACGATTACATTATGATGTTGGCTAGTGCTACAATAAATCATCCAATTCTGGTTCAAAGTTTAGTAATATTCCTAGGATGACAAACAAGTCTACAGAGGATGGTTAGTATTTTGTGACAAGCTGTGCAAAAATTACCCAAGGTTGCTCGAGTTTACAGTGGACACAAGCTGGTGAACCATCAAGTTTACGCCTCTGGACACGTATTTACCTTAGCTGTGACGAGTCATCAACTGCATAGCTTCTCTCGCCCACTGAAACTCCTAAAAAATCTAACTAAGCGTTCGCCGAATTTTCCAGCAGAAACTCTCCTTATGTTTCTCAATATGTGACAAAACATTAACTCGTCCCTAGTTTCAGACCATGGAGATATACATGCACATGGCTGAAGCAGGGTGCATATTATAATGCCCTCTCAGTTCTCGCAAGAACAATTGACTAACTGGCTGGATCGTTTCTCCACAGTTGGAGCTCAACGACGCTATAGCTAATTTCTAACTGGAGGTCAGCCGCTGTGAACACAGTCTTCACACAAATTTCTCCTCTGTGTCGTGCAGGGCGTTATGCACTCCGTTCTGCACTTGACGCCAGTTCAGAGACGAGTCCCTAGAAAATTTCGCTCTCGTCTTTCTCGTAGCCGTACTCTCTCCCCACCTGGATTCTTTCGTTCTCCACGTCGTGGCTTTTTTCATCCAATAGGAGTGTTCCTCTTATTTTGTGGAAACTCTCTCTACCAATTGCAAGGGTCCTACCATTAAGCTGCATCAAAATCTCGCCACTTTAGTCCTCCCCTGTGCGTTTCCACCAATCAGACACTTTGTGCCTGCTCCAGATATCGAAAAAGCTACATATGTCTATCACGTGTGTACCACTTGCAGTTCACTCAATCGAATGGGTGACTGGTTTTCTTAGTATCCCTTTGGAATTCTGAAATTCAGTTTTCTAAAGCTTCTTTTTGTCGTACTTCCGGCGGTCCATTACTCACCCAGCAGTATGTGTCACCTGTCCGGTCGCTGACACGCTGCAGGACGCGCCCCCTTATGTAGTGCCTCCTGGGATGCGGTCTCTGCATCTGCCTGTGCTGGCTTCCCCGTAAAAAGTTTCCTCTCGCTGCTTGTTTCACCTTCTGCTCATTGACATGCATTATATAGGAGTGGTGTGTTAATACCGTCGATTTAGTGTCATCCCTTTTGCATTACATACTTATAGGCAAATCTACTCCTTACCACCGAAGTGTCATATTCACCTTCCCGTTTCAATGTATAAAACTCTCATGTAAGGTGCGAAAGTGACCACCATTTAGTCTACCTCCTTACACATGGAAACTGCCAGAATATTGCATCTTTGAAGTCACAGTGACTAGTGATCTCTTAAAAAAGGTAATTGAAGAACCGAAAGGATGTGCAATATGAAGTGTAGTTGTGATTGTAACACTGGAGTCAAGGGAGCAGTTATTGATGGAGAACTATGAGTAAATGTTTTTTCAACATCACCTGAGGTGATTTAATATAGTAAGTGTTTCTGATTTTTAGGCAGGAATTCAAACACGTTCCTTCTTCATCGGTTTCCATTGCCATCACCAATGCTCCAACTCAGTATATGTATATTCTCTGGTAGTTGCTATCCAGCTGTACTTATAAAGCGTACAAGGTTTTGTAGGACTCCTTCATGTTACCCCATGGCCCTTCCTTTTTTTAAATTTTTTTATGCGTTGGTAAGTGAAACAGCTGCCATAAAATCTATTTCGTTTGATCTGCTCGTAGCTGGCTTGCTCCTTATGTTCTGCATAGTATTCCAGCGTCCTTAAAATAACAGTTTTTGCACATTCGCTGTCTTCGCACTCCTTCTGCATTATCCTTAGAGAAGTATCATGTCTAGTGTATCTTAGTTTATGAAAGATATTTTTTTTTCACACGTGAAATACGCAGAATGAAGCTACGTCTAAGCTGTGTTTGTACCAGTATCGGGATGGTGCAGCACCTTGTTTCCTTCTTATCCAACGAGACATACTTCCCTATTTGTATGTGAAACAACAGATTCTTCATAACACAGTAATTGGTTTCATATTCAAAGAAGATACATCATAAATTATAAATACCGTAGTTTTTCCGAATATACTAACTGAATTTTGCAGAGTGAAACGCCAATGTATTTATCACTTCTAGTACTGCGATACTTGGAAATTTGTGGGAAGGACTATGGGACCAAACTGCTGAGGTCATCAGTCCCTACGCTTACACGCTAATTAATCTAACTTAAACTCACGCTAAGGACAACACACACACCCATACCTGAGGGAGGACTCGAACCTCCGACGGGGGGAGCCGCGCGAAACTGCGAAACTGGCGGCAAAAATTACTATATATGCATGTAAAAACGCCAAGTTCATAACGATAGCACGGTAAGCAATAGAATTAAAAATTTAATATTCGTAATTTAGTAATTATTTTTTACAAAATATATGGAAAAAATACCTACAATAAATTAAAAATTTTGGCGGATATTTGACAGGCACTTTGTGAAGTCAGATCTATAACAAAACGTACTGAACTTCTGGTTGCATATAAAGGATGTTAGTGGCACCAAAGTTAATATGTGTAACATAACGTATATACCGACAGGCTATCAGCCAACGTAAGTGTTTGGACTCTTGGAGTGACAAGATTTGGCTCGGCCGAGGCTCCAGGGCGAGGTTGTTGCCGGCGAGCAAGAAACCAGCAACAGGTAACCGCCGGTTTTTCCTAGGCGTGGAAGGGAGAGGTGAGCTTTGGCTTGAGTACAAAGAAGTGGATAAAAATGACGGCACTAAATAGGGCTGCTGTCGGCGTAAGACAGACTGGGACTATTGAGAAACACTTCAGAATTAAACAATAGTTCACTGTTTAGATTTATAGCACTAATGTGCACGCATTGAAACAGTAATATTTTGTATATCACAAGAACTACAGAAGCAGCAGTAAATGAATGCTTTTATAGAAATCATTGAAAATTAATATGGGTTGAACGCTTCATGTGATCTGGACGAGAAAAGTATTAAATGATAGCGGAGGACACTAGCTGCCATCATTATAAGTCAAATCTCTGTATAAACATTTTCTCTTCTCTTTTTTTCGGCCTGTTTTGTCCGCAGTTGCACATATACAAACTGCATAGGTTAAGTGCCATCTTTAGCAACTGTAACAAAAGTCTTATTAAGACCAGACACGTTTCGCCTTATTTTTAAGCATCTTCAGTGGTCACTGTAACAATATGGTTTTTTCTCTTAAAATTTTGTCCGTTAAGGTCATTAACAGTTCGCATGCTTTACTTATTACTGTGAACAGTTTATAATGTTTTTGTTATTCACAGTTCTTTTTGCTGTTTATTTCATTCTTCTTCGTTTTCGACGTGTACGGTTCAGTATTTACACACAGCATTTTCACTGCAGTTAATACGTTCATAAGGAAGGATGTTTGTCCTCTCGCCATTTTGCGTGTTTTGTTTTGTTATTGTTAAACACCTTCGTCTTTTGTTTATTTTGATAGTGATGGAGGCGTCTGCTATTGCTTTGTGACTGTTAATATTTTCCGATTAGGAAGTGTGAGACACGGCGGGGTGGTGGAGAGACTGTGTGTGTATGTGTGTGTGTGTGTGTGTGTGTGTGTGTGTGTGTGATTACATTTGTAATTATAATTTTTAATTAATTAATTAATTTTTTATTTATTAATTTTTAACACGGTTTGTTTGTGAGTGTGTGTGTTTGTGTGCCAGTATGTGTGAGCGTGTGCGCTCGTGAATGGAGCTAACATTTCGTGGATACTATGTGGGTAATTTATTGTTTACTCTGGTACAGTGATAGATGCTCTAGGGTTGGAATATTGCCTAGTTTGTGACGTTATTTTGTGGTGAGTATGGGGAATGCTGTTTCTCAACAATACGTTTTATTAGTTTACATAGCATCTGGTGGCTGATGATTGTCTGGTCATTTATTATCTGGTTCTTCCTTCTTATTGCGTTTTGAATTCAGAAGTTTTCTTGTAGTAATAGTAGAGCTTTCTTCCTGCTGAGTCTATTTTCATGTCCTTTTCTACTTTGGTAGGGTGGTGGTTTCGTTGCCGGAGGTTTTCTGTAAATGTTGAATGGTTGGTGCCATATTTCCATGCTCTTTTGTGTTCCTTATACCTCATTTTAAAAGTTGTGCCTGTCTGTCCTAGATATAGAACATCATAACTGTTACACTGGAGTTGGTAAATGCTACATTTTTGGTATATGTTCATTTGATCACCATTTTATAGACATTTCTTATATAGTAGCTACTTTGGTAGGGTATTTTTAGCCCTTGTTTCTTGAGGATGTTCCTAATTCTATGGTATCACTTTGCTTTCATAAGCGAGTGTGTAGCAACTGGTCTGTTGAGTTTCTATGATGTTCTTTTGTTATGCAGCGGTGGTGACGTTTGTGTGTGTGTTTCAGTAGGTGATGTGAGTCTCTGAATTTGTGTGCTGTTTTGTTCTTATTTTTATGCTTTTCTGGATTTATTGTCCATTGTTGTTGTTAGGGATTCTCGGTATCCCTTATCTTTTGCTTTCTCAATAGTGATGTCCACCTCCTTATTATAGTTGTGTTCGTCAAGTGGTACTGTGCTTGAACTATGGATCATACATCTCAGGACATATTCTTTTTGGGTATGTGGGTGGTTAGACCATTGGTGTAATGTTATATCAGTTGTGGAGTTTTTCCTCTAAATGGTGAATGAGTGTTTGTTATTTTTCCCTGTGACGGAAATTTATTTGGTCTGCTTGTTCTGTTTCTAAAGTGAACTTTATGTTTTTGTGTAATGTTCTTATCTCTGCATGCAATTATCCGATATTATTTTCAGGTTCATCTACGAAGCAGAGGATTTCATCCATATATCTCCACCAATACAGTATTTTGTATTTTCCTGGCACTGTTTTCTGAAAAAATTGTTTCTATTTTGTTTATAAAGATATTTGCTTACCTTCTTGCAATTAGACATCCCTTTGACAATCCCTCTTCTTGTAGGCAGAATTCTTTCTTTAATTCAAAGTAATGTTGCTCAATTTGAGGTGCAGGCGTGTGATTATCTCTGTTGTGTGTTCTTGTAGTAGCTAATTGTAAATATCTAGGTCTTGTTATATTACTTGTTTGTTTCTTTGATTGGAATAGTGGAGTGACGTTTTCTACGTCAAATAGATTGACGTGGCTGTGTCTCGAATATATGAGTCTTCTATGTGGTTTATCAGCTCTGAATTGTTTTTTACTTTTCTGTCATTTTGTGTTTTATACTGTTGTGAGAGTATGTTTAGCATATGTCTGGTGACGGCATATGTGGGTGCTTTTCTGTATTTCACAGTGGGCCGCACAGAGGTATTTTCTTTCTGAAGCTTCGGTTGGCTCCGGAGTTTTGGGGCTTTAGGTTTCATACACACACGACATGACAGACAAAAGGCATGTATGACACGTGTGAAACCTCCATCCCTCCTCCCCTCCTCCACTTAAAATATAAATAAATAAAAATATCTTTGTTAATTGAAAAGTAATAATTAAAAAGTGAAATCACACACACATATACATACGCCGTCTCTAGATCTTCCCCTCTTCCTCTTCCCAGTCGAAAAATATAAACACTCACAAAGTGATGTCAGACACCTCCATTAACGTCAAAATAAGCAAAAGACGAATGCATCCCACAATAGCAAAACAAAACACGTAAAATGGCGAGAGGACAATGATATTTCCCGACGTAGAAGGGTAAATGTGTTAATTGCAGTGCAAGTGCTATGTGTGAATAATTCGCCCACACACATGGAAAACGAAGAAGAATTTAAAAAACAGAAAAATACCTGGGAATAATGAATAGATGAAAAATAGTTTATTGTAATAAGTAAAGCATGTGAACTGTTAATGATCATAACAAACATTATTGTAAGAGAAAAAACCATATTGTTACAGTGACCACTGAAGATCTTTTAAAATAAAGCGAAACGCCCCTGGTCTTAATACTACTTTTATTACAGTTGCTAAAGACGACAGTTAACCCATACAACTTGTCTCTCTATTTATTTCATTTATTGAATTATTAGGTTTTATCTGCTTATTTGCATAAACGTGCCAAATTGTCGTATTCCCTTCAATTACACAGAACATGAACGCTGCATGACTATTCTTGTACCTTTCCCTACGTGTTCATAATCATCTGTGTAGATTATTAGCCAGTATTAGGACTGAGAACTGCATAGCAACTCATGTCCATAAATGTCAGCGGTAAGTGGTAGAAGAGGTTGAAGGAAACAGAGTTATTCCTTTGAAACGTTTAATGGGCGTAATAAGTACACATGGCGTACGACATGAATATAGCTGTAACGGCACAACAGATGCTCGAAGTTTGCACCATGTGACACCATGCATGCCCGACACCGACGGAGCGTTGACTGCTAGACACATTCAAACACACATGGAATTTCTTAGATTCTAGCAGCTGTACAGACCATTCTTCAGACGAGATCAGTTTCAGACCCCACAAGATCACGATACCTGGGAGATATCATGGCTCCCTACAGAAAGAAAGGATGGCCCAATAAATCCGGTGAGCACTGGGCCAGGGAACCAGTCTAACACGCCTATTCTATCGATGCTTGAATGATCTGTTCACAGGCCTACGAACAGCCAGTCCAAAATGAGCAGGCATCCCATGTTGGAACCACATGGTGCGCCTCACACTTACTGGAACATCTTCAAGTAAGCAATGGGGAACATGTTCCAGAAAGGTCTCTTACTTCACGGCAGTCAAGCGGAATGGTAAAAGGTACGGCGCAAGTAAGCAGTCGCCGACCAGACCCCCCGACACATTAGCTGTGAACCCAGGTAGTGACGCATGGTGTCTCACACCGCAGGGTTTCCTCGTGCCAATAAGCTCATTGTGGTTATTGAATACGCCATCCCTAGAGAATGAGGTCTAGTTAGTGAATAACACATAAACTGGGAAATGCACATCTCGGTCACTTTATTGCAGAAACCACTGCGTGAAACGCACACGTATAGGATGGTCATCGATGTGCTATAACTGCACGTTTTGGAGATGAAAGACGTGTGAAGACTCGCCGTTCAAAGCGCTCTAGACACAGCCATGAGACATTCCTACGTCTGAGGCGACGGCACGTGTACTGCTGCCTAGATTAGTCCCCACGTCATCCAACAAGACTGAACTCCCCGATAATGGCGTACCCTCGCCAGTGATGCCACTTCTTAATGACCCATACTCGCACCATTTCGATGCAGACTTGCGAACAAATTGTGGTGCGGCTCATGTCTGTATGGGACGTTTTGTCAATAAATGCGTCCAGCGTCTCGTCCCTTGCACTCAGATATTCTATACGTGAAATGCATGTACGCCCGCCCACGTAGCTGAATTGTCAGCCATCTGATTACCATACAGCGGGACCAGGTTTGATTCGGGGTCGGAGATTTTCTCCGCTCGGGGACTGGGTGTCGTGTTGTCCTCATTATCCTTTCGTAATCACCGACACGCTAGTTGCTGAATGTGGTGTCAGCTGAATAAACCTTACAACTCGGTGGCCGAGATTCCCTGGCCATCAGTGCCATAGAATCATTTCATTTCAGTGCATGTCTGGAAGCTCATCATTCGTATACCATTCCCCGCTCCTTGGATGAGGAAATCCTCATATTCCCTATGTAATATTTCTGGCCTTGCAGCCATCATATTCAGGTACAAGAAGCTCTTCTAAGAGCAATTGAGAAGGCAGCAGTTTCCAGATGACGTAATGTGGTGTGAGGTACCGATGACAGACGATTTGTTAGGTATGGGTATTGTGAGAAAGACATCCTAAATTGTGGTCCTTGTCCGCGACTGGCTGCTACATTCGAAAGTTCCGCTCCGAAAATGATAATTTTCTGTTATTAATATTAGGCAAATGAAACGGCGTATTTACTTGCATGTCATATTTAAAGCACCTCTCAATAGCGTGCTGTCATTCCATTATTTCACAAGTATTAATAACCGGCACAATAATAAACAACTGTGAAACGAAAGGCAGACGAAGCACTTCGGTGATCTTCGGATTACGCCTAACTTCGATGGCAGGCGAAGTGGTTCGGCTGTAACATCAGAGATGTTTCGGCAGTATCAAAGGACAGACATGTTGTCTGACGCGGTTGGTGTTAATTAAGATTTTATTAACATTGTTTGGTTATTAGGACATATAGTTGAGAACAGTGTGCTACTAATTACGGAAATATGCAGTTCATTAATTTGTTAAAGCCTAGAAATCATTTGTGACTCTAAAGTGGAATGTAATTGTGTAGTTTGCGTGAAAATGTAATCACATGTCAGCTCTAGTATAATATAATTGTCCAATGAATACCCGTTTATCATCTGCATTTAATGGCCAGTAGTGTGAACAAACTAATTGGAAATCTTATCATTTCTAAAACAACATTTCCTCTCTAAGAGTTTGTTACAGACTCCAGATAACGGAATCACATCTACGTACTGTTTTCTGCACAGGGGACAACAACCATAGAAGAGGGCAGGTTGGTGACGACACGTTTCAACTTACGGATTCCACTCAGGGCGATGGAAGCAAATAGGCACCTTGCGTGTATTACCATCTTAGTAAAAATGAGATCATTGACACGTCATCTTTGGTAACACTGAGCAGGTATGAAGTAGAGAAATATTTTTGGGGGAAGGGGTTTTTCATACGCACGTACATCTCTCTCACTTTCACTCTCTCTCTTGCGCTACTCTCTGTTTTTCAACTTTCCGTACATTTCTAACATTCTGCGTGGTGTCTGTTTATTCTAAGTCGTGTCTCCCAACCACTTTCGCGCAACGGCTCTCTGAACGTGCTTTTTAGGGAATTGACTAGTTTGAACCTGGGACCTGTTGCTGGTAAGGAGACGCAAGACCACACATGACATGTAGAGTTCAGAAGAGTTCAGTGAGACTAGCGATGATATAATCAAATACTTAATGATTTCAGCGTCAGCTCCACTGCACTCCCTGTAAAAGAATCTTAATACTAACTAAATTTAGTGGAAGCGGTTCAAGGCTTTCCTATTTTTAGTTAGCTGGTAAAATAACGTCGAAAAAGCAGTTAAGTTTACCACTGGAAATTTTATTCTACTCGCAAAATATTGTTTATAAATTGCACTATTGGTAAAAGGAAATATTTTAATACAGGATGATGAAAACCAACTCCGTTCAACAAAAATGTGAACGAATATTCCCTGAAGGGGTTTAAAAGTTCTACAGTGGATCGAAGGATGACCTATGTCATATCACATCTATAATCTAGGTTTAAATTAAGTTTCACAAAAGAGAAAACTATCAAAATGGTCTACAGTGACCCTCAATTATCTTTAATTACTTATCTAACTTGTCGTAAATTACAGTGGCTGATGTGGCTTCTCAATAATTATATAACAGAAAAATCATCGCGTTTCAGATTTTTACTTCACGTAGCAAATGTGAATACCATGAGCTTTAATTGACGATCGACACTAGTATTACGCAAAAAGGGGATGTAACAGATGAGACTTCTGCAGTTCTGAGTGATGCCTTATGCGCACAAAAATGCGGCATCGCGTGCGTTCATTACCTTGTCGGTGTTTAGGCAGCGTCAGGGGGCGGCGGGCGGTGCAGCTCCACACCTTGCCGTCTCGGAAGCAACTCTCTCCTAACTTCTGCCGGCCGCGGTGGTCTAGCGGTTCTAGGCGCTCAGTCCGAAGCCGCGCGACTGCTACGGTCGCAGGTTCGAATTTTGCCTCGGGCATGGATGTGTGTGATGTCCTTAGGTTAGTTAGGTTTAAGTAGTTCTAAGTTCTTGGGGACTGATGACCACAGATGTTAAGTCCCATAGTGCTCAGAGCCATTTTGAACCTAACTTCTCCTAACTACAATTTACCGAAGTTGGTTTAAGAAAAGCTATCTGGCTGTGTTTTCAACTGACCAATCAGGGTCTCAATGTTAACCTTAAGCTCCGCCTACAAAATTCTGTCTACCCAATGAGAAACTTTATACTTTTTGTGGTGGGGCAATGTTTTTAACGTTTGCAACGTAACAGAGACGCGAAAAAGTCTCACGCTAAAACTTGCAGCTGGTGTGGCCCTTTTAGTGTTATCGTAAGATCTATACTGTTCTTCTGGAGGGCTCTATCTTTTAACATGGGCTGGGGGGTGGTTTTGGCGGTCAGCTGGCGACGTGGGTGTCCGTCCCTTATCGTAGGGCCTCCTAGCCTACACGATTCTGCTCTCGGCTTCTGTCCTCGTTTCTCCCCTCGGAACTGCGTCTGTTTCACGGTGGGAAGGTATGACATGCATTTAGGCGTTCTTGTGTTAGTCTGTGGTATTCCATTTGCTCACTCGTTGTTCGTAGTACTTTGGTTAATTTAATGTCAGGCTTCATTTGGAGCTATGTGACATACTGCCGGATTTGCCATCATGTCAGGGTTTTCATGGAAGGTGTTGGATTTGCCTGACACCTTACACATGGCATTCCTGTAGGGGAAATGTTTGAAGCCGAAATGCTTGGGAACTATGAGGCTAGATTTTATTAGCGAGAACTGTGAACTGTAACCGACCAGCGAACTGTGTAAGTATTGTGATTCGTGTGATCTGTAAATGACCAGAGGACTGACTAAGAGCTGTGAAAACTAGGTTTTGAACTATGTTTGAACCGTTTTTGAACTTGAGACTATAGTATCTGATGCAGCAAAATAAAATTTTCCGGTTACACCGAAGGTAGTATCGGCAACTGAAGAATAGAAAGTGATGAATTGCGACAGAATAAAAGTTAACGTTACGACACTGTAGGGCGCGTTGGGAGTGACAGCTTCATCACACGAAGACTGCGGCGCTGCTGCCGGCGGTGCAGCCCACAGCTACGAGTATCAGCGGCAGTACGTCCAGGAAGAAAAATAGTGTTGCGCTTCCATGTAGCAGTCTTAAGATTTCAAATGGAACACTAGTACCGGTATTACTAAAATATGCTTAGGAAAGGAAGTAAGTCGTGGTGCAGCATTAGCTCACACTTTGTCAGCTCAAGAGGAGGATCAGTATATAAGCTATACTCCAAAGTTAATTCTGCAAAAATCACGAAAAAATCAGGAATTAAGTAATAAAATAGATAATGGGTTTAAAGAAGCTAAGTAAGGAATAGCTCATACCATCGCTATATTCATTGCTTTGGAACAAAATGATACAAATCTTTAAGCTAAATCTGAGGGACGTAGCAGGAGCATAGATCATGAAACAAAAGAATGGAGTAAAGAAGTAGTTCGTAAGTCAAAAATAAATCAAAGGGTTGACCATGAAATCAAAAATTTTAATGAGGATTTGCAGAATCCAAATCGGATAACACAAACCACAATTAATGACATTAATAATGTAAGACAAGAGCAAAGCGAATCTATCACGAGTAATTTACAGAGTATGACCAGGAAATACTTAGTTGTAACATTTCACATGTGCAATCCTCTTGTAAAGCCAACACAAGTGCGATTCAGAGTAAATTGAAACAGAGCAGAAAGTACTTCCTAAGATGCAAGACAAAATAGAAAATGGAGATCAACAAAAGCTAGAAATTTGCTGTGAACAAGAAAGAAAGGAAGGTTTGGTTGATGTAAGTGATGTAGCAAACTACGCTGATGTGTACAATTTCCATCATTTCTCTAGTAAAGGAGTTGTACACCCAGTAGCCTTCATTGAACAGTTTGAGGGCATCATTCCTGAAAACATGAGTGAACAACAAAAAACCAATTTCGTGTCCAGAAGGTTAGAAGGAGAAGCAAAATCATGGGGAACAAAGGTCAGTAACACATGTAAAATGTAAAAAGAATTTGTTCAAGCATTCTTGAATCAAGACTCGTCTTGCAGCACACAAAACTGCGAGAGGTGAAGTATTTGTTGACAGAACGCTTGACAGTGAAAACGTCATTACACCAGAAATGGATGGGAGTAAGATAGTAGAAGGTCCCGTACCTAAGTACAATGATGTCAGGATATCAATAAAAATAAAACTGATAGCCAGCGTCTGTCAGAGGCTCCTAGCCAAAAATGGAAAATGTATACTTTATTAGTCTATAGAAGACAAAGCTATCAGTTCAGTTCTAACAAGCATCATATGGAGGTAGATTACGTGGTTGAATCTGAGAAAGTTGCGAATGAAGTGCCTCGTTCTACCGCGGAAATTCCGCCACAACAATTATTAAATGAAATGTTAATCAATGACACGAAAAAATTTTATGAATACTAACCTCAGGGGACAATAACGTCCTTTGTATTGCTAGGTTACTGACGATTACCAGGTGCCCGAGTTACCTGACAGCATAGTTCTTTTCTTTTCCTGCTGTTCTTCATTTTAACTGTTATCTGTCTTCTTAAACGTTCTTCACTAGCAAGGTAAAAATGAGCAAATTTTCTTACACTGAATGTGACAACAAGGAGACAAGATATGACACAAATTAAGTAACCCAACCGAATAAACATCTGCATAGCACGTCTGAAAAAAAAACATTTACTGGAATTGTAATGGAGACACCAGGATATAAGTAAAACTGTAAAAGGATTACAGATACATCAACAAGAGAACACACTATTAAATTACAGCAAGACACCAATACTAGATCTATGCACATAACAAAAACATGTTATACAGTATGTAGTGGAACAATTTTAAAATATTCAGAACAATGATACACAAAGCAATATGTTTCAAAATATTTTAAGAACACGAAAGCAAGACGAGTCTATTGTATGTATACAGATGAAATAACGCAAAATAAATAAGCTGACGGCTGAAAAATAAGAGGACGACGATACACCAGGTAAGTGAACACGACAATCTACAGTAGACGCAATTCTGTCGGAAAAACTAACGGAAATAACTAAATGTTGTCTTGAAATGATGTCAGATTGTATCGGAATAGACATATCGTTACTCTTTAGTATGAATTGAAACGGAGAAGTGGTTTCCGCTGTAATGAATTACACATTGATAGGCTGGGAATAGTCCGGCCAATGAGGTTTGTAGTAAATGAGAGTTATGGCTATTAGGCAACAGAGAAGTCGGCCAATTATTTACGAAGAGAAAAAAGAGGCAAACGGAGAGTTACAGATTAAGCGACAGTAAAGTCGGCCAATTGTGCACATGGAGAAGGATGAATTATTGTTATTAGGTGACAGGAAAGTCGACCAATCATTTATGAAAATTGAGGGAGGAAAGGCAAAAGGCGACGTGTAAGTCGGCCGTTAAGTTTTATTTATAGGCAAAGTAGTTTCCGCGAACTATTTTATGAAGTACAATGGAGTAGACATATTGTTGACATAGGTTACAATACTGACATGGATATCCCATAAACGACAAGAACGTAGTAAACAGGGTTTTAATAGAACACCACGTAACATGGAGTAGAGAGAATAATAACACGCACTGGTTTTAGACATGAAAGAAAGGTAAAGTAAAGGTCAAAAAGAATTAGTTAATTAGCCCCTACTATTACCAAGTTACATAATGCTCATATATGAAAGTCAGTAGAAAATACACAGTTATAAGATGAATACAGTCACACTAGTACGGATTGTAGCAACAGTGACACTCAAATATAGAAGGAATGACACCTCATACTGTAGAATGAAGCAAATGATTTGGTAAATGAAGGTTTGTGCATTACGATCAAAACAAGTTTCTAAAGCGTTCTCTCAGTGTATCGGTGAATCGCGGTTGTGAGCCTCCGTAGATAAGATTTAATGAGCAAAGGAGGTGACGCTGGCTAAACGGCTAACGGAGTGGCTCATTAGGGAACGTGGTCGGTAGTAACAGATGGCGTGAGCAAGCACAGAGCTCTCAAAGAATACGGAAGGCAATGCCCTAGTTCTATGCAGCTACAGCTGTGACCAAAACCAAGAGATTGTAGAATCACTGTCGTAGTATGACGTAAACATTGGTTTTGTTCACAGACACCCTATATCAAAACAAAACATTACGTATTATGTATTTATATTGTAATTGTGTATGAAAAAGTGTTCATTTAACATTTGTTTAAAATTTTTAGGAAAGTAATTTAAGGCATTTTATATTTTTTCATGGAATGGTACTGGGGCTGTATTCAGCGACTGGAGAAGGGAGAACGGACTGCCACCACTTTGGAAATCTGGAGTTTTACAGCAAAAGACCACTTCATGGACAACAGAATCATCAGTGTGGGTTGCTGTTGTGGGCTGCTTGCGTATGTATAGGTGTGGTGTTTGTTTTATTTGCAGCCAAGTGAAGCGGACGTCTTCATACAGAATGGCATGGTGCTGACATAATCTTGAAGAAGTGTAAAGAGTGAAAATTATTTTGTGGAATTTAATGGACGGCAATGCGTCGATTGTAGCTTAATGGCAATATACAATGTTGTGAATGAAATTTTCCTCGTAAATAGTGGAATGCTATAGGGTATTACAATAGAAATGGTAGTTTGTAAGTTAAGAAAAGACTGTCAACAATATAAAGGTACAGAATAATAATTCTTTGAAAATATTTACTATTTAAAGAATAATGTAATTAGCATAGGAAGTGTAACTAAAGATTAATTATTTTGGGATATATGGTTATACATAAATTTACTGAGGATAACATGAAGTTTTTCTAATAAAAAGAATTATGTTTGTAATTACTTAAGTTGATTAATAATCTGAGAATGAAAAAAATGTAGGTTCAACGTTTGAAAAACAATCAGAAATTACAAGTGTAGGGAATGATATGGCTCTAGAGAGATGACAGCTGAAACATTTATAAAGATTGAAACCCAATTTTTTATTTCTAAAATTGATTGTTGTCTGCGAGAATATTCCAATTTTGAGAAATCTCAGAAGGAGAGGGATGCGTAATATTTCTGGCTTTGCAGCCATCATATACAAGTACGGGAGTTGAGAAGGCAGCAGATGCAAGATAACGTAGCGTGGCGCAAGATGCCAATGACAGTTGCTTTGTTAGGTATGGGTATCGTGAGAAAGACCGCTTAAATTGTGGTCCTTCCCAGCGATTGGCTGCTGCATTCAGAAGTTGCATGCCCAAATGACAATCTTATGTTATTAATATTAGAAAACTAAACTGCGTATTTAATTGCGTGTCATATTTGAAGCGTCTCTCAATAGGGTGCTATCATTCCATTATGTCACAAGTATTAATAACCAGCAGAATAATAAACAACTGCGAAACGAAATGGCAGATGAAGCACTTTGGTGATCTTCAGATCGCGCCTAACTTGGATGGCGGGAGAAGTGGTTCGGCTGTAAGATCAGAATTGGATCGGCAGTGTCGGAGGACAGACATGTTGTCTGTCGCGGTCGGTGTTAGTTAAGTCTTTATTAACAATGTATGGGTATTTGGGATATAGTTGACAACAGTGTGCTACTAATTATAGAAATATGCAGTTCATTAGTTTGTTGAAATATGGAAATCATTTATAACTCTAAAGTGGAATGTAATTGTGCTGTTTCCATGTTCTGCTAATAAAAAGCGAGTGGTATCCCGTATAAACAAACTGATTGGAAATGTAATCATTTCTAAAACAACAGTTCCTCGCTAAGAGTTTCTTACTGCCTCCAGATACTGGAATCACACCTGTGCGCTGTTTTCTGCGCAGGGGACAACAACTACAGAAGACTGCAGGTTGGTGAAGAATTGTTAGAACGTATGCATTCCACCCAGGGTGGTGGAAGCAAATAGCCACCCTGCATGTACTGCGATCTTAGTACAATTAATATCAGTGACACGTCATCTGTGGTAACACAGAGGAGGTATGAAGAAGAGAAATATTTTTGAGGTATGAAGAAGACAAATATGTTTGAGGGAAGGGATTTATCATATGCACGTATATCTCCATCACAATCTCTCTCTCTCCCTCTCTCTCTCTCTCTCTGTCTCTCTCGCTACTCTCTCCTTTTCAACTTGCCATAACCTCCAGTAGTCTCGTGTACAGTACTTAGCAATTTCTTGCCATTGGTTGTTACGCAGTTTTGAATTCTTAAGATGTGCCCCACTTCCCCTAGAAGTTTGATACAACATTTCTCAGGCATCCTCTATACATCAAATCAAGCTTTTTTTAGTTCATTTAATCTTATATTAAAATTCACCCATATTAAAGACTCTCATCACCTTAAAGTAGTGATTTATTTGATAAATGTGATATTTGATACCACCATTGGATAGTGCACAACGAGTCCCTTCTACTGAACAGCACAACCTTATCTTTCATATTTCTTAAAATTGTTTCTTAAGAAGTCCATAACACTCAAATTAAATAATTTTATTCCGAACGGTTTTGGCGGTAAACCATTTTCGCGGGCTCCTACAAAATACATAATAAAAATCATGTCTAAATGATGCAAAGAAATGACCTTCATGGTCACAAGATTAATTTGCATGTAACAACAGAAGAGTTACCTACGTTGAAAAACAAATTTATAGACAATACTGAACATCAAAATTAAAAGCATCATTCATTTGGGACATTACATGCATGATATCTTTGTGAAGAGCAACAACTGAAGAGACCAACACAGGACGTATACTGGCATTGCATTGCCAGAAGTCATAGCGAACAATATAATGAACAAGGACTATGAAAATATTACATTTGTAGTCACGATGAAGAAAAAATGAAAAACAAATAAAATTACAACACTTAAGCTTTTTTTCTTTTTCTTCTACTTGATTACTCTATGGAAACAACATCCTTTGTCATGTATCCAAGGTTCTCGGGTGTCCAGCCCGATCCGTTCGTCGAAGTTCCACGATATATCGGCGAATAACCGTTCCGCCATCATCAGGTGGCGCTGATGGAATGATCTGTCTGCGCTGTGTCCGTGGTATTTATGTCCGCGGGGTCCCGAGTCGTACCCCGGCGAGGGCGGCCGGCGGGGCGCCGCGTGGTGGGAGGGGTGGGGGAAGCTGCAGCCACGCCCGGTGATAGGCGCAGTCCATCTCCGTCCGCCGTGGCGGAAGGATCTCGCGTCCGCTCGTGCCGTTGCTCTTTGATGGTGGTTAATAACGGTTTCCAGGCCTTGCTAAGTTGAAACCCGGTGTCCTTATTGATGAGGTTATCTGTTACTCGAATTTCTATGGCCTCCTTGTAGATACTGTCCCAGTAGGCACTTGTGGCAGTCAGGATTTTGTGTCCGGTTTCAATGCAGTGTTCTGCTAGGGCCGAATGGCTGCCACAGCTGCCTCTAATACGATGTAATCCTCCACCTACATGGGTGGAAAAACGACAGGGTTCTACATCTACATCTACATACATACTCCACAATCCACCACACGGTGCGTGGCGCAAGGTACCTCGTACCACAACTAGCATCTTCTCTCCCTATTCCACTCCCAAGCAGAACGAGGGAAAAATGACTGCCTATATGCCTCTGTACGAGCCCTAATCTCTCTTATCTTTGTGGTCTTTCCGCGAAATGTAAGTTGGTGGCAGTAAAATTGTACTGCAGTCAGACTCAAATGCTGGTTCTCTAAATTTCCTCAGTAGCGATTCACGAACAGAATGCCTCCTTTCCTCCAGAGACTCCCACCCGAGTTCCTGAAGCATTTCCGTAACACTCGTGTGATGATCAAACCTACCAGTAACAAATCTAGCAGCCCGCCTCTGAATTGATTCTATGTCCTCCCTCAATCCGAATTGATAGGGATCCCAAACGCTCGAGCAGTACTCACGAATAGGTCGTATTAGTGTTCTATGAGCGGTCTTCTCTGCAGATGAACCACACCTTCCCAAAATTCTACCAATGAACCGAAGACGACTATCCGCCTTCCCCACAACTGCCATTACATGCTTGTCCCACTTCATATTGCTCTGCAATGTTACACCCAAATATTTAATCGACGTCTCTGCCTCGTGATGACTGGGTGTTGTGTGCTGTCCTTAGGTTAGTTAGGTTTAAGTAGTTCTAAGTTCTAGGGGACTGATGACCATAGATGTTAAGTCCCATAGTGCTCAGAGCCATTTTATTTAATCGACGTGACTGTGTCTAGCGCTACACTGCTAATGGAGTATTCAAACATTACAGGATTCTTTTTCCTATTGATCTGCATTAATTTACATTTATCTATTTTAGAGTTAGCTGCCATTCGTTACACCAATCACTAATCCCGTCCAAGTCATCTGGTATCCTCCTACAGTCACTCAACGACGACACCTTCCCGTACACCACAGCATCATCAGCAAACAGCCGCACATTGCTATCCACCCTATACAAAAGATCATTTATGCAGATAGAAAACAACAGCGGGCCTACCACACTTCCCTGGGGCACTTCAGATGATACTCTCACCTCCGATGAACACTCACCATTGAGAACAACGTACTGGGTTCTATTACTTAAGAAGTCTTCGAGCCACTCACATACTTGGGAACCAATCCCATATGCTCGTACCTTAGTTAGGAGTCTGCAGTAAGGCACCGATCAAACGCATTTCGGAAGTCAAGGAATATGGCATCCGTCTGATACCCTTCATCCATGGTTCGCAGGATATCATGTAAAAAAAGGGCGAGTTGCGTTTCGCAGGAGCGATGCTTTCTAAAGCCGTGTGATGCATGGACAGCAACTTCTCTGTCTCAAGGAAATTCATTATATTCGAACTGAGAATATGTTTGGGAATCCTGCAACAAACCGATGTTAAGGATATTGGTCTGTAATTTTGAGGATCCGTCCTTCTACCCTTCTTATATACAGGCGTCACCTGCGCTTTTTTCCAGTCGCTCGGAACTTTACGGTGGGCAAGAGATTCGCGATAAATGCAAGCTAAGTAAGGAGCCAATGCAGTAGAGTACTCTCTGTAAAATCGAATTGGAATCCCATCAGGACCTGGCGAATTATTTATTTACAACCCATTCAGCTGCTTCACAACCCCAGGGATGTCTATCACTATGTCCTCCATACGGGAATCTGTACAAAACTCAAACGGTGGTATGTTTGTACGATCCTCCTGCGTGAAAGATTTCTCAAATGCTAAATTTATAATTTCAGCTTTCGTTTTGGTGTCTTCCGTTGCCAGGCCAGACTGATCAGTGAGTGACTGGATGGAAGCCTTCGACCCGCTTACCGATTTTACATAAGACCAGAATTTCCTTGCAGCAAGATCTTTTGCTAAGGTATGACGGTGGTAGTGGTTGAATGCATCGCGCATCGCTCTTTTTACAGCAGCACGAATATCTACTAACTTTTTTATGTCCTCATTCTCCCGATCTTTTTTGTACCGCGAGTGCAACTGTCTTTGCTTCCTGAGCAATTACCAGCAGTAAATTCAGGAACTGTATTCCGAACACTCTGAAAATTTACTGCTCAATTCTTGATAGTTGAAGTGTCTTTACGCTGAGCGCGTCCTGATTTCCCTGCCTGCACGTCGACTGGTGAGTGTTCATCAGGACACCTCGCACTACTGCCTAGCCTAAAAAAAAACCCATGTGCACGCCACAAGTACTCTGCTACCAGAGTAGCCGCTTCCTTTGTGTAGTGCACCCCTGACCTATCTAGGGGCGTCCTACAATTCCCCTCCCAATAGCGCAAGTCTAGAAATCTGCAGCCAAGACCCTCACAGAGTCGCCGAAGCCTCTGGCTGAGACCCTCCACTCGGCTCCAAACCAAAGGACCCAGATCCACTCTGGGAACGATGCTGCAAATAGAGAGCTCTGCTTTGCATTCCGCACCAAATCCGCCAGCCGCCCGTACGAACTGAGGATCACCTCAAAACCCAAGCGACAGGCATCATTGGTGCCGACATGAGCAACTACTTGCAGACAGCTGCACCCCATATGCTCGACTGCCGCAGGCAAGGCTGCCTCCAAATCTTGGATGAGGATTAAGTAAGTAGATTAAGTAAGTAGATAGGCAAGGCGTCGTAGAAATCATTGGATAACATAAGAGATATTACATTCAAATTAAGAAAGGAGAAACAATAAAAATATAACACATGCAGGAGGCATATGAGAACAGAGACATATAAAAAATGTTAGTGGCGGAAAATGAAAGATATCTAAAAAGTATGGCTAGAGGAAAAATGCGAGGCTGCAGAAGCATGCATGAATAGAGGAACTGTACTGCCCACGGAAAAACTGAAGAGAACTTTTTAGAGACAACCAACATCTGTGTGAATATGAAGATCCCAGACTGCAAGCCTAAACTAAACTAGGAAGGGTAAACTGTAAGCTGGGGGGAATATATGCAGCCGCTATACAATGGAAAAGAACTTCATTGTAATATCACAGAAAGAAAAGCAGAAGTCGATGAAGATGAAAGATTTAATACTGCGAGAAGAATTAGGCAGAGCAATGAAACATTTAGTTAGAATCAATTTCCCTGGAGCAGACGATATTCTCTCCAAGTTTTAAGATTCTAGTTACAGACTACAATGACAAAACTAATTTATCTGGTGTGCAAGCTATATGAGACAGATAAAATAGCCTCATACTTCAAGAGGCAGGGTTGTAGCATCTTTCCGATGCTATACAATTCGTACGCTGAGCAAACTGTGAATGAAACTAAGGTGAAATATGGAAAGGATATGAGAGTTTAAGGAGATGGAGTAAAAGCTTTGAGGTTGCCGACGATATTGTAATTCTGTTAGAAGCAGGAAATGGCTAGGAAAATCGGCTGAAAGGAACAGATAGTGTTTTCTAAGATGTTAGAAGATGAGTATCAACAAAAGTAAAACAAAAGTAATGGAATTTAGTCGAATTGCATCATGCGATACCGAGGGAATTAGGCTAGGAAATGAGGTACTAAAAGTAGTAGGTAAGTTTTGTGATTTGGACAAAGAAACAAGATGGCCGAAGTATAGACGATATAAAAACGCAGGCTGGCTACAACAAGGTCAACATTTCTGGAAAGGAGGAATAAGTTAACACGTAATATAAATTTAAGTTAGGAGGTCTTTCCTGAAACTATTTTTCTGAAGTGTAGCCTTGTAGGAAAGTGAAACGAGGAGGGTAATCAGTTCAGACCAGGATAGAATGCAAGCTTTTGAAATGTTATGCTACTGAAAAGCTTCATACTAAATAGATAAATCGAAGAACTAATGTGGAGGTACTGAATCGAACACAGGAAAAAGTAAATTTGTGGCTGAACTTGACTAAAAGCAGGGATCGGTTGACAGGACCCGTCATCAGGCATTAAAAAATCGTGCATTTGGCAATGGAAAGATGCATGAGAGAGTAAAAATTGTAAAGGGAGAATGAATATAATAAGCAGGTTCCAATGCATTTAGGATGCGCGAGTTATTCTGAGATGAAGATGCTTCATCAGAATGGGGTATCACGGAGGTCTGCATGAACCCTAGTTTTTGACTGAAGATCACAGCAACACATAATAGAATAGGCAGTTACCAAGTGACAGAGATACAAAGTTAGCTCTCTCCAGAATCGGCAGTAATCTGGTCAGTTCTGCATTACGTCACTGGACAACTTTGTTTACCAAAGGCTGGTCTTCCATTTGAACAATCTTACTAATACTCGCACTGTGAACAGTTGCTGTTCCTTATATATCAGCGTCATTCCCAACATGATTGGCTGCTGTGTTACCTACTCCTCCAACTATCAATAACTGATGTTTCTACCTGAAATTTCTGTATACTGTTTTATATTTTCTAATACTTTCCTCAAAGCACAGAGGAATCTCGTCTTACTTTTTGCTGCCCAATTGACCAGGATGCCCACCAAGACCGCTGGTCAGTAGCAAACCTTTCTTTTTGTGTTTGACTTCACTTCCAAGGACGTTGAAACATTCATCCCACTAATCTGCTAGTACTTTACGTTTCCTCTTACAGCTATATGAGACCCTTCCCCTCTTACCATATATATGAAGTCATATCAATATTAATTCAACCCTGAAACACCTCCACAAACTATTCCCAAGGCTGTTTTCTCCTAACTTATAAACTAATATTTCAAATTCCCTCACAACACTTACAAGTCAATTACTCTACGCTACCATCAACTTTCATCTCACGTGATAGTAAAATGATTATTATTTCATCTCTTCTTTGAAACCTGTCCCAGTTAGTCCTATGTAGACATGAAGAATAAAGATGTAGAATTTTAGTAGCGTTTTTTGTTTAAAAAGCTTTAAGAATTTCTACAAAAAATATCAGCTGCACTAATTTTCAACTCGGCCTCGTACCAAAAGGTGTAATTATTGCACAAGGACGAACTAATTAAAGGAGTAAAGTGGATTCTTTTCTCTTACAAAGAGTACAAAAGTGCCCGATCGAGTTTGAATCCCATTTCAGCTTCGTATCATTACGCATACGGCAGAAGTAAATATTCAGTAAAGTACCTACTGCAACAAAAAATAAATACTTAACTACTAATAAAACTTATCCCTTTACATTTACAGAAATCGCACTAGGCAAGCGGTAGCCATCTTCCAAAAATTGTCAACATATTATGAGAAGCGCTGAAGATTACATAACACTGTGCAGTTGGCACATTTTGTATTCGAAATAGTATTCTAGACTGTAATAAATACTGATTTTGAGAACTTCTGTTGAGTTTATTCACTGATCATTCATCATATGGCCTACATTGTTGTTTGGACACTTCTGTTTTACTTACGGTACTGATAATAACTCGAAAATATTTATTTTGATGTGAGTTTAAATACTTTAACGTAGTTATAAAATTTATCTTCAGCTTGCTCACTCAAGTAATTGGCTGTAGGTACTGTTGTAAATCTCGACGTTAATTACAAATATTGCCACTAATTTTCGGTGACGATACCATCTTTTCAGTCTCTTAGTAGTGAATATGTGTATCTTGTGCGTAATTAATATGAATGAATTCACTTGCTCTGTTGCAATCAATCGTATAATCAAATTTTCCCTGGTTACATTCAAAACCAAAAGATTGTATGCTTATACCTTTCCGTTTACTGAAGAATGTATGAGTATTGTCTAAACATGTGTTCATATTTTTTGTTTCACAGCGCATTCTGTCCCTCAGTAGCGATGAACGTCAAAAGATTTTGTAGTGGATTCTCTTTCACAACAGTTGCCCACTGTTCTTTCATGCGACCAGTACACCTCATTTGTAGCTGAAAATACGTAGTCAGAAACTGCAGTAATTTTCGGTGTCTCCCCTACTAGATCATTTCGCTGAGGGCACTTGCGATATTTTCTGGATAAAAGTTCCGTTTTCTGGGGATGTGCTGAAAGAAAGCAAATTGCACTGCCATTCTGTCTGAGATATTGTTATATTCTTTATTTCACGACGTCGTACAGAAGACGATACGGTGGCGAAATACCGATATTACGAAGATGCCGCAGAGCGATAAAGCGTAATAAATGTCTGCTGCAGCTCGTCTGAGAACATCCTCTTAGTCTGCCTCCGTGCTACAAGTTTGTTTTATATGTATCCCACGCCGCTGCAATTTTTCGCGAATTAGTGTCCGTTACTGGAGACAGAATGATCAAAAGAGAAGTTGGCCGAAGTATAAGTTTTAGCTTTGTGTCTGAGCGCATTAAGTTCACTAAACGCTACTGCTATTAGTAATTAGAGCAAACCGTGTTAACTGCAATATTTGACTTCGCGTCGCACAGTTGATCTTCCTCACATTCAGGAAATAAAAATGAGACTTATTAGATGCTTAAGCGTGAAATAATTTCTCTAGCTACTTGTATTACAGTTAATTATAGATACAGGAAGCGTAGGCTAGTTAAGGTTCCAAATTGACCATACTTCTTCGAATCCAAATCGCTTTTTCTTAATTCTCACATTACAGTTTTAGTTATTTTTTCGGAATATCCAGAAATAAAAAAGACTATCAAGTAGCAGATGGTTTTCTGTAACTGATATTGGTAACAATTAAGTTCACAGGAATAAAGGATTGCGCAGAAGTAATCCACGTATCTCAATAAATTCAGCGGCGAGTAGTATTTGCTACAGCAACTTTGAACGTATTTTGAGATATTTTATTTAAAACATAATTCTGTTTAAATTAATTCATACATGAACGAAAGTGGAATAGTACAGCTGTTATATACTCTAAGATAAAAAAGGACGCACCACGAAGGTGTAATACCAATTGAAGGGAAATCGGTAGATGTGATGTAGATGAACAGACAAAGAAATGTTTATGATTTCAGGAAAACTGGATGATTTATTTCAGAGCAAGAGCTTCACAAAATGAGAAAGGCAATAACGCATTGGTCCAACTTTGGACCTTACGTAGGCAGTTGTTGGGCTTGGCATTGATTGATAGCGTTGTTGGACGCCCTCCTTAGAGATACCGTACCGAACTCTGTTCAAATGGAGCCTTAATTTCTCAAAATCTTGAGCTGGTTTTTGAGGACTCTGGCAATAATGCTGCAATCAATCTCAACTGGTGAGAGTTCCGTGACCCTGCTGGCCAAGGTAGGTTTTCGCAAGCACGAAGGCAAGCAGTAGAAACTCTCGCAGTATCCGGGAGACTAATATCTCGCTGAAATGTAAGCGCAGGATGGCTTGACATGAAGGACAGTATCACGCGGCATAGAATATGGTCGACGTGCCACTATGCTGTAAGGGTGCGGCTGATGACCACAAAACGGTCCTCCTGTAAAAAGAAAAGGCAGCCCATATCATCACACTTGTTTGTCGGACCGTACGTCGCGCGACATACAGTTTAGTATCCCACCGCTGTCTGGGGCATCTCCAGACACGTCTTCGATGGTCATCGGAGCTCAGTTCGAAGCGTAATTCATCACTGTAGACAGTTACACTCCAGACAATAAGATTCCAGGCCAAATGTGCCCGATATCACTGCAGACGGTATTGTTATTGTACAGAGGTCAATGATAGTCGGCGTAAGCAGCATCGTGAGCTCACCCCCCTGTACGTGAGCCGCATATTAATGGTCCCTGTGGCCAGAGAAGCACCGCATCGCTTCCTATACAGATATCGAGCGAGTCACCAATTACTCCAACCGGCTCCTTTGAGCCCAAATTCAGGTCCTCTCTCAAATTCTGACATCTGATTGTATTGTATACACGCCTGTTTGGGGGCAGAGTTACTGTGCAACTTTATCCCCTGATATCGACATGTCCGCTGTTTTCTATCTCTGCCAGATACGCGGTGAACTACGTTCCAGCGTCTCGTATTCATCCATTGGCCATCAAAGTGTACAACTTTGCATTTTCAATAGATAGCTACACTGAAGAACCAAAGAAACTGGTACACCGGCCTAATATCGCGTACGGCCCCGCGAGCACTCCGAAGTGCCAGAACATGACGTGGCTACTGCCTGAAGTAATGCTGGAGGGAACTGACACCATGACTCCTGCAGTGCTGTCCATAAATCCGTAAGAGCAAAAGGGGGTGGAGATCTCTTCTAAACAGCACGTTGCAAGGCATCCCAGATATGCTCAATAATGTTCATGTCACTGGTGTTTTGGTGGCCAGTGGAAGTGTTGAAACTTACAAAAGAGTTCCTGCAGCCACTCTGAGCAATTCTGGGCGTGTGGGGTTCCGAATTGCACTGCTGGAATTTCCCAAGTCCTTCGGAAGCCACAAAGGACATGAATGGATGCAGGTCATCAGACAGGATGCTTACTTACGTGTCACCTGTCAGATCCGTATCTAGACGTATCAGGGATCCCATATCACTCCAACTGCACACGCACCACACCATTACAGACCATCCACCACTTTAAACAGTCACCTGCTGACATGCACGGTCCATGGATTCAGGATGTCGTCTTCATACCCGTGCACAACCATCCGCTAGATAGAAATTGAAATGAGACTCGTAGGACCAAGCAACATGTTTCCAGTCATCAACAGCCCAATGTCGGTGTTGACAGGCCCCGTCGAGACGTAAAGCCTTTGGTCGTGCAGTCATCAAGGGTACACAATTGAGCCTTCGGCTCCGAAAGCCCATATCGATGATGTTTCATAGAATGATTCACATGCTGTGACTTGATGGCCCAGAATTGAAATCTGTAGTAATTTGCGGAAGGCTTGCACTTCTGTCACTTTGAACAATTATCTTCAGTCGTCGTTGGTCCCTTTCTTGCAGTATCTTTTTCCGGCCGCAGCGATGTCGGAGATTTGATGTTTTACCGGATTCCTGATATTCACGGTACACTCGTGAAATGGTCGTATGGGAAAATTGCTGCTTCATCGCTGCCTCGGAGATGCTGCGTCCCATTTCTCGTGCGCCGACTGTAGCACCACGTTCAAACTCACCTTAATCTTGAAAACCTGCCATTGTAGTAGCAGTAACCGATCTAACAACTGCACTAGACAATTGTTGCCGACCACAGCCAGTTTACATATCTCTGTATTTGAATAGGCATGCCTCTACCAGTTTCTTTGGCGCTTCAGTGTATGTGAAAATCATTATGTGACCAATTTACGTAACTCCATTGTAGTGTGTCGTATCTCTCGATGTTTTTAAATTTAATTACGCCTCATAACTTATTAGCAATTCAACAAACCAACATATTATTTTGAGAGTCACGTTGCTTTTGCCACCATTGGCTATAGCCACACATTATAAAAGCGGGCTTTAGCAAGTCGATATTCATTCTTGCACAGGCTTATATTTTCTACGTCAAGTGTTTAATGGCTTCTTACACAAACATAAGTAAATTACTCTTCTCTGAGGTACTACGACGCTGGCCAACTTCAGTGAATGACAACTATGCTACAAAAAAACGCCTACATTCTTACTCGCTCTCATTTAGGCTTTTCATCCTTTAAATATCACTATATGTGATGTAAATATCCTCAAGCTGATGGTTTGGCTTCATTCTGGCTCGGGTAGTGTGGAGTAGAGAGGGACGAAGTTATCTTTGAATATTACTTATAGTTCGATTTGAAACACAAAAAATGTGACAGCCTTATGTGACATAGTTTAAAGCGTACGTGTTTCACATTAAATTCATGAACATTATTAATGGTGGTGCATCAACGTCAGTAGAGGTACTTCGCGAAATGTAACTAACATTCTTGGAAAGTTAGACGCGTTTAAACACGAAAATTTAAAACACTTAAAAGCAAGGTTAAAAAAAGTAATGTCACATGCTGTATTCAAAATTCTATCACCTGTAAAACTTTAAATTATTGAAATATTGCGGCTCGCTTGTATTCCTGAGACTATGTTAATTTGCTGCCGAAAACTACCAGCCACTCCAGATGCTAAAACCAACACCATCTGCTCACTGATTGCCTGCCGAAAGACGGAAAAGACCAGGTGGTATGTGAACGCCGCCTATTTAAAACTTGCAGATGCCTTACGACTAAGTCTTTTTCACAACTGGTTACAAATGTATTTAAAGCAGCATAATTTAAATTAAATTATTTTTCTCAGTATGACACGTTTTGCAATGAGCACCTCCCGACACGGGTCACTTTTCTATCTTACAAAACATTATCACCAACAACTGTAATGAGTATTGATAAAAACATGTCATCGTGCCATCTAGTACAGCTGTGAAAAATAAGAAATACTAGTAAATATTATGATATAATTAAGTGTAGTGTATTAAATGAGAGTTAATTTCCCAGCACGATTACATGATGCTATTGGTTTTTATATAGCGCTGACCAGATTTCAGTTATGGCCAGTGTAATTTGAGGCCTGATTTATTCGGACTGAAAAATAGGTAATTTAACATAGCATTATCTTCTTTTGGGAAACATAAATACACTTTGGTAAGAGTAGGGGTGTGTACATCATATGCTGATTTCTTAATATGTGCAAGTATGGAGTTATTTAGTTGTGGTTAATTTGACTGTGTGATCTTACTCAAAGTGTCAGTATTCTGCTTCCTTTTAAGTCACAATCAATCTTCGTCGTTATTTAATTACTGTACAGTTCAGCGACTCTTACATGTATTGTTTAAGATTATATGAGCTTTTGTTTACTGGTAGCGCAAGTTGAAAAGTTACTGAAACCACTGATGAAAAAATCGTTATTAATTACGAAGTGGAATTCGTACAGCACTTTGTAATGCGGCAACTTCGACACGCTCAATTTGATACCCTCATTTCTATGTAGCTCTATAGAAACAATTTTTGTATGTTTCTGAATAATATTTGTCGTTGCAGGGAAACATCTTAGCATTCGATGTCTCCATAGCCGGCGACATGGACATCAGCACCCTTTCTGGGAATTCCAGATAGTTACCTACTGCTCCCCACATCCTCTTCTCACCGTCTTGCACCGGAAAAGCCCGTAAAACTATATTCCACGCTGCTACGGTCTCTTCACCCCAAGTCAGGAGTCGTCCAGCCTTGTAAACTTCCAATGTGTGGTTTGTTACAAAAATTGCCTCATAAAACATGAAAAGGGTACGTTAAGTGAAATGAAACATTGCATATACAATGTTCTATTTCCTCTTCGCAAGACGAATCCTGTAACGATTAACCCATTTTCGTGTCTAATAACTCGACAGTATATCTTTCGCTTGTACAGATACTACCTATTCTTAAATCGAACGTTACGGTTAATTTCTGCTCTGTTGGTTATCCCTGTCAAGTTTTTGTAAACATCTCATCGTCTCAAAGTTCCAGCCTCCACCATAGGTCCTACTTCTATATCTACATTGATACTGACAGAATAATTTTTACCCACGTACCACTAAGTATTAGTATGTTTTTGAGGCAGAGTTCTTATTTCTTTTCCTTAATGCTTGTATGTTAGCAGATTAATTGACTCTATATTAAAACTCTTGTGTCCCAAAAGCTTCTTATTAAGCCTAAGTTGCCAATTACTTACAGACGGTCAAAAACGAAGAACTGCTTAACGTTTTATTTTGTTTCACATACAACTCTTTGTTTCACACGCAAAATAAAGTTTACGCCTTCTAAACTCTGGGATTTCCTTTTTTGTTGGAAAAGTGATTCGGTCTTTAAAAACTGTCAGACACTGAAATACCAAGGTTTCCCAATAAAATTTACGCTCACTATATCGCTTGAAGCTGACATGCATTTATAATCTGAATGCACATCTAATCTAGTACTAAGACGATTTTCCTGTGATTCTACAAGGTCCTTGGTAAGGGAGTGCACAACGAATAGCAGAAATTGTTGTATTCGTGTCTCTAAAATGCGGAATCTGTATCGAGTACAGAAAATCGAGTAAGCGGGGAATCCCACTTAATCCGTGCAAAGCCTTCCATTACAGGACCCACGCGACCACAGGAGGGTTAGGGAGGCGGGACTAGATTACATAACAAAACAGTGTGCTATGCTGAAGGCTGATCACTTCAGGCTTCTATATGTGAGACGTTACTTGTAACTCTGACGCATGGTTTCAGAGTTATCAGTTTCAACACATTCACATGTAAGGAATATATTCATCAAATTTCTTTGATGCATAACGCGTTACGGTTTCAAAAACTGTTAATGTTGCCTTACATTTTGCACCTGCAAAGAGTATCACACTCCTTACTTTCATTTTCTTAAATTATAGTGCTTCCATTTAATATATCGATTAAATTAATTATATAAAATGTGAAATGTCGGTTTATGTTAGCGATCATACGGTTCACCCATTAAATAATTACTTAAGATCTTGATCGCAATTTCATCTACTTGTCATCGCATAATGTGTTTCAGTTTGTTCACTATTATCCAAACAGCACCACGAACCATGTTAGGCATATAGAAGTCCAGTTTACATGAGACGAGATACTATGTGATCCAGCTAGTACAAAGCACTCAAAGTGCAATAGAAAAGCCTTTCAAGAAAACAGTATGAAATGGAGTTTATATATCCCGTTGGATATGTAGCTTCAAAAGAACAAGAACTGATATTCGAACAAATTTAGCTCAAAATGTTGCTACAATATTTAAACTGTAGGAACTTCCATAAGAACAGGTTGAATGTAAAATCCCGGTTAAGGGGTTGGGCATTTTAATTACATAATATGAGTACATCTATGGGTTAATTATACACATTAAGATAAAATTAGTAAATAATGCACTAATACGTCTGTTTACGATCATGGAGCAGGAACCTGGGTTACCCTACCCCTACCAAAAAATAAACAATGAAATACCGTAAACAGTATATTCTACCAAGGAAGTAAACTTTTCAATAAACTCGCCAAATACATCAAGGATAGAGTTGAATCACACATGTGTAAAAGGACAATTTATGTACACCTCTTAAAAATATATTTTGATGTTATGGTATTCATTCAGAGGACAGGTATGATACAGCTTTCCGCCAAGGCTATCATGTGCAGGCATTTTCGTCTCTGTACAACTGATATAGTACACATATTTTCAAACTTCCTTCCGTTGCCAAACTGACGATTCCGTGATGCTTCACGATTTTTCCGATCACATAATGTCTTCTTTTAGTCAGGCTGCGACAAAAATTTCTGTTTTTTCCCTATTCGATTCCACAATTTTTCGTTAGTTATTTGACCTCCATACTTTATCTTCGTGTTTCAGTTCATCACAATGCTATTGTCCAGATAAATACCTTCAAAAAAGCCTTCTGAACCCTTAGTTAACGTCTGATGCCTTTAATTCCACTGCCAGTCTGGATTTTATGTCGTGCTGCTCGTAACGTCGGTTATGTTGCTGCCCAAATAGTAACACTTATCTGTCGCTTTTAAAGTCTCATTAGGTTATCCTACACCTTCAATATCACATGATTTAATTCGAATACATTACATTATCTTTACTTAACTTTTGTCGAAACTCAACTCACAACCTCTTTTAACACACTATCGAGTCTGTTCAACTGTTCTTCGAATTTCTTTTCCAGACCCCTCCTAGATGTTATTTACTGCTTGGTTAATATACAGATTAAATAATATCGTTGGAGAGATTACAATCCGTTTTGAAGTCCCTTCTCAACTACTGCTTCCTTTTAATGTTGTTCGACTCATATAACTGACGCTCCTGTGTTTTATCCATGCTACTTTAAGAATTTGAAGATGCGTATTCAAATCACCATTGTCAAACATTTCTCTAATTACCCTACAAGTTCTTTGAATATAGGTTTCCATTTCTTGAGCCTATCTTCTAAATTGAGTCGTATAGTCAGTACTGCCTCATGTGTACTTACATTCCTCGTTAGTCCCAGGTAGTCTTCCCTGAGATTGGCTTCTATCAGTTTTTCCATCTTCTGTAAACAATTCGTGTTACTATTTTGCAGCTATGAACTATTGAACTGACAATTCAGAAATATCCACATTGAGCCATGCCTTTATACGCTAACTCACTGACCATACTCAGTACCTGCTACATATCTGTAGAACTAATGAATAGTGTATGCTCTGTCTAATTTAATACTGACTGTTGCGAACCGCATCGTAAACTGACCTTTGGATTGGTAGATTTGGATTTAAATTTAACATTAGTATCAGAATTCGCTGATCTACACAACGGCTGCATCCGACCTCTGTAGGGACGAGGGCCACTGAAAGCCTGGTAAAATTCAGACACCCATAGCGGGCCTAGAGTGAAGCGTAGGAAGGATTCTGGAATCTTCGTGCAAGGATGCCGCGGTAGCAGACACCCCTTAGTTACGTGTAGTGGGACTGGTCTCAAGCACTGTAGGATGAAAGAAGCAAAGACAGGCCGTCCAGAAAAATGGGTTTTGACCCTACAGTGTATTTACAGGGCCTTGGAGGACGTTGATGGTATTACTTTTTTAAAAACTTTCTTGTAATTCTTGATTTTCTTTCAAACTCCTTTCCAGTATTCTTCCGGTTAAGCTACGGTATCTCATATACTAAATCGGATCTAAATCGTTTCTCAGGTGTTTTGCGTTATTCAGAATATTTCCCAAAACACTATTAACGATTAAGCAGCTCTGCAGAAGCTCTCTTGCATTTAAACTTGTTTTTTGTGCTCTACATTTGCTTAGGAGCAGTTATTGATTCAGCAATAACTGTAGTAGAGGTTGTGGTGGTATTAGCAGCAGCAGTAGTAATAGCTGTAATAGTGATAGTATAACAGCATAAATAATAGAAATCACTTATATTTATAAGAAATGTCGGTATACCTTTGAGCTTTTTGCAGTGACATGCTTTATTGTTGCACAGTATTATTCTTGTGTGTTGCTATTGTCACGACAAGGATAGTTTAGGTGGTTTGTTGCCCGTATTGTTACCGTCTTGACTAGTTTAGTTTTGCATCAACTATTGTTCGAGTGACAAGTGTTTTGTTATGGCTTAATCAAGAAAAGCAAGAAAGTCAGTACGTGTAACTGGAGCTACTTTAGAAATCGTTGTCATTCAGTGGTTTGAAGAAGCTGATTTATGCGAAGAATTACTTCAGCAGAGTCTTTAAATGAAGTTCCACATCAACGGTTTAAAGATGACAGCATATACATTAGTCGTAATGGAACAATTAGAAATTTAGATCCTCCTACAATTTCTCGTACGCCTGTTCACAGTATCATAAAGAAAGCACCCTGCCGGCTCCTGGATTGATAGACTGTAAACCTAAGGATGTCTGAGACTATTTCATCTCCAAGAAAATACTGGATGAATTCATCAACTGTACAAATATAGAAACCAGACGAGTGGCTGCTTCACACGGTAAGACGTGGAAATACGTTTCACATATTGATATGGAGAGTTTTCTTGGTCTTTTACTGCTTTCTGGTGTTGAGAAGAGTTTGGATGCCCCTGTAAGAGAATTATTGTTGTATGGACTGGAAAATGTTATATATAAGACCAGAACCTCACTAAAAGGATTCGAGGATGTAAGGAGAATAATAACATTCGATGACAGTGGCACCTGTGAAGCTCTCACTGTAGACGACGAACTTACACCTGTTCTCTGTGTATGGGAACTCTTTTTTTTATAAGTGTAGGAACAGAACGATTCCTAATGATTCGCTCACAGTTGACGGACAGTTATTCATATTCCATGGAAGATGCGGCTTTGTCCAGAATACAGCCACTACATCCGCCAAGTATGGCATAAGGATATTTCGATTATGTGGTGCTACATCTACATATGTTTTAGACGGAACTGTTTATACGGAAAGGAAACCACATGAATCTATTCAGAAAAATTTTGGACTGATTATAGTGAAGGATCTTGCTAAAAGCATACAAGGATCATGCAAAATAATACCCTTCAGAACGTCATCAGTTGTACTCAGCTCTCAGAAGATATACTTCACAAGTAGATTACAGTGGTGGGGACAATCAAACAAAATGAATCAGAAATTCCGAATGAGATGTAACCGTCCGCCTCAAGAGCGAAGAATTCCTCGTTATTTGCCTGTGGAGATGAAATCGTTATGGAAAAATGAGTTACCTGATATCACAGTCAAGAGAATACTTACAAATAAGGGTCGCAGGCCGTGGTTAGAAGTAGAACGCATCAGGTGTTGGCTGTGGAAGGATTTGTAGCTGACGTCAGTTCCACCGCAGCTTTTTGACGTTCATCTTATGTTAAAAAGTTCAAGATATGAACATTCTTGTAGGCAGTAATTTCAATTAGAATTTTTAAGTTGTAATTTGGGTTACGACAGTACTTATAGCTTACATTGATGGTATAGGCTAACAAAACTTATGTCACGTCGTTGCATCAGCTCTCTTCTTGATGAAGGTGAATAGGACGATGCTTGTCGTCTAGTGCGATCTTTCCCAGTGCAATATTAAATCATGGCTGATGCGTTCCAGTCGCGACTACGTCGATCAGATTTTTATCATCGCGAGTCTCGTTGCAAAGCAGATATAGAGCTACCCTGGAGTTTTGTTTTCCAAATCCTGTATGTCAGGAGGAGTATTATCGAGATCTCAGACGCGAGTTGCTAATGAGTTAAATTTAAATGTATTTTTTGTCAAAAGGAATAAGCGTCTACCCTGTAGTCTCATAGGTTCCTGATGTTCTTGTCTGTGATGTTTGTATCCTTGCCGTTTTCTTGTTACTACCGCGCACCAGACTAGCTGAGGGACATAGAGCTTCAGCAATATTTTTTTCTTACCAGAGCAGCATGTTATTCATACGGTGTGTACGAACATCATCCTAGTTGTATTTCGTTTATACGAAGAATAATTACGCTACACCAGTTGAAGCACAAGGTAAGAACTCCTGCAGACCGGGTAACGATATGTCGCTTATAATAAGGAGAGGACGTGCATATGGACTACCAGTACATCTCTGTCATAACTTGATCATGAACTCGCTCTATTCCGCTCCTGTCAGCGGCAGATTGTTGGTTCTAACATATATCACAGACGTGTTTTCGGGGGTATTCCTCCTACCTGTGTAAACTGTTGTACTAATTATTAAATGTTACACAGTTTCAGATATTTCAGAGTGGTGCAGTTCTTATTTTGTGAGCTAGTAACAATTAATAATTAATGGGTACTGAGATGTTAGGATTTCAGATCGGTGAATCTTGTTGCCGGTATATGTTACTGAACACTTCTATATAATCATGTACATTATGGAGATGGAAGTGTTGCTCCAATAGCTCAGGTTAAGGCAGAACGAATAGTACTCAACCTTAGGAATGCAATACATAGGGGTGCTGATGATATTCATGTAATGACAGTAATTCGCAGAGCAATACTCTCCAGATGGCAAATGAAACAGGCAAAATATTTTGATTTTTTCATTAATCGAGGCGTTAAGTTATTTAAAATCCGAATTGCAAAAAGACAACGACAAGATAAATACCAGTAGCGATAGGGTCAATTCCAGCGTAAAAAGAGAGGTTAAAAATTTAAAAACAGAGACTGATAATGTTGAAACTCATGCGTCGACAGAAATTTCAAAATGAAATTCGGAAGTAACACAGTACAGGGTAAAGCTGAATAAGCATATTACACTAGTGTCCAAAATAAAAGAACAGACATTTTGCGAAGTTGCCTTTATTTTGCTCCAAAAGAGTATAAATAGGTGATACTGAAGTAGAAAAAATGTAAAGAATACAGGACGTAAACAACTGCAACACGCATAGCGGCAGACAAAAACGTTCTTGGTTTTCTCCAACTTAATGAATTTAGACATACATTCCGACAACTGGTTAATGTGCTTAGTGTGAGGCGTGACCACATCTGTCGGCAGTACGTGCCTGACAACGATAGGGCGCGCTGTAAATGATCTAATCAACCTCATGTTCCTTCATAGCTGCTCGCAAGTTTTGGAGAGTAGTTGGTGGATGCTGACGTCATTAAAGGCGTGTCCCTAGTGCATCCCGGACTTACTCTCTGGGATTCAAATCGGGAGAGCGAGCTGGCTATGCCATGCATGCCAATTTTTCCATCTCCTACAAAATATCAACCACCCCTGGTCTATGACGTCGAGCATTTTGTCCATCAGTACGAAGCCTGGGCACACAGCAACTCTAAATAACCCTACATGAGGTACAATGATCTCATCACGATACCTGACAGCAGTTAAACCTTGCCGATTCAACAGTGCAAGTTCATGAAGAGGTGTTCGAGAAGTCAACATAATCCCTAATCACACCAGTTGGGACCCCCTCGATATTAGTCTCTTTCCATCATGTTTGGGTCCCAAAATCATGTTCCACATTCCCTCTAGATACGAATTCGTCGAGAATCGTTCTCCTTACCACATCGGGACTCATCTGTGAGAAGAACACTTGCCCAATATGTGACAGTCCCGGTGGCAGGTTGGCGGTTCAACTCTAGACGTTTCCTTCTGTGAAGACGAGTCGGGGGTACACATACACTCCTGGAAATGGAAAAAAGAACACATTGACACCGGTGTGTCAGACCCACCATACTTGCTCCGGACACTGCGAGAGGGCTGTACAAGCAATGATCACACGCACGGCACAGCGGACACACCAGGAACCGCGGTGTTGGCCGTCGAATGGCGCTAGCTGCGCAGCATTTGTGCACCGCCGCCGTCGGTGTCAGCCAGTTTGCCGTGGCATACGGAGCTCCATCGCAGTCTTTAACACTGGTAGCATGCCGCGACAGCGTGGACGTGAACCGTATGTGCAGTTGACGGACTTTGAGCGAGGGCGTATAGTGGGCATGCGGGAGGCCGGGTGGACGTACCGCCGAATTGCTCAACACGTGGGGCTTGAGGTCTCCACAGTACATCGATGTTGTCGCCAGTGGTCGGCGGAAGGTGCACGTGCCCGTCGACCTGGGAGCGGACCGCAGCGACGCACGGATGCACGCCAAGACCGTAGGATCCTACGCAGTGCCGTAGGGGACCGCACCGCCACTTCCCAGCAAATTAGGGACACTGTTGCTCCTGGGGTATCGGCGAGGACCATTCGCAACCGTCTCCATGAAGCTGGGCTACGATCCCGCTCACCGTTAGGCCGTCTTCCGCTCACGCCCCAACATCGTGCAGCCCGCCTCCAGTGGTGTCGCGACAGGCGTGAATGGAGGGACGAATGGAGACGTGTCGTCTTCAGCGATGAGAGTCGCTTCTGCCTTGGTGCCAATGATGGTCGTATGCGTGTTTGGCGCCGTGCAGGTGAGCGCCACAATCAGGACTGCATACGACCGAGGCACACAGGGCCAACACCCGGCATCATGGTGTGGGGAGCGATCTCCTACACTGGCTGTACACCACTGGTGATCGTCGAGGGGACACTGAATAGTGCACGGTACATCCAAACCGTCATCGAACCCATCGTTCTACCATTCCTAGACCGGCAAGGGAACTTGCTGTTCCAACAGGACAATGCACGTCCGCATGTATCCCGTGCCACCCAACGTGCTCTAGAAGGTGTCAGTCAACTACCATTGCCAGCAGGATCTCCGGATCTGTACCCCATTGAGCATGTTTGGGACTGGATGAAGCGTCGTCTCACGCGGTCTGCACGTCCAGCACGAACGCTGGTCCAACTGAGGCGCCAGGTGGAAATGGCATGGCAAGCCGTTCCACAGGACTACATCCAGCATCTGTACGATCGTCTCCATGGGAGAATAGCAGCCTGCATTGCTGCGAAAGGTGGATATACGCTGTACTAGTGCCGACATTGTGCATGCTCTGTTGCCTGTGTCTATGTGCCTGTGGTTCTGTCAGTGTGATAATGTGATGTATCTGACCCCAGGAATGTGTCAATGAAGTTTCCCCTTCCTGGGACAATGAATTCACGGTGTTCTTATTTCAATTTCCAGGAGTGTAGAGCAGGACTTTGGCAATAAAGGCCACTCTGCAGAAGCCTTCTGTACACCGTTTGCCTCGATACAACACATCCAGCGGATGCCGTGAAGTCAGATACCAGTTGCCATGCAGTACTAAGGCGGTACCGTTGTCCCCTTACAACCAAATAACGGTCCTCTTGTTTTGATGTCACACGTGGTCGGCCCTACTCTGGCCCTCGGGATACAGTTCCGGTCCTTATGAACTGTTACCACAGCCGGAAGACAATACAAAGATTCACGTTACGACATCGGGTCACATCAGTTTGCGACTGTCCTGCTGTCTCCCCACCGCTGAGAGTCTGAGAGACGTCTTCATTGTGCCAAGCAGCACCGTCTATGACTGTATACACAGCGACTTTTGATGTGAGACTACCCGGAAAACACTACCCCGTTTGATAGGTGCCCTGACGTCATTGTTGGCGTGTTTGCTCGTTGACTGGCATACCATCTTTCGAGCAAAACACGATCGTACGGACGTCTGTTGACAGTTTGTTCAAATGGCTCTGAGCACTATGGGACTTAACAGCTATGGTCGTCAGTCCCCTAGAACTTAGAACTACTTAAACCTAACTAACCTAAGGACATCACAGAACACACAGTCATCACGAGGCAGAGAAAATCCCTGACCCCGCCGGGAATCGAACCCGGGAACCCGGGCGTGGGAAGCGAGAACGCTACCGCACGACCGCGAGCTGCGGACTGACAGTTTGTACGCTTATAGACACAGGAAGGGGAAACAGTGGTCTGTTGCTTTAATTTTGGACACCAGTATAATTCTCGTTTGAGAACTATTACTTCAAAGGAGTCTCAGAACGCAGTATTACGCGTAAAAGCTGTGAAACACATGATAAAGTCTTGAAACGGTTGGAAACCAATGAAAATGTATATCACTCTTTCGCAGAGCAGGTAGGGCTAAGGCACAAAAAAAAATGCATATCAGGGCTCTTTCTAACGAACTGTAAAATATAAATAATCCTATCATGCAGGATCAGCATAGTAAATTTAGAAATAATGTAACAGATATGAATCGCACACTTAATGGTGAGAGAGAAACGAGCTAGTCGTTGCAACAAAACCAGTTGGTGCCCAATATATTGCTGATGAGAACTCGGTCAAAACTGACCAAGCAATTATAAGATGTTTTCTCAATGTGTAGTACAGTATTCCTAAAGTACCTTAGCAGAAGTGGTCATCGTTAGACTAACTATTTTCATTAGTTTGATACCCAAGGTAATGTGCTCTCAAAGTTGTTCACACCAGTGATTACGTATCCGTAACCTGCCAGTAACCTGCTTGATGCGGGAACGAATTCTTTTGTAGCGGGACCGCCAAAAGGGTTAATTTAACGTGCGGCCGAAATGTCAAGTGTTTGTGCCAATGTGAAAGAATTCCTTGATAACTTACTGACGAAATATTACTCTTTCGAAATTCTGTGGGAGTTGTCAGTTTATTTGTGGATTGGAAATACATACCAGCCAGATCGCAGGATTGTCGAAGATATTTGTGAGCACTGGTGGAAGTGGGTTAAGTATATTAATTGGGGAATCGCTGCAGAGCTTTAGCCGATGGCACTGAGTGGATGTTGCACTTATACATGCAGGGGGACCTCATACTAACACTTAAAGACAATTACAAGAATTATTTAAGTTTCCTGGAATGAGGGGGCCGTTTAATGGCAAAGATGCCGGAAATAAGAAAGCACAGCAGAGACCAGATCACGATAGGTCGGTGTATCTTATGTGTAATCGAGAAAGCATGCAAAATTTACGCATTGCAAGACATAATGGGAGCCATAGTCAAAGGCCTGAAAATAGCAGTCCATCAGCTCGATACATTGAGGACTGAGATCCCAACATTTGAGATAAATCTGGCAGTGGAAAATAACGAAGTGCGGAATGGTGACGCCACAGCTGACCTTGGAGGCATGAGAAAGCGGGACACGGAGTCAAGCTGTTCGCCAACTGGCCATGTATCACACATGAGTGGGCATTGTAGTGACCAATGCCTTTGGTGAACACAATTAACCTTGATGAGTAGAGGCAGGGGGACACAATTGGCGAGAAGCTTCAGGACCGTACTGCGTGGCCTCCAACTTAGAAGTAGGAATTTTAGATAAGGTCTGAGCGGATTCCATATTTGGTATTTCAAGTTATTTAAAGAACAGGGAATGTAAAGTAATATCAGATCGTTTAGTTCTGGTATTGAATTCTTGGGCTCTGAAACAGAACTTGACAAGAAGTAATGGTGTGAATGGTCCCTAAGTACAGGCTAAGGACCTTGATAAATCATCATCATCATCATTTACTGCATTAACGAGCCTTTGAGGCCTACAGCAGAAGAACAGTACGACAAAAAAAGAACATTACAAACGCAAAAGCCCCAATAAAAGGAATGTCTGTCAATGACAAGAGAGGTGATACTTGTTGCAGGTGGCACTCCATGTTTTTCGGTCTCTAGCATCATCCTCCACGGCCGCCGGTTCCACTTTTTGAAGGATCGTCGTCACTCGATCCTTCCATCACGTTCTTGGGCGTCCTCTCGGGCGTTTTTCCGTGGGTTGAGAGTGGAGGACTCTCTCAGGAAGGGATCCGTTCGCTCGTAAGATGTGGCCACCCCTTGGAGTCGCCTCTGTCCCAATAGTCGTCCAATGTGTGGCTTTCCAAACCTCTGGTACAGGTCTTCTTTCTTTCTTTTTTCCCATTTACCTTCAGTCTTATTGTAGACGGGTCCATAGATCTTCCGAAGTATCTTCCTTTCAAACGCACATGTTGAATCTTCTGTCTTTGCTGATGTCGCCCAAGTTTCACAACCGTATTAAAGTACTCGCCAGCGTCGTGTACAGATGGACTTAGTTCTTCTGAGATATCAGACGAGATTTAAAAAGACGGTTCAGACTAAAGAACATGCGGTTAGCTCTCGTTATGCGTTGATGTACTTCTTTGGTCACTTCACTTTTGTTGGTTAATATTGAGCCCAGGTACTTGAACTCTTCAACTCGTTCCAAGGTAAGCCCGTCTACAGTAATAGGAGGGAGAACTCGACGACGTTATACTCCAAGACATTTAGTTATGTCCTCGTTCACCTTCAGCCTACTTTCCTTTGCATTTTGGAGGAATTGGAAAGTATCATCACACATTTGCTCTAGAGTGTCGCCAGGGATCACAACATCGTCAAAAAATGCCAGAATGGTGTCTGTTCCCACCATCTCCATTTCTCTGGTGCGGCAAGTGTCACGGCTTACTTTTTTCAAGGCCAAGTTAAATAATATTGGCGCCAATGGATCTTCTTGTCTCAACCCATTTTGGATAGTGAAAGGTGGTGACCGCTGGTTGCCAAACAGTACTTTAGAAGTTGACTGAGAGTAGCAAGATGCAATTAGGTGCATATATTTCAGTGGGATGCAAAGTTCCTCTAACGTTTCCCATAATGCGACGTGGTCAATGCTGTCATAAGCTTTCCGAAAATCGATGAAGATCAGGTGTAGTTTCCGATTGAGCTCATAGATTTTTTCTATCAGTTGCCTCAACAAAAATATGTGGTCAATGGTGATGAACCCACATTGATATGTCCCTACATTTCCTTAAGCCAGTGACTTCATTCAGTTTAACAGCAGTGTTGTAAAGGCTTTGTATACAATTTCAAAAAATGAAATTCCTCGGTAGTTGGCTACTTGGATAGCATCACTCTTCTTGAAGATAAAGGAACTGGATAAACGGAAATGCCGTGTGGCTAGGGCGTCCCGTCTGGTAGACCGTTCACCTGGTGCAAGTCTTTCGAGTTGACACCAAATCGTCGACATGGGTGTCGATGGGGATGATATTATGATGATAAGAACACAACACCCAGTCCCTGAGCGGAGAAAATCTACGACCCAGCCGGGAATCGGACCCGGGCCGTTACATATGATACTCCGTCGGGGCCTGCCGCGGTGGCTAAGCGGTTCTAGGCGCTTCAGTCCGGAACCGCGCGACTGCTACGGTCGCAGGTTCGAATTCTGCCTCGGGCATGGATGGGTGTGATGTCCTTAGGTTAGTTAGGTTTAGGTCGTTCTAAGTTCTATGGGACTGACGACCTCAGATGTTAAGTCCCATAGTGCTCAAAGCCATCTGAACAATTTTTTTTTTTAACTCCGTCGGGCTGACCACTCAGCTACCAGGGGCGGACAAGGAACTTCATATAGCAAAACTATTATGAAGCACGGAAATGCCTGGGGGAGAAAGCGATATTGTGTTTAGAATTACATTGAATGGGAAATCTGAATACCAACTACCCTTCAGGCTTAATAAAAATAATGCATTGCTTCTTAATGTTGACGCTGATTGGCACAAAGAATAGCACATATGTGACATGTAGCTTCACAGAAATATGCTTAATGAGTTTCAATGTTTGCCACTGGTTACGACAGGAACTGAGATTTATTATATGAACAGAACCGATGCCAACTAGAGATAACATTAGCGCTACTGTAGTTGTAGGAGTATGACACTTAGATTCTGAGCTACTCTTACAATGGCTCTGAGAACTCTGCGTTTTCACTAGAGTATTTTGATGCCTTCCCAAGCAAACCAGACATGGTAGTTATGCCAATATTGAGTGTCAAGATGTTTCGAACCACAGGAGAGTTGTGCATATCTATCAGACAAGAAATCATGCTGCCTTTCTAATTTCGGGATGCCATGGCAGAAAATGTAATTTTAATCATTTTGCACCTGCATGTGAATGTGGTAGTATGTGTTATTGTTTTAAATAATTATTTTTTTAGTCTGGATTTTGATACATGTAATTTGAAACTGCAGATGTAAGGAAAGCCTAAGGCTCTACCTTTTGGGAAAAGGACTTGTACATAGGTACAATGGGATTTCAGTATGCAGAAGAATTGTATTGACAGCAGCTTACAGAAGGGAGAGCGAGGCAGATTAGAATGGAAAGAGTAACACTTCGGCCGAAGAGCAAAAGCATATCATGGAATAGATAGGGGAAAAAGTAAATGATATTAAGAAGATGACAAAGCCACAGAAAAAAGAGATTACAATAAGTTTAGTTGAGGTATAGCGTTGTGTTGGTCGATTGACTATAGAGCCCCACAAGAAGCTTGTGACAAAGAGTTTCCCAGTGTCATTTGTGCAAAGAGGAACGGCAAAGAATAAAATGGTTCAAATGGCTCTGAGCATTATGGGACATAATATCTTAGGTCATCAGTCCCATAGAACTTAGAACTACTTAAACCTAACTAACCTAAGGACATCACACACATCCATGCCCGAGGCAGGTTTCGAACCTGCGACCGTAGCAGTCCCGCGGTTCCGGACTGCAGCGCCTAGAACCGCACGGCCACCGCGGCCGGCGGGGCAAAGAATAGGTTAACAGAATTTTTAAGTGGGGCACCACAGAGCAAGCCACAAGTGACTGTACCTATTCCTTATCTGTGGTCCCTAAAAAGGCTGTAGTTGAATACCTCCTTTTAGATTGTAGACAGATCAATGAGAAGGTAGAGGGAGGAAGTGACACACTAGTTTAAAACAATGAGCCGTTACAAAGGTATCATCCGGAGAAGTTTTCCTTGTCACAGGATGTTACCTGCGGATACTGGAATGCAAGTGTAGCGGTGTAGCACTGGAATCAAGGAAATTCAAGAATTTTAGAATTTCTCATTCTCTCCTTTGCTTTCTACCACACCCACTCCATGGTAAGTTGCTCTACCTCAATCAGAGTAACTACTTCAATCACAGAAAGGTCACTTACACAACAGTGACTTTCCTCGTCTTCCTATCAAACATTCATTCGCATGACACGAAACTAGCGGCGTCCTGCCAGTGGTTGTTAATGACACCTTCAAAATAAAGAATAAATTTTGTCTAGAATGTACTTCACGATGATAAAAGGTTCTGCACGAGTAGTTCTACTTCTTCATCACTCACTGGCTCAGGCTGCCCTATGGAAGAAACGGTGAAATTTTTATATTTCTAATCTTGACTTTCCCCAGTATTGCTTCAAATTTCTTACCTGTAAACTGTGTGAAGAATTTGCCTTATGAGAGACAAACAATAGTTGCGCAATGTGAGACTCATAGTGAAGGGGAGTAAAAAGAGTAGACAACCTAAATGGGTGTGTAGTAATGGGAAGATGTAGACTCTTATGGTTTGTATGTTTGTATCTAAGAATAATTTTTTAAATGTTATTTCTGTTTTTGTTTCTTTTTTGTTATACGAATATAATCAAATTAATTTGACATGGGCAGTAAGGCGAGGAATAAAATGCATGATAGCAATAGGACTAATTATAAAGTGCACAGACGTCGAGAAATCATAATGACGAATAAGCAAGTATGGTTGAGGTAAAGATTAAGAAACTGGGTACCAGGTACTGATATATAAAACCCTGGAGTTTTCAAACCAGTGGAGGGGCATAGACGTCTCAGTCAGCTGCTCTCTCACTTACCACGCTCATTCTCTGCTCCTGAAGCTATGTAACCAACTCCATAGATTAAGAGAAGAAATGATAGTGCGACGTACCATTACGTGTGCTCTGTGTAATGTGATGCTAATTGGTGCAAACTGCATTGTAGTCGGCCTTTGAATCGGTAGATATTTTAGTTTCAAGGTCATCCTGAGCCTCCGAAACCGCACGTTACTCATGGTGGAGTCGGCGCGAAGCATAATAGGGGAAGGTGAGGGCTATTCTGGAGCTTTGGCTCAAGGATACTGCGGAAAAAAGCTAGAAGTAAGATGCAGTTTTCGGGGTCATATATCCTTAGTAATAGGTTGGACAGGAGTCAATCCCTGAATGGTGGGAGAAGCAAAACTAGTCTACCCAGAAACGTATGTTTTCAGGCAGACAGCATGATCATAGAATTATTTCAGTCATTGTCATTAGAGGTTACCGGAGGAATTAATGTACCAGATAGTAGCATCAAAACTGTAGATGTTGGGGAAAGTTATTTGTGTGACGTCATAGTCGGAGGCAGAACACAACGCGTTTTGTGTGGAGGAGGACCTGTAACTAATGGCAGTTCCATCTTAGAAGTCTTTAATCGTTCACCTTATGGTGACAAGGTCCGAATATCAACAGTTCCGTAGACAGTCACTTTCATAGGTGTTTTCAAGATATAATTTGAGTTGGAGGCATACATCAACCGAGCTTACGTGTAGTCGTTACGTTATCTATCACCTTGCTGATGGCAAGTAGGACGATGCTTATTATGAGGCTGTGAACTTTCTCAGTATTGCATTAAATTGTCGCTGATGATGTCCAAGTCTCGATTGTGTGGATCTGTTTTTATTATCTCGGGAAACATTGTGATTATTGTTGTCAAGCAGATTCAGAAATATCCCTTTGTTTAGTTTTCCAAGTCCTGCAAGGGAGCAACAGTATTATTGTGATTTCAGATGGTAGTGCTAATGAGTTAAATTTAAAAGTGCTTATAGCCAGTCGGAATTGCTGTCTGCTATATAGACTATACCATCATGTTTACTCTCTAGTTCAGCCCTAGGTACTTGGCAGAGGTTTCATCGAACCACTTCAGGACTGTTTCTCAACCGTTCCATTCTCAAATAGCGCTGGGAAAAACGTACACAAATCTTTCCAATTTCTCCCATTTTATTAGAGTGACTATTTCGTTTTAATTATTACCATCCCGTATCGCATCTTATATCTATGACACGCTTTCCCATTTTACAGCAATACATAGCGAGCTGCACTTCTTTGATGATGGACAAGCGTAGTTCAGGCAGTCTCTTCAGTAGATCTGTTCTGTAAGTGTTCCACAAATAAAAGGCAATCTTTTGTTCGCGATGCCACAGCAGTTCTATGTGATATATCAAATTTAAGCTGTTCCCAAATGTAATTCCTAGGTCTTAAGTTGAAATGACAGCCTTTATATTAGTGTTTATCGTATAACTGAAATTGTACGGTTCTTTTTTAATATTCATGTGGATGACCTTACACCGTTCCGTAATGAGAGACAACCACAGCTCGCATCATACTTTCGTGAAGTGTAAGTCTTTTTCGTAGTTTATTTTAAGATCTCTTTGTGTAGTGCTATGGATATAGTTGTGTAATAAGGCCCAATAATTATGATTAATTACGTAATTAGGACAGATCTTTACTTCAGTTTCCCAAACAAAGTCAATAAAGTACATTAACCTAACATTCCTCTCCTGAATCTGGACAATTTCAATATGTTGGTTGGTGCACTCGGGCTTTCCATTCAGGAGGATCAGGATTGGGGTCCCAGAAGGGGCACTGCCATTTTTAATTTCCTGCCATTTCCCAGTTGGGGGCGACACGTTAGTACAGCACTGGGACAATGAAATTCCCTCTAAAATTCCAAATTCCGCCAAAAGTTGATATTCCCATCAGTAGTGCATTTGGTGGATGGGCAGGTGTGTGGAGGGGGAGGGGACGGGCACCCAAGTGCCGGAGGAGGAGACCACATGGCATCATCTGAGGTTGGGGGTTGGTGGAGGTTAGAGGGTGTAATTAATTGACCCATTCATTTAATTTGCATATCAATTTTATATCAAAATTGGGTTCGTGCTGCTATCGTCCTACTACTCCCCACAATGTCTGGTTTTTTTTTCACCTCGGTTTTGTCTAACGTTTAAGACCCTTACCACAGCACTTTTCGAACACACGACAAGTCATGTTGTTTCCAAAAGGCTCGTGCCGAGCCTTGAGGCCATAACAGTCTGCCCTTGGACGAGCTCAGATGGATAGTGCACCTTCTCCATTCTACACACAGGCAGCATACTCATTGATACTACATGCACCGTGCCTATATCTGACTGTCAGTCATTCTTCGCCAGCTGACAGGTGACGGTGCTATCGCCTAAACGGGCTTATATCCATAGCAGGTCGGTGGTAATAAGGTTCTGGCTGATCAGTGTATGTCACTTCCTTGGAGAACTCCTGATACCACTTTTGTTCAACTCGATGACTATCTGTCGAGCACAATTAACTGTGACCTTTCTAACAGGAAATAACGAATCCATTCTCACAAGTAAGACGACAACCAATGGCACACAATTCGATAAAAAGTCTTTTGTGTGAAACAGTGTCAGAAGTCTTTTGGGACCCTGGAAATTTGGCAACAATTTAAGATCCTCTGTCGGTGGCACTCATTACTTCGTGTGAATAAAGAGCTAGTTGTGTTTGAACACAGGTTATGTTCCAAAATATTACTGCAAATCGACCTAAATGATATGGGTCTGTAATTCAGCAGATTAATCCTATTTCTTTTCCTAAAGTATTGGTGTGATCTGTGCAACATTCCGGTCTTTGGACACGGATCTTTTGTCGAGCCAGCGGTTGTGCACGGTTGCTAACTATAGGGCAGTTACACCAGCATACTATGAGAGGAACCTAATCGGTATACAACCTGGACCGGAAGACTTTCCTTTATATGTGAGTTAAGGGTGCTTCGCCACACACGTGATATCTACTTCTAAGCTAATCATGTTGGCAGCTGTTCATCATTCGAACTCTGGAATAGTTACCTCGTCCTCTGTGGTGAAGGTATATTGGTAAGCCAGTCAAGGATATTTTGCATTCTTTTAAAGGTAGCATGTTTTTCTCGTTCCTTCCGTAAGTTTTCAGATACCGGAATCAGTATCATCTCTCATTAGTTTATTTGTTATGAGTCGCTCAACTCTCGTCGATACTAATTCTTTGAATTTAAATCATATCTGGTCTATGCTTACACAGTTAGTCCGGAAGGAGTTGAGGCTGTCTCTCAGGATAGCGTCAAGCGAATTTTTATCTGTTTAAATATATTTTATGTTTACTTCTGGTTGATTTGGATGTTATGGTATACAGTTTCACTACAACGTCATCGTGGTCAGTAATCCCCGTATTCACCGTGACGCTCCCTATTTGTTCACGATTATTTGTTGCTAAGTGGGCAACTTTGTTTTCACAACCATTTACATTTCGAGTGGGATCCTAAAATAAGTTAAAAATAATTTTCGGAGCATCAAGTACAATTTCAGACGATTCTTTATGCCTATCAGAGACTTTTAACGTGTAGTTTCGCCAATACATCAAGGTTAGATTGAATCACCATAAAGTATAATCGTATGCCGGGGATACTTATTTGAAATGAGAATCAAGTTTACTTTGAACTGTTCAGGAAGTGTATCATCTGAGTCTTGGTGTCGGTAAAGCGAATCAATTATTAATTTATTCCAATTATCAAATATAACCTCTATCAAACAGCTACTATCTACTTCAATTTCGCAACGAGGTAAACTCCTACTAACAGCAACAAACACACCATCACTATCTGTGTTTCATCTATCCTTTCTAAACAACGTCAGGCCCTTTGTTAAGATTTCGCCTGAACTTAAAGGTACATCCAGCTTTAGTTAGCGTTCAATACCTATAACGATTTCCCCCTCACTGTTTTCTATTAGTGCTTGGTTTTTTCGTTATTACCAACACAGTTACGACAATTTACAATTACACTACCGATTGTTGCTGGGTCTTCATCGTCTTTCATTTTCCTTAAACCCTTTAAGACTGAATCTCTTTCTGTACTTTCCCGAGACTGTGTATCACAAATTTACTTCGAGTCAGCGCCACACTGTCCCTGCTACACATGTAGCCGCCTCCCGTGTGTAACTGTTTCATGAACTCTTAAATGAAACCCGAAACCATTACTGATATACCTTTGGAGTTTCCAACTACCAGTAGTCGCATGTTCTGTGTATGCTCAGACCTTGGAGGCCTCGAGGCTCCTCTGAAACAGAACAAGCGATAACATCTGGCACAGCATCTTTATCAGCAACCAGAACAGGTAGCACCTGAAAGCTCTGCTATCGACCGAATCGGAAAGGCCTTTCGATCGGCCCTCAGGGTATTCTTTCGCTGCCTGCCACCCACTCGAAGGTCAACCTCATTGCAGGAGCTAACCGGGGTGGGGGGAAGAGGGAGGTAGACTGTGGGCCGATTTAGCAACACGTCTGATGTGCTGGACATCCGTTGGATCCCACGTCTGCCTTCCACAGCGATGCCCACTAGCAACAGCCTGAAGCTGCATAACCAACGGCAGCATGGCCTCGAGCTGTGGGAAAGGGTGACCAACTCAGCTTAAATGCGAGCGAAGCAGTCACAGTCCCTATCCAAATTAAAGACGGAAGAACTATAAGCAAAACAGATATTTTAAATGCAAGAGTGTGCCCAATAAATAAGTGCACCGCAAATTTTAAGATTTAAACAATACAACACACTCGTAAACCAAAAACAGATAGCTCCTAGTTTGAAGCTGGGAAGATGGGAAAAATTAATTCACAAACTAAAACGCTGTGCTCCACTGTGCTGGTGTGCTGCATCAGGGACCATAGTGGCTACCGTACTGGCTGTAAGCGACTGTTGACACAAAGACAAGCACCTGACAGTGGAACTATGCGCCACACAACACCTACTTTTGCATTCTTACGTTTTTCTTGTTACTAATGTACATCAAATTAACCAGAGGACATATTACGTCAACAATGTAGTGTGATTTTACGAGAGTAATGTGTTATTTATTTTGTGGTGAACAAATCTCTTCCTGAATAGTGTTCTGTTTATGCAAAGTGTTATTATGACACACCAGTCGGAGTGCAGTGTAAGAATGACTGCAGATCAGGTAGGTTTTCACAGATAGATGATGTGCGTATGGACTAAAAGTAAACAGAACGAAAATCTCGATCTCTGTAATCACCTGATCACGTACTTGTGTTATTACTTTCTTTGCAGTGGCAGACTGTTTGTTCTGACGTAGATTGCAAACGTGGTTTTGGGAGTATTCCTCCTGTATTTTTGAGCCATTGTAATAGTTGTCAGAGGTTATATAGTGTTTGCCACCAACGGCCTTGCCGCAGTGGATACACCGGTTCCCGTCAGATCACAGAATTTGAGCGCTGTCGGGCGTGGCTGACACTTGGATGGGTGACCATCCGAGCCGCCCTGCGCTGTTGCCATATTTCGGGGTGCACTCAGCCTCGTGATGCCAACTGAGGAGCTACTCGACGGAATAGTAGCGGCTCCGGTCAAAGAAAACTATCGTAACGACCGGGAGAGCGGTGCGCTGACCAGACCCCCCTCCTCTCTGCATCCTCAGATGAGGATGACACGGCGTTCGGATGGTCCCGATGGGCCACTTGTGGTCTGAAGACGGAGTGCATATAGTGATTGATGTTTCAGATTGGTACAGTTCTTATTTTACGAACAAGCAATAATTAATAATTACTGGGTAGTGAGGTGCTAAGGTTTCAACATCCCTCAGCCAGTGCATTTATTGGAATTATTATATTCTTCTTCATAGCTGACAGTATTTCACCATTCTCACATATCATGCAATCCACGTGGAATAATTTTTATACGGCTATCTCTTTCAAGGATCACAGTTATTTCTATGTCATCTACTTTTGGGGCCTTGTTTCAGTTTTGGTCTGATAGCCCCAGTAAAATTCTTTTCGCCATATCATCTCTCCCATGTCACCGTCGTATTCTTTTTCTTCCCATTCTATTAAATTTGGTTCCAGTTCAGTTCCGCTGTATAGCAGTTCTGTATAGGGCATCTGAGTTCTTGGTATTTATTCACGTTATGCTCTTTTCTACAGAATTCTTCTTAATTTTACTGCAGGTGGCATTTACCTTTTCCCTAGCTAATCATGTATCTGTGCTTCTATAGTCTTGCACTCGTTCTCTGTCCATTCCCATTCAGATAATTTGAACTTTTTCTCAATCGAGATTTTCAGAGGTCTATATTCCACTTCAGCTGCTTCACTTGCTCACATTACTCCATTTATGAGTTCAGTTCAATACCTCTTCAGTTATAAAAGGACTACTATTGGGAATTTCTGACTATTCCATCCTCTGTTGCCTCCTCTTCGGCAGCACGCAAGGCTACCTATTGGTTTATTGTTGTATTTCATTCGTTGATTAATGTTCCCTTCGAAACTCTCAACGGCCCCTAATTCTTTCAGTTTATCGAAGTCCCATCTCCTTAATTGCCCATATTGCTCCAATTTCTTCACTTCTGTTTCGCGATTCATATCCAATGAATTTCTGGCAGGGTCCATATCTGCCACTGGAAATGCTATGCAGTTTAAAACCTGATTTAGGAAATCCTTGTCTCAATATTATGTAAAGTAACAGAAAACTTTCGATGTCTCCAGGTTGCTTCTATGTATACAGATTTCTTCAACGACTCTTAAAACAAATGTTAATAATGATAAATTATGGTGCGCGCAATAACGTATATAATAGACAAGGGCTATTCGAAACGTAAAGTCCGATTGGTCGCGAAGTGAAAACCACAATTGAAACCAAGAATGTTAGTTGTAACGGTTAGCTACACCTTCCAGGTACTTATCTACATATTCATCACTCCGACTGAGACATGTGACGTAGCATTGTACCAACTTCCCAATACTGTTGTCGTCGAAGGTAATCACTTGTATTTTCTGCCAATTCTATATGCTGATGTGCAACTTGTTGTATTTGGCCAGCGGTTCGTGTGAGCAGAGATGAAAATAAATGGGAGCCAAGTCCTGGTTGTATAATGCGTGATAAAACACTTCCCATCGAAAACGCTACAGGAACTTCGGGATTGCCCCTGCAGACTGTGGCAGAGAACTGTCATGAAGAAGGAAATACACGACAGTTACACTGCGTGGGCTGCATGAAATCAGGGGAAGTTTCTCACAACCATTCACACTATGCTGGAGACACTATTGTTCTAGGGATCTTTACGTGCTCACTGGGTGCTCAGAAGTGAAAAGAGCGACGTGACGCGATCGATGGCCATACCAGAGACATTGCCCAACACATCTGAGCAAATCTTCATCGGTTTTCACAGGTCGGACCTTACTTTCTGAATAGCCCTTGTAGAAATTATTGAAAAAATTTACTTAAAAGTGCATAAACTACGAGTTGGGAAAACATTATGGTTTGTGAAAACTGGGGAACAAAGCATCCGTGTTACCCCACAATATACTTTCTGAGTATCATATCTATCTCTGGAAAAGTGTATACACAACATCTCTCAAGTAAAATGATAACTCCTTTCGTCTTCCTAAGATCAAAGTTTATTTCATAATGTATGGATACTAACTGCTGCAGATCAATAGGATTACTCAAACAATGTAAGGAAGTTCAAATGGCTCTGAGCACTATGGGACTTAACGTCTGAGGTCATCAGTCCCCTAGAACTTAGAATTACTTAAACCTAACTAACCTAAGGACATCACACACAACCATGCCCGAGGCAGGATTCGAACCTGCGACCGTAGCGGTAGAACGATTCCAGAACCGCTCGGCCACCCCGGCCCGCCAATGTAAGGAAGAAGCAGAATCAAAAGCAACATCGTTAAATCTGGTGAAATGATTTGTTTCAGTGTAGTTATTCGTGATGAGATGCGAATAAACAATGTGTCATTACTTTTTAAATTAACTAGACACGTAAGTAATTACATACACCTGTATCTTCACTAACTTTTGATAATATTTTATTATTGTGTAAAACTGATATATCTAATATGACTATAAAGTAATGTGACTAACTTATATGAACGTTTCTTTCTGTGCCCATACAATACCATTCTTCTTAGTTCGTAAATGTATATCATAAATTATATCGAAACCGATTTGAAAACTGGATACTCCTTAATTCTTTTTAACTCACAGTCTTATCCATGTCGACACGTTCAAATAGGCATAGCGACATGATTCGGATCTGTTCCGCGTTTCAGCTGCAGGCCAGCAAATTGGGTCAGAGAGCAGCGGCGGTTTTTCGAAAGGTGTCGTCCCTGGGGTGTGGGGTTGGCAGTAGCTGCACATCGCTCTGCACGAAATTGTGCAAGCCTCACAAACACGGACACAAATTAATTGCGCGGAAGCCATTAGACAGATTGCGAGCGCGGCTCCCCCGAGGCGAGGCGAGCTGGCCGGACAAAAAACCGTCCGGCTGGCGCTGGCGCTGCCGGCTAGCGGGCTGCTTAATAATTCGTACCTAGCGCCGAGCGCCGGGGCACGCGTCACGTGCCAAGTGGCGGAAAGGGACGGCGCGCCAAAACTCCGCCATAAAACACTGCCCGTACCGCCACAGCAACCTCTAGCGTCAGAAGGAATGCGAGTCCTCATTCCTGATCGTTCCTGCGATTTGCTACGGACAAAGTGAAATTGTGGTAGAAGGGTTTGGCGAAACATTCGAAATGAAATTTCCTGCAAGCATTCTTTCTCAGTATCTGCTTGTAGACAATTAATAGTTCTTTCACGTGCACTGAAAGTTAGATATAAAATCGAATAAGGAATTGGACTAATCTTTGTTAACAATTTTTGTTGAACAATTTATTTCGAAAGATGGGGGTGTGCAAGGCACATCCCCAAATCCGAATAGACATCCCACCTTTAACATGTATACCAAGTACATTTACGTTATCAACTAACGAAAATACGTACAGAATATGTCCCTTCACATTCTAAAAATTGCAATACATAAGGAGAAGAAAGATTAAAAGTAGAAAAATGGACAAAAATAGGTAAGGAAAGGCGTAAAGAGAAAAATACATCTTCAAATTTGCCTATGAAGCACAAGTACCATAGTTGGAAATGCTGAGGGGGAATAAATATAGTTTTGTAATACTGTGGTGTTAGTAATGTGTTTGTTTCGTTGCGTAACAACAAAGTCTTTAATGCTAGTCAAGTGTGAACCAAGTGTGACAAAACCACACAGACACAAAAAGAGAGGAGGAAAGAGAAATACGAAAGTCACTCGTAGTGTTAATTCTAACTGTTACAACAAATCGAAGAAAAGAACAGTGGAAAGAACTAACATACTACAGCAAATAGTTGTAATTGGCTTATCACTAGAATAAAGCAGATAATGTAGCCCTTTTGCAGCACACTAAAATCTACAGCCTATAAACTTAGGCTCGATTCCAGGTGCTACAATAACTTTAAAATCCTTACCACACATATCTCGTCATGAGTTAAAGTGGAGGACAGATCCCCACGTAAAATTTGCTTCTGCCCTCTCATCACAATACAAAATACACTCATAAAATGTAATGTATTGCGAATACATAGAAAGAAGGATCCTTTATTGTATGATTATATGATAGCGGAACAAACACTGGTAGCAGTTACTTCTGTAAAATATCTGGGTGTATGCGTGCGGAACGATTTGAAGTGGAATGATCATATAAAATTAATTGTTGGTAAGGCGGGTACCAGGTTGAGATTCATTGGGAGAGTGCTTAGAAAATGTAGTCCATCAACAAAGGAGGTGGCTTACAAAACACTCGTTCGACCTATACTTGAGTATTGCTCATCAGTGTGGGATCCGTACCAGATCGGTCTGACGGAGGAGATAGAGAAGATCCAAAGAAGAGCGGCGCGTTTCGTCACAGGGTTATTTGGTAACCGTGATAGCGTTACGGAGATGTTTAATAAACTCAAGTGGCAGACTCTGCAAGAGAGGCGCTCTGCATCGCGGTGTAGCTTGCTCGCCAGGTTTCGAGAGGGTGCGTTTCTGGATGAGGTATCGAATATATTGCTTCCCCTACTTATACCTCCCGAGGAGATCACGAATGTAAAATTAGAGAGATTAGAGCGCGCACGGAGGCTTTCAGACAGTCGTTCTTCCCGCGAACCATACGCGACTGGAACAGGAAAGGGAGGTAATGACAGTGGCACGTAAAGTGCCCTCCGCCACACACCGTTGGGTGGCTTGCGGAGTATCAATGTAGATGTAGAAGTATATAGTGAGTCGTACGCCACAGACGTCACAGATAAACTGTTGGCTGTGGGGGCTGAGGAGGGGGGTGGGGGAGGGGGGGAGCGCTCTCTCCGTAGTATGATGATGACATGTGTTAAGAGTCAGTTCCCTATTCAGAGGCGAGTCAGGATTACTTTACTCTCCAGAATGACCGGTTTGAGGTACGCCATGGAAAGATAGTCGGCTTTACCGACCACAGCTTATTGTCGGTCACAGCCAACCAGCTACATGACAGTCTGTAAGGTAATGACACACTATGTTACGTCATTTTCCCTGTATTCTTGTATGCGCCCTGCTACCCAGCAGAAAGATTAACGTTTTGTTGACAGCAGGAAAGGGTGGCCGATATATTTTACGTCATCTTCTCTGCTGGATACTTTTGTTTCACCGCCAACAGAGCACAACGTGATCGGAGCAGATAATAAACTTCTCACTTTGATGAAGTCCCATCTACTCCAGCGCCTTCAGGGATACATGGATATCTACAGCAAATATACTGAAGTAATGATAGGGGATACGATTGAACGGCTAAGGGAGTCCCCTTCTTTCAGCCATCAGTATCCACTATTCTAAAACCGACATGGCTACCTAAAATGTCATATGGACCTGTCTGTTGCATGCATAGCGTGAAATAAGTTTATCGGACAATGATGAGTCCCTATATGATTTTCAGTGGTGGGACTACAGCCTCTGGGTGACCGAGCGGTTCTAGGCACTACAGTCTGGAACCGCGCGACCGCTACGGTCGTAGGTTCGAATCCTGCCTCGCGCATGGATGAGTGTGTTGTCCTTAGGTTAGTTAGGTTTAAGTAGTTCCACGTTCTAGGGGAATGATGACCGCAGAAGTTAAGTCCCATAGTGCTCGGAACCATTTTTTTTCTCCAGCCTCAGTGCACATACTTGGAATGTAGCTGGTTCTAAGGGCCCGGTGGCCAGTCAAATTTCTTTATGATCCACCATGTCTAACAGTTATAATAGGACCATTTTTCAGACTGATACACACTACACCCACAAAATGCAAATATCGCACAAAGGCTCTGAAAACTGGAGTAGAATCGTTCGCTCGTCTACCCCAAGTTATGTCGCCAATACCTTTTCAAACATCTAGTGCTTCTAGGAATGGGCTTGCAGGTCTGTAAGGTGTGACGACCGCGTAAGCTGAGAAACAAATGTGAGGTCCAGAGACCTCAACGTTTCTTTAAGATTAGGGACAGTATGCCTCATTCTCAAACTAAGAAAATTAAAAACATAAAGTCAGCGATTAAAAAGATATAGAAGGACTTGTCTGTTGAAATATCAAACCCTCTCTTCACCACTTATTCCTCGAATTCTAATCAGCTGTAATGGAAGAGTTGACGTTACTAGGCTGGAGGAGAAGCAAAAGACAGAGAAATCGTCCACAAATATAGATCACTAGACAGCACTTTTAACTGTTCACTTTGTACTATTAAAACCAATGGCAGAGATATTAACACTATAATATAATGTCGTGTGACGAGAGCCTCCCGTCGGGTAGACCGCTCGCCTGGTGCAAGTCTTTCGATTTGACGCCACTTCGGCGACTTGCGCGTCGATGGGGATGAAATGATGATGACGATTAGGACAATACAACACCCAGTCCCTCAGCAGAGAAAATCTCCTATCCAGCCGGGAATCGAACACGGGCCCTTAGCTTAGACAGTCTGTCGCGCTAACCACTCAGCTACCGGGGGCGGACGATATTAACACCTAAAACACCCTATTTACGGACACCGTTCTCATGTTCTAAGTGACCCTTGTTTAGTAAAGTCTTTCTCAGGTGTTAACGTAAGAACTAATGCGGCTACTCTGCACTGATTGTAAAAATATCCTGATGGCCAAATTAAGTCAAAAAAAGCGAGAAGGATTTCTTTGCTGTACACTGTGAGGTGCTGAATCATGTTGTAATTGACATTATCGTGAATTGTTGATGTGTCACGCACCGCATATAATGCAGTTTCCTATTTCCACATGGAAGAGAGTCATCATTTATGAAACTGAAGTCACAGTTACCCAAGCGGTCACTCAATAACGTCGAAAAGCTGAATTATGATCGGCAGTTGCGGTCTCTGAAGAAATATTCCGCCATTGTCTGGGGAATGTCCAGCCGGTTGTTGTGCACACTCTCGTTCTGCATTACAGCATCGACTATGGCTCTCCAACCTCTCTAAGGAATACTCTTGATGGTCTCCCCTAAAGTTATCCTTTTTTTTTTTACATTTTCCTCAGGCGACTTACAGGAGCCGTTACATCTTTGAGAAAAGCTACGAAACGAAGCTACAACCGGTAATGGTAGAAAAACATCATTACAGCATCCGTATCATTCCAAAGAAAAATCCAACTATAGGAAACGTCGTAAAGTTAATGGGCAACCTAGAATACCGCTTACGAAAGAATACTACCATTACTCACTTGCGCCGGCCGGAGTGGCGGAGCGGTTCTAGGCGCTACAGTCTGGAACCGCGCGACCGCTACGGTCGCAGGTTCGAATCCTGCCTCGGGCATGGATGTGAGTGATGTCCTTAGGTTAGTTAGGTTTAAGTAGTTCTAAGTTCTAGGGGTCTGATGACCTCAGCAGTTAAGTCCCATAGTGCTCAGAGCCATTTGAACCATTTGAACTCCCATGCCATGACGCATATTAACATTCATGTGAAATATACGTTCATTATCGTGGTGCATCTTCAGCATGGCAACATATGTTCTAACGCAAAATAAGCTGTAATCCACGAAATGGTAACGTAAAACTGGTGCTGAAATAGCAAGTATAAAATCGGAAAGAGATTCCAAAGATGACTGACCATAGAAATCAAACGTATGGGGGTATAACATACACAGTGGTATTCTACATAGTCGATCTGCATATATTGGCCGGCCGGTGTGGCCGTGCGGTTAAAGGCGCTTCAGTCTGGAACCGCATGACCGCTGCGGTCGCAGGTTCGAATCCTGCCTTGGGCATGGATGTGTGTGATGTCCTTAGGTTAGTTAGGTTTAATTAGTTCTAAGTTCTAGGCGACTGATGACCTTAGAAGTTGAGTCGCATAGTGCTCAGAGCCATTTGAACCATTTTTTGCATATATTGTTTGATAATGCGAATGTCATACAACAACTTAATGTATAATAGTTACAAGGCAAGTCATTATTAAAGAATTTAGGGAGCGAAGAAATCAAAAGCTTGTATTAAACAAAATCGACGGGGCCTAACATAAAACACAAATAAAAAGACATAATCTGACAGCAAATGAGTCACTGATATCAAATGTCACATAAGTCAGAAGATAGTCCAATAACGTTATTAGAGTACGCTGATAAATCGAAAGAAAAATATAACCGGAGGTATTATGTTCAATAGGAAAAAAATTACTTCTACCTTTTTCGTTGAGCTGTATGTGACTTCTTTTACTTTCTTTTACTTTTCGCTTTACTTTTGACCAGTTGTCTCTGTTTAATGTAGGTTTTTTACTTATTTTCTTTGTAGATGTCGTTTTAGCCCGCGAAATGTACGGAAATCGGCGTCCCAAGGACAGGTGTTGTTTCATTGGTGCCTTTTATGTTATCCTCTCAGGGTTTTTGTGTCGATTCTGAGCGGTCTTGTGTCTGAAATGTATTTCTCTACAATCTATTAGAAAACAGCGTGATTTCAACGACGGGCATCCCGGTTATGCCCTCCATCACAGTGGCCTCAGAAGATGGGTTGAAATATGGATGATGTGGGGGTGTGAAGATCTTCCCATGATGTGACATGTGCACGGTGGCGATGGACATATTTTTAGTGAAATTCGGTACCAATGTGACTTGCCTTGTCACTACTATATGTTTTGGTTTGATATTTATATGGTTGAAACATATTCGCAGATCAAATATGTAAATTACTGATTATCACGTCTGCACTTTCAACTTCTGTGGACAACATGTGTAATGACATGCGAACAATATTAGTCTGCTTTCGTAAGTATTACTGCTGATTTCCTAGTAACCCTACGATGTTTCTGTGTGTGCTTTTTCTATAGTTGGATTTTTCTTTTCATTGATACAGATTCTGTGATGATTGTATTTGACGGAAGTCGGTTGTGATGCCGGCCGGGGTGGCTGAGCGGTTCTAGGCGCTACAGTCTGTAACCGCGCGACTGCTACGGTCGGAGGTTCAAATCCTTCCTCGGGCATGTGTGTGTGCATGATGTCCTTAGGTTAGGTAGGTTTAAGAAGTTCTAAGTTCTAGGGACTGATGACCTCAGTAGGTAAGTCCCATAGTGCTCAGAGCCATTTTTTTCGGTTGTGATAATAAAGCACGTTTAATACAACTTTGCGTCATACGTTTTCTCAATGATGAAACACTGCGCAAGAAAACTACGGGATCACTTTTTCGAAACACCATAATGACCTCTCACTGTAGTGAACAAGTTAGAAATTTCGCTCATAGGTGGTTACTGTTGTCCCCTGTAATGACGCAATAGCGTGGTGTCAAGCAACGTTATTATCGGGCCCTACGACGCTACAAACAGCAAGGTGTCAACGCTTGCGAATACAGGGCCGGAGCTCAGAGGTTCATGTGACGAGTAAGGTTGGTTAATGATGTCACATTAGCACCAAATTTCAAGGTTGGTTAATGCACCAAATTTCACCGTGCACATGTCACACCGTGGGAAGACTGTCACCCCCCCCCCCCCCCCTCTTATATTCATCCCATCTTTTGACGCCACTGCGAGGGACGATATAACTCGTATGCCCGTCGTTGAAATCATGCGGTTTGCTTATGGATGGCAGAGAAAAATATTTTAAATACACGACCGCTCAGAATCGACACAAAAAGCCCTTAGGGGGTAGCATAAGAGGCATCAATGAAACAACACCTTTCCTTGGGACGCCGACGCCCATACATTTCGCAGCCTAAAACGACAGTTCTTCATCTACGTTGATACTCCGCAATCCACCATATGGCGCGTGGTGGTGTGTACCCCGTACCACTACTAGTCATTTCCTTTCCTGTTCCACTCGCAAAGAGAACGAGAGAGAAACGACTATCTATAGGCATCCACATTAGCCCTAATTTATCCTATCTTCGTGGTCCTTACGCGCAGTGTGCGTTGGTGGCAACAGAATCATTCTGCAGTCATGCTGAAACGCCGGTTCTCTAAATACTCTCAATACTGTTCCTCGAAAGGAACTTCGCCTTCCCTCAAGGGGTTCCCTTTTCAGTTCCCGAATCGTCTGCGTAACTCTTGCGTGTTGTTCGAACCAAACAGTAACAAAACCAGCAGCCCGCCTTTAAAGTGCTTCAGTGTCTTCCTTCAACCCCACCTCGTACAGATACGTAACACTCGATCAGGACTCAAGAACTGGTAGCACTAGCGTCCTATATGCGGTCTCCTTAACAGATTAACAACACTTTCCTAGAGTTCTCCCAATAAACCGAAGTCCATCATTCGCTGTTACTACCACAATCGTCACATTCTCGTCCCGTTTGATAGCGCTGTGAAACATTGGGCCCAGGTATTTAAACGACGTAACAGTATCAAGCAGGACACTACTAATGCTGTATCCGAACATGGGTTTGTTTTCCCTGTTCGTCTGCATTATCTTACATTTAGTGTTAGCTGCCATTTATCACACCAACTAGATACTTTGTCTAAGTCGTGTTGAATCCTCCTACAGTCACTCAGCTTCAACGCCACGCCGTACACCAGAGCATCTGTATCAAAATCTACAAGGCTACTCTGCAAATCACATATAAGTGTCTGCCAGAGGGTTCATCGAACTACCTTCACAATTCTCTATTATTCCAGTCTCGTGTACCGCGCGGAAGAAACACCTATATCTTTCCGTGTGAGCTCTTATTTCCCTTACATTATTATGCTGATCGTTTCTCCGTACGTACGTCAGCGTCAACAAAATATTTCCGCATTAGGAGGAGAAAGCTGGTGATTGAAATTTCCTGGGATGGTTCTGCTGTAACGAGAATGGTCTTTGTTTTAATGACGTCCACCCCAAATCCTGTATCGTTTCAGTGATACTCTGTCCTATATTTCGTGAAAATACAAAACGTGCTGCCCTTCTTTGAAATTTCACGATGTACTCCGCCATCCTATCTACATCTACATCAACATGGATAGTCTGCAAATCACATTTAAGTGCCTGGCAGACGGTTCATCGAACCACCTTCGAAATTCTCTATTATTCCAATCTCTTATGGCGCGTGGAAAGAATGAACACTTGTATCTTTCCGTACGAGCTCTGATTTCCCTTATTTTATCGTGGTGATCGTTCCGCCCTATGTAGGTCGGTGTCAACAAAATATTTTCCCATTCGGAGGAGAAAGTTGGTAATTGGAATTTCGTGAGAAGATTCCGCCGCAACGAAAAACGCCTTTCTTTTAATGATTTCCAGCCCAAATCCTGTATCATTTCTGTGACACTCTCTCCCATATTTCGCGATAATACAAAACGTGCTGCCTTTCTTTGAACTTTTTCGATGTACTCCGCCAGTCCTACCTGGCAAGGATCCCATACCACGCAGCAGTATTCTAAAAGAGGACGGACAAGGGTAGTGTAGGCAGTCTCCTTAGTAGATGTATTACATTTTGTAAGTGTCCTGCAAAAAAAAACGCAGTCTTTGGTTAACCTACCCCACAACATTTTCTATGCTTTCCCTCCAATTTAAGTTGTTCGTAATTGTAATACCTAGGTATTTAGTTGAATTTATGGCTTTTAGATTAGACTGATTTATCGTGTAACCGAAGTTTAACGAGTTCCTTTTAGTACTCATGTGGATGACCTCGACCTCACACATTTCGTTATTTTGGGTCAACTGCCACTTCTCGCACCATTCACATATTTTTTTCTAAATCGTTTTTCTGTTTGTTTTGATCTTCTGATGACGACAGCGTCATCTGCAAACAACGGAAGGCGGCTGCTCAGATTGTCTCCCAACTCGTTTATATACACAAGGAACAGCAAAGGGCCTATAACACTACCTTGGGGAACACCTGAAATCACTTCTGTTTTACTCGATGACTTTCCGTCAATTGCTACGAACTGTGACCTCAATGACAGGAAATCGCAAATCCAGCCACATAACTGAGACGATATTTCATAAGCAGGCAATTTTACTACGAGCCGCTTGTGTGGTACAGTGTCAAAAGCCTTCCGGAAATCCAGCATTACGGAATCGATCTGAAATCCCTTGTCAATAGCACTCAGCACTTCATGTGAGTAAAGGGCTACTTGTGTTTCACAGGAACGATGTTTTCTAAACCCATGTTGACTGTGTGTCAGTAGACCGTTTCCTTCGAGGTAATTCGTAATGTTCGAACACAATATATGTTCTAAAGTCCTGCTGAATATCGACGTCAACGATTTGGGCCTGTAATTTAGTTGATTACTCCTACTACCATTCTTGAATATTGGTGTGACCTGTCCAACATTCCAGTCTTTGGGTACGGATATTCCGTCGAGCGAAAGGTTGTATATGGTTGTTAAGCATGGAGCTAATGCATCAGCATACTCCGAAAGGAACCTAATTGGTATCCATTCTGGACCAGAAGACTTGCTTTCATTAAGTGATTTGTGTTGCTTCACTACTCCGAGGATACTTACTTCTACGTTACTCATGTTGGCAGCTGTTCTCGATTCGAATTCCGGAATATTTACTTCGTCTTCTTTTGTGAAGGCATTTCGGAAGGCTGTGTTTAGTAAATCTCCTTTGGCAGCACTGTCTTCGATAGTATCTCCATTGTTATCACGCAGAGAATGCATTGATTGTTTCTTGCCGCTAACATACTTCACATACGACCAGAATCTCTTTGGATTTTCTGCCAGGTTTCGAGACAAAGTTTCGCTGTGGATACTGTTATAGGCATTTCGCATTGAACTCCGCGCTACCTTTCGAGCTTCTATAAAGGATCACCAATCTTGTGGATTTTGCGTCTGTGTAAATTTGGCATGTTTGTTTCGTTGTTTCTGCAACAGTGTTCTAACCCGTTTTGTGTACCAAAGAGGATCAGCTCCGTCGTTTGTTAGTTTATTTGGTATAAACCTCTCAATTGCTGTCGATACTATTTCTTTCAATTTAAGCCAGATCTGGTCTAAACTTATATTATTAATTTGGAATGAGTGGAGATTGTCTCTCAGGAAGGTGTCAACTGAATTTTTATCTGCTTTTTGAATAGGTATATTTTTCGCTTGTTTTTCTACGATTTGGTGATTGCAATATTCAATTTCGCTACGACAACCCTGTGTTCACAAAGTCCTATATCGGTTTTGATGCTGGTTATTAACTCAGGATTATTTGTTGGTAAGAGGTCAAGTGTGTTTTCACAACCGTTTACTATTCGCGTGAGCTCATGAACTAACTGTTCGAAATAATTTTCAGAGAATCTGGTAACGACCCCTCACAGCGCAGCAGTATTCTAAAAAGAGTACAGACAAGCGTAGTGTCGGCAGTCTCTTTAGTATATCTGTTACATTTTCTAAGTGTGCTGCCAATAAAATGCAGTCTCTGGCTAGCTTTCCCTACGTTTTGTATGTTTTCTTTCCTATTTAAGCTGTTCGTAATTTTAATTCTTCGGTATTTAGTTGAATTTATGGCCTTTAGATTTGACTGATTTATATTGTAACCGAAGTTTAACTGATTCCGCATTGCACTCATGTGGATGACCTCACACTTTTAATTATTTAGGGTAAATTGACAATTTACGCAAAATCATTTCCAAAAACGATTTGCAATTTCTTTTGATCTTTGGCTGACTTTACTAGTTGATAAATGACAGAGCCATCTGCAAACAACCTAAGACAGCTGCTCAGATTGTCTCCCAAATCGTTTATATATATAAGGAAAACAACACTACCTTGGGAAATGCTAGAAATCACTTCCGTTTTACTCAATGACTTTCCATCCGTTACTACTGTTGTGGTATCAGATGCAAAATGTGGCGTATTGAAACTCGGCGAGAACTTTCCAAATGATTTATTTGCTTCCACTACAGTACTCCGTTCACCTCGGTCTGCATCATAGTGCCCCGCAATGCTGAGGAAGCACCCCAGTGGCCTGTGCAATGCAATTCTGTGTCGTGCCGGCCTTGGCTGGCCCGCTCAGTTCTGATGATGTTCTGTGGCAGCAGCCAACTCAGCGTCCACCGTCCCCGTTGATTCCGCACTGCTCTGCTGGGAGTCGTAGTCCTTCCCTGCAGCTGCTTCTTCCTCGCTGGCATAGCTGAAAATACGGCGGCAACAAGAGCCTGCGATCTGGCTTTCAGATCTGCATCCCTCACCTCGGAAGTCTCCAGCATTTGTCGAGAGCCAAGACGACTGCCCGCATTAGTGAGCCGAAGAGTGGCCCACCCTTGCTGGGTGCGACCCCACGTTAGCCTCAGAGGGTCAAACAACCTGCCATGGACTGGGATGCTGGTGCCCCATGTGTTGCTGTGTGTAGCCCGGTGGTGTGATACACCCCGCCATCCAGGAGAGCTGCCACACTTCAATGAATCTCATTACAAAACGGCACCTATTTATGCTCAGCTGTGCGACTCTGTTTTGCTAACGCGCCGCTTCACATCATGTACGCAACACATCCCGGTTGTGCCAGTGGGCCCCTTCTGCGTGTAGCTTGTGCCATGCGAACCACTGGGTTTTTCACTTTGCAGCGGTTTGATGGCCTTGTGACCCCCATTCCACTTCGCAATCGCTGGTCAGCATAACTTACTGCAATCTGGCCTGCACCTGGCTGTAACTCGTGCTCCGAGTATCGCACAAAACTGACTTTCCGTATCCTAAACGGTGGTGCCACTACACTACAAATGTGACCTCACTGATAGCAAATGACGAATCCAGTCACATAACTGACACGACAGCCCATAACCACACAGTTTCACTACAATCTGCATCTGTGGTACAGTGTCAAAAACCTTCTGGAAATCCAGAAATATGGAATCAATTTGAAATTCCTTGTCAATACCACTCAACACTTCCTGCGAGTAAAGAGCTAGTGGTGTTTCACAAGAACGATGTTTTCTATACCCATGTTGACTTTAGGTCAGTAGTACCTTTTCTTTGAGGTAATTCATCATTATCAGCAGCAAACAACTGCAGACTATCGCCCACTCTGTCTGTCAAATTATGAATGTGTTATACAGAGAATGGCAATGGCCCTGCCCCAGTTGATATACTGGTTCCCGTCAGATCACCGAACTTAAGTGCTTTCGGACGTGGCTGGCATGGGGATGGGTGACCATCCGGGCCACCATGCACTGTTGCCATTTTTAGGGGTGCACTCAGCCTCGTGATGCCAATTTAGGAGCTACTCGACTGACCAGTAGTGGCTCCAGTCAAAGAAAACCGTCATAATGACCGGGAGAGTGGTGTGCTGACCACACTCCCTCCTATCCGCATCCTCATATGAGGATGATATGGCGGTCGGATGGTCCCGATGGGCGACATGTGGCCTGAAGATGAAGTGCTATGTAGAGATTAATAGGGGTTCTATCACACTTCCCTGAGACACTTCTGATGATACCTTTGTCTCTGATGAGCATTCAGCTTTGGAGACATCGTACTGGGTTTTATAAGTACAGATGTCTTCGAGCCACTTACATATCTGCAACCTATTCAGTATGCTTGTACCCTCTTTAACAGCCTACATGGTGTCACCATGTCAAACTCTTGCCGGGAATCTAGAAATATGGCATCTGCTTGTGGTCCTTTATTTATGGTTTGCAGTATATCATGTGAGGAAAGGGCTAACAGAGTTTCGCACAAGTGATTCCTTCTAAAACAAAGTTGATTTGTTGGCATAATCTTCTCGGGTTCTAGAAAATTTATTACATTCGAACTGAGAACATGTTCAAGGCTTCTGAAGCAACCCGATGATAGGGATATCGGTCTGCAATTTTCTGCATCTGTGCTTTTGCCCTTCTTATACACAGGAGTCACTTGCACTTTTTCCCAGTCACTTGGGACTTTGCACTGAGAGAGATTCACGATTAATGCAAGCTAAGTAACGGATGACTACAGTACCATACTCTTTGAAAATCCAAATTGGGAATCCATCTGGACCTGGTGACTTATTTGTTTTCAACTCCTTCAGCCGTTTTTCTACACCATGGATACTTTATACCACTATGTCGTTCAAATGGAAATCTATTTGATGGAAAAATGACAGTATGTTTATACGCTTCCTCTGTATGAAGGATTCGTTAAATGTGAAATTTAAAACTTCAGCTTTTGTTTTGCTGTCTTCAACTGCCACAGGTGGCTGGTCAACAAGTAAACGGATGGAAGCCTTATAACCACTTATCCATTTTGCAAATGACCAGAATTTTCACAGGATCTCTGCCACATCTTTTGCTAAGCTGTGACATAGGTAGTTGTAAGTAGTGAGACAAGGGCCATATCACCCCACTCAGCATTTATTGAAGATGGCTGATCCAAGGTGGTGGCAGTAGACATTGCAACATCACAACGATTTCATGGGGGAAGTTCAAATTTTGGTGGGAAAATAGGTCAATTGGGCTCCCTCTACTAACCTAACCTCCTCCCATCCCACCTCCATCCTCCCCCTCCCCACTCCCCCATCCCTTCCCCTCCCCAAGAAAATGGTGGGAAAGTAAAATTTTGGTGGAAAAAAGGTCGCTTGGGCTACCTAAAATAACCAAAGGAAATGGAAGGAAAAAAACGTCACTTGGAATACCTCTATTAAGCTAAGTCATCCCACCATCACTTGTTCCTAGCAATTGGTGGGGAAAGTACTCAACATATGCTGTGCTGCTTGATATGATGGATGTAAGTCTTTATTTTGCATGGAGTGTTTATTTGAACAATTTGAGGCAGTAGCTCCATCCAGTTTGTTCACTATGAGATCTGGAGTCAAACTGATCTAGTACGCAATACTTACACCAGAGGGCACTCTCATCCCTTCTGTGACATAATCCAAGATGGCGGTCTGGGGAGGTGGAGAATGTCGGGAAAAGGACTCAGCCTGTGCTGCACTGCTGGAAAGAGGAAGGAGTGTATTTTGTTTATTTTGGAACAATTTTGTTTAGGGATGGATTTCACATAGTTCATTTATTACACTGATACAAAACACTCGCTCTGACCTGTGGCTAAGCCATGTCTCCGCAGTATCCTTTCTTTCAGGAGTGGTAGTTCTGCAAGGTTCGCAGGAGAGCTTCTGTAAAGTTTGGGAGGTAGGAGACGGATACTGGCAGAAGTAAAGCTGTGAGTACTGGGTGTGAGTCGTGCTTCGGTAGCTCAGATGGCAGAGCACTTGCCCGTGAAAGGCAAAGGTCCCGAGTTCGAGTCTCGGTCGGGCACAGAGTTTTAATCTGCCAGGAAGTTTCATTTTCCTGCAACGTTGGGTGGTCATCCACGGCAGCCAATGGTCACAAGTCATCCACTCCCAACACATGACCAGATAGCATTCAGTGGACCGAAGTCACTCTCGGAAATGTAAAATGTTGGGCTTCATTCCCTTTGGCACCAAGGCTTTACTGTCTCTGGCCACGACCTGCTTGCTTGCTTGCTTTCTACACCCCTCTCCAGATTCTAGGATTACAAGAACACATGCATTTCCACATGGTTTGCCAGAATATTATATCATTTACGAGATAATCCTCGATATCAAGCTCACAGCAATATTGCTCGCACAGTATAATTCCGAAGATATAGACTGGAAATCATTTCTCTAGAAAACCGAAACTTCAGCGAGGTGTAGCGTGCTGTATACTATTGAGTAACTAGAAACGTATCTCATCTGCGAAGACCTTTACGCGAAAATACGAAAAAAATAGAGGAATCTGATATTTCCACTCGCGAATACCGATTTCGGTGATGTAACTGATTCCAAAATATTCTTATAATTTATGAAGTCAACTAAGGTCTTTCTCATGTCTAGAGAACCAACAAACTTGTCTTCCACCGGTCTGTCACCTGCTAGATGTAAACAACACAGTTGACGCCTCCTCAACTAAATAAAGGGGCGAAATGTGTACAAGTAGTCAACCAGACAATTTACATGAGAGGGAATAATGGTCCAGCGTAAAAACACTTCCATATCGAATATTCTCAGATTTTCACGCTATCACGAAAGCCATCCAACACATACTAAGCATTAGTTCGCTGTTCGGCCATTTAGAGGACAACACAGTTAAGTCAGGTACATTCCTGCACCCCAACAGGCTTCTGCCTTTGGACAGCTCCTACCATTAGCCCGAAACGTGAATCAGCCCCTCTACAAGCGGCTGGAGCAGACAGGATCATCCTAGGAAACCGGCCACATATATCTTTTATCACCGTATTACGGTCGCGGTCTCAACTGGAGGACATTCCACAATGAGAAAAGTATCGGAAATACATCCTGCTGACAGCTGTGGCTGTAGAAATAGAAATACCTGTACGATTCTCATGAATTTACATACTCTTTCCTATTCTGTCACAGTATTCCACGTCAAATCCATACCTTCTTTACGACTAGACATCGTCATTTCCTTTTCACATGGCGAAACACACACACACTTTATATGCCTGATGCTCAAGGCGAACCTATCACGCACCCCCTACTGCTAAGTATAATATTTCGCCAATAACTGATTGCTGGCTATACAAAATAAGACTGAGAGAAAATCGGCGATGGGTGGAGAGGTCTCGTAAGTTTTTCTTGTGATTGATACCACTGTGTCCTAGGAAGAGATGCGTACTCGTCTTACAAACCGCCATATGTTAAAAAAGCAATGGGACACATCGACCATATTACTATCACAAGCGATCTTGGTTCTACAGGTACAGACAAGTATCCATGTTAAAAGCTATAGCGGATTTACAAATCGAGGTGTGGCATTACCTCCAAATGAAGTGGTTTTTCCAGACAAATACCGCGACACTGAAAATAAACGGTAATCGCTAGAGTGTATATTATCAGACCAACAGTGTGGTTACTCGTAGCCGACATTGCAACCTCATGACAAAATCACTGAATTTAGGAAGTGATTCTGTTAAGAAACATGGTATAAAGCCGGTATATGCAACTCCCTCATGCCACCTCTAGATATCTCTTCGGTATTTGTAACACATTCTGTGTCGATGCTACATAAGAGGTTCTGCGATATATTCACTGGGTTATAGGTGAAGATTGATTGAGAACGATCACAAACAGTAGATGGTGTGCATACGAACTACGAGACATACGGAAAATAGAGCAAACACACTGCTAATGTGGAATATGTGGGGTGGAGGCGACTGGATGCATTGAAGTACAGTGCTATACTACACCTTCTGATCAGTGCATTTGCGCTAGGTGTTGGCAGCAGTACTACATTTGCAAGCAATTTTAGAACACCAGAAGAGGGGCCATGTCATGATTGCATGGGAAGAAGTGACCTATAAAAATTGATAGAATTGCAGAAAATACGTATAAATTAAGGGAAAATACATCGAAATGAGGGGGAAAAAGCTGAATTGCTTGGCTCTAGATTAAAAAAAAGAACTTATTGGCAGTTGGAACCAGCATAAACATGTATAGAAACAGAGAACAGCAATTTACCAAGTTTTTCAACGAGAAGGTGATTTAGTGTACTGCTCAGTCATTCCTGGTCTGATGAATGAATTTGGGAGGCTGTTTATTGATTCATTCAAAACTACTTTAAAGGCTCTTTTATTACACAATTGTAACATGTATACATCTATACCTGTTGGACATTCTGTCCATATGAAAGTGGGTTTGCTGGTCGTCATTTGCGCGTTCTCTTTTGAACCAAGACTGCAACAACCTCCGGTTCCTCAGCACTTTGCGAACCTATTAAACCATGGTGGATCTTGTTCGTCCTGAATCCACTTACTGGGCACATAGTTCTCCAGACCACTATCTGCAATCTGCTTAAACTTCACCACAATTTCTCTACATCCATCTTACTGGAATTAAGGGATGTCAGTTCACTGTCTATGTGAGACACTAGCAACTGCTTATCTGTTTTATGTAGCAGAATTACTCTCCTAGATTTTTTAACTGATCTGTTGGTTTCCGTAACAGCATTTGCTATAATGACATGTTTGCTAATCCCCATTTCTGTACTGACGTTGACGGCCGGCCGCTGTGACCAAGCGGTTCTAGGCGCTTCAGTCTGGAACCGCGTGACCGCAGGTTCGAATCCTGCCTCTAGCATGGAAGTGTGTGATGTCCATAGGTTGGTTAGGTTTAAGTAGTTCTAAGTTCTATGGGACTGATGACCTCAGATGTTAAGTAGCATAGTGCTCAGAGCCATTTGAACCATATGAGATTATTAACCCACCTCCCATGTCACATGAACTTCTGAGCTCTGGAATTTTTTGGGCAAGTATCGACACTTTGCTATTCGAAAAATCGTCGTATCGGAGGGTGTCGTTGCACGGTGCCACACTATTGCACCATTACAGAGGAATGTTGGAGGCACCTTTGAGCAAAATTATAGGCTTATGCGTCGCAGCAGGATACAGTTACTGGATTTAGAAAAAGTGATTCTTTAATTGTGCTACGTGGGGTTCTTTTAGTGGAACATGATGCTCAGGAGCTGTTGCCACTGGGTGTTGAACTACGACCTAGTCGTCATAACGAGCGATGTGCCGATATTATGATGATCATGAACTATGAAGACAGAAGACATATTTAGAGTGCAAAAGTACTTATTCAGTGAGCCGACGCTGCAAAATACACCCGCCATTGCTTTTCAAAAGCGCTCTTTAGACACTTTTCAGCCAACAGACCAAGGTATGTCACCATTGCTTCACAGTAGCGAGCGAACGTCATAACTTATTTTGGTTTCCGGCCTAAAGTGCTGGCAAAGGGAAACACTAGCTGGTCTGGTTCTCATAAATAATGCTTGAACCACCATCCCACTCAGTGTGCTTGGTTGTTCTCAGTATCCCGAAGTCTATGCGATGCTCAGCTAGGCTGGCAGCGCCTAGTTCAAGACGAACAGCGTTCGGAATACGCAGTGATATAGCAAACAGATGTCTCTGGACTTAGGCTCCAGAAGCTACAGGTATCCGCCTGAGCAGAAGATTTTGTGTGCGCTCTCTTGCGTCTTGGCACTGTTGACTCACATACTGGGGAACTATCTCCTGAATGGTTCACTACCGAGGTGAAATGTGTGTCCTAGTCTCAAATGGTAGCTGCCCGGCTACCTGACGTTACATCCTTTCCTAGCAGCCTGGACGTGGCTACCATTCATCAGTCGCAACGCGTGGTTCCTGTCAGCTATTGCTGTTCAGCTTACAACAGCATGTGACGCTGCCTATACGCACTGCTGCCCAGGAGGTCGCCATATCGGCACCTCGTAGACCTTCTTCGTGTCTGTATGTCATCCTGGGGCCAACGGCCTCCAATCCAGCAGCGATCACACCTCTGTAACTAACATGGAGAAAAGTCTGAGTCATTCAGGGCTATCTTACAAGCAGTCCACTGCTAAATTCCAGTCCAACAATAGGATTTTCACGTTAACACCTTGAATTACATTTAGAGAAAATGTCAATTCTCCAGAGGTGCCATGGAGTAGCAACTTTTCTGTGGCCGCCATTTCGTAATTAAACATGAAATTTGGTGAGGGATGAAATCACAGCGGAAGTAATGTGTAAAATCCACTTATTCCTATGGTTAACGACTTTCCAATGGCCAGTTCCAAAGCACAACTGACGACTTCCAGCTGAAACCACAGTGACTCACAGAGTCGAGTACAGGCATCATACGTTAAGAGTCGACGTTCTCTCACCTAAACAATTTCAGAATGTATAAGAACACTTTACCAGATCGCTAGGTCGAATTTACAAGTGACCTTGGAGAAGCCCTGATATTGAATGATGTAGTTCAAAGTGATTTTGTATTTTTCCAACCAGGTAGGAAACGTTGCGGTGAAAGAAGCATTTACAAGCCATTGAGAGGCAATTCTTTCAACAAATTCCACAAAAACTCCTCTACCAGAGAAAGTACAGAAGTTTTCCTTCTCGATCGATGTCTATTATAGTCTTACCCCAATAAATGGGCTGGAGATTTATTTAAATTGTCAGTCTTCGACGGCTGGCGCGCTGCCAAGATGGACTTGAGCCGCCTTATCGGCGGGGTCAAAGGTCACGCGCTCAGAGAGCTGACGTAACATGCTGCTGCATACTCTATGTCGACAGATCCTAGATGTACTCTTGCCCGTTTTTAAGCTACGCTACAGATCACTTTATTTATGAAAATACAATGTACAATCTCCAACAAATTTAACATATTCACAGGTACCTTTACCTTTAATCCATATAAAAACAGTTTCATTAATTGATATCTTACGTCTACTACGTGTATACAAGGAAAAGGGTGAGGGTGACATATATGTTGATTTGCCGAAGTCTTTATTTGCATTTTCGGTGACGTGATATGTTCGATAGGCTATGATGTCACGATCAACGAAGCTTTCGAGTCCGGATACATTGGGTACGCCTGTACCACCACGTACAACAGCAACTGTTAACCATCCGTTACCGTGGGTAAAGGAATCATTGATGTCAATGCTGAAGTTCAGTCTGCAACCACAAAACACTGCAGGTCCGTCCAGTAGAGCGTGTGCAGCGACGGATTTGATCGTATCCTTTTTCTTGTCAGCGGCAGATGTGGTCATTTCCACGTCTTCAATTGTTTTATATATAGTCTGTCTTGCACGACGACGACGACTGTGAGGGTGACATATATGTTGATTTGCCGAAGTCTTTATTTGCATTTTCGGTGACGTGATATGTTCGATAGGCTATGATGTCACGATCAACGAAGCTTTCGAGTCCGGATACATTGGGTACGCCTGTACCACTACGTACAACAGCAACTGTTAACCATCCGTTACCGTGGGTAAAGGAATCATTGATGTCAATGCTGAAGTTCAGTCTGCAACCACAAAACACTGCAGGTCCGTCCAGTAGAGCGTGTGCAGCGACGGATTTGATCGTATTCTTTTTCTTGTCGGCGGCAGATGTGGTCATTTCCACGTCTTCAATTGTTTTATATATAGTCTGTCTTGCACGACGACGACGACTGTATCTTCTGTAAGTTATCTTGGCAGCGTTCAATGCAGTTGCCTGTGCAGCAGCAGCAGCGCGAATGATCCGCTACGCGGGCAGCGCTCGCTTATAAAGGCGCGCACTGGCGCGGCGAAAGATAAGGGACTTAGAATATTTCACATTGCCAGCAGAGTGTTATCCCGGACGCGGTCACTAGTCGTACTAGGTGCCCGCGTCCGCTGTTTGTCAGTCTTCGACGGCTGGCGCGCTGCACACGCTCTACTGGACGGACCTGCAGTGTTTTGTGGTTGCAGACTGAACTTCAGCATTGACATCAATGATTCCTTTACCCACGGTAACGGATGGTTAACAGTTGCTGTTGTACGTGGTGGTACAGGCGTACCCAATGTATCCGGACTCGAAAGCTTCGTTGATCGTGACATCATAGCCTATCGAACATATCACGTCACCGAAAATGCAAATAAAGACTTCGGCAAATCAACATATATGTCACCCTCACAGTCGTCGTCGTCGTGCAAGACAGACTATATATAAAACAATTGAAGACGTGGAAATGACCACATCTGCCGCCGACAAGAAAAAGAATACGATCAAATCCGTCGCTGCACACGCTCTACTGGACGGACCTGCAGTGTTTTGTGGTTGCAGACTGAACTTCAGCATTGACATCAATGATTCCTTTACCCACGGTCACGGATGGTTAACAGTTGCTGTTGTACGTAGTGGTACAGGCGTACCCAATGTATCCGGACTCGAAAGCTTCGTTGATCGTGACATCATGGTCAGTTGGCATGGTGATTGCCACTATACAGGACACCACTGCGAGTCTATGATGGTCAGTGTGCGTTACCTCAGATTCCATTGGAATACGCTTTGATGGTTAGTCCACCAGGTGACTGCCATTAACGAAGACGCTATTAGTTGTGACAGTGTGTGTGACTGCAAGGGCACTGTATGGAGATGTGTATGTATGCCTAATCTGCAAGTTGTCAGTCATGGTGAAACTCGTTCTAAATTTAGGAGGTATAATTGGAAGTGACATCATTATTAGGACTTGTAATGTGTGTGCATGTACACTAAGAAAATAAAAATGTGCCTAATATTTAACTGAGTCAACAGAAATACCTTGGCACGAGGTTAAATTGCTATGGGCTACTGGAACAATATGTCTGACCTCGAAATCTGGCAATGTCACTTGAGGTCAGTGACCTCAAGTGCATGACGTCCGGCACTACATCACAAGCCACTTTCCATATCCAAGGCTTAATCGTCATGATGTGAGGAGCCCAGGGGCTTATCCATGACGCCACGTTAACGGGATATTCAAAACATGCCGCTAAGTGGTCAGTCAATATGCATGCACCTTTTTCCAAACATATCGAAATGATCTGAATTTTTTTGGCATGTTAAAATGTGAGTGAACGACATGAATTATTTACTAAAATAAGTAAACTGCACTTAAATCGCTTAAATTGAGGTCATGTCAAATGTATCTTAACGATCAAAATATTTTTTGTGCCACGTTTCGAATTATCCAAACGTCGCTTATTATTTATGAAGAATGCAGCACAAACCACACAAACACAGCGCAGACCACACAGACACGCGCACACACACGCATTGGCCAGCAATCCGCTTCCACCTCTTTTTTTCATATATATATCTCTCTATTTTAGTACTGTTGATGTGAGAGGCAACAGCCTTCTGCCTGCTGTGTATAATAAGATCAAGACGGTCCATGAAGTGTTCAACACAAAGTAGGCTACTTTGTTGGACTGAAAAAACGTAAAGCAATTTTCGAGAAAGCTTCACCTTTAACTGCTGTACTAATACTCAAAAGTTGAGCACCGCAGTTAACCAACCCAGGAACGTACCTTTAGGAAGAGTGCATCTCCCCTTCATCGCTAAGTTACAGCAAAGTTTTAACAAATTACTCCATAAATACCTATATCACAGCAAAAGGGTAATAATAGCATACTTTGTGTTGCATACTTTTCATAGACCTATTGTCTTGATTTTATTATACGCAGCAGGCAAAAGGCTGCTGCCTTTCGCGTCAACAGATCTCATATTCAACTGTTCTACGTTTTGTGTTGCTATACTGAGTTGGCAGACCTTGCACCATATCATTCCATTTGATACTCAAGTCTGTCTGTAAACGATTCAGAGATCTATTACTTCTTCTGTATATTTTTCAAAGAGCATCTGCAACCTCATCGTCAGTTTCATTTCTACACTAGTGATCCATGGATATTTGAAGTACACATCAATGGTCGTTATATTTGGGAGATGCAAGCAGGTCAACTGATTCAGTCTCATTTATCGCCAGTTTTCAGCAAAATAGTAACAGAGAATGTCGTTATCCCATATACTTTTCAGGCAAGTATATTCAGTTGATAGAGTGTCTACCATTACCACAAACATTGTTGTGATGAGCAATGATAGCCAGTAGGCGGAATGAATTCCATTACCCTGAATACAGTCTGTAGCCGGAGGTTCCCACAATACTGAATTACAAAAATCAAAAAATGCATCACCAAATCTCATAACGAATTGTGTAAAGGAAAGGAAACCAATCTCTTATACATGTGTTGTGTTCTGATAAAACAGACACTTACTGGATTACTTTGTATGAGAATGCTTGTGTGTATTGGCTTCTCTGCTGTGCGGTGTACTCTAATAGGAGGCTGGTCTTACGTAACACATGCAAGTGGCATGGAAACAAACAGTCCTCTACAGACTTAACAAGGCCTTCAAAGCAGTATATTTTAGCTATCGCTGCAGTAGCCAAGGGCCTTCCAAAGCAGCTCTCTAGCTCTCCAACCTTCTACCTGCACTAACGTCTGAAAATGAGAGTATAATATCTTTCTCAGAAATGATGTGTGCGTGCGTGGGCGCGCGCGTGCGCGCGATTGTGTGTGTTTGTGTGTGTGTGTGTGCGTGTGCGTGTATTGTTCAGATACTGTTGAATATTGTATGATGAGTAAGTAATTCATGTCTTGCATCTTTAAGATACTCTTGAACGTAACACCATTACACACACTTTAGGTGCAGCTTACCTATTTTCATAAATAACACAACTCATTTGGATACTTTTGACTATAGTAGAATAATATTAAACGTTCTAGATTATTTTAAACATGCACGATACGTACCGATGTTTGGTCTGTATTTTATGAATTTACTGTCTACATGTCATCATGAGTTTGAACGTCAGAGATAAGGGTGTTGCTTGCCATGTCATGATGATGGTGTCATAGACAAGGGGAACAGGGCTTGTGACACTGTGTGTGACATAGTGTGCTTATATCAATAACTGCACATGACTTTGCCAGGCTTGAAGGGCAGACAAAGAGCTCTCACGTACCCATACCCATTCTGGTCCACTGTAGAATTAGGGGTAATGATGGACGGGTAGTTGTAGTGATTCTGTCAGCAGACCGTCATTCACACACTCAGTAGTATCAAGGATCATGTATTTCACTCTGCCTACTGGCTGTCATTGGTCCTCTTAACACTGTATGTGCTAATGGTAGCTCCTGTTTCAACTAATCTTCGTTGCCTCAAAAATATAAGGAATGACTGTTATCTGTTACAATTTTGCTGAAAATTGTCAAAAAGTCAGGCAATTTATTACAATTTTGCTGTAATATAAATATTTATGGAGCAATTTATTAAAACTTTGCTGTAATATAGCGATGCATGAGGGAATTTCTGACAATTCTGTTTGTAACATGTCAATGTGTGGGGCAATTCGTTATGATTTTGCTGTAGCACAGCGATGTAATGGCAACTTGTGACAAGCTAATTTGATTATTTTCTGTAACATGGTAGTATATGGAGGTCATTTTGTTACTGTGCATACATACATACATACACATACATACATTAATAGTGCTTCCACAGATCATGAATAAGAGATTTTGAAATGTTGTGGAACTTGTCACTTTAAGATAAGTTTCCTTTACACAAAATAATTTTCTTTTACAGTTATTACTTCATATTTAAAAATTCATTTTTGGAGTAGAAGGAGGTGTCATTAAGAAAATCTTAAATTCTTTTAATTTGTTTTTAAATGTTGGTTGCCTATCTATCAAGTTTTTAATGCTATTTGGAAAATTACCAAAGATTTTTGTGGCAGCATAATTCACCCCTTTCTGTGATAAAGTCAGATTTAACCAAGTACAGTGAAGATCATCCTTTCTTATAGTGTTATAACTATGCCATTCGCTGTTATTTTTGGACTGGTATGGTTTATTAATAATAAATTTCATAAGTGAATATATGTAGGAACTGTGAATATCCCGAGTTCCCTAAATAAATTTCTGCAAGGTGATCTTAGGCGTGCTCCAGCTATTATTCTGATTACACGTTTTGTGCAATGAAAACTTTTTCTCTAAATGATAAATTACCCCAAAATATGATGCCACATGAGAGCAGTGAATGAAAATAGGTATAGTATGCTAATTTACTGATATGTTTATCACCAAAATTTGCAATAACCCTAATAGCATAAGTAGCTGAAGCTAAACTTTCCAGGTCATCGATGTGTTTCTTCCAGTTCAATTTCTCATCAATGCACACACCCAGAAATTTTGAGTATTCTGCCTTAGCAACAGACTTCTGTTCAAAGTCTTTATTTATCAATGGTGTTATGCAATTTACTATAGAGAATTGTATATACTCTGTTTCCTCAAAATTTACTGAGAGCCCAAGTTTTTAATGCTATTTGGAAAATTACCAAAGATTTTTGTGGCAGCATAATTCACCCCTTTCTGTGATAAAGTCAGATTTAACCAAGTACAGTGAAGATCATCCTTTCTTATAGTGTTATAACTATGCCATTCGCTGTTATTTTTGGACTGGTATGGTTTATTAATAATAAATTTCATAAGTGAATATATGTAGGAACTGTGAATATCCCGAGTTCCCTAAATAAATTTCTGCAAGGTGATCTTAGGCGTGCTCCAGCTATTATTCTGATTACACGTTTTGTGCAATGAAAACTTTTTCTCTAAATGATAAATTACCCCAAAATATGATGCCACATGAGAGCAGTGAATGAAAATAGGTATAGTATGCTAATTTACTGATATGTTTATCACCAAAATTTGCAATAACCCTAATAGCATAAGTAGCTGAAGCTAAACTTTCCAGGTCATCGATGTGTTTCTTCCAGTTCAATTTCTCATCAATGCACACACCCAGAAATTTTGAGTATTCTGCCTTAGCAACAGACTTCTGTTCAAAGTCTTTATTTATCAATGGTGTTATGCAATTTACTATAGAGAATTGTATATACTCTGTTTCCTCAAAATTTACTGAGAGCCCATATAACAAAGGCAGTTCGTTACATAATTATGTGTGAGGCAATATATAACAATTTTGCAGGAATATGGCAATGACTGGAGGTGAAGTATCATATGGTCAACATTGTGTGATGGCATAAGTTAGTATTACAAGCAGAACATGACAACCGTTCTGAATTGCAAGGTAAGGTGAAAACCCTAGCACGCTCTCACTATAATTTTGGTGTGTCTTCCAAAAGTTTTTGAAAGAAAATAATTGAAATTATAGTGACCATCCTTCCTCACCCATACAAATGTGAATTACTATTGTTCAGTATGTTATTTTATCAAAGTGTCATGCAGTTCTCATTGTGCGGAAGTATATGTCAGTTAAGAGCACTTTCACCTGTAAGTTGGCTCAGTAGTGCCATGAATGTTTCAAGAAATAATTCAGATACTGTTTTTTTTAATTTATAACAATTATCAAACCACATTCACCAAAACTGCACTTGAAGCTGCAAATTGTATTGGCGGTAATGTCCTGTGAGTTTTGTAAGTTTGATTCAACGTATCTTCACATATTCGGATAAATAATACACACAAATTTTGTTTTTCTTATCGTGTGGTACATAGATTAATGTGAGCTCATTGACAAGTTCAGCTTAACATCTCAGTTATATCAGTAGTGCCAATAACACAATAATGTACATTTTTTAAATCTATAAACATTTAAATTAGACAATTAGTACATTACAGTTTTTTACGAAATTCTTTACATGTTTTGATGAACAGAACAAACAGCTTTTTGTGATAAGATGAAGTTTCCTTTCTAGGTGACAGATTGTAATTATACTTGCGTATTACAATATATTTTATTATATACATTTATTTTCGCTCTAAAGTCGTATTTTTGAGGTACCAATCTTCCCTCTTCGTGTGTAACCTCGTTCCACCATCGTCTGTGCCTTTTTTAGTCTGATTTGTAGTGTTAACACTTCAGAAAATCTAACAATGGTGGACAAACAAGCTACCACAGTTCTTTCCGCGATGAAAAGTAATGAAAGTGAAGCTATATTAGTCAGTTGTTTGGTCAGTTTGTTTTTGTACTGCCAGTAATTTAGTTTCATTAAGGATGATGATGATGACGATAGGGTTGGTGTGGGTACATGACAGCAAGTTGTTTAGCGCCCATACTACATAAAATATTGTGAGACGAGTGTGGAAAATGAGCCCAAAACTTTTAAAAGCCAAAACTAAATGGAAACATGAGAAATGCGCTAAAAGTGTGCACCCTCACACACACACACACACACACACACACACACACACACACACAGAGCTAGGAAACTGACTGAGAACTGACAAGGAACAGATATAATTTGGTGGAATGCTTAAAATAACTTAGCAGAGGTCTGTAGGTGGCTAATCAGTGGAATAAAAAGAATGCGCCAGTGACTCTGCAACACACTAAAAGCTTAAGTTCCAATCCCGAGCCGCGCAGACTGGCAGCTAGGTTTGAGGCGCCATGTCACGCATTGAGCGGCCTCTCCTGGCGGAGGTTCGAGGTCTCCCTCGGGCATTGGTGTGTGTTGTTCTTAGAATCAGTCAGTTTAAGTTAATTTAAGTCGCGTGTATGTCTAGCGACCAATGACCTCAGCAGTTTGGTCCCTTAGGAATTCACATAAATTTGAGTATTTGCAAACCCGACACATTACAAAACCTGAAAACCTATACTGTAGTTGTCTTGTCATAAGCTAAGGTAGAGGGCAGACACCATCTAAAATTCGCTTCTGCGCTCTTCCCACAATAAGAAGACACGCTATTAAGACATTGGCTAAAGTGATTTATACCTACTGGCCATTAAAATTGTTACACCACGACGATGACGTGCTACAGACGCGAAATTTAACAGACAGGAAGACCATGCTGTGATATGCAGATGATTAGCTTTTCACACAAGGTTGGCGCCGGTGGCGACACCTACAATGTGCTCACATGACGAAAGTTTCCAACCGATTTCTTTTACACAAACAGCAGTTGACCAACGTTGCCTGGTGAAACGTTGTTGTGATGCCTCATCTAATGAGAAGAAATGCGTACCATCACGTTTCCGACTTCGATAAAGGACGGATTGTAGCCTATCGTGATTGCGGTTTATCGTATCGCGACATTGCTGCTCGCGTTGGTCGAGATCCAATGACTGTTAGCAGAACATGGAATCGGTGGGTTCAGGAGGGTGATATGGAACGCCGTGCTGGATCCCAACGGCTTCGTAGTACCAGCGGTCGAGATGACAGGTATCTTATCCACATTTCAGTAACGGATCGTGCAGCCACGTCTCCATCCCTGAGTCAACAGATAGGAACGTCTGCAAGACAACAACCATTTGCACGAACAGCTCGACGACGTTTGCAGCAACATGGACTATCAACTCGGAGACCATGGCTGCGTTTACCCTTGACGCTGATTCACAGGCAGGAGCGCCTGCGATGATGTGCTCAACGACGAACCTGGGTGCATGAATGGCAAAACTTCATTTTTTTCGGATGAATCGAGGTTCTGTTTACAGCATCATGATGGTCGCATCAGTGTTTGGCGACATCGTGGTGAACGCACTTTGGAAGCGTGTATTCGTCATCGCCATACTGGCGTATCATCCGGCGTGATGGCGTGGGGTGCCATTGATTACACGTCTCAGTCACCTATTGTTCGCACTGATGGCACTTTGAACAGTCGACATTACATTTAAGATGTGTTACGACCCGTGGCTCTACCCTTCATTCAATCCCTGCGAAACCCTACATTTCAGCAGGATAATGCACGACCGCATGTTGCAGTCCAAGCTCTGTTTGACTCAATGCCCAGGCGTATCAAGGCCATTATTACGGCCAAAGGTGGTTGTTCTGGTTACTGATTTCTCAGGATCTATGCACTCAAATTGAGTGAAACTGTAATCACATGTCATTTCTAGTATAATATATTTGTCCAATGAATACCCGTTTATCATCTGCATTTCTTCTTGGCTTGGTGTAGCAATTTTAATGGGCAGTAGTGTACATCACGGGCTTCGGTGAGGGTGGGAGTAGGTGCACTAGCTAGGGTGACTTGTAACGCAGGAAATGCGTATCCTCCTATTTCCATCTATTGTACTATAATTTTTTTTCCTTGTTTTGTTACCTCAAGATATGACACTTCTGTCTCTTTATATATTGTAATTGTTTTACTGTTTGTATATATATATTTATGCATTTATGTTGGTTTGTTTTGTGAATATTATTTGTATTTATACGCTGGGTCTGGCCTAGGGAAAACTATGCTATCGAACGAATACATCGATAGGTCGTGTGGAGAACCAAAGTGTTTAGGATCTTTGGTAGTGTTAACTCTGCCGCGTGGAGCGCGGGCCGAGCAGAGAGAGTTTGGCTGGGGTGGTGCAGTGGAGCAGGTGTGTTGTGTGGAGCTCCCGCGAGTTGCCGCGCCTTCGGGGTTTGGCAGCATGTAATTGCGCTCGACTTGCGATGATAGTTTCTGACATGGTGTCGCGGACGGGAAGCATTAGCTGGCGCACATCAAGAGCCCGTTTCGTCTGGTGACCGTGTCGAGAAGAAGGGGCGCCAACATCCAGCTTCTGCAACAGCGACGGCCGACAATGAGTGACTGTCGCCACCTCCTCGATCGACGGCTTCAAACCTTCAATCAGCCAACAAGGAAGACTGGAAGCACGTAAAGTTTTAGAACTGTATGGCAGACCTCAGCTTTTCAAACTTTTAAAATTGTTGCATCACAAAATTACAGCAACTTAGCATGAACATTTGTTGCTCATTGTCCCAAATGCATTGCCAAGCAGGGTCCCTTCCTTTTCCGAAATGAGCCCGAGTGTCGTTGAAATTCAAACGCCAGCACCATTCGATTTCACTGCTTCAATTTCAAAGTTCAGTTAAGGTATTCATAGCTGGCTACAATATTTAGATTGTTCAAGCACAAATTAAGAGTGCGAGTTTTGTTACCGTATTTTAGTTACCTGTGACTGCAGCTCAGCTTGGTACGTACTAAATTTTACTATTGTTAATTTTTCAGAAGCATTTAATTCAAGTTCAAAGTTAAATCTCTTATTTCTAAATTGCGTAGATTCAAGTAGCTTTTGAAATGATTGTTGAGGTAGTCCAAGACTAACCGTATTTTACTGAATTTCGATGTGCTTCAGAAAGAAAGCTCACTATTAACTTCAGTCACTAAATTAACTTTCGATTTTCCGGTTTTATTAATTCTTTTGCTAAGTTAAGTCAGAGTGTAGCGAAATTTATTACTTCTGACAAACTTTCAGTTTTCACACTACACATGTCAACCTTCAGCTGCCACGCTTCTAGTGCTAATTATATGTGTAATAACCTTTCTTTTTTCAGTTACTATAGTAATTGTCCTTAGGACTGGCGACCATTATTTCCCCCAAATCTCAAATATCAAATTACCGCTAGTTAACTGTTAACGTAACGGCCGCACATTTACTTTCTTTATTAACTTTACCCCTTTTCAAAATTAATTTCCACCAGTTTCATTGCCATTTTTCCTTTCATTTAGATGTAACCCTTTCCTCCCTCTTTACCGACAAATTGACTTCAGTGACGATTTCTTTTCCCAAATTTCCATTAGGTACACGCGGTTTAATTTTTCACTGTCATTAAGGTCGATAAGTGAGGGGGAGGTTACGGACTTCGTCGAGTATTAGGGTACAGTGCCCGCTTCAGAGGCTGTTATGGGTTTTCTCACCTCCCCCCCTCCCCCCCTCTTCCCCACTGAGGAACATTATGGCTGGATAGTTGGCTTCACCAGCAGCAGCTTGTTGTCCCTCACTGCTAGCCACACTCCCTTGCCTACCACTGCACAGACTTCTAATGTAGCTGTGAAATGACAGACTGCATGGGAATTGGTACACTGTGTTACGGCATGCTCCCAGCAGGCCTCCTCGGTGGATTGGTCTGCTTGTATAATTCACCAGATTACCATATGCCCCAGTATCTAGGAGAATTTTATATACATCCCCTGCAATTGAATGAACTACTAGTGGCCCTGTATTAGCTGTATCATTTTCTCTGCTGGGTAAATGTGCTGCAAAGATAGTAGGGCACAAACGAAATCGGAAAATATTAGAAACAGTTTGCCCTGAAGATGCCTCATGTGTTCCAGTGACTTCAGGATCGCATGGAGCTCTACAAAAATCGTAGCATATGTATGAGGAAGCCAAATACTGAAGACATAGTCGATGAACACTACTAAGCAGTCAACTTAATCCGCTTGTTGCGAACCACTGGTGTACTGAACGTTAAAACTTTATAGCGTTTTAAAATGTTAAGAAACGGAGATCGAAATACAATATGTTGAGTGACATCTTTCATATAATGTGCCATGCCTGCATTATTTCTGGGAATCTGCCGGAGCCACGGCAGACATATGATCCAACCTTGGTGTAAGACTTAAACCAGCCAGTCCCACCATTAAAAAGCTTTTGTTCAAGTGAATTCCGTAGGTTTCAGCGCTCGTTTTCAATTATGAAAAATTATTTCCACTTGTGGTCAATCAGCGGTAAAGTATGCAGGCGTACAGGGCGTGAACAGTGTTTATTTAAAAATATCGCACCATGACTAATCGACGCCTAATGTAGGGCGGCGGCTCACTAGCTTCAGCGAAAAGGTTTGGTGTGGGCCTGGACTAAAGACTCCGGTGCCCAGCCATTTTCCTTAATGGTGTATCACGTCCAACATTTTTAAATAAGAGGCTGTGCATACTCGTACACCACAGAAAATGATGGACACAGTTCTGCTGCTCAAAGCCATCAGAGACTTCGTCACCGACTCGATACTTAAAGTAGCGTGGTGAGAGTAAGTACCATATAAAGATGTGAAGACGTCCATTCATGGAGCTGCTTGATGATATCGGGAAGTTTCCACTGAGTTGTGGGTGCCAGGGCTGGAGAGCGTACCAAGTGATTAATAGCTGTGAACGACCCGAGTGTAAGGTTGAAGTTTGGGCTCCGCCCCTTGTTGAACAAACATACACATTCATACCTCATATGGCCCTCTATTGCTCTATCCCAGGGATAGGTGGTTTCAAAGCACGAAAGCAAATTTTCTGCACTAAAATCAACACAGAGGAGGAAAGGACGGGAAATTTGACAAAGAAGCTCGTGTTGAGACCCATTGTCTAATTTCTCATGTGGAGGAAGGTCAAAGAACAGGCAATCGAACTATGACGCTCATGCACTGAGACAGCGACTGCTTGTACACTTGTTGTGAGTGAGAGAAGCAAGGAGTAGTAGGCGTTGTTAACGAAAGTTCTAACATGTGTGAGCCTGGTTTTCCAAGGACGCTCTGTGAGTGTCTTAGGAATTTGGTGCTGAACCTACAGCCTGCAAGGTATGAAGACACGATCTCACGCATGCAGATTTCTTAAGAGTGCAGCAGTACAGACAGTGATGTAATCAGACAATGTTCTCAATGTCAGTTCCGCTACACTCCCTGTAAAGGAATCGTTATCGCTAACTGAAACTAGGGTATGGGTTCAGGCGTAACTACATGTTAGCAAAAAATGAAAATGAAAATTTATTTTTACTTTAAGTATGACTTCATGACATAGAAATGTTAGCAAAATTACGTACAAGATGCTAAAACATTGATACTTTGTGTTCACAACTGTGGAGAGAAATTCTTAACTACTATAATGTTCTTTAATGGTAATATGGTTGATGACCATGTTTGGGGGTCGATAAAAACTAGAAACAAATTTAATACAATTGCGGCCAGAGATATCAATTACGCTAAAATGCACAATGAAAAGACCCAAAATTGAATGGGGTATGGTAAACAGCAATCAAGAAGAAGTCCACAATTAAAACAATTCACAACTCTACAGTGGCTAATCAATCCTGTTCGTCAAATCGGACATTTTGAGTTTCTGCTTCAGGTAGGCCCAACAATCGCGAATATATTTAACTGTAGATCATGGTCGAATGCACAAAAAAAAAAAAAAAAAAAAAGTAGAGACGGAGACGACCGCACTTCCGAGTGTCAATTGTATATCACTTGCTGTTGTGGAGCAGGCACACATATGTTTAGCTTAGCTTGCATCTATTTTGGCAGTGGCGGCTGTCGGCGCGAGCTGTGAACCTGAGAATCCATTCTAAATCTCTCTCGACTGTTAAACACTAGTGGCCTGCATTTCTTCCTGAACTCAGTGAAGTACAGAAACCAATATAACTGTGAAGTCTTCTTTTATTTTTATCACTGTTGTTGTTCTGTTGTGGGGTGATTGTAGCCGAGGGGAAAGGGGGATAAGGTTACTTGAAGCACTCAATGGTTCGCTCAGGCAAACGTCGACGTTCGTATCAACGATGATAAAGTCGTAATCGGATACATCAGTCGGGAACAAAGTCACATTGTTTGATCGATAAGTGGTTTTCGCCTGTTGTTCTTCATCTTTAGCCCGGATTTTGGGGACGGTGGTAAGATCGATAGAACAACGTAATTTTAATGGTATTCTTCTGCTGTCAGCCGTGGGGACTGTTATCCTTCCCAACATTATATTCTGCAACCAATGAGGAAGGTGTGTTCGTCGGCGTAGAGATAAACGCTTTCAGCTGCATTTCCATACTCAAGGAATGTGTGCGAAATGTGTGTGAAATCTTTTGGGACTTAACTGCTAAGGTCATCAGTCCCTAAGCTTACACACTATGTAAACTTAATTATGCTAAGGACAAACACACTCACCGATGCCCGAGGGAGGACTCGAGCCTCCGCCGGGACCAGCCGCGCAGTCCATGACTGCAGCGCCCAGACCGCTCGGCTAATCCCGTGCGGCTCCATACTCAAGTTGATGTGCCCTGCCCAGCTGACAAAGTCTGGTTGCCATCACTAGTCTTCTTTGTAAATGCTTCAGTGCAGAGGCAAACGACTTGGCGAAAGATGGCGGCTAAGTAATATTAAACGCTTTATTCACGTCAGAGTACGAGATGCATTGGGTGGCAAACTGGATGAGCCTGGGAGCATCTGACACACATGGATGGGGATGGGTAGTGCAGTACAGTGAATACCAAGTACAAGTGCAGTGGAGCTGCATTTTCGACACATAGTTTGACCACTGCAGCGCGTGGGGGCGTGCTGTAGCGTTGATAGTTTAAAGCAGTGCTACAGAGTGAATACATGGGGCAAAGCTTAAAGACGGAAAAAGCCCGCCGTAATATACTCACGAAACTTCGGTAAGATGCTGACTTCTGGTGCTCGGCATCATCCCTTTTAATGAGATTCTGAGCTTCATTAACACTCTAATTTTGCGGTCATGTTGCCGTGCTATGTTGTCTACATCCATAACGTCTCGGCAAGTCACAACTCCTTTCCAACAATTTAGTACAGTTTTCAGCTCACTGTTGATAGCGTGTACTCAAAGTAATTTGCATTCAACAACTTGCTTACGTGAGTAGCTTTCAGGTTAGGTTAGGTTAGTGGTGTTTAACGTCCCGTCGACAACGAGGTCATTAGAGACGGAGCGCAAGCTCGGGTTAGGGAAGGATGGGGAAGGAAATCGGCCGTGCCCTTTCAAAGGAACCATCCCGGCATTTGCCTAAATGGATTTAGGGAAATCACGGAGAACCTAAATCAGGATGGCCGGAGACGGGATTGAACCGTCGTCCTCCCGAATGCGAGTCCAGTGTGCTAACCACTGCGCCACCGCGCTCGGTGGTAGCTTTCAGATTCCAAATCAGGTGTGTACTGTCGAGTAGTCTCTTAATTTTCCAGCTAGTCCCTCTACACCTGTACAAAAGGGACGATTCCTCAAACTAATTTTCTATACGCTTAACAACACAAAAATATTATTTACCTTAGCATTCTCTCTCTGTCTTTCAAAAAAGTGGTTCAAATGGCTCTGAGCACTATGCGACTTAACTTCTGAGGTCATCAGTCGCCTAGAACTTAGAACTAATTAAACCTAACTAACCTAAGGACATCACACACATCCATGCCCGAGGCAGGATTCGAACCTGCGACCGTAGCGGACGCTCGGTTCCAGACTGTAGCGCCCAGAACCGCACGGTCACTCTGGCCGGCTCTCTGTCTTTCACAAACGTTTCACGTGGAGCAGCAAATGAGATTGCTTTGCAGTCTGGGTGTTGATATTTTCCAATGGATCACCCGAACTCCTGGGGATAGAGGACAGAGGTTTATGCCTCAAAGAGATCTTGCGAGTAGATAGTAGAAGTAAGGGTCCACTCAGACTGTGCCCCGCTCACGTGGCTAAGCCTTATACAACTGAGGTGCCTCACGTTGCCCAGAGATTGTCCAGTCCGACTCTTTCGCCTCAGCAGCCATTCAACCCAACGGCACGCAGAACACCTTTTGATTAAAGGGATTTTCATAGAGGATTTTACCATCCTCGTCAGGTGGGTGGTCATTCCAAAATCCCCATTTCCTGTGAAACACAACACTGACGCAGCACACGGTGGTCGTTGAAGCATGCCCACAGGAGGACAGGCCGTGCCCATCTCTTCGCAGCCTAGAGGATTCGAGTTGTCGAAAATTGTACCCAGTAAACTAGAGCTGAGCTGCATGAGGCGTTCACCATTTAGAGCAACTCCAGGGGCATGTTCAGCTTTATTGAAAATGCCACGGACGTGGCGAACACTACCCACATTCACTTAGGTCAAGAGGAACTTTCAAATATTAATGGAGTGCCTGCTAGATACCTTTTGTACTTTATAGAACAATTGAGACTTTGTATTATTGTGACAATTAATTCAAGAGTCCACAGTCATGCTTTATTCGTTAAGTTTACGTTACACATTAACTGCACTATTCCAGTAACTGACGGATATAACAAAAATTTCTGATTGCCTATTTTCTTATCTCAGCTCTCATTCCTTGCCTCCTTAGCGAGTTATTTTATCGAAGATGTGTTCTGTGTTGTTATAGGCTTCGTCACGTTCGTTTTTTACGTAGCCTCATTTAGACAGGAAATTAATTGTCAGTTACCTGTTCGGTATGTTATTTTAGCCAATAGTGTTTTACATTCGCATACAGCAATAGGGACTTAGATATAACATTGCGTCACTTAATTTGAGAGTCCACAGTCATATTTTAGTGTCCAATGTAATTTACACATTAACAGAACTCTTCCAGTAGCTGACAGTTGTATATCAGTAACACAGACTGCCTGTTTCTTGTGTCAACAGTCATTGCTTACTTGCTCAACATACATGTGATTTGTACAGTTATAGGCTTAGTAAGGTTTGTTTATGTACATAGCATCATCTTAGACGTTATAAAAACGTTCTGTCACGTGACGCTAACATCGTGTTTGTTGCTGAAACATATTTGGCAGACATGTTGGACATGGAAATACAGGAAGTTACACCGTAAAAAAAAATTTGACAGAGATTTTTGACGTAGTAACAACATTAACATAGCCTTCGTGTGCATGCTTACGTATTTTTGATAAATTATACATCGGTTTTGTACTATCAGTGACATGACCTTATTTAGCCTTACGATGAACTTTGAAATACAAATTTTTGGACGTGATAATATCACTGACATAACCACTGCATGTGCTTACTTAGTTCTTTAATAAATAATACACACAATTTAGAAGGGGAAATTTTAATTTGAGAGTCTCTTGTGCCTCACACCATGTGTGGGACAGAGATGAAGGTAAACTTGTAGGCAAATGCTGTTTGGCACCTGATTTAAGTCATGGAAATAGCACTAACGTAAATGGTTTTCCACATTTCACTAGGTGAACACAATGTTGGTATCCAAGGCTCATCTCTGTTACCCGATTTGCCAAAATTTAGAAAACATTTGCACGCTTCCACATGAATCACACTGCACGCATACTGTTGCTGCACACACATTCTACCTTCTGGGTGGGGGTAGCTAACGGGGAGGCGAGAGAAAGGGCGCCACCCCTTTAATTAACCATGCCAAATACGTTAATAAACATGCCGACATTGCGTAAATGCGTGGCAAAGTAACAAAGAAAAGATGGAGAAATATCATAGACATAAACGTTGTGTGTGTTTGTATGTGTGCACTTACGTATTTTTGGTGTGGATTTCTGTAGGTTACTCCATTTACACATTTCCGACTAATAATTGAGATCGTCTGTATACTTCTACGTGTGGTGTTAAATTCAGAATGTTCAGATATTTTTCATCATGGTATCAGATATTGTCAGTATCGTTATGTACTTGTGTATGCTGTGTGAACACATGTAGATGAAATTTATTGACGAGGCGTAAGATATGCCGACGAGGCATATCCGCTGACAAAGCTGTGTACCAAGTTACTACTGACGTAGCATATCACCTCTGCATTTATGCAATCTGTGTGTGTGATGGTCGCCGTTGCCGCAGGCCTGGCGCTGCTCAGGTTCAATGATCACGTTCAATGTCGAATGTTTACCCAAAAGTATTTTGCTTCCTACTTATTTCATATACATGCTACATTCTTTCACTCACTCCGACAGCATAACAGAGGAAAATAGTAATGTTTCACAACAAAAGTAGCTACCGTTTCATAACTGAAACATTATGTAATTTACACTGTTCTGATAAACATGTTGTTTCATGAACTATCTAGCGAGAAATTGTATCTTTTAAACCATCCGTTGAAGTACCTAGAAATAAATTTTAATGTATCTAAATGTTGCTTTTAATTGACAGTTGCAAAGTTTATCTTTTTTTTTCGTTGAAGATATCCTAAAATATTTCAAGTGCTATACTGAAACTCATTCAGTTGCAAATACTGCTTTAATTTACAGTGAATGATGATATTAATTGACAAGCTGTGTACAATTAAACCGATCTGCATAGTAGACGTTTGACTAAGTCTGCAACCAACTGAGACGACAAAATGGTAAAACTCTCCAGAGTGGTAACGTTGTCGATACGATGTCCACGCCACTCACACGAATCTTACGGTTTCTTAATCGTCTATGCAAATTGTTATGAACTGGAGCGTCTACTTTGATGAAAATCTCCCGGCCGATGAAAAACACAAATACAGACGACCTGGTAGGAAGGATGCATGCATTCTAGGGTAGCAAACGCACAATGAAAGCAACACAGAATACTGAATGGGAAAACATATTACTCAACTGTGGTAACGCTGGTTGCAGCAATCGTAGAACGCTGGTTTAGCCTACCTGTCTTGTATTGACTACAGTTTCACGAACACAAGCTAAAAAAAGTCGGAAGAAAACTAATCTTCTGTCTTGATATATTGTTAGAAGAACATGTCAGTCTAACAATACTTTGTTAAACCTCCAGTTAGGGAGTCTCTGTCCATACGAGACGATTCTATTCAATGTTCTGTTTCTACTGAAGACTAAACACTGTCTGCCTAACGGCCACTGTTCCTGTCTCACTCGAAGACTTGAAGACACGAGGGGCGTTTTGCAGCAACTCCCTAGCAAGACTCGGACTGACTTACAACCTACAACGGACTCCTTCTACTACTGCATCTTTACTTTAGCACGCGTCTCTCTTACTGATGGAGTGCCCACTACATGGGAGTGATTCTCGCGGGCAGTGTGATTGGTTTGGGAGCAGCGATTTTCCTGCTGGGGAAGGACGCCTAAGATTCTTCTGGTACAGCCTGTCGCAAACTCATCTTGTATAGTGTCTCAGTACACCACACATATCAGTACGCCATACGACAAAGCTAGGCCTTGTTGCCTACTGTTACAAGGCCACATGTGTCAGTCATCCACACCTAATGAAAAGGCTCATACAACTCCTCAGGAACTAAATATTAGTTCTGCCTCCCTACAGCCCCCCAGAACCCATAGATGGATCATTGTCTGATAGATATACACGTTTCTCTGAGAGTTAATATGATCTACAACACTAATTCTCTGTAACATATGTTAAGGATCACTCTTCAGTATTCGCGTGTTTCTGGAGCCTGGGCATTTTAGTCATGCTGAGGTCTATTGTTTCACAGCTACACAAGTTTCAATCATAACACCAGCCTTTCTGTTGTACAGTTGATACGTGACAGCTAAGCTGGTCACGTAATTCATTCAACGTTTCTGAATATTATTATTGCCACATTTTTTTTGTTCTGCATTCATTTTCCCATTAAAACCGCGGAAGAAATTATAATACGGGATAGAAACATTCATTTGATCTTCGCCAACGCAGAACCCTAGCACACAAGAGGCCGAGATTTATTTATGAGCTAAAACTACTCTGTAATTTTGTTCAAAACCAAATCGGAAACTTTTCTTCGATCTCTAAATAATGTAGGTGCCACTCGATCTGTGTAAATTTGACAGGTATCGTAGTGTCTTTGTAAGTACAGATGACGCAAGCAAATTCTCACGGCATTCATTATGTGCCTTTTAAAATGTTTATAAATGATTCAAGACAGCGAAATTGGAGTATGCGAAACACAGGTGGATAAGCGGTGCACTGGAGGAAGACGGGTACAGCTTCGCTGCAGGCGGAGCATCACTCTAAATACTGAATGCACATCCGGCGCCTGGCTCGTCCTCAATTTTTCACTTGGGCCGACTCTATTCGAACATCGCCCGAGGCACTCTCTTGTTATTCTTTCTTTCGCTTTCCAGTCACTGCACTCTTCGTGATGGGTAAAGCGAAAAATCCATAGAGGCATAAAAAGAAGCGAACCGCTACGAAGCTTCAAATGTGTACGTATTTTCATACGTGCGCGATTTTGAGCAGAGAATTTTACGAATAAACTGCTCGTCAAAGATGGGCTCTCACCCAATACTAGTTACGAACATCTTTACTGATTTTCTATAAACTGTGCTCCACTGAGAATGATGTTACGCTTGTTCTGAGTATTCACAAAGGCAAAAAAGTGTTCACTCACATCCTATAGTCTATTTATACACAGTTACATACTCTGAAAATTATTTCGAGCAGTTAGTTCATGAGCCCACGCGAATAATAAACGCCGGCCGGAGTGGCCGTGCGGTTCTAGGCGCTACAGTCTGGAGCCGAGCGACCGCTACGGTTGCAGGTTCGAATCCTGCCTCGGGCATGGATGTGTGTGATGTCCTTAGATTAGTTAGGTTTAATTAGTTCTAAGTTCTAGGGGACTGATGACCTTAGAAGTTAAGTCCCATAGTGCTCAGAGCCATTTGAACCATTTTTTGAATAGTACACGGTTGTGAAAACACACTTGACCTCTTAGCAACAAATAGCCCTGAGTTAATAACCAGCATCAAAACCGATATAGGGATTAGTGAACACAGGGTTGTCATAGCCAGATTGAATATTGTAATCCCAAAATCCCTGAAAAATAAGCGAATAATATACCTTGTAAGTAGGCTGTTTAGGTTTTTTTATTGGTAACGCCACCTCTGTATGAAAATCACTGGCTGTGCTGTGTGCAGTCTGTGGCTGCTTTGCATTGTTGTAATACTCGCCATTGTAGTGTTAGGCAGCTGGCTGTGAACAGCGCGTAGCATTGCGCAGTTGGAGGTGAGCCGCCAGCAGTGGTGGATGTGGGGAGAGAGATGGCGGAGTTTTGAAATTTGTCATGAACTGCTATATTTATATATGATGATATCAAGGTAAATACATTGTTTGTTCTCTACTAATATCTTTCATTTGCTAACTATCCCTATCAGTAGTTAGTGCCTTCCATAGTTTGAATCTTTTATTTAGCTGGCAGTAGTGGCGCTCGCTGTATTGCAGTAGCTTGAGCAGCGAAAATTTTTGTGAGGTAAGTGATTTGTGAAAGGTATAGTTTAATGTTAGTCAGAGCCATTCTTTTGTAGGGACTTTTGAAAGTCAGATTGCGTTGCGCTAACAAAATATTGTGTGTCAGTGAAAGCACAGTCATGCAGAATTGTTCAAAGGGGACATTTCATATGGCGACCCTGCCAGGATACGAACCTGGAATCTTTCGACACCCTCATTACTTCCATTAACCTTGCTATTGACATTCCTTTGTAGAAAGCATCGCAAATATTACACGCTCATTACCTGAAAACATATGATTACTCGTACTTTGTGCTAATTACTGCAATGCTTATGAATTGATGGGAAATATTCGTACATCTGCACACCTGATTATGACAAGTGTCTTTCTATGAGAGTTGAGAGCTACTGACTTACGAAATGCTACATGACTATTGAATGATGTTTTTGTGCTTTGGTTTGCGTAATTGCTTATTTCATTTGACATCTGTTTTCCAGCTGTGTTGCAGCATAGGTTTCATAAAATAAAATTAAATGCATTTGCTAATGTGAACACTTTCTGTCAACAGATCTATTAAATTATAATTTTGTGATCCACATTCTTCAAAAAAGGAGCACTTGGAAAGGAAAGAACAATAAGAAGGGACTAGTAACAGTAACACGTAATTTTCTTTTCAAGTACATGGTAATATTTCTTTTACAATAAGTTGTTGTGGTGCACCACTATAATTACATAGACATTAAGATATGATTATACATTTCCCTTATCTGCATTGTTGTTTTTACTGTAATATTTTTTCTGCTTGAGCTACGTCATGTTTAGGTATAAGTTACTGCTGTTTGCCAGGCATAGTGCTACTGAACTTTAATTTGTGTTACTCTGCTAAGCCAGATTTATTTTTTTGTTTGTTGCGGATTGCCTCATATTAGTTGTAATGTTGAATTGCTTGGTAATTTAGATTTACTGTAGCTTGCTTTGTGATTTTCCATTTTTTTATTGCTGTTTATATTAATTGTTTTATGTGCTGCTGCATTGCCTCGTTCCTTAGTTTAGCATCTGAGCTCAGTAGATTTAAGTTAGCTTAAGAGGAGGTAGACTATATAAGAAACTGACTATGGACAATATGAAAAAGATTTGGGCCAAAATGAGTATTGTACACTGAGAAATAATTATATTGAAAGAAATATGAACATATAAATACAGAAAGCATGCTTAGATAGAATTTTTTTTGGTGGAAACAAAGGATGAAATAAGAGGAAAGATATATGAAGTTTTGGGTTGGACTGCAATACCACATGTTACGCTGAAAACGAACCCTGTCCTTCCCTTTTGTGTTATCCCACTATATGTTTGTGTACCCTTGTGTATTTGTTTTCTTCCTGTCTCTGTGTAGTTTCATAGAATTTTTTTATCTTTTAATATTAAGCTACATTCACTATGATGAGGAATACTGTTATCCTCGAATATAATTGGCATTAATAATATGTTATTTACTTTGTAAAGATGTTAGACATTATTAATTCCGTTCTGTTTAATGCTCATGTGTGAAGTTGATGTTTCAAAAGTTATTCTGATCTTTTATGTATTTACTTATGTCATACTTCCTGTAACACTGATGTATATGTTTATTTCTATTCTTTTGTAAAGCCCCTATTACTACAAATGTTATCTGTATTATTATGTTTTTAATGATGTGTTTTGTACCTTTGTTATTGTATTCTTATGTTATAAAATTATAATTGTCACCAGTTCATGATATTATTAACTTGTTAGTTACATTTCACTGCACACGTTTCTGTTGGTCATAGTATATGGACAATATGTGAGAAGTAGGGACTGATAGTGTTTGCACGTGTGTTAATGATTCAGCAAGGGACTGGATAACAGCATTGCTGGTTCTAAGGACAATTTCAAAAAATTTGTGAGTGCACAAGTGGTGGTTTATGGACTTGCTACATTATCCGCAAGACTCTTCAGTGGTGATTGTGCACCTGCACAGTCAGAACAGATGGCTGCTGGCCATCTCTACAAGGACTACAGTGGGTCTACATCTTTGATGATCCATCAATACCATTATTTCTACAAGGACTGCAGTGGGTCTGCACCTCTGGTGGCCCACCAATATCGTAATCTCTACCAGGACTACGGTGGGTCTGCTCTGTGATGACCTGCCTACCAATATTATTCAAAACTTCGAACGACTCTGCTGTGGGTTTGCTCTGTTATGGCCCATTACCTGTATGTATGTCAAGAGTCAGCACTGTCTTTCCGTTGGAAGGACAACACTACTTCTTCAAGACTGCATGGAAATCCACTACTTCTGTGTGCATTTTCTTTTACTGCTCAGACTTCGAGAAAAACTCTGCATTTTTACTGTGATGAACAATCTGGACTGTCTTTATGGACTGTGAGAAATTTTTAGCTTTTGACCAACATTGTATCAATAAGTGTGTGCATTTGATTTCTTTGTTATTGTAATTATAAAAAAAATTTTCAAATCTGTATTGGCCACTGCCCAAAAAAAAATTTGTAAAATTTTTTGTGGGGAGCATGGGGGCTATGTAAGTAGGCTGTTTAGGTTTTTTTATTGGTAACGCCACCTCTGTATGAAAATCACTGGCTGTGCTGTGTGCAGTCTGTGGCTGCTTTGCATTGTTGTAATACTCGCCATTGTAGTGTTAGGCAGCTGGCTGTGAACAGCGCGTAGCATTGCGCAGTTGGAGGTGAGCCGCCAGCAGTGGTGGATGTGGGGAGAGAGATGGCGGAGTTTTGAAATTTGTCATGAACTGCTATATTTATATATGATGATATCAAGGTAAATACATTGTTTGTTCTCTACTAATATCTTTCATTTGCTAACTATCCCTATCAGTAGTTAGTGCCTTCCATAGTTTGAATCTTTTATTTAGCTGGCAGTAGTGGCGCTCGCTGTATTGCAGTAGCTTGAGCAGCGAAAATTTTTGTGAGGTAAGTGATTTGTGAAAGGTATAGTTTAATGTTAGTCAGGGCCATTCTTTTGTAGGGATTTTTGAAAGTCAGATTGCGTTGCGCTAACAAAATATTGTGTGTCAGTGAAAGCACAGTCATGCAGAATTGTTCAAAGGGGACATTTCAACCTATTCAAAAAAGCAGATAAAAATTCACTTGATGCCTTCCTGAGAGGTAGTCTCCACTCATTCCAAATTAATAATGTAAGTGTAGACCAGATGTGGCTTAAATTCAAAGAAATAGTATCGGCAGCAATTTAGAGATTTATACTAAATAAACTAACAAAGGCTGTTCGGGAATAGCCGAGCGGTCTATGGCACTGCAGACATGGACTGTGCTTCTGGTCCCGGTGGAGTTTCGAGTCCTCCCTCGAGCATGGGTGTGTGTGTTTGTCCTTAGGATAATTTAAGTTAAGTAGTGTGTAATCTTAGGGGCTGATGACCTTAGCACTTAAGTCCCATGAGATTTCACACACATTTGAACATTTTTTAAACTAGCAAACGACGGAGCTGATTCTCCTTGGTACACAAAATGGGTTAGAACACTGCTGCAGAAACAACGAAACAAACATGCCAAATTTAAATCCCCAAGATTGGCGATCCTTTACAGAAGCTCGAAACTTAACGCTGAGTTCAATGCGAGACGCCTATAACAGTTTCCACAATGAAACTTTGTCTCGAAACGTGGCAGAAAATCCAAAGAGATTCTGTTCGTATGTAAAGTATGTTAGCGGCAAGAAACAAACAATGCCTTCTCTGTGCGATAACAATGGAGATACTATCGAAGACAGTGCTGCCAAAGCAGGTTTACTAAACACAGCCTTCCGAAACGCCTTCACAAAAAAGACGAAGTAAATATTCTAGAATTCGACTCGAGAACAGCTGCCAACATGAGTAACGTAGAAGTAAATATCCACGGAAAAGTGAAGCAACTCAAATCATTTAATAAAAGCAAGTCTTCTGGTCCAGAATGTATACCAATTAGGTTCCATTCAGAGTATGCCGATGCATTAGCTCCATGCTTAACAATCATATGCAACCGTTCGCTCGACGAAAGATCCGTACCCACAGGCTGGAAAGTTGCACAGGTCACACCAATATTCAAGACAGGTTTTAGGAGTAATCCACTAAATTGCAGGCCCATATCGTTAACGTCGATATGCAGCAGGATTTTAGAACATATATTGTGTTAGAACATTATGAATTACCTCGAAGGAAACGGTCTATTGACACACAGTCAACATGGGTTTAAAAACATCGTCCCTGTGAAACACAACAAGCTCTTTATTCACATGAAGTGCTGAGTGCTATTGGCAAGGGATTTCAGATCGATTCCGTATTCCTGTATTTCCGGAAGGCTTTTGACACTGTACCACACAAGCGGCTCGTAGTAAATTGCCTGCTTATGAAATATCGTCTCAGTTATGTGGCTGGATTTGCGATTTCCTGTCAGAGAGGTCACAGTCCGTAGTAACTGACGGAAAGTCATCGAGTAAAAAATAAGTGATTTCAGGCGTTCCCCAAGGTAGTGTCACAGGCCCTCTGCTGTTCATTATCTATATAAACGATTTGGGAGAAAATCTGAGCACCCGTCTTCGGTTGTTTGCAGATAACGCTGTCGTTTTTCGACTTATAAAGACATCGAAGATCAAAACAAACTGCAAAACGATATAGAAAAAATATTTGAATGGTGCGAAAAGTGGCAGTTGACCCTAAGTAACGAAACTTATGACGTCATCCACACGAGTGCGAAAAGGAACTCGTTAAACTTCGGTTACGCGATAAATCAGTCTAATCTAAAAGCCGTAAATTCAACTAAATACCTCGGTATTACAATTACGAACAACTTAAATTCGAAAAAACACATAGAAAATGTAGTGGGTAAGGCTAACAAAAGGCTGCGTTTTATTGGCGGGACACTTTGAAAATGTAACAGACCTATTAAGGAGACTGCCTACACTACGCTTGTCCGTCCTCTTTTAGAATATTGCTGCGCGGTGTGGGATCCTACCAGGTAGGACTGACGGAGTACATCGAAAAAGCTGAAAGAAAGGCAACACGTTTTGTATTATCGCGAAATATAGGAGAGAGTGTCACAGAAATGATAAAGGATTTGGGCTGGAAATCGTTAGAAGAAAGGCGTTTTTCTTTGCGACGGAATCTTCTCACAAAATTCTAATCACCAACTTTCTCCTCCTAATACGAAAACATTTTGTTGACACCGACCTATATAGGGCGGAATGATCACCACGATAAAATAAGGGAAATCAGAGCTTGTACTGCACGATATAGGTGTTCATTCTTTCCGAGCACTATACGAGATTGGAATCATAGAGAATTGCAAAGGTGGTTCGATGAACCTTCTGCCAGGCACTTAAATGTGATTTGCAGAGTATCCATGTAGATGTAGATGTAGATACCTCAGCCAGTAAAAACATGTGAACGAAGCAGTGTCTTACAACAACGGTCTCTAATCAGCACTGCGGATTCCTGCGTCCATAATAGTTTTCTCTCGGTCCACAATTGCTGACAGCGATAACAGCATATCGTTATGAAGGTCTCTGGTGGATTCTTTAGCTAATTTATTCAAATGTTGGATTTCCACCCACAGCATGTAATTAACAGTGAAATTTTTTACTTTTCAGTGTTTAACTGACGAAATGTTTCACATCTCGACGTGACGCACTGATAAGGCACTGTGCTTGGATTGGGAGGGACAGAGGTTCCAGGCCTCGTTTGGCGTCTGTGAATTTGGTTTTCCGCTGTTTTCGTACATCGCTCAAGAAAAATGCCAGAACGGTTCCTACGACACTGGTCTTGATTGATTTAATCCCGCGTCCATCTCGAACTCGACTCTCTGCTCCATCATTATTGACATCGTCGTCGACGGGGCGTTAAGAACTAAATTTCACTCTTCTTTTCGGAACGTTTCTTGTAAGTTTTTTGTCAAAATTTTGGATGTTTTGTCGATCTAGGTACTCAGTGCGATCATAGCCCACCGAAATGGATAATTCTGTAATTAACATCGCTCTTCTGTCCACAAAGAAGCTGTAATACCTAACGGTAGATAGGAAAAAAATACCGAGAAGTGATAATGAGATAACAAACAAAGAAAACTGGACTGAAAAATAAGTTTTAAATTTGAAATTATTTGGGCGTATTTATAAAGACACAAAATATTATTACCGCAGTCCGAAATTTACCGGTCACATTTTTATTGCCGCTGACAGGCGAGACAGAAACTTTTCCCGTCGTGTAACTCCACCTGCCTGATATTCCTGGTCTATGAGAGTTTTATTTAATAAGCTCCATTCAAAAGTGATGATGATGAGGTCCTATACTCCTTGACAGAGCGTAGGGGAGGATGCGGGAGACCCGCAACGACGTACAGGGTAAGGACCTACCGGAGATGGTTTGCCATTGCCTTCCTCCGCCCGTCCCGCCCGGAGTCGAACCCGGTCCCCCGTGCTCAGGAAGCGAGAACGATTCCGCGAGGCCAAGAGCTGCGGACACATTCAAAAGTAGGAAACGAAAGTTCAGGGAGCGAAAATTTGCAAAAATATGTGTCTTTCTATGATTTTCTTACCTGGAAAACAGTCTTTAGTTCATTTTTACACTACTTACAAGGAAAATAAGCCTACCAACAGATCAGAAAGTGTCTTCCAAGATCTCAGGACAGGGTTATCATGAATCCAAGCTCATATTACGCAGCCGTTTAATGATATGCAGCACCAAGGCTCGCATTAACTCTATAAAATTTGTTTTGTTGTGTCATGATTCCTCCTGAAATTCTGTTCTTTATTACTTAAGAGAAATGTTAAGTGAGTGCTCCCCTTTAAAGTTTTTCCCAAAGTGCAGATTAGTTTAGAAGCTGGTCTTACCGTTTAGAGGGTCCGGCATTTGAAAATTTTATTGAAAAGAAGGAAGAGAAACTGGTTCAGGATATTAAGTTGCTAAATGGCTCTGAGTATTATGGGACTTAACATCTCAGGTCATGAGTCCACTAGAACTTAGAACTACTTAAACCTAACTAACCTAAGGACATCATACACATCCATGTGTAGTGGGACGAAATTAAGCGTCACCCACCCACCAAAGTCAGCCCAGTTTGCAGGTGACTATAAGTTTAATTTAGTTTTGTTTATGTGTTTTCTTATTATTTGTAATAGATGTGAATTATTTAAAAGTTTTGTATTTTTTTTATGTGTTTCATGTACGGAGAGGGCGGCGCAACGAACGGGGACAGCATCTTCGTTGCCGCGACCAGAGAGGAAATTGCTGGCCGCTATACGTCGCGGGTCGACAGCCAAGGAGCAACAGAAGATCCTGGAACCGAGTTGTTGCGTCGTGCTTCTAAAAATTAAAAATGAATTTTTATACTCTTTTTGTACAACAATGACGTCATATAGAGCTTAATCTTATTGAAATGTCAGTCACTAACTCTCAACGCTCAAGTTCACATCTGTAGGTGTAGGAAGCTAATAAAATAGTGTATGCTACTAAAGTTGAAACACGTGTCTTGAAGATTTATTTAAGAAGAATTATGTGAACGGATTAATAATATATTTGACTAGATTCGTGATTCTTACGGCGTTCACCGAAACTTTGAATCTAAAAAGTTTATTTAATGTGTGATTCTGATATCGATTAGATCAAGATAACGTGTGTCAATATAATTTCTGAGGAGAAACAAACGAAATTTAAATTCGAAAAAGTTACAAAAACCAATTGGCCCAAGTGATGTAATTCTTTGCACACGGCTCAACTGATGTTTTACAGTTTCGTTCAAGAACCATTCTATGACAATTTAAAAGAATATGAATCATTTTTGAAGTGGGTTGTAACTGACGTAGGTGACGAAGTCTGCACATGGTCATATGTTAAACGAAAATCAGTTATAAACGAAAAACTTACCTCGTTACAGTACACATGCCCGAGGCAGGATTCGAACCTGCGACCGTAGCGGTCGCGCAGTTCAAGACTGAAGCGCCTAGAACCGCTCGGCCACAAGGGGCCAGCTTAAGTTGCTAAAGTTTGCGTACTTTTCCATGGCAGAGTTCAGTGTTAATTGGGAAGAGGTCTATTTCTTTATTCAGTTTTCCGCAGTTTTGTCCGTTATTCAGAATATGGTCATCATATTTCATAAAACTACTTCTTGTGCAGCACCTAAATTGATAGATAGGTTTCAGGCTTCCTGTAAGAATAGCTTAAACAGACGGTCCTCTGCAGGTGTTCGCATTTCGTGTTGTCACCCATTCCATTTACCGCAATGCAATGGTTATGATGAACACTATTATACGCCATTTGAACAGCGAACAAAATGTGTACCTGAAGTCTTTCACAGTGGCATCACTGTATGAAAGTATATGGTTATTACAACTGGAGCTGTCGATTATCAATACCATCTTTTTCGTCGGGAGTAACTTTCACTGCAGTCACAGCTAAGTATTGATCTTTCCGTATGACGAGTGCTTTCATGGCCACTGGGTTAACATATCGTCACGGAGATGGCAGAACTATCATTTAACACCCAGTATGTATATCCATTTAACACTCAATATGGGTATTTTCTGAGTTCGATAAATTTTATTCATGTGGCTGTTCATAACGCTACTGTCGTACAAAAATCGAAAAGGAAATTAAAGCCTTGTCGCACTGGTTAAGTAAACATTTCAATCCTATAATGGCAGCGTTGACGATCACTATTAATAAATGAAAGTGAATTTCAATCAAGCATTATGACAAACTGAATGGTCTTCCGGAAAAATCGCCCAACGCAGCGTATGTAACGCGGCTTGACTCCTCAGTACAAAATACAACGATTTAGGCAAGAATGTCAGCATCTGTCTTCTGGAGCTTAGGCTACGACTAAGAGGGCGAGTCTCAAGACTTATAAGGTCCTTATATGCTTTCTGCTGTTGTAAATAATTGACCTTTGCTGTACTGGGACAAAGATGAACGAGTGCACTATAGGAGTAGTGAATAAGATTCTTGACTTCGTGTTTAGTTTTAGCTGTGGTGAATTGCTAGTCAGTCTGTTGTGGAGTGATGGAACATACTTATGTGAGGCGTAGTAGCGAGCAGTTGAGTTTATCAAAGAATGATGTATGTCTTGTGCGGATTTGGGAGAAGCTATCTAAAATAAGTTTTTATGGAGATTAAAAGTGACATGTAACGCTTTCTTGTTCGTGTTATTCATAGAGAAGATTTGGTAGGTATGTTTGTAAATTTTGTGATGAGATAATATTGTAATTGTTGGAATCTTTTTATGTTGTGCTGTTTTTTTCCTCAATAATCAAAATTTGATTTCTCAAAAACGTTATTCTTTCAAATAAAACTCTCTTCCAAGATTTGAAGTAAAGTTCTGAATTTTTATCGTGTATGAATTGTACCTTGTGCCACCCAAAGCAACAGATTTTTTCCGACAAAAAGAGTTTACAGTAGATTATTTATCTTGAGCTATACCTTCTGATTTGTATTTGGTTTCGAGAACATCAGTATTCCAGCCACAGAAACTATATGCTGATGAAGAGGTAAGTCACTTGTCTTTCAGGACAGATCTCACCTTGCTTACTTGTGCAAACAGTGTCTAGTCAGAGTTGTCATGTGTCGGGCTAGCTACTACATTCATTTTATATGAACCGTGTTAGTAATTTCAAACAGCTAATTCCTTCCGAGAAGACCTGTAATTTATTTTTGTGGATATTCCAAGTTTAACATTGCACTTCATATGATACATGGTTCATAATGTGCTTCCGCAATGAGTTTCAGTTATATAGTTTTCACTGAGCTCCCAATTGGTTTCTTTTGGCATTTCATTAGGTTCATTTTCTTTATTTCAAATTACGCATTTCATGAAGTTCACAGTCTTATTTCTCGACACTGTTCATACGTGCAAACCAACAATCTGTGTTGCTTAGCAACTGAATACGTGTCTAATTTACATGCTGGATGAGGAGAAAGTATTCGGAATCAATGTATTAAGTTTTCTCTTAGACGGACAATATATTATAGAAAGCTTACATATGTTGACCCTTTTCTCTGGTCTTTCTGTGATTACGCAATTACATTGAAACACACGTTCACCTTTATATACTGTAATTCATTGTGATATTTATGAGCGACTTTGTGTGAATTTTTGTCTTTTCTTTTGCAAAAAAATACTGAGTGTGAAGATCTTTGTTGCGTAGGCAAACAATAGTACAAACCGTGTAAAACATTTCAGTGTTACACATATTTTTCTCAGATATTTCTGTTGCGTAAAAGAATTAATTACTCTCGGTTATTTAACGGCAAATAGGAATTTATTTGGTGTCTCAGTTTTCACACTTTGACATTGTGGCTAACAACACATCATTTCATCGTGCTACTAGATCACAAATAATATCACGAAATAATGACGCAATGATTAACGAGCACAGGAAGCACGACAAAAAAATATGGTTCAAATGGCTCTGAACACTATGGGACTTAACATCTGAGGTCATCAGTCCCCTAGAACTGAGAACTACTTAAACCTAACAAACCTAAGGACATCACACACATGCCCAAGGCAGGATTCGAACCTGCGACCGTAGCCACACCGGCCGGCGAAGTAAGACAGTCGGTAAACATAAACAATTTATTTGAGATTTCAGAGAATCCAAATAACTTTCCGACGGAGATGACTTCTTTGTTAGGAAATTCAGTAGAACAAGTATCTAACAGTAAACCAGATATTTCAGAAGATGACTCGATAGGCGAAAGTCGCCTCAGCTACGCGTAATTTTGTAACAACCACTTACTGAGGCAGTCAATTCTGGTTTTGTTCAATTTCTGTTGATCAGACAAGACATGAGCCAACATCTGTTACTGACAATGCGCAGTCACTCGTTGCAAATCCACTAAACATGAATGCGGAAATTAATAATCCTCCTTTATTAGCGCTGCTACTATAGATAGATAAAACTTTAAAAAAACACACAATATCACAAGAAGAAACGAGTAAAGATATAAAATGACGAGATAAAATAGACAAACCTTTATGTAGAAATTCAGCAACCATTTGTTACGAGGTTAGAGGACGGGCTACGTAGCATTGAAACTGAACAAAATAATCTGAAAACTACACAACAGAACTATAAAGAAGAACTTCTCGCAAAAAACAAATACCACCGTACCGAGCGTAGTAGTCTCGCAACACACAGAACGTCATGACCACCTTAATATTACTGTTGAAATATTTAGAGGAGAGGCAGATGCATTAAAACTGAACTCTGACTACCAGAAAGAATAACTCTGTACGTTAACAAAGAATGTCGAAGATTTGAGAACAAAGATGCAAATTTGTCTACAAACAACCACAATGATTTTGATATCACACATTCTGTACCATTTTCAGACACAACAGAATATCAGGCACTTAAGTGTTCTAAAGAAAGTCAGATTAAAGGACATAAATAATACACTACAACAGCTGACACGTATCGAACGCCATCTAAATAGTAATGACGACACTACTGACTTCACACTCACTCCGACGATCCGAAATTTGTGATGAAACTAACCATTTTTTGCGTCTTTGTGACATTCCTAGGGAACAACACTTCCCAAAAAGAACACAATACTGAGCCGCCCCTCAGGAGCAATAGAGAACATTCCGACACCGAAGCTATAATTTCAGTTATAAGTATTTTCTCACTCTTCGTAAATTCACAGTTTTTCGGAACTTTGGGAACGACGATCATCCCTAAGCTCGGTTAGATCAATGTTTGTTTTCACTAAGATCAAATTGGCCTTACGAGCATTAACTGGAATTGATGTGTGGATATCTCGAAAGCGAACCAGCTCTGAGATTGCGGTCTGTAATCAGAGACTATCAAAGTAAGCTGATTTCTACCCCTCTTTCCTGTCTACATACTGGTCGCAAGGCAAGGAAGGTAGATTACAGCATAGTATAATAATGATGAAAAATTTTGACCAATCCGAGTTTCCAAGACCAGTCAAATATTCTGAAGATATGTTACGTAGGAACCAAATTTCACAAATTCGTACAGTCCATCTGAGTTGATACACATTTGCTTAACAAAACTGCCTTCACATTTGCGTCACTTAATATAGGCAGGTGGGGGGTCTTGCCCACTCGTCTCGTATAGGGTGCCTGAGAAATGCTGCGTTCTCGGAATGCTATACAACAATTCAAGCAAATAGCATTAGTTGTTTTATTTCAATAAAGCAGATTGACAAGAGTTAACTTTGAAATAACAATGGTGTCGCAAGCGTTGGGCGATATGCAGTATAAATCTGAGTCCTTTGCTACATACAGTGTTCACGCAAGGCTGGCACACAGTTTGTGTATCACTAATAACCGATATCGTAGCACTGTCAGCTAGGCCGCGCTAATACTTTGCGAATGCTGTCCACTAATGTCCGGCCGAGGCTGGCAGGAGCGGCTCTTACATTCACTTCGGCTAGATGCCGCTCCTATCGTGGTGACGTCGTGGTCAGCGAGCTATTGGCCGACGTCGTTCACCGCCTTCTCTGATCTTGAGTTCTTCCTCTTCGTTCCGGCGCTTGTGGTTACGCCAGAACAGCAGGAGTATACAACCACGACCTTGAGGCTTTCCAAGGTTTGTTTCAGTAACTGGAACTACACTCCGACAACCACATCATTAGAAAATATGACAACAGACATCGTGACTCACGACATCCATTTATAACACCTATGTACGCATGTTGTGTCATAACCAGTATTCAAATTACAAATTACAAATTCTCTTTTATACACAGGAAAAATTTACAAAATTTCATTATTTTCAACCATTTTTAAAGTTTTTATATTACATATATTGCACATATCAACTTTCACAACTCAATGAACTTAATCAGTAAAAAATAACCTCTTCATAGTCAAATACATAGAATTACACAGTATAAACTACTTACAATCCATATTGGTGTTACAGATTACTGAAATATCACAGAGACAATTACAGACGATAAAACAGCCATCAGTCGTATGATGCATACTGGGGAAACCAAAACAGTTACTGTGATGGAAGCCATTTCTGTAGTGACGATCATGATGACGGTAATCGACAGAACAGACACAATGAAAACGAGAAAAGTAACTGTCACAATAATCAGAAGTACCACAGGCACAGCTCATATTCTAATGGATACAATTCTGATAGATCAAGCCCACAAAACCTATGGCAAAACAGAAATTAAAAGGACAGTCATCAAATAAGAGAACATTATCAAAACAATAACAGACAACAACACAGCCCGTATTGGCAAAACACAGGCAGATGAACCTCACCGCAACATGCAGAGATAGTTGAGGTGAGACCACCTACCTCAGTCTACAAGGAAAATCGGAGCCAAGGAGATAACACACAGCAGTGACACGCAGCTCCCGCAGCTGACGACATTATAGACAAGACCGAAAACGTTGGTGGCAAAACAGTAAATTTCGTACGTCTTGAAGACATATTACAGGAATCAGTTAATATACATAATGCTACCTGACATCCAGTGGTACATGTTCCGTTAGGTAACATCACTGTGACTGCTGGTCTTGATTCAGGTAGCCCCATACCTGTGGTCAGTGATATTGCTTTCAGTAGATTTAGAAAGACGACAGGTTGTTGTACATTAGTTTTACGCAAATTGAAATTTCAAGGTCCTATTCCACGCAAGAGTGTCGATATACGATGTCAAACTTGTTTGGAACCGCGTGTCATGGCCATAAATTTGTAATGAATTTTTTAATCGAACCGCATTCTCGAAGAGAGTAGACTTTTTAAAAGAATAGAAAGCAATTTTAAAATTTTAAATTTTGATGGTGCTGAGATAATCGTAGGAGCTGAAGGTGAGTCAATTACTCTGAAATTTGGAGACTGGATCTCAAGACAGGATCAGGAAATGAATCGCATCTTTGTTTGTCAAACCATGCAAAAAGTTTTCCATCTCAATTACTTTACGACAACAGACGTTATTTACGTTCTTCGTGCGATGACATTGATGAGAACATACATATATACAGTATGATCGAAGAGAAACGGGACGACGTAGAGCATTGCACTGAAACAGATAGGAGGCATTTTTGACATTTTGCATTCAAACTCAATTGTTTTACTTGCAGTACTGCAACTCTAAACGGATTCCGGTACAGGTTGCAACTCAAAGATCACAATAAATTCTTTGTTGAGCCAGATATTGTTCCTGCATACTACAGAGAGCAAGTGAAAGTTGAAATTCAGTCTATGCTATATCAAGGTGTCATAGAACCATCAGTTATTTCATACAATAGTCCACTGCACACAGCAGAGAAAAAGGATGGATCGATCACCCTAGTATTAGATTCAAGACAGATTAACACCATTATCTAACCTGAGACAGATAGGCTCTAACCCATAGGTGAATTACTTCAGCCCCTTTATGGTTTACAAGTCTTCGGTGGACTTAAGAGCTAGTTTTTGCAAATAGAACTCTACTCAGAGTGTAGGAAATATACTCCATAGCTCTGTTTAGGCGAATGCTATCAATTTCACAATTTACCATTTGATCTTATCATTTCTTTTGCCGCCTTTATCCGTAGTTTAAACTCTGTCCTACAAAAGTATTTGAAGCAACACTTTGCCTCATATGTTGATGACGTCGTCATTGCTGAGAAATCTTGGTCAGAACATAATTGTGTCCTCAGCAGCTTACTCCAAATATTTGAAGACCCAGGAACTGCTATCAGCCTGGAAAAATCTGAATTTAGCTATAGCAGACTAGAGTGTCTAGGAAAAATCATCTCGTCTGGATGCATAGAGCGTAACCCCGAAAAACGTGAGGCAGTCAGAGCCATTCCTGTTCCAACCACCAATAGACAAGTGCGTAGGCTTCCTGGTTTAATACATTTTTATCGGCTCTTCTCAAGTATGAGAATTCTTTCCACACCAAAACTTTGTTAACTTACCGGTAAAAACACATTATGGCATTGGAACGAATAGGCACAGGAACAGTTTCCAAGTCTAATAGATGCACTTCTGAATTCTCCAGTTCTTGCACACCCACACCTGTCACAGGATTTTTTTTTCGTAACAGATTCTTCAAAGTTGGGATTAGGTGCTCATCTATTCCAGGGATTTGAGGAAAATGGTACCATTGTGCCAAGAAAGATAGCCGTGTTCTGACGAAGTGAGAAAGAAATTATCAGTAACTGCACTAGAAGCACTAGCAATCATTTCGGCATTTCCCAAATTTCACTTTTCTTTTTCTGTGTCAAACGTACTAAAACACTCCGTCATCAGGCCACAAGTGGCCCATCGGGACCATCCGACCGCCGTGTCATCCGCAGCTGAGGATGCGGATAGGAGGAGCGTGTAGTCGCACACCGCTCACTTGGTCGTTACGATGGTTTTCGTTGACCGGAGGCGTTACTATTTGGTCGAGTAGCTCCTCAATTGGCATCACGAGGCTGAGTGCACCCCGAAAAATGGCAACAGCGCATGGCGGCCTGGATGTTCACCCATCCAAGTACCGGCCACGCCCGACAACGCTTAACTTCGGTGATCTGACGGGAACCGGTGTATCCACTGGTGCAAGTCAAACGTACTAAGGCCTATACATATCATCTTACTTAACAGATTTTAATATCTTCAAAAGTTAATCATGACAGATTGAAACGTTCTGCGTCTTCAATAACTAAGTTACACGGTAATTCATAACCCTGGTTCACAAAATGTTGTTGTTGACAATTCATCTCCTGCACCCACTGGCTTAGAAAATAGTAATATACAAACGAGTCTTGAGAAAAACTTCAGTATACAATATATTCAGGAAGTTGCATTTGCAACTTTATTCCTTCTTCTTTGAAAGATATGTCTCAGGAACAGGATAACGATATTGTTTGGAAGAATCTGGAAAATACGTAATATGACAAAACAAACATTTAGATAAGGCAGCATTACCTAGAACTCAAGAACATTCTATTCAAGCGCTGCACATTCAACGGCTCACTTTGGCTCTTAGTATTCCTGATGATTTCGTAAGCAACCTTACCTGGTACACACATCTCAGTTACACTCATTTTAGGCCACCTAAGTGTTCCAACAGACTTCACATAACCAGTACTTCAGTTACATGGAAAAGAGAATGAGAAAAATCTTATCTATATACAATCTGTGTCAAAAAGCGAAGCCATCGACTGTTACGCCGCGTGCTCTACTATTATCCATCATTCATAAAATGTTAAAAGAATTATCAGCTGTAGATCTTCTATGTTAGGTCTTAAGAAACGAAAATGAAGTTTCCGATGTGTTTATTGCTTTAGAGTTAATTTCTAAGCCTTTCTCACTCACTCCGCTACGGAGGGCCACTGAGAAAACTCTATCACATGCTAACTTACTCGCAGATTAAAACTGTGTGCAGGACCGAGAATCGAACTCGGAACCTTTGCCTTTTGCGGAAAAGTGTGCTACCATCTCATCTATCCAAGCACGACTTACGACCCTTCGTCACAGCTTCAACTCTGCTAGTACCTCTTCTTCTACCTTCCAAACTTCACAGAAGCTCTTCTGCGAACCTAGCAGAACTAGCACTCCTGGAAGAAAGGATATTGTGAAGACATGGCTTAGCCATAGCCTGGTGGATGTTTCCAGAACGAGATTTTCATTCTGCAGTGGAGTGTGCGCTGATATGAAACTTCCTGGCAGATTAAAACTGTGTGCCGGACCGAGACTCGAACTCGGGAGCTTTGCCTTTCGCGGGCAAGTGCTATACCATCTGACCTATCCAAGCACGACTTACGACCCGTCCACACAGCTTCAATTCGGCTAATACCTCGTCTCCTACCTTCCAAATTTCCCAGAAGCTCTTCTGCGAACCTAGCAGAACTAGCACTCCTGGAAGAAAGGATATTGCATAGACATTGCTTAGTAATAACCCAGGGGATGTTTCCAGAATGAGATTTTCACTTTGCAGCGGAGTGTGCGCTGATATGAAACTTCCCCCAGATTAAAACCGCTATCACCACTGTGGCATGCCCATTTTCTAAAAACAAGTTACAGTAGATTATTTGTCTTGAGATGCTACCTCTGCTCATTTGTATTTGCTCTCAAGAACAGGTGTACTCCAGACACAAAAACAACATGCTGAGCAAGAAGTAAGTCATTTGTATTTCAGGACTGATCTCACCTTACTTTCTTGCGCAAGCAGTGTGTAGTAAGGATTGTTACGTATCGTGCTAGCCAGTACATTTTCTGTGAACAGTGTTGTTAGTAATTTCAAACAATTATTTTCTTCCAAGTAGATCTGTAACTCATTTTTGTCGATGTTCTAAGTTTAACATTGAACTTCATATGAGAAGCGTTCATAATGTGCATCGCTAATGACTTTCATTTATATAGTTTTCAATTAGCTCACAATTAGTTTCTTTTGGCATTTAATTAGATTCATTTCCTTTATTTCAAATTATGTATTTCATGAAGTTTTTAGTCTCATTTCTCGACACTGTTCACATGCGCAAACCAATACTCAGTTTCGCTCAGCAACTGAATACGTATCTAAATTACGTGTTATGTGAGGAGAAAGTTTTCCAAATATACGTATTCAATTTTCTCTTACGTTGACAATATTTCACACACACTCAGTTATAGGGGCTGTGTGAGTTGCTTAAAGCATATCTACGTTTTTATTTCGTGAACATTTCAAGATATTTTAACGACGTTTTCGGAAAATGGTAATATTCAAGCTGAACATAATATTGTTGAATGGTTAATCCTCGTCACTTCTGTATCAGTCGACATATTGAATGAAGTGTGATTTTTTAATGGATCGACTTGCTGTTTTTAAAGGCACGTGAAAGCTCCTGATAAGAAAAGACAATAGTAAAATACTTTTTAATGTTGACCCTCAAACTTTTCTTAAAAATTGAACTAACAAGAAATTAGAATGAGGAAAAATTAACATCCCACTTGTCCACGTTGACTGTCGAAGAAATGATGACACAACATAACGGCGGTATAAAGATATCCATCCTCATTTCCGGTGTCCAGCGTGCAAGGAACTGTCACGAATTACTCGGACACTAGTACGAACGATCAGCCGGAAAGCTGAGAAAAGAACAAGGATGAAGATTGCAACTGACATAGCATACGAAGAAGCTTTTGTGACTTCGACTTACCAGTCCACGTGATGACAAGAGACTTGTCGGGAAGCAATGGTTTGTCGGCCAGATGCATCTTGCATCGACATTAATGCCAGTTTTTCCATTTAACCATGTGGAAGAATACTGCTGCAAATCTGAACGCGAAGTAATCGCGAGCATACCGTGCAATAATATAGCAAGCAGTCCTAATGTAACATAATCAGTTCGCCTAAACTTCACCCCGGCACATAATTGAAATGATCTTCACCGGTTTCTTCATAATGGTAAACTCCCCAAATGAACTCCGATCGATACCACACAAAGATAGTCTTCCTCCAAAAGCCAACATGGAACTGAACTTTACGGGATGCGGTGCCAGAATCTAAATCAGAATGGAAGATTCACATTCCAACAAGGAACACATGGCAGTTTCCAAGTCACGAAAGCTTCCTCTTTGCTAGTAGACAAACCGATCTACCTAAGATCCAAGAGTGTCTCAGCGGACATTCGAAGACAATACTCTAAGAGCTTTTCTCTATCAAATGAGGTTGAGTATAGGAGAGGTATGCAAAGTATTTAAGACATACCCGTTACAATCTACTAAAAACAAAACTTCGCGTGTAAAACTGAAATTTCCAATTGAAGTCACAATTGTCAAAGCGAAATGCTATGTATAGTTAAGTTCTTATTTTGCGTAAACATCGTATTATTGTGAGTAAAATGGTTATTACAGTGCTTCATGTATTCCATTGAATTGGTAATTTAGGCAGCTTGTAAAGGAGTATTGCAGACAACGGACAACATTTAATTATAACCCTAAGTGCAGCATAAAACTATGTTTCGTTCAGAAAAGCATCTATTTTGTAGATGACAGGTAGTCACCAAACCACTGTGATTTAAATGTTTATAGTTTGTAGAATAATAATCACCACCAGTCGCAATAGGAAGTGATTTCATTTAATGCACAACAGGTTTTGGGCTTGTGCCCATCTTCAAGTGGTTTTACATTCAGTTACATGTGTGAGTGTACAAAGTTTGAGTTCACAGCTTAAATAATCATCAAATAATGTGACCCAACTGAAAGAATTGGAAGTTGCTAAGCCACATGTGTTGTAAAGTACTGCAGTATGTAAGTACTACCAGTTGTTTCAGTTGGATCTATTTAGTCATCATCACATTATTTGTATTTAATTTTGGCAGTGATCTCCAGCACTGAGCACTGAAACGTAATTGAACCTAAAACCACTGGAAGATCGGCACAACCCCGAAACCGATCATGCATTAAATAAAATCACCTTCTTTATGACTGGCAGTGTCTATTATTGTATACTTTATAAAGGGACAGTAACAGAGCTCAGCTGTATCCATTATGGGCAAAATTCTTTCAAATTATTAATTTAGTGAGTTATTTATTCTATTTAATTATAACTTTGAGTAGTATCTGTTGCGGTAGTTGTCGAACAGCAGGTGTCTTACTTTCAAGAAGCATTCGAACGTCTCCCTATCAAGACGGGTCATATAATCTTTTCACAGACTAGAAATGTAATGCAGTAGTTTCTTAAGCACATTTCTACATGACAAAAATGTTACTGTTTCCACAAAAACTGTTCACCTAAATAATAAATAGGTGCATAAATTTGAAAATAGTTTTTCTAAGTCCGTTCTGCCACACCAGAAGTTAGCAGATACAACGGGCGTTCAGAGCGTTTTGCACTGTCGTCTTTAATTTTTTTTATTTTTTGCAGAAGGAAAATGTCATTTTGTGTGAACATTGGTACATTTAGGTATAAGTTGGTACATAATGGTATTTTCTTTTATTTACAGGCGAGCCATAATGGACCGTGAAGTTGATGTCAGGTTGCGACAACCGTGGGTGATGGAATTCCTCTTCAAGACCGGCGATGACTCTGCCACATTGATTCACAGGAAGTTGCTCCCTGTTTATGGGGAGGACACAGTGGATCCCAACAGTGTCCAGCGTTAGTTGCAGAGGTTTAAATAAGGTTATTTCTCTCTACTGAGCAATCCACGATGCAGTAGACCATCGATGGCAGTGAATGATGTGAATAAGAAGACCATTGATCAAATCTTCCAAAATGACAGATGTGTGAGGACACGACAGCTTGCTAAAATGACTCGTTTGTCATTGGGTAGTGTGGTATCACTGGTACAGTCAATAGGGTACAGAAAAATCTGTGCACGTTGGGTCCCTAGATTACTGACAAGAGAAATGGAAACGACGAGGAAGAATGTGTGCGAGGGTCTCATGAAGACCTTTACTGAATAATGGCAACAGTGTTTTGACGGCGTTATAACCCAGGATGAAACACGGTTGTTTTTATCCGAATCTGAGAGCAAAAGCCAATCCATGGAGTATGGAGTGGCGTTATCCGGGTCCCCCTCGGAAGAAGAAACCAAGACTTTCACGAACAGCAGGCCGAATGGTGACGGCCTCCTTGTTCTCGGATTGGTGTGGTGTCATTTTCATTGACTTTTTGAAACCTGGCTCCACAATTAACTGAGAGCGTTACTGTTTGTCATTCCACAATCTGCGCCGTCCCGTTAAGACCCACAGACGACCGCTTTATGATCAACTCATCAGACTACGCCATGATAATGCCAAACCACGTACAGCCCTTACGACGCAGGAGAAAATCAGGAAAATGGTTTAGAAAACTGTTCATTATCCTTTCTACAGTCCGGACTTGGCTCCGTCTGATTTTTACCTTTTTGGTCGTCTGAAGACCCACCCGCGCGGTAAAATGTTTGATATTGAGAAAGACCTTACTTCCTGTGTCAAGCGATGGTGTAAAAGTCAATCCCCAGAATTTCACCAATGTGCATTTACATCAAGGAAAGAACGTTGGGCCAGATGCGTCATAGCTGATGGAGGCTACATTGAGCAGGCTCAATGTATAGCTAAATGTTCCAAATATGTTCACAAAAACTTTCATTCTCTTCCTAAAAAAATTAAAAAAATTTGAGACAACTGCGCAAAAAAAGTTTTTAACGCCCTTTGTAGAACGATATACAAAAATCGTAGCTCACCTCGTTACTATGTCGTAAAATGCCACCATAGTTAAATCCAGATGCCTTTCTTTTCAATTTTAGTACAGTTCTACGATACGTCTGCCAAACACATCTTCTCCAACATTAACAAGCACTGTGTCAGTGTACTAGCGGCTTCAAAAGCTTTCGAATGCTGTTTAAAGCAGTATAACATACTAAACCATACTTGCTTAGTTATCTCGGTTGAAACAAGTGTTTACAGGATCAACAACGCAACAAAACTGTGTGTTCCTCTACAAAATAATATTTGCTGAAAACCACATTACGATATCTTGAACCGTTCACGAAACAAAGAGAGACTACAAAGGTTGTATTAAGGTACATGTTGGGAATTGAAACCTGGGTCCGGAGACATCATCCAATAATGCTACAGGGCGTCAAAAATATACGTCGAGGAAATTGGTCATGCAAAAAACTTGTATCATTTCCTTTAGTACGTTGTACAGCATCCTGGGGTTTTTCTGACTCATAGCTCTTTAATTATACATGTCATCCCATTACCCACAAAATGGGTCCAACAGCCGGCTTTTCGCTATCAGAGGGTTATTCTACTCGTTTGAACTCGATTTTTAATTCTTTTGGAAGCGAAGGTGAGAACAAATTATACCTTAGCGAATATGGCAATGTTTTATTGCCCCCGTTTCCCCATGTATACTTCCACAGATACCGAAATAAATAAAAATCGTGAAACGTACCAACATTAAAGAATCAGCCTTCTGCGAAACTTCTAGCGACTGACGGTAGGCTTTTTTCTGATGTGCTGTAGAAAATTTGCTGATTTTATCAATGTCTAGCTTACCACTTAACAATTATTCCATCTAAGCTTTTTCGAAATGTGATGCTACGTGAATATTATGATGTTATTTATACAGCTGCTATACTACAAATAAACTTTACTGACTAACAGTATAAATAACTGCTGCACGCAGAAATATCCACTTGTTGAATACACGTTTGAAAACAAATGTTTGCCGAAGACACATACAGTTAATGAAACCGTCCGGTATTTAATCAACTGTGAACCGCATTACATGTTAATATTATATTTGTGCTCTGTTGGAGCAGAACAGAAATGCAACAAATTATTTAATTGAAATAGATCACACTAAATAGTCACAAAACATATTCTGCAAATAAAGTAAATGCAATCCATTGCTCGGAGGGCCCTGCATTTTAGTAATGCGAGTCCAATAACACATTGTGTCAAAGGGAGTAACTCATCTTTTATGAAATAATACCAGAAGAGTCAGATCTCTCGTCGAGTATAGTTACAACATGTCATCTGTAAAAGCTACACAAAGTGTAGTATACTACAGACACATCCTCGTAAATCCACTAATAAAAAAGGCATGCATCTTCCGAAATAATTTATCTGACTAAACATTAACTGGTTTTTAAGTCAGTGCGTGCCCCAAGTTTGCTTATAGTAGCAAACACTGTTCACTATGTATGGAGAACAAGTTCGCGTTTTGAGCTGGAGTTTGTGATATTCAGAATTAAAGCCTTTGAATAAGAAGATGTTTGAGCCGTGAATTTGCTTTCAAATCTTTTTCTTAAGAATTTACTTTATTTACCAGCGATTCATCAAGAACATTAACACATTTAATCACACTATGTGAAAGGGCACGGCTGACTTCCTTTCCCGTCCTTCCCTAATCCGATGAGACCGATGACCTCGCTATTTGGTCTCTTCCCCCAAACAATCCAATCCAATCACACTATGTGAACATGGAAGTAGTTGTCAGTGGGTAACTGATGAAAAAAATCAAATTTCTTTCAACAAATGGCAATTTTATTCCTAAAAACCCTTTTTCCTTAAAAATTATAATCAGAAAGCACCCTCTAAATATCAAGTTGCAATTTATTCAGAGGCAGAAAGAACAGATTTTTGACAGTATGAGCATTCGGACTGAGAACCTTGCCACCTCCTTTTGACACGGCCGTAGTCACGACCGCTCACAACAGCCTCTGAAAGACTACACTGGTGCAAATCTGTAATACACCAGATTACTTTAAACTAGAAATTTTAACAAATCACACAAGCGCATAATCTATGCACCCCGTAGGAGGAATGGAAATGGTACAAAACACTAACATTAAAAGATTAACTTGCCACCGTAGGTGCAATTTGATTTTTAAAAAAAAGACTCTTGCAGTGGAAGGGTGGCAACTTTATATGCTAAAATGACCATTTAAATAAAAACCAATGAAATGCAGCCCTACATAAAATATACAAGGTTGGCCAAACATGCTCTACATTACACATATACCGCCTCTCAAGGTGATAGGCAAGATAAAAACATATTTCAGGAATTCGGCCGTTAGACTTCAAGCAATAAATTCGTTAACACCGAATCCAACAAACATGACAGAGACAGCTATTAGCGTACGGCAGACCGACAGACATACAGGCAGACACTAAATGCCTAACAAATGCGGACGAGAGACAGAGGAGCAAGGTTGGGACGAGAGACTGACCAAGAAAACAAGTAGAATTTAACAAGTAAATGAAACAACATATCACGAATCACTTAACTTCTAATAAACTGCGGTGTCTGGTGAAGACCTGGCGCAGCACCCCCAAAACGCTCTCCTGAACCGTTCGCTCCCAGCAGCTTCAACGGACGTAGGAAGGAGCGCCCATCTCCCGTCGCAGCTCGCATCGGCCAGGCCGATATCGTGGGTTGACTCCTGTTGCTCTCGCGTCGGCCACAAAGCCACTACCCCTCGCTATACGGCGCGGCCCATTGGACTGACGTGGCGACCCCACATGCGCCGACGCTCAAGACGGGCAAGTCATCTTGTGTCCTAGTGCGCTACCGACCGCGAATGACCATTGACTGAACAAACTCGAGCAGACTGGCGGCCTAACACATACTAGCACTCCGGACGACAGACAGACACTGACTGCCTCACACTGACCCGGCTGACCAACTGACCAGACTCGCTCTCTAGCGAGCTCGTAGCGCCCCTTAAATGCACGTGAACAGGCTACCTTTGCCCTTTCCCACCACAGGGAGACACCAAAGCTGCGGTTGCCACAGCGGCGCCACCGCCAGAAACTGGGGGCAACTGCTTCACACTACGTGCTGCGTCGCGGTCTTCAAAACAGCAAACTTTACCATGGCTCAGTGATCTTCATTCAAAAAAGAGTTTACTGATTTTCTCTGCAGATTAATAATAATAATTTTCATGATTTTTGTAGATATCTTTTCGTCAAATGTGATTCAACATGAAGAGAAATTCAGGAGTTAAAATGATAAAATATGAGGTTAAATGTGCAAAGACAAGCACAGTGATTTAAATATGTAATACATAACCTAGTATAATGAATTTAATGGAAACGAATTTGTTGCTGCAATACAAGGACTTACCACAGTTTTACATAGAAAGAATATAATGCATCTGGCTTTGCATAAGGAAAAAGATAACCAGCGTTATTGATAACTAATATAATATTTTTTACATTTGATTTGTTACACACCTGTGGTAACATTTCTATTCACCAACGCAACCTTTTTTCGAATACTTTGGCACAACAAATGTAGTAAAAACTATGTATTTTTACTAGATGTTTAATGCATTGTATCACTTACACTACATATTTTGGGAATATACAGCGATAACTTCACATTGCATGGAATACGAAATGAAAATAGATAGTATGACCCCAGATAGTGAGGGCTAGGTTCAACACAGAGAGGAACGTTTGATATCACGAAAATATCTATATAAAGAAAGAAATTTTTTATTAAATACATAAAGACTTCAAGTGAAGTGTAGTTACAGATCCTTCCCTTAAAAAGAAGATTCGAGCCTTGTAAGAATGGAAAGTTGTTGTAGTATTTGTTATAATAGACAAAAATTTCGAATACAGAGCACAACTGGCACTACTGACATAGTTAAATTGTTCTATAACAGCAAAAGAAACTGACATGTCTCATATATTGACACTATTGGTTTAACCTACTGGCAAAGCTGCAGTTGTCAACAAGCTTAGTTTCATTTCTGTAGTACAAATTACAGAAATCAAAATTTTCCATACTAATTGCCACACTATGTTCCGAAATATTATGAAACAAACATGGCAGTACTGCTAATCAATCTTACAGTATGAGTTGCATTTTTGGATATGAATAATATGTTCGTCTTTGAAAGGTGAAAAATGTTATTCGCACATCAGAACTGTTTGTATCATTTGCCAAACATTAGTCTTAGTTCGGCTAAAATGGATATCAGAGTCAGTGATGTATTGTTAACAAGATCCTCATCCAGACTGTGGAGACCCAAGGGATGTCTCTTGAACACCAAGTTATCCTCTGTCTTGTGGCATCATGTGAGTGCGGTAAGAGGGCTATATGGTCAGCACATCCACTATTTTGTAGATTTTTCTGATCATGGAGCTGCTACCATTCGGTGAAGTAATTCCTCAACTGTCATCACAAGGTTGAGTGCAACTATACCAGTCGTCCCATCTAGGTAATATCTTAAGCAATCTTGAGAATCGAACCAGGTTCCTCTTTGTGGCAGCTACCCATGCTGACCACTCAGGTACAAATGTGGACAGGCGCATATTTTATTGACCCAATTATATAGTAATACTTTATCTAGCAGTACAATATGTTTGCATCTTATGATGATAATGTTAAATTGGGCCACTGCTCAGTGGAGATTACATGATCGGCCACTGTGAGCGAGCATTTCTAGGCCCTTCAGTCTGGAACCTCATGACAGCTACCATTGCAGGTTCGAATCCTGCCTCGGACATAGATGTGTGTGATGTCTTCAGGTTAGGTTTAAGTAGTTCTAAGTTCTAGGAGACTGATGACCTCATATGTTAAGTCCCATAGTGCTCAGAGCCATCTGAAGTGTTGCAAAACAGTAACTGACTGTTCTCAACATCTCCATGTTAGATCGAGTGTGTAATGAATTATTACATACACCTTCAGGATACAGAAAAACTGTAACAAAGACTTCTGTCTTAGCAAAATTGAAACAAATTGTCCCAAACATCCATATGTTATAGCAAAATTGTAAGATATAATCCCATACATTGTCAGGTTACACCAGAAATGTTAACAAATTGCCCCATACACAACCAAATTTGAAACATGACACTTGATCCAGCAGGATATAACCTGCTCCAACAAGCACATGTTATTAGGCAGCAAGCTGAGAGTTGTTGTGCCAGCAAGCCAACAGTTGTTTAAACAAACAAAACACTTACTCAGAATCATGTCTCATGCACATCCGCCAATGATGTCAGAAGGTACAGCCTTTTTGTGACATTTTCGTGATATCAAACAAATGTCATTCACCTTAACTGCATGAGGTCACACTCAGCAAAGGTTTTTATTGCCCATTAGAACGAAACATCCAGTCATGACACAGATGCCATCTTGAATTTTGATGTCATGTGGTCATGGTCAGAGACTTTTATGGGAGATCATGATGACATCTTAGTGAAGGGGAGATGGCCTTTAATGTCAAGGATGGCATACTGACCCACTTAAGACAGGTCATGACTATGTCTATGAGCTTTGCTTATTGGAATAAGCCTTGAATTTCTGGCATAAGTAAGTTTCATCTGGTTGAAGAATCGTTTTCCATGTGGGAAAAACTCGCAACTTGTTGGAACAAGTCTAATGTTCTTTACTTGTTGAGATAGAGGAACATTTTTAAAAATTTTGATAGACACTGGTGATAAATTGGGCTATCTGATAAAATTTTTCTCTAACATGTGGCACCTGGGGTAATGTGTAACAATTTTTTCTATACCTTGGGGATCTATAGGGTAATTTGTCACAATTTTTGCTGTTACATACCAATGGCCAAAGCAGGTGTGTCAAAAATTTGCTGTAACATGCAAGTATTTTAGAATATTGGAAATAATTTTGATACAACAGGGAATTATTAGAGTTTCTTAACAGTTGTGATGTGTACAGCAATTTGCAACAATTTACGTGCAACATAGGAATTGAATTTAGGGAAAATCTGAAACAATTTTGATGAGTCTGGGGAAATGGTTCAAATTTGTGTGACAATTGGGGTGTAAAGGGAAATTTGTGACAATTAAGATGTAACTTGGGGATGTATGAGCAAGTTTGCAGCCATTATACTGAAACACAATGACAAATAGAGTACTATGTTCCAATTCTTATGTATATCAGTGACAGATAAGACTGTTTTTGATTCAGTAGCTGAAATCCATTGTCTAGTAGTGGCACATACACTTTCAGCTTCTGGTCTTAGAATAGTGCCAGATATCCAGTATCTCAGTATCAGTGTCAAGTTATGGCACATAGACTGCCAGCTAAGGATATTATTTAACCAGTAAATGTATGCCAATTCTTGGCTAACGAACATTTTTGATAAAAATTTCCAGGTTGTGAAACAAAGATTCTAATTTCGAAGTGTTTCCCAACCAAATCTCATCTGCCTATTTCCAAAATACCAAATTCTCATTTTGGCATTTAATAGTTTGCAAATGTTATAAATTTTATTCTTTTTTAAAATAAGAAACACCTAACCTCATTGGCCTATACCAAAAAAATGAAATTCTCATTTTCTCATTTAAAAAATTACAAATATAATAACATTCATTTCTTATAAATAAGAACCATCAAATATTGAATATATGTCATCGATTGAAACTCAAATTAAAAATCTAATATGTATATTTTAACTGTAAGCTCTTTAATAAAATAGAAATTAAATTTCATTCTATATAAATAAAACCAAAACAAAATGAACAACAAAGTGGAGCTACCCAAAAAGTTTGAAAATTGTAAAGAAGGATGGTATGGGTACAGTTATAGAGATTTAGATCATAGTAAAATGTTTGTTCAACTGTAGCTAGACAAGATCTGATGGAATTTATTGAAAATTTTACACGAAGAAAATTAATAAAGGAATGAAGAACACAGAACAAAAATAAGAAACTACAAAGGTATTCAGTCAATTTGTAAAACAGAATATTTGAAGAATTATTCAAAAAATAATAACGAAAAATAAATCGACCTTGCTCTTAATCATGTTGAAATTATTAATTACAATGATAATGAAAGTGAGTTGAATAAAAATCTTCGAAGAACTTCATCAAATCTGTAAAACAAAAGTAATAAAAAATGTTCTAAACTTAGAAAAGGATACTAATTGATTTTATCAAAAGATGTGCTGGTAAATTTAATAACTATAACGATCTGAGTAAAATATCTTCATATGCTCTGCATAAAATCTGTATGGCAAAAAATCTCTTAAAATATTCTAATCTGAATAAACAACAGTTAATCAGTCCTATCAATAGGTCGGAGAAATATATTAACTATAATGATAATGAGAATTATTTTCAAAAGTTCTGGTAGCTAAATATCAAGAACTTAACCAAAAATATATCAGGCTAGAATTTTCTAGATGATAATGTTCTTTAAATCACTTGAACGAATTTATAGAAAATATTCTGCTTCGGAATAAAGAATAACAGCTTGTGGAATTATTATTATTAATAATAATAATAAACTAATAATAATACCATTGAACCACAAGAATTTTTTAATCACATCAAAGTAGAAATAATCACAAAAAACTGATATTTTCCATAAAATGTAGAATAATTAGAGTTAATATATTTATTTTAATTTTTTAAACCAAGATAAAATGTAACAATTTAATTTTAAAACGACTAGTCAAGTTTTATTAAAAAAACTGATTCAGAAGATTATTATCAAAAATCAACAAATTAACTATTAACTGAAATGGAACAACTGTAAAGTATAGAATTTGGTTGGTCTTTATTTTATAGACATAGTTTCGAATTAAATGTTAATAAACACAATCCACTGTTTGGTTCTTCTTATACTGTTTTACTAAAAGTAACTCAAGAAAAAACAGTAATTAAAGTACAAAATACAGATCAAAAATGTTTTCTTTACTCGATTAAATCAGCTTTATGTGCAATGAATGATCATGTAGACAGAGCTAAATATTGTAGAAATACTGGTTTAGAATTATATGAAGTTTTTGAGAGAGAATGAGTTAATTTTCCAATTCAGGTAACAGATATTTCAAAATTTGAAAATAAATCAAATAGTCCTTTAAATGTTAATGGATATGAAAGAAATGAAAAAGAAATAATTTTTGTATATCCTCTTAACCATACACAAAATAAAGAAAAAACTTTTTAATCTAATTTAAAATAATTCTCATTACTGTTGGATAAAAAATCTGTTGATATCAATTAGTTCACAAGCAACTAAAATTTGTCTTTAAATTTACCTTTGTGGTAGATGTTTCAGATATTTTTATTCAGAAGAAGGATTAGAGATCCAGGAAAACGATTCTAAAGAACATAAATAACTAAAAAAAATATGCCTGTAAGAGGTCAAAATATTAAATTTCAAAACTATAATCATTCATTAAGGGTACCTATTCTACTTAATGCAGATATTAACACTTGCCAGACAGATCCTAAAAAATATTATATTAGTAATAACAAAATGTTTACCGATTTCATTCAGTTATTATTTCAAGTAAATCACCATGCCATAAACTATCTATTCCAAAAGAAATAGTTTCACCCATATTGCCTGTCACTGACCCGGGAGCTGCATGGAAATGATTTTCATGTGAGAGCTACATTCTGTGAATGGGCCATGTGTAATTTAATGCTGGAGTCTTTACAATATGTTATATTCTCTGATAAGTCCACGTTTAGAAGTTATGGTGCAGTGAATCGCCATAACATGCACTACTGGGCCGCAGACCATTTTCAGTGGCTACGACCTGTTTATGTGGGTGGTCTATCAATGTATGGTGTGGAATCCTTGGGGATGAAATCATCAGTCCACACTACTTCCCAGTTAGACTGACATGTGAGTTATACTGAGCATTTATAGTCGACAGTTGTGTGTGGTCTCCTGGAATATGTGTGTCTTCACATGAGAGTCCATATGTGGATGCAGCACAATGGTCACCCAGCCCATTCTGGCGTGCTGTTGTGGAAGAACTACACAACAGGTTTGCAGGTAGGTGGTTGGGGCGCCATGGTCCTCATTCATGGCCCACAAGGTCGCCCTATTTAACACCATTAGATTTCTTTTTGTGGGGATATCTAAAGGATCGTGTTTATGTCACTGAGCCAACATGCCCAGATGACCCAAAACGGCGCATCGAGGATGTATGTGACACTGGCAATGTTACATCTCGTCTGCAGATCCTTTAGAAGGGTCATTGCATTGTGCATTCAGGAACGTGGACACACATTTGAACATTTCATTTAAATCAACTTCCCATCGCCAGAACATCCATCACCCACCACACAGCCATGTATTACATACAGTGGGTGGTATCTGTCCCTGAAACTTTGAAGGGTTGTAGCTCCCAAACTAAAAGTGATAGGAATGTAATGTAAATTGATGTATACACAGCTGGTGTTATTGATTCCAGTGCATGATAGAAATAACTATTGCTCCATTTAAAAAATTGTTTCTTTTTCCTGTAACTCTTTGGATAATTACGCCATAAACTGTGTTCATAGCTCTGCAGACAGTGTAACGCCTCGTATGGTGACCTACTGCAATAAATATATCCGTCGCCTATTACTTCGAAACTTACAGAGGCAAACACATTTAGTGAAACACCCTGGATATCAAGAGCAGTTTCACGACTGACTGACTCCTCACGTCCCAGCCCAAACCACTAAGAACAGAAACTTCAGATTTACAAAAGGTATTGATATTATACTGTTGGTGTTGTTTAAGAAGTGATTATTCGAAATTCCATCCATACATCAGTCAAATAGAGGAAGAAATTTTTTTTTAAAGTATGTCATTATGGAATACTCTCTTTCAAATTCTGAAGGTGGCAGGGGTAAAATACAGGGAGGGAAAGGCTATTTACAATTTGTACAGAAACCAGATGGCAGTTATAAGAGTCGAGGGGCATGAAAGGGAAGCAGTGGTTGGGAAGGGAGTGAGACCGGGTTGTAGTCTCTCCCTGATGTTATTCAATCTGTATATTGAGCAAGCAGTGAAGAAAACAAAAGAAAAATTCGGAGTAGGTATTAAAATCCATGGAGAAGAATTAAAAACTTTGAGGTTCGCCGATGACATCGTAATTCTGTCAGAGACAGCAAAAGACTTGGAAGAGCAGTTGAATGGAATGGATAGTGTCTTGAAAGTAGGATATAAGATGCATATCAAGAAAAGCAGAACGAGGATAATGGAATGTAGTCGAATTAAGTCAGGTGATGCTGAGGGAATTAGATTAGGAAATGAGACACTTAAAGTAGTAAAGGAGTTTTTCTATTTGGGGAGCAAAATAACTGATGATGGTCGAAGTAGAGAGGATATAAAATGGAGACTGGCAATGGCAAGGGAAGCGTTTCTGAAGAAGAGAAATTTGTTAACATCGAGTATAGATTTAAGTGTCAGGAAGTCGTTTCTGAAAGTATTTGTATGGAGTGTAGCCATGTGTGGAAGTGAAACGTGGATGATAAACAGTTTAGTCAAGAATAGAATAGAAGCTTTCGAAATGTGGTGCTGCAGAAGAATGCTGAAGATTAGATGGGTAGATCACATAACTAATGAGGAAGTATTGAGTAGGATTGGGGAGAAGAGAAGTTTGTGGCGCAACTTGACCAGAAGAAGGGATGGGTTGGTAGGACATGTTCTGAGGCATCAAGGAAGGGATCACCAGTTTAGTATTGGAGGGCAGCGTGGAGGGCAAAAATCGTAGAGGGAGACCAAGAGATGAATACACTAAGCAGATCCAGAAGGATGTAGGTTGCAGTAGGTACTGGGAGATGAAGAAGCTTGCACAGGATACAGTAGCATGGAGAGCTGCATCAAACCAGTCTCAGGACTGAAGACCACAACAACAACAACATGTCGTTATTAAGGCAACTTTTGAGATAGATTTACGAAAACCTGTATTTGGTTTCCTGGTTAGAAATAAGGGAAAACACATTTCAGGTATTTTGGAAATTTAACTCATATGTGGGTGAAATGGTGTGTATAATTTTTTTAATGTATGGTTATAGAGGAACTAATTACATATTTTTAAAGATACATCTATCAAAATTGGTATTTGACTTCTGGATTACAAAGAGAAAAACCCATTTCAGTATTTTTGTTAAAAAATGAAGTATAAAGATATTTAATTTTGAAATCTTTTTTAAAGACAAATCTGTTCAAATCCGTAGAGTGGCTGTTTGGGTTGATATTAAAAGGTACATGTTTCAACGTTTTAGGAAATTCATCCTTATAAGGGAACACCATAATTGGTCTTCCATGCAATGGGCATGAAATACAAGATGAAAATTCTATAGAAATATTTCGTTAAGCACGAATTTTTTAAACGAAATCTACTAACATCTTTTGAGGTTCTCTGTTAGAAATTAAGAAAATCATGCATTTCACTGTTTTTGGAAATTCAACCCCTACTGAGTGAAATAAGAGGTGCAACCTTTTTATGAAAATATTGTATAGTGAAAGCATTTTTAAAGCTAGATCTTCGAAAATGGGTTTTTGGCTTCTGTGTTAGAAATGCAAAAATATGTGTGTCACTACTGGAGACGCAAATACTAAGGGGGTGACATATGGCAAGACAGATTCATTGGCTCATCATCACCCAACCGAAACTGCTAAGAATAGAACCTTGAAATTTTGAGAAGTTGTTTATCTTTTATGGTACGCATCGTTTAAGAAGGGACGTTTCGACATTCCACTCCTATTGGGGTGAAACACGGGATGCAAGGTTTTTCGAAAATATGTCATTATTAAGGCCGTTTTATAGCTAGAACTAAGGTAATTGGTATTTATTTTCTGGGTTAGAAATAGAGAAATCCATGTTTCAGAATTTTTCGAAATTAATGCACTAGGGGGGTAAAATACTGGGTGAAATTTCCCTTGAAAATAAATATTTATTAGAAAACTACTAAATCATTTTTAAAGCTTCATTTATAAAAATTGGTAATTGACTCCTTGGTTAGTAATAAAAATATTCATGTCTCATTGTTTCGGAAATTCAGCCGCTTAAGGGAGTGAAACAGGGGACGAAAAGTTAGATGAAATTGTTTCATTATGAAACAGTTTCAAAGTTTACTCTATGAAAATTTGTATTTGCCATCTCTGTTAGAAAAAAAAAGTACGATTTACACTGTTTTCGGAAATCCACTCCCTAGGGAGATGAAAATTGTTGATAATATTAATTACATTATATTAAAAACATTTAAAGCCAAATGTGTGAAAATTTGTCTTCCACTTCTCGGTTTCATATAACGAAATATGTGTTTGAGGAAGAAAGTTAATGTAGAAATATCTTCGGAAGAATGGAAAAGGCATGAGTACAAAAAACCAGGATTACAGCTACCAGAATCGCTTTTTTGGTCAGGAGTAGATTCAGAAGGCACCATACTTCTACAGCCTTATATAACGCGGAAAATTTAGAAGGTGTTGTAGTTTCTGAAGAACACAAAAATAATACAAAATACCTGTACAGATCACACAGTCGAAACAAGTGTAGCAGTGGGCTCTAAGCTAGTCTGTTTAATTTTGCTGTAAGGCAGTGTGGTATGAGGCAATTTGTTGCAATTTTGCTGTAAGGTAGAGATGTACAGAGGAATTTGTTGCAGTGTTGCTGTAACATGACGTTGTATGACATAATTGGTAGCAATGTCCTATAACGTGTCGTTACATGATGTAATTTGTCACACCTGTGCTATAGCAGGGGTAGTTTGTTACAATTTTGATGTAGTATTATCATTCCTATAACATGGTGAGAAGTAGGTTGATAGTTTCTTACAAATTAGTGTGAGTGTGATGATGTATAGTATAGTTTGTTACAATTTTGCCCTAATTTTTCGATCTGTAGGGCAATTATTTACAATAATCGAATACGTTTGAACATGGTGCAAAGATTAAATCATTAAAATACTTCGTACCAGACTATGCTGTTTATGTGATGGTTCACATTGTAGTAAAAATACAGGCTTTTCAGCTACATTTGGTCATGGTGTTGAAATCACCTCATTTGAATATAATTTAAGATAGATAATAATTCAGATCATTCAGTTATTTCGAACAGGGTTCCATCAGGGATTGTAATATCATTGGGATTGAAAAACAAAACTGACCTACATGACCTATATCCACCGTTTTCCACACACACACACACACTCACACACACACACACACACACACATGTATATGACTACTCTGCAATTCACAATTAAGTACCTAACAGATAGCTTATTTAACTGACATCAGATTACTCCCATATTGATCCACTTTCGAACAACATTCAGCAACAACGAGCACCATAATCTTCCCATGTGATCTCTGATTCCTCATATTTTATTATGGTGATCATTTCTCCCTATGTAGGTAGGTACCAAACAAATTTTTGCTTCTGGAGAATTTAGTTATTGACATTCGCGAATACACCTTGCCACGCGAAAAATGCATTTATTTTAGCGAATGGAACCCCAAACTTGTGTATCATATCTCTGACGCTGTCTAATCTATTATATAATACAACACGACCTGCCCTCTTTTTTTTTCCTATGTCAGTCCTGGATTTTTTGTAAATTTTTCACAATTTTAAACTAAACACAATTGGCAAAATTGCTCCATTATAATTTTTGGTATTTGCCACCACTACGATCTTGGATATTTTTGATTTTCCAGCTAACGCCATCTTCAGCTACAACGACTTCAGTGACGAGTACCAGAGGCCCTATAGCCATTATACTCAATAGAATATACAGGGTGTTAAGGGTATAAGTGCACATCTTCCTGTGGAGGACAGTGTGCTGAACAACATCACATCAAACTTTCTGGCAGATTGAAACTGTGTTCCGGACCGAGACTCGAACTCGGGACCTTTGCCTTTCGCGGGCAAGTGCTCTACCAATGAGCTGCCCAAGCACGACTCACGTCCCGTCCTCACAGCTTTACTTCTGACAGTATCTCGTCTCCTACCTTCCAAACATAACAGAAGCTCTCCTGCGAACCTTGCAGAACTAGCACTCCTGAAAGAAAGGATATTGCGGAGACATGGCTTAACCACAGCCTGGGGGATGTTTCCAGAATGAGATTTTCACTCTGCAGCGGAGTGTGCGCTGATATGAAACTTCCTGGCCGATTAGAACTGTGTGCCGGACTGAGACTCGAAATCGGGACCTTTGCCTTTCGCGGGCAAGTGCTCTACCAATGAGCTGCCCAAGCACGACTCACGCCCCGTCCTCACAGCTTTACTTCTGACAGTATCTCGTCTCCTTGGAACGTAGGAGACGAGATACTGTTAGAAGTAAAGCTACCATTTGGCAGTCTTCTTGCAAACGTTGACTTTATACACTGAAGCGCCATAGAAATCCAGTAAAATATCAAATCTCTGACATCGCTGCGGTTGGAAAAAGATACTGCAAGAACGGAACCAACGACGACTGAAGAGAATCGTTTAACGTGACAGAAGTGCAACCCTTCCGCAATTTCAGTGCTGGGATATCAAGAAGTGTCAACATGCCAGTTATTCAACGAAACGTCATCGATATGGGCTTTCTGAGCTGAAGGCCCATTGATGTACCCTTAATGACTACACGACACAAAGCTTTACGCCTCGCCAGGGCACGTCAACATTGAAATTGGACTGTTGATGACTGGAAACATGGGCGAACGAGTCTGGTTTCAAATTGTACTGATCAGATGGACGTGTACGGCTATGGAGACAAGCTCATGAATCCATGGATCCTGCATGTTAGCAGGGGAATGATGAAGCTGGTGGACGTTCTGTGATGGTGTAGGGCATGGGCAGCTGGAGTGATATGGGATCCCTGATACGTCTAGATACGACTCTGACAGATGACAGGTGACACGTATGCAGCATCCTGTCTGCTCGCCCGGATCCATTCATGTCAACTGCGCATTACGACGGACTTGGGCAATTCAAGCAGGACAATGTGACACCCCACACGTCCAGAATGGCTCTAGGAACACTCTTCTGAGTTTAAACACCTCTGCTGGCCACCAAACTGCCCTGACGTGAACAGTATTGAGCACACGTTTGATGACTTGCAAAGTGCTGTTCAGAAATCTATAACCCCGCGTACTCCTACGGATTTATTGACAGCCCTGAAGGATTCATGGTGTCAGCATTACTTCAGACATTGGTCGAGTCCACGCCATGTCCTGGTGCGGCACTTCTGCGTCCTTGTGGGGTCCTTACACGATTTTAGGCAGGTGTACCTCTTTCTTTGGATTTTCAGTGTATTATCAATGTGACTAAGTGTTTCATACATAGCATTTTCATCACACAAATCAGTATTCTGGAGCATGATGCTGCAGACGTCTTCAGAGTTTATCATGTCTGCTTGTGTGCATCAAACCACAGATGCTACTGTTCAGCTCCTTCTTATCGAAGGTAGGATGTAATTACAAATCGTCTTCCTCTCAGAGTAAATGCAAATTTCCACTCTTACATAAAGGTCTGTGATTTGATCGCATAATGTATGTAATATGAGCTGAACCACTAATCTAGTCACTTCTACTATTAGACCCTAAAGTTAAGGCAACCTACACTTGGGGCATTGTCTGTATGTAGCAAAATTTGCGAGTAAACCTTGTACAAAGGGTCAGGTGGTAAGGTAATGTGGAGATAACTGCGATGAATCTCTCTCTTGGAATATTCTACGGTACAGACAACCCTTTACTTCCACCACTGGGAAAATAAACACAAAGGAAGACTTATATGCAACTGGCTGATCTGTAAAACTTGACACAGTGTACTAGACCAAAAAATATCTCCCATTTTCTCCTACACAAAAGAACGAAATTAATAAATTGTAACTGGATGGTACGTTCTGGAATAAGAGATGATATTGAACATAATAGATTTGTTACGAAAAGATCAAGTTGGACATCTTACAGAAACAGATATAAAGAAACGTTAATTTAATTCAAGCACCTACTTAATGCGGTAAACTACATACTGATGTACGGTTGACAACGTTGGGGACTGGGTGGAACACTTCACTATGCCTCCTACTTTAAATCTGGATATCACTATCGAACAGAATCTACATCAATTGACAGGCACTTAAATGTGGCTTTCAAAGTATCCATGTAGATGTAGATGTAGACAGTGATTATGAGCTACAAAGCTGCAAGGTAGCATGATCTGCAGACACTGAACAGTGACAGCTGCTTTTTGAAAAAGCACGCTGGGAGCACTGACTATTCACCCTTAAGCTTCCTAAGGGCCTGGAGCTAAAAAATGTCCACCACAATTCTGCAGGTGTATAAAATGCTGTGAGCAGTTTCCTACGCATTGACTCAAATGGTGGACCTCAAAGTCCTTCTCTCGTCCGAGGACGTGCTACCATGTCTCCGGATCAAACCCAAATACACGATTTAAAGTGATTCCAGGCTCTAGCCCCAATATACAGACTCTCCTTCCGGCCAAAGGCTCCATTCTTTTTCTCTGTCACTTCACTACAATTACCAGTCACACTCCATGTGGAATACTCTGAGCTAAAACTATCAGTCGAAATGCGGCAGTGCAACTTCATGCCAATCACATTGTTCTCCAGCAGAAAACTAGAAAATTTCTGTGCTCCTATCGCTATCACACCAGAGAACAGAAAAAATGGCTCTGAGCACTATGCGACTTAACTTCAGAGGTCATCAGTAGCCTAGAACGTAAGACTAATTAAACCTAACTAACCTAAGGACATCACACACATCCATGCCCGACGCAGGATTCGAACCTGCAACCGTAGTGGTCCCTCGGTTCCATACTGTAGCGCCTAGAACCGCACGGCCACTCCGGCCGGCCAGAGAACAGACACCCTCCTTTATTTATGTCTTCAGATTTCGCCGTCGAATTCCCAATCAAAACAACCTTCCTCTGCTCACGGAGGAAACCACATGGTGCAGAAGCCTTCGTGGCATCTAAATAATGGCGGTCCTGTCAACAGAGTGTTGAGTAAACAGCCACGACAGCTTATTTCAGCCGTCACGGGAATACTTTCTTATGATCCTTACAGATACGTATCTCACATGAAGCTCCACAGAAAAATATCCGATGGCTACCATTATAATTGGAAGAATGCGCTCTACTTGACAGTGAACAATTATCATGTCACTCGTCCGTCACGACATGGCAGAAAAAGTTATAAAACCTCTGCTACATGCATGTGGGACAATGATCTGTGGCCTGCTGGGAGCACTTCTCTGTGCATGGCTGGGTGACCATTTGCTATGGTGGCCATGTGCAGCAGTATGCCACCGTCTGTGGAAAAGTAGTGACCGAGTGTCCAAGGCCTGTCTGATATACCTGTGTGTGTGCAGCTTCCTTGTTCTCTGAACTGGCTCCAATAAAGCGGTGTATTACTAATCTGGGCCAGTGGGCTTTCCTTCACCCACCTTAGCTGTAACTGTCCAACGTGACAGTATACCCAGTCCAGTCATCTAAAATTACTCTGTGCAATTACATACCAGACGTCACTACCCAACCATATCAACCCTCTTTCATAAGCATTATACAGGTAGTAGTCCCCTCCTAAATAGATACAAGTGGATTTCCAAACATCTGCATGGTCTGAATAATTAAAGTGGAAGAAAGGCGAGCCCAAAGGAATTGCCATCTTTCACAATCCTCCAGTACAGGTCATTTTTATGTGGGCAACGTCGCACTTTAATCGTGGTACTGAGTTATGGGCAAGCAAAACTTTGAATTTCTCATTAATATTATTTTAACTGATCAGAACAAAAAGATCACCTTTGTCAACCTCAACCCAGAAATTTGACACAATTAATCACCATCCAACACACAAATACCTTCAGCAACCAAACAGAAACACACGGAATGAAATTTTCACTCTGCAGCGGAGTGTGCGCTTATATGAAACTTCCTGGCAGATTAAAACTGATTAAAACTGTGTGCCGGACCGAGACTCGAACTCGGGACCTTTGCCTTTCGGGGGCAAGTGCTCTACCAGACGAGGTACTGGCAGAAGTAAAGCTGTGAGGACGGGTTGAGAGTCGTGCTTGGGTAGCTCAGTTGGTAGAGCACTTGTCCGCAAAAGGCAAAGGTCCCAAGTTCGAGTCTCGGTCCGGCACACAGTTTTAATCTGCCAGGAAGTTTCAGAAACTCACATTTACCCATTTTAGTGCAGAATACTTGCCTTAAGCCCACGCTGGACGTTTCTGACTTTTAGACATTTAATATATGGGACCAGGATTTCCCTGCAAGCCTTTGAGGAACTAATTTCTGCAACGGAACACAAGTAGAACGCATCTAACATGAAATCACTCTCATGCCTTTAGTAAGGAGTGAGTATGAATTTTCTAATATCATTCAAAATTATGCCAAGGAACCACTGTACCTCTGCAAAACATGGCCTCCCTGATTTCAACCAGAAGAAGTACAAAAGAATTTAAATTGACTGAAGGTGCAAATATGTTGAATTATCTCATTCTCACCAATACTCGCATACAAAAGAGAAATGCAACAAAATGTGTGTGACACCTGAAACACAGCATGTATAAACAATAAACCAAAGTGGACAAGTGTGCAGTACAAGTGGGAAATAAAAGCTACAGAAATTACTCTGATATGGCAGTACACCCCTTCACCTTCTTTATCAATGCAATATTATTGATAAAGAAGAACGCAGATTATAAGTCACACCAAAATTCTTTTAGACTGAGTGACATCACAATTAATTAATCACTCTAACACTAGGATGATATATGTTATTTGTTTAAGTTAACCACATGCTAAAACTAAAAATTCTTACTAGAAAACAACAATTAGACTAAAACATAGTAATATTATTGTAGCAGAGTTTCTGCCACTTCTCCCCACTCGACGAAACGTTTGCTGTGGCAAATACGGTGAACTCCCATTGATTTCTTATTTTTAATGGGTTCAGCCTCTATCTCATTTGGACATGCAATCCATTTCATGTGCACTGATCCATTGTAATCCCACTAAAATCTGTGGCAAATACGTTTCTGTTTATTCGAGAGTCTGAATGACTTCACGAAAACTTTCTGCACCTCATGAAATTAACGTATTGGTGCCTTCTTGTAGGACCACTACCACTTCCTGGTTGCTTCCTGTATACTTTGGAGTGCTACTCCACTATGTTTTTTAATTGGTCCCATGTTCCTGGTGAAGAGTCAACAACTTCTCTAATATGGTCTTTCGGCTGCCGCTTCCTAATGTAGTGCCCGGAACCACCGTCGTTATACCATGTGGCATCTCATTCATCACATCTTGGAAATCACGTAGGACGGTACCTCATGCAGTGTGCTGTTTTGCACAGTATATCCTACACAAGTATCATGGGTCTTTCATCAATTCATCCGATGGGTTCGAGGCTGAGTCCTGTGATGACATATGTATAGGTTCAATTCTGCGCCTCTTCATTGTACCTTCCACCTTTCTGGTCTAAATCGAGAACAATTATCCGAAATTATCTCATCAATGAGCCTTACCTGTGGCAAGAAAGTCTTGCACTGTGATGTGCATACAGTAAGGGCATAGCTTTTTTCAGTTGCGTGTCATGAATTTTGACGTCGGCTCAATCCTCCAGGATTGTGTGGGTGGGGTCCCATTAAATCGGTTGCGGCTAACTGTCTCAGTTTCTTGGGCGCGGTGGGATCCAATGGTGCCTGCATTGTCATTGTGAAATTTTTTGCCTTCTGACAGGACTCACAGACACCCAAGACTCCGTCAATTCTCTCCTCCATAACGTTGAAATAACAGGGTTTCCATAACATTAAGAAAGGCTTTGTGGTCCCAAAGCACGAGTAATCCAGATGTGTATTTCATGTTACATCGTTGATGAGTTCCTCGGGTATGTGCAAGTGCCACAATGAACCGCCTGCACGGCTACAGTGGAACTGAATTCCCTTAGATTATAGATAATACAGCCTAATGGCCGCTTGGGTCCTGTCCTTCCATCTTCTTTACAGTGCTAGAAGCACAGGGTCCCTGTTCTGTCCTCTCCCGATGTCTTTCATACTCGCCATTACCTAATTTTCAAATACCTCTTTATGCATGTAAAACAAAGTGAACGGGCACCCTCGAAGCTCATCGCTCACATCTTCAAACAACCCAACAGGTGAGCATGACAAATCATTTCAAATGATATTAGTTTTTCTTGTAAAAACTTGAATTTTTTAAACTTCCAAACATGAGCCAGTTTCCAACTCGGTCATAGAATTGTTCTTTTCGCTTTGATAGAACAGGCTTCAAAAATTCAGTTGTCTTCTGTAATATATTTCCATTCTCTATGTGTTGCTGGAACGTCATGACATCAAATGCCTCATAGGTAGTGTCCGTGGACATACAGAATTCCTCTGACAAATTTAGGTGTGACAATATTGATGCTCTTATCAACGCTGACTATAAGGACTGAAATTATTGTTCTTCCACAGCTTCCCAAGACGATGGTGTCTTCTGTCCAGTAAGTGGCTTCTTACCAGTAAGCTGGCGGACTCTTGGTGGTGCTAATGTGGTCACATTTATAAATCTGTTATAAGAATTTGTCGTCCCAAGGAAACCTCTGAGTTGTTTTTTCGTTGTCGATGTGGCAGATTTGTCAATAGACTTCTCCATTGTTTAAGCAGATTCCTTACGCCATAAGAAGGTCGCTAAAAAATTTCACTCACAAAACTCTGAAACATGATTTGTTGATGTTCACAGTCATATCTTGCTCTTTGCAAGTTTGTAGGACCAGGCTCAGAATTTTATTGTGGCCATCCCAAGATTCTTCTGCTATCAAGGGATCGTCCATATACGATGTGCTGTTTAAGAGAATCGCTCAGAATATTATCCAATTCACATATAAAGGCAGCTGAAGATACGTTTAACACTAGCTATTGAAACTAAAATTGATAGCATCTATCGAATGCCAGGTATACAGTTTTCGACAGTCTCAGAGTATCTGCCAGAAGCTGAACCACAAGTCAGTTTGTGAAAATACAGCAACTTCATGAAAACTTTGTTGAAATAGATCTAATTTCTCTGGCACCTCTGTCTCCAGCTCGATTATGGTATTTATTTGCTGTGAATACAAGGCAAGCAATACAGAATGAGCTTACTTCACCACCACTGTGGATTGGATATTGTATATAGTTGCCGAAGGCTCAGTTACAGCATTATCTAACATTCTTTGAACTTCAAGAAACACTTTGTACCCATACAACAATGGGAATGATATACCATGGTACAAGGAATTCCCTGTGCTCACGTACCATGAATGCCTACTCAAAGTTCTTTATAATGTCAGTCTTCAACAAAAATACCTCGATGGTAGCTAACAAAATGTTCTGAAAACCCTGTCTTTCTTTCCCCGTAATATTCTGTAGTTTCCGTATTTTCTATTCAGTTGCATTCTTCACACCTTTCTTCATCTCTCGCTCATCTTAGTCGCATTATTCTCGTTGTAGCCTTGGGGTTTGACTTCTACCTCATATTCTCTATTAGCATAACTCACCTTAAGGCAGTTTGCAGGAATCTGCGCTCTAGTAATGTGCTCTTCAGATCATATCCAAATGACAACATTCTTTTGTAACGTGACCGAACTTCTCTCAAGATCTAGTATCATTCGTTGTTCGTTCAGGAAATCCATGCCAAGTATTAAGTCAACTTCCAAATTTGGCATGATGTAGAAAATTATTTCTAATGTACAACTCTGACACATGAATTCTATGTGGGTTTGGAGTTGTACCTTCGTATGTTTTCCAACTAATGTGCCTTTTATGGTTGTCTTTCCAAGTGACAGAATCGGCCAACAACGATGCTCTGTATATTTTTTATATGCGTTTTCTGATATAGCCATGATGTGGCTACTGTTGTCTAAAATAATCTTCGGCCTAACATTTCCTATTGTAACCTACATGATGGGATTCAGATCCCATCTTGCAACTTCCCTTTTCTCTTCTAACAGTACGTGGTTTGTGTCTTAATATTCCAATACATTTTATTTGCTTCATCCAAGTTGCTCAGATCGGTATATTCTGAAACTGTCCCACATCAATATTCCGTAAAATGAGTGATAGGTTCCTATTATGGTATTTGAATGATGGATTCAGTGGCTGCATCTCTACAATTTCTGCTGCTGGTGTCTCATATCTGACTCTTGCCAGTTTCGCTCAAAATGTTGATTGTTGTTTCCCCATGAAACTTATTGCAGTTGCTTCTTCACTCATATGGTGGTACTTCTGTTTGCAGTCGGCCATAATAATGTCCGGCTGATAACCCATTCCTGCTGTTATTTCTCTAATTTTTGTTTCTATTTCACAGCTTGTGGAAGTTTCCATCTAGATTTCTCCCCTTCTCTCTCATGTTGTGTGCTTCATATGCAAACTACAGTTATCAGAGAACACTTTTGAATGCCTCTTATTATATCCACACTTTCATGCAAGTCCCTATTGGTACCTGAATTGTAACTTCATGTAGCAGAAGCTGATTATTTGGCTTGAGCTACACAGCTCGTCCAGATGTATATTCCTTTTGACTACAGATTCAAATATACTGACAGAGCACCAGCATCCCATTGAGACCATATCCCTACGTATCAGGATCTCATGTTTTATTCGGTCCTGAGTCTCACATGACCAGTAACCGACAAGTAAAGCATTTCTGAATTCCTTGTACGATATACAGTTGGCTGCAATACGTCATATTGTCTCTGGTACCGACCCTTCCTAGCTTACACAGATAAATTCTAATTTGTATCCAAATGCCCATCTACCCATCAAACTGAGCAATCCAAGCTGTGAAAGCAGTGTATTATCATTCTCTCAATAGTTCTGGAAGATCTGAACAGAGATAAAGTATTTACGGTCAAATTCCAAGGCGTTACTTGTGCTCGTTCTTTTCCTTGCTTCTGATTCACGTATTTCTTCCATATGATAGGTACCCCACTAGACAAGTTACTGCTACATCTTCCAACACTACCATCCTCACTAATGAGTGAGACACTTATAATTAGTGGCACACAGTTGTGAGATGGTTCGTGCTACGAGTCACGTCACGCAATTGGCAGTGTGCTCAATTGTGGTGGACATACTGGGAATCCTACAGTCCTACTGTACGTACTGGTTCCGTTGTATCGGAATGTGAACAGTGCCTACTCACTTCGAGCTTCATTCGTCTTAGACGAGCGTTAACCTCCTCCGATTTTTTGTACAACGAGTTTCCATCTGCTTTACACTTCCCTGCAGTTCTTTGATATATTTCATTGTTTCTGTTTACTGCGCATTAATGCATGAGTGATCCTCCAACAATTCAGATACGTTTTCCCTCTGCTTTTCTTACTGATCTACACTCTTCGAATTATTTAATATTCATTCCTCTCTCTCTCTTTAATATCATATTACCCTTTTCCTGTGATGTGACGAGAACAATCTCCGTTTTACTTACTGCATTTTTTTGTCTGCTTCACGTTTTCCTTCACTACTAGCGCGTCTTTCCTTGTTTCTAATGCTTCAATACTGGGTATTCTTGCATCTTTCTCTTTGTCAATTCCAATTTGTTTCAACTCAGTTCACATCTTCTTAATGTTCGTCTTCTTGTCTTTGACTTTTGTTATGTTTTCCTTCAACTATTTTTGAATTCCTTTCTTTCCTAACTTTGTCCCTTACTTATACTTTTTTCCTGCTTTCTAAATTATAAGACCGCTTCATTCAGTATACTCACCCTGTCAGAACTTCTGGTGCAGGCGCGTGTAGACTCATTTCACTACGGTGCTTTGGTGGTGAAACCGACCTATCATTATCCCTTGATGAAACATTTCTGATTGTGATTGCAGCATCAACATTTTGGGAACGTAGTCTCCCTTCATCTTCATTGTCATCAAATGCACCATCCAGTTCCTCAAAATCTGATGCTGCCTCATACATACTGTCACCATTTCAGTCTGACTGTTCCATACGAAACATGATGAGGTCGTAGGCGGACTAGTCTGCATTCCTATTTTGATCCTGTTACATACTAATAAAATTTCTCTTTTTGTTCTCTTTGCGGTCTATCGTGCTTCACTTCTCATTGTCATTCGCGCGGCATTGAAACTTATTACTATAAGAGAGTTATCATTTAGCTACTTTCCTTGCAAAAAAAAAAAAAGACAGAAACAAAAACTTCCACTGTGTTGACAGACATATACGTCAAGGAATAATCCTACCGACAGCCAAAAACGCTGTTTTCGACGCATCAAATCAAAACAACACGTTCTGTGCAAACCACAGACCAAGACACACACAAAAATACTCAACTAAGAAAAATGAAACTCATGGTTTAATAAATTCGCGAGAGCAATTACCGCAGATCTAAATTTTCAAAATCCTGTTTCATAAGAAAGCTGACTGGCACGTAACTGAAATTATGTGAACGCAGATCATATCTAAATAACAAAACCCAATCGTGCCAGGCGTTGATTTGGCAAGGGTCAACAAAATGTGAATTCATCATTATTGGCCTCACTGTGTCACAAAGTCGAGGAAGAATTCCGGATCCTGGCAGGGCATGACAGTTTATACATAGTGTCCGGTGGGAAGGTAATGTGGCTATATCTGTAATGAAATTCTGTCCTCGAATATTCTACGGCACAGAACCACCCTTTACCTACACCACTGTGAAGCTAAACGCAATGGAATATTCATACGTAACTGACTGATTCAGGGTCCTAGAAAGTAAATGAAATTGATGCACTGTCTTACAACCCAAAATAACTCCTAGTATCTCCCAGATAATTGACCAAAATTAATAAATCGTCACTGAACTGTATTTTCAGGAATAAGAAGTGGCTTTCTAGATAACGATAGATTTATTATGTAAAGGTCAAAAGTGACATTATACGTAAACAGAAATAAACCAACTGTTATTCAATTTATTAAATAAAGTACACGGTGATGTAGTGTCGACAAAGTTGGGAAGTGGGTGGAATAATTCGCTACACCTTCTAATGTAACTATGGATACGGGAATCGGACTAAATCTACTTCGCTTGACAGTGATTGTGAACAACATAGCGACCAACTAGCATGTTATTGCATACACTGAACAATGACTGCTGCTCTTTGAAAGAACATGCCATGGACAATGACCATTCAGCGTTAAGGTTCCTAATGTGCTGGAGCTGCAAAATGCTCACCATACACTCTTAGGAGTCTGTGATCAGCGTGCCTGCACATTGACTCGAACGGTGGGCGTCAGTATTCTTTTCTTGCCTCCAGATCAGACTACAGGGTACGATCAAACGTGAATCCATGCTCATATATGATCCGACTCAACCTGTGGCCAAAGCCTAAATCCTTTATCTCCGTCACTTCGCGGTAATTACGAGATACACCCACAGTGCAGTCATCTCGAAAAATTAAAACTACCAATCGATATACAGCAGTGTACCGTTACACCGGTTGCATATTTCTCCCCTCTCCGAACAGCATCCATCCAGAAAACTGGCAAATTTCTGGTCTCCCATCCTGGCGCTTTCCGTGAAGAGATGCCCTGCGGTACGTATTCTGAAGTGGTGCCTAAACGATGTGGTGTGTGTGTCGAAGTGACGTTTAAAAATCGTAACAGCTATCCTGGGAACATTTCAGAACCGGCCCATTTCAGCCATCGAGTGGAAATGTTTTCATATCCTTACAGATACATATCATGCAGGAAGCTTCGTGGAAAATCACTGGGTGGACACATGCAGATTCTAACGAATGCAGGCTCCTGGATAGGGATCGATTATCACGATGCAGGTCCGTCGCGACTCCGCTAAAGAAGCTGTTCAAAACTCTTCCGCAATCTCCTGGGAATATGTACTGTGGCCTGGTAAGCCCTCTTCTCTGCAGGTGGCTGGGGAACCCCTGTTGTTCTGGCCATTTCCGTCAGTTCGCCACCCTCTGCATAAAAGCAGCTGCTGATTTTCCCAGGCCTGCCTGATATATCTGCGTCCCTTCCTTGTTCTCTGAACTGACACCAATAAAATGGCTTTTTCTCTAACTGGCGAGTTTCACTTCACCCAACTGCATCCGCAACTGTCCAACAGAAAATTCTACCAAAGGCAATCCCAGTCCCATCACCACAAATTGCTCTGCACATTTAGGCACCAACGAACTCAGTTCCCAACCACTGTTAACCCTGTTTCATAAGCATCACATTGGTCACGGGCCTTCCTAAATAATGTAGGTGTCCTAATTGCGAATGTCCACATGATCTGAGTAATTAAAGTGGAACAAATGGGGGCCCCAATGACATATTGTCTTTCACTTGTATCACTGAAACTATTCACAAATTTGTTTGGCAATGAGAAAAACGACAAGAGTGAAGATCCATCGTCATACCAAGATTAATTTCACTGTTATTTCATCTCTATAAAATATGCACTCTAGTGATTCTAATAACAGTGCAATGGTCTGCGTAGCAAAAATTTCCATACACTAGATCTACACTTCTCGTATGGACTAAAATATACCGATAGTGTCATAGGAGAGGAGTCCTTCTCAGGATAACAATAAGTCTCGCCTTCAGATGACTCAACTAAGCTCTAGTCGGTGCACTGTCGTCCTATAGGTTATCGACCTGCCACTTGGCTGCTACGTTTCATTCAGCCAGAGCCAATACTTAAGTGGAGAACTGAATGAGTGTATCATCAGCACGCTCTCTCATGTATGCCACCCACAGATAATACGATATGTCAACACCACTAGTATCAAAATGACCAGTAAGATAAGAGGAAAACTGAAAAGTAAAAAAATGAGCAATCCTTGTACATGACTGTCAACATTTCATAGGAAATAGAATCTCCCTACCTACATAGTAAAATGAGTAGAGGAGAGTGTTCTATCTTGGAACACTTTTCAAACTTCCGCTTCTAGCCACCCAAGTAATAGAAATTTAATATATTTTCTTATTGCATTTTGAAATTATAGCATTTACTTTATTTGTGCTACAGCCTTCCCCTGAAATTACAGAAACTAATCCGGAAGTAAGGTTTCTCTAAATGTGAAACACTGTTCCAAGGTAAAACATAGTCATGTTGCCTATGTAGGAATTTAGGGTCTGTTCAGATTTAGAGTGTTGCATCCGAGAAAATCTTGTGGACAGTGTATTTAGTAGTATGTGTGTTACGTTACAACTCCACTATATACCAATAACCAGTAAGTAAAATCAAATTAAAAAGAGTTATTATCAAAATAAGTTGCAACAGTTGTATGTGGTATGGTCCATTCATAACGTTGACACCGATTGCTCGAAATGTTACAAGCTGAAAACATTTTGAAGCAGTAGCTCCTTCAATGAACACAAATTTCCATTTTAGAAACAGGGAAAATAGTTAGGCGTGATAGAACATCTATTAGTTTGCAAGTCCCGCGTGTGCGTTGGGAAGAAGACCTTCCGTTCCAAGGTGCAAGAGAGTTCACGATTGACGACGGACGGCTTAACCATCCCCATGACATTGAATTAGTTTTAAGAATATTCAGCATTTTATTCAACATTATATTCTGCAATTGAAGAATTAAATAAATCTTAAAAAATCTCTGATATAGCATAGAGAACTCAAATGCAGAGAAATCGTAATATTTACCAACGGTGCACAAAAAACATCCTAATGTCTCACAACAAAAACGAGAGAAAATGCGGAAAATTGCTTAAGGTGGTCATTAGTGAACGTTCTTTCATGTGATTCTAAAATAGTTCACTATACTGAAACACTGACGAGGAAACATTATGTGTTCCTACTTACATTTCGCCTCTGGTACGACACTTGGTCCGTACTTCGAACGGGTACGAGATTAATTGAAAAAAAAAAGAATGCAGTCTATTTGGTCAGTATAATGTATCAGTAGTGTTTGAACTTGCATTTTGAAGAGCGTGTAGTTTCATGGTGAAGCCTATAATATTACTCCATAAAAATGCTATTCGGACCTTGGATTGTGCGGCGGAATTTTCGCAAGGCTTGAAGCGTCAGGCAGAGTCTGCAATTTAGGCACTTATTACGAGTCACAGGAATCGTTCGTCCTAGGCAAAAACAACATCAGCAAAACTCCACAACCAGCATGTTATCCGGCCTTAATTGGATGAATATAGTCAGTGATATCTCATAAAGTTAAGAGTGCACAGCCGTTTACGAGCAGTCACCATCCTTGACGTGTGACCACCTATGTATGGAGGAATGTACTTTTCAAAGGCAAATAACACATCGTTTTCAGAATGAATGCCTTCGTTCATTCGTCTGGAGGCGAGTGGCAGTACATGACATCATAGATGTAACGCGATAAGTGACTATTTTTGTAATTTTGAACTACAGCTACGGAGAAGTATCATGGTAAATGTGTGTATGAAGCTTCCAATCTTCGCAGATGAGGGAGGAATAAGGTTAGATACGCTAGTTTTCAGAGGAGTATTTTACCTAGATTACTTCACAAATGATAATGCTCATCCAGGGTTCCCTGATGAAAGGAATTTATTCTTTCAGGTGAAGATATCCAATACATGGAGAGGTCAATGAGGTCTCCGGATCTGTATGATATGGAAGATATCAGCAACAGCAAAAGCCCAGTCATTCGCATAGTCTTCCTCAAGAATGAGATGGATTACCATTAAAGCTCTCGAATCGCCACGCATTTTATTTATTTTCCCTTTTGTTTCATCTGATATGCTGGTACAGTATAACGCACAGCCCACTGGGTTGTTACAAAGAGAGGAGAACCATAGTCGGATTGTTTCAGAGAGCCGGCCGCTGGTGGCCGAGCGGTTCTAGGCGCTTCAGTCTGGAACCGCGCGACCGCTACGGTCGCAGGTTCGAATCCTGCCTCGGGCACGGATGTGTGTGATGTCCTTAGGTTAGTTAGGTTTAAGTAGTTCTAAGTTCTAGGGGACTGATGACCTGAGATGTTAAGTCCCATAGTGCTCAGAGCCATTTGAACCATTTTTATTTGTTTGTGTCAGAGAAACAGATTAACGACCGTTAATAATGTACACTTTCCACCTTGAATGTAGGTTTTAGATGGTTTTCCACGTTCGTTTAGGCAACTGCTGATACCCAGTCTCCACCTATGAAAATATGATACACAAACAGGTACAATACAATAACATACAGAACGAAGTTTACACAATCTACAGACAAGCGGTGCACACGACTTTCCTCCCTTGGATTAATTGAGGACTATGACAGCAGGAAGGACATCCGGTCATGAACCCATTACATTATGAAGCAAAGAGAAAAAGAACACCGGACTCCGTACGGAAGGATAAGCGCTAGGAAAGATACAGAGACAGAGATTGATTTCCACTTAACTACTGTATGTTCAATCCGTCAGCAGTCTCTATCTCCCTAACACACACACACACACACACACACACACACACACACACACACATTCACACACTGTATTGTTACACTTTCAGAAATTTATTTTCGAGTAGGTGTTGTCAAGCAGACATGTTTTCCAGATCTTGATTTCGTTATCCATTACATTCCACACATGATATGTCAACGTTTCTTCCGGCTGAGTACCCGACAAGTTTTTGAGCCGCACTAAGGCTAAGTGAACAGTAGTGGAAGTAATATCTCTTCCGAGGATTGTATTTATGAATGTTACTGTTGTTTAACAATTGTGACTGATCGTTGTCAACAAATTTCGGAATGTAGCAGGTTTTCTGTAAGACTGCAACTAGTAATTATTTGTTAAAAGCTGCCGTAAAGGCTACAACTTATTTTATAATTATTACAAGTTTCTGTGCAACAAACAGTTTCGTCGTCATTGGTGAGTTACCTCTTAATATAATACCATTAGATATTAGTGAATGAAAACTGAGAAATTGAATCAACTCTTTGATGTTGTGATCTACAAAATCTGATACTTTCCTAAACGGAAAAGTGGCAAAGCTAAGGTATTTCTATATAAGTATGTCGGCTTAGTAGACACGACATCCATCGCGGGCCTGACCATAATTTACTGATACTACTCATACCCTAATTTTTGAGTCTCACGAAATGTCTTAGTACACGTACAAAACTGAATATCTTGTTTTATCAGGGAGCCGGGTATAACTTACAGTCTACAGCTTTTTTATATTACTTGTGGAAACATTGCCTATACCTAATTTCAATAGAGCTCTAATTCGAACTGTCTCTGTAAAGTACGGTGTTCGTCTGAAGTAAGTTTCTTTTGAAGTCCCTCTGCTGTGGTCGCTACTTGTTCTGCAGCCACCGTAAACGAGCTACAGAATTAACACAGGCGCCACACAGAGTTCTCTAAGTGCAGGAAATTCCCTTCCTTGCCAGTTCTATCAACTTAGCTGGTAGGCTTCCCTTTTGTGGCTCCTCGTCTGCCTGGCAGCTGCAGAACCAATGAAAGAGCCAGAGAGAAAAGCTCGCGACTAGTGCGGACAAACGATGAAAGAACGCTAAAACCACTGCTCTATTCGTTACGCGTGTCTCTCCGCTCAAACGTTTTCTCTACCTAAATTGTGTTCTCAGGGACTGAGCATTAATAGTGTAGCAAACGTATTTTTTCATGAAGGCTAAATTCGTAGTGGAGATGACGTCACAATCCATTCGCTCCGTTCAATGTAGTTCGGGAGTTTACAGATTTAGGAATCTCGAGTTTGAAGATGCAAATAACTGAAATCGTCTTTTTCGTTACGACTTTAACGCCCTATTGTAATTCACGTTATCTGTCTTAATGAACTTGGTTTGGCTCATAGCTGCTTCTACATATGCTTCTTAAGTGAAATAAGTGATAGAATTGTTGTAATGGAACATAAAAATGAATTTTTCTCGTTTTAAACAGCGTAAACTAGTGAGGTTTCACTCATCTTTGCTAATAACAATAATATATATTAGCGATGAACAACACACAAAGTGCTCCTCAACTAGTATGCTTCCCAAGAATGCACCTTATGAAACTTCGGTTTTACCCAATATACAAAATATTTAAACAAGCTATGGGAATGCAGTCGGATGACGTCATCGGCAGCCAACGACATTTAGACAAATGGACACGCCGAGGTTTTCAGGATACATTACAAAGGTAGAGAGCCGTGAAAGGTAATTTATAACCTCGGTACGCCGGGCTACTCCGGAGAAGAACTATAACACGGAACATCCACAGCATATGCAACACATATTCACCGCAAATAACTAGAGCCACACAAAATCTAAGATGACCAACGTCAGAGTTTATCGATAGGGAATATTAATTGCCAGCAGGTGGGCAATTAGCATTGACTTTGTCACTCTGTTGTTTAACCAGGGTGGGAGAAGGATGCCATGCAGAATTTAATCAAAAATCTCCTTCTCCATTTATAAGACAACTTTCTGATTTAAGCTCAATTTCTTCTTTAATAACACTATCCCACTAGCTAGAAGTGCACACGAGAACCTTTGTGTTATTATACCGCGTAGGATGACCGATATCAAGCCAATAATCTTCAGTAGCAGGTTTGGTCAGCTGTTGTGCGCGTGTGTGACGCCAATACTCAATGTATCTACCCTCCTGACCAATGTATGAAGTGCCATAACTGCAAGTTATGCAGATTTAGACCATCGCTTAGACGTTCTAAAAGAGCACTAACATTAGATGGTGACCGAAAAACACACTTCACATCGTGTGTTGGAATTACTTCAAATGGTTCAAATGGCTCTGAGCACTATGCGACTCAACTGCTGAGGTCATTAGTCCCCTAGAACTTAGAACTAGTTAAACCTAACTAACCTAAGGACATCACAAACATCGATGCCCGAGGCAGGATTCGAACCTGCGAGCGTAGCGGTCTTGCGGTTCCAGACTGCAGCGCCTTTAACCGCACGGCCACTTCGGCCGGCCTGGAATTACTTCATCAACAAGGAAAGAGGTCCGTAGAATTAGGGGCCACCTGATTATTTTTATCACTCACCCTATTGACAACTGTTCGTTAGGGTAATTGGAGTACGATCTACCTCTCAGTATAACATAAAATGTGATTTCTAGGTGTTATATCTCAGCTGAGTAAGTTTCAGTGTCTGAAATGACGTCTATAGAACAAGGTACGAGTTCCCCTTTCACGCTGACCCGAATATTGACAACAATTACACTGAAGAAACAAAACACCGCCAGGTCGCTTCCTACAAACAGCATACCCCAATATTCCTCCTCGCCAGCACATCAAGAAAGAGAAGGCACTCATTCCCTTCCAGCTCCATATTGATACGAGTATTTGGGTGGACTGACTTCCGATGTTGTAGAAATATGTTTAAATTCTCACTTCCATGAGGTCAAGCTACAAATGTAAAGCCAAAATATCTAAAAAAAAAAAAAAAAAAGCCCGCAGCTTTGAATGTCACCGATTGCAGAAAACGTTCACCGAAATGTTCCGTAGACAGATAATAGGTGACAAAGGAGTCCACATCGCAAATCCTTGTGTCTAATATCAATGCAATTCAAACTAAATCCCTATAAACGACCTAAGAAATCAGCAAAATTTTTAATATGGTGTACAGGCTGGCCTACTAGTCTGGTCAACATAGTAACAAAGCGTTTTGCTTCACAATATATCGGAGCACTATGCGAAGGTACAGCCCCCAAACAGGAGTCAATAAACTTTTACGCTGACGCGTCTGCGCCCGTATTGTTTGTTGTGGGTTGATGGACAGATGTAGTCGCGCGAGCGCAGGTTTGATAGTAAAGAGGGGAAGAAACTTACCACATGGGGGCCGCGCCGAGCTGTCCACAGCGGCACCGGCTTTGCGCTCCCACCTCAGGATGGTGGCACTCTACCACCCTCTGCGATTGGGTCATTCAAGAAGTATGAAACATCCTGGTGCCTAGAGGACGTCAGGATGCTCTGAGATCACGTGGTCGGAATTTGCCGTGCTCGCTAGCCTTAGGAGGCAAAGAGTGGCGGAAAAGGCCACCATAACTGGCCAGAGGGACCAGCTAAAATGCGTAATATAAGATATCTCAATAAAAAGTAAACCCTTTAACATAGAGGAAAGTCAGTACCATAAATAAAAGGAGAAAATTAAGAGAAGTCCTAGGGTTTAGACGCGTCCTCGGTACGATGTATAAGTTCCTAAGTTACTTTATGTTAAATATTTTTCGTACAGTACAAACTTAAAAAATGAATAACTGACGACAAATTTGCCGATTTTTAGAAACGAAGTGTCTATGAATAGTCCTTTTAGATACCCGTCAAAGAATCAAAACAGAATTGTTATAAAAGTTTCCAGTTCTGAAACAACGGCTGCGATGTGCATTCCACGCGAGAAAATTGTTAATTTTAGCGATAAGATTAATTAATATGTTGAAAGTAGCGGCAGCATTGTAAAATAAACGTAGTTACGAACGTATGAGTATGCCTACTGTAAATTTGTTGTATCTATTAACGACAATATAACACCAAATATCGCTTTCAAAGATAGAACTAGAATTTATGAGCCAACTAGTGAATGTAATGAAAAACCGAAGGCAGCAATGAAAACCAGAGAAAATTTGTATGCAAATTCGTGTGTAATACACATGTATTGCGACATTTTTAGAGAGCTGTCATATATTGTGGAAGAAGGGAAATGTATGTTTCGACTCGTGTTACAATGCGAGGATATAAATACCCCGGCAGCCAACTTGGCAGTCTGATTTTGGCGGCGCAAGGAAGCGAGTAGTCTGAGTCTGGCAGTATTTGGGGGCTGTGGTGGTGAACTTTGTATGAGCTGCAAGATAGTCACTTCGTGAAAGTGTGAAATTTTGTGAAGTGTCTAAACGTGGACTTATAAAATGTACGTGTGTGTCGCTAGAAAGCACAAGATTTTGCGTCAGGGAAAGATTTAAAATTTTGAAATTTCAACGCCGACCTTGGCAAGTGTTTTTTTTTTCGCTTTAAATTTTTGTCATTTCGCAACTTCGGAACTTTATCTTGAACTATAAGCGAGTGGGGCTCAGAACTGTTGCGAGATTTTTGAATGCGCGAGATACTGCCTGGGTTTATTTTGGTGCACACATTGGTATAATGACATACAATATTAGCAATTAATAAACTTATTACTGTGAGAAGAAGAGGAAATAAATCCAAATTGCCGCGCGGAGTAGCCGCACGGTCCCAGGCGCCTTGACAACGGTTCTCGCGGCTTCCCCCTTCAGAGGTTCGAGTCCTCCCTCGGGCATGGGTGTGTGTGTTGTCCTTAGCGTAAGTTAGTTTAAGTTAGATTAAGTAGTGTGTAAGCCTAGGGACCGATGACCTCAGCAGTTTGATCCCATAGGAACTTACCATAGATTTCCAAATCCCAATTCTTATACAGTTAAACCTCCTAACTGATTAAATGGTTCAAATGGCTCTGAGCACTATGGGACTCAACTGCTGTGGTCATAAGTCCCCTAGAACTTAGAACTACTTAAACCTAACTAACCTAAGGACAGCACACAACACCCAGGCATCACGAGGCAGAGAAAATCCCTGACCCCGCCGGGAATCGAACCCGGGAACCCGGGCGTGGGAAGCGAGAACGCTACCGCACGACCACGAGATGCGGGCCCTAACTGATTATCCTGAGGTAATTCGTTAAACTGTTTTGCTGAGAAATGTAATCCCGAGATACTTTGGCCTCCAATTTTACGCATCCCTGTACATACATTCCAGTTGTAAAACTTGCATATCTTTCGCTGTCGCTAGTTGGCACCATAATCCACGTTATAATCGTTGTTGTTCCATCTGCTATCACTAGTCAGCCTTTTTTGCAGTTTTACGTTTTGTTACAATGTATTACTACTGGCTCGTGCTAGTGAAGTTCTTTCAACGTTACCGTGTTGTTTCGTAGCATATCGGTGCGGTTGCTGCAGTATTACGTCACTTTCAGTCTTCTTAACTGAACATAGATTATTCCAGTGAGGAAGGGTAGTGGGAAGACATCCTTGCTTCGGAATCTGGTGGTGACTTTCGTCAAGTGAGGATGAATGTGAGGAAGAGGCCAATATGGATTGGTCTCAGGTGAGAGTGTGGCACGTTGTTGATCAAAATATTGATTGCGCTCCACTAAGAACTCCATTTTCTGCTAATCCCGGCTGTACGACTCCTTTTGCCGACGGTGAACGTGATATATTTGAACACTTCTTGGCAGGGATTTGACGGAAATTATACAGGCGGAAACAGCTCAATATATCAGCCAATGTGTTTCAACCACCGAATGTAATGTCTTTCCGCCATCATGTGAAGCACTTCGAATATATCTTGATCCAACTATTTTGCAAAGTGTTGCTTATAAATGTAAATTACTGAAGTACTGGACGCGGTGGGCAAGCGTGTCAGCTTCTTTTTTTCAATAGTTTAATGTCTTACAAGAGATTTTGCCGAATCAAAAGGTATCTTCATTTTTCTGATAACGGAGTATATGATGATGCAAATCAGCCAAATCCTAAGCTGAACAAAATTTGGCCTGTTTACGAGCACCTTCAAACTAAATTCAAACGTCTTATATTCCTGAACGGGACATGATCGTGGACGAAAGTCTAGTTTTGTGCGAGGGCCAGCTGGTTTGAGTACATTACATCCCGACGAAAAGAGCGAGATTTGCAATAAAATTCTACATGCTATGTGAATCATCTATCGAATACGTGCGGTCCCTGATGATATACACTGCGAAAAGGTCAAAGCTGAATGCAGACCCTACGAATTTTCCAATGTCGTCACAGGTTGTTTTGACACATGTAAAATCACTCATGAAGCAAGGATTCTGTCTAACGACAGGTAGGTTTCACACATCTCCACAATTAGCAGGCCGGCCGGTGTGTCTTAGCGGTTCTAGGCGCTTCAGTCCGGAACCGCGCGACCGCTACGGTCACAGGGTCGAATCCTGTCTCGGGCATGGATGTGTGTGATGTCTTTAGGTTAGTTAGGTTTAAGTAATTCTAAGTTCTAAGGGACTGATGACCTCAGATGTTAAGTCCCATTCTGCTCAGAGCCATTTGAATCATTTGAACCACATTTAACAGATTTCCTAATTTTGAAGTTCACTGATAGTTACTGAATAGTAAAACTGACGCGGAAAGTGATGCCACAATCTCTTCGAAATAACAAATTACGAAAAGGGGAAATTGCAGATGACAGGCGAGGAAAAATTCTAACACTGCGCTGGATAGACAAGATAGACCTGGTACTTCTTTCAACCATCCGCACTATGGATATGGTGGAGACTGCGAAAAAGTTGAAAATAAATAATGAAGCCAAAGCTTGTGCTTGACTGAAACGACAAAATGGGATAGGTGGACCGAGTTGATCAGAGAAAGGCAGAAAGCAAGGCAAGACATACTACAAGAAAATCTTTATGCGTTTGCTCGAAATTTCTGTGTGGAATTCTTTTATTTTGTACGGCAAATCTGGAGGGGAAAAGGACTCCTTGGAATTTACGTTTACCCTCTCGGGAAAAAGTAGCAGAGAAATGCAAAGGGAGCTTCATTTCTCCTAAGCCAGGCAGACCAGGACGAACACCCTACCCTCTTCCGTTGACACAAGGACATTGAACCAACAGAGAAGAAGAGCACTTCGACACCAGTATGAACAGTTTTCTCCAAGAAGCGGGATGCGCTTGGGAAGTGCATCCGGCGAGAAACGCGATATTACTGCCTCCATTGCCAGGTCCCGTTGTGCATCGCGCCGTGCTTCAGAATCTCTCATACAAAACCCTATTACTGGTATCAGTCTGGTGTGATTCTCGTATCTAAATGTTATCTACGTTCTGATTTGTATCTTTAAATAATAAAAAAAAAAACTCCCGAGCTATCTACGGATACCGCTACGGTCGCAGGTTCGAATCCTGCCTCGGGCATGGATGTGTGTGATGTCCTTAGGTTAGTTAGGTTTAAGTAGTTCTAAGTTCTAGGGGACTGATGACCTTAGATGTTAAGTCCCATAGTGCTCAGAGCCATTTATCTTCGGATAATACCTTTCATCCACTTCCACCTACAACACCTCTTTAGATTTTGAAGAGAAACGTGAAAATGTATCGCCAATGCAACACATTTTTATAAAAGTGGGCAGCGCGGAGTGGCCGAGCGGTCTAGAGCGCCATGTCAAGGACTGCGCGGCCCCTTCCGCTTTAGTTTCGAGTCCTCCCTCGGGCACGGGTGTGTGTGTTATTCTTTGTTGTTTTGTTGTTGTGGTCTTCAGTCCTGAGACTGGTTTGATGCAGCTCTCCATGCTACTCTATCCTGTGCAAGCTTTTTCATCTCCCAGTACCTATTGCAACCTACATCCTTCTGAATCTGCTTAGTGTATTCATCTCTTGGTCTCCCTCTACGATTTTTACCCTCCACGCTGCCCTCCAATACTAAATTGGTGATCCCTTGATGCCTCAGAACATGTCCTACCAACCGATCCCTTCTTCTGGTCAAGTTGTGCCACAAACTTCTCTTCTCCCCAATCCTATTCAATACTTCCTCATTAGTTATGTGATCTACCCATCTAATCTTCAGCATTCTTCTGTAGCACCACATTTCGAAAGCTTCTATTCTCTTCTTGTCCAAACTATTTATCGTCCATGTTTCACTTTCATACATGGCTACACTCCATACAAATACTTTCAGAAATGACTTCCTGACACTTAAATCAATACTGGATGTTAACAAATTTCTCTTCTTCAGAAACGCCTTCCTTGCCACTGCCAGCCTACATTTTATATCCTCTCTACTTCGACCATCATCAGTTATTTTGCTCCCCAAATAGCAAAACTCCTTTACTACTTTAAGTGCCTCATTTCCTAATCTAATTCCCTCAGCATCACCCGACTTAATTAGACTACATTCCATTATCCTTGTTTTGCTTTTGTTGATGTTCATCTTATACCCTCCTTTCAAGACACTGTCCATTCCATTCAACTGCTCTTCCAAGTCCTTTGCTGTCTCTGACAGAATTACAATGTCATCGGCGAACCTCAAAGTTTTTATTTCTTCTCCATGAATTTTAATACCTACCCCGAATTTTTCTTTTGTTTCCTTTACTGCTTGCTCAATATACAGATTGAACAACATCGGGGAGAGGCTACAACCCTGTCTTACTCCCTTCCCAACCACTGCTTCCCTTTCATGTCCCTCGACTCTTATAACTGCCATCTGGTTTCTGTACAAATTGTAAATAGCCTTTCGCTCCCTGTATTTTACCCCTGCCACCTTCAGAATTTGAAAGAGAGTATTCCAGTCAACATTGTCAAAAGCTTTCTCTAAGTCTACAAATGCTAGAAACGTAGGTTTGCCTTTCCTTAATCTTTCTTCTAAGATAAGTCGTAAGGTCAGTATTGCCTCACGTGTTCCAGTGTTTCTACGGAATCCAAACTGATCTTCCCCGAGGTTGGTTTCTACTAGTTTTTCCATTCGTCTGTAAAGAATTCGCGTTATTATTTTGCAGCTGTGACTTATTAAACTGATAGTTCGGTAATTTTCACATCTGTCAACACCTGCTTTCTTTGGGATTGGAATTATTATATTCTTCTTGAAGTCTGAGGGTATTTCGCCTGTTTCATACATCTTGCTCACCAGATGGTAGAGTTTTGTCAGGACTGGCTCTCCCACGGCCGTCAGTAGTTCCAATGGAATACTGTCTACTCCGGGGGCCTTGTTTCGACTCAGGTCTTTCAGTGCTCTGTCAAACTCTTCACGCAGTATCGTATCTCCCATTTCATCTTCATCTACATCCTCTTCCATTTCCATAATATTGTCCTCAAGTACATCGCCCTTGTATAGACCCTCTATATACTCCTTCCACCTTTCTGCTTTCCCTTCTTTGCTTAGAACTGGGTTTCCATCTGAGCTCTTGATATTCATACAAGTCGTTCTCTTATCTCCAAAGGTCTCTTTAATTTTCCTGTAGGCGGTATCTATCTTACCCCTAGTGAGATAGGCCGCTACATCCTTACATTTGTCCTCTAGCCATCCCTGTTTAGCCATTTTGCACTTCCTGTCGATCTCGTTTTTGAGACGTTTGTATTCCTTTTTGCCTGTTTCACTTACCGCATTTTTATATTTTCTCCTTTCATCAATTAAATTCAATATTTCTTCTGTTACCCAAGGATTTCTACTAGCCCTCGTCTTTTTACCTACTTGATCCTCTGCTGCCTTCACTACTTCATCCCTCAAAGCTACCCATTCTTCTTCTACTGTATTTATTTCCCCTATTCCTGTCAATTGCTCCCTTATGCTCTCCCTGAATCTCTGTACAACCTCTGGTTCTTTCAGTTTATCCAGGTCCCATCTCCTTAAATTCCCACCTTTTTGCAGTTTCTTCAGTTTTAATCTACAGGTCATAACCAATAGATTGTGGTCAGAGTCCACATCTGCCCCTGGAAATGTCTTACAATTTAAAACCTGGTTCCTAAATCTCTGTCTTACCATTATATAATCTATCTGATACCTTTTAGTATCTCCGGGGTTCTTCCATGTATACAACCTTCTTTCATGATTCTTAAACCAAGTGTTAGTTATGATTATGTTGTGCTCTGTGCAAAATTCTACCAGGCGGCTTCCTCTTTCATTTCTGTCCCCCAATCCATATTCACCTACTATGTTTCCTTCTCTCCCTTTTCCTACACTCGAATTCCAGTCACCCATGACTATTAAATTTTCGTCTCCCTTCACAATCTGAATAATTTCTTTTATTTCATCATACATTTCTTCAATTTCTTCGTCATCTGCAGAGCTAGTTGGCATATAAACTTGTACTACTGTAGTAGGTGTGGGCTTCGTATCTATCTTGGCCACAATAATGCGTTCACTATGCTGTTTGTAGTAGCTTACCCGCATTCCTATTTTCCTATTCATTATTAAACCTACTCCTGCATTACCCCTATTTGATTTTGTGTTTATAACCCTGTAGTCACCTGACCAGAAGTCTTGTTCCTCCTGCCACCGAACTTCACTAATTCCCACTATATCTAACTTCAACCTATCCATTTCCCTTTTTAAATTTTCTAACCTACCTGCCCGATTAAGGGATCTGACATTCCACGCTCCGATCCGTAGAACGCCAGTTTTCTTTCTCCTGATAACGACATCCTCTTGAGTAGTCCCCGCCCGGAGATCCGAATGGGGGACTATTTTACCTCCGGAATATTTTACCCAAGAGGACGCCATCATCATGTAATCATACAGTAAAGCTGCATGCCCTCGGGAAAAATTACGGCTGTAGTTTCCCCTTGCTTTCAGCCGTTCGCAGTACCAGCACAGCAAGGCCGTTTTGGTTATTGTTACAAGGCCAGATCAGTCAATCATCCAGACTGTTGCCCTTGCAACTACTGAAAAGGCTGCTGCCCCTCTTCAGGAAAATTTTTTGTGTTGTTGTGTTGTTCTTAGCATAAGTTAATTTAAGTAGTGTGTAAGACTAGAGACCGATGACCTCAACAGTTTGGTCCCTTAGAAGTTCACACACATTTGAACATTTAAAAAAAAGTGTAAATAGGTAAGATTTTGAAAGTTTTGGAGCAAGGAATTGGCACGTTAGGAGGTTAATTCGTAAGTGTAATGAACTCTCTTTATGCATATTGTTGGCTGCATTTAATTGGAAGATCCTCTTTCTTAGTTGACGATTTGGGGCGAATGCGACAAGTGACTGGTAGGCCGCTAGTCATAAATGCTGCCAGATTAGATATAAAATATTCAGCAGTTCACGCTGGCCCTTAATAGAGTGGTTCCAACTGGATTATTGATTCACTGGTAATATGCACAGTAGCACTGGGTGCTCCGAGCTAATTCATTTATTTTTAGGCCATAAACTTTTAAGAGACACTTTCAGTCCCTTTATTATTATTATTTTCTTTTTTTAATTTAGTGTGCACCTGAATTGAACACTGAAGTCGCAACTAAAGTTACTGATAGTAGGCCAAAGAGGAACCTCTTCGTTGTGGAACTTCTGAAGATCATGTAATCAATGGGGACAGCCAAGTAAGAGTTACAGACTGTTGATAGTCTATTATGAAAAAGAAATTTTCTGTAGAAGGCTGTTAGTCTTTCTCTTACCCCATTTTGTAAGGCCAGCATTTAGTCGGCGATATACTGGATGAGATAATAAACATAGCGGCATATGGAAATAATATTCATTAACCAACACAATTGTAACGCTGACCTTTTCCACGGTTAAGATAACAATATCAATATACAGTCTGAGCGCAGGCAAAGTAGCCTTCACAAAAAAGATAACAATATCAATATCCAGTCTGAGCGCAGGCAAAGTAGCCTTCACAAATGCTGTAATGGGTCTTCCAATCTAATTTTTACCTCATGATCCTTTAACTTGTTTTGTGCTACCCATCCTTCACTATAGATTCCCCTGTTTGGGAGAATGGAAGCCCTAACCTCACCTCGACATCGGTTTAGCGTAATTTTCCTAAATTACTTCAATAAAATGCCGGAATGGTTCCTGTTGCAAGGAGACGCTCAGTCTATTTATAGATGGGACGTTAAACTTTAATCCTCCATTTTCTTAAAGAAAAAGTAAAAGAAAGGAGGGTTCAATCCTTTTTCCTGAGGATATGAGTCATCTTACGCCGTAAATGAACTATGTTTCACTGTTGTGTGTCATTACGTGTGAGGAAAGAAACTAGGTGATTATGAAACAGTTTAGCAGAAGGAGAATAAAGAACTAAATATATTGTACACCACCCTTGTTGTACTTTCTATCCACGGTTATTGCTAACTGCTCCGCAACAGTGGACAGTTCATGACACTCTTTGATGTTTATGTACTGCATCTAAATCTCCTCTTAATCACTTCTGAGCGGTCACGTACCGTTTCGTAGCAAGCGAAAGAGCTAAATAGCTCCCTCATAGTTGTTGTGTTTCAGCCTGAGAGACGACCCGCTCACAGATCACGGAAGATTACAATGGTTCTGCAGGTAAGCTGTAGGCACCGGCCAGGGAGCAATACAAGCGGTGTTGGCGCTTGGCGCTTCGTCTCCCCCGTATCTCACACGAGCGTAAACGGCTCGCTCCCTCCGAGAACGCGCCGCTGTTTTCGTGTCTCGTAAATTCAGCGGGCCGCCGCTGCCGGTATAACTCAAGATGCGGCGCCGCCTCTCCCGTGCTGACGAGCGCCTCTGCTTTCACGTGACGGAAGCTCTGCGGTACTTCTGGTTTTTACACTGCACTAGAAAATCCAGCGCACCTCCATCTCCGCGCACACTCTCTTCGAGACAATGCTGAATATTTTGTGGCCCCTGTTGTGAAGCGAAAATACAAGAATAAAGTTGCATTCGTATTCTGCAACCATTTTTGGCTCGATACGTCATTGCGCTTTAAAAATGTAGTCCATCCGCGGTTGGCGTTATTGTAAGCCACATTTTCAACTAGGTGCTCGGGTGCCTGAAACATTGAACACAACAAAAATTTCCATCCATTCGTCTAAAGCCTCATTATACGACAGTATCCTCATTTTCCTTGATTAGTAGATTGAAATCTTCCTTACTAATTATTTAGAACGTCCTCCCGCTCGCTCGGCGTGCTTCACTAATTCTGCAGGTCACAAAACACAACTACCAGGGTCCAGACACAGCCGCCTGTGTGCTCAACAGCATCTGAATGCAACACGATACGTCGAAAAGGCAGAGAGCGTACTGGCTAAATTAGAATAATTTTTTGGCTACACTGATTTACTCCGATCACTATTAACTAGAGTTTCTTAGCTGTCCCGACGTAGCAACTGTTGTAACTCTTCGACCTACCGCAAGATGATTTTGCTAAAACTTTCTTTACACACTTGTGTGCAGCCGAAGCTACTAATGCCTTGTTGCGATCTTTCGTCATCAGCATCTGCGTTTGAAGGTGACCACTGCGTAATGTGTGGCAAGGCTACTAAATTTTTCCTGCAGTAACCGATGCAAAACTCTTAGGCTTCACCAACATTATATCTGCTACGTTTCTTTGTTTTACCTGTCAGTTCATGTATTTGTCAATTCTCAAAGCCTTTCATCGCCAAGACTGTGTGTATATTTTTCTTCATGAGCCTCTTAAAGCGTTTACAAGTGAGTGCATTACTGTAACAATCATTTACTGATGGTTCAAATGGTTCTGAGCACTATGGGACTTAACTGCTGTAGTCATCAGTCCCCTAGAACTTAGAACTACTTAAATCTATCTAACCTAAGGACATCACACACATCTATGCCCGAGGCAGGATTCGAACCTGCGACCGTTTACTGATGGTGTTGTAATTATTTTATGGAGATAGATTATTTCTTGTAACTGCTATTGCACGAGATTTTCATCTTCCGTTATGTTCCGAAATCATTGCTGATAACGTTCTTCTAATATCTGCCTATTATATTACAACAATAATCATGATTAGAAAAACTTATATTGTAAATCCGTAATTTCGCCATTTCTAGAATGCAATACTTCTTTTATTATCAAGCCAGTTTAGCCCCAGTCCTACATTAGGGAGTACGATAGATACATACAAGATTTAATATTTACTTATCACACAATCATCTTCTTCGATATTGATAGGTATCCTGAAATAATAACAATTATATTATTGTTATTATTGAATTTAATAAGCTCTGCGGCCAATGAGAGACTTAGTAGCATGGTAAACGTGATTTCTTCTCCATTTCGTCATATGTTTTGCTTCTGTCCTCCCATCGTACTCTTTTTTTCCCTCTTAATTCATCCAGTTCCTGTGCTGTAGTGGCTGTTTCTTTTGAGTAGTCCGATCCCTTATTAATGAGCCACTATTGTAGTATAACAATTGCTCGACAACTACGAATCAGTCTAGGACGCATTAAATTGTTTGAATTTACGGAGTTATTTGGCACAATTTCTTCTTAGAACAATCAACAGTCTTTTATAATATTTTCAGGAAACAATTATTATCAGGACTGGAATTCTGAAAGTTAACAAAGTGCACGTGTGCAGAACTACATATTAGAAAGTAACGAATTTCTATCTATCCAAGAGGACGAAATAAATGACAGATTTATATTTGTTGTTGTTGTTGCGGTCTTCGGTCCAGAGACTGGTTTGATGCAGCTTTCCATGCTACTCTATCCTGTGCAATTTATTTCATCTCCCAGTACCTACTGCAACCTACATCTTTCTGAATCTGCTTAGTGTATTCATCTCTTGATCTCCCTCTACGATTTTTGACCTCCACGCTTCCCTCCAATACTAAATTGGTGATCCCTTGATGTCTCATAATATGCCCTACCAACCAATCCCATCTTCTAGTGAAGTTGTGCCACAAACTCCTCTTCTCCCCAATTCTATTCAATACCTCTTCATTAGTTATGTGACCTACACATCTAATCCTCAGCATTCCTCTGCAGCACCACATTTCGAAAGCTTCAATTCTCTTCTTGTCTAAACTGTTTATCATCCACGTTTCACTTCCACACATGGCTACACTCCATACAAATACTTTCAGAAACGACTACCTGACATTTAAATCTATACTCGATGTTAACAAATTTCTCTTTTTCAGAAACGCTTTCCTGGTTATTGCCAGTCTACATTTTATATCCTCTCTACTTCGACCATCATCAGTTATTTTGCTCCCTAAATAGCAAAACTCTCTTACTACTTTAAGTGTCTCATTTCCTAATCGAATTCCCTCAGCATCACCTGATTTAATCCGAGTACATTCCATTATCCTTGTTTTGCTCTTGTTGATGGTCATCTTATATCCTCCTTTCAAGACACTGTCCACTCCGTTCAACTGCTCTTCCAGGTACTTTGCTGCCTCTGAAGGAATTACAATTTTATCGGTGAACCTAAAAGTTTTTACTTCTTCTCAATGAATTTTAATTCCTACTCCTAATCTTTCTTTTGTTTCCTTTACTGATTGGTCAATATACACGTTGGGTATCATCGGGGATAGGCTCCCTCCCTTCCCAAACACTGCTTCCCTTTCGTGCCCCTCGACTCTTATAACTGCCATCTGGTTTCAGCACATATTGTAAATAGCCTTTCGCTCTCTGTATTTTACCCCTGCCACCTTCATAATTTGAAATAGAGTATTCCAGTCAACATTGTCAAAACCTTTCTCTTAGTCTACAAATGCTAGAAACGTAGGTTTGCCTTTCCTTAATCTAGCTTCTAAGGTAAGTCGTAGGGTCAGTATTGCCTCACGTGTTCTAACATTTCTACGGAATCCCAACTGATCTTCCCCGAGGTCGGCTTCTGCTAGTTGTTCCATTCGTCTGTAAAACATTCGTGTTAGTATTTTGCAGCCGTGACTTATTACACTGATAGTTCGGTAATTTTCACATCTGTCAACACCTGCTTTCTTTGAGATTGGAATTATTGTATTCTTCTTGACGTCTGACGGTATTTCGCCTGTCTCATACATCTTGCTCATCAGATGGTAGAGTTTTGTCAGAGCTATCTCTCCCGAGACTATCGGTAGTTCTAATGGAATCCTGTCTACTCCCTGGGCCTTGTTTCGACTTAGATCTTTCAGTGCTCTGTCAAACTTTTCACGGAGTATCATATCTCCCATTTCATCTTCATCTACATCCTCTTCCATTTCCATAATATTGTCCTCAAGTACATAGCCCTTGTATAGACCCTCTATATACTCCTTCCACCTTCCTGCTTTCTCTGCTTTGCTTAGAACTGGGTTTCCATCTGAGCTCTTGATGTTCATACAAGTGGTTCTCCTTTCTCCAAAGGTCTCTTTAATTTTCCTGTAGGCAGTATCTATCTTACCCCCAGTGATATATGCGTCTACATCCTTACATTTGTCCTCTAGCCATCCCTGCTTAGCCATTTTGCACTTCCTTTCTATCTCATTTTTGAGAAGTTTGTATTCCTTATTGCCTGCTTCATTTACTGCATTTTTATATTTTCTCCTTTCATCAATTAAATTCAATATATCTTCTTTTACCCACAGATTTCTACTAGCCCTCATCTTTTTACCAACTTGATCCTCTGATGCGTTCACTATTTCATCTCTAAAAGCTACCCATTCGTCTTCTACTGTATTTCTTTGCCCCCATTCTTGTCAATCGTTCCCTAATGCTCTATCTGAATGTCTCTACAACCTCTGGTTCTGTCAGTTTATCCGGGTCCGATCTCCTTAAATTCTCACCTTTTTGCTGTTTCTTCAGTTTTAATCTACAGTTCATAACCAATAGATTGTGGTCAGGGTCCACATCTGCCCCTGGCAATGTCTTACAATCTAAAACCTGGTTCCTAAATCTTTGTCTTACCATTGTATAATCTGTCTGAAATCTTCCAGTATCTCCAGGCCTCTTACATGAATACAACCTTCTTTCATTATATTTGAAGCAAGTGTTAGGTATGATTAAGTTATGCTCTGTGCAAAATTCTACCAGGCAGCTTCCTCCTCCATTCCTTACCCCCATTCCATATTCACCTACTACGTTTCCTACTCTTCATTTTCCTACTATAGAATTCGAGTCACTCATGACTATTAAACTTTCGTCTCCCTCCACTGTCTGTACAATTTCTTTTATCTCATCATACATTTCATCAATCTCTTCGTCATCTGCGGAGCTAGTTGGCATATAAACATGCACTACTGTGGTAGACGAGGGTTTCGTGTCTATCTTGGCCACAATAATGCGTTCACTATGCTGTTTGCAGTAGCTTACCCGCAATTCTATTTTTATATTCATTATTAAACCTACTCCTGCATTACCCCTATTGGATTTTGTATTTATAACCCTGTATTCACCTGAAGAGGAGTCTTGTTCCTCCTGCCACCTAACTTCACTAATTCCCACTATATCTAACTTTAACCTATCCATTTCCCTTTTTAAATTTTCTAACCTACCTGCCCGATTAAGGAATCTGACATTCCACGCCCCGATCCGTAGAACGCCAGTTTCCTTTCTCCTGAGAACGACGTCCTCCTGAGTAGTTCCCGCCCGGAGATCCGAATGGGGGACTATTTTACCTCCGGAATATTTTTCTCAAGAGGACACCATCATCATTTAACCATACAGTAAAACAGCATGCCCTCGGGAAAAATTACGGCTGTAGTTTCCCCTTGCTTTCAGCCGTTCGCACTACCAGCACAGCAAGGCCATTTAGGTTAATGTTACAAGGCCAGATCAGTCAATCATCCAGGCAGTTGCCCCTGCAACTACTGAAAAGGCTGCTGCCCCTCTTCAGGAACCACACGTTTGTCTGGCCTCTCAACAGATACCCTTCTATTGTGGCTGCACCTACGGTGCGGCCATCTGTGTTGCTGAGGCACGCAAGCGTCCCCACCAACGGCAAGGTCCATGGTTCATGGGGGGCGAACCTCGTCGTTAATTCCCGTATCTACATTGATATTGAGATACGGAAATTTACGACTAGGTTCACAGTTGTATGACATCTAGGGATATTAAATCATCCGGTCAAAACGGTGTAAAAGACGAAGCAAAGCGATTGCAGCAATATACAGTGAAGGGTGGAGCAGGTAAACTGCAGGTCAGTCTTGCACTGAGTTCGGTAGTGCTTGTCGTTCGAATCTCTCAATGGCGGCGGCTGGCACTCCATCAACATTGCGCCACTGCTTTAACAGACAGCAAAGTGTAATGCGATGAGAACTGAGAGTCTCGACTTCGGTGGTATACTGACGGGAAGCATCCTAATTACATTGGAGCTGGCGTGGCACCGACATAAAGACAGCATTTACACCGAGTTGAGTATCAAATACTGAGTGTGAAATTTGCCCTCGCTTTTAAATTTTCAATTCGTAACAGCTGCACTTCTCCCCGTCCCTGAAGCAGACAGTTTCGTTTAATTGTAAGTATACAGTAGCTTCTCATCATAGTCGAAGTAGCAGAATGTTCGGCATGCTCATTGTGGTGATGGCTCCACTTCTGTTCCTGTTGCCCACTCTTTACACTGAAGTGACAGAAGTCACGGGATAGCGATATGCACATATATAGATGTCGGTATTATAGCGTACACAAGGTACAAAAGGGCAGTGCGTTGCTGAAGCCGTCATTTGTAAAAAATGTGTGCGAAATTTTATGGGACTTAACTGCTAAGGACATCAGTCCCTAAGCTTACACACTACTTAACCTAAATTATCCTGAAGACAAACACACACACCCATGGCAGAGGGAGGACTCGAACTTCCGCCGGGACCAGCCGCACAGCCTATGACTGCAGCGCCTTAGATCACTCTGCTGATCCCGCGCGGCGCCGTCATTTGTATTCAGGTCCTTCCTGAGAAAAGGTTTCCGAAATGCTTATAGCCGCAAGACGGGAAGTAACAAACTTTGGACACGGAGTGAGAGTTGCAGCTAGACGCATGAGACATTCCGTTTCGGAGATCGTGAAGAAATTCAATATTCCGAGGGCCACAGTGTCAAGAGTGTACCGATATTACTAAATTTCAGGCCTTACCTCTCAATACGGACAACGCAAAGGCCGACGGCCTCATTTAACGACCGAGAGCAGCGACGCCTGCGTGGAGTTGTAAGTGCTAATAGACAAGCAACACTTCGTGACCTAACCGCAGAAATCAATGTTGGACGTACAATGAACATATCCGTTAGGATAGTTTAGCGAAATCTGTCGTTCATGGGTTATGGCAGCAGAGGACCAACGCGAGTGCCTTTGTTAACAGAACGACATCGCTCGCTCATTACCATATCGGTTGGACCATAGACGACTGGAAAGTCATGATCCGGTCAGATGAGCCTCGATTTCAGTAGGTAGGAGCTGATGGTAGGGTTCAAGTGTGGCGCAGACCCTACAATGCCATGGACCCAAGTTGTCAAAAAGGCACTATGAAAACTGGTGGTGGCTCCTTGATGGTGTGATCTGTTTGATATGGAGTGGACTGGGTCCTCTTGTCCATCTGAACAGATTGTCGATTATTGGCTGGAAATGGTTATGTCCGGCTACTTGTAGATCATCTGCAGCTATTCGTGGACTTCATGTTGCCAAGCAACGATGTAATTTTTATAGATGAAAATGCACCTTGCCACTGGGCCACAATTGTTCGCGATTGGTTTGAAGAACATTCTGGACAGTTAGAGCGAATGATTTGGTAACCCAGATCGCCCGAGGTATATCCAGTCGAACATTTATGGGACGTAATTAAGAGGTCAGTTCAAATCAAATGGCTCTGAGCACTATGGGACTTAACAGCTGTGGTCATCAGTCCCCTAGAACTTAGAACTACTTAAACCTAACTAACCTAAGGACATCACACACATCCATGCCCGAGGCAGGATTCGAACCTGCGACCGTAGCAGTCGCGCGGGTCCGGACTGCGCGCCTAGAACCGCGAGACCACCGCGGCCGGCGGGGTCAGTTCATGCACAAAATCCTCCACATGCAGGCTTTCGCAATTATGGACGACTCTAGAGGCTACATGGCACAGTATTTCTGCAGGCGACTTCCAACGGCTTGTTGAGTCCATGCCACGTCGAGCTACTGCGCTACGCATGCAAAAAGGAGGTTCGACACGATATTATGATGTAACACGTGACTTTTTCATGTGAGTTAATGGTCACAGTGCAAAGCCGTTAGATATAGGTGAATGACAGTCATGCTTTTGCAAGGCATACCGTTATATTTTTATACTATAACATTAGCTAGCCGCCAGCCGGAGTGGCCAAGCGGTTCTAGGCGCTACGGTGTGGAACCGCGCGACCGCTACGGTCGCAGGTTCGAATCCTGCCTAGGGCATGGATGTGTGTGATGTCCTTAGGTTAGATAGGTTTAAGTAGTTCTAAGTTCTAGGGGACTGATGACCAAAGAAGTTAAGTCCCATAGTGCTCAGAGCCATTGGCTAGCCGGATTCTTATTGTGTAGATGACAGTACAGTCTTTTGGCTTGCAGGTCTGTAAAAGAAATTGCATTGTTTATCCATCGCACCCTCTCTGAAGTGGTTGGTCCACGGTCCTGTGCGAAAACAGTTCATCGTGTAGTTACTAAAGTGCATTCGTATCGACCGCATTTTCCGAACTTGTGTGTATCTTTCATATTACAACAACAACAACTTTAGTTAACAGCAGATTTTCAAAGTGTCGCCTGTCAAGTATAGTGTGACTATTGACGAAACAGCTCCCGTACGATCCAACACGCGAGCAATTCTTAGTCGAAAAAGTCGGCCAACTGACAGTGGCTAGAACAATAAAATTTCTAAACATAGAGATAAATTTCTTCGAATTAGGATGACCCTCTTGTGAAGCTTTTTTCTGTTAATTCGTCGGTTTTCCGGACACTTAATCCCGTTACACGATACAATAAATGAATGTCTATGAGACCCTGCGGCAAATAATACTTCACCTTCGATAAAGTCATGAACTGTAAAGACTGAGACTCCTCCTTGCAGATATCACAGGCGACTGTGTGATGTTTTTTAAGATATCAAATTCAAGGTTGCAGTAGTTGTTCGTAAGAAAACATTTGCAGTCTATAAATACGTGGCCCAGACGCATTTTTCATTAGAGATCTCTCTCCTCCGTATATATTTATTTCTGATTGTTGACTCATTATTGCCAAATTATCAGTTGAATACACGCTTTCTACGTAAAGAAACGAAGCTTGCTTTTGTTGTAAAAAATGTTATTGGAGATGTACGAATTCTTCTTCGAGCCTGCCTGCCCCTATCTCCACCGCAACCATTAAAGCATCTCAGTCTGCCGCAAGGGAGACGCTACAATTTATGTGTATTGAAGCACTGTGGCCAACTTGGGTTTCTGCGAGCCTGGGAAGCTTCATGGGACCTGTTCAGCCAGCTGCGTCTACCAACACGTTGCACTATCAATTCAACGTGGCAATAGAAGAGACAGGTGTATCTCTGCGGTTGGGTAGTTTTACTGCAGCTCATTGATGATAACGATGGGAGCAGCCAAACTAACAATTCAAACTTAAAGGCGACTGAGAGGAAATTAGGAACTGGAAAATGAATACCAGTCACTTAACAGAGCCCAAATATTTTAGGGGAATATGTTTATGGGGCAAGTAAATAGAAACGCAAGTGGGGGTAAAAAGATAGTAAACACTCATTCGGGAACCTCGAGTATGTTACGACATATCTGTAAATTTGACCAGCAGTTTTCTCACTTCATAATATTTTGAAAGAGTAAAAAGGCTTAATGGCTGATAAATGTGTGGAAATGTGTACTACAGAATTTAGACCATTTAGCAGCATATAGGCTGTCTAAATTTGGGACAAACATTTTTGAAGTAATAGAACAAAGCAGTCGTCACCCCATCCCCCATCGTTGTCAGACGAATCGAAGATGGCCTCGATGACATCATCCAAGATGGCGCCCTGTAGACTTGACAACAGTGCATGACGTCGTCCAAGATGTGGGATTTTGGTGGGAAGACATATGAATTGGGCTACCTATAATAACCTATCACCACCCTATCCTCCCCTCGCCACCCCCAAAAAATGGCGGGAAGTTCAAATTGCATCAGGACAATGCGACCTCTACTAACCTAAGAAAATGGCAGGAGGACAGGTCAATGGGCTTCCTCCACTAACCTAAGTCATCCGACCGTCGCCTCTTCTTAGGAATTGGCGGGAAATTTGAATTTTGGAGGGAAGATAGGTCAATTGGACTATCTCTACTAACCTAAGAAAATGGTGGGAAAGAAGGAGCAGTTGGGCTACCTCCACTAACCTTTCATCAAACTGCCACCTCTTCCTAGGGATCGGAGGGAAATTTGAATTGTGGTAGTAAAGAAAGGTCACTTGGGCTATCTCTCTACTCACCGAGGAAAATGATGGGAAAGAAGGGGAACTTTGGCTACCTCCACTAACCTAAGTCATCCGACTGCCACTTCTTCCTAGGGATTGATGGGAAAATGACTCAGCCTGCACTGGGCTGCTGGATAGAGGAAGGAGTGTTTTTATTCTGGAACAATTTATTTAAGGATGGATTTTGGGAGATAGTATATTTATTACACTGATACAAAACACATGCTCTTACATGCTTGAGGTCATGTCACACAGCCTACAGACCTGAAAACTACTAAATTACCAAAATGATGCACTACAAACAACTCGTAAATTACTGAAATAATTTCAATACACAGCATACAGACCTGCAAACAATTCGTAAATAATGCAACACATTAAGTCCAGAGAGCTAAACACCTCATAAATTGTCAAAATAATGATCCATGCTTGCTAATCGTCAACAGTCAAAATCATGCATGAGTCTTTATTTTAACAATTTGAGGCATTACCGCCATCCAGTGTGTTTGCCACGAGGTCCAGAGTCCACTGACCTAGCACACAGTACAACCACCAGAGGGCCCTGTCGTCCTTTCCGTGACGTAATCCAAGATGGCAAGGGAAAATGAGGGAAACACTGTGTTTGCTACGAGATCTGGCCAAGTACACGGTACCACCACCATAGATAAATTTGTTCTCGAAATACGTCTTCTCCTAAGCACCGTTGCTGACGTGACCAGATAGGAGTGAAGACCTGTTTGCAGAGTGTGTCAAAGCTGCCGCAAGCGACTGCTGGACTCAAGTCAGCGTGAGCCATCACTCTCTCTCTGCTGCCATCAGCATGTGCGCATCTTTGACTGTTATTCTGATGTCACATGTCTATCTAAATAAACACCAAAGTCATCATCTGGACCGTGAGCACGTGTGTTTACCATTGCTGGCACAATGCCGCATAGATGTTGTGCAGGTCCAGCACCAAGAGATATGTTGCAATGCTTCCCTGAATAACGCAGTGTGCATTGTTCCTAGCGATCCGAACAGGACAACCCGTTTGTCACTGAATTTACCCGTCAAACTGGTGCTGCTGCCGGTGTGGGAGCTCCGTTTGCCATTGTTTTCTGCAGACGAGTCTTTCAGGGATAAAAATATTTTGCACAGGTCACTAAATTGCACTGACAGTTCAACCCACGAAAGTTGTCAACAGATGATCAAATACGTGCAAACTCACAAGAATATCAGAAGCCCAGAACAAATTTAAAAGTTTAACTACAATTAAATATTACAATTTCTGCTACAGTCTGACACTAATTGATGTACAGATAATGTCTCCCCTTCACAGCTGTGGTTCTGGAACGAATCTCAGTACTGTAATGCACATAATTTATCATGTAAAAAATCTATCTCATACCCTTGCAGTTAGTGATGTGCTGAATCTAAATGTCCCCCACCATACGACAGACACTCATCTCCTCTGGTCATGCCACAACATAAGCCACAGTAACTTTACACTCCAATATATACACATTAAAAAAAAACACAGTTATCTTTTATATCTGTACAGCACCCGAAAAAATTATGGTATGCCTACACTCACACCGGCTATATGTCTTGGTTCACTTCAATCCTATCTGACAAAGTCTTACAGATAGCGCTTCTGGAAGGTGCTGCATCCTGCCAAGATTCTCTCAAACAAGTGTTACGAAGGACAGGTGTCCGACCTAGTGTGTGATAATGAATACTGCACCAACAGATGTAATACTTGTAAAGACATCACCTACGTGGGTTGGTGTACTGTAATGATCGCTATCAATAGAACACCAAGGAAAATACAGAAACGTTCTCACGGCTATGTAGTCCTATATACTAGCACTAAGGATGTCTTGTGAATGGGGATTATGATTGGGTCTTATCGAATTTACCCGCCAAATTACTGGTACCGCCAGTGCGGAAGCACCGACTGCCTTTTTTTTTTTCTTTCTGCAGACGAGACTTTCAGTGGTAAAAAACTATTTTACACTGATCGCCATATTGCACTGACAACTAGACCTTGCAAAGTGCCCTACATATCGTCAAATACGGAAAGACTCTTACTCAATTACACTGATCTCCCACTGAGGACAGTAGCTTGAATATTAGACCGTGAAACCGATCTCCAGCCCAACAATATATCACCGCATACTGTGTGGATGTAGTAAACATTCAATTCGTATCCCGTTCCATACAAAATCAGCCCTCTTACATCTTTCATGCGTATACCACAAAGACAGACAGTATTGTATATACCCCTCGCAGTACTAGATATTTCCCTGTGAGGTCAGTGGTCATCCACTCCTGATGGGTGACCAGAGAGCCCTCAGTGGACTGAAGCCACTCTCAGAACTGTTCTACAAATTCAGGCTCGTTCGCCTCTGCACAAACGCGTTACTGTTTCTGGTCCAGACCTGCTTGCTTGCTTGCTTTTCTGCAGCCATTTCCTGACTCTGGGATTACAAGGACACATGTATGTGCGCATAGTTTGCTATAATATTATACCATTTTCGCAGTACTTCTCGATACCAAGCACACAGCAGTATCCTACTACTCGCTCATGCAACATAATTCCGAAGATATGGACTATAAATTATTTCTCTACAGAACCCAATCTTTAGCTAGGTGGAGTGTGCTCTAGAGCACTGAGTAACTAGAAACGTATTTCGTCTGTGAAGACCTTTTACGTGAGAACTCGAAACAAATAGAGGAAAATGATATTTCCGCTCACAAATACCGATGTCGGTGGTGTAAGAGATTCCAGATCATCCCCATAATTTTAAAGTCAACTAAGGTGTTTCTCATGTCTAGAGAACTGGAAAACGTGTCTTCCACCTGCTAGATGCACACACCACAGTCGATCTGCTCTCAACTAAATAAAGAAATCAAATGTGAAGAAGCAGTCAACTGAACAATTTATTTGGGAGGTAATAATGGCCCAGCACGAACACGTGTCCATATTGAATCTTGTCATATTTCCACTTAATCACGAAAGCTATCCAACACATACTATGTATTAGTTCGCTATTCAACTGTCTAGAGGACGATGTGGTTAAGTCAGCTACATTCCTACACACCAACAGGCCCCTCCATTCGGGCGGCTTCTACCGTTAACAGGGAGTGTGAATCATTCCTGTCACTGGCGCTGCATGCCAAGCACGCACAGGCAGAATCGTCCTAGGAAACCGGTCAGATATATGTTTTATCATTGTACTTACAACTAAATGTTACGATTGCGGCCTCAGTTGAACGACATTCGACAATGAGTGAAGTATTGTAAATACACCCTGCTGATGGCTGTGGTTCTGGAAATAGAAATATCTGTACCATTCTTATGACTGGACATACTCTTCCCTTTGCTGTCACAGTACTCCACACCAGATCCATACCTTCCTTAGGACTGCACATAGTCATTACCTTTGCACATGTTGGAACACAAACATATACTTTATAAGCCTGATGCTCATGGCGAACCTATCATGCACCACGTACTACTAAGTATAATACTTTGCCAATAAATTATTGCAGACGATTTAAAATAATACTGACCAAAAATCAACAATGGGTGGACATGTCTTGTACGTTTTCTATCGAATGGTGCTACAGTGACTTAGAAAGAGAGGCATAATCGTCTTACAAACCGTTATACGATAAAAAAAACACAACCATATTACCATCACAAGCGGTCTTGGTTCTGCTGGTGCTCACAAGTATCCATGTTAAAGCTATACCGGCATTATAAATCCATGTATGGCATTACCTACGAATGACGTGGTTTTTCCAGACAAATACCGTGACACTGAATATAGACAAAGATCGCCGGTATGCATATTATCACACCAGCAGTGCGATTACGCGTCGCCGACGGTGCACCCTCGTAATAAAATTACGAATTTTGAAAGTGATTCGGCTAAGGAGCACGCTATTAAACCAGTATCTGCAATCCCCTCACGCCACCGTCGCTAGATATTTTTCCAGTATGTGTAATGCATTCTGCCTCAAAGCAATGTCAGAGGGATCGGTGATATATCCTCTGGGCTATAGGCAATGGTTGATTGAGAAGGATCACAAACAGTAGATAGTGTGATGATTGAAGTTGTGAGAAATGTACACTAGCTTTTCAGATCTCTAGTGCTACGCTATCCACTAGAAATGCCGTCTGGGATTTGGAATCAAGTACCCCCATTCACGCATATATCTGCGTTGGATCCTATGGAAAAGCCTTTTAATGACTACAGCCACTAGTGAATCATATTTCTGGCACTCTCGTATCTCGAAACGAGTCGCCTTTCTCGAGGCTATCTGCTACAGTAAAATTCCCGCTTTGCTTTAGATAGCCGCTATGCATCCTGCAACTGCCACCTCAGCCTCTGCGCTACCATCCCTGCAGCTTTGCACTCGTGATCGTTCCAATGTAAATCGGAACTGAGCAGGGGTCGCAGGAAACTATGTCGACCACCTCCTGCAATCCATGAAGAAACTGGTGAAGCTGACTTACTGCAACAGAACTGTGTTTTGACCATTCGACCTAAAGGAAGCATTCTCCTGCAACACGGGGTAGTAGTATAAAAGACAGTACGGGAACCTGGGGGAAAGACGTGGATTTTGCTACTGCATTGTGGTGCTTCTCTAAACTACAAGCAGGTACTATAGATCCACGTCTCTCAGGGCCCATCCACGTCTATCAGCCCAACAATCTATCATCGTTATTCTATTCCATTCTCCAGAGAAAAATTACGAACTATAAAAGCTACACTAGCTTCATCCGATAGAGAAGATTTTTATCGCGTCTCTCCCATGTATCGAAAACAAATACTACATGCGTGCCGGCATCGAGCACATGTTACGATCCTATTAAATATACAGGGGTTGATCCACTGCACAGACCAGTTTAAAGTTCCATCACCTGTACTGTAAGAGGATGGCTCTATCCCACAGACCATACTGTAAGTCGCAAGAGATGTTCCCTGTGACCCTGTGTCGTTGTGTGAAACATTGGTTTTTTTCTGCTGCAACATGCTTTGTACACTGCCATACATTTTGTTTTTCCACCACCACTTCGACATCTGTGTCAGGTTCTAAACTGACATTAACATGTTCTGATCCATTGCCTCCCGCAGAAAACTAGACGTCGCACAGTGTAAAGCACTTTGTTACTCTGGTTACCATAACATACCACACTCACTGGATGAATTTAAATAAAATACAGTTACAACATAAGGAAACTGGAAGACTTTGGTGGCGTTGCAGAGAGTTTCCAAACTGCTGTACGAAACTGATTGACGACCTCTACATTTAAACTCGTCTGACACAGTGAAAGAATAGATGGTGCCTCTGCGTTCCATTTCGACTGATTCCTCACATTGCAGTCATGTATGCGATCGCTGTTTCTGTGCTATCCATCCCCAGAAAGTGTGGTCCCTCCACCGAAACTCTTCCTCCAACTCAAACAAGCGATGTCAGTCAATCATCACGTGGTAACCAACAGCTTAGTAGTGGACAGATGGGTGCAAAAGACACCATCAATGTACCCTAGCAATAAGCATTATAGTTGACAGTGTGAACAATTTTAGCAATTTTACAGTAATTTCAACATCGACCAATGATGTGACAGCATGTTTTCCCCAATTTCAGTATCATAGCTAAACCAACCCTTCTCCACTTTGTATCATTGCGAATGTACATAGATGACTGTGCAGTACGTTCATTCATTATTAATTCTCGAACACATAATTCATCAAAGTATATCAGACAGTGCTCTACGTATTTCTAATATCTTGAGCATAGTGCTTATTTTTGATCCATCTCTATGCTGATGGGAGTCACAGAGCATTCTCGGAGACTTAGGGTAAAATTAGAGACTGAAAGACCCCTCTCACACAGTCATTGACCAACCCGCCCTGCAGTACCGTTTCCAATTTAATCTGCAACTGACCAGAAGTAGACCGCTACGTTCCACATCTTATGAATGAATGGAGCTTGCCGAGTCCTCGCCCTTGCAAGTGCACAAGATATCTCGAGATACGCTCATGTCGAGGAGGTTAGCACTCCCTACCGATTTGTAGTAACAGATTTGAAAGTGTTGCGATCTAATAGCAGACGGTTAAGAAGAACAAGAAACGAGTGCTTTTTTGCATGGTGGAGCTCAAGACGGATGGAGTTCGAAGCATTTTATATAAATCAAGTCCGCTATCAACTCCAGATTCTGGGATCAGTACCTGGAAGGTATTGGTAAGAGAGAACATAAACACACGCACTCCTAAGCCTACAACGTTCCGCACTTAAAACAGTCTATAATGTTAGATCGCTTGAGTGTCTGACCTATTAGTCGTGTGGAATCCAGCGCGGTTAATATTCCAATGTAAGAAATGTACATCCAGAGCATGACATACACCCTTCTTGCAGGTTTCTCTACGATAAACAATGGTATCGAACCGTAAAAACGAGAAAACTACGTCTATAAAACAGTGGCTCTGTGTGATAAGTGCACAACATAGCTTTCCAGAGGTGTATTGCGTCCACTGTGCACATCCGATTACGGTTCAGAAATTATACTATGCCCATATCAGTCCTATATAAAATGATCCTTAGGAATGGAGAATATATCTCACAAGGAAACAGATAAGCGCATAGCAGCGACGTCAGACATGTGAAGTTACAAGTCATGCCGTCACTAGCTTTGTAAACAGCACATCTGTCAAGCAGATATATACACAGGGGATTGCAGTATCTTACAAACACATATCGCGAACTTAGTTATGCAACTGAAGTATCGATTTTACACTTAGCATGCGACAAGGGAATGGAGTACATCGCATAAATCTTCATTCGTTTAGAGGAATGTGTCACGTTTTATCACACGTGAGATGGAAGCCCTCTGATGAAGAGAGGTTCACTGTTAACGACCGCAAGTAGACACTGCTCTAAGACCCACACAGAACAAGCGAACGCAGGCTATGTCACACATCTGATGCATCCTGACGGAAAATCAAGAAGAAAATGGTCAAATGGCCTGCAACAACTCCCCCCACCCCTCTTTAGAATGCATCATCAGTCTACTTTAAATGGCACCTCGTTATATCTCCTTCTCAACCGACCAATCGATCCACCCTTTGTCGTCCTTTAACGCAGATGCAAGTGAGTTTAGAGGCAGATGGCTCTGTGTGTTCCTGAAAAGCGTCAAATACAGTACTCAACTCGCGTGTATCACTGTTACCTCAATAGACATGCAGTAGAATACAGTCTCGACGAAGAAAGGTGACTGTTCCCGTAGTTCCCTTCGCATCCATGTCGATGTTTTCTCGGATACCTCTTGCTATGTTTCAAAGAGGTTCACTTGCATGTTGTTTGTGTTAGATCTCCAAATTTGGCTGCTACCTTTAGAGGGCACGTGTCTAAGATTACTCCTACCATTTTGTGATTGTCCACAACTCGTGTCCACAGTATATCTAGGTAATTAAATCGCCTGATATTTAGGACTTTGCATTTTCGGTCACTGAACTGTGCCCTCGACGCAACCCTTAATTGTCAGTATGTCGTTTGATGGGCACTATTTTATCTTCATTTATTATCAAGACATTGGCGTCATCAGCATAGGGTATACTTTGACGACTAGTTTTTCATCAGACACTGAAAAACCTGATAATGTTTCGTTAGAAATAGTAGCAAAAATTCCAGCGACAGCACGAAAAGAAGCATATAAAGTTGATTGCAATGTGTAACACACCGTTGATTGTTAAGCGATTTGGTTAACTGTCCATTATATTGTACCATAGCGCATATGTCAGTGGTCATATTCCGAATCATTATTATTACACCCTCTTTCAGGTACACTTTCTCTATCATTCTCATTATGTACTGATGACGAACAAGATCAAAGACTTTTGGAAAATGGTGAAAAAACCGCCTTATTTGATCTAATGTCGGAAACAACTGACGATATAATTCTTCCATTGATAAAAACCTGACGTTTTCTCAATATCTTTTCAGAAACTTGGTCATCCTGCTGTTAATCGCTCTGGCGAAAATTTTGTAATCAACGTTCAGCAGTATAACAGACCGCAGATATTCGAAGTATTTCAGTCCGCTCTTCTTTGGTACGGGAAAAATAATGCCCCATTTCATCGCGTTAGACCCAATTCTGCCACGAATTAAGTCATTTTAAATTGCAGTAAACGTAGTGCCAATGATATCCCAGAATTTTTGATAAAACTGTTAGTGGAATCCCATCCGGTTCTGAAGTTTTGTCAGCTGATGATTTAACAAGGAATTAAGCTAAAATCAACTACAACTTCTGTGATGTTGCCTTCAGTGATTTTTCTGCTTAACAGTTGTATAGCTTCACCTATCAAAGCCTCATCGATGTGAACGAAAGAGTTGAGGTTATGGTAATGCCGTCGTATTTCAATCACCATCTCGTTTTGGTCAGCGGTTATGTTCCCTACCTCCGTCACTAGCTCGCCTGGAATGTGCTTCTGCAGTCTGATGTTTGATGAAGTTAACACGGATGTTGTCTCGCCTTCTACTGTGGATCTTGAATTCGATTTCACCTTGGGCCACCTAACTGTTTGATTTTGATGGTAATGATTTTCCTTTCATTCTCCTTACCTGCTACGTCTGCTCGTGAGTAAGGTTGAGTCTTTCTTGCAGTTCTCTAAGGATGGTGAAGTAAAATTCCATGGTTTACTTTGCTTAATTGGTTTTACGTCTTCCATGTATTATTGGACAGGTTCTTAAGCGTCTTTAAGCAATTCTGGTCCACCACTCATCTTTCGATGTGAAATTGTCGAGTCAATGAAGGCAGTTACTCCATGTTGTCAGAAAGCATTTCATTTGTCATAGTGATCCAGACGGCCGACGTTTAAGATCCAAGATCCATTGACCACTGTAGCTTTTTGAAGGCTGTTTGTCTACTTTTAACATTATAGATAACGCACAGTGATATGAAAACGGAGCGTGGTTGGCTCAGTGAGCACCTGTATATGAATGTGGTCTGTTGTATACAATCTCCAGAACTAGACTACTCGTACGGAGAATAAGTAAGTCCCACATTGTTCCTTCTCGGCGTATACAGCCCATCACAAATTGTGGTAATATTTTCGGTCCGTTAATGCCGATGTTGGATTATTGTGGCAACCTATTGTCAAACCAGAGAGAGGAAGTATACACAAGACTGGAAATTAATACCAATTAAACATTATACAGGGAAATATATGTAATGATTTGAATATCACCTCTAGATACACTCAGAAAGAAATTCTAGCGTCGATGTGGAAATATCTAACGGTTAGAGTGCGTGGTCGTCACTCTTTTTATCATAGTTCAGTGCCACCATCTGGCCAATACTGTAGTGAAAGCTAATAACAACTCTATCAAAAAGTCACAAAATTTTAAAGAATGTTCATCCAAGCTATTTTAAGGGCATTCTTTTTACTGGAGTGAGAGAAACCTGTTATTTTGAAGAGTATGATTTTAGATCCATCAGACGTCTACCAGTATTTTATGTTTTACGACTTTAGTATGTGTAATGTAGGAGAGAGTGATTATTCAATAAGGGTAGCACGAATGAAACTAATTATGCACTCAAATGTAAGCGTCAAGCTCGACAAAGTTCCTTCCATTTCTTTATTCAGGACACTAAAATTAAATATCACTATCAGTTCGAAAACAATCAGGTCCAAATTAATATGCCGAAGGGTACATTTTATTTGTATACATTAAACTATTCACAGAAGTTACAGACATAACGGTAAAACAGATGCATCATAAGAACTCATTAACATGAGTGAATAAGATAAGAGAGTAATCATTTTACGAGGAGTTCCTAAAATATGGACTCGAAGTAAGATTATAGATATGCTGGGAACAATAAGTTCAACAATTAAGCTTAATGGGTCTGACTTAGACGTTTAAATTCTGACAAACAATATCTATGAAAACCTCGTTGGAGGCATATAAGGATACGGAACAGGTAAGGAGCTACGAAATTGCACAGGGCGAGCGTAGAGTATGTTTCTCCGGTTGGTATTATGGTTAGTTTCTCCATAATTTCAACGAAAATCAGTCAGTAACTTCGGTGGTCTAAGGGCACGAAACTACAGATGCCAGATGACGGAATGCACTACTTTCCTCCACTGTAGTTAGAATTTAAATTCAGAAAATGACTGTATTTGTTCGGGTCTGATTTTTTTTGTAATTTACCCACATGATACTATAATTACTAAAAATGATTTTGAATGTAGGGGAAAGGCGCCTATTATGGTTGAGTTAACTTGATTCTGAATAAAGTACTGTATTGGAAAGTATCAGAAATAAATTATAACTGTGCCTAAGGCGTAAGCCATTAGAAAGCTGTGCGTTTTCGAGAGTCCTTTATTTTAAATGTGATGTTTTTCTGGTTTTCTAAGTGTGTGTGCATGTACGGCCTTAACATCTGATGTTAAGTAGCTGTTACAACAATATTTATGTGACTATTTCTCTCACAAATCAATAATGAATTGTCCTTGAAACGAAGCAGCATAACTGTGACCCCGGGCTTCTAGCACAAGATGGCTTATTCCCAATATGCGATACCGCGTGTGTCCTAATACATGGCAGTATCGCATATTAGAACCCGCTGTTTAATATTAGGGTAACTTAGGCTTGCTACCCTAGTAGTCCGGTTCAAATTCATATTTTTACTGAGTAGTTTCACAATTTCATGAAGTTGTGAAGCCATCTGGTAATAATCTTGGCGCTCTAATAGTTGATGAGCATCATATCATGTTCGTGTAATAGACAAAGCAAAAGAAAACCGTTTCCACATCATCTGTTTATCATCCCATTCCACGCAAAAAAATGCTGCCTCTTGCGTGGAGTCCATTGAATAGAAGCCCCATGGGCAAGTAACCCTGGTCAAGTAATATCTTCATGTTTTATTACGACTTTATATGGAGCGGCCTACTTGAGACCAGTAACAATGGAAAACTACGTAAATGACCTCTGAGACACGGGACACTTCACATGTTACAGCCATATACTTAAAGAAAATGAATTTATATTACACCAAGAGATTGACATACAAGGTGAAAACAACGGAGTAAATGTGAGTCCAGAAGTATTCCGGTCAGCCCACAGAATCAGCAAGCCATACCTAGAGCCACGAACACTAGTAAAATCTGTGCATTAAAAATCTGTTAAGTAGCTGACGTCGTCTCCATACAAGAACTGTTTGAAACAGTTCAAAGAGAAGGAAGTCGCAGCGGAATCAAATGAGACAAAAGCGAAAGTTTTGTTCTCTTCTTCTTTTTATTTCCCTATTGTCTCACTTCCACGCTGGGTTAGCATTGTTAGTAACAAACATGGCATTCTTACTTGAAGGGCTAATCGCATGCCCATCCTGTCACCACCACGTTACACCGTACCCACTCACGTGTGGGAATACGTACACCCCAACTCTCTAAAATGTAGTGTTACTGATGTGAATATGTGCGAGCATTTTCGAAACGTTTGCGAATCGCGTAACTGAGATGTGATCTGGGCGCCATCCAAATAGGAAAAGACATAGGAATCATAATCTACAAGTCATACGCAATTTGCTACAGATTTAATTGAGGACCATGCTTCAGATATGCAATCTGTAGAAAAAACCATAGATTACATTTTCTGAAGTGGTCGTTCCTCTCAGCAATAAGGTAGAGAAATGGGCACAGTTCATGGAATGCTGTCCTTGCCCTTCCAGAGAATGTTGACTTGAGAACGAAGTTTTGTATCTCCTGACTGCACTTCTTTTGTACCATAAACATGGAAAACTTTAGAGTGCCGGCAAAGAAAATAATATTATTATTCCAGGGTTTATCTATTCTTATATTTGTAAATAGTAGTTATTTTCTCTGACAGTCTCCTTTTAGGATACCACTTCTACTTCCTTTGAAATTGAATTTTTGTGGTTTTTTTTTTTTTCAACTTTTCGCTCATTAAGTTTTCAGTAGCATGATTTGAATAAATAAAATTTATAATACGATAATTTCACGCAGATTTTCTTTAATTAACATTTAGTTATATCAAATGTTGTTAAATGAAGTGGAATAATGTGAGACGAGGAATGTTTCACATCAGGGATGAGGCTAGCATTAGATCCATCTATCACCATTGGCATTAGTCGCCAGCCTCAACTGACGAGATGACGAGGCACGCAGGCAGGTAGCATCTGGAATGATGCCCTAGTACACTTAATAGAAGAAATGATAAGATAAAAAATTAAAAAAAGGGAAAAAGAAAGAAACCAATCGTTCCTCTCACACAACCAGAAAAAAATAAAAGTTATATCACACAACAAAACACACACACACACACACACACACACACACACACACACACACACACACACACGCAGACATAAATGCATACACGAATAGATCACAGATACTTCAATAATTACACTCGAAAGCTTGGCAATAACATTCGATCTTTGGCAAAAACATCTGACAGTCGGCAACAGAAACCAAAACATTGCATCGAAACAAGTGTTCAGTTCACAGTGCTATGAAATGTGGGAAAAAACCGGAAATTGGCATTTATAAGAAGAAGAACAACACCAAAACTGCAACAGGAGAGTAATATGTAGGAAATCGTCCACGCAACTTGTAAGTACATTTCAAAACATTACTACTTAATAGGAAATACCAACCACCAGAACTGTTTATAACCTAGAGGTACAGTGACCAAAATGTAAATTAAATAGCAAACGTATGTACATGTTCCAGGGCACTGATGACGCCTTGCAGAAAATAAAGGCGAAACGCGTATGGCACTAAAATTGTGTTTTATTCAGTTGCTGTCAGACGGTCCATAAGTAAAAATTATCAATATACCGTAATATTCAACTACGTAACATTTACACTGTGAAAGCCTTTTACAAACAAAGTAAAATCTTGCGATGTAACAATTACAGTGTGTAGGAATTGTGTTCAGCTTTTAAACATAGTGCAGTCCTGCTATGTAACAGTTACACTGTGGAAGTACAGAGCTCATTTCGGAGGCACATTACACTGATCAGCCCTTCGCCCATGTTTTACAATTACAGCAGTCCCCCGGACATGTGTGTAGTAGTATGTCAGAGTCGTACTTAATTATTGCTAAAACAAGGACGATTTGTTTAAAGCACTTTACAATTGGTAAACTCTGACGCATAGTACGTTGCTGTCCATGTGAGGCAACACATGCTGCAGAGGTCGGCAGTCTTCCACAGTGCTCCTGTCCCTACTAGCGTTGCCACACGTTTGCGGTGCGACCTAGGGTGTCACCGCCACTCGTCTCTGAGCCTACGTATTTCCTAAGCGCCCACTGGAATTCGTGTATCCATACGTGAGCGGACCAGCTCACAAGCCCTGAACAACACAAATAATATTACCACCGTTTCTAGCACGAAAATTGCTTCTGGATATATTCTGATTCGTCTTAAGTATGGGGTTCTTTTCACAGTTGATGTGGAATATACAAGGTGGAGCACGGAAACGCACCCCAGAGTACACACTAATTTCCAGTTACGCACGAATTGCTGCCCGCCACGATCTCACAGAGGATAAATTTCCCTGAGATATTTGCTTCACACGTCTTAACCAAGTCACAACGGTTTCCATGCTGACAATAAGAAATGTATTCGCAACAGCTTCGACACAACAGATGACAAACGACAGCCTATTACTCGGACTGGGTTTCTCGTGCGCAACCGTGCATTAAAAATTAGGCAGAGAGCCTCTCGTCAGTAATGCATTGTGCAGTAAATTCTGTCAGATGAGTTACTAATAATGATGCATTTATTAGTGTGTTTCGTATTCCGATCAACATTTGTACATACATAGAAACTGAACAAAACAGCCTGACATTCCTTGACAATAGTATTCAGATCATGTGGAAGGTCATACCAAAGACAGCTTTTTATTCGAAGAACAGTTAGAAGATCCCATGAGTATAATAAAGGAAATTGCCAACATTATGCTTGTGCGTTTTGTACTAGCTTATTGCTCTGTGGTATGGAAACCTTGCAGGATAGGACTGATTGTTCCTTAGAGAAGGGCATGACTAATACACCCCCTTCTCCTTACCTAATCCTCTCTTGTGCTGACTCTAGTGTGTAGATAATATGCTTTTCTCCATAAGGCTTTGTCTGTATGAAGACTGAACCGAATTTCAAATGCGAAACACCCACATACCACTATAACACTACAACAGCGTATTTACGTAGCTTATTCAATCAAATACAAAGTTTGGCTTAGTACATACGATGTCCCAACAGAACAATTAGTCCTGTCATGGAAAAGCCACGTATAACACTTCCTTTTCTGCTACTGCTATACCATAACCTTAAAGTAGGAGTCAGTTTGCAAAACAGAATTATTTTGTTATAGCAATTATGGTATAAAGCAACAGAGCAGTGTTACCCTCTAAGAGGAATTTTATTGTGTTGACCGTGTTGTACCTAACGGAGGTGGCTTATCGGAAGTGAAAGTCAGAATTACGTAAATATTCGAAAAGTAACAAACATTATTTTGCCTGTCTGCACTGTTTAATTGATAAAGAAAACGGTCGCCAGCCTGACTATGCAAGAGAATGATTAACATTCTCGTTCAAGAAGATAGTTATTAGTAACTCTAATGGGTAAACACAACCTATACTTGGCCACACGCGAGTGCAATGAACTCTGACACACTCATATGTTTACGGTAAGAGTGAAACTAACAGTTGGAGCAGCACAAATTATTTGCAAAATTTTAACAGGTACAGAAAAACACTATCACTTTCAGGGCTTACACAAACTGAGTGGTCTTTATACTGTTAATATGCACACAAGAGAGACAAACACTTAGTAATCATGAACATATAATTTCCTACGATGCAGTTTTCCACTTTTACTACCGTGAGACATAAAATTAACATTTAAGTAAGATACTGACTCACTTTCTGCGATTAACAACAGGCAGTAATGTGATCATTTACTAAGCAAAACTTTATAAGCCTCAGTCTTGAGAAATTTTAATTTGAAGTTGGCAACAACACATAAATAATCAGTTTTACTAGGAATATTGTTTCAGCAAGCATCATTAACTTTAACTCACTGTCTTGCCACATTAACTTTGACTTTCTCTTCACTATGTTCAAGAGGCATTAATTAGAAAACTGGGTTTTAATGTACTTTCAGTAAGGACACTCGGTAATCACTTTAGTTCAAACGGAGAGGACCCTGAGAGGTGTTATGATGAGGAGAAAAATCAAGGTAGGTACATAAATTCAGATATAAATTGCCTTATATGTCAGCACATTAGCGCATCCATTAAGCTGATCCTTCACTGTACATCATTATAGTATTACGTTGCAATGATTGCGCAATGTGGTGGCAACTGCATGTTGGTAGGAGGAATTGCAGGCAGCATTGCTGGACTCGGTCATTTCTTGGTGGCGACGATGGATACAAATTCCAGAATATTTCCAGCTATTTATCCATCCATCCATCCGAGGCATTGGATAGTAGCAGAAAAAGCCTCTTTCGGAAGCAGAACAATATGCATCTTTTACATGGCAGTGCACAGACTCGTAGCTCGTCTCCGACTGGTGGCTCGTCCCCGATGACTATCAGTTCCACCTTTTCTACGTAGGCCAACCACAATTTGCGCGCACTACACAGTTCCGTTCCCGAGGGGAACCACTACACCTTTTACATACAAACTAACTAAGAACCCTAAGTGAGGATCAGCAATTTACATAACAGCAACCAAATGCATTAAATAAAACAAAACATTTACACGTATTGACATCTCTACAAAAAAATTATTCACACAAAATTGCAATTATATACAGTAAGTTTTGTTCCCTCCAAATGGTACAAATCATTTAAATGACAGATACACTACTTTGCATTGAAACAAACCATGACATCGAAGTTTGTACAAAGAAAGGAGTATACAATTTTGTGTTATCGATTCAAACAAACACATTTACAGAAGCTCAATGATGTAACATTAAATGAAACAAAGGCAAAATAAATCAGTAGAGCATTAGAGCTATGGTGTTACACCACCTTAAAGTACATAGTAGAAAGTACTTCCAGTATCTTTACCGTGAAACCCCCATACCTTTTGTATTCGCGAATGGCGCATGGAATGAATGATTGTTGACAAAATCTCTGCATTAGCTCTAATTTCTTGAATATTCTCATTGTGGTCATTTTTCGAGATGTATGTGGGAGGAAGTAAGAGCTTGCCCAAATCTTCCCGAAACATACTCTCTCGGATACGAGACAATAAATTCTCTGTGAAGAAGAACAGCTCTCTTATAGCCTCTACCACTGGGATTTGTTTAACATATCCGCAATCATTGCACGATGATAATATAATCCCATGAATACCGATCTTTGTTGATTTTCGACTACCTATTTTATTAATGTGACCTGGTATGGATCAGAGATTCAGGAGCGCTACTTAAATTCTGTCGTACAAGTGTTCTGTAAGCTCCTTTTTTCGTAGATAAATTACATTTTCTTAACATTCTTCCAATTAATATGAGCTTAGCATCTGCGTTTCTTACAGTTTGTTTTATTGAGTTGTTACACTTCCTGTCGCTCCAGGTGGTTACTTGCACGGTTTTTACGATTGTCATTGTTTCTAGTGATTCGTCATCATTAGCGTAATCGTACAGTATGGGATTTATGGCCTTTTTATGCACACTACGTTAGTTTACTTGCATTCAATATTGACTGTCAGTCCCAGAGCCAGTCATAAATCAAGTACAGGTCTTATTTCAATTAGCAACAGTTTTCTGTCGCTGCTGTCTTCTTATAGCCAACCACATCACCCTTACGAGCCTCATGGCACTTCCGATGTTATCCACAGGATCATTAATATTGATGGAAGCGCTTTGTGGGTCTGACACAACCAACCAATTACGAAATTCAGTTGTATCAGTAGTTCCAATATGTGTTCTATCTTTATTTTGTTACTGCTTAGAACAAATTAATTACGACAATAGAAACACGTGTGTTTTGTAATCAAAACAATATCTATTTTGCTGATTATTAACAAAGAACATTTAGTTTTGAAGCAAGATGGAATTTTTTGTTCATGATCAGAGATTTTTATCATTCTGGCTGATTATGTTAAGCAACCCTAATGTGTTTTGTATACATACTGTTACTATCCATCCCAAAACACCAACTTCAGGGAGGAATTTAGAGTTATTCAAATGATGTTACCCCTTAGTTACATCATAGCTTGACAGCTACGTTGCAAGACATACTTACTACAAAGCTGTATGTATTTGCGATGTTATTCATGATTGTGATTCTCCGTGTTACATACTACTGTCACGTGCCACCCTCCAAAACCCATCAGTATTTACCATTTTGTAGCTTTTTAGTGATATGTGATTCACGTGTGTAGCGTGACTGCTATACGTGTTTATTACGATAAACAACATGCATGTGCCTTTGTATGCACAGTGTTACCCTAGCCATAAATGACCTACTTAGAGAGGAAATTTAGAGGCGTATATTTATTAAAATATAAGTCACATTGCCACTATAATGTGAGATGTCAATCCACAGTGAACAGCAAGTCTCTCCGAGGCAACCATAGATAGAAAATTACCGTAGCATGGGGGATCAATATGATTTATGGATGGGTTTGATGTCAATTTTACCACAATTAAGACGCGTTTTTCGGCAAAATAATACAGATAATTTAGATTCAGGAACGAAATTGTTTACTCTGGTATTAAGAGAAAACGCTCTTTTTTTGTTTTGAAACAGAAATCTGTAATTACACTTGAATATTCTGGTAAGCAAGCTGTGTAAGTTTTGTATCCATGCCTTTACTCACTACATAAAACCATCCACTTAACCCTGGCGTTCTGTCCGCTTTCGCTGTACAAAAGTCTTGTCTGGGACAGTGTGACCCAACATTATGAAACTCCAACCGATTTCTACAACACACGAATTTTTTGTACAGTTATTGATTTTGTTCTGTTATAACTTCTTGTTGCTGATAACAATAAACATAATACTAATGATAGTAATAATAATAAAGGCAATAATGCATATAGTACTCTTAAGTTAGTTTAAAAATGGCTTATAACAATAATAATAATAATAATTACACTGAAGTGCCACGGAAACTGCTGTAGGTATGCGTATTCAAATACAGAAGCGATATGTGAACAGGCATATTATGGCGCTGCAGTCGGCAACGCCTATATAAGAGAACAAGTGTCTGGCGCAGTTGTTAGATCGGCTTCTGCTGCTACAATGGCAGGTTATCAAGATTTAACTAAGTTTGAACGTGATGTTGTAGTCGGTGCATGAGCGATGGGACACAGCATCTCCGAGGTAGCGATGAAGTGGGGATTTTCCCATACATCCATTTCACGAGTGTACCATGAATATCAGGAATCCGGTAAAACATCATATCTCCGACATCGCAGCGGCAGGTATAAGATCCTGCAAGAATGGGACAAAAGACGACTGAAGAGAATTGTTCAACTTGACAGAAGTGCAACACTTGCTCAAATTGCTGCAAATTTCAGTGCTGGGACATCAAGAAGTGTCAGCGTGCGAACCATTCAACGAAACATCTCCGATATCGGCTTGCGGAGCCGATGGCCCACTCGTGTACCCATGATGACTGCACGACACAAAGCTGGGCCCGTCAACACCGACATTGAACTGTTGATGACCGGAAACTGTTCAAGCTGGTGGAGGCTCTGTAATGGCGTGGGGCGTGTGCAGTTGGAGTGATACGGGACCCCTGATACGTGTACGACTCTATCGTGTGGCACGTATGTAAGCATCTTGTATGGTCACAATTCATGTGAAGCTGCCTGTTGTGTTCTGTGTCGGGTTCTTCGGCCGACGTTCGTATGATGAATTTACTCACGTTTCACCAGTGAACCCTCAGCAGTGGAGGGTGAAGCTTTGACAACGCCAGCCACTCGTGCTGGCGAAACTTCAGTAAAATCATCAGACGAATGTCATCCGAAGAACGCGATACAGAAGCCTATAGGCAGTTTGTCAACAAGTGCCCACGAAAGCCTTAACAATTTTGTATCGTCAAGTCCACTGTGCATTCCGACGGACTTGGACAATTTCAGCAGAGCAATGCAACACCCCAAACGTCCACAATTGCTACAGAGTGGGTCCAGGAGTACTCATTTGAGTTTAAACACTTCCACTGGCCACCACACTCCCCAGACATGAACTTTATTGATCATATCTGGGATGCTTTGCGACGTGCTGTTCATAAGAGATCTCCACCCCGTCGTATTCTTACGGATTTATGGACAGCCCGTGTTGCGGCACTCCTGCGCACTCACGGGGGCCCTCTGAGAAATTAGGCAGGTGTATCAGTTTCTTTGGCTCTTCAGTGTACAATTATAATAATACACAAAACCTTATTTATGAAAATTGCTTGTTTTAATTTTCACAAATGATAAATTGGAACAATGGAAATCAGTATGGCATTTTTCTTGGAAAAGATTACCTTATGTTTCTTTTCATACTCCGTCTTTTCCTTTAGTCATTGTAGTTTCGGTAGTTACATAAACACTGATAAAATCATAAGTATGAAACAACGGTTCTCAAGAAGGACCATAATTCTTTCATTGATTAACATTTATTTTCTAACTTTCATTCTTACTTATAGCAATTTGGACACAACTAGACAAAATTTGTTCAGGAAACATGTTTATTAAGTTTTCCACACATTATATTTGTGTTACTATCATTGTTTTCTGGACACAGCTTACAGTGTGGATGTTTAATAGGATTCCTTGTGGTCACTGATTGCGACAAACTTGCCACAACTCCATAGTTTTGGATGCACCTGATGATTTTCAGAGAAAGTTATGTTCTTGGGAAATGGTTCCTTGATACAATGCACTCTGCTAGCAGTCATTCCTACGTTTCTCCAACAATATTGTTCCCCTCAGTGTTTGACATCTCTATTACTTCATTTTTAAGCACTGTACAAAATACTACCAAAAAATAATGGAAGTTATTCTACAGATTGCATACCCAGTAATACATAAGTGGCTATGTTGCGCTGGAGGGTGTAGCTGCCATTCCACATTCCCTAGTTTAGTAAGAAAATATTGTACGTGATCTTGTGCAGGCTCTGGACTATGAACTGTCATAAGAACACTTGCTTTCACATGCATTACTTCCATGATCTTCAAACTTTAAAGTGTCCCTTCATCTGTTGAGGATTCTATTAATTCTACCAACTCAGTATCAGTCATCGATCTAACTGCCGAAGTGTCACAATTTGAACTTAGCAGTAACAATAAAGATTCAAATAATAGGGAAGTGCCAAACGATACCTTGGAAAAACAAAAGATGCACATTGTGGTGAATGAAGAGGTTTTTTGATTGTTCAGAGTAAGTCGGAATGATAAAAATCATTGCTAACGTAAGGTATAATTTTTGATTTTAGAGTAATAATATTTGTGTCAATGCATACGTTACTGTTAAGGTTTACTACCAAACTACGTAAAATACTTCAAAATATTGTTATTACATGTATTAGTAATTCGTTTTCTGACAAACTGGTCAAATTTCATAAACCTGTCTTGCTATTTAAATAATGAGAAGCGAAATGTATAACCATTTCGAATAATATAGACCCGAACCGAGCGACAGCACTAAGGAAAAGTTTAGGATAGTGTATTTTTTTAAAGTAAGCATTCAAAAAAATAAAGAAATTGGTAGAAAAAGCATTCCTCTTACATAAATTGTGCTTACACATGCACTAAGCAACGACTTTTTAACAGTGTGTAAACAGGATACAGCACCCAACACCTATCAACATTTAATAACTAATCAGTTTTTGGTGGTAGTTGAAAGGGTCTGCATGTCTCACTCGAAAATACTATACATCCTTAGCCATTAGCGACGAAGACGAGACCAACCGAAGAACATTTATTTGGTGGCTATTTTTGGAGCAGCTGGCCAATTTTCTGACTGAAATTCGTAAAATAATTTCCCCGAAAGTGGTGCACTCTTTAGCAAGGGAAATGCAAATGTGTTTATTCCCTTTACAGAACCGTGTTGTTCAAAACTGTGATGGTTAAAATCTGTTATCAAAACGACTGTCAAGAACAATTAGAGAATGTCAGCTATATGATGTGAACTTAACATTTTTCTTACCTGGGAACAATAGTTTACCTTAAACACATGGATTGTGGTGCATGTGTGGTGCACTAAAATGTTAGTTACTACATCATAGGTGAGTGTGCTGACCTCAGCTATCTTAAATATGGCTCTATGCTTAGTGAGTCTTACAAAATTTTACTCCATGACAACCTAAAAGAGGTGACACCAATTTTTACTTTCTCCGATTTTTATAACGTAGAATGCTGTTCAACTGCACCTATCAAAGATTAGTATACACTGAAGAGCCAAAGAAACTGGCACACCTGTCTAATATCGTGTAGGGCCACCGCGAGCACGTGGGAGCGCCGAAACACGACGAGCAAGGGCTCGACTAATGTCTGAAGTAGTGCTAGAGGGAACTGACACCATGAATCCTGCAGGGCTGCCCATAAATCCGTAAGAATACGAGGGGTGGAGACCTCTTCTGAACAGCGCGTTGTAAGGCGTCCCAGATAGGCTCAGTAATGTTCATGTCTGAGGAGTTTGGTGGCCAGTGGAGGTGTTTAAGCTCAGAAGAGTTTTCCTGAGACATTCTGTAACAATTTTGGATGTTTGGGGTGTCGCATTGCTCCGCTGGAATTGCCCAAGTCCGTCGGAATGCACAGTGGATATGAAGGGTGATCATACAGGATGCTTAAATGCCTGACACCCGTCAGAGTCGTATCTAGATGTATCAGGGGTCCCATATCACTCCAACTGGACGCGCCCTACACCGTTAAGGAGCCTCCACCGTCTTGAACAGTCACCTGCTGACATGCAGGTTCCACGAATTAATGAGGTTGTCTCCATACCCGTACACACCCATCGGCTCGATACAATTTGAAATGAGACTCGTCTGGCAACATGTTCCCATTCATCAACAGTTCCATGTCGGTGCTGAGGGTACAGGCGCAAAGATTCGTGTCGTACAGTCATGAAGGGTGCACGAGTGGGTCTGCGGCTCTGAAAGCTCATATTGGTGATGTTTCGTTGAATGGTTCGCACGCTGACTCTTGTTGATAGCCCAGCACTGAGATCTGCAGCAATTTGCGGAAGGGTTGCACTTCTGTCACGTTGAACGATTCACTTCAGCCGTCGTTGGTCCCGTTCTTGAAGGATCTTTTTCCGGTCACAGCGATGTCGAGGATTTGATGTTTTACCAGATTCCTGATATTCACGGTACACTCGTGCAATGGTCGTATGGGAAAATCCCCACTTCATCGCTACCTCGGAGATGCTGTGTCCCATCGCTCGTACACCGACTACAACGCCACGTTCAAACTCAGTTACATCTTGATAACCTGCCATTGTAGTAGCAGTAACCCATCTAACAACTGCGCTAGACACTTGTTGTCTTGTATAGGCGTTGCCGACCGCAGCGCCGTATTCTGCATGTTTACACATCTCCTTTGAGTATAAGTTTATATATGTTGTAAATATTCAAGACGTATGTAACACATGAAGTAACCTTCCAGCAACTGACTTATCCAATAGTAAACTCCTTGCTCAATTGACCTGCGTTCTGTGAGCACGTGGTGGGTACCCCGAGACACTACTCGAAAAGTCAGTTCCTCGACCATTGTTTCCATCTACCTCATACATCTTGGGTCTTTAGGGTGTTTATAAAACTCATAGAGGCTTTTTCAAGATATCTCATTCTGAATGAAAAATTCGATCTTTTCTAAAAATAAATTTTTCTGAATAATTGACTCTGAGCACTATGTCTGAATAATTATCCACGAAAGAAATAACCGTTTGAATACAAATCACACATGGCACTAGTGACGTAACTTAATTGTGCTGTGATTGTAAAAAACAAACATGGGTCACATAATGGCACTAGTGATAAAATGTCACTACATCTTTAATCGGTTGTGTCAGATGCACATCAATATAAATGATCCAGGGGATAATGTTCGAAGCCGCATATGGCTAGTCGCAGATGATGCTGTTGTCTCTAAGAAGAACGAGTTCTTAATATTTGCTCGTCAGTCTCGTCTCGTTATCAGTTAACATTAATGGAAAAAGCAGCCTAGATAAAATGTATGAGCGGCATTCATGCGGTTGTTTAGTCAGTGAGGCAGCATTGCGGAGACGCCAAAGAGCTCCAATATTAGACACTATAAGAGAGACGTTGTGCGTCACAGAGAAATGTACTGTCAAAAATCCGAGAGAGTACGTTTCAGGAAGAGCTGGGCAGCACGTTACTTCCTCCCACATACGACTCACAAAGTGACCACAATGAGAGCATCCGAGAAATAAGTGTCATTACGGAGGTTTTGCCTGCAGTCCTTCTTTCCACGCGCCATTCGCTGATAGATCGGCGCCAGTGATTAAAAGATGGAGGTATAGGAAGCGCTGCCCATCACACACAATAAAGTGACATGCGGGTATTACACATATTGTTTTCGGTATTGTCTTTGTATCAACAATAGCCTAGTCTGGGGAAATTTTTATGGAGCGTACAATGCCAACCATTGTAAACAGTAGAGGCAGCACAAGTGGGAAATAGGTAAATATGGGGAGGCCCTTCTCAAAGGAACGATTACTCCTGTCTGCTGAGGATTCCATACCATGTAGCAATACTCTAAAAGATTATTGACAGGTATAATGTACCCAGTCCCTCCAGTAGATTTTCTGCATCTTTTAAGTGTTCCGGAACCGCGCGACTGCTACGGTCGCAGATTCGAATCCTGCCTCGGGCATGGATGTGTGTGATGTCCTTAGGTTGGTTAGGTTTAAGTAGTTCTAAGTTCTAGGGGACTGATGACCATAGATGTTAAGTCCCATAGTGCTCAGAGCCATTTGAACCATTTTTAAGTGTTCCGTCAATAAAATTCCGTCTTTGGCCCGCCCTTCCACATGCTCTAAACATTGTTTTTGATTGTAATTACGGCATTTTGTCCCACTTATGTGTATGTACAGATGATATTTAGAATTCTAAATGCGCTAATAACTGCGTAACTATAAATACCGTATACAAGGAATGTTACCACAGAATGCACTATAGGCGGGCATATACATTGATCAGCCAGAACATTATGACCACTGACCTACTGTCGGTAGAAACCCATCCAGGCGATAGCAGCGTCACCTGGCGAGGAATGACTGCTAGTCAGACACACGCACGGCCCACGTAGTATTAGTGAGCGTGCTGTCCATGTGTAGAAAGGGGAAGGCCCGCGGTTTACCTAAGTTTGACCGACGGTAGATTATGATGGCTCGCAGTCTCAACACGAGCATTTCGGAAGCTGCACGACTTATCGGGTATTCGAGGAGTGCTGTTGAGCTTATCTTCAAAACCTGGCGTAACCAAGGTGAACCCACGTCCAGACGTCGTGAGTATGGGGGACCACCCCTCATTACAGATATCGGACGTCGAAGGCTGGGCAGACTGGTAAAACAGGACAGGCGGCGAATTGTGGCCGAACTAACATCAGACTTTAATGTTGGGCAGAGTGCAAGTGTGTCTCACCACATAGTGCACTGAACACTCCTAAAGATGGGCCTACGCAGCTGACGACCCACTCATGTGCCAATGTTAACACCACAACATCGGACACTATGACAGAAATGCTCACGTGGCCATCGGCTCTGGACCCTGGCGCAGTGGCAGAACGTTGCATGCTGTGATGAATCCTGATGCCTTCTCCATCATGCCAGTGGGAGGGAGCGAATTCACCATTTTCCAGGGAACAACCCCTTGACACCTGTACTGCGGGACGGGGTAAGCTGGCAGCGTATCCATTATGTTCTGGGGAACATTCACGTGGGTATCCATGATTCCACAGCGGAGCTCGTGCAAGACACCATGACGGCTAAGGGGTGTCGTACACATGTTTCAGACAACCTATACTCTTTCATTACGATCATGTTTCCCAACAACAGTGGCACTTTTCAACAAGATAATGCGCCATATCACAAATCCATGAGTGTGATGGAGTTGCTCGGGGAACAAAGAGGCAAGTTTCAGTTGATGCGCTGACCCAAAAACTCGCCATATCTGAACCCGGTCGAGTACATCTGGGATGTGCGTGAACGCGGCGTCAGAGTTCATCGGTCCCCTCCCCGGAATTTACGGGATTTAGGTGGCTTATGTGATCAGATGTGGTGCCAGCTCCCTCCAGCAACCTACCAAGGCCGTATTGCTTCCACGCTGCTTACGCGTCGCCGCGGTTATCCGTGCCAAAGCTTAACATACTGACTATTAGGTAGGTGGCCATAATGTTCTGGCTTATCAGTTTATTTTCTTAATTGAACAAATGAAACGGTAAAATCCTTGTTCCTCATCCGATTTTCGATTCAGTCTTCGTATAGACAACATAATCGTCTGGGAAAGCGGTATGGAGTTTCAAGTTTTATCTGCTGTAAACAGAAACGAGACTATAACAATCCTGTGGCTCGATATTATGAATACCGCTGTCCGTTTCTTCCATATACTGGAGTACCTTCTTCTATGAATTTGCTGGATCCAAAAAATAAAACTGACTCGATACTCATAATTTTGTTCGCTAAATAGTGAATTGCAATCAACCAAACTGTCCACTGGGGTAGTGTGCTGTTCTTCGCAAGGAAAACAAAACAAAAAAAAAAAAGAAAACAAAAATTGTCTTCGCTAGTCGCGCGAAATATCCGTGACACTCTCTCCTTTATTTCGTGAAAATACAAGATGATGCGAGACCCCGTTTCTTTGCATGTGGAGATATTATTTAAAACATGAAACACATTAAGCAATGCATAATTATTACTATCTTAAGTGAGACAACTTACAATATAATGCACGATTTACTAGAGGATATACTCTTAATCGCACGGATCAAATCTGTTTCTAATTTCTACATCAAATGTGAACTGAGCGCCAGACTTAACGACAAATGGGAAAACTGAATTTCCAGAAACAGTAAGTAACAGACAATTATGAGCGGAACACTGTCAGGAATCAAGACTGTGGTATTATTTCGCAAGAATCTAATTACTTGCTTGAAACAATGTGTAATAACATGTGCAGCACTTACTCTTATATTTCAAAAAGTGGAAGATACTGTGGAATCACATGGTTTCCTTTCAGTCATTATTGATTGCAAATGTGGAGATTTAATAAAGAGATTGAAACACAGCGGTATGAAATAGAATACACTTTTGACAAAGAAAAAGTATGCACATTCTGCAACATTTTCGGTGAACATAAGCTGAAGGAGTCTCTAATCTGAAGTCGAAGTGCTCACGTTATTCAATGATTCAATAGATGACAACCATATCTTCTGCATCGAACATCATTTGATAATCTGATCACTTCTCATTCATACATTGATTGAGCCAGAACAGAACAAAAATTCCTGAAATGCTTATAAACCTAGGAGTAAATACGTGGAGAAAAAACTAAGATACAAGCTCGTGCTTCTAACACAGATCATGAACAACCAAGGCATGTCTGGCGGCCGCCATGTCAAATGGTTCAAATGGCTCTGAGCACTATGTGACTTAACTTCTGAGGTCATCAGTCGCCTAGAACTTAGAACTACTGAAACCTGACTAACCCAAGGACATCACACACATCCATGCCCGAGGCAGGATTCGAACCTGCGACCGTAGCGGTCACTCGGTTCCAGACTGTAGCGTCTAGAACCACACGGCCACTCAGGTCGGCCCGCCATGTCATCCTCTGCCTTTAGCGTATTCCTGATGTGATATGTAGGGGCATGTAGTTTGCAGACTTTCCAGACCGTGGAGTCACTACAGTACGGTGAAGTAACTCATTTATACAGATTAAAAGACTGAGCATACTCCGTACCAGTTATCCCACCTGGGAAAAATCCTTGGCATTACCGGGAAACAAGGTCGGGTCCTCAGCATGACATCCATCTACACACGCCGCACGGGATTAGCCGAGCGGTCTGAAACGCTGCAGTCATGGACTATGCGGCTGGTCCCGGTGGAGGTTCGAGTCCCGTCTCAGGCATGAGTGTGTGTGTTTGTCCTTAGGATAATTTAGGTTAAGTAGTGTGTAAGCGTAGGTACTGATGACCTTAGCAGTTAAGTTCCATAAGATTCACACACACACTAAACAAAAATCCATCTACACGTTGACCATGCAGCTACGGAGGTGGATGTATAAAATTATAGGTAGCAACAAAACGAGTCGTAAAATATTGTTTTGCTTCCTTTAATCAGTTAACGTAGAAGCAGGGGAACGTAGGAAGGACAGAATTCTATTATCGACCAGGTAATTAGAGATGGGCTACGTATAAACCAATTTCGGCAAGGAAATCGACTATGTCCTCTTTAAGAGAACTATCCAGATAGACTAGATCCAGGTAGACTAATGGAAATCATGGGAAAAACAGAATTTGGGTGGGCAGACGTTGATTTGAAAGCCGCTGCTCCAAAATTGCGAACCCAGTGCTTTAACGCGAGCCACCTCTCTTGGTAAATAGACCTGTCACTGTTTCGTAAAATACAACGCAGTCGGGTTTAAATCCACTAGAGGGAAACTGGAAGGTTAACTGATAAACTGTCACTCGCATTCAACTCAGGAATCGGTTATCTAAAACGGAAAAAGTATTCTGGCGCATTTTCTGATGCTTCTTTCGTCGCGATCATTGCCCGCTACTTTGAAAACAGTGACGAACGAAATTAGTAGCGGAAGCTTTCCTGTTAATTGCTTCTCGATTGTCCATTTAACGATAACTACAGACTGTGAAATTGAATTTCAGGGGCCAGAAAGCACATTATGAAATATGCACTCTCGCGGGCAGTTCATTTTCGTCACGGTATATTGGCGGCGCACGTGTCAAAGCAAACGCCGAGAGCTGCCCGCCGCATCATCCAATAATGTACCGTCTGCCCGTAATTGCAGTCTCCGTTTTACAGCAGCGTTTCATCATTCCAAAGCGCTTCAGTTCGTTTTATTTTATTCGTGTTGGGAATTAGCCTGGTGGAAGATTACTAATAACTTTTTAGATACTGCAGATCATTAACTCTAGCCACAGCCTCCCGAACACGAAAAGCCGATCAAACTGTTGGAGTTAATGTCGACGAAGCTACTCCTTTAAATTAATGATTGATGTACGAGTACATTCTATGAAGGTTGTATCGCATAATAATGAGAAAACACAGAATCAGCCACAGATTTATCGCATTACTATTTATTAATCAATAACTTGTTTCCGGACAATGACCAATCTCCTGCAGCGGTCTCCGTTTCTTGTAGAACGTTAGACGTCTTCCACGAAAATATAATTAAATCTATCCAAAATTACGAGTACAAAATATATCTAAGCCCAATCTTGCCTCTTTAATCAAGACATGTCTTAAATGAAACATGATAATACCGACACGGAAAATGAGTTCACTTTCGGGTTCCACACCTTTGGTGTGCAAAATCGATGCATCAGTTTGTTAAAGCTCAAGCAATATCATCACTAGATTTGATTACTCGAATTACAAAGTATAGCGGTGTGTACTGCTGTGAACGCATGTGGCTACTACCTTTTTTGGACGCAAATAACTACATATCTTACATTTTTGAAATACAAAAATTGGAAGTAGAACCCTTAGAGAAATGCAATTTCCATGGATTCAGGACTGGAGATTGAGCTGGTCGGTCAAGATTTTTTGTTCACCTCAGGTGCCCTGTGGTTGAAGGCTGAAAAGATGATTAGTGTTTAACGTCCCATCCACGACGAGGTCATTAGTTCCAGTGCTCGAGCTCTGTTTGGCATAGGATGGAAAAGGAAATTTGCCATGACATTTCAAAGGTATCTTCACAGCATTGGTCTTAAACGGTTCAGAGAATTAACAGATACTGTCGAAATGGATTGCTGGACATGGATTTGAGCTACTACCCTCGAGAATATGAGCGCCGTGTCTTACCAGTACGCCAACTTACACAGACTGTGTGAGTGCTGTGATAAAGAGTGTTCAGCGTAATTTGGTTTGCGCAGGCAAGCATACATTCACGGTCAAAATATCCCTCTCCACCCCTTAAACTATTGTTATCCTAATTGGCTTATCACAACCTAGGGTGTACTCCATCCTTCTGAGAAACCCCCTACCCCTCCCCTTCCCCCTCCTCCTCCCCCATTTCTCTGGGAAAAGGAGAACTTTTTTGTCAGCCCCACAGTCCAGGTCTGAGCCACTTTTCCACTTCCTGAGAAATCCTTCATCCCTCACCTACTTTAAACCACTTCCCCTCCAATCCCCCACTTCCTCTCCCCTACACCCACTTGTGAACTGGTATAGAAAAACATTCAGTCGCTGCTGAGCTGCCAGACTAGGAAGATCTCATAACACCAAATTGGTGGAAAATTCCAGCAATATAGTATTTATTTAAACATTAACTAAATTAATTAACGATATTGGTGGGAAATGCCGGGCTGTGAATCTCTTATTTGGGTAGGAAAAAATAGCCCACTACTATGCCATGAAAACTGCAGTAAAATGTTGGGGAATAATCGAGTTACACCAGCCTATCTAACTAATAATTTAACAGTTTACAGAAGACAAAGTAAGAAAAAAAGATCTGTAAAGTGTAAGTCAAAAAGATCGTTTAGAATGCTCACTGCCTGCTTACAGTGATTCTTCTTCATAATAAAACATATTTTCATCGTTTCAGAATACCACACACACAAATAAACTGATCAAATCAAGTAATTAAATTTCTGCAACAAATAGATTGTTGCACTGAATATACATAAGGTCTTGTATGCATTGATGTTTGGGAACACAAGCACCCTCCACTGCATGTTGCCTGTAACTCACACAACACATGCAATCACAAAGGCAGCCCAATGTGTATTGAGTAGTAGTTCTCAATATAGCCAACTACGTGTGCCACGATAGTGGGGGCAAGCTAAATTTTTTGTGGGCATCCACCTAGACACCCCACGACTTAATCCCCCCACGGAACGCATGATACTGGACGTTAGCTTCCTTCGATCTCGTGGCCCCAAACAATTCATCAAATGGCGGCATCCCTTTGAGATATGACACCTGGAAAATTCATATTTGTATTTCGCTTCGGAACGCATGCACTATCCCATGTGTGTACTTTCTGTTTGGCAAATCAGAGGACGGCAGCATCCCTTTGATATTTGATACCCGAGAAATTCCCATCAAACCACCCCCACTCTCTCTCAAGTGATTACCTCTTGTTGTAAAACCTGTACCACAAACGTGCCGACCGACATGTTCCCCTCTCCCCAGCCCGCAGCTCGTGGTCGTGCGGTAGCGTTCTCGCTTCCCACGCCCGAGTTCCCGGGTTCGATTCCCGGCGGGGTCAGGGATTTTCTCTGCCTCGTGATGGCTGGGTGTTGTGTGATGTCCTTAGGTTAGTTAGGTTTAAGTAGTTCTAAGTTCTAGGGGACTGATGACCATAGATGTTAAGTCCCATAGTGCTCAGAGCCATTTGAACCAACCCTCTCCCCACCCCAACTTCCCATCCCCATTCCCCACGTGTGAATTGGTGGGGAAAAGACTCAATCGGTGCTGAGCTCGATCGGAGTGCTGAGAGCATGCTCTGCCTGTGTCACAGGACGCCTTCTCACGCTAAGACTCTGTTAAGTTGGGCATATCCCCTGTCACCTACGAAGTCTCTGAAGACAGTCAAATAGCTTCATAGGATAGTTGTAAATATCAGTTTAATACTACGGATCACTTAATAAATTCGGTAATATAGGTGATCTTCTTACAGTGGCCGTGTCTGTCACGTTTGTGACTATTACAGCACCATCTATCACAAAGTGAAAAAAGTTGTTCAACTAAAACATTCATATTTCTTTACGTACAACACGAATATGTAATAAAAATTGGGGTTCCTATTTAAAAAAAGACGGAGTTGATAACCGTTTGACCTATGGCAGCCGGCCGCGGTGGACGAGCGATTCTAGGCGCTTCAGTCCGGCTTTAGTCCGGAACCGAGCATCTGCTACGGTCGCAGGTTCGAATCCTGCCTCGGGGCATGGACGTGTCTGATGTCCTTAGGTTAGTTAGGTTTAAGTAGTTCTAAGTTGTAGGGGACTGATGACCTCAGATGTTAAGTCCCATAGTGCTCAGAGCCATTTGAACCATTTGAACCTATGGCAGCGCCATCTAGCTGGCCAACCATAGCGCCATCTGGTTTGCCCCTTCAAGCTAGACGAGTGTCATTGTATTGTGTCAATATATGTAGTCTTCCATAGATGTTAAAAACATTATTTCGCCCCTTTGCAGAATACTATTGTTAATATCTATGCTACAGCGTTCCATATGATCAACAGTATGTGCTCTGCAACATGTACACAACACTAAGCTAGATACTGTATTGGAGTGTAATGCAGGATGAAAAAGAAAATCTGAGTGCTGCCTACGGCTATGTGTCATATGACTTCAGTATAAGGCATTGCACAGCAGATGAAATCAGCATTTACAGTTGAAGGTGCTCGGGTTTTTAATGTATGCACTACAAGCCGGATGAAAGGCTGGTCTTATGTATCAACAGCGCTTTAACAGGGGGAAGTGCATGCACCCTAAATACATTATACGATACTCCACAGTCAGGAGCATTGTTTATATTAGGACAAAATGGACATGGGCGCAGCAGAAAAAAAAAATCATTTAAAGGGGAACTGGACCATCAATGAGTACTGTTGCAATGAGCTTCTATAGATGATTGCTACCTTATGTGTTTGGATAATAATAATGAATATTTGCAGCTACATAACGTTTGGGAGAAACGTTTACATCTTCCTCCACTACAAATAACTTGATTTTTTCCCCTTAATTATAATTATGGAAATGGACTTCTCGAGTTTGGTCCTGTCTAAATGTTAGCGACACAGAAGTAGATTCCCGAAAAGATTATGTAATGCTTTTGTTGTGAAAGACTGTAGATTTAAAGCAACATTTGTTAATTATGGACGGGAGTAGCCTACACAGCATCACTGTACTCAAATAGCACTGACTGAGGCCTGAAGATTAGGTTCAATGCATCTCATTCCATTGCATCGCTGGATTACTGGGTATTTGTTTCCTTCCTAAGCTAATTACATTTCGAAATGATTAGGGGGTCCATATATACGTTTATGGTATGGAATACCGTAGCTTTAATGGCACATTTGTCAATGGTGGGAGGGAGTACCACACACAGCATCACTCTTCTTAACTAGCCCTGGAAGACGTTCGGTAATTATGCGACAGTTTTCGCAAATAATTAATTTTGTATGCTTTGAATCCCACATTTATTGCATGCAAAAGCTGTAGGACGATGTATACGATCTTGCACTGGGCTTTCGTTGATTTTAGAATGATTGAGTGACCGAAGTCACGAACAGCACATCTCCGTCTCAGTGTTCAAATTACCCTAAGCAAAACAATCTCACAGACCTACTCTCGCTCCACTGCAGCACATACAACTTCCTGCAGAACATGTGTGTTCACCACACTTTGCTACTTTAGAAATACGTCCTGCGATGACTGTCAAGCTGGTGATTTTAACGTAGCAGCACCAGGCTAGTGAGTAACTGCTTCACTAACAATCCTGCTCTCGAAGATGGGAATACTGCGACACAGTGTGTCGTACTTAGCTGTCAACTGCCCCTCAATATACACGTCAGCTTGCTGCACAGCTTCCCCATTTCATTTGAATGAGTCCCAAGTTCGTAACTCGCTATACACAAATCAAAAAAGTTTTACATCATCCCGGTTCCCAGAACTCCTGAATACAGACGTCGACTGGGGATATTGTATCACAGACACAGTCACGTTGACTGTTCAGAGATGTCACTAAACCCACCCAAAGATGTAAACAACCATGCATGAGCAGCGCCTATTAGACGAAGGGGGTCCGACAGTCGATCAGTTCCAGTCATCCCAGCAGGAAGGAGGTACACGGATCGAGTTGTCTGTAATTCAACTATGCCTAGACGGGCAATACCACCGTTCGATCACGTCCGCATAGTTACTTTGTGCCAGGAAGGGCTCTCAACAAGGGAAGTGTCCAAGCGTCTTGCAGTGAACCAAACCGATGGTGTTCGGACATGGAAGAGAAACAGAAGGAGAGGAACTGACGATGACATGCATCTCTCAGGCCGCCCAAGAGCTACTACTGAAGTGGACGACCGCGAATTCGGATTATGGCTCGCAAAAACCCTGACAGCAACGCCACCATGTAGAATAATGCTTTTCGTGCAGCCTCAGGACGTCGTGTTACGACTCAAACTGTGCCCACTAGGCTACATGATGCGCAACTTCACTCCCGACGTCCATCACGAGGTCCATCTTTGCAACCACGACATCACGCAGCACGGTACAGATGGGCCCAATAACATGCCAAATGGACCGCACAGGATTGGCATCACATTCTCTTCACCGATGAGTGTAGCAAATGCCTTCAACCAGACAATCGTCGGAGACGTGTTTGGAGGCAATTCGCCAGGCTGAACGCCTTAGACACACTGTCCAACGAGTGCAGCAAGGTGGAGGTTCCCTGCTGTTTTGGGGTGATATTATGTGAGGCCGACGTATGCCACTGGTGGTTATGGAAGGCGCTGTAACGGCAGTACGATACGTGAATGCCATCCTCCGACCGATAGTGCAACCATATCAGCAGCATACTGGCGAGGCATTGGTCTTGATGGACGACAATTCACCCCCCATCATGCACGTCTTGTGAATGACTTCCTTCAGGATAACGACGTCACTCAACTAGAGTGGCCAGCATGTTCTTCTGACATGAACCCTATTGATCATGCCTGGGACAGATTGAAAAGGGCTGCTTATGGACGACGTAACCCATCAACCACTCTGAGGGATCAACGCCGAATCCCCGTTGAGGAGTGGGACAATCTGGACCAACAGTGCCTTGATGAAGTTGTGGATAGTATGCCACAGTGAATACAGGCATGTACAATGCAAGAGGACTTGCTACTGGGTATCACATGTACGGGTGTATACTGCCATCTGGACCACCATCTTTGAAGGTTTCGCTGTATGGTGGTACAACATGAAATGTGTGATTTTCATGAGCAATAAAAAGGGCGGAAATTATGCTTATGTTGATCTCTATTCCTATTTTCTGTTCGGGTTACGGAACTCTCGGAACCGAGGTGACGCAAAACTTTTTTTGATACGTGCAGATTCTCAGTTTCCGCTTTAACATTGAGGCCATTGTCGGGTGCTATCCCCACTTTAACACGCATGGTCCCGTTTGTGGATAAATGATAAGTATTGGTGAACAATAACATTGATTCGACAGCTCGACACTACCTAGTCTTAGTCTATGAGACCTGGGAGACCACATCCGTTCGTGTTACGTGACTCATCTGTGAAGCTAAGGAAACATGTGGATGCTGCTAGGATCATATAGGTTGGCATACTCTATTCCAATACGTGACGGAAAAAAACCTGTGGAAAAGGTGACGTATTTGTCTCAGAAACATAGGAGTGAGTATCGTGTGTATGGAAGCACGTAGGCAATTATTTACTCGATCAGTGTATGAGACTGGGACAGAAGGGTAGTAGATAATGATCGTGCTAAGTACGATCCACTTACAGAGTATTTGCTTTTGATGTGGGATGTTTGTAGGTGATGCAGTTCTCTGCAAGCAGTTGGGAAGACCTGTGATGAAGTTGGTAGTTGACTTGAATATAACTAAATCTATTGCTCATTAATTGAGCTATAAATACCGTAGCAGGAAATGTCTGGAGTGAGCTGAAATAGATTACAATTTTAGGATTGGGATTCGTTTTCGGGAATCATAAAGGAAGCAATCCAAACACTAGGAATTGACACTTTTGTGAGCTAAAGCAGAAGAATATCTCAGCCTCAAATACACTTGCTTGGTTTTTAAGGAGAGTGTGATTCGTCCACTAACAAATGATGCTGTAGGAGGCAACTGACCTAAAATGGTTCAAATGGCTCTATGCACTATGGGACTTAACATCTGAGGTCTTCAATCCCCTAGACTTAGAACTACTTGAACTTAACTGACCGTTACAAGCTCTCTACATTGCTAGCGATGAGTACAGTACTAGAGAGCCTTCTAACAAATAGAACACTGCTGTTGCAACGTGATGGAACTTCAAGAGAGTTAGCAAGTGTCTGTGACTTGGCTGGAGGTACATATCGGTACATGTCGAAAACTGGTTCATGTGAATATCAAAGGGACGCGATACTCTGAAAAAGTGAGGCTGAGAGATGGTCTGTTCACCGTTTCTCACTTGATCTAGGAAGTTAAAGGAAGTTCATGGAATGAAGGGAATACGGCTATACAAGTGCCCTAGGAGTGGGATGAGTCAACGGCCTTGCCGTAATGTTAACACCAGGTCGTGTCAGGCAACCGAAGTTAATGGCTCTTGAGTCTGGCTAGCGCTTGGATGGGTGACCATCGGGTCTGCCGAGCGATGCTGGCAAGTGGGATGCACTCGGTCTATGTGACGAAATTGAGGAGCTACTTGGTTGAGAAGTAGCAGCTTGTTTCATGAAAACTGACAATGGCCGCGAGAGCAGTGCACTGACCTCAAGTCATACATATCTGCATCCAGTGGTCGGTCAGTACAGTTGGGTGTTCCGTGACCTGTCCAGACGAAGTTTAGTTTAGTTTTAGATTTGGAAGGGGGTACCGGGAAGTGCAGGGCAGAAACGCTGGTATGGCAGCAGGAAAAAGGAATGTGATGTGCTGTTTTTCCCATTACGTTACCGCCACACCTACTCATCGACGGGTGGAGGACTAGACAGTCTTCTAACTCATGGAACAGAGCTGCCAGAATGAGATATAATTTTGAGAGAATTAGCAGAGGTCTGTAATTTGGCGAGGGACAACTCTTCCGAAAATCAGGTGGATTCAAATGCTAAATATATCAGAGACTGCAAGATTTGTGAGAATATAGCGGGCATGCTTTACTCTGAGTTGAGAGGTGGGCTCTTTACCCGTTCTTCTAAGTGTTGTGGGCAAAAATATCACAGCTTCTCACACACATCTCACGAAGTAACAGCAGTGTGAAACTTAGAGGCTAATACGAGAGTCTTTACTGAGAGACAACCTGTAGTATAGATTCCATCTTGGCCGGCTGCTGTGGCCGAGCGGTTCTAGGCGCTTCAGTCCGGAACCGCGCTGCTGCTACGGTCGCAGGTTCGAATCCTGCCTCGGGCATGGATGTGCGTGATGTCCTTAGGTTAGTTAGGTTTAACTAGTTCTAAGTTCTAGGCGACTGATGACCTCAGAAGTTAAGTCGCATAGTGCTCTGAGCCATTTGAACCATTTTTTTGATTCCATCTTTTGTTTTCTCAATAAGTAGCAGACAACATTTTTCCGTGACTGACATCTTTATCGAGAGACTAAATTTACATCTTCATCTGTATGCATGTGTCGCAACACATCATTCGATGCATAGCAGAGGGTACCCTGTAAGACTACTAGTCATTTTCTTTTCTATTCCACTCGCAAATAGAGCGGCAGAAGAAAAGACTGTCTACGTTCCTCTGTGTGATCTCTAAAGTCTCTTATCTTATCTTTGTAATTCTAATATATGTTGGTGGCAGTAGAATCCTTCAGCAGTCAGCTTCAAGCGTTGGTTCTCAAAAGCTTTCCTCGAAAAGGACATCGCCTTCCTTCGAGAGATTCCCATTAGAGTTACCTGGCCAGTGTAATTCGAGTGCAGGATGAAACACTCACCATGCATAGGGACTATCGTGGTTAAATGGCTCTGAGCACTATGGGACTTAACTTCTGAGATCATCAGTCCCCTAGAACTTAGAACTACTTAAACCTAAGGACATCGCACACATCCATGTCCGAGGCAGGATTCGAACCTGCGACCGTAACGTTTGCGCAGTTCCAGACTGCAGCGCCTAGAACCACTCGGCCACTCCGGCCGGCTCTCGTGGTTACTTTAATTGATTAGTTAATCAGTTTGATATTAATGACGTGCCACTGGGAGGGTGGAAAGGATGGTGGAAGAGAGTGTGACAGTGCCATGGATATGATTTGTGAGTTGGAGCGGTAATCGGGCGTCGTTTCGTTGGTGCCAGATGTTTAAATGAAATTTCAATCTCCGGCCTACACAGGGATAGACGGCCATTGTAATAAAATCAGCTATATTACAGAGCTTATAAAGTGATACGTAGTATTAACCTCATATTTACAACTCCTCTGTGCATCTATTTCGCTGACGTAAGATACTTCGTAGGTAACAAGGGAATTGACTGATTTACGAGAGTTAGAACGCGATAAGGCATCCTGTGACAGAGGCAGAGTATGCTCTTAGCACACTAATCCAGCTCAGCACAGACTCAGTCTTTTTCCCACTAATTCATAGATAGAGTACAGGAGGGGAGGGATGGGGGAACACATTGGTCTGCGCATTTGAGATGATGACCTTACAACAGGTGGCGGTTTGGTGGGAATTTCTTGGGTATCTAATATGAAAGGGCTGCGGCCACCCTCTGTTTTGTCCAGCAGGAAGTAAGCACTTGAGAAAGTGCACATGTTCTGAGACCAGACACAAACATGAATTCTCCAGATATCATATTCCAGAAAGATTCCGCCATTCAGTGGATTGTTCGGGACCTTGAGATCAAAGGAAGCCGACATCTGGTATCACGCATTATTTGGGGGTTTAAGTTGTGGGTTGGCTATGCGAGCAGTCACAAAAAAATTAACTTATGCCCGCTATCGCAGCAACCTCAAGTCTTCTGTATTGTGAACTACTACTAACTATGCATTTGGCTGCATTTGTGATCGCCGCGCGGCATTAGCCGAGCGGTCTAGGGCGCTGCAGTCATGGACTGTGCGGCTGGCCCCGACGGAGATTCGAGTCCTCCCTCGGGCATGGGTGTGTGTGTTTGTCCTTAGGATAATTTAGGTTAAGTAGTGTGAAAGCTTAGGGACTGATGACCTCAGCAGTTAAGTCCCATGAGGTTTCACACACATTTGAACATTTTTTGCCTTTCTGATCGTTTGTGTTGTGTTCGTTACGGAGAATGTGTAGAGGAGAATGCTTTTGTTCTCAAACGTCAGTGCATTTGAGACTTCATATATATTTAGCAGTACGATCTATTTGTGGAGGAAATTTACTATATATATATATATATATATATATATATATATATATATATATATATATATATATATATGTGTGTGTGTGTGCGTGCGTGTGTGTGTGTGTGTGTGTGTGTGTGTGTGAGTAGCAAATGTTGAAAATATGTCTTATTATGAAGAAGAATCGCCGTAAGGTGGTCGTAAGTGGTTTAAGCAGTCTATTTGACTTACACTTTCCAGAGATTTTTTCCCTATCTTCTGTCATGTAAACTGTTCAACAATTTGATAAGGCAGTGGAAGTCGACTGTTTGACACCATTTTTGATATTGCGATTGTGGCCTCAAGAAAGTGGGCTATCTTTCCCGTCCAAATAAAGAGACCTACAGCCCAGTTTTTCCCATCAATTTAATTAGTGAATTTAATCAATGTTTACATAAATAAAGAATGTATTTCTCGAATTTGCTGCCCATTTTGTGTCATGAAATCCTCCCAGCCTGTCAACCCAGCAAAGACAGACTCTTTTTGCAGCCAATTCACAAGTGAATGGAGGGGTGGGGAAGTGGATGAGGAGAAAGAGAAGTGGGGGAGAGCTGAAGGATTTCCCTGGAGGGGAAAACTGGCTCAGACCTGAACTGTGGGGCTGACAGAAAAGTGTCCCTTTTCCTAGAGGGGTAGAGGAGAACTAGGGCGACGGGAAGGTTGGGAGGTTTCTTAGTAGGATGGATTATTCCCCAGGGTCATAAATCAAGTGCAGACCATCATGAATCAATTGACATGGCAATAGGTTAAAGGGATTGGGGTGGGAATGATTTGCCCCCGAATGTAAGCTTGCACTGGAATTTATACAACCTGCAGAAACAAAATTTTGTAGGACTCAATTTACCCCACTACTTGTTTTATGAAGAAACGTTAATGCATCAAAACATTACAATCAAGTGCTCAATGGCATCTTGGTCCTGTGTAATGCAGTAAATTACCAGCAGGTGGTTTTTGGGCCAGGAGATGGTACTCAACAACGTCCCATATTTGTTCCATGGAGATTAGATTAAGTCTACATCTACATCTGCGTAATACTCTGCAAGCCACCGTATGGTGCACGGCGGAGGGTATCATGTACCACTACCAGTAAATACCTTTCCTGTTTCATTCCCAAATACAGAGATGCAAAAACAACTGTGTATATGCCTCCGTAATAGATCAAACTTGTCGAATATTATTTTCGTTGTCCGTATGCGAAATGTATGTTAGTAGTAGTAGAATCGCTATGCAGTCAGCTTCAAATGTCTGTTCAATATATTTTCTCAATGGTGTTGTTTCAAAAGAACGTCGCCTTCCCTCCAGGGATCCCCATATGAGTTTTCGAGGTATCTTTGTAATACCTGCGTGTTCTTCGAACCTACCGGTAACAAATCCAGCAGATCGCCTCTGAATAATTCCTTTAATACTACTGGGTGGGCATCCCTAACACTCGAGCCGTACTCGAGAATAGGTCGAACTTGTGTCTTATATGCGGTCCTGTGGTCCCCTTTACAGATCAGTCACACTCTCCTAACTCTCTCCCAACAAACCGAAGTCGACAATTCGCCTTCTTTACAGCAATTCACACATGTTCATTACATTTCGTTCTGTTTTGCACTCTTACGCCCAGATATTTTAACGACGGGACTCTACTAACACTGCATCCGAATGCTAGAGGTTTATTTTTCCTACTCATCCTCATAAATTTAATTTTTTTTTTCTAGTTTTGGAGGTACCTGCCATTCATCACACCAACTATAAATTTTGTCTAAGTCACCTTATATCCTTCCACAGTCACTCAACGTCGACACCTTCCAATACACCACAATATATTCAGCAAACAACCGAATATTGCAGCCCATCCTATCCGCGAGATCATTTATGTATGCAGTAAGTAATAGCGGTAGTCTCCAGAATGAGATTTTCAATCTGCAGCGGAGTGTGCGCCGACATGAAACTTCCTGGCAGACTGTGTGCCAGACCGAGTTCGAGTCTCGGTCCGGCACACAGTTTTAATCTGCCAGGAAGTTTCAATAGCGGTAGTATCAAATTTTCCTGTGGAACTCCTGACGATACTCTCCTGTCGAGACTCGCCGTCGAGGATAACGTACTGGGTTCTACTACTTAAGAAGCCTTCGAGCCGCTCTCATGTCAGGGAACGTATTCCATTTGCTCGTACCGTCGTTAAGTCTGAATTGGGGCACCCTGTCAAATGCTGTTCGTAAATATACAGGGTGAGTCACCTAACGTTACAGCTCGATATATTTCGTAAACCACATTAAATACTGACGAACCGATTCCACAGACCGAACGTGAGGAGAGGGGCTAGTCTAATTGTTTAATACAAACTATACAAAAATGCACGGAAGTATGTTTTTTAACACAAACCCACGTTTTTTTAAATGGAACTACGTTAGTTATGTTAGCACATCTGAACATATAAACAAGTACGTAATCAGTGCCGATTGTTGCATTGTAAAATGTTAATTACATCCGGAGATATTGTAACCTAAAGTTGACGCTTGAAACATTGTCCTCACTTCATTGCAGGGGCCCAAACAGCTGCAACATACATCGCGTTTCTACAGAATGATCTGCCAGCGTTGCTCGAAAATTTCCCACTCGAAACGCGTCGACGTATGTGGTATCAGCATGATGGTGCACCTGCACATTCCGCAATTAACACTAGGCTGACCCTTGACAGGATGTTCGACGGGCGTTTCATAGAACGTGGAGGACGCATAGATTGGCCAGCCCGTTCTCCTGATCTTACACCTCTGGACTTCTTTCTGTGGGATACGTTAAAGGAGAATGTGTACCGTGATGTGCCTACAACCCCAGAGGATATGAAACAACGTATTGTGGCAGCCTGCGGAGACATTACACCAGATGTACTGCGGCGTGTACGACATTCATTACGCCAGAGATTGCAATTGTGTGCAGCAAATGATGGCCACCACATTGAACATCTATTGGCCTGACATGTCGGGACACATACTATTCCACTCCGTAATTGAAAACGGAAACCACGTGTGTACGTGTACCTCACCCCTCATGGTAATGTACATGTGCGTCAGTCAAAAAGACCAATAAAAAGGTGTTAGCATGTGGATGTAATGTGCTGTTCCAGTCTCTTCTGTACCTAAGGTCCATCACCGTTCCCTTTGGATCCCTACGCAATTCGGTGCTCTCCGATACACATGATCGAACAGCGGAGGATTGGTACTCAAGCGTCAACTTTAGGTTACAATATCTCCGGATGTAATTAACATTTTACAATGCAAAAAAACGGCACTGATTACGTATTTGTTTATATGTTCAGATGTGCTAGCAAAACTAACGGGGTTCCATTTAAAAAAACGTAGGTTTGTGTTAAAAAACATACTTCAGTGCATTTTTTTATGGTTTGTAGTAACCAATTACACTAGCCCCTCTCCTCACGTTCGGTCTGTGGAATCGATTCGTCAGTATTTGATGTAGTTTACGAAATATATCCAGCGGTAGTGTTAGGTGACTCACCCTGTATAAGTATGGAATCTGCTCGTTGCCCTTCATCCATAGTTCGCAGTATATCACGTGACAAAGAGACAAGTTGAGTTTCACACGAGCGATGCTTTCTAAAACCATAATGATTCGTCGACATAGGCTTATCTGTGTTAAGGAAATTAATTATATTCTGCAGTAAACCGATATTAAGGATATTGGTCTGTAAATTCTGTGGTTTCGTTCCTTTACCATTCTTATATACAGTACTCACCTGCGATTTTTTCTCTCGCTTGGGACTCTGTGATGGGTGAGAGACTCGCGATAAATGCCAATTCCTTAGAGAACTCTTTGAAAAACCGAACTGGGATTTAATCTGGACCTGAAGACGTATTTTGCTTTCAACTCTTTCATCTGTTTGTCTACGTCAGGGATGCCTCTTACTATGTCGTCCACACGGGGCCTGTGAGATGGTCAAACGACGGAATGTTTGCCCTATTGTCTTGCGTGAACGATTTCTTAAACTCTAAACTTATAAATTCGGCTTTAGCTTTTTCTGTCTTTTACTGTCACACCATACTGCTCAACGAGTGATAGGATGGAAAGCTTAGACTCTTATAGAGATTTTACGTAGGCCGAGAATTTTCTCGGGTTCTTTGGTAGATCCTGTGCTAAGGTATGACACTTGTAGTAGTTGCATTCTTCGTGCATAGATCTTTTGACTGTCGCTCGAATCTCCACTAACCTTTACCGCTCTTCATTTGTGTGTTGTCTTTGAACCGAGAGTGGAACTTCTTTTGTTTTTTCTGTATTTTCCGAATTTCGTTGTTAAATCACGGTGAGTCTCTTCTGTGCTTAATGCATTTACTACATGCATACTTCTCGAAAACACAATTTACAGTGTATTTAAATAACGCGTCAAAGCGAGTTAAGTATCATATCCTTCAAAATATTATAACACGATTCTGACCTTGTGACACCGGCAGTTATCCAGCTGGAAGATGCCATCGCCGTCGGGGAAGACATCAAGCATGCAGAAATGCAGGTGGTCCATACAAATTTTCGAGTCATCCACATCTGTCATGATAGCCTAGATTACTACCACAGACCTCATGGAAGCCCATGGGAATGCTACCCAAAGAATCATACTGCCCCTTCCATCCTGCGTCCGCGGCAGGTCGAGCGTCCATCTGCTACGGTCGTGAGCATCTGTGGAAGGTGGTAGACGGACGTTGAAACAACAAGTAGGCGACAAGTTGTAGGACGTCCAGGGCTCATCACAGAACGTAGGTAATCTGGGATTTGCCTGCTCTGTGAAGCAGTATAGACCGCCAACTGTCGCACGGCTGAAGACAGTATACAATTTCGTTGCATCCTCAAATGCTTGCCTCATCAGTGTATGATGTCTTGTACATTGAAATCGTAACATATTATACTTCTCTGCGATTGTATACAACAATCGAAGAGTTTAGCTCTGCAATTCTTCCAAACTACCACGGTTTAATGTCGACATACAAATTTCATTCGTGTTATTATTTACATATCAGATAAGTACCCAGCGTTGCACAGGTATATATATATTCTAATATTCTATTAGTTTGTGACTTCCTTCCCTCTTTCTCTCTCCTTACATCACTTCCATCATCCCCCATCCCTTTACATCAGCTTCTCTCCCTCTCTCTGTCCGCCTCATTCACTTTCACTCTCTCTCAATCTCCTCCTAACTATCTCTCCGTTCATCGCCTACTCCCTCCACTCTCTGCCTATCTTCTCTTCTCTCCTATCTTTGACCATCCCCTCCTATACCCTCTCTGTGTCCATGCCCTCCACTTCCCTTTCACTGTACGTCTTCTGCTCTACCCTTGCTCTGTGAACTTCCTATTCTCCCTCTCTCTGCCGATCTCCTCCCCTCCCCACCTCTCTGTCCAACTCTTTCTCCCTTCTTCTCTATGTCCTTCTCCTGCTCTTCCCTTTCTCTGTCCATCTCCCGTTCACCACTCTCTTTCCTTTCTCTCCATTCCCCCCCCCTTCCCTCATATGTCCATCTCCTCCCCCTGCCCTATTTTTGTCTATCTACTCATTCCCCCATTCTGTCAGTACATATCCTCCGTTTCTCTTCTCGCTCCATCCCCAACACCGCCCCAGTAGGAGGCTGTAGGTTGTACCTCACTCCTAGGTAGAAAGTAATGTGTGTACCAAGCTTTTCTGATATAGTTTCAGAGGTTTAAGAGGAGCATTTTACTGGTAGCTTTGCCTGCGTACCTACATGTCATACAGATTTCAAACATATTTCTACACATATTTATCCGGTGTCTGTAGGGAATTCGAACTGCAGTTTCGTTTTCACGCAGCTCAATGTTTGTGATGTCATATCTCCTGAACTAAGTGTCGTATTCTTTTTTCAAATACATTCAGTGGTATACGTGAATAGCATCTGCAATATGTGTTGCAAATACAGTCAGTAGTAAAGAAGTTATAAATTACAAGGTCATACCTGATGTAGCAGTTTTACTTCATAAACAACGAAAATAAAGTAACCGATAAACTTATTCTCTTTCATGTGTCCTTTTAACACCCCACCTTCTTCCTGTGAGATGTAGGTGGTTCTTAAACCAACAGTGGTTCTTTTCAGACAGTAAATGATATGTTTAGCAAGATGGTTGAAATGGATCCCGTGAGTTAGCAAGAGAGGTGGAGCCTACATACATACATACATACATACATACATACATACATACATGCCCTTTTGTAGCATATATTTATTGAGAGTTACAGATGTCACAGTGTGTGGCTGTGATATCTTTTGTTACCACATAAATTCCTGTCCCATTTGGGAATGGTGTGTAAAATTAATTCTAATTGTAAATTTCTAGTGATGAACAATGCTTCTCTTGTAATATCTGCCACTGAAGTTTGACGTGAAGCTCCATGGTACCCTCGTGCATACTAAACTAACCCCTGACGAGACACGCCGCTTTTCTTTGGATATTCTCTACAGCTTTTTTTTTTTACCTGATAAGGAACCCAGACTGACAATGAATTCTTAGCAATCGTACTAACGATGGTTTAGGATGTCACTTGTTAGACAAAATGAGTAAAATCTAAGTTGAGAAACAAAATTCCGCATGAAGGAGTTTCTTAAGTTCAGTGGCATAATAGCAGTGGCCACTCTTCTGGCCGTCTTTCTGCATACCAGTGCTTAGTAAGTATGTTTCAACAATAGATTACCGTAAACATAATATGCAGTAGCACATATATCACCACACCCCTACATACTGTCTCGTCCTAATGCACTTCCGGATTCTCGGTACAACGAAACACGTCTGGGGTCCTTCTGAAGGTTACACTTGCTCTCGTGCTTGAAAAAAAAATTACTGTCAGTATGTTGTTCATGTATGCGTGTGAAATGTATACCCCTTCTCCTGGAGTACTATTCCTCTCTATCATATTCATGAAGTCGTAGATGTTCGATGACGACGATACCAAGTCCAGCCACTGCAGTGACACTTAGACCAAATGCATAATCTCGACTGTTGCTCCGAGCACATAAAAGCGGGTAGCTCTACAGTTAGCTCATTGTGTGTCCTGAATGGGACCTTTTGGTTGTCGAATAAATATGATTTGAAACTGTTGTTGCTGTCAATGAAAAACATTAAGAGCAACGTTTAACTACCGGGCTGTTTTCCTAGATTTGGATTCCCTTCAATCTGCGGAAGTTATTTGATGCCTTAACACCATTCGACTTGTTTATCCATCCCTTCTGTTTTCTTACCTTCTCTCAACAAAAACGGCCATGCTGTTTTCAATGACTTTATAGTCTGCTGAGTAAGGACGACATAAATAGGTTTGCAGACTCCCATACTTGTATCTGTTAGTTTCGTCCTGCACTACGGCGACATCATACACAACTTACGTAGATGAGGCAAAATATTATGACTATTGCCCACCACAAAACAAAATGCTGCCTGGAAGTGCTTTGTGTTCGTGACGTGGTAAGGAATGTACTCGTACATAAGCGGATTAGATGCGAATTGGGGATCAGTCTAGTGACGACACAGGCCGCAATTGGGAAAATCCGCTGACATATGTTATTTTGACAAAGGGCAGCTAGCACGAATCACCGGCCTGTAATTTACGGGAATTGCGTGACCTGTGCGATAAGATCTGGTGTCAGTACCTCCGAAAATCTACCAAGGACTTGTCGAATCCACGCAACGCCAAATCACTGCTGTATTGCGTTCCAAATGCAGACCAACACACTACTGAGACAGTGGTCATAATATTGTGGATCATGCTTGATAGCCGTTCCGCATAAATTTGAGAAGATGCACGTTAGTCGCCGCTCGCCATGAATTTAACCTTCGAGGGACACTCACGATCCAAATCTTTCGGCTTATGAGTGACTTCAGTCGTCACTATACGTTTGTACCAATTCCAAGTGTCAGCTGTCCAATGTTACCTCTTTAGAGAGGAATATAGCTATCCAGTTTTCATCGTGCAAGCATACCAACTTCTCCTCACAGAAGATATTGGATCCATTGCTTGAAGGAGACTTGGCCATCATTCAGTTCTTTAAAGACAGTCAATCTCTTCGACCAGCATAGCTTGGCTCAGAAGGCCCTCACCCATCCCACATTACTATAATACGGCGTGGGCTCCCACGCCTGGGCTCATACTTTTGGTCACAGTCCTTGGTGGATTCAACTCATCCTCATTGGCAATATGGAACTGCAGATTTTCGAGGCTGCTGCTTGCCAAGAACTTTTCGTCAGGCACTGAAATTAGTTCCGTCTGGAAAGAGTGGTGCCGCGACCTTCTATCCCTCAGCTGCCGACTGGATGAGATGTACACAACCGCTCTGGGGCAAGCATCCTCATCAGACTGCCTGCTGCTGCTACAGCCTCCACCATCGTAAACAGTGGTCGACAATGACCAACAGTGGAAACCAATGGAGGTGGAACAACTTCCACCACCTAGACCACTTTCGGCTCCACCAACACCGATGACCACCTTGCAACACAATCGATGGACACGGAGCATTTTCAGACATAGTTGACCGTGGAGACCAAATCGTTTTCCACATCCCCTACACGCATTTTCAGACATAGTTGACCGTGGAGACCAAATCGTTTTCCCCTCCTCTATACTTCCGGCAATGTCTCCGTTGGAGATAGAACCAGGCTGCGCCCCAAAACCCACACATCACTTGGCAATTCCACTGCCTGCACTATCATCTGACCCGAACGAACAAGTCGATGACCTTCTACAGAAACCTTCGACGGGGCTTCCGGCATCTCTCTCACATTTCCCCCGACACTTTCGGCATAGGCCGAGCCTATTAAAGAAAGGAGGGTTTAGTATCCGAGAGTGATCCGGATTCAGTGCCAGGACCGAGATTCGATATGTAGAACAGGTCAGAGATACTCGTGCTACAGCCACAGCTTCTACCACAAAAGGCACCGTTGCTGCAATCACAGCACGTGGAACCATCCACGTAAGCGGGACTAATAGTAAATACATTGGCCCGACATTTGTCTCAGACAGTCTCACTAGTTCACTGATACATTATATACCTGCCAGTGATAATCCGAATGTTGACCTTGCCTTTATTACGCTATTCATTCGGATTTCTGCCTTCACTGCTGGCATACGCTAAAGACGACTTTCCTACGCTTTGCAGCCGTTTTTGTTTAGCCGATTACTCTGTGAAGTCCGCCGTCATCGTCATTAGGAATCCACGGTCTCTGTGTTATCAACATTGTGTGCGATGAATGGCATTCTACTTAAGCAGAGTAGGATAGAAAAATAACATATCTGCAATCGCAGCTTTCTTCCCTTCGCATAATTCTGCCGATCAAACGGATAATCTTGACGCTACTGCATCGGTCCTGGCTGACAGCGCAAAACTAAATGTGGGAGTGTGCCAGTTGAGTGTCACAGGGTCTCTGTAACTGCCAGCGAGTGATCTTCCAGCGTATTTAGGGGCATCAAACAGAGTTAAACGTCTTCAACAACAAAATCTACTTTGTTCAGATCGAAAATGAGGACAAGAGGATTGTTGAGCTTGAGGAAATTGTTCATGTATGTATACCAAAACTGAGAAGCCACGGGGTAGCAGTTCGTTGCATCCGTGGCATTCGATAAGCCACAACGCTCCCCAGGTCGTGCTAAGTAACGAGAACCTCAGCTGCTCACCATTCGTTTGCTACGTACGGGCTTGACATACCCAGGTTTCCTGAGGTGGGGTCTAGTGAGCTCTGCCTGTGCTCTGTCACGATAACCTCTGGGTACACTTCAGCGAACACCATGCAGTGCAGCGTTGGAACGTTGGTGTCACAGTGGCCGGGAATCTTGGCTTAACCGCCACGGTTACGAGAACGGTATATATCTCGCTCAAATCACCTCAATATTAAGGCGTACTGCGCGCCGATGTGGTATATAGCTAGTGATGTGCAACAGTTGTTAGTGATCGTTCTCTGAGGAACTTCCTGCACCTCAGTTGCATACGTCTTGCCCATGGCGTCCTTGATTTTTTATACACATCCTACTGTTGGTTCAGGTGGTCCGTTGGGCGGTAAAAACACCCCTCCTACAAAGAGAGCACAGCTTCATCTAAATTTTGGGCACCACATCGTAACGGGGTAAACCTATCACGTCAAATTACTTTTCTTCTAAGATACGAAAAGAAGGTGGTACGTTTCACAAGTAGTTACGTTTCTACATAAAGAAAGGACTTAATGGCTTGGCTGGATCCCTCAGATTTGTTAAGTGACTACATAACGGCACGTTATCAATCGAATCAGTGACATCACAGCAAGTTTCAAATCTCCTGAAGGCCAAACTTCACGGTGATTAGATTACTATAATTAACTACAGTGAAGGAGTAGTACCGTGCAGTAGCTTAAATGATATGCACACTATAGATTTTAAGGAGGAGTGGGCTGACAAGTGGATAATTAAAGTGCGAAATGTAATGCATCGCGTGAACAGACTAGTGGAAAAATCAGAATCGTTTATATCGACGTCTGATTCGCCGGTTTTTCCAGGTTATATCAACGCTGAGTTTTTAAGACTACAAGTCAGATCATGCTTCCCCAACCCTATGAGGTGTTTAGCATGACAGAAATTCGATGACGGTACTATTGGAGTACGGCTGAAGGTACGTGTGATGAGTGTGATATGGCTGCCCACGCTGAAGGAATTGCCCGTACCTCCCTGAACTTTGTGTCAAATGCTCAGGTCCCCATCACACTTTGAGCATGGAGTGTATGATGTTGAAGGAAGAAAATAAAATCCTGGAACTGAAGGTGAGTAAGGACATACTCTACGCTCCAAGAGAAGACGGTATGCAAATCTCTTCAACTCGCACACTTTTCAAATTCGTTTAGTGCAGCACTCACAAAGAAATCTGCTATACTGTTTTCTCTCAGTTGTCACCTGCGTATTCTGATGACAAGATACGCTCCTGCAAATGCACATGTGAAAGCAGCAGTTCACTTGAAACTGTGACTGTCTCCACGCAAACTCCGATGACAATCTCCACTTCAGCCCCTGACGTAGATGCCGCATTGGAAGGGTAATTGATGGAAATTAGTTTGCCTCAGCCTAAATACGTGCCATCGTATCTGAAGGAGAGGATTAAGGCGAAAAGACCGTGAAGAAGGTGGAATCGAAGCCAGCGGATCATCAGATACAGAGACACTCAGAATAACGACTCGACCAAGGCCTCAATGAACCACTGAGTCCTCTCAGTTCGCCCCCTTCTGAAAGGGCCCTATTACACTCATAATAGCTAGGAGATAACGTAAAGCTCCCAGACGAAGAGCTCATGTACTTCAATGGAACGTGACTGCGTACAGAAAACATATGGAGGAGCTGAAACTGTTTCCAGAGGGGAGCCCACTGTGTCTGTGTATACAGGAAATGCATTATAACCGTAAGGATAGCCTTGTGCTCAGGGGATACAGCTTCCACCGAAAAGATTACCTCAGTGGAGACATGGCTAAAAGTATAATGACTATCTTTGTGAATGAGACTTACCATTCCACTTCTGTTTCTCTCACAACAGCTGTTGAGGCAGTTGCTGTCACAGTGCATGCCCCAATGAATGTTACAATTTTTAATGTGTATCTGCAGTCTACAGAAATTTTCGAAGAGCGGCTCTTTCTGACCCGATTTCGCAGCTGCCCTAGCCCTAACTACATGTAGGAGATTTTAATGCACATGATTTGCTATCGGTTTTTACGTCGATCTGAACCAGGATTAGAGTTATCAAAAGCCTCATTGTGTCACAAGAGTTATACTTCCTTACCTCTGGCGGTAGAACCCATTTTAGCACTGCCATGGATCGTCTTGGCCACAGACCTTTCTTTCAGTTGTCCTGCTCTTATATCTTTCAGTTCTGCTCGTATAGGTGCGGCTCACTGGGAAGTGGGCGGTGACTTGCATTCAAGTGACCATTTCCCCATCTGGATCCACCTCTCAGACAGCTGTCCTTTAAAGGAAGTCATCGCTTTCGGTTCTTAGCAGAGAAAACTGGATGATGTAGAGCCAATCAGCTGTTCGGGAACACTGAGATAGTGTCCAGAACCGGGTGGATCACATTACTAACCTGATGTACCGTGTCACTGATGCACCTACCCTAAAGTGTGTGGGTGGACATCAGAGGCGATTTAGTACAAAGATAAGTGTCTCTCAACAATCAAGGTCAGACGCACGTCATTGGAAAGGTTCAGTTACGAACCATTTGCTACGAACCATACAACCTTTCCGGTCGCGAGATCAAAGACACGAAGGACAATCAAAGAGAGCAAAAAGTGGTCTTGACAGCGGTTTCACGGCTCAAAAAATCGCTCCGCTCTCTTTTCAGATGTATGGGAAGCCATAAGGAGGATACCTGACAAATGTATCCGAGCTGTGGGATCCGGTCCACTCGTCTAATATTGGGTGCATAGGAAGCTGTTTTCTCGGATATCTAGACGACATTCAAGCAAATCTTATTCATGGAATTTATTACAATAAATTTAATTGACAATACTTAACTTTTCTTTTTCACGAACAGGTGTCGCAAGCAATTGGTGACATGCAAATAATCAATGTCCTTCGATATATACAATTTCCATGCAAGCGAAACATAAGTCACGACTACAGAGTTAGGATAACGGCTCGTCTTCTAGTGCAGCTCTTTAGTGTGGCCGAGGCTAGCTGGAGTAGCGCTTATATTCTCATCGTATAGGTGCCGCTCCTGTCGTGGTGTCTTCCTAGTCAGCGTTCTATTGACTGACGTCGTCTCACAGCCTTCTCTGCTGTTACGTTTCGGGCCGACGTGCCGGTGCTTGATGTTACGCCGGAACACGAGCAACTGTAATTGCTGCACTGAGGCAGGGGTATTTCCATTCTACTCCTGTGGAGATCGGGCATACAACCACAGAGTGCTTCTGTTATGGCCCTGCCACTGAAAACCAGCATCCATCTTCCACAGCCATCTGACATTAACACAGATGAGTAGTTGGAATTTTCATTCCAAGAACACCGAGAACTACAACAGATCCTCTTCTGCGTGGGACCTTGAGAGTGCTTTGCCTCTAGTCAAGGAGATTGCACCAGGTAAAGACTGCGTCCCGTACAGCATGTTACAGTGCCTCAAACAGTATCCAAAGGAAATGCTCTTATCTCATTTTAATGCAATTTGGTTGACTCGGGACTTCACTGACCCATGTAAGGAGGAAATTTTAGTGATTCTTTTGAAACCAGTGAAGGACTGCGCGCTGCCCAGTAATTACCGTAGCGTTGCCCTCACTTACTGCGTAGGAAAGACGCAAGAGCGCATCGTCAGCCGCCATCTGGCTTGGGTGCTAGTATCACTGGACTTGCTTAGTCGCTCCCACAGTAGGTTTCGGAGGTATCGATCAACCCTCGACAAACCTCGCCATGCTTGAGATGGAAATACAAAACTATTTCCTACGCAGACAGTACCTGATGGGTATCTTCTTAAAGTTCTAGAGGGCCTACGACACAAACGGGGCTTCAGAGGACGACTACCAGTATTTACAGTCCTTTCTTTCTAAGCGAATTTTTCCGTACCGGGTAGGTGATGCTCTTTCCGAGCGATTCGAGTACGAAAATAATGTTCCTCATGGATCTGTTTTAAATGTGATGTTTGCTAAACCAATAAACGGTAATATGTCCACTGTTAAGTCTCCATTTCGATGTTCATTGTTTTTCTACGACTTTACCATATTGTACACCTTCTCCAACCTTGCAACGAGGACTCGTCAGTTGCAGCTACCGATATGACACTTAGATGAATAGACAGACCGCAAAGGTTTTTAATTTTCCTGAGAGAAATGTGCTTCTCTTAAATTTAATCGTTCTTGTAGCCCTTTCAACTTGCCTCTTCTTCAAACGAGAGACAGTGTTCACTATTTGAAAAGTTCAGTGACGTTTCTGTGTATCACATCTGACTGTGAAGGCCAAACGTTGAAATTTATTGAATGCTTTAAAATGTCTCAGCCACAGATCATGGGGAGCAGACTGAACATGTCTGCTCCAGATTTAAAAAGCATTTGTGGGATCCCACGTTGATTATGCATGCATGGTTTATGCCTGGCTAGGCCATCTTATCTTAAGATCGTTGATGCTGTTCACCATGAGGGGATTCAGTTGACAACAGGAGCATATAGGACAAGTCCGATTCCTAACCTCTGTGCTGAGACAAGTGAACCACCACTTGTCATGCAGTAGCAGATCGCCATGATGCCACATATATGAAGCCTAATCTCCATCCCAATGTCCCCGGCATTTCATACCATTGCTCATACTCCAATGGTACAACTGTTCAGATAGGCCACGTTCGTCACCCTGGTTAACAAGGAGATTCAGAATTATTTGAGATGTATCGGTGTGCAAAAAGAAATTTACTCCTGTCTATGTTTTTACACAAATGTTATACAGAATTTTATCAAAGCAATGCGACTGTGTGGTTGCTTACAGTGATGGGTCTAATCAGGGTAATTCCATCGGCTGCACCGCGCGGGGTAGCCGCATGGTCTGGGGCGCCTTTCCACGATTCGCGCGGCTCCCCCCGTCGGAGGTTCTAGTCCTCCCTCGGGTGTGGGTGTGGGTGTTTTCCATAGCGTAAGTAAGCTTAAGATAGAGTAAAAAGTGTGTAAGCCTAGGAACTTACCACCACCACCAATACCATCAGCTGTGCTGAGTTATTTCCAGAATGTGTTCTCAAGATTCTCTTACCTGGTGCAAAGCTGTATGACACTGCATTGCATGCGACCGTGAGGGCGCTAAACCCTATGCGCTGTCTTCCTGCCACCAAATTACCGATCTACATAGTCTCAGGCTATATATCAGAGCGTCAAAGTACCTTTAACTGATCCACGACACCCTTTTTCATTTAGAGAGGCAGAGCAATGGGGTGTCATTCTGCTAGGGACCATGACACTAGGGCATTCAGGGTAATGACGAAGCGAATGAAGCAGCTGAGAATGCCTGCTTGAAGAATATGGTTTCTGAATGGACTGCCCCCATACAGGCTGTTCAGTCACACGAGAAGGAATGTCTATGATAGAGGAACAAGAGGGGCGCGGATTTCCTCCTTCTGTCAGATGTAATCACAACGCACCTCAAGATAGGGAACCGTCCTCTTGGACATGGATTCCTCCTCCAGTAAGACAGTCCACCAGTATGCAGTGATTGTGTTGTACGGCACATTTTAACAGAATGCATTTTATACAACACCATGATGGCTGCAACCAGTTTACCATCTGAAATGCCATCTATTTTAGGAGACGATGAATCGAATATGGTCTGTGTTTTAAGATTCTGTGTCATGTCCGGTCTTCTTAATACTATCTTAAGTAGAAGATTTTGATGTGTTTCCATCGTTCAACCAGGAACAGTTCCCCCTTACGCTAAGTTTTAGTCTGTTTATTTTAATTAAATCTACCTTAGGCCACACGTCTTCTGATGTTCTGTATGTAACTGTGAGTCCGAGTTAGATAGAGTGTTCCAGGCTGGGTGAGGATTATATGTTATAGTTTCATTTCGGTTCATACTTTACACAAAAGGAAATTTTCGGATCGAATAAGTGTTCATAGCAAAGAAACTTGCGTCAGCATCTATATTTTAAGAGCGTAATTAGAACTAGTCGGAGCTTAGAAAAGAAAGTATCATTAGTAGAATCAGATTTAGCTATTACCAATCAGTCACCTATTGAAGTAATAATGGTTACTCGTTTGCCACGCGTAAGTCACAACAACTTTACATCTCTCATGAAATCATAGACATGTATCCTTACATTCAACATAATTATTACCTCATTACCTCTGTATGTTCCATTTGTTTGCCAACGCTACAAATGTCTACAACATAGTTGTACTGCAGTATCCGAGTGAACAGATACATGGGGGAGGTGTGGTAAGACCCATACCACGCAACAACGTAATTCAAATAAAGTCTTTTGCATAAAATATGGAAGTAGCCATCTGGCGCCAGAAAATGCCCAACATATATTTTCAGAAGGCAAGTCTATGAATTTTACACAATAATTAACATTTCTCTTAAGGACGTAGAACGATTTCTTAGAAGCGGGACACATATGTCGTTTGTAAAAACCATACAGTAGCAACTCTAATAACGCTTATTCTCTGTCTAGATATTAGAGAGACGTCGGACTTCCCGACACTCTAGCACGGTGGTTCCTGTCTGCAGCGTGCAACAAACAATAACGCAACTGCCCCCTTCTCAAAATATTCCTGACAAGAGGGATCAAAGGCTTAGCAACACTCTAATTCTTCACTTGTCTCCCCACAGAGGCGAGCAAAGTCACTTAACATAAGAAAAATTAATAAACAGGTGATCTTAAGGTATTCCATGCGAACAGACTATTTTCCCCTTAACACATCACTACCCATCGAGATAGGTATAGGAAAGTGATATAAATCAGATGGCCCATAAAAAAAGGACTCCGGCTGCAGAACTATAAAAGGAAAGCGCATAGGAAGCACACAGGAAACAAACTCTGGGACGGACACTAAGTAAAGATTACACCATTAATGATACAACAGACAGAAAAGAGACCCGAGATGATTTGTTTTAGTTTGAGTGCGATAGCGTGTCTACAATCCGCGGCGCTGTCTCTGGCCAGCGCGTCACTCCGACGATTGAGAGGAGGGCTAGGTTAGTCTGCGCGAGACGGCTGCGGCCATCAAACGTGACACTGTCAGATTCGGTCAGGTCCGAATGTGACGCCACGAGGCTGTTACAGATAGCACAAAGGGCCACCAGCAGATCTGTGCCCTTACAGATGAGGAGCGTAAACCACAAGACTTACAGAAGAGTGCGATGTACTGCCTTCGAAAGCTCAGCAAGACAATCCTTCTAGTATATAAATTTACTATGTAAATAATGTATTTAATTAGTCTTGTCTATGGATTGGTTAAACTTACTGTTTTTCTCTTTCAACCCATTCATTGTTGGTCGGGTGTTCCTTTTAATTGTAAGTTTTCTGTTGAGTTGAGTATTAATATGGATCCTGGCTCTAAATAGCTTACGTTCGCTAAGAGTTTCGAACCGTTTTATGACGCACGTCAGTCAGCTGAGCAAATTCGGTTGTTCGATGTGAGGATGTAGCCTACTTTATTGTGAACCGGTCCGTCTTGGCTTCTCCAGGTCCACATCCTTTTCGGATTTCTCTTCTAAAATGTGTTCATGCTATACAAACGTTCTTTATTGCTATTTCAACGCTGCTGGTAACTTACCTTGAGATTTCATTACAGTTTCACTCCTCTTAATTTTTCCGTACGTCGTTAAGAAAATTCATCATCCTTTGTAATGTCTGGATTCACGTTGAAAGTCCCCAATTTCCAATGAATGGATAGTCTTCCAAGGACCTCACTCCCATTTTCGTGCTAAAATCGCCAAGCATTAAGGAAAACATGGTGGTTTCTGAGCTTTTTTTTTTTTTTTGCTGCTGTCGGGTTTTCATAGAATTATTCTAGTTCTTCACCAGTTAACGCTTAAGTAGGTGCGCGGTCACAATTGATGTGAATACTAATCTTAGTATTTACCTCAAGCATCACGTAGATCACACTGTCTGAAACGGATATGATCTTGGTAATAATGTGTTCCCTATTGTTATACATTACCAGTAGCACACCTCCAGAATGGTGCCGGACTTTGTGACCGAGCGGTTCTAGGCGCAGCAGTCCGGAACCGCGCTGCTCCTACGATCGCAAGTTCCAATCCTGCTTCGGGCATGGATGTGTGTGATGTCCTTAGGTTAGTTAGGTTTAAGTAGTTCTAAATCTAGGGGATCACTCACATCCGCATCTTTCCTCGGCTCGTAAGTAAGTCTTCGACGCACTAGCGTTTCGTTTTTGCATCTTCTTGACGATAGCACTAAAATCTATGATGGCCTCTGTGTCGCGATAGATAATATTCTGCCGAGAGTGCTTTGATATTTAGCGTGATATGGCAAGTAGTTAAGTGTATGTAGCGTTTTAGAATGCTACCGCTTTTCTAAGTAAATGGTAATTCCTAATAAATGATAAGTCTTTCCTGAGTGCCCGACTGAAAAAAAAATCCTAATGAAAGGGCTCGGGTTCCCTTATTCACATGTGTAATGGAGAGCACCCATCACATGCTCACTTTTGGAGAGAAAACCATCATGTAGACGTTCCAGGAGTCCAGCCCTCAAGTCAGCTGGTCAATAAGCAATATGAAGGTAAGTGCGTTTAAAAGGGTCTGATTTGCAACCTATCTACTCACTGAGAAAACCACAGGGGTATGTTTGTTCCTCGTTTGGCTTACCTCAAAGGAGGAAGCGTGCTACGGTGCACCCTGGGCTCGAAGATACTATATATCACATTTGCTTACAGCTTACTAGTATTCTCGGTCTCTGTTCCATCTAATACACACATTAAAAAAAGTTTTGCATCACCCCGAACTCCTGAAGAGAGACGTCGACTGTGGATATTGGATCACAGACACAGTCATTTTGACTGTTCAGAGATGTCACTAAACCCGCCCAAAGACGCAAAAAACCGTGCATGAGCAGCGCCTATTGGATGGAGGGGTCCGACAGCCGATCAGTTCCAATCATTCCATCAGGAAGGAGGTACACGGCTTGTGTTGTCTGTAGTTCAACCATGCCTACACGGTCAATACCACGGTTCGATGGCGTCCGCATTGTTATTTTGTGCCAGGAAGGGCTCTAAACAATGGAAGTGTGCAGGCGTCTCAGAGTGCACCAAAGCGATGTTTTTCGGACATGGAGGAGATACAGAGCGACAGGAACTGTCGATGACATGCCTCGCTCAAGCCGCCCAAGGGATGACCGCTACCTACGGATTATGGCTCGGAGGAACCCAGCAACGCCACCATGTTGAATAATGCTTTCCGTGCAGCCACAGGACATCATCTTACGACTCAAACTGTGCGCAATACGTTGCATGATGCGCATCTTCACTCCGGACGTCCATGGCGAGGTCCATCTTTGCAACCACGACATCACGCAGCGCGGTACAGATGGGCCCAACAACATGCCAAATGGACCGCACAGGATTGGCATCACACTCTCTTCACCGATGAGTGTCGCAAATGCCTTCAACCAGACAATCGTCGGAGACGTGTTTGGAGGCAATTCGCCAGGCTGAACGCCTTAGACACACTGTCCGACGAGTGCAGCAAGGTGGAGGTTCCCTGCTGCTTTGGGGTGATATTATGTGGGGCCGACGTATGCCGCTGTTGGTTATGGAAGGCGCTGTAACGGCAGTACGATACGTGAATGCCATCCTCCGACCGATAGTGCAACCATATCAGCAGAATACTGGCGAGGCATTCGTCTTCATGGACGACAATTCGCCCCCCATCGTGCACATGTTGTGAGTGACTTTGTTTAGGATAAGGACACCGCTCGACTAGAGTGGCACGCGTGTTCTGCAGACATGAACCCTATGGCACACGCCTGGGATAGATTGAAAAGGACGACGTGACACACCAGTCACTCTGAGGGATCTACGTTGAATCGCCGTTGAGGAGTGGGACTCTCTGGACCTACAGTGCCTTGATGAACTTGTGGATTGTATGCGACGACAAGTATAGGTATGCATCAATGCAAGAGGACGTGCTACTGGGTATTAGATGTACCGGTGTGTACAGCAATCTGGACCACCACCTCTGAAGGTCTCGCTGTATGGTGGTAAAAGATGAAATTTGTGATTTTCATGAGCAATAAAAAGGGCGGAAATGCTGTTTATGTTGATCTCTATTCCAATTTTTTGTACAGGTTCCAGAACTCTCGGATTCGATGTAATGCAAAACTTTTTTTGATGTGTGTAGTTACTCTCGCACCGTGATCAGTCAGCGTTGCATGTATAGTAGACAGCAGAATACCGTGTGATTCGGTAAAGCATCGCTTTTGCATAGACGTACTTCCATCTTGTTGATGATGAATCCTGAAGGGGTGCCGCTTGTAAAGATCTCCTCCATTTATTAGAAGAACCCAGAGTTGACTGGCAATGACATGTAGCTCTAGAATTTCCTGGATGGTAACGACTTTCGTAATATCGATTACCAATATCAGATGATTCCCAGTATCTCAGCCACTTTATGGATAACTGCTTAATCGTCATCCTTTTTCATCTCGTCCAGTTCGCTTCCCATAAGCCAATACGATAATACAAAGTATCTGGCGTAGCAGGTAATTAGGAAATACCTAAATTCAGAAGCAAAGGCCTTACTCACTGGTTCCAAATGATTCAATGTACCTTCCATGAAATGTTTCTGCAGCCTGGTAGAGAGCATGCTGGAAATGATAAACTCATACACCGACCACTAAATCCCTCCCTATCTTCCCAAATGATAAGGCAGTCAGCATTTCGTCATAGTACCGTAGATATACTAATCGTGTTTAGCGAAATGAGAAGATTTAATATTATTCATCACAGATAATTTTCCCCAAAAAGTGTAAGAACACTATGTTATCACTATGCACTGCGTATGGTTTACTAGCTACCTAACGCCATAGCTGTGAATACGTTTTGGCTACTAGTCAGTTCACTTCTGTTTTTCTGACTGCAAATAATCCACCCTACCAATATAGCGGCTATTACATAATGTAATGTTATTAAATTTTATGTGTTTCGTCAGTTTCTTTTTAGACTTACAAACGTAAGCTACGCACATAGTTTTTAATGTATAGCGCCATTTTGTTTCATGTTCACTATTTGTGAGTATGTCTCTAGCAGCTGTGCGGTTTCTTTAAGATGATACTGTTGCGGTCTCAGCAAAGAGAATTTCTTCTCAAAGCACAGAATATTTGGAAAACCATTAATGTCATATATCGCAGACATTCCTTTATCTCTGGAAGCGTATTATTCGTTACTAATGTTGAAGTTTTAATAATCTTAGTTATGCTGCTGAAAAATTGTGGGACTCCATAAATATACAGAAATACAGAACATTTAAGAATTTACTTCTGATTTCGTCTATAAGTAACTGTGAATATATTCATGTCAAATGATAATTCCTTTTTGAGTGGTTATAATACTGCAACTAGATTTGCGCAGCTTGTGCAATCAAATATCAAATTTGGTTTGTTACGTACTATGCCCCAACAGAACAAATAGTCCTCTCACGGAAAAGCCACGTATAACACTATATGACGCTACTGCTATACCATAACCTTAAAGTTGGATGCAGATCGGAAAATGGAACTATCTTGTTAAAGCAACTATGGTATAAAGCAACAGAGAAGTGTTACCCTCTGAAAGGAATTTTGTTGTGATGACCGCGATGTACCTAACGGAGGTGGCTTATCGGAAGTGAAAGTCAGAATTACATAAATATTTAAACAGTAACAAACAATAATTTACCTATCCACAGCGTCTAAATGATAATAAAAAACGATCGCCAGCCTAATTAGGCATAAGAATGAGTAACATTCTTGTTCAAGAAACTGAAAATAATCAACTTCAATGGGTAAACACAGCCTATACGTTGTCACACGAGAGTGCAATGAACTCTGGCACCTGCATACAGTATATTCACGTTAATGTTGGAACTGACAGAGAAGAACAAACTATTTGCATAATTATAACAGATAATAAAACACACTATTACCTTGAGGACTTAGTCAACTGAATGGTCCCAATAACGTTACTATTAATACTCACTGTAGAACCGTAAATTGGACATAGGTTTAATATTACTTTTCAAACAAATTCCTAACTGACATGAAATATGGATATGGTTCACAGCAAAATTAGTTATTGTGCATAGATTAAGTCTCTCACTACTAAACACCATTCTACTTAGAATGAAAATTAAATGGAGTTCACTAAAAAATTACTTCTCACTGTCTTTTGAATAAGGAAGTTACTATTTTCATAGATAGTGGTCTTTCTATTAATCGTTATCTAGCATGAGCACAATAGACAAACTGTGGATCCTGTTACACCATTAATATGCACTTCCAATACACAAGAGAGACAACCACTTAGCAAACATGAGTATATAACTTTCCACAAATGTAGTTCATAACTTTTACTGCAGTGAGACACAATATTGACAAATTTGTAAAAAAATTGACTCACCTTTTAAAATTTACAACAGGCAGCACTATGATCATTACCTAAGCAAAACTTTATAAGCCTCAACTTTAAGAACATTTAATTTTTAAGAGTAACGGCAAACTGTTTTAATGCCTGTTTGAACTATTCTACTGCTTTATATTCAATTATTTATTTTAGTCTTTGGAAAGCAGTTCTGATTGCAAGATTATTTTCAACAAACAATATTAATTTTAGCACACTCTTTTGCTACGTTAACGTTAATATGCTTTCAATAAAAGGACACTCGGTAAGCACTTTAATACGGGCGGGACCCTAAGTGGATATGTGACTGAGGATAAATCACGGTAGGTACAAGAGTTGAGGTATAATTTACCTTATATTTGCGCACACTATAACATCCAATGAGCTGATTCTTCACTCTACATTACTATAGTTCCTCTGTTCCATTACAGTGACTGCGCAATGTGGTGGCGAGTGCATGTTGTAGATGGATCTGCAAGCAGAAATGCTGGACTCTGTCGTTTCTTGGTGGCGAGGATAGGTACCAATTCCAGAATAGTTCCTGCTCTTTATACATCCATCCGAGGTATTGGAAAGCGTCAGTAAAAGCATCTCTCGGAACCAGCACAATACACAACTTTTACATGAGCAGTTGATAGTTTGGCAGCTCGTCCCCGACTGGCTCTTGGTTCCGCCTTTCTATCCATGCCCACCACATTTTGCGCGGGCTACACAGTTCCGTTCCCGAGGGGAATCACATCACCTTTTACATACAAAATAACTCAGAGCCCTAAGTGAAGGTCATAACAGCAACCAAACATATTAAATAAAACAGAACATATGCACATATTCACATTTCGACGAAAAATTATTCACACAGAAATTACAATTATATGCAGTAGGTTTTGTTCCCTCCAAATAAGACAAAGAATTTAAATGACAGATGCACTACATTGCATAGAATCAAACCATGATATCATAGTTTTTACAAAGAAAGGAGTATACAACTTTGTGTTATCTATTCAATCAAACAACATTTACAGAAGCTCAAGAATGGAATGTTGAACAAACCAGAAAGCAAAATGAATCAACTAAAGGTATGTAGTGTCTAGGCTATGGTGTTACAAGGTCACTGAAACTATTGAAAATTGTACTAATATTTACAACAATCTATTATTTTTCACCCATATCTCACATTGTTAATTCAATGAATGACTTTATGAAGTCATTATCTATGGCATGGTCGAGTCTAGGTATAATTTGTGATTATTTCTTTGTTGTACATACGTAGTATTTTACCCTCAGAAACCTTATAATTGAAACCGCCTCTTCCGTATACGGATACTATAAAGTTTATTAATTCTACGCCTCTACACCAGTTTCCTGTGTAGTTTACTGCTGTGTAGTCGGACTGAAGAATATCTTCAAACTATATAACTCACTATTGTGTACACGTTTTTTATGGAGGAACCTCTTCTTGTGTCTGTCTTTCCTTTCTAATAACTTGTGTTTTTTTTGTGAGTTTTAAAATGTTTTTCATGGGCTCACGCACATATAAAACACACAAATATAGAAAACAAAACAACAAGACAAACAACACAACGCCGCTCAACAACGCCGTGAATCATTTGAAAGTCTGCTCAGATGCAACGCAGAAGTTGTTTGAGCGCTGCAGGGGAAAAAAAATTAAGATTATAACACGCTCGCAATCTAACGTTTCAGAGATTCCAGAGTCTAGCGGAATCACAGAACAGGGTCGCCATGCGTAATGTTGTTACTTTAATTGTGGTGTATGCGGAACTGATAGACAAGACCATAATGTTGGGTTAAAAGCTGTGAGCTGTCTGGGGAAGTTAACCTTGCATTATTGAGCAACTGTTTCACCAGGTATCCAGTCTAGCTTACCAAATTCCCAACCAGACTAACATTAATTATAATCTTTTAATAGTCATACGACAACCGGTGATATATATATATATATATATATATATATATATATATATATATATATATATATATATAAGAGAATTTAAATAAAAGAAATAAATCAGTTCATATTTGGAAATTTATTTTAACATTGATCATTGAAATTTAAGCATATTAAACTTGATTCCTAACTAAACTGGTGCCTTATTTAGGATTGTGAAAATGTGATATTGTAATCTTACGGAACACATCAAATATGGAGCCAAGATTGGGAGACTGCATTCATAAAACAACACGCAAAGAACGTTGAAACATACGCAACAGAAAATTAACCACTACCAACCGATTCAATTTTCACCCAAAGAAGTTACGTTCGTAGCACAATCCTGTCCGTCATGTAATTACCACACACTGGTATACTAAATTCATACTAACTCTCTGTGAAATCTTCCCGAAAAGAATAGCTGAGGGCTACGTTGATGCTTTCACCACATGCTTCACGTGGTCAACTTGGTTTACACAAAGAGTGTAACTCCACAATAATTTTGATAATTAAAATAAATTACATCGAAACGCAATTTACTAAAGAAAAACCTTGAACTGGTTACTATCGTCTTACTATTAACCTGATGGGTCAAACAGTTATATAAGCACGTGGTACTGGTCTCGCTAAGTACACCCCACGTGGGTTGAACATAAAGAAAAGTTGCCATATTGAAAAATATTGTCAAGACGAGACGTTATAATCACACAAGCATTCGCATTTAAGATTGATGATCTTAGTTAGAGTTACTGATCAACACGTGGTTCCACTTTACTCACAAAGTAGTGACAAAGCAACTACCGGAAGATATTCTGAACTTCACACGCGAATTACACTGCGTTGCAATTGAAGATAACATTAGATATTTTAAAGATAAACCTGAAATAAAGGTGATTAAATTTTCAGTTAGGCTGAACTTAAGAAATCCATTGTCCTGCGGACTTAGACACGCGCTTAGCCGGAGATCTTACCACTTCAGACGCTCGCCGCGGACAGACTGCCTGGACCCTTTCTGAGGGTGGCTCACAAATACAAACGGAAGTGACCAGAGGGGCAGCTTCCTATACCAACATGACAAGAGACGGACAGGATCATACTAAGGATAGAAACCTCTCTGCTTTTAGAAAGCGTAGCTACCTGTTCCGACGTTGGTCCTACTGTTCTCTAGCAGACAGGCTTGTCTGCTACCCTCAAGCATGCAACTAGAAATACATTTGCTCATTCATTCTCTCACACAGAAGGGAAGGGGGATGACAGTATCTTATCATATACAGTATATAAAAGAAAGCGGATGTAGGTTCCGTATGAGACTGTGTGACATGAATTACATATAAACTGTGTTTTAAAGTGCAGTAGTGTGACAGATCGTTCTTGTTTATGTGTAAAAGTAACACGTTCCACTACTAAGTCTCCTCCTAGATAGTCAGAAACGCCACAGTAAATTTAGATGAGGAATTTATGCCGTAAATGACAACAGATTTAAGAAATTAAACATGAAAGGAATCCAACAGAGACCTTTCACGGAATGCTTCCTATCGAGCTATAACTACTGGTTCGCTGCTTTATGCAAGTTCTATTCTCCATTGTGCTCTGCCTCGTGTTTGTCAGGTCGTTGTACCCTAATCTTCATTTCCATTCTTTTAAGAAATATAAATCTGCCGTCGTTTGATTTCACTACCAGCAGGACAGAAAATGCTGCAGAAATCAGAGAATACTGCTGAACGGTAGCCTTTGTGCTCCTGTACCACCTTTCTTCCTTTGAACCGTTGTGTTCGCTGCGAACTGCTACGCGCTCTCGTTGCAAATTAGATTCCGGAACCTGACAAAGCGAGCATCTGTGCCGGCAGCGTACCGCAAGCCGTGTGTGTCCAGCATCCGTCTAGCTGACCCTGTCTGGCTGGACAGCCCAGCGCCAGAAAATTCCTATGCTAATTCGGAGCAGCGCGGCATATTGGCGCGTCTTTTGTCTTTGCACTGCTGGCATCTCATAAGCTCAATCGGTGTAATCTCCTTTTATCTGTGAATTCACGTCTGCGTCTACTGTCGTGACTGCGCGCGTCCTCATATTCGGACCAGTTTGGGGTCGCCTCTTCTCCACGCACTGTAATTCTGTCCTTACGACAGGCTCACCTCTCATGCATGATTGAAGGAAACAATAAAGTCAGGCCGTCCTTTGTTTCATTACAAGAACTTTATTTGCTCTCTGGTGCGATTTTCATACATCACCAGCAGTATATTTAATATCTGGTTCATATGCTCTGCTTTTAATCTTTATTTCCTATCCCTTATTAATTTGGCACACAATGCTTTTAGGATATCCGTATGACCTGTCGCCACTGGCAACGATACAAGTTTAAATTACATTCAGTTGGAATGATCGGGTCTGTATGTAAATAATTAAATCGGCGACTCACACGCCTTTGTGGTACTGGCTTACTCTCTTCATCGTGAAGTGATATAGTGCGCTGTTTTATTGTGTCGGGATATTATTGACTGGGAAAACTACAATCGAGTGTTTTTGATGTTTTCGAGGCAGGTCAAATTAAGACAAAGCCGTTTAGAGGTTCGCTCTCGTGTCCTTTATAAGCCGTGTAAATAATTTCCGACTACAGTGCCAGCATCGAAATGGGTGGCCAATTCCTACGTACGCGCCGTATTAGCACATACTCTCTTACACATTAGACAACGTAAGACAGAGACCCAATAGAAATTACTGTCTCACTTGCTGCAGCCCCAGAAAGAGTAATAGCGAATACTGTGCGCATAAGGATTTGTGGAAGTGTAAGGTATGGTAGACGGCCAAACACGTCATCCACTATGGAAGGAAAAAAGGATTCTTAGGGTTTAACGCAATGTCGACGAGGAAGTCATTAGAAACGGAGCGCAAACTTGGGACTGGGGAAGGACTTCGGCCGTGTCTTTTTCTTAGACACTATTTTCGCATTTCCTTTAAGGGATTTTAGGAACTGCCGTCTTCTCGACCGTGAGTAGAGTGTCTTACCATTATGTCACCTCGATACCTGTATATTTTGGACTGCAGAGCAATAGAGGATCTTGAGTTGTAGACACTTGTGAGAAATCGGGATGCTAAGGGACCGCCACAGGGTGTGTCGCAAGTGCTGCGCCACTACCTGCTCGGCTACTATAGTCTGTCTGTAAACTCAAGAGCGAGCAGCGCTTTTGGTGGGGGAAGTGGCCTTTCCCGGAAGAACGCTGCCACTGGCCTACAGGGGCACCCAAAACCTATTGCCCGTTACCTGTCTAGCGGAGTAGATCGGCGTGCAGTGATAATACATCGTTTCTGTTCGTGGGGCCTTAGTTGCCAGTGTTAGTCAGTTGACTTTGTATTCTTACTGATATACTTCGATATCCGGAAGTGATGTATAATTGTCTAGCATTGCAAGAGAATGTGCAGAATACGGGGAAGATAAGGTATTTGGGGAGAAACGAGCGTTTGATCGTCACTGATGTTATTACAGCGTGTATTGAAGATGCGAACCAAAAAGAACTGTTGGCTAATATTACCAGTCCCAATCAAAGGACTGCAATTTATGCAAACGTCAGCCTCGTCCAATAGGACGCATAAGGAAGGAACGCGAAAATAAGCCGCATGGTTAAGTGGAATCACCACGAAAACTAATAATCTTGGGAGGAAACCCATCGTTAGAGACAGTTTCAAAATCACGTAAAACCTTAGATGCTTATGGAACGCTAAACCTCTATCTCGGTCACTATTCACCTGATTGAGATATATTGCTTGAAATATGTGCGCAATAGCTATTCTAAACATTGCTAAAATTTTCTTCGAAACATGTGCATCGATTTCGGACTTCTAAGCAAAAAGCTTGACATACGAGGTGCGTTCACATATTAATTTTTATCATTTGGTAAGAACTTTATTTGTTAATCTACAGCTATGTTATTCTCTTCAAAATATTCCCCATTACATACTTTACAATTGTGCCAGTGCATTTTCCAATTCCCGAAATTCTTTAGGAACTGTTTCTTCGCGATAGTTTATATGAGTGTTAACTGTGTATTTTTAGTCTCAGCCATGCTTGTAAGACTGCTGTCCTTTAAGGCCTGCTTTGAAATGTTTATACCACTTATATGCCCTTGGTTCACTCATAACACGCTCACCAAAAGCAATATTTAACATTTCTAATAATTTCGTATACTTTATCCATTCCTATAACAAAATTTAATACAGATTCGCTTATTTGGTTTTATACAGAACAAACAATCGTTGATGCTACCAAAACATATGTAACCGTTTTGATAGCTGAGAACAGAGTAAATACCCAATATGCATTACATATACACATACTTTTGAGACATGTTTAGGAAGACAGTGACAAAAAAGTAGTGCAGATCGGACTAATACAACACACAAAATTATAAATTTCTGCTTAGTTTTTAAACACTCTTCGTGTTGCAAAAATTGTTAAGTTTCAATGCAGTTCTTCAAAGAAAAACTTCTACCTTTTAAGAACAAGCCTTAAATTATACATATTGATTGCATTAAATGGGGTTCGTTTTACGAATAGTAATGGAGGAATATACAATACTTTCACATGAACAGGCATTCGGTTCTATGTTTGTAGTAGAATCCTGACTTCCGTTCTTATGTTAATATTATTTACTCTATAATGTTGTGTTTCGGAAGAAGCTATCGTTTTTGGTATTCCTTATGGTCTTAACGCATTTGTCTAAAAGTGAATGCAAAAGGGACGTATCTGTACTAGAGATGGGGGATGCGCTCTTGAACTGATTCATAGAGTTGAATCTTTCAAAGGAGTGAACAATCAGTGATTAAAAAAAAAAGAACGGTAGCTCCAAACGTTTCTCACAGCAGAGAGAGAGAGAGAGAGAGAGAGAGAGAGAGAGAGAGAGAGAGACGGAGCATATCAGCGGGGCCTTTGCTGGTCAGAGCACACTGAACGCCACACAACACAGCCAGCGCCGGCCTCTGCCCTGCTTCTACCTTGGCTGCCTGCATTGTGCAGTGCCCCATTGGATTTTGTGTTTCACATATGCCGTGCCGTCCATGTGCGTCGTCTGCCGCGCGCAGTGTCTGGCGCAGCTTAACTTCGCATCGCACTCTGTCGGCGATCGTTTCAGTCGCACGTCCTGCCCTCTGGGCAGTTGATGCGAGCAACAGGACAGAGAGCCACCTAGCGGATAACATAGGAACTACTTGCAACAACCTGCTCGCAAGAGAACAGACGATTTGTTTCGGAGCAGGTGAGTTCACCGCTCCCCCCACCCTCGGAACTCGCCCGCTCAACGCTCACCCCACCGTCTCGACTCTAGCCAGAGCGTTGAGCAAAGCGACTCAGGTGTCACTCTGCTCTCTGCGGTCTTAGCTCACGCAGTAATACAGCTCGCGGCTCGACCCGCTCGACTCAGCGCCTCTGCATCGGAGTTCGTCCCTACTGGATATTGTTCTTCGTAGTAATACCGCTATGTATATTACATTATTATGTTATGTATACATCAATTGTTTTTATTTTATTTTTATTTGTTTAAACTGATTAGATTAGGTTCCTGATGACTCCTCTTACTATAGGATTTTTATTATGGACACTCGAATTAACGCTTTAATTACGAGCGAACCGATAAACGTATCGCAAAATGTGATACACCAATATTTTCCTTGTTTTATTCTGCGTAAGGCTATATGCAGCACTTTCGTTTTACAGTCAAATTTATATATTTTTTTTTCTTATTCTGGTACGGATTTTGCGATTTTAGGCGTCTTCGGAAGGAAACGTTCACTTTAAAAATATATGGCTTGCGATGAATTTGTATGAGGTTAATGAAATTTTAATACATTATAGCCAAATATATTGTTAATGTAAATCTCAAGTTACAACATTTTCCTATCACCCAAAAAACCACGATAGTGCAAAATAAATCAATAATCAAAAACTTTGTCATATCGTGGAAATTTCAATAAACAATACAAAATTCTTACTCATTATCTGTGTTACTTAAAAATAGGATCAAATAAGATCAAAATACAGGTGTAGTACTGGAATAAACCAAGTTTAAAGGACAATGTGCCTTCCATTTATTTTCTATTGTAAATGAATGGTGAGTCATGAAAAAGAGCTAATTCATTTCAGGGAGTGAACAGTTCTGATCCAATCTCTGAAAAGAACAGTTTTGCCCATCTCTAATCTGTACACAGCTTCGCCACATTTAAATCGCGCGCCGCGGCAGGGCCGGCCTACGTTGTGAAACAGCCTGTAGAAGCGGCCTGTGACGTGGCTGGATAGGCAGAGTGGGGACTCGCTCGCTCGCTCTTCAGTTTACCGACAGACTATATCTGCTGCCGCTTGGTGTGACTGAGCGCTCGGCTTGTGCCGGCCCGGGCAGCTGCCGAGGGACATTCACACTCCTCCAGTGCAGCCGGGTTACATTATTTCAGAATTTTTTTGGGCAAGGAAGAGTGGCATAGTCAAATTAGAAATCGGAGCTGATTTTTCGCCCACGATATCATGTCAACCATTAGTTGCAGCACAGTTATACGTAAGAACTTTTTCATTGGAATTTTTGTTCTGATTAATCTTACATAGGGCATAATTTTCGCTCAGCCTCATAGTTAACAAAGTATTCTACAGAAACTATAGAAATCGAAAATGTTTTTCATCTTTCAACCCGTCACCCAAAATCTGATATGACAGGACTGACAACCTTTTACCATATATTAAGAGGAGCCAACTAAAGAATTTGGTTCACGGTAGAAACTTTTTCATTAATTATTTCGAAATAAACTTCAATTTTTCCATACCACGCAGGGAAGTGTACTGAGGTCTAGTGTGAGTCCTACTAGCAATTAGCGTTAAGAAATTCAATTTATGTATTGAAACAAGATGTTTTCATCGTCGACTCAAACAGATATTGTTTCTAAAATTCTCTACACAAAAATGTTTATTGTGATTGTTAGAAAAACTATGACTTTTCAGACTTCATTAGTGAATCTTTTACAATTCGTAAGAGACATTTAGCCGACTTTGTGCAGCTTCCAGGGAACATCACGAGGAGGTAGTCTCTCTTCGTCCCCCATTATATTTATTTACAATATTTACAGGATGATTATTTATTTACAATAGGGCTATCGGCGTGAACTGAACACCTTTTCAATATTCACAAGTGTTGCTGTAGCTTTAGCCATTTCCTTTTCATTGTAATTTCTTTGCATAAGCCACGCAAGTAAGCAATGATTTTATATTGCCGTCAACTTGGAGTCTTGTAAGGGTCTTAGAAACTATCTCATCTGTCTTAATTGCGGACTTCTTTCTTCTTTTCCCACCTAGATTTAAAACTATTCGGTGCCCATGATATTCTGCGTCTTCTCTGTGAATTTTTCCTACGGAATAAAAATTTGGATGAACTTTCGAAATTAATGTATTTATCCTCCGATTCCATCCTTATGAAACATTGTTGATGCGGTAACGCCTTCCTGCGCATTTCCATATATCTCTTGGCATGTCTTCGCTATCCAGCCATTGTTCAACAAAATAGTCGTAAAAATCCTGCAGTTTTTCATTATCTGGCGTGCTCTCCTGAATGCATAGCCACCCAACATCTAACATGTCCAGGGTAATGTGAGCCAAAGTGGAACACAATCATATGTGAAAACGAATGTCTTCGCTTTCCTTGTAGGCAGCAACTTGGCCGCAATTCTGCACTTGCCTCCACAAGCACCGATTGAAATGGTAGTTGTAGCCATTAATCTTAGCACCACGAAACAAATGTGTCACTGATTGGATGATTGCAGCATCAAAATCAATCATGATAGCTGTAGGACTCCATCCAGGTACGTTTCTTTCAACAGCTGTGAAAAAGCAATCGTAAGTTTCTCGCTTTTAATTGGGTAGCAAGGCGTATACAGTTGGAACTGTGTTTGTTTCCTCCTCAGAACTAGAAATATCGGCACGAACAATAAATAACTGTCCAAACTGCTTGCTGGAACTTTTGAACGTTCCATCGACAAAGACCGAATTGCAGTCTGTTAAACAGGATTGTCCCCTTTCGCTGGCGAACACCAGTATCCTATAATTTGATACTCTGACGTCATCTGCAAGTAAAAATTTGCTCCCATCATTCATTAGCAAATGATGTTCTTGCAGAAATATTTCTGCAGCATCGGTCGGATCTTGTGTAGATCCCATGCTTTTTGCCTGATGCGTTGCAGCGATCGTTTTGCACTCCTAAGTGACAGCAGTGATGTGACGATGCAGAACTGAACTGAGTTGTGCTACCTGTTTGGTGTCCCTGTAGAGCGCCCGCTACCTGTTCGGCCGGGTCTCCTCACAAATGTCGCTCCTCACAAATGTCGCTCCTCACAAGTGTCTCAACCCCGAGGATCTTTCCCCTTAATCGACAACTCTTGCAGGTACAGCATGAATTTTAATTTGATAAACAACCATGACTCTAAGTGAAAACCTGTGAAAGGCTTATCTTCGGATGAGGGAATATGTCTGTCTGTCTGCGGACTGGTATAATTTCAGATTGTAACCTCCCCCTTCACTTATCGACCTTAATGACAGTGAAAAATTAAACCACGTGTACCTAATGGAAATTTGGGAAAAGCAATCGTCACCGAAGTTAATTTGTCGGTAAAGAGGGAGGGAATGGTTACATTTAAATGAAAGGAAAAATGCAAATGAAACTGGTGGAAATTAATTTTGAAAAGGGGTAAAGTTAATAAAGAAAGTAAATGTGCGGCCGTTACGTTAACAATTAACTAGCGGTAATTAGATATTTGAGATTTGGGGGAAATTACGGTCGCCAGTCCTAAGGACAATTACTATAGTAACTGAAAAAGAAAGGTTATTACACATATAATTAGCACTAGAAGCGTGGCAACTGAAAGCTGACACGTGTAGTGTGAAAACTGAAAGTTTGTCAGAATTAATAAATTTCGCTACACTCTGACTTAATTTAGCAAAATAATTAATAAAACCGGAAAATCGAAAGTTAATTTAGTGACTAAAGTTAATAGTGAGCTTTCTTTCTGAACCACATCGAAATTCAGTAAGATACGGTTAGTCTTGGACTACCTCAACAATCATTTCAAAAGCTACTTGCATCTACGCAATTTAGAAATAAGAGATTTAACTTTGAACTTGAATTAAAGGCTTCTGAACAATTAACAATAGTAAAATTTAGTACGTACCAAGCTGAGCTGCAGTCACAGGTAAGCTAAAATATGGTAACAAAACTCGCACTCTTGATTTGTGCTTGTATAATCTAAATATTGTAGCCAGCTATGAATACCTTAACTGAACTTTGAAATTAAAGCAGTGAAATCGAATGATGCTGGCGTTTGAATTTCAACGACACTCGGGTTCATTCCGGAAAAGGAAGGGACCCTGCTTGGTAATGCAATTGGGACAATGAGCAACAAAGGTTCATGCTACGTTGCTGTAATTTAGTTATGAAAAATGAACAGTTTGAAAAGCTGAGGTCTGCCATACAGTTCTAAAACTTTACGTGCTTCAAGTCTTCCTTGTTGGTTGATTGAAGGTTTGAAGCTGTCGATCGAGGAGGTGGCGACAATCACTCATTGTCGGCCGCCACTGTTGCAGAAGCTGCATGTTGACGCGCCTTCTTCTCGACACGGTCACCAGGCGAAACGGGCTCTTGATGTGCGCCAGCTAATGCTTCCCGTCCGCGACACCGTGTCAGAAACTATCATAGCAAGTCGAGCGCAATTACATGCTGCCCAACCCCGAAAGCGCGGCAACTCGCGGGAGCGTCACACAACACACCTGCTCCACTGCACTACCCCAGCCAGACTCTCCCTCTGCCCGCGCTCCACGCGACAGAGTTAACACTACCAAAGATTCTAAACACTTTGGTTCTCCACACGACCTATCGATGTATTCGTTCGATAGCATAGTTTTGCCTAGGCCAGACCCAGCGTATAAATACAAATAATATTCACAAAACAAACCAATTATACATCGACATAAATGCATATATATACAAATAGTAAAACAATTAAAATATACAAAGAAACAGAAATGTTATATCTTCAGGTAACAAAATAAGGAAAAAAATTTGCAGTGCAATGGATGGAAATAGCAGGATATGCGTTTCCAGCGTTACAAGATGATCATAGAGATTACCATGTGTAGCGCCTTTCTGGAGGTTCAGTATACTGGTTTTGAATACTGACACTGCGGGACCACACTACACATGGACGTCTGCATGGTCGGCCAGTGAAGCTCAGTGGAGTACGAAGAGAAAGTTTCCGTATCAACGTGGGAAGCTTAGAGAAACAAATGAACTTGAAAAATGAAAATAAAATCTCATTAATCACATCTTTCAGAGCAAGCAGCAGTGGGGAAGCATTTAGTGTAAACTGGTTAACGACGCAAGATGCTTAGAACCTCAAGTCGTTAACAAATACCGAGCGAGGTAGCGCACTGGATAGCACATTGAACTCGCATTCGGTAGGACGACGGTTTAAACCCGTATCCGGCCATCGTAATTTAGGGTTTCGCTTCAGAGAAGTGCCGGGATGGTTCTTTTGAAAGGGCGCGGCCGACTTCCTTCTCCATCCTTCCCTAATCCGATGGGATCGTTGACCTGGCTGTATGGTCCCCTCCCCCAAATCAACCAACCAACCGTTAATAAATGATACGTTGCAGCAGAAAATTCTGGAAAGGGAGCCACAAAGCTATTAAAGCTCCTCTCATTATTATTTATGAAATGACCAGCCAGTTTCAGCCCGCAAGTCCGCTTTCAAATGTTTTCATCACAATATGCGAACAGAATATGAATAAAATTTGACCAATAAAAGTCACTGATATCGAGATGTCATTATGTGACGAAGTCAATTAAACATAGCCCTAGCGTGCTGTAACTGGTCAGTTCAGTAATAAATAATATCAAGGAAGAGTTTCGGCATCCACACTGGATTCCTTACCAGGATTTCCTCATTCAGTGTACGGACGGCTCAGGGGTAAATAAAAATAAATAAACTTTCTTATGTTAGGGCATTGAAAGTAGGCTGTCACAGTCAAATGCCATACTTAAATGCATTTCGCAAAGCAGGTTTCTTTGTCTTAATATAGAGGGAAAAAAATGAAACAAGCATATGTCATCGTGGACCGGAAGGCCCCTATTCGGGAAAGTTCGGCCGCCAAGTGCAAGTTTTATGTCATTCGACGCCACATTGGGCATTTTGCGCGCCGGCGATGAGGATGAAATGATGATGAGCACAACACAACACCCAGTCTCCCATCGGAGAAAATCTCGAACCCGGCCGGGAATCGAACCCGGGCCCGCTTGCATGGGAGGCGTTACCCACGAGATAAGCACGCAGACGATATGGCAGATTTATTAGATAACGAGAACATACACACGGGACTTTCATCGGTACACATGTTAAAGCTAGTATTAAATTATTGTGTTGTGTTCAGGTTAGTAATTTGCCTTGATTTCTTGTGTTCATAATTCACCATAGGGCCGGATAACTGGAGAACACTTACAGAAGTATTCTACAGTTATCAGGCGCTATTGTCTATACGTTATATAAATAAGGGACTAGACAACAGTCGGTAGGATCAATTGGTGTCACTGTAGTCTCCTTCGTGGGCATATTATAAACAGTGGATATACATATAATTACGAAATTCAAGTGAGTGGTCTCAGCAGGTAAAGAGCTGATAGACAATCGTCCACTTCATTAACAGGTCTTCTTCATAGCGGGTTGGCGTCTGCATACAGTGGACGACTATTGAAAAGGTATGAAGCAGTACATGTTCTTTCTTGGAACGCTGACTTTAGCACCACCACAAAAAGTTAAGGGAATACAAATTTCGTTAATGCTCGTTCACTTTTACTCACAACATACTTTTGAAACAGGTAGTTATGTGTAAGTATGTTCCTGAAACAGAAAATATTGAATATGACATTCATTGTGAGACGGCCCATTTAATATTAGCACTTCAAAATTTTTCGTCTAACTGTAACTTGAAAATTTGATACATTGTTGGAGTCTGGTAGACCACTTTGTTTAAAACAATAAATACTTTTTCCAAAACTTTAAAATATAACGTACCTGACCCAACTAGATTATTTTTAAAGTTGGGAATGTAGTACCACTCCCCTCCCCCCGTTTGTATTGCGAGTGTTCATTCGCATTATGCCTCGTAAATTATTCTTATTTTGTAAATTAATAGTATTAGAAAACGGTTTGATTAAAAAATGGTTCAAATGGCTCTGAGCACTATGGGACTTAACATCTGAGGTCATCAGTCCCCTAGAACTATGAACTACTTGAACCTAACTAACCTAAGGACATCACACACATCTATGCCCGAGGAGGGAGTCGAACCTACGACCGTAGCGGTCACGCGGTTCCAGACTGAAGCACCTAGAACCGCACAGCCATACCGGCCGGCGGTTTGATCACACAGAATGGGTAGTGTGTTACTGGTTTTTAGGATGATTATGATAATTTCTATCTCCTTTTCGTTTGAGGGTGAATTAGGGTGCTTACGTGGGGCTCTGAGTAGAGGGGGGTGGTTCTTTAAGTAAAGACCCTCTGCGTGTGCACCGCATGTTGGAAAAGACAAAAGATATGCAGCTGACTGCACTTGAAATGTGTACTCTGAGGTTGCCGTAAAAAACCGGCTGTTACTTCTTGGTGAGTATTACATAGAGCATGTTCCTTCAACGCAGGGAAAACAATAATCTGTATACATCTGTATCTATATCGACATTGGGCAACAAAATTAAAGTAGAACTTTCTCGAAATCACGTAACTGTTTCCCACTGTAATGCATAAGTTTGAATTTTGTCACAAAGGTGCCTACATCCTTCCTGTGTGATGGCGCAAATGGACTGCAGCCTGCGACGTCATCTTCGGGTCCGGCGGCCCTGCGAACAGCAAGGTGTCGACACATGCGAAGAAAAGGCCACGCCTCAGAACTTCGTTTTAGCTGTAAGAGGGATTAATCATGTTACGTTGGCGCCAAATTTCACCACGATTCTGCCAAATGCGACCGTGGATGTGCCTCAAGATGGAAAGGTCGCCACAAGCCCTCTTATCCACATTTCACTCCTTTTCCTTACACCTCTGCCATGGTGGTTCAAAATGGTTCAAAGGGCTCTGAGCACTATAGGACTTAACTTCTAAGGTCATCAGTCCCCTAGAACTTAGAACTACTTAAACCTAACTAACCTAAGGACATCACACACATCCATGCCCCAGGCAGGATTGGAACCTGCGATCGTTGCGGTCGCGCGGTTCCAGACTGTAGCGCCTAGAACCGCTCGGCCAATCCGGCCGGCGCCATGGTGGTCATTATCGCGACACCCAGCGTTGAAATAACGCATTTATCGTCTAGGCGGCAGAGAAAAAACATTCCGACACACAACCGCCCAGAATCAACGCGAATAGAGCTGGGGAAGGGGGGTGGGGGTATATAGGACGTCAATGGAACCATGACTTTGTAACCTCCCCCTCACTTATCGACCTTAATGACAGTGAAAAATGAAACCGCGTGTACCTAATGGGAATTTTGGAAAAGCAATCGTCACCGAAGTTAACCTGTCGGTAAAGAGGGAGGAAAGGGTTACATCTTGATGAAAGGAAGAATGCAAATGAAACTGGTGGAAATTAATTTTGAAAAGGGGTAAAGTTAATGAAGAAAGTAAATGTGCGGCCGTTACGTTAACAATTAACTAGCAGTAATTAGATATTTGAGATTTGGGGGAAATCACGGTCGCCAGTCCTAAGGACAATTACTATAGTAACTGAAAAAGAAAGGTTATTACACATATAATTAACACTAGAAGCGTGGCAACTGAAGGTTGACACGTGTAGTGTGAAAACTGAAAGTTTGTCAGAAGTAATAAATTTCGCTACACTCTGACTTAATTTAGCAAAAGAATTAATAAAACCGGAAAATCGAAAGTTAATTTAGTGACTGAAGTTAATAGTGAGCTTTCTTTCTGAAGCACATCGAAATCCAGTAAAATACGGTTAGTCTTGGACTACCTCAACAATCATTTCAAAAGCAACTTGACTCTACGCAATTTAGAAACAAGAAATTTAACTTTGAACTTGAATTAAATGCTTCTGAACAATTAACAATAGTAAAATTTAGTACGTACCAAGCTGAGCTGCAGTCGCAGGTAAGCTAAAATATTCTAACAAAACTCGCACTCTAAATTTGTGCTCGTGTAACCTAAATATTGTAGCCAGCTACTGAACTTTGAAATTAAAGCAGTGAAATCTAATTATATTATTTTAATGCTGGCGTTTGAATTTCAACGACACTCGGGTTCATTTCGGAAAAGGAAGGGACCCTGCTTGGCAATGCAATTGGGACAATGAGCAACAAAGGTTCATGCTAAGTTGCTGTAATTTTGCGAGGCAAATGGAACAATTTGAAAAGCTGAGGTCTGCCATACAGTTCTGAAACTTTTCGTACTTTTAGTTTTCCTTGTTGGTTGATTGAAGGTTTGAAGCCGTCGATCGAGGAGGTGGCGACAGTCACTCATTGTCGGCCGTCGCTGTTGCAGAAGCTGGATGTTGGCGCGCCTTCTTCTCGACACGGTCACCAGGCGAAACGGGCTCTTGATGTGCGCCAGCTAATGCTTCCCGTCCGCGACACCATGTCAGAAACTATCAACGCGAGTCGAGCGCAATTACATGCTGCCAAACCCCGAAAGCGCGGCAACTCGCGGGAGCGTCACACAACACCTGCTCCGCTCGCTACTCCCGCCAGACTCTCACTGCTCTGCCCGCGCTCCACGCGGCAGAGTTAACACTCCCAAAGATCCTACACACTTTGATTCTTCACACGACCCATCGATGTGATCGTTCGATAGCAGTTTTCCCTAGGCAAGACCCAGCGTAAAAATACAAATAATATTTACGAAACAAACCAATTATACATCGACATAAGTGCATAAATATATATATACAAACAGTAAAACAATTACAATATATAAAGGGACAGAAATGTCATATCTTGAGGTAACAAAACAAGGAAAAAAAATAATAGTACAATAGATGAAAATAGGAGGATATGCATTTCCGGCGTTACAACTTCATTGGGGCGTTGGTCCCGCGCATTTCGCTGTCGATAAGGATAGTTCGCAGTGCGATGAGCACCAGGACGGCGCTCTTGATAAATCTGGCTACTGCTGACACCCGCTGGGCATTTCAGCCCTACTCCAAGGACAACGAGGGGCTGCAACGCCACTAAACGTGGTCTCATCCCTTTGGAGCGTAGGATGACAGCAGTTTTTGCTGTGACATACAGGGTGGAATCACTAGCGACCTCTAAAAACCATTCGTCGAAATTTGACCCTGATCCGAAGCAGTAAAGTGTTTCCATACTAGTCGGCCGCAGTGGCCGAGCGGTTCTAGGTCTTACAGTGTGGAATCGCGCGACCGCTACGGTCGCAGGTTCGAATACTGCCTCGGGCATGGATGTGTGTGATGTCCTTTAGGTTAGTCAGGTTTAAGTAGTTCTCAGTTCCAGGGGACTGCTGACCTCAGATATTGAGTCCCATGGAGCTCAGAGCCATTTCAACCATTTTGACGCAGACATTAACGCCGAATGATGTGCAAATACAAGTGCATTTCTGCCAATGGGCCTTGGAAATGATAAGAGGTGACAATAATTTTTATAGATTCGTTATGTTCACCGATGAAGCCACATTGAAAAACAATGGCGAATTAAATGGTCATGATTGTCATTATTGGTCCCCTGTCAATCCACACTGCCAGAGATCCGTTGATAATCAACACAAATGGTCGTTAATGGTCAGGTGTGGAATTTTAAACGGTTACTTTATAGGATCGTATTTTTTTGACCGAAATGTTACTGAGAAAACTTATTTACAGCTTCTCCGCGGTGATTTGTTGGAGTTAATGTAAGATGTTGACATAGAAACTTTGCAATGAATGTGGTCCCAACAGGACGGAGCAGCTCCCCATTATGGTAAATGTGGTGTCACCGCCAGACACCACACTTGCTAGGTCGTAGCCTTTAAATCGGCCGCGGTCCATTAGCATACGTCGGACCCGCGAGTCGCCACTATTAGTGATTGCAGACCGAGCGCCGCCACACGGCAGGACTAGAGAGACTTCCTAGCACTCGCCCCAGTTGTACAGCCGACTTTGCTAGCGATGGTTAACTGACAAATTACGCTCTCATTTGCCGAGACGATAGTTAGCATAGCCTTCAGCTACGTCATTTGCTACGACCTAGCAAGGCGCCAAGTTCAGTTGCTATTGATATTGTAAATAATGTACAGACAAGAGCTACGTTCAACATTAAGGGATTAAAGTTAAGTATTCCACAAGCTATATCCTTTTTTCTAAAGTCTAAATTCCTTGTCCTGTTCCAGACCTCACGGCAGCCTGTGTGAGCTTAAACGCATGCCTTTCGGCTTCCTCTCATAGTGGGTTGGTCTCCTGCCAATCCACAACAGTAAAAATGTGTGGAACGTTTTAAATTTACGGTACCCTCCTCGGTGGATAGGACGCGGTGCACGGTGGGCCTCCACGTTCACCAGACTTTACATATCCTGATTTTTTCTTGTGGGGTTATTTAAAAAATATTGTTTATGAAAGACAGTCTGTAACCTCCCCCTCACTTATCGACCTTAATGACAGTGAAAAATTAAACCGCATGTACCTAATGGAAATTTGGGAAAAGCAATCGTCACCGAAGTTAATTTTTCGGGAAAGCGGTAGGAAAGGATTACATCTAAATGAAAGGAAAAATGCAAATGAAACTGATGGAAATTAATTTTGAAAAGGGGTAAAGTTAATAAAGAAAGTAAATGTGCGGCCGTTACGTTAACAATTAACTAGCGGTAATTAGATATTTGAGATTTGGGGGAAATTACGGTCGCTAGGCCTAAGGACAATTACTATAGTAACTGAAAAAGAAAGGTTATTACACATATAATTAGCACTAGAAGCGTGGCAACTGAAGGTTGACACGTGTAGTGTGAAAACTGAAAGTTTGTCAGAAGTAATAAATTTCGCTACACTTTGATTTTATTTAGCAAAAGAATAAGTAAAACCGGAAAATCGAAAGTTAATTTAGTGACTGAAGTTAATAGTGAGCTTTCTTTCTGAACCACATCGAAATTCAGTAAAATACGGTTAGTCTTGGACTAACTCAACAATGATTTCATAAGCTACTTGAATCTACGCAATTTAGGAACAATAGATTTAACTTTGAACTTGAATTAAATGATTCTGAACAATGAACAATAGTAAAATTTATTACGTACCAAGCTGAGCTGCAGTCACAGGTAAGCTAAAATACGTTAACAAAACTCGCACCTTTAATTTGTGCTTGTGTAATCTAAATATTGTAGCCAGCTATGAATACCTTAACTGAACTTTGAAATTAAAGCAGTGAAATCGAATGATGCTGGCGTTTGAATTTCAACGACACTCGGGTTCATACTGGAAAAGGAAGGGACTCTGCTTGGTAATGCAATTGGGACAATGAGCAACAAACGTTCATGCTACGTTGCTGTAATTTTGTGATTTGAACAGTTTGAAAAGCTGAGGTCTGCCATACAGTTCTAAAACTTTACGTGCTTCCAGTCTTCCTTGTTGGTTGATTGAAGGTTTGAAGCCGTCGATCGAGGAGGTGGTGAAAGTCACTCATTGTCGGCCGTCGCTGTTGCAGAAGCTGGATGTTGGCACGCCTTCTTCTCGACACGGTCACCAGGCGAAACGGGCTCTTGATGTGCGCCAGCTAATGCTTCCCGTCCGCGACACCGTGTCAGAAACTATCATAGCAAGTCGAGCGCAATTACGTGCTGCCCAACCCCGAAAGCGCGGCAACTTGCGGGAGCGTCACATAACACACCTGCTCCACTGCACCACCCCTGCCAGACTCCCCCTCTGCCCGCGCTCCACGCGACAGAGTTAACGCTACCAAAGATCCTAAACACTTTGGTTCTCCACACGACCTATCGATGTATTCGTTCGATAGCATAGTTTTCCCTAGGCCAGACCCAGAGTATAAATACAAGTAATATTCACAAAACAAACCAACTATAAATCGACGTAAATGCATATATATACAAATAGTAAAACAATTACAATATACAAAGATGTCATATCTTCAGGTAACAAAACAAGGAAAAAAAATTGCAGTGCAATAGATGGAAACAGGAGGATATGCATTTCCGGCGTTACATGTGCCCAACATTGTCTGAGGATGTTTGTGTAACCTAAACAGACTCAGAAAATGTCCCAAAAAGGAAAAAAATCAGCGGAAATGCATATGCTCAAAACACCAAGAAATTTAGCATTAGGCTAATTAACCATAAACCAATTTTTAGACCATAATAATTGAGTGGAGACACTTCTAACCTTATTCCACTCTGTTATCTTACACAAAAGAAAAACAGGTTGACAACATATCAAAATTCCTAACAGTATCAAGAAATGGAATTCTGTTTACAAAATTAGCCATAGTACATGGTCATAAAAAAACAGGTATATCAAAATACGCAAATTAATAATTAATTACATAGAATACACATTTTATATAACCTTTTCATAATTAATACTCTCGCCATGAGAGTCCACTTAACGCTAAACAAGAAAATAATATACAGCAGATCGAAAAAAACATAAATATCGACAGCAGAATTCTTTCACATCAGCTGTCCGGGAAGAAAAACAACTCCGCCTTCCGTACTCGCAAGTACAAAGAATGCCGACAGCGGCACAGGAGCCGACAGCGGCACAAGAGCCGACAGCGACTCCGCCTCGCCAGTATTGTTGCACCCGCCCTTGCGGCACGCTTGATCTCACTCGCCCTTGTAACGGCACTTTCAGAACGTCCGTTTCACTGAATTCTTTCGGAAAAATTCACTCCCGAGTAATCTCAAGGAGTCTCTTAACACTGTCACAGTGGATAACTGAACACTGTCCATCATCATATGCATGTACTAGCCTCAAACTTAAAACAGCTTCTAAGTACATCGGCAATGACTAGTAAATCATATATTTATGAAATCTTACAGCTAGTTACAAAATCATATTTACATTCCTTAATCTATTGTGGCTCAGCTGAAAACTTAAACTAGCAGCTTGGATTTTTCAATTGATAAATAACAATTCTCTCTTAAATCATTTAGTAAAAATTAATTACTTATTAATTACAACTTCTTTAATGTCCTCTTGGTCAGGCAAAAGCATGGCAATCTAGCAAATCGTTTAAATCTTACACTCTATATTTACATACTGTAGAAATTACCCACCCTGTGGTATTAATCAATCCTAGGTTGGTACAATTTCAAGTCTACAATGTTCCGTATACCTAATAGTTTTCCAGAGCTCGGATACTCTAAGGAATAAGCATTTGTGTGAGGTATACCAATGACTTTATATGGTCCATTATAAACAAACTAAAATTTAGAGATTTCATTGTCTATCTCGCTCGATTTCTCATGAGCTTAAGTCTCCAATAGCAAACTTAGCAAAACGAGCTTTAGCGTCATGACGACGTATGTGACTATCGGCATTTAGCTTCATTATTTCTCGCAAACGATCTTTTTTCACACCAATACTAATGTCAATCCGCGGAGGGAATTTGATTATCTCTTCCACAAGTCCTGGTTTGTCTGAAAACACACTCTTATTCCTCATTATTACTTCATACAGGCCTCGTCTTTGTTCGTGTGTTACGTTTGACACACCGTCTACAGTACTTTCCAATGCACTATCTACGATATTGTCAATGCCGAGATTTCTCACATTACAGTAGTCCAAATTCATACCTACGTCAATGGCATCCAGCCAGTTAACAATGTGTATAGGCTGGTATTGCCAATGCACACCGTCTCCTGTCTCGTCAAAAGTAACTACTATTGTTTTATCTTGTGACATACATGTCAAAGTTTTGTTTTCGCAATTAATCACTGCACGGTACTTTAATAGCCAATCTAACCCGATAATTACTTCCGTAGTTAAGTCTGGCACGACGACAAACTCTTGTTCAAATCGTGCCCCACATATCTCGAAGTTGACAAAAATCTGTTTTGTGACCGGTTTACTGGCCTTCCCAGGGGCACCGATAATTTTCACTCCTGTTACTGGCATAACTACGATGCCAGGTCTGTCATTCAGTAACTCAAACATTTTCCCAGATACAGCACTCAATTCTGCACCGGTGTCAATCAACACGTTTAGTTGTAGGTCGTGCATATTAACAGACACTACTATCTGTCTACGCTTGTCCTCGACTGTTTCTTTATCTTCCCACAGTAAATCCTCGTCTATATCCAGGTCATTCCAGGAAAAACCATCCGGCTTTGATCCTAAATCCAGCTTATCTGCCGGCTTTTTCAGCCTCTGTTCACATACAGTTTTAATTTCAACCCGTTTGTCCTGAGGCTTAGTCTGTAGCTTCGCCTTCAATACCGAAACCTTTTCCTGTAACTCGTCAACTAGTGAGTGTTGCTTTGCTATCAATTCACTAATTGTCACCTTCGTTGATTCCTCTTTGGCCAGATTGATCTCATCCGCCAATCTACCTGGAGGAATGTGCCTAGTAGTATCTGCAATTACTTCCTCTGGATCTGCGCAACCCACATTGCTACCGTCTGGCCGTATAACGTCAGCTCCAACCACATACACGCTGTAATCTACGTGCTTTTTCTACCAATCGTGTCCGGCTATCACTAAAATTCTCGTAATCTTTCTCCTCGGCCCTTTCGCAATGTTTCAACTGGAGTTTTGCGTCGGATGGGTCGGCCACTTCTACCACTATAACTTTCGGTAAAGTCTGCCGGCAAGGGCGAGAACATTCCGTTACTACTTCAACATCCAACTCCTGCGGGACGAAACACGACGAATCTTGCTCGTGCTCCCCATTAACATCAACTATTTCTAGTAAAGTCTGCCGGTTAGGGCCAGAACTTTCTGTCACTTCACAAATACTATCTTCCTGTGGGACGAGACGCGGCAAATCCTGTCCGCGCTCCCCATAAACACTTCTCCCGTACAGGCCCCTATAATCTCTTAGTTCGTCGTATAAGCGGCCAAACTGCCTTAACCAGACCTCATCCCTCTCTGCATCCCCTCGCTCAATGACGAACGTGTTATCCGACATCTGATCTTCTCTCAACAGTTGCGAATCATTCTTAAACTCAATCTCCATTTCCGCTGTGGGTGTTACAGCTGCCACTTTATAATCGTTTTCCGGAACACTACTTAAATTGTTCTCACTGACAGTGAATGTATTTTCTGCTACCGTGTCTACAGCTGATCTACTACTTGTGGGCGCACTCCTTTCTCTTAACACTGGCACACTCTCCCACCGCCCGCATCTCGTGGTCGTGCGGTAGCGTTCTCGCTTCCCACGCCCGGGTTCCCGGGTTCGATTCCCGGCGGGGCCAGGGATTTTCTCTGCCTCGTGATGGCTGGGTGTTGTGTGCTGTCCTTAGGTTAGTTAGGTTTAAGTAGTTCTAAGTTCTAGGGGACTTATGACCACAGCAGTTGAGTCCCATAGTGCTCAGAGCCATTTGAACCAACTCTCCCACCGTTGAATGTTCCATACGGAATTTTCGTAACGACGACACCTGGGTTTTCTCCTGTTATTGGGTCTCCAAAATTTCTCCACGCCCGGTCGGCCCCTCACCGGCGCGGCTAATGGCTTCCCTGTCTCGTCCCAGCGGATACGCTCCCCGGATGCAGCTGAGGCGGCTGATCACACCCTCTGGCGTTATTACTGTTCTGCGAAGCCCGTATCACGCTAGTATGATACTTGTTTCCGTCATTCTTGTTATTATTTGCATTGTACCGATTGTCATTACGGCCCGAACCACTATTGTTATTGCTGCCAAGATTGCAGTATGCATTATTCCCATAGTTCTCATTGTTGTGGTTGCTGTGGTACTCGTTGTTGTTACCACGGCCTCTACCACTATCGCGATTATTGCGTCAATTGTCCTCGTCCTCAACTCTTTCCAGGAAATCATTGATTGTCCTGTAATTGCTTCGTATGTAGCGTTTTGTATCATCTGGAAGCTTCTTGTAGAGTTCCCAGAATATTTCGGATTCCGTGCGGCGATAACGCAAATATTCCAACTTGCAGATCCAGCCCTCACAAAACTCCTTCATCGAGCCGCGCGAATTCGCATCGAAAGGCCTCGATACGACAAATTCGCGCCAGACACTTTGCTGTTTTTGCTCTGACCAGTATTCAGCCAGAAACAAATTTTTAAACTCGTCAAAAGTCAGGTTCGTAATGTTGAGGTTTAAGTCCCAACGCTTGGCATCACCAGTCAACACATCAATAACCGCATTAATTTTTCTCTCATTAGTCCATGATCTGGGTAAAACTCTTTCACAATTTTTACTGAAATCCGTCGGGTGTATATCACCTTTTTTCAAGGGGTCGAACCGCTCCTCTTTCGTCAACAATTCCGAACTATGTGCACAGATTGGCACATAGCTCTGTTTTTCGTCAAGTTTCTTTTCTAATTCCGACACTCGCGTAATTACTTGGCAAGTGGTTGTCGCAAGCGTTTCTACTTCCCTTTTTTTCACTTCGCAGGTATTAGCCTGCTTCGTCACTTTGGTATCTACTTCGGATACTAAAGCCTTTAAAGTTCCCACCTTCTTTTGATCCTCTTTTTTCACTAATTGAATTTGTTCCGGCACTTATTCTCGATGATCGGAGCAACTGCTTCTCCTACACTTTTCTCGATTCTGCTAATTTCGGAATAAAAACGAGTATTTATGCTCGCAATTTCCGCCTGAACGCCTATCATTTCCTGTTTAAGATAACCGATTTCGGTATTAATCACAACAATATCTTCTTTGATTTTATCAACTTTTGTGTTAACAATTCCAACACTGTTGTTAACAACATTAATAGCTTTGTTCTGATTGTTTAGCTTCCGTTCAATTTTTTCAGACTGAGCTTCTTGCTTGGCAGCCTGAGCTTCTTGCTTGGCAGCCTGAGTTTTAATTTCTGCCGATTTACTCTTGATTTCGTTAATCAAAACATTCATTAAATCAGTTAAATTCCCGGAAACTACCGATTTTACTTCCGTAGGGGCTTCCTCTTTAATTGTCCCCCCCATATTCGTCATCAAGGGATTCAGATTTGATTTTCACTTCCGATTCTGAAACATTTTCTAAAGTTTGGAATCCCATTTCTGCTCTTCGTTGCGTTTCGGCGGTCGCGTCTTTTATGCTAGCCGCCTGCCCCTGAACAATGGGTTCCGCGGTGCGCGTTTCCCACTGTTCGACCGATTGTTCCGTATCCAAGTCTACCAAATTTTGGTAATTGTTGCCTTCACTCATTCTAATAGTTTTCAATATAAATGTCAAATCCCAAATCTAATTAGGATTCCTCACACTAATATTCTCGCTGACGTATCGACCATTTCGTAACCAGTACTTTGTTACGAGAATTGCACAATGCAAAACTCGTGTCCAGAACAACCTCAAATCCGAAGATTGTCCTGTCACCAGGTCGCCACGTGTAACCTCCCCCTCACTTATCGACCTTAATGACAGTGAAAAATTAAACCGCGTGTACCTAATGGAAATTTTGGAAAATCGATCGTCACCGAAGGTAATTTGTCGGTAAAGACGGAGGAAAGGGTTACATCTAAATGAAAGGAAAAATGAAAAAGAAACTGATGGAAATTAATTTTGAAAAGGGGTAAAGTTAATAAAGAAAGTAAATGTGCGGCCGTTACGTTAACAATTAACTAGCGGTAATTAGATATTTGAGATTTGGGGGAAATTACGGTCGCCAGTCCTAAGGAAAATTACTATAGTAACTGAAAAAGAAAGCTTATTACACATATAATTAGCACTAGAAGCGTGGCAACTGAAGGTTGACACGTGTAGTGTGAAAACTGAAAGTTTGTCAGAAGTAATAAATTTCGCTACACTCTGACTTAATTTAGCAAAAGAATTAATAAAACCGGAAAATCGAAAGTTAATTTAGTGACTGAAGTTAATAGTGAGCTTTCTTTCTGAACCACATCGAAATTCAGTAAGATACGGTTAGTCTTGGACTACCTCAACAATCATTTCAAAAGCTACTTGAATCTACGCAATTTAGAAATAAGAGATTTAACTTTGAACTTGAATTAAATGCTTCTGAACAATTAACAACAGTAAAATTTAGTACGTACCAATCTGAGCTGCAGTCACAGGTAAGCTAAAATACGGTAACAAAACTCACACTCTTAATTTGTGCTTGTGTAATCTAAATATTGTAGCCAGCTATGAATACCTTAACTGAACTTTGAAATTAAAGCAGTGAAATCGAATGATGCTGGCGTTTGAATTTCAACGACACTCGGGTTCATTCCGGAAAAGGAAGGGACCCTGCTTGGTAATGCAATTGGGACAATGAGCAACAAAGATTCATGCTACGTTGCTGTAATTTTGTGATTTGAACAGTTTGAAAAGCTGAGATCTGCCATACAGTTCTAAAACTTTACGTGCTTCCAGTCTTCCTTGTTGGTTGATTGAAAGTTTGAAGCCGTCAATCGAGGAGGTGGCGACAGTCACTCATTGTCGGCCGTCGCTGTTGCAGAAGCTGGATGTTGGCGCGCCTTCTTCTCGACACGGTCACCGGGCGAAATGGGCTCTTGATGTGCGCCAGCTAATGCTTCCCGTCCGCGACACCGTGTCAGAAACTATCATAGCAAGTCGAGCGCAATTACATGCTGCCCAACCCCGAAAGCGCGGCAACTCGCGGGAGCGTCACACAACACACCTGCTCCACTGCACCACCCCAGCCAGACTCCTCCTCTGCCCGCGCTCCACGCGACAGAGTTAACACTACCAAAGATCCTAAACACTTTGGTTCTCCACACGACCTATCGATGTATTCGTTCGATAGCATAGTTTTCCCTAGGCCAGACCCAGCGTATAAATACAAATAATATTCACAAAACAAACCAATTATAAATCGACATAAATGCATATATATACAAATAGTAAAACAATTACAATATACAAAGACACAGATATGTTATATCTTCAGGTAACAAGATAAGGAAAAAAATTTGCAGTGCAGTAGATGGAAATAGGAGGATATGCATTTCCGGCGTTACAAGTCCACAACCATAAACGATATGGAGAAACGCATTCAATGAGCGTGTGCAGCCATTCCACCTGATGTGCTGCTCAATACTGTGGACAAATTTCGCAGACGATTGACTTTATGCATTGAAGCAAATGGGGAAAATTTTGAACAATTTCTTCGAGGCTAATTTCATTAATTAAACACCCCAAATTGTGAGAGGCAAGGGGACTCACACTAATGAAGCACCCAGACATGTGAGAGGCAAGGGGACTCCCACTAATGAAGCACCCCATGGGAACATCATTCTACTACGTTGTGGGGCGGCGGGTAGAATAATTGTTGTTATATAAATGTAGAATCGTAATGTAACTGCAGAAAAGATGCAATTCCCTGCCGTTTAACCATATGTGGGCTGCTGGTGAAATTATGTTGTTTAAAATGTTCCTATTATTTATGCTGTTGTTTTGCCATTCTCAACACTGGCTCTCTAAATACAATTTTGGCAACCAGAAAGTGATTAGTAAAACGTGAAGCCTGTAATTAGAATTCCTAGTGCCCACTTTATCTGAGAAATACACTTATAGCTACAGCTTATAGCTCTGAGGAATTAGGAGATTGTCTGGGATTCATAATCAAAAACGATCGTGAAAAAAAATGTTCTCTGTATTCTGAAAGTCACAGATGAAAAAAAAAAAAAAGAATCCACACAACCTGACTAACAGGGCAGCTCAGAGTCTAATGCGCTGACGCAACTATAACTGTCCAAATTAAATGTTTAAATGAATGCTCGCCATAATTTGATGATAATGTTCATCAAACGCCACGCTAAATAATGGTAGAATGTCTGTCCCGCGGCGGCACGTGAAAATACGACATACGCAAACTGAAGGTCGATAATTAAAGTCATCCCAGAATTAACACTTCACTCGCAAATGATTTCATGGTTACGCGTATCCCGAGTAACTTAATACGGCATCCGAGGCTGTTTATAGCAATGATACCGACGTGACGCGACTCCTGAGACAGATGGTGTGCTATTCAGCGTCTGGAGAGAACTGGGGCCTTGCATCCTCGCGAAGCCTTCTTATATATAAAGCCGCGGTGCGGACGGCTAAGGGAATGCCTGATCAAATCGGCTCTCCCGACTAGCCGCTGGACTGGTAATGCTCCACATTAAGTTATTGAATAAATCACAGCTTCTTTTGCTGATGGCCGATGAAGCTCTCAATTTAAATGTGCATTCAACACACAGGTAAGTAATCATAATAAAAGTTTGATGTGGCAAAGTTAAATCTTTTGGGCGAGAGAATTAATTTAATTACACTGCACGCAGTAGACGAGCTCTGAACTTGCCCTTTGGAGATACGCTATCGCTATAGTTTTATAGTTATTCAAATGAAACTTATCACATCTTTATGGTTATAGCGGATCTCCATTCTACTTAAATATAAACATCCTAGCCTTATTTATTAGCCTACTTAATCCATCTTGCTTCCTTAATTTTTATGACAAAAACCAGAAAATTATGAATTTCAACTAAATTTTTAATTTGTGAGATCCAAAGTACTGTTTCTATTAAATTATTATGGAAAAGGAATCTAAATATAAATTTTTAAATCTCTAGCTCTTTACTGTTGCGCCAATGATTTTTACAGAAAAAGTCCAAATTTCGAAAATGGTTAAAGTTATCGAACTGATATTCAACACATATCAATTTAGTATTACTCCTGACATGCTAGAACCATTTCAGGTTATTCACTTGATTTTTAAAGTATTGCGCAACATTTATGACGTCAGAGCTAGTTACAGCGGACTGGCTGGCACACAATGGAAAGACTGATGTGAATTTTGTACGGCGTGAGTAGGCTGCTTCCCTACAACGTCCATGACGTTGCTCATGGCTAAGAGTAGGATACAGAACATTTTGTACAAAAATAGCTGAATTTTGTGTAACGAAAGAAGTAGTGCACATTTTTTATCGATTTGATGCGTCTTTCTCCGATAATTCTAAATAAATCAGAGTTCTTCCCCAATTTCTCATTTTTCCAGATTTCAGCGCCATCTGTCAATGGTTTTAAAACATGTTTCAGACAAAATTTGATTACTTTTATGGAGAATCCGAATATGCAATAAAAATGGGTGATTTCATTTAAGATTTAAAAGTTGCTCCCCGCCCCACCCAAGGGGGCCGGGGATGGGGGTCACGCGTAGTATCTTTTGATGCCCCCTTTTATCTTACGAACATGTGTTACCCAGTCTTTTTAAGCGATGTATAGTTTTCGAAATAATCTCATCCGAAACTTCAGCTGGACCACGCTGTGTATTGTGATTCCATGATAATATTACAAACTTTCAGGGACGATGTAGCATGGTAACTGCATTACTTGTAGGTAAGGGACACTGATCCACGAGTGGGAAGTTATAAGACATTATTGTTACTGTACCTTTGTTAGTAGACCTCATCTACACCAAGCTCTTTGTTTTACATATTTTGGGAGGATGTAGTGGGGACCAAAGCAAGTAATACATGTCTATTAAACATGAGCTCTGAAGTGCGTACCTTAACAGCTATGAGTACTTGTTCATCTTTGCTACTGTTAAACACACCTCTTGTGCTTACCAAGTGTTCATAACTCGAAATGTACCTATTTCAGAGCTCATGTATACTAGACATTCTCCCAAAATATGGAAAGCAAACAATTGCAGTAATAGAAGTCTCTGTCTCTGAGACATCAGAGCGATTTAAGCTTTTAACTTTGAGACTGGGGTATGTCTGGACTAGGGTCTCTTGCCTAAAACTAATAAATGTACCCTTCTCCATCATTCCTGAAAATTTGTAACTGTAGAGTCTTGTACCGCAAAGAAGCAAGGGAGAGAGTGTTGTTATGGGTCACCGGTACCCTCTTTCTACAACACAAATGCGCACATGGATTAATATGGTTCTTTACTTACATGAACACGAAGAGCTTATCAGTAATAGTCCTCTGGCAGACACCATCGATAATCTTGCTACGCTCTGTGTTTATGTTGATACCAACTTGAAGAGTGAGTCAGTGTGATTGAGTGAGGCCCTCTGGCCAGCGGCGGTGGCCTAAATACATGCTGTCGAGAGGGCTTTGGTTGTAGGCGTGTCTCTGGCCTCTCCTATGATAGGTGCACTTGATCCAGCACCTACAATCGACTTTCGAGCTACAGCTTTGCCGACCAATGTGATGGTGACAGTTAATGCCAGCACAGTAACATCACCACAGCATCACCCCATAGATACTGTGAAATCTGTGGTTTCGTTATATACAGTATTTACCCAGTCACTTTTTTTACAATTAAAGGCATTTTAAAACGTTTTTGTGCAGGCTCCACCTTGAACAAATACGTTTTCTTGTTTCAACTCCACACCCCCATATGTTTCACAGAAGTTACAGCATCATCATTAGATATTTTAGTACATTTCTGCTGTATAACAAGAAAATTGACCATTCTTATGTGCACATTTGGAATTTCACTTTTTAAGAAAATAACTCACAAATCTGAAAACAGTCCTTTTTAAATGTATACTTTGTTAACACATGCTGTGTTTCTTTGGCCTTCTGTAGTTTGCTATATAGCTTTTCTTCTTTCACAGTTTGTCATCCGCAACCATGAAGAATTTACTGTAGAAAATTATTTATATCGTAAATACAGTATGTACATTTGTGTTTGTGTGTGTGTGTGTGTGTGTGTGTGTGTGTGTGTGTGTGTGTGTATTTACTTGATGCTAGCTTCTCTTTCCCATACATGTAGAAATGACGTGATTAACACATAACTACAGTTATCAGAGATTGGAAAATGTAGATAGAATGAAACAATTGCATGCTCAATGGCAAATTTAGTATTTAAGTTATTAGTTCACCTGATAGTATTAGTAACTTATACAAGCCTTCAGAAAAAACTGTAAATCGTACCTTTTTAAATAAGCCATTGTATATGTAATCAGAAAAATAAAAAGCTATGCATATTATTATTCATCGGAATGAAATACCTTTGTAAATCAGTCAAATTACAGAAATAGCTGCTAATTACTGTTCACTGAAACAGAATTTTAAAAAATACCCAAAAAGGATTATAACATCTTAAAATAAAAAATATAAAATAAAAGATCTTTACAGATTATTTTATGTAATAAGCAAACCAAGAAAAGTCTTAAAAAAATTGTAAAATAAGCTTTTCAAATTATGATTCATCAGAAACAAATAGCTTTGTAAATAAACCAACAAAAGGAATAAAAGTGGTAATACCAGAAAGTAAACAATACTGTTAACAAATCATATTGCAGAAAACTGTTATTAATGAAAAATAAGTTACACAGTTTTATCAGTATTAATATTTTCAAACCCATTCGCTATAGACCTTTACAGCAAGAATTATTGCTAATAATAATTTGTTTATAAGATACCTAAACATCTCTCTATGGTGCACTGACCTTGAATGAAGAGACATAAGCAATTAAAACAGGTATAAAGGCTTAAAAGGGGGTGGAATCTTGTTGGTTCAAATATCAGAATGCATGTGCCAAGCAAAGTATTTACTTCTTTGTGTAAATACTGGAATTTAAACAGTAATTAATTAAAGCTGGCAGTAGTATTAGCTACAGCAAAGAATGCCGCTAAAACGATTTTATCCCAAATTACGTTCAATGGAAATAGGAGATCAGTAATCCAAAGTGGGACAGTTAGCAGTGTTCGTGACACAGAATCTACCAATAATCATTGAAACTAAACTCCTTTATTGTCAAAAGGTAAGTAGAAAAGTAGTTTCAGTATTGGACGAAATTAGAGATGTACTTCAGAAAAATGATTGGGAAAGACTAAAAAGACAGACTGATGTTGTATTTCAGAGACAGTTCGTAAAGACAGAACTGAAGAGGATAAGAATTTACTAAATCTCAGTAGTGCTGCAGGTAAAGCAGGGCGAGTAAGGCTATGACATAGCTTTGGTTTGTATCCAAGAACAGTGAATCAAACGAATGTTGTGTATGAGGAAGATGAATACATACTGATAAATAAAGAACTGTAACAAACTATTAAAGCGATGTTCGATTAAAACGTAGTGAAGGAGACAGTATTTGCTGCTAAAATGGGGCATGCCATAATGAAACTTATTTGTAACGAAATAGGGGATATGAGGAAGAAGTTGCTTAAGGACATAGAAGCTGAATTACGTGGACGAGGGAATGGTAGGAAGTATCATGAATCTAGTAAGTATCAAAGGACGATAAAATCGATTAGAATGAGATTAACTGATGTTGAAACGATTGCTATGAAATCAGATACAGCGTATGCTTTAGAAACCAATAAAGAAGAAGAATTCATGAGTAAAACACTTGAACATCTTGGTGAAAATGACATCACTGAAATACATGGGGATTTTACTAGTGAGTTTCAAAAGGAACTCACTAATGTATGTGTTTTCTGTTTACAGATGGCAAGAAGAGTAAATGCCATGATATGTGAACCACTCTACCTAGATTAAGATTACAACTAAATAATCCACAAAGACCAGTTGTTCATACAAGAGGGTCTCCTGCTTACAAATTGACGAATATGATCAACTGCCTCCTTAGAGAAAATTTTACGTTTGGCGATAGCTACACTTTAAGCAGCAGTGTGGACATACTTAACAAAAATGAAGAACACTGAATGCTTCCGACTTGTCACCCTGGACATTAAAAACTGGTACAAAAGCATTATGGTGGATGAGCTGATTTCGACTTTTAAATACAACCTTCTGATGCCTAATATGCTTCCGACAGAGAAAACGTTTGGGTTCATTGAGTTGTGGCCACTTGTCATTGATTTCATCTATTTTTCATTTAACAACAAATTGTCAGTTCAGAAAAATAGGCAGGCTAGTGGTACAAGTACTTCAGGCACAATGGCAGATATTCATAACAACAATGTGGAAGCGAATGTTTTAAAATCCGAGTACCCTTTGACTCAAAAAAACAACATAATACAAACTACATGGAACTGAACAAGACATCGAAAAAACTGTTGGTAAATTTAAGGTTCCAAGGAAATATGTTTCACTGTAGAGCTAGGAAATAATAGTCGTATTTTGTTTTTGGGCCTTGAAGTAATGACACAAGTAAAATCGTATGTTTTTAATAGTTTCAGAAAGTGAACTGCAATTCATATTGTGGTTCCCAATAAGACATGTCACTCAAAAACTTTTAAAGAAGCGATGTTTATAAGCTTAGTGAATGGAACCAATAAATATCCAATGAGTGCAACAGATAAGTTAAATGAATTAAAAATCTTTAAACACGTAACAGTAAATAATGAGTATGATGTTAAGGCCGTAAATCTTCTCACATCAATAGGGACAAGAAGAAACAAACTGAGGAAGTAACAAGGGATGTATAAAACGTCGCTTTCGACACTTTGGGGATAATTTCACAGAAAACGTCGAACAATTTTCGTCAAGACAACTTTCAGCTGTCGGTAAATGCAAAACATATAATGAGATACATAATTTATACCATGATGTTGGCAACAAGATAAGTTAAATTTATATGCACATCACCAGAGCTGCCAATCCCGATGACACTAAGAATCAGTTTGTGATGGAAAAAAAGGGTCTATGATATGCACATCTGGCCTTACGAATTTCTGGATTCGATGGAGAGCATCCACAAAACTAAATTTCCCCACGATACATGTTAAACATCACTTACACCTTTTGGTGCACAGTACTTTGTGCACAGAAAGGCGCGAGTGATGTTTAACATGTGCGAGACACTGCAGAAATGGACCACAAGAAAACTTAAATCAACAAAACAAAACAGAACCTCACACGTCTAAAACATTATGCAAAAATGATATGGTACAAAGAAATATGCACTTACAAATTTCATAATTTTATGGAACGCGTCGTGTAAAATATGAATAAAATAAAAACGTGAATGGTAGCAGAAACTTTATTTATAAACAAACCCTAAACCTTTTACTGGTGAGTTTCTAAAGGATCTCAATATGGCTCGTAAGCTTATGTATTTCCCATTTATGGATGCTGATAAGAGTAAATGTCATAATACGAGAACCACAGCACCAAGATTTTGATCAGAATTAAATATTTACAACAAAAACCATCTAGTGAGGCCGACTGTTATTACAAGAGGCAGTCCTGCTTACAGACTGAAGAATCTACTCAACTGCTTCCTTGAGACAGTTATGTGTTTGGTAGTATTAACTGTGTAAGCAGCTCTGTGACCTTAATTAACGAAATTAAGGATAAGTAATCAAAGAATCCTCCAGTGTAGTCTCCCTGAACATCACGAACTTGTACACCATAGCCCCTGGATGAGATGATGGAGACTATTACAAATAACCTTCTCAAGCATGTGAAAACAGTGATACAGAAAATATTTGAGTTCATAGAGCTGCTGAAACTTGCCTATGATTTTAACTATTTTTCATTTAACAAAAAATTTTGCGTTCAGAAAAATCTGCCTGCCACGGGCACAGTGGCGGATATGTGTATTAAGAATCTGGAAGAGAAATTTTTAAAATCTGATGACCATTTAATAGAAAATGTAACATACTACAAACATAAATGGAACTGATGAAGACACTTATAAAACAGTTCCTAAATCTAATATGTTTCACAAAAATCGAATTCACTGTAGTGCGAGAAACTAATGGTCGTATTTCGTTCTTGGACCTTGAAGGAATGAAATAAGAGTAACTGCACACACTCAAGATACTCAGAAAGTGAACTACAATAGATGTGATTCCCATTGATACATAACCAACACGAAATCAGAAAATATCGTTCTTGTGCAACACAGCTAGCTCTTTATTCCCATGAAGTAATGAGTGCTGTCGACAAGGGATCTCAGTTCGATTCCATATTCCTAGATTTCCAGAAGGCTTTTGATACCGTTCCTCACAAGCGATTATTAATCAAATTGCGTACATATGGAGTATCATCTCAGTAGTGTGACTGGATTCGTGATTTCCCCACAGAGAGATCACAGTTCGTAGTGATAGACGGTAAATCATCGAGTAGAACAGAAGTGATATCCAGTACCTCGTCTCCTACCTTCCAAACTTTACAGAAGGAGAGCTTCTGTAAAGTTTGGAAGGTAGGAGACGAGGTACTGGCAGATGTAAAGCTGTGAGTACCGGCCGTGAATCGTGCTTCGGTAGCTCGGTTGGTAAAGCACTTGCCCGCGAAAGGCAAAGGTCCCGAGTTTGAGTCTCGGTCGGGCACACAGTTTTAATGTGCCAGGAAGTTTCATATCAACGTACACTCCGCTGCAGAGTGAAAATCTCATTCTGGAAACATCCCCCAGGCTGTGGCTAAGCCATGTCTCCGCAATATCCTTTCTTTCAGGAGTGCTAGTTCTGCAAGGTTCGCAGGAGAGCTTCTGTAAAGTTTGGAACGTAGGAGACGAGGTACTGGCAGAAGTAAAGCTGTGAGTACCGGGCACGAGTCGTGCTTCGGTAGCTCAGTTGGTAGAGCACTTGCCCGCGAAAGGCAAAGGCCCCGAGTTCGAGTCTCGGTCGGGCACACAGTTTTAATCTGCCAGGAAGTTTCATATCAGCGCACACTCCGCTGCAGAGTGAAAATCTCATTCTAGTAGCAGTAGATATGTTCCTCTCCATGCCCCTTGTACCATTATTGGATTGTTATGGAACGGATGATGGCTCAGTGAAGTCTGTAAGGTCAGCGTGTACATTTTTGAATAAGTGGTGGACGGAGAGGTAGCTGATATGACCGATGTTTACGGCCTGGTGGAAGTGACGCTTTGGAGAGTGTGCGGCAACATAGATGAGCAGTGCAAGGAATCTGAGTTTGCCATTTTGAAAGTAAGGCCAGTACTAGTTCTCCGCATAATTTTATTTGCTTCTATATTTTAACTAGTGTGAAGAATTGCATCAAACTAGCCCTTCGACAGAAGACTACGATTACTATAGAATCTACCATCTGCCTATTTTGCAACTGAAATTGAGTGAAATACGTACGTGCACCACTATGCTTGATTATCTTCTACAGGAACAACATTGTATGGTATGTTTTATACATGTGTATCAGAGAGTGAATAAAATTAAAGAACACATACACTTTAGAATCAATTGCACCGTATAAATACTGCTTCTCTTCGTTATTGCAATGTGCATTGCTGAGGTTACAAAAGATATGCTAAAGAATTGTTCAGACTATCGTTATACACTCCTGGAAATTGAAATAAGAACACCGTGAATTCATTGTCCCAGGAAGGGGAAACTTTATGGCCACATTCCTGGGGTCAGATACATCACATGATCACACTGACAGAACCACAGGCACATAGACACAGGCAACAGAGCATGCACAATGTCGGCACTAGTACAGTGTATATCCACCTTTCGCTGCAATGCAGGCTGCTATTCTCCCATGGAGACGATCGTAGAGATGCTGGATGTAGTCCTGTGGAACGGCTTGCCATGCCATTTCCACCTGGCGCCTCAGTTGGACCAGCGTTCGTGCTGGACGTGCAGACCGCGTGAGACGACGCTTCATCCAGTCCCAAACATGCTCAATGGGGGACAGATCCGGAGATCTTGCTGGCCAGGGGAGTTGACTTACACCTTCTAGAGCACGTTGGGTGGCACGGGATACATGCGGGCGTGCATTGTCCTGTTGGAACAGCAAGTTCCCTTGCCGGTCTAGGAATGGTAGAACGATGGGTTCGATGACGGTTTGGATGTACCGTGCAGTATTCAGTGTCCCCTCGACGATCACCAGTGGTGTACGGCCAGTGTAGGAGATCGCTCCCCACACCATGATGCCGGGTGTTGGCCCTGTGTGCCTCGGTCGTATGCAGTCCTGATTGTGGCGCTCACCTGCACGGCGCCAAACACGCATACGACCATCATTGGCACCAAGGCAGAAGCGACTTTCATCGCTTAAGACGACACGTCTCCATTCGTCCCTCCATTCACGCCTGTCTCAACACCACTGGAGGCGGGCTGCACGATGTTGGGGCGTGAGCGGAAGACGGCCTAACGGTGTGCGGGACCGTAGCCCAGCTTCATGGAGACGGTTGCGAATGGTCCTCGCCGATACCCCAGGAGCAACAGTGTCCCTAATTTGCTGGGAAGTGGCGGTGCGGTCCCCTACGGCACTGCGTAGGATCCTACGGTCTTGGCGTGCATCCGTGCGTCGCTGCGGTCCGGTCCCAGGTCGACGGGCACGTGCACCTTCCGCCGACCACTGGCGACAACATCGATGTACTGTGGAGACCTCACGCCCCACGTGTTGAGCAATTCGGCGGTACGTCCACCCGGCCTCCCGCATGCCCACTATACGCCCTCGCTCAAAGTCCGTCAACTGCACATACGGTTCACGTCCACGCTGTCGCGGCATGCTACCAGTGTTAAAGACTGCGACGGAGCTCCGTATGCCACGGCAAACTGGCTGACACTGACGGCGGCGGTGCACAAATGCTACGCAGCTAGCGCCATTCGACGGCCAACACCGCGGTTCCTGGTGTGTCCGCTGTGCCGTGCGTGTGATCATTGCTTGTACAGCCCTCTCGCAGTGTCCGGAGCAAGTATGGTGGGTCTGACACACCGGTGTCAATGTGTTCTTTTTTCCATTTCCAGGAGTGTATTTTACACTTACTATGCTTTCAACACATCGCCTTTGAATATTAACTTCCAGTGCACCAAACGGTGAAAAAACAGCAAAAACCTGCTGCCTTCGTTGTCACTCTCTGAGTTATGTTATCCTCACAACGTCATTGTAACGGAAGATAATATTTCCTGTAACTTGTATAAGGTATGTGCGGATTTATAAACAGGTTACAAGCATGTATTAGTTTTACCCTCCAATCAAGAATTCAGTCACTGAAATTGGGACGTTTACCAATTTTGAGACATGGCTGTGGCGAAATAACTTTGATTAACTCATTTCTTAGCAAAATGATACGTTTAAGAAGGTTGCAAGCTGGGAACGGCATTTATGTTAGACGGGGGTGAAATAATATATGAAGGCGTCCATTCTGGGCTTCTACACATGTTCACTGGTAAGCAGGGCGCCGAGTATTTCTATCGACACGAGGATTTCTGTCCTCAAATCAAAGAGAAGAAAGGTGATGCCCCGATGAAGACGCTAGACTCGCATCAAAACGACCGCTGTTCACTGTACGTATGTAATTAACGTCTTTTACGTGAAATGTCGTCTTTCATTTTACAGATTGGCTTGAGACTGTATTGACAGGATTATAAGACTTCATTTACTTGTACCAACTTTCCATTCTCATGGTATTTATTACTCATTTTCACGTAGTTGAGGATCTCGCCTGTATTGCGTTGCCAGTTCACAAGTAAAATCTTCGTTTCCACCAAAATGTAGACGTATCTTTATGTCATTTTTATTAATTATGACTGTTTTCAACAGAAGCTACTCGTATGGTCGTAAAATACTGTTCGCAGTTTATCGACAAGACGAGACTACATAGTTCTGACTGTAGCTTTCCACAGACTAACAAACTACGTTACATACACTTAGGCCTGTAATGACTAGATTCATATTCGGTAACTAAAACGATACTGAAATTCTTCCGCGCTCGGAGTCTTTTAGGAGAATTAAAGAAAGTAAAACGCAACATACTGGAAAGTAATAAATATCTAAGATTTGACTGATAAGTATTATATAGCTTTACGTGACAATTTATTGTTTATTTCACCTGTAGTAAATTGTATCGTTGCCATTGGTAACTTATAGTGATTAATTTTAAATCAACAATAAATTATACGAGTGTGTTAATTATGAAATACACGTAGAAATTTGGGTAAATCAGATGACTGCAGCTTAAAATAAAGCATAATCCATTATTAATGTAGAATTACACGAAAATGATTAAACATAGCTATGCACTGTTTCAATGTAGATTTAAGTCCATGTTCACAGCAGGGAACAGATAGTTCTATATTTTACTCATTTTGAGGAAAAAAGTTTTCTTCTTATGACAAAATCTTTGAAAAATTCTGTGACATAACGTGCCGAGGCTTTTACCAAACAGATATTGAAATTAAATTTGAAGCATTTTGTGAATTAAATACCCATCCGCGGCGAACATTCTTCCCTTATTGTTTCAATCTCTTTATTTTGATACATTCTCCATAGCTATGCCATTAGAGAAGAAAGAAATTGGCGGTAGCGCTGTTCAACAAATGCACAGGATAGGGAAAATCTCGAAGAACTGCCACTAGGATTTTTTCACGGACTTCGATTCCACAGCCTCTTAACTACTGCACCACAATGCCCTGTCACGCTGGAACACATTATTCCCTTGAACCGAAGGACATAACACAACAGGTAATTCACAGGGCTCTCAACGGGAAGGAACATGTTTTAAATCCATTTCGCAGCGCCTCAGCTCATATTAGCTGAGGATTTCATAAATAACGTCATGCAAATCCTGGAATGGCCACTTCACCAAAACCAAAATCATTCCCCACATTTGCACAACCAAGCTAATGTATTCTTCTGTATTTACGTTCTCACTGAGCGCGATGACAGTGTTGATAAAATACGGCAAACGAGGTTCGAATTCCCATTAGGCCGTCCTGATTGAAGTTAACCTTGATTATTTTGTATCAGCTGAAGCAGAGGCGGGGATAGTTCTTTCTTTACCCCAGTCTTCCTTCCTCACTTCTTTCCTCTTGTTCACCTATTCGTCTACAAGACGCTAATTTCTGACATCTGAAGACAAGTGTATACTCTGAAATCCATTGTACAGGCTATGGTTGTAGTGCTTCGTATCAGTATTAAGCATAACGTTGTTTGCATTTTTTTCTAACCGTTTTTTGTAAAACGGAAGAACTTCTTTTGACCATCATAAGATGCTTTCAGTAGAAAGCACCGTTTTCAAGTTAACCTCCATAGTAGAAAAAATACCACAAGAAAAGATGGATACACACAAAAGTTTTCATATAAATGAGTCATAAGAGAAACGAGCAGAAAATGGCGTGCAGGTACTCTCGTAAAAATTTATTATAATAGAATCATCTTCGTAGGCTAGGTTAATACGGAAAACGTCATTTCCAGGTTTACAGTTGTCTTAGTCAAGAAAACAAAATCTGAAAGAAAACACCGTTGTGAGGTCGGTATGTGTGTGTGTGTGTGTGTGTGTGTGTGTGTGTGTGTGTGTATACATCCATCGTTGCAGTGCGGAAGTATGCGTGTATGAAAAGAGCGCGCACAGATTAGTGATTTGGGGTTGGGGTCGGAGAGGGTGGAGGAGGATTTGGTGCTCGGTTGCTATTTGAGCTAGGAACATGAAGTTAAAACCTTTCGGTGTAGTCCGGCAACAGCGGCCATTTGTATATCCGTTTGAACATCTGTCTTACTGTAGTTGCGTTACAGCATGTTAAGGAAGATTTGAATGGCGAACCAGAGCGAGCATCCAGGCAAACTGACCAGATCGGTTAATTCCTTTTACAATAAATTTTAATTGTGCTGAAATTATTGTTCAGCTAATGGCACCTTATGTATGTGCACCCTTCGGATCTTACGTACAAAACAGTCACATTCGTTCGGATTTTAGGTGCAAAACGTCACTCTTAAATAAATACGGGCTGGAGAGAGACGGATGGTTCAAATTGAGTCCACCGCTGTATCGGAGCTTTGTCTAAGATATGTTTAAACCTCTATACTCTCAACTTGTACGAATCGGTTCAAACTTTGCTCGAAGGTAGATAAATTCAAAACGAAATTTCTTTATCCCATTACCTTTATCTCTTGCCAAGATATTATGGTTTATAGCCGAAGAAAATGTAGCACGTAAAATTCATTCTCACTTGAACTGAATGCGTGGAAACGCTTTAAAGTGTATCGGATAAATAAAGCAAATGCATTTTAACGATGAAATCGAACACTCGCTCTCAAACCTCTACCTGCTTTCGGACTTTACGTGTAAAAAACCCGATTTTTATGAGCTTTTTAACGCACGCCATTTCTGCGTTTCAAAACTCGAATTTTATAAGAAGGTGGATAGATATATGTAATCAATGGTCGTCTTGTTACTTTGAGAAAGCTTCACCCGTTGTCATCATACAGCGGTTTAAAATTGCACATTAAATGCCCACAAAATCCGATTTTACGCGAATCGCACCTGCTGAGAAGGTTTAAAGTGGTACAGATGATAATAGAAATATATTCTTAGGGTAATTATCAGAAGAGTTTGCAAAAGAGTTTCATATTTCTGTTTACTGTGCAAGAAATCACGAGTTTGCACACGAAACTATGCTTCGGAGAAATGCGTCGCATTTTAAGGGCTGCATTTGGATATCTTAAAAAAATTGTTATTATAGCTTATTGTCGTTTAGTTGTTTACACGTCAAGGAATTTATTCACCAGCAGCTTAACATCATCGGTAACCTATTGGACTTGTAAAAAAATACATGTACCAAACCAAAATTATGCCCAGCCCTGTAAAAAATGATATACTGTTTGATCGAGCGTTTAAAGCTTTAGCGCTGATCACGCAGGAAATTAAGTAACCCGAAAATTACTGTAAAAGTAATTGTCCGAAACAAGGTCACCTTATTTATAACCGAAAGAAAATGTTATACAGCGTTTTCTTCAAAAGATAATATGCTACCTTGTTCATAATTTATTTTCACACAAAACGGTCTTAAGTTCGTCAACTTTCGTACAGGTTTGAGAAGTTGATAGTATTTTGCCATGTACAAACTGTTTTGCAGTACTTCAGCTTATTTCAACCAATTATACTCATTATTAATTCCGAATAGTTGTTAGAACATTTCGCGGCAAAATTATTCACGTGTTTTTAATCTGGTGGCCGGTTCTTAACCTACGGTTTTTATTATTGCATACTTTAAACAAACAATGACAAGAATTTTAAGGTAAGAGATAATAGGAAAATGTACACTTTTCAATAGTTTATTGTTTGTTGCATGAATGGTTCAGCTTTGTATGTAATGAGCCTTTAAGTAAATTTATCTGTGTAATATGGTCATATCGTAGGTTTATGTACGTAATATAAATTATTCTCATACGCTAGTATCATAAGCCAACCCAAGAAACACGGACATGGCCGCTGGTGGGGAGGCTTGCGTACCTCAGCGATACAGATAGCCGTACCTTAGGTGCAACCACAACGGACGGGTATCTGTTGAGAGGCCAGACAAACGTGTGGTTCCTGAAGAGGAGCAGCAGCTTTTTCACTAGTTGCAGGGGCAACAGTCTGGAAGACGGACTGATCTGGCCTTATAACACTAACCAAAACGGCCTTGCTGTGCTGGTACTGCGAACGGCTGAAAGCAAGGGGAAACTACAGCCGTAATTTTTCCCGAGGGCACGCAGCTGTACTGTATGGTTACATGATGATGGCGTCCTCTTAGGTAAAGTATTCCGGAGGTAAAATAGTCCCTCATTTGGATCTCCGGGCGGGAACTACTCAGGAGGACGTTGTTATCAAGAGAAAGAATCCTGGCGTTTTGCGGATAGGAGCGTGGAATGTCAGATCCTTTAATCGGGCAGGTAGTTTAGAAAATTTAAAAAGGGAAATGGATACGTTTAAGTTAGATACACTGGGAATTAGTGAAGTTCTGTGGCAGGAGGAACAATACTTCTTGTCAGGTGCATACGGGGCTATAAATTCAAATTCATGAAGGGGTAATGCAGGAGTAGGTCTAATAGTGAATAAAAAAATAGGAGTGCGGGTAAGCCACTACAAACAGCATAGTGAACGCATCATTGTGGCCATACCAGACACGAAACCCACGCCTACCACAGTAGTACAAGTTTATATGCCAATAAGCTCCGCAGATGACGAAGAGATTGATTAAATGTATGATGAGTCAAAAGAAATTATTCAGATAGTGAAGGGAGACGAAAATTTAATAGTCATGGGTGACTGGAATTCGAAAGTAGGAAAATGGAGATAAGGAAACGTAGTAGGTGAATATGGAATGCGGGTATGAAATGAAAGAGGAAGCCGCCTGGTAGAATTTTCCACAGAGCATAACGTAATCATAGCTAACATTTGGTTCAAGAATCAAGAAAAAAGGTTGTATACGTGAAAGAGGCCTGGAGATACTGAAAGGTTTCAGATAGATTATATAATGGTAAGACAAAGATTTAGGAAGCAGGTTTTAAAATGTAAGACATTTCCAGGAGCTGATGTGGACTCTCACCACAATCTGTTGGTTATAAACTTAGATTAAAATTGAAGAAACTGCAAAAAGGTTGGAATTTAAGGAGGTGGGACCTGGATAAACTGACAGAACCAGAGGTTGTAGAGATTGTCAGGGAAAGCATTAGGGAACGATTGACAGGTATGGGGGAAGGCAGTACAGTGGAAGAAGAATAGGTGGCTCTGAGGGATGAAATAGTGAAAGCAGCAGAGGATCAAGTAGGTAAAAAGACGAGGGCTAGTAGAAATCCTTGGGTAATTGAAGAGATATTGAATTTAATTGATGAAAGGAGAAAATATGGAAAGATAGATACTGCCTACAAGAAAATTAAAGAAACCTTTGGGGAAAAGAGAACCACTTGTATGAATATCAAGAGCTCAGATGGAAACCCACTTCTAAGCAAAAAGGGGATAGCAGAAAGGTGGAAGGAGTATATAGAGGATATATAAAGGGCAATATACTTGAGGAAAATATGATGGAAATGGAAGAGGATCTAGATGAAGTTGAAATGGGAGATATGATACTGCGTGAAGAGTTTGACAGAGCACTGAAAGACCTAAGTCGAAACAAGGCCCCGGGACTTGACAACATTCCATTAGAACTACTGACAGCTTTGGGAGTGCCAGCCCTGACAAAATTCTACCATCTGGTGAGCAAGATGTATGAGACGGGCGAAATACCCTCAGACTTCAAGAAGAGAGATGTGAAAATTACCGAACTATCAGTTTAAGAAGTCACGGCTACAAAATATTAACGCGAATTCTTTACAGACGAATGGAAAAACTGTTAGAAACTGATCTCTGGGAAGATCAGTTTGGATTCTGTAGAAATACTGGAACACGTGAGTCAATACTGACTCTACGACTTACGTTAGAAGATAGATTACGGAAAGGCAAACCTACGTTTCTAGCATTTGTATACTTAGAGAAAGCTATTGACAATGTTGACTGGAATACTCTCTTTCATATTCTGAAGGTGGCAGGAGTAAGATACAGGGACCGAAGGGCTTTTTACTATTTGTACAGAAACCAGCTGATAGTTATAAGAGTCGAGGGGCATGAAAGGAAAGCAGTGGTTGGGAAGAGGGTGAGACAGGTTTGTTGCCTCTCCCCACTGTTATTCAATCTGTATATTAAGCAAGCAGTAAAGGAAACAAAAGAAAAATTCGGAGTAGGTATTAAAATCCATGGAGAAGAAATAAAAACTTTGAGGTTCGCCGATGACATTGTAATTCTGTCAGAGACAGCAAAGGACTTGGAAGAGCAGTTAAACGGAATGGACAGCGTCTTGAAAGGAGGATATAAGATGAACGGCAAAAAAAGCAAAACGAGGACAATGGAATGTAGTCGAATTAAATGAGGTGATGTTGAGAGAATTATTTAGGAAATGAGATACTTAAAGTAGTTGATGAGTTTTGCTATTTGAGGAGCAAAATAACTGATGATGGTTGAAGTAGAGAGGATATAAAATGTAGATTGGCAATGGCAAGGAATGCTTTTCTCAAGAAGAGAAATTTTTTAACATCGAGTATAGATTTAAGTGTCAGGATGTCTTGTCTAAAAAGTATTTGTATGATGTGTAGCCATGTATGGAAGTGAAACATGAACCTAAGGCGCTGCAGTCACGGACTGTGTGGCTGGTCCTGGCGGAGTTTCGAGTCCTCTCTCGGGCATGGGTGTGTGTGTTTGTCCTTAGGATAATTTAGGTTAAGTAGTGTGTATGCTTAGAGACTGATGACCTTAGCAATTATGTCCCTTAAGATTTCACACACATTTGAACATTTTTTTGAAACATGGCCGATAAATAGTTTGGGCAAGAAGAGGATAGAAACTTTCGAAATGTGGTGCTACATAAGAATGCTGAAGATTAGATGGGCATATCACATAGCTAATAACGAGGTATTGAATAGGACTGAGAAGAAGAGAAATCTGTGGCACAACTTGACTAGAAGAAGGGATCGATTGGTAGGACGTGTTCTGAGGCATCAAGGGATTACGAGTTTAGTATTGGAGGGCATCGTGGAGAGTGAAAATCGTAGAGGGAGACCAAGAAATGAATACACTAAGCAGATTCAGAAGGATGTAAGTTGCAGTAGGTACTGGTTCACATGGCTCTGAGAACTATGGGACTTAACTTCTGAGGTCATCAGTCCCCTAGAACTTGGAACTACTTAAACCTAACTAACCTAAGGACATCACACATGTCCATGCCCGAGGCAGGATTCGAACCTGCGACCGTAGCGGTCGCGTGGATCCAGACTGTAGCGCGTAGAACCGCTCGACCACTCCGGCCGGCACTGGGTACTGGGAGATGAAGAAGCGTGTACAGGATAGAGTAGCATGGAGAGCTACATCAGACCAGCCTCTGGACTGAAGAGCATAACAAAAACAACAACAACAACAATATCATAAGCTTCCCACAGTATTTAATATTTCGTTCGATACCATATTTACGTTTGCTGTTATTTTGTCCACTGTATTGAGTAATTATGGTTCATTTTTCGTATGGATAAAATGTGTGTAACTAAAAAAAACTGAGAAAAGGATCAAAAATCAAACCAAATTTTTAAAAAATTGAAAAATAAAACAAAATTATGAAAATAACGCAAAATAAGAACATTAAAAGTAAAAATAAGACAAAAAACATCACGCAAGTATGTGAGCTTGACGTCGTGGTGAAGCTTGTGTGCTCTGAGGACGCAGTAGGCTATACTGGACATGTTCAATCATATCAGGCAGTTAACAGTAGAGGGACCCGACTAACGATACCCAAGTCAAGCAACATGGTTCGAAGGCCAGTAGAAACCCTATACGGGATCAGTTGTCGCCCGAATCAATAAAAATCTACATCCGTTGTCAAGCTATGGCTGCCTAATGTCAAAATTATGATCGAGTAAAACTTGGTAACCAGTATTAAAATGACCCTGTCATAGCACAAAATGGCACATGTGTCGTGGACAGAGTCAGGGATGTCAAATAAGGGAATTACGTTTTCGACTTAACTGGCACCTTCAAAGACATTTAAACTAAAACATCTTGACATATTCGTGCTTTTTTATGAGTTAAACCTACTTCTCCAGAGCAGTGAGCTCTATTAGCTGCAAGGTGTGGGCACACCTCGATCTTGCAATTTATAGGCTGAAGTCCTTGATCCTGTGCCCAAAATCTATAAGAATCGACAGCCATTGTGAACAGTATATACTCGCAATATGGTAATGGTAAAGAGCGTACATGATAACTAAAAAAGGCTTTCTGCGGGCAGTAAAATTTCTGGGAGTGAAATTCTCCCTGTGAGGGCGTTAAAACAATCTTTGGACTATTCTGTAGGGGGTGGGGTGAGGGAACCGTTTCTCCATTCACTCACCCTCTGTTATGTGCATGATGAATGTTGTAAGAACAAGCAGACACAAATTTATATTCTTCTAGAGAATGGGAAGCCTCTACAACAGTAAGTATTTCCGACTAGTGATGGATCTATACTATCCAGTGCCCCCGAATGAGGATGAATGCGCTCTAAACTTTAATGAAATGTTGTGTCCTGTTGGACGACATGAGAAATGCCAAGTTGAATGACATTAAGGCATGTGTCATGATATACGACATGACATCACGTATTGTGATATACTTGACACAACGCATTATATTACATAACATGGGTGTTCATTGTAACAAGTAAAAAAGGGGAATATATCAAGCTGCTTTGATTCAAATGTCTTTTATGCTTCCAGATAAGTCGAAAAGCTCGGTCATTTCTTTTACATCCCTGAATCTTGCCGGGACATATTCGCCTACTATGCTAGGAGAATTTTTCGTTCGGGTATTCGTATGCACAAAAATGTAAAATTTTGGGTTGTACAGTAATTTTTACTTCTGCAACAAAATATTAAACGTTATTTTGCTAATATGATCTACTATTGATTCGCTGTATTTGTGCAGGGCTGCTACCAGATCGATTTGTGTCAGAGATTTGGTTTGTTACTAAGTTTGTAACTCTGATGAAAGACGATTTATATGGTATGTAAATTTTAGAATTATCGTTCATTCTGAATTATCTATAACCGACAAGAGTTTTTTCAAAGTCTGAAAATATTCTTTATTGCTAAGTTCTGTTTATATCTGTAAAACGTTATTCAGATCTTTGTCAAATATGTAGATTTCTATTTCCACAATGATGTTAACGTAGATTCCATTTTCGGATCTATGAAGAATTTAAGGATTAGTGCTTTTGTTTACTGTAAAGTGTCAATTTCTTCAAAGAGGTATACTAAATGCGGAAGGTTTTTATCATGTTAGTTTTATCTTGTAGCATATTTACGTCCAGTTTTTCCATTGTAGAATATGTCACATTCGCAGCCTTTAACTTTACACATTCAGTGTGGATGGTATATTTCAGTGTTGTCTCTTCTGTGTATAATCTTCCTTCCTCGTTTAATCTCCGTGCAAAAGTTAACTTTTCTAACGTTTCCAAATTTGGTACTAAATTGCTTTCTGTATATTTTATCGACTATAGAAGGAACTCTAATGACGCGATCCATCATAGCGTGAAAACAAGCTGTTTCATGTGCTAATGGGTGAAAGGATGAGTTATGTAACATATAGTCATTGTGGTTGACTTAAATCAAATTTAAGGATACCATCATCATTAACTATTTCTCTATTTAAAACGTTAATGATCTTGTCTGTTTCACATTCTATTGAAAATTTAATGCTGTTATGAATTTTATTCAACCGTTAGTGAAATTAATTGATTTCGTGATTACTTCCATTAAAGATAATAAGAGTGTCAGCAACATAATGTAAGTAATAACTGACGTTTTCTGCTCTTTGGATCGTTTTCTGAAAAATCTGTTTCCTAAGTGATCTAAGAAAATATTTGCCAGGGTTCCGGCAAAGCAGCTTTTCATAACCAATTATGGACCTATGTAATTGGATTTCCGTCACAGGAATATTGTAAATGGCAAATTCATCTCATTAGATGTCACCAATCTGTACGCAAATGTGCCATTTATTGAAAGCATAAACATCGTAAGAAGTAACCTATAAATTTATTCGCATAAGCATGTAACATACCTCGTGCTTTCACACTAATGCTTTTGACATGTTCATCTATGTTTTTCAGATTGCTTTTAGTAGCAAAGTTTTGTATTATTTCTCTCGTAAGCTATTTGTGGACATTTCAGCAAGTAAAAACTACAGTAAATTTATGGCTTGAACAGCTGTTTTATATAAAAGAGGACTAGAATACCACCAGATGTCATGCTGTGACCTTTTTTGCTAGGGTACCTAGTTTGTCAGTTATTCGCATCTCACCATGATGAACTTGCCAAAATTAGCATTCTTCACCTTTATATTTAAACCTAAAGTGAATTATACAATTATAGATAGCTATTATTAATTATGATCCCATACTACTAGTATACATATTGTTTTATTAATTTTTCTATACTTAAATGAGCTTTTTATCATTAGAATTAATGGTGTGGATCATTGAGTTGCAGTTGTTGTGTTGTGCTTGCACCTGCTCGATAGGCGGACGCCTCACTGGCAGAGCGAAGAGCCGTTACCTGGATCGAAATGTTGTTCACGGATCGAGGACGAATTGGCGAGATTTAACTGAAGCCAATTAACGGCATTTGTTGTGTATTGCTTTTGTGTAACGTATTTCCTATTGACTTTGAACGTTATTCCTGTTTCGTTTTTGTGGAGGTTGCTAGGAGCCGGCTGGAGGCGATATATTAACCGTTATTGGTGTGCATTTCACTGTGCAGTGACCAGACCTCGGAATATTTGTTAATGCGCTTTGATAGCTTCACGGCGGTATACATTGTTTTTGGAATATTGATAATATCAATCCAGCCGCGGGTCAAAATCAGACTGACGAGCCTTATTTATATCACCTTTTATAATGTAGCAGTGCAGAGAAATAATGCGTTCCATCAATGAACGTTCCTGATTAAGTCTGCGGAGCATGCGTTGTGTAATTGGTCTCCCACTCCGCACATCGTTAACAGCGCGTGGATTCTGCCCACTGCCGGTAGTAGGACGCTGCAGTTGGTACCTGGATGAGATAAAGCAACGTCTCAGATTATACGAAGTGCAGTGCGTCTGTAAAGGACGTATAAGGTGGCCGATTTTAGAGTCCCGCTCCTGCGTCTTGACTCATTACCAAGTAAATAGACGGAAAGCAGCAAAAGAATTTAGTGACGCTCTTGTAGGATCATAATAATTAGGTACAGCTCACTCAGCAGGCTAAGAGATACACAGAAAACATAAATCATAATCTTTAGCAGAAAGGCGACGGTGTTCTCGTTTAACCTTGCTGAGGAAATAATTCAAGCGTCCCCGTATTCGAAGATAAGTGTACAACACTACCATTTCCACTATCAAAATGTTCAAATGTGTGAATACCTAAGGGACCAAACTGCTGAGGTCATCGGTCCCTAGACTTACACACTACTTAAACAAACTTATGCTAAGAACAACACACACTCACCTGCCCGAGGGAGAACTCGAACCTCCCGCGAGAGGGGCCGCGCAATCCGTGACATGGCGCCTCAAACCACGCGGGAACTCTTCGTGGCATTTCCACCATCGTGTATCACGCGTAGGAGTAGTAATATAAGAGAGATTAAGGCACATGAAGAGGCAGAGAGACTATTGTTTTTCTCTTGCCTCATATCCAAATGGAATGGGACAAAAAATCGTTAATGCTATTACGAATCCCCTCTGACGTGCACTGAACAGTGGCTTGGGTGGTGTACAGCAAGTCATAATGAAAAAAATCTATTCTCAGGACCACATGTTGTTACTTACAAGTTAACAACAATCATTATTTTTGATCATGACTTATTCATTACAAAATGACCAATGTGACCTACGTGAATGATATCCTGCGACCAGTGACCATACCAGCACAATACCACAGACGCTATTTTTAGCAGGACAATGGGGGACGTCGTGTTGCTGCACGAACACGAGGCTTCTTGGTGCCACAGGATGTAAGCGTTTTGCCCTGGCCCACCAGTTCACCAGACGTGTCGCCAATCGAAAATGTATGGGGTATAGTTAAACGACAGGTGAAATGATGTGACCCAATTCCAACTACCACTGATGAACTTTGAAACCAAATGAATACAAAATTGTTAACCGTGCCACAGAATGCCTTCCGCATCTCATACGCGTCGATGCCATGACGTGTGGAACTAGTTATTAGGGCCCATGTCGGACCCTGTGCCTACTAGGCGACAGGACACATGCTGGACTGAGGTGACTGAAATGCTAATCATTTCTTCAGAACATAGTAATGTACATGTCCTGCGAATGTTCAATATGGTCTGTTTTTCTGAACATGAGTGTACTAGGTTCTGTGAACTAGTCATATACACTCTAGGACGAAAAAAGATGCACCACGTAGGAGATTACCGAATTTTAAGGAAAATGGTAGATGTGATGTACATTTACAGGCAATCAATAGACGAGAATTTACAAAAAATTGATGATCTGTTCAAGAAAAAACCGCAAAATGAGGAAACTAATAATGCGTTGGTCCACCTCTGGTTCTTATGCGAGCAGTTATTCGGTTTGGTATAGATTCATAGAGTTGTTGGATGTCCTCCTCAGGGATATGGGACTAAGTTCTGCCTAATTGGCACGTTAGATCGTCAGTATCCCGAGATGGTTGGAGGGTCCTCCACGTCATACTCTAAACGATCGAAATTTGTGAAGGAGCCATCGACCTTGCTCGCCAAGGCAGACTTTGGAAAACGCGAAGACAAGCAGAAGAAACTCTCGCCGTGTGCTGGTGGGCATTATGCTGCAGAAACATAAGCCCAGTATCCCGAGATGGTTGGAGGGTCCTCCCCGTAATACTCTAAACGTTCGAAATTTGTGAAGGAGCCATCGACCTTGCTCGCCAAGGCAGACTTTGGAAAACGCGAAGACAAGCAGAAGAAACTCTCGCCGTGTGCTGGTGGGCATTATGCTGCAGAAACATAAGCCCAGTATGGCTTGCGAAGAAAGGGCAAAAAGCGAATACTGTCGACGTACTGCTGTGGCATAAAGATGTCGCGGATGGTTGGTTGGTTGGTGGATTTGGGGAGAGGGGACAAAACAACGAAGTCATCGGTCCCATCTAATTAGGGAAGGATGGGGAAGAAAGTCAGCCGTACCCTTTCGAAGGAACCATCGCGGTATTTGCCTGAAGTGATTTAGGGAAATGACAGAACACCTAAATCAGGATGGCTGGACATGGGTTTGAACTGTCACCCTCCCGAATGTTAGTCCAGACTGCTAACCTCTGCGCCACCTCTCTCGGTGTCGCGGAAGACATCCAAAGGGGTTCTGCTATAAAAGGAAACGGCACCGCAGACCATCATTCCTGGTTATCAAGCCGTATATCGGGCGACAGTCAGCTTGGTATCCCACTGCTGTCCGAGGCGTCTGCAGACATGAGGACTCAGTTAGAAGCGGGACTCATCATTGGAGACAATTCTACTCCAGTCATTGAGATTCCAGGTGGAACACGTGTCTGGAGACATCCTAGACAGCGGTGGCATACCAACCTGGATTCATCCACCATTCAGCGCGACAACGATGGTAGGGGTTGCCATCTATTTTCATAGCAGGACCTCTCTTGTCTTCTTCCGCGGCACTCTTACAGCACAGCGGTAAGTCGACGATACCGTGCGCCCAGTTTCGTTGTCCTTCGTGGCAGATGAGAGTTCCTGTTCCTTCTTTTCATTCTAGTCAAGCCCTACCTTAGCCAGCAAGGTCGACAGCTCCCTCTCCAACTGAGATCGTTTGGAGTTTTATGGGGAGGGCCCGCAACCGTCTCGGCATATTGACGATCTATCACGCCATTTGGACAGAATTTGGTCCTATGTCCCTCAGGAGGACATCCATCAACTCTGTCAGTCAGTGCTATTCGAATAATTGCCTGCATCAGGTCCGGAGGCTGACCATCATGTTACTGGCTTACTCAATTTCTGAAGCTCTTTCTCTTTAATAAATCATCCATTTTTTCTGAAACTGTAATCATTTGTTTGTTTTTACATGTGCATCACAACCGATTTTCATCCTATTTGGATAATTCCTTTGTGGTGCGTCGTTTTTATTTGTCTTACATTGCATTTAAGAAGACACTATGTATGATCGTGGCTTTGCTATCAGTCCACCATGTGGCACAGTGTTGAACACCCTTCGTGCTTCGGAAAACTTTATTCGGTGCATTTCTTTTAGTTTTTATTAGAAAATCCTCGCGATGTAGGAACGCTGTGACTTAAGTGGATGAGTAGCACAGCTCGATAGCAGAGTGTACCCGAAATCAGCGAAGAGAATCTCGGCTGCGTGGAGTTGCAATTAGGCAGGCGATAGCCGAAGTGAGCAGCGGTTGCGTTCCAAGACTCCGGCTGCGGTAGCTCGGGAGGACAAAGGGCCGGCTAATAACGGTCGGCGCGGCGCGGCCCGGCCGGTGCAGGTGCGGGGGCGGCTGTGGCTGCGGCCCGGGCAGACCAACAGGTGACGGCGTGGCGCCGCGCCGCGCCGCGCTCCTTGCGTGCGATCAATAGCGGCTGGCACTGAGCGCGCTATCGCTACTCGCTACTCACTACACGCTGCAGCCAAACAAACGGCCGGCCCGGCCTCTGCCACTACCGCCGACCCCAATCGACTAAGAGCGCGCCGCCACAATCGATGGCAGATGTTCCTCTCCGCCGCCATCGATATACGGGCAAGAAGCGCTGGCTGGTAGTTTCAGGCACTCTGCTCGAGTAGCGTGTCCTGTGTCCTGCAGCTGTCCAGTCTCTCGTCGATCAGTCTGGCGCCGAAACGGAAGGCAACAGTCAGAAAGTCCAAGTATTTATTGACTGCGGTTCGCAGTTGATCCCACCTTTCATTCCACGTCCGGGTCCTCTGCCATTACCCCAAACCTCGGAATACTTCTCACAGTGTTGGTCTTCTCAAATTCACATCATTTCTCCACCTATATCACTTTCCCACCTTCCTCCTCACGATACAGTTCCATTCACGTGTTTACCTGTGGGTGCTCGACAAGCCTGCGATCACCGTCCTCCAATGGACCCACCGAAGTACCAAAACTATCAGCTAGGCTAATCTCATAGCCACAATGTTCCGACTGGAAATAGTCATTAACACATCGAGATCATTTCATTTGAATATACTATCTGCATCTGAAAACACTCAGAGTTCAGTTCCAACTACACTGATTTTTAAGGATATGTATTGATGAAGAAATCTGACGTTGCTGCTGATCAATCAGCCCTATCCACGAACCCGCAAATGCGACAAAAATAAATTGAACATATATTCACGAATGTTGAGCGTCACACTAGTTGGCAAATGGCTTATGTTGATTAAAACTCCCCCACCCCGTTTTCCTCACAGAAAAACTGTATCGACAAAGGGGCAAGGTTGTAGCGTGATCCCTTTCAAATAATATTACGTGTTACATTATATAACGTTCAGGATTACCATTTCTCGTTTATTCTCTGGTCTACAGTCCGAGAACTGTATAGTTGGAGCTCTCTTTGCTAGTCGATCCTGTACAAAACACTTCATCTCTGTATAACTACTGCAGCCTTCAACTATTTGAATCTGCTTACTATGGTCAAACCCAAGTCTCTACGGTTTTACCCCCATTCCTCCCTCCATTACCGAATTTATGGTTCTTTGATGCTTCAGGATGTGTCTTACGCATCGATTTCTTCTTTACTAAAGTTGTGCCACAAGTATTTCCCCCTTCGTTATCCAATTTCAACACTCTTGTGTAGAAAGTTATATTTACCCGCACTTTTCAAAAGCTACTTTCCTATAATTTTAAGAACTGTTTATTGTTCACGTTTCACTTACATTGAAAACTGAAACTACAGATAAATTCCTTAAAAACACTTCGTAACACTTAAATTTATATTAGATATTAGCAAATCTCTCTTTCTCAGAATTGATTTCGTTGATATTGCCACCCTGCATTTTCTATCCCTCTACTTTGACCAGCATCATTTATTTTTCTGTCCATATAGAAAAGCTGACTTGCTACTTTTAGTGTTTCACGCCGCGATTCTCTTGGCATCGCCTGATTTAATTCAGCTTCATTCCAATACCCTTATTATTGTCGTTGAGACTCAGTTAACGGCCTCTTTAAAAATACGTTGTAAATGTCCCTCAACGGATGTTCCAAATACATAGCCGTTACTAATATAATTACAGTTTCATCACATTTTAATAACTTCTCCCTGAACATGAATTCACTTTCAAAATTTCACTTCGATTAGCTTTACTGCTTGCTCAATGTAAGGGCAGTATAAACTCGATGATAGATTGCAACTTTGTCCTAGTCCCTTCTCAACAACTGCTTCCCTTCCTTATCTCTCGACTCCTATAACTGCAGTCGGGTTTCTCTGCGAGGTACAGATAACTTTTCACTCCAGTATTTTATGCCTGCCGCCTTCATAATTTCAAATAGAGTTATCCAGTCAACACTGCCAAAGGGTTTCTCTAAAATGTCGGAATGACTCTGTCTAACTTACCTTCTAAGATAAGTCGTATGATCAATATTGCCCTACATTTCTCTGGATCCAAAACTACCTTATTTGTAAAAGGTGAAATGATATTCTTCTTGACCTCTGAGGGTATTTCTCCTGTTTCCTATATCTTGTACATCAGGTGAAAAAGTTTCGTCATCGTTGGCTCTCCCAACGATCTCACTATCACTGACGATCACCTACTCCTGATGCCTTGTTTCGAATTAAGTATTTAAGAGTTTCATCAAATTCTTCTCACACTATCGCATCAAGCATCCCATTATCATCCAGTTCCACTTCCCTTGCAGTAAGAGTGTCTTCTACTTTATTTCCCTAACATAGCAATTCTTCATATTCAATTCGCCTTTCACTCTAGCACTGTTTATTAGAAATGGATTGCCGTCTGAGCTATTAAAATTCTTACAGGTTTCTCCCTTTTCTCAGAAGGTTTCTCTAATTTTCCTATAAGCGTCATCTGTTTTACTCATAGTAATCTATGGTTCTATAGCTTAGCATTTATCAGACAGCTATTCCTGCTTTGCTATTTTGCTGTTTATGTCGGTCTCGTTATTTACAAGTGGATCGTCCATTCCGACATGTCGAAACCAACCCCAAAATTTTTGTGTGTGCAAAATACAACGTGATAAATGATCTATGCAAATTTTAGCTGCTAACACACACTGCAAGTATTTGTTAACAACTGATGAAGTTTCTCATTGTTGTCGCACAATGAAGCTCTTATGAAAGCGGTTTGTACACCCCTCTCTGCCCAGCGCGCGATCGGCCGTTACAACAGGGCGCAGCATCGTGTTCTGCTAAAATCCGGTGTGTCACAAGCGAATGCGAAGCATTTAAACCATACAACAAGTGTCACGTGTCATTAATGTTTTGACTTAGATGCAGTTCGTATCGACTGCTAAAGTTTTGCATACGTAATTCGTACAAAGATGCCTAGCAGACGAAAATAACTGAAGGCAGTGTGTGATGTTACAGACGACTTCCATCAGTTGTGACGTAAATGAATTAAAATGAAGTATTTGTTACACATACATCATTTTATAGCAGTTCTTGTCACATAGTTATTTTGATATTTCCTGAATAACGTATATTTTAATAGCTATGAAACACTTCCTTGTTTATTCCCTACAGTCATCACAATAAAGCGAAGTGTTATTTGAATAACAAAAACAAACATGTTTCTTACACCAGGCACAATTGACGTAAGAAATATTAGTACTTTCACGTGTGTCACAGTAATTACTAGCTATATTTAGACGGTATTGTGGTGGATTAAGAAATGGTCCCGGCATTTTCTCTGCTTATTGTGTTGCATACCGCGCGTACTTAAAAGGAATTCAGAAATGTGCCAATGCAAGCTGATAATGCGCAAATGACTGAAATTTAAGAATACTGTCTACTTGATCAACCTCAAATGATACGAAGCTATCAGAAATTATATTGTCCAACAGTCTGCTTAAAAATACTTTCCACAGTCGAAGAACTTCTATATCGAGAGTTTCATTGGTGGTTCCGGGTGAAATTTGAGTTATATCAACAGTCTTTTCGCCGTCATCCTGAAAGACAGAGGTATCGTTATGTCCAAATCAAGAGTCCAACAAAAGTAATGAATTAATTTCTGCAATTGGTTAGAAACAGTTTCGAATGAAATGTTAAAAATAGTTGTTTCCTGTTTTTCCAGATTTTGATAGATCGATTGAGAAATTTTTTGCGACTAAACATTCCCTTTTCTATTAGTGGTCCTAATATATCTTGACCGCCCTGAAGACAGATATAAAGCTGCGGAAACAGTAATCCACTCATACTTATCACTTTCATTGTCGTATGTGAATGTTCCATAGCATTAACTGACTGCACAACATATTCTGTCTTTTTTCGTCTCCAAACGATAAAGTGCTGTTTGCGCGCAGTTCTTTCACAGAACCTCACTGATCGGCGTTACATGCAGCAGACGTGGAGTTCATAGTAAGCTTCGTCTCCACGTCAGCTATGAATTAACTGCATATTCTCTACTGTTTCACTTCAAGTAAACTTCGTAGTTTTGCAATTTCCTACACCGTTAGATTTCCTGAATTTGCTTAACCAAGCTCGGAGAAGACTTGAAATCAGCAATGTTCGTCTCAGTTGCGATTCGGAGGACCCAGTCTCATAGATCACAATTGGTAACGATGCGCCGGCTCGCACAAGCAGCTCTACATGTTCCATATCTCAAAAATACTCGTCTGAAGCACTGCCGTTCATCTTATTTATTCAAGTTTAGGGGTTTATGCTGGTTGTTAAATGGAGGGGTAACGGGAATTTTTGTTCACCCTGTACACTCAGTCTTTCGGATGATTTTCGTCTCACAGGTTTGCGAGTTTCATTTTGTCTGTATTTATTACATCGTGCAGAAATTTCTTCCATTTGCACTATTTACTGTTAGATTTTACGAATCAAAACCGGGTTTGCACACTGCTTAAGCGTTTAACACAGTTGTAACGTCCCTTTAGAAAAATTATGAATGACAGTGCTGTAAAAACTCTTGCGTTATTTGATACAAAGACAGCTGAGTAAAACTCAACGTGCTCAGACAGTTTTCTCTTTACTTATTCTGATCATCACTAAACTGACACACAATATTTTTAGCGCAACGCAATCTGACTTTCAATAATCCCCATAAAAGAATGGCCCTGACTAACAATAACCTACACCTTTCATGAATCACCTACCTCACAAAAATCTTTGTTACTCGAACTACTGCAATACAGCGAGCGCCAATACTACCAGATAAATAAAAGATTCTAGCTACTGAAGGCACTAACTACTGATAGGCTTAGTTAGCAAATGAAAGATTTTGATAGAGAACAAACAATGTATTTACGTTAATAGTGTTCAAAAGTCATCATATATATATATATATATATATATATATATATATATATATATATATGACGTCCATCTTCAGAAATTTCCTTTTCCTGGCGGACACACGTCCAGATCGTCCGCTTATAGCAACCTCTCAAAACTCTGGCATCTCTCTCTCCACATCCACGACTGCTTGCGGCTCACCTCCAACTGTCCAACGCTACGCTTTGTTCACATCTAAGTGCCCAACGCTACACAAGCGAATATTCCAACAACGAGTCCAACCAGCCACACACAGCACAGTTAGTGATTTTCACACAGAGCGCTACGTGGCGTTACCAACATAAAAACCTCGACAGCCTATTTACACCCCGTCTCGCCGACCTCCCACTAGTGCGGACGAGTTTATTTTATATCTCGGTGACTGAAAACGTTTTAGGTATTTATCATAAAACATATGTGTCTCTTAGCATGTTTAATCTGCAAGAAATCGATTTCCCTTTGGGAAACCCTCTGTGGCTAGTTTCGTGACTTACTGTCTTGTCACACCTGACGTAGACAGACTTTTGATTCCAGGTCTCGCGCCTTACTCTTACCACTCTTGATCCCTGTGTGAACAGATCCTGAGAACAGGTCCTGTGACTCCGAGGCTTCCAGCACTTGATCCCCGTAGGCCCATATTTTGGAGACTACGTCTCGCGGCTTAGTGGCTTGCTGCACTTCCACTTGCACTTGACGTCCATGTGGACAGATTTTTGAAACCAAGCACCTCGCTTAGTGTCTTGCCGCACATAAGCCCTTTGTTGCTCTTAACTTCGCGTCTCTTTCAAAGAAGAGTGCCCAGCTACGAGCCGGAATCGTGTCAGAGTTGAGGGATGACTGTGCTTTGTTCTCTTTCAAAACGGTCATTAATTATATTATTTATTGGACTGCCTCATCACTACAAAGGACTCAGAGGCTTTGGGACTCTTGTGGTTCTATGAAAAATATTGTTACGTTCAACTCCCCGCCCCCGTTGGCTGAATGGTCAGCATGACAGAATGTCAATCCTAAGGGCCCGGGTTCGATTCCCGGCTGGGTCGGAGATTTTCTCCGCTCAGGGACTGAGTGTTGTGTTGTCCTAATCATCATCATTTCATCCCCATCGACGTTCAAGTCGCCGAAGTGGCGTCAAATCGAAAGACTTGCACCAGGCGAACGGTCTACCCGACGGGAGGCCCTAGTCACACGACATTATTATTATTTTACCTTTAACTCCCAATGAAGCAAGCGCAATAAACTGTGAAAAAGTCTATGTGCACAGACTGAATCCACTGTATTACTCAAACAATATCCACAGTTTCCAAGCCTCTTGCAATATTTCTGAGTGAACCATTACGTAACCCCCCCCCCCCCCCCCCCCGCCCCCCGGTACATCGTGGAACAGCAGTGGCAGTCTAAGAGACCAAGCTGTGATGCTTTACAATGCCGAAATAGAAATGGCTGCCACACAACGTTGTTAACACACATCTCACACTTAGTCGAAGGAACTCGCGGAAACTGTTTATCGAGGCAAACGAGGTGTGTACTAAAATCGTAACTCTCCAACAGTCCTATATACTGAGGACCTTGGCTGTCGATGAAGGACAGGTCAGTCTACAGAGGCAAACAATACGGGCTACGGCACATATGTCAGATGAAAGAGGGCTTCACCCACTCATTAATACCTCTACACTTGGTATAAAGGTAATTTAAAAAGTCTGAATCTCGTTCATGGTGCGTAATGAACTAATGAAGACTAAGTGCACTAGTGCAGTAACAGATATCATTTACGTGTTAAAAGCGGTACTAGAATGAGAGGAGAAGGTAGGAGACGAGATACTGGCAGAAGTAAAGCTGTGAGGACCGGGAGTGAGTCGTGCTTCGGTAGCTCAGATGGTAGAGCACTTGCCCGCGGAAGGCAAAGGTCCCGAGTTCGAGTCTCTGTCGGGCACACAGTTTTAATCCGCCAGGAAGTTTTAAAAGCGGTACTACTGGAAACCGATCAATTCACACAAAACAGCCTCCCTAATCACAACTGGTTAACATCATTCGTCATTTAGTAAGTCTTGATTCCAAAATACTAGTACAGTTCTTTTACTGAAGAATGGAACGACTGACAGAATCCAGCCTGGGTGAAGATCAGACATAGAGACGTATTTAAAAAAACAAGTTGCAGAGGGAAACATTTGTTTGAATAGTTTGTAATTCCAGAGAAATGTTCAGACCGTAGTCTTTTGCATACAAATCAATGTTTAAGATGCTGACCGCGTCAAGTGTAGTTTTATTTGAAATGTGTAAGTAAGGTATTTTAGCGCGATGTACGCTGACCGTGTGACAAAACCCCCTTAAGGATTTTCTTTTTCTCATATTGCATACGGAATTTTTGTGCCCATTACCACCGTGAACATAGGAAACGTTTTTAAGAAAACCACTAGATAAAGCTTCCTCCACAAACATATGTGAAATTTTATGTGACGAAAGTTTTTCACTGTGGTAGAGGTATGTGGGAAATCCCAAAGGTGGTGAAATTACTAGTAGCTAACAGGAAAAGGACGAAGTAAAGTGTACATTTCGAAAATGAAAACATTCTGCCCAGGAAAATGCCTTCTCTCAAGTGTTGCGACCATGACAACTGAAACAGACTCTTTGATATTCTGAAGTAAAATATTAGGATCAAAGGTTATGTACAACTTGTACAGAAACCAAGCTACAGTTATAAGATTTGAAGGACGTGAAACAGAAGCAAAAATTTAGAAGGAACAGTAATGACACAGTTTTACAGCCTATTTCCACTGTTATTGCCCGTACACATAACAATGAGTAAAGGAAACAAAGAACAAATTTGGGACAGGAATTAGAATTCAAGGGTAAAGAATTAGAAACGAACTCAACGGAAAATGCAGTGTTATGGGAACAGAATAATGAAAAGAACGATATAGGTGAGTAAGAGCAGTTGGATTAAATTACATGATACTGGAGTTAACAGAACAGTGATATTTGTAGGCCGGTCTTGCTATTTACGTACCGTAAAATGGGTAGAACAGAAATGAAACTTCCAAAACAGCACAGTGCTATCGTTTGGGGAGGAAAAAGTGAGAACTTTCTAAGATTTGTTTGTCTAGGTTTGCAGTGAAGCAGTCTTGTGGTTTTCAAACGTGACGACACTCACTTAATGGTTTGTTCACTCTATGACAAACGTAATAATGTCAATTTAGAATGGAAGAAATTACAGAATGTTGTACAGCAAGTAAAAGAAAAGTACATAAAACCAGAGAGAAAGAAGAGGAAGCTATGAATGACGGATGAGATGCTGAATCTACTGGAGAAAAGGAGATTATATAAGGGAAACCCAACGGAATACAGGAAGATAAATAAGGACGTCACTAGGAAAATAAGGAAGGCAAAAGACAATGAAAGAAATGGAGCAATGTGAGGAAATCGAGTTTTGTCAAAGTAAATATGATAGCTTCAATGCACACAAGAAAGTTAAAGAAATAACAGGGAAATACAGGAAGAAAATCACTGGAAAACTAGTGGATGCAGCAGGTAATCTGGTGTTGGAATTAGAAGACAAGGAAAATACAGTGAAAAAATATACAGAAAATTTATTCCATGACATAAGATATGCTTTTAATTCAAGTACAAATGAAATACGTGGCGCAGATATACTATGAGTAGAGGTTCAAACAGCCATCAGTCAGATGAAGGACTGAAAGGCTGTGGGACCAGACAAAGTAGAAGCAGATTTCTGAAAACTGACGGTTGAAAATCATGTAACATGGTTAACCCAAATGTTCAGTAAAATTTATGTATCTGGAAAATTTCTACTGGAGTGTCTGAAATCAGAGTTAATTACTCTGCCCAAAAGGTCAAAGGTAAAACAATCCGGAGATTATAGTATGATAAGCTTAATGAGCCATATCTTAAATCTGTTTTTGGGGGTGATACACAGAACAATATATATTCTATGTGAGGAACAGATACCCCCTAATAATTTTGGGTTTGTTAATACCGGGGGTACGAGAGAAGATTCAATCAGTGTACAAATACTGTTTCAGAGAAGTAGAGACGTAAATTAAGGATAATGCTGAAACATGGTAAAACAATACTCTGGTGGGCGGTTTACGGGTTTAAATCACCTCGGGGTATGACCAACCGGTGCATCTGACCTGCGGTCGCCGCGCGGTGGCGCTGGCTGCGGACCACATACGCAGAGGTATGTTGGTGCATGTCAGAGTACGGTGCAGCGAGTAAGTGTGCAAACGTTTTCAGAAGTGCTAATGGTGACTGTGTGTTGAAAATGGCTCAAAGAACACATGTTGATGGCATTATAAATGGTAGAATACTAGGGCGACTGGAGGCTGGTCGAACACATCAGGTTGTATTACGGGCCCTCCGTGTGCCACAAAGTATTATCTCAAGATTGTGGCAACGATTCCAGCAGACAGGAAACGTGTCCAGGCGCTAAATTACGGGACGTCCACAGTGTACAACACCACAAGAAGACCGATATCTCGCCACCAGTGCCCGCAGACGGCCACGGAGTACTGCAGGTAGTCTTTCTTGGGACCTTAGCGCAGCCACTGGAACAGTTGTCTCCAGACACACAGTCTACATACGACTGAACAGACATGGCTTATTCGCCCGGAGACTTGCAATGTTCATTCCACTGACCCCTGGTCACAGGAGATCCCGTAAAGCGTGGTGCCAAGAACACAGTACATGGCCATTGGAACAGTGGTCCCAGGTTATGTTCACGGCCGAGTCCAGGTATATTCTGAACAGTGATTCTCTCCGGGTTTTCATCTGTCGTGTACCAGGAACCAGATACGAACCCCTTAATGTCCTTGAAAGGGACATGTATGGAGGTCATGGTTTGATGCTGTGAGGTGGGATTATGATTGGTGCACGTACACTACTGCATGTCTTTGACAGAGGAACTGTAACAGGTCAGGTGTATTGGGACGTCATTTTGCACCAGTATGTCCGCCTTTTCAGGGGTGCGGTAGGTCCCTCCTTACACCTGATGGATGATAATGCACGGACCCACCGAGGTGCCGCAGTGGAGGAGTATCTTAAAACAGAAGATATCAGGCGAATGGAGTGGCCCGCCTGTTCTCCAGACCTAAACCCCATCGAGCACGTATGGGATGCTCTCGGTCGACGTATCGCTGCACGTCTTCAAACCCTTACGACACTTAAGAAGCTCCGACAGGCACTGGTGCAAGAATGGGAGGCTATATCCCAGCAGCTACTAGACCACCTGATCTAGCGTATGCCAACCCGTTGAGAGACCTGTGTATGTGTGCATGGTGATCATATCCCATATTGATATCGAGGTACGTGCGCAGGAAACAGTGACGTTTTGTAGCACATATGTTTCGGGACGGTTTTCTCAACTTATCACCAATACCGTGGACTTACAGATCTGTGTCGTGTGTGTTCCCTATGTGCCTTTGCTATTAGCACCACTTTTGTGTAGTGCTAAGTTGTGTGGTACCACATTCTGCAATTATCCTTAATTAATGAGCATGAGTGTAGAAATATATTTGCTTGCCTAATAGATTATCAGAAGGTTTCTGACAGTGTAAAACACGAAAAGTTGATTGAGATTTTGAGAAACATTGAAATGGAGGAAAGAAATCTGTCAATTATCAACTAACCTTGCTGGAATCAAACAGCGATGTTGGTTGGCTCAACCCACA